>NC_069790.1:97403628-98671763 GCF_027406575.1 Nycticebus coucang
GACATATAATAAATCTCTTCATAAAGTACATGCCAAGATCCCCACTAGGTAAGTAGCACTGGAACGCATAGGGACAGTGTCCCTGGTTAAGTTTATGTACCCTGTGGTCTTCCATTAAATGTTTACTGTTTTTTAATCTCAAAGAAATAAGACTTTAAGAAATATAATTATGTATATTAATATAAATCATTATACATGACTACAATAAGAATCACACTATTGCTACCATATAATATGTTCTTGGTAGTTATTATTCAATAATGTTTCATTTAATAATATCTTTATGCTATCTAAACATCAGAGCACGATCTGCTATGTGAGATCATTGACATTTGTGTTTTGGGTAGTACGTTGGTGATCTATATCTATGTTTTTATGTATTGCATGAGCTTTGAGAAGGGCAGTGATGTCTCAGAGAAGTGTGGGTTTTAGCCCAGAGTAAGTGATGACTTACCCGAGTAAGTTGCCTGTTTACTCTGCTGTGCAAAAGCTTTTTAGTACACAACAGAGGGAACTCTTCTCTTGTCAGCTGGCAGAAATTTCACGATATATTTGTAAAAGTGGCTAAATCCTCTAGAATTATCCAGTAAGTTCTTGGATGTATAAGCTGGATACTATAAGAATGAGGCCTTGGAACATCAGTAAATGGGAGTTACATTTGGAGAGCACAGATACAGCTACGAAGCCAGTAGATATTTTTACTTCTGAAAATTACATTTACTCAAACAGGATAGCAGCTAAGACCTTCCATATACAATGTGGTAACAAGTATCATTTGTTTAAATTAAATTATCAACACTAATACCCATAATACTGACTGAAAGGTAAACATTTTAAAGATATGGATATTGATTAATGGAAGGGTCTTCAAATAGGGTCTTCTGTTTGAAAGGCAATTGTACCCACTCTCCAGGGTTCCTTGTTTGAACCTCTTCACTCCTTGCCCAGCTGTGTCTCTGGACACTCAGCTACTGCTCATGACTCTTTCGACAAGACTCGAGTCTTGATTTTGGTTCATCTACTGTGCTGTACCTCTCTCTGTTTCAACTACTTGTATAATTCATTACATTTGATTAGAGCCTTCTTCCTTCCACCTGGCTAATATTCATTAACTTACTAGTTTATAAATTGAGCGTCGTTTCCTCTGGTAAGCCTGCCTTAACCCACTAGGCTAAAGTAATTTCTCCTGTTATATGTTCTTATAGCACTTGAAAATGTATTAAAGTTATAAACAAGCATGCTTATTTCCTTTTTCCTTCCCTACAGATTCCATAACAGCAAGGAATCAATTTCTCTCCTTCCCTTTGTATCCAGGTCCAGGTATCTAACTGCTTTGTGAATATCTCTCCTTGGATGTTAAAGGTATCTCATAAATAGATTCTCACCTCCACTTGAGCTTATGCATCCTGTTTCTTTTTACTTTCAATCTAAAATTTGTCCTATTTTTTTGTCTCTTTATGATGCCGTAGTCACCTCAGGCTGGCAATGCTCTCTTCAGAATCTTGGAAATTTCCTGCCATAATCCATAGAGGCATATAATTCTATGTTTTAGACCCAAAACTTCCCAGGATAAACAAAAACTTAGTGGTATTTAAAATAGATACCATAAAATTCTCATTACTTAGCTTTATTATTTATGATAGTTAGTTTTACATGGACATACAAATTTGCTTATACAAATGTTACTTATTGTGCTTGATTGCAAATAAATGCTATCTTTTGGAGAAATCATTTCAATAATTTTAGCTAATGTCAAACTCTTGGCAATTCTTAAAAGTTAAATTTACTTTCCTTCCAAAGAAAATAAGATTTTTTTTAGTACCTTTTGGCACAACTCTTTATCTCATAGTACAGGGTCATTACAAATCAGTCATAAAAAGTATTCAGAGGAATTTGTTTGAGATCAATAAATTCCTTAGGAAATTAGAATGTCTCCTCAATTCATGTCTGTCAAACAATACTCAGATTATTTACATCTCATGTGGAAAGCTATTGAATTTGTCTATGGGCAATTTGGCAATTACAATGAATTAGACAAGGCGTAAGAGCACGGGTGGATGGCCATTTGTCAGGCAGCCAGTATGTGCAACATTCTGTGACACAGTGTTAGCTAATTTTGACCACAGTAGCGTAGCATATTTGACGTAAACAAACGAAATCAATTCCATTATGCATAATAAGATATATTGCAAAGAAGATATTGATTTTCTTTAAGAATTTTACAGTATTACTATTCTACCAATATGACAAATGAGTTACAAAGGAATGAGTTCAGTACCAAGGAAAAATTATACACCAATTATGATCTAGATACTTTTAGGTACATTTGCTTTCGCACTATGGCTTAAAGAATGAGGTTACAGATGACTATAATAATGATAAATGAGAGTAAATGGATTGATACAAAGTTTCTGAATTCAGTAATCCAAATAAAAACGATTCCAGGAGAAAGTTTTGCTATCATGGAGATTTAGAAACTTGGGACTGTGTCCTTTTTGCAGGGATGGTGAAATACACTGAGCAGGTCTCCTTTCCAGTAGTGACACATCACATCATGTGTCTTCCTCAAACAATGAATATCATGTTACTCTCTAGACCAATGAACTGAGCATGTTGTGCGGTAGCTCCTCTGGTTAAAAGGGACATGACAGTCTTTTGTTTTTGTTTGTGCCATTAACATACATTCGTGGTTGACAGATCTTGGTTATCATAAATGATGGTATTTCTATAACGTAAACACATTTGGGGCCATTTGATAATCACAACCACATGACGATAGTATAATGTGGATAAGATCTGTGCTATCATACTCTAAGCTTAGTCTTATGACGCTAGGAAGATTAAAATGCTAGTCAATAAAGTCATATGTGGTGATGATTATGTACAATAAATACTTTAGGGGTACATTTCCATTAAAACTATTCTATAATAAAAGTTAAAAGCACCAAAATGTTGATTTGGTTAGAGCTCCGAATTCCAGCCATTAAATTTCTCCTTCTGTAGCATTCAAACAATTAAAATCTGCTTTTGTGACTAATATTATTCTGATTTTGTCAACAAAAAGAAATGTTTCAGATGAATCAAGATGGAAGAGGAATAGTATTGCAAAATAGAAGTTTCTAGAAAAGACTATAGTCAATACAGTTACATACTCTCTTTTATAAGTCTGTATCTATTTTACTACTCATGAGTTTCCTCATTAAAATGTAAGCAGAAGAATTGAAAGACAAAATTAAAATTTTGAATTAGATTCTTTCTCACTCAAATTAACAGTTTTTGTTGAGAGCTGTTCTTTCACTGGAATATAGTTAAAGCAGGGTCTGGATTTTATATGTGGAAATTGTTCCTTGTGAAAACTGAGAAAATGCTAAGTAAACTCTTCTGCTTCTGATCACGATGGAGTAAAAAGATCATATTTATCTTCCCATCTCAACTAACTATAACAATGTGAGAAAATTAATTTAACAATGGTTTTCAGACCTTGGACAGCAGGCAGAGTATGGTGGGAACAGCTGAGAGATGGTAAACAAAGGGAATGAGTCCTGTATTTGCCCTAGATAACTGGATTACTTCCTGTGGACAGTAGGTCATTTTCTTTCTGCTTACATTATCCATCAGTTCCAATATCCTGGCCATATGTGAATGTGATTCAGATGCTTCAAACTGTGAATTGTTTTTGCCTTTCAGGATATCTTGTAAATGTTTTAGTTGAAAGCCAGAGGTGGTGTACTGGATGAGAGGAATTCTAGTAGATAGGGTTTTAGTAATGCAGTGGTAAGGTGCGGGAGGAGGGGGACGTGTTCTATAGACCTCTGCCTGGGTCTGACTTTTAATGGACCTGTGCCTCTGGACTGTGAACTGCACAGGCACCCCCTATGTTTTATTCCCTGCCTTAGAAGGGGTAGGGTGGGCTAAAACTATATATTCTTCTCACCCTTCATATAGTAGCAACAAAAATAATTTTATGGTTGGGGGTCACCACAACCTGAGGAACTGTATTAAAGGGTTGCAGCATTAGGAAGGTTGAGAACCACTGCTCTAGAGAGACCTAATCTAGCAAGATCCTCGTAGAAATCCCAGGCTAGTAATTCAGGAAAGGCAGCACCAGGCCTACACATCACATTCTGGGCAGGCGGATTTAAATGGTTCAAAAGAATTCTTATAGACAATTACATATTTCCTCTCTAATTATTTTCACAGATTGACAAATCACCAGCCATATTTGCCCCTAAAATATATTTGATTTTATTCTCTACTAAGAGAATATTAACATTTTGTTCCTCTACAAAGTGTTAATACGTCCAGTGTTTAAAAGTAGAAATAGTTACCAACATATGGAAATTATGAGATTTGTATGTGTAAATGTGGCTTTTCTACTTCTCCTTAAAAAAAAATGAGACCATCTTTCAAATAATTGGGTGGAGTTCAGCTGAGGCTTTCCATTTTGCACTGAGAACATTCTAGAGCTTGCCACCATCTATTCTAGTTGATTCAAATCACCCCGTGCCATTTATCATTACATGTATAGTGTTTTTATTTTATTATTGAGTTTAAAAAATTGAGATATTTCTTGTATTTTTGTGTATAATTGGGAAAATAAAAACTAAACCAAATAAAAATACTATAGATTTCAAGAAAACTTATATATATATATATATCATATATTATACATTATTCATTATATATTATATTGTATTTATTTGAATGTATGTATTTTCTTGTATGTATGGATTTTCTTGAGATAATTAAAAAATTGCATGCCTGGTTTGAATAAATAAGTTGTGTCTTTGTCAAAATCCTAGCTGAAATGGCTTTATGAAGCAAACCCTGCCTTTTAATCATTGGCATTTATTTTTTCTGGCCCCTGTAGGCAATTGTATTGCTACTCCTATTTTACACATTGGGTTTGTCAAATTTTTAATGCATGCTCTTTTCCTCCTAATCTCCTGTTTTTCGTTCCTTATCACTGCATACCCCTGACCCTTCCCACCACACACACGTTGCATTCACGATACGTATACCTCAAACTTGATTTCTGCTTTATCTTAACTGCTTTGTGAATATTGACATTTTTAAATTTTCAAGTCTTGAAAGACCTAAGTAACTGTTCTTATTTTTTTTAAAAAAGTAGTATATCAGAAAGATTAAAATCTTAGTTCATAAGTAATATTCCAACTTTGTAGTAAAATTCAAGGTTAGACAACTCCAAAGCCACATTTCACCATATAATTTCATATCAGTGGTAAATATTTTTTTGAAAATGTCTATATTTCTTAAAAGACAAAATTATCAAGATAAAAGTCATAGAATATAAGATTAGAACAGCATTGCATAATTAATTAACTTCGTAGAAAAATTCCACATTTTCAGAAAATTAGCTCTTGTTCTTCCGAAAGATCACCATAGCATATCCAACTTACGCACTTATAAATAGGTACTATATGTAAAATACAGAATTGTCAAATTATTACAATTGTAAAAGAATATATTATAAGATAATGTGCTCTTTATAAGAATGGCCCTAGTATTTAGTCTTGTAGCAGAAACTTGAATGCTAAGATGTAGAAAATATAGAAAGTAATGGAGTGTGAGAGACAGCACCGTGTTAGCAGGCGTCCTTTCACTTCATTTAGCAGGGCCTGAGGAAACTCCTATGGTGACAAAATGCTATGTTAAAATTTGTTTTAAAGATCAACATAACTCAATGGTAGAATAATAGGGTAATAACTTACTTGTTATTACTTATGTATAAGGCATAGCTATACTGTACCCTTTATATTGTGTATGCCTTTTATTTTTTATGTATCCCAAAACAGATATTGGTATTGAGTCTAAGGATAATATTTTAGAATCAGAGGGACAGCTAGTACAGGGCAAAGCTAAAGCCCAACTCCAGGACTATATTTCAAAGCAACTTCCCTCAATCACTATTGTACCCTGGCATTTCTGCCAAGAAGAAATAAAGCATATACAAAAAAATAGTAACAGGACCATCACCTTTAAAAGTAGAAATATTAATAATTAAATTAGATAAAGGAATACAGGAAGATAAAAACCAGGCAGTGTTAATAGAGAGGGATTTTTCTGAGCAGTTATATTACTTTATTTGTTTTTAATGTACATTTTGTGGTAGGCATTAATTACCAGCATTCACAAATACTGTACATTTTCTCCTGAACTCATGGATAGTAACATGCCCCAGACCCATTACAGTAAGGTAGGGCCATGGGACCAGTGCTAGCCATGGAGTTATAACTAAAAGCAGTGCATGTGTTTTGTGGGAAAAAATCATTTATTAATAAAAGCAGATAAGAATATCAATGTAAAGGATCTTTGAATGTCTATGTGGGGCAGAGATCCCTGCCAATCCAAAATAGATAAGATGTAAAAAGATTTAAACCTTTGTTTTTTTAAGCTCCTGATTTGGAATTATGTTACTATAATACAGTCTATTCTATGTTCACTATTATGAAATTAATATTGAATATGTACAATATATGATTTGTATATACAATATATGATTTATATGTACAATATATGATAATTTATAAATGCCTTAACCAGAGTTCTTTCTCTCCCCTTCCATTAAATTGAGAGAGAAAAAAAAGAGAGAGAGAGAGAGATTTAAGGAATTGGTACATGTGGCTGTGTGCGCTGCGATGTTTGAAATTTGTAGGACACTACAGGAGGCTGAAAATTCAAATATGATTTGATGTCACAGTCTAGAGTTTAAAATCTGCAGGGTAAGCCAGCATGCTGAAAAATTCAGGCAGTTTCTGTACTGCAGTTATGAAACAGAATTGCTTCTTCCTCAGCTAACCTTTGTCTTATGTGTCAAGGCCTTCAACTATTAAATGAGGCCCCCCTTCTTAAGGAAGGATAATTTGCTTTACTTAAAGTCATTTATTGTAAATGGTAAATCATACTCACAAATATCTGCACAGAAGCATCTCATAGACTAGTGTTTCTCCAAACAATTGGGCTGTTAGCCTAGCCAATTTGACACATAAAATGAGCCATCACAAGACTATACTTTCGGGGATCATTCCTATAGTTATAGTCTATAGTTATAGTTATACTAGAGAAGTCTCTCTGAATGTGTAGAGCACCGGAAACCCAAGGAGGAGGCGCAGTGTTATCTCCTAAGCATGAAGTCGGCTCTTGGTGTTGCTTTACTGCCAATTGCCATTTGCCATTGATGATCATTCTTCTTTCCTTTGGGGGAGTAAGAGGGAGAAAACACAGTCTGAGTGGAAAAAATAAAAATAAATAAATAAATAGCCATTACACTAAGTAATAGAAAATAATACCTACCATCTTATTTAATAGCAATATTGACAACAGTATGGATGGCTCCCAGAGGAAATACATTTATTTCTCATGGTCATTTCATTTCTGCCTATGCTGCAAAATGGAAACTTTAATATAAAATAAGTCAAAATATTAATCTCCTACAATGTTTTACATAGTGTTCTGGATTGAACTGTATGCCACAAAATTCATATGCTTAAGTCCTTAACCTCATATTTCAGAATGTGATCTTTTTTGGAGATAGTTTTTAAGTCAAGTAAAATCAAGGTCATTTGTGTGGGTCCTAATTCAACAGCTCTGATGTTCTTATGGAAAGGAAAAAGTTGGACACAGAGATATACACAGAAGATAAGATGAGGAAATGTAGGGAGAAGTTAGTCATCCACAAGGTCCCTCTCCACGTTAATTCCTGCCAATATTTTCATTTTGGACTTCTAGGTTCCACAACTATGAGACAATAAATTTGCATTGCCTGTGACACCCAGTCCATTGGTTCTTTGTTACAGCAATTTTAGCAAAGTCATATGCATAGCATGAGCAGAACATTTCAATCAACTGTTTTACGACTGAATCTAACTGATAAATTAGATTGTTGTATATTTCTGCTTTTTGTCCTCCAATATTTAAAGAAAGGGGGAAGGGTGAAACAGAATGAAATATGAGGCAATTGAGAATTCCCATGGAGTACAAAGTCATGATACTTGTTCAACATTTCTTCTTGAGCTAGATTTGAGTGATATGTTTCAACTTTGCACATAGTAGCCTCATAAGACTAATGCATATAGAAAAGTTGTAACATTTTGTCATTTGAAAAGATGCATGATGTTAGTATATGTTTTTACTTAAAGAGATTCTCTTTGAAATATTTTAAAAACCCATGATGATTAAAAAATTTATATTTGGCTATAATTTGGCAAGTTACTTTTAAATTGTTAGTTAGCCAGCTAAAACAACAATGACAACAGCAAAAACAACAGCAAAAAAAAAAAGCCAGGCATTGTGGTGGGCACCTGTAGTCCCAGTTACTTGGGAGGCTGAGGCAAGAGAATCGCTTAAGCCCAAGAGTTTTGAGGTTGCTGTGAAATGTGATGCCATGGCACTCTACCCAGGGTGACAACTTGAGACTGTCTCAACGAAATAAAATAAAGTAAAAATTTTTTCTGTCTCAAAAAAAATAAAATAAAGTAAAAATAAAAAAGAATTGTTAGAATGAATATTCTATATTTTAACTGTTAGTAATAAAAATGTTAATTCCCCATTGATATGCAACTATTTTTCTTTCTTAGTAATTCCAATGATAAAAATAAAAATTCCCTTTCAAATTGGTGTTAATATATGTTAAATAGACTTTCATTTAAATAGAACAATATTATGTATTTGAAATAATTATATAAGGATAAAAGAGAATATCTAAAAAGAAAAAAATCTAAAAAGAAAAAAATCTAAAAAGAAAAAAATTATCATATGTAAATATTAATCTAAACTAAAATGTTCTAAGGCTCATACAATCTTGAAAATCATATATTTAGCATGTATATAAAATTTAGATATTTTGGCATTTCCCTTTTCACTAGTAGTATTTTGTTGAAACAAGATATTGATAAACTCTTAAATAGGGTATTATAGATGCTCTCTAAGGTATAAATAGCCATAAATTGTAATATTTGTTGAAAAAAAATTTTTTTCTACCCCCCAAATGCGTTTGTGACATGTAAAGTGAAATGATAGCCAAAATATATGACATTTAAACTAATTATCATCTTTCTAACATTAAGTTTTCTCTTCAGAGTACCTGTTCAGAAAGAACATGTATAATATTTAGAATGTTTCTGTGAAAAAAATAATATATATCTTCTGATATTTTTCTTAGACAATGAGAGAATTTTCAAATTTGTCCAAGCAAACCTGAGGTCTCTGTGGTAGTTTACATGATGAAGAAATGTTTCCAATTAATTATTTATTTATTATAGTTTTGAATATGTAAGTGGTTAAATTATTCATAGAAAACGTATGAAATTATACACTTCATTTCGTAAATAAAATGAATCATTTATTTTGGCATAAGCTATATTTACACCTTCTTACTAGATCGGGCTGGAAATAGTCTTAATTGTATTTATGTACTTTTTAAAGGATGCATTCTTAAAAATAAGAACAAAAAAATTATATTGCATGTGTTTCTAAATATGCTAAATGAACTAGGCTCAGATATTAATCTTTTTAGAGAGGCAACTTCTGTATTATTTGAATACTTGGCTTCATTTGCTGTATCCATTGAGTTTTCCTAAATAAGAAACTAATAGTATCTAATATCAGCAAAATCTAATGAATATCCAGAAACTTGGTTTACCACATTGGACCAGTGTTGCTTTATAGGTGCTGGTGTATTCATGTCAAAATGGATTCTTACTTTAGTCCACATGTGGTCCTGGCCTACAATTTAATGCTGACTTTTATGTCTCAATTATAATTGAATAATATTAAAGTTAAGTAAAGACTAGGTGACTGCCTGTTTTTAATATTTATTAAACTGAAGTCAGGATACTTTATGGAACTTGTCCTAGAGCTACTTCAGAGTGAACCCAGGACTATAACTCATGTATGAATACTTGGTGCAAATTTCACAGAAAACACTTCTAGCTATTACAGTGCAAGTTGCTTGATCCCTATAACAAGCAATAGACTGAAAACGTTGGACTCATTTGCCTTTATAAATGTTGTCACTAACATAAGTTTTCACGTGTTGGTTATAAGAATATGCCAAGCATAGTGCACATGTAGGATTCCCCTCCATACCTAGAATAGTGGCTTTTCCCTAGTAAATGTTGAATAAGAAACTACATTCTCTATCAATCTTAGCTTTCCTCATTCACCGTAGTCATAGCTATATCTACTTGGCTCACTTTAGCCAAAGGTCTCAATCACTGAATCATGGGTATTAAATCTTAAATTCAACTCTACCCAATATCCTTATCTTTAAACAAGGGAACCAACACATAACGATATTTATTTACATCACTAGGATGTTGATTTCCAAATGATGTCCTAACAGAAGGTAGTGAATATTTTGTAAAAGACAAGGAAAATATAATTATGTGCATGAGACAGAGAGACTTCATATTCATTTGTAATAGGTAATGAAACGGCATTAAATCATTCAAAGTATGGGCAGAAACATTTTGGGCCAGTGGATGTGGTAACTCACACTGCTGAAAATTCTGCAATGATAGTGAGAAGGAAAATTCAGCTTTTCTAAAAAGCACTTTGGAAGTTGAGACACTAAAAATTCTCCATTAACTTAGTGAAAATTTGGCTGACAGTTTTAAGTAAACTTTTTGTTTTGTGAAAAGAGAATATAGATTCAATTAGAGATATAAAAGGCAGGTCTATTTCTTACTTTTAGCCAAGTGTTCAGGAGCATAGGGTCTTCTGGAGAAAATGCAATATAAAATTCTTGTTTCAAAAAAGCTTTTCAATTATGATGAGTAAATTGTTGAACTATCATTCAAATGACATAGAATTAATGTGTTAAAACAGTAACTAATATGATAATACCCCAAAAGCATTGATTAATGAGAATTAGTGCATCAGAAAATATTTTGAGGTAAAGTAGGATTGAAATTGGTATTTAAGAAATAGTTATAATTAATATAAGTTAATATTAGTTTAGATATAAAAATATTTTACTAATTATCTATTTAGTACTCCTGGACCAGGTGTCTAATTTATATCAATTCCTTTTTTCTTTTTCTTAACTTGAAATTAGTTAGCATTTTCATTTGAAACTAAGTTAACCCTCATTTAAGAAATAACCTGGCTTATTGTACCCTCAATGAATCCCCAACAACAACAAAAAAAATAGATTGTCTTCTACAACTAAACCTACCCTGGATAATTTTGATTCAAAGCACCCCTATGTGCTCAGAGCAGTAATAACATAGATTAACTTCTGGACGAGTTGTATTTAAGGAACTATTCAGGCAGGTATCATTTTTTGGCTCTTCCATTGAAATCAGAATGATTTTATGTCACTAAGCTAGAATATGATTTCAGCAGTCCCTGGAATATGCCCAAGGACATCTACTGTGTCATCTATTTCTGTCTGTTTCTGCCTGATTCACTTATATTGCAACATATTTAAAAATCTAAACTGAGAAAAATGACTAAACTGACTGGTTTTTGTGAAAAAAATCTAATAAAAGGGTTTTATGAAAGGATCATTGTTGCATAGGGAATCAAACCTTGTTTACCTCTCATGACAACACTCAGCAAAGAATTATTCAGTTGTTGATTTCCAGCTGTATTTTAGGAGGTGACTAGAGTGGTGACATTGCATTTGATTCTCTCCATAATGTTTCTAATAAATATAGCATACTTTCAAAGGCATCTGAGCCAGCTCTGGCCCCTGAAATAGAGGAACAAAGCATTCAATTCATTCATTCTTAAAACCCAGAGCCCTCAACATGGCTTCATTTCACATTCTTTTCAGTAAATACTGTTCTCAGTATGAAACATTCCGAAAAACATCAGAACTGTGGCAGTCAGGAAACCTTTGGATCAAATAATTACCATGTCCTTCATTATGTATTAATTCAGGATGGCTTATTTTTTGATCTTAAGCATAACTGATGCTGTTCTTTTGTCTAAAACAATTGGAATGTGTTTTTGTTCAAGGTGATCTACAGCAGCTTAGGCAACCAATTCTTTTTCTTTTTCTTGATTAAATGTGGTAGGACAGAATTTGGGAGTGAGAAGACAGATTGGGGTAGGTTATTTACAAATATTATTCCATTCAAGATTGTCATATATTATTTCAGTCTGTTTTTAGAAAATAGATACTAAAGTTTCCAAACAATATCTTCCACAAAGTAGTAATAATATAGTAAAACATAGGTGGCTGGGCGGTGCCTGTGGCTCAAGGAGTAGGGCGCCGGTCCCATATGCTGGAGGTGGCGGGTTCAAACCCAGCCCCGGCCAAAAACCACAAAAAAAACAAACAAACAAACACAAAAAACATAGGTGGTTACACATGTACACAACACACACACATTGCTTACAGGAACAATAGCGCAAAATAGAACAAAAATTGTCAAGATCAATGATCATGTTTTATAGTACCTTAATAATTTTTCACCAAAAATATGATTTACAAATTCTTAATGAATTTAAGATTCAGGGAGTCAACAGACATATGTGACAATATATTATGAGCCTCCTATTATGAGGTAATTGGATAAGGACATAGGTAAAGGAGCTTGAGAAACGTACTACTCAGTGTGTGAAAAAGATGAGGAAACAGAAATAACACCATGAGGTGAGTGCTATAATACAGGCATGCAGGAAAGTGTAATTCGTACTACGAAAGGTATGTATCCTTACTCAGTGAGTTGTGGTTAAAGCAAATGTTAAAGAATTTATAAGAATTCTATTGTTTACCACAGGGAAGAGATGTTTTAGAGAAAATTACCAGTGCAAAGTCCTACAGACCTGAAATAAATTGGCACTCAGGTAAAAGAAGAACATTCTATTAGGAACACCAAACTGTAGATCTCAGAAACAAAAAGAGGAATATGGTTGTTGTTTTTTAATTCCAATATGACAAAAACAAAATTTAAAGCTAACCACAGAAATAATCATCAGAACGTTCAGGTAAGGAATTTTCTAAACTAGAACCAGCATACAAAACCCTGTGGCAGAGGGGCTTTAACATGAGGCTATTGAAGCATAAGTTCTACACTTCATTTGCTGGGCCCTATCACTTGCATATCTTAGTTTGCATGTATAATTCTGCAATTTTTTTTAGAGCATGCATCCAAGTGTATAAGCTGTGGGCCCCACAAGTCCTGGAGTCATGGGGAAAAGTCCATATCCATGTTAAGAAGGGAATAACTGGAAGTCAGTTGTCAAAAAAAAGACATAATTCTGGAAACTAAGTGACTAAAGTATGAAATTGTAAGGAACCATTATTGTGATTGTCTATGTATGACAGACAAAACAGAGATCTGTTTCTTTCTTCACCTCCAAATACAAAGGATTTTTCTCTCCAATGTGAATTTAATGCTACTGTCAAGGACCCATCTCAACCCCAACTCGGGGAGAATATACCACAATCTAAAATGGTGATTCCCTGATTCTTAGAGAAGTGGTACGCACAAGTTAAATAAACTTTAAGCACAGACATTTCAAGTATGGTCCATAACAGAACCATGAAGAACATATAGGAAGGAAGCAAAATCAATATATAAAGTTTCCACCTTACTGTTCCAATTGAACACATTATCAGCACTCCGTAATTTCCTCTGTGCCCACTGCTTGTCCTGCTGTATTGAATTCAGCTGTATAAATAACTACAGGCAGCCCCCAAGTTACAAACATTCTACTTATGTTCAACTCACATTTATGAATGGGGCTCTTGCGGTCAGTACCAGAGTTAAACAGATACCCAACTGACAGACGACTCACCTGAATGCAGGCTATTAAAGGAAATAGGTAATATACCCATTTCAACTTACATACAGATTCACCTTAACAATCAACCTACAGAACCTATCTCATTCTTAACCCAGGGACTGCCTATATTTCCAAATTTATTAATCCATTCTACTGTTGATTAACATGTGAGACTATGTTGAGACTATGATTAACATAGTCTCCATAGGAGACTATATAAAAGCTCTGCTATGAATGGTCTTGGTTATGAGTGTTAGTGAATACATCTAACATTTCTCTTGAGCATATAGCTAAACAGTGGGTTGCTGGGTCATTAATTAACCACGTAGCCAACTTCAGCTACATACTGAAAAACAGAACTTCACAAATGTATGCTCAAAGTAGCAGTCTATGATACTTCCAGTTGCTCCATATACTCCCAATGTAATTGTCACTGTCTTTAAATTTTGCCATCTGGTTATTTAGTAGTACCTCATTTTATTCTCCTGAAAACTAACAAAGTTGCACCCATATGTTTATTAGTCATTTACCCAAATTGTCTTCTCTTATTAAGTGCCTGAATTAGTTCATTTTTCTATTGGGTCATTTACTTTCTTTTTCTTTTCAATTTGAGTCATCATTTTATATATTCTGGATATAAAGACTTTGCCAGATGTACAGCAAATATCCCATTCTGACATTTGCATTTTTTTTCTCTTAGAAATCCTTAATCACATCTCTACCTGACTAAAACATTGACTTGGCTTCTCAGTGGTGGCCTATGCATTAACATAGCAAAAATTGAATTTGAAGAAAAAAATGCTAACCTGCATTTACTCTTTGGTATATAAACAATGGAAATACTTATTGTACCACAAGAAAAAAGAAACAAAAAAGTACAAGTTTTCATGATTGAGAGAAAGGAAAAGTAGTGTTTGTGCAATGATTGTACTCCTCTTTTTATAGCACTACAGTAATATTATCATAAAACATATTCAACCATCTGCTTAAAGAGTAAAATGTTTGTTTGATCCATGGCTGCTGCAATAAATGCCATTTGTGAATTGAATTGGAGTGGGATTATTGTTCTTGTCTATTGCACAAAATAAGAAAATTTTAACTTAAATATATACTTCCACGTGAAATGCACATTTTATGGAAATACTGCATATTGAAAAATTGCATGGCTGGCTTGGCAGCCGTACCTCAGTGGTTACAGCACCAGCCACTTACACCAAAGCTGGCGGGTTCAAAACCAGCCAGGCCAGCTGAACAACAAAGACAACTGCAACAAAAAAATAGCCGGGCGTTGTGGCGGACGCCTGTAGTCCCAGCTACTCGGGAGGCTGAGGCAAGAGAATCACTTAAGCCCAAGAATTTGAGGTTGCTGTGAGCTGTAACATCATGGCACTCTACCGAGGGCGACATAGAGAAAGTCTATCTCAAAAAAAAAAAAAAAAAAAAGTGAAAAATTAAATGGCAGAATGTTATCTCCAAGTTTTATTTTCCTGTCATTTGGAATCATATCTTCATATCCATAACTTAAATCAAGCCAAGACTAATATTAGAAGAACTATGGTTTTCAACAAATGGAAGAATTTTGCTTAGATGTGTGCATTTCCTTAAAAGTTTGCTTAGAACGTAAGACTTGTCCTTAGACTCTCTTTTCTACCCTCAGTAGTGAGATACTGAAAGGATCAAACTTAACCATTTTCCTTGAAACAAATGAATGACTAAGTTATCTAAGTCAATCAGGTGCAGTGACACATGCCTGTGGTCCTGGCTACTCAGAGGTTGAGGCAAAAGGGGTGTGTGTGTGAATTACACAATCATATATACACACATGTATAATTATCTAAGTCAGAAAACTGTCATTCTCTGCTTAGGGGAATTTGAGGAATATAAGATCTCTTGTTAGAATTTGGGGTTTGTCATGTTATTCTCACATCAAAGATGACTTTTCCTAATATTTAACTGAAATAACTCTGGCTTTACTATTCAATTTCATGGATAAGGTGTATACTCACAAAATCCATCATGTAACATGGAGCTGGTAACAAAGTTAGTCCATAGTCCTCTAATTTTTCCCCCTTCCTTTTAGATTCAGATGTGACAATTGTATAATATTTTAATTCCATTGATTTGTTATTTTTATGATTTTCAAATCATTATCATCACCATTATCCTTTCAGGATTCTGAGAATTTTAATATAAATTATTACATCATTATGAGTAAAAGTAATAATAATAAAATGTGATATTATGGTGATTGCAGGACAGTAGCCATCCTAGGACGAATAGGTGTTTCAGAGTTTGCAAAAACTACTAGTGGCTTTATCAGCATCATTAATGGATGTGGTAAACCAATGGAAGTAACGTCAATATAAGAGGTGGTGGATTAATGCTGAAAGGACTGTAAATCATGGAGAACGTGTTGTAACCAAATGCCAATTATTAACCGTCTAATACTTATAGATTCAGATCCCTCCTGAAGAGTTTACCTTTGACAACTCTCAGTGACGTGACAGCAGAAGTGAGGACCTCTTATTTGTTTGCTTAAAGTTAGTAATTGCCACAAATTAAGAAGAGAATCTTATCTAGAATCCATAAGGTAGTAAGTCCCCCAAAAGATTTGTATTATAGTCACCTTAAAAAATAATGATTTCTCCACATAGTATTTCCTTTGCTGCCTACATTACTTCTTAAGATAAGAAATGATTGTTAAATAAAAAACAAGAAAAATATTTATTTGGTCACAAAGAAAAGTAAAATAAATAGTTTTGTAAAGTTCTTATTCTCAAAATGTATTTGGCTCATCTTGTTATATTTTCAACTCCCAGAACATAAAAGCTAAGTAAAATACAAACTACATAGAACAGGTAAATGGAATTTCATGTTTTACTTCTATTGTTTTGTCTATTTTATAGTTCAAAGTTTATGATTGTTGAAATGGGAGTAATTTGTAAGGATACACGTGGGATATTGCCATATGAGATTTTTCTGCCTAAAATTAAGACACCTGCCATTGATTAAGAGAATGACCTACAAGCATTTAAAAACTCAGAAAGGTGAACAATCTTAGATGGGGTCACAGGAAAAATAGAGCCAATAAGCTCTTTTAGACCATTCCTACCCCCAGTAAATAGGTGTGTTTTGTTTTGTTCCTATTTTTTTTTTTCTGGTGAGTCTCAGAGATAAGACAACTTTTAAATATGTAATTTCTGTTTTGGAAGTTTTTAAAAAGTAAAATATCATATACACTGTATTCATTGGGATATGTTAGGCTGCTATACTGCTAAATAGGTCATATATGTTATATTTCAGAACAAACGTATTTCTAATTACATTACAGGTTGGGGGATCATTTGTCCTTCATGCCATCATTGAAGGACTCAAGATGACTGAGATTTTGATCCTTTCAATCTTTGATATTCAAAGTTACACTAGACATGTCCATCCAAGAAGGATGAAAGAGCTTGGTGGAGCATGAGCTGGGAATGGAAGTGGCACACACCTCTTCAGCAGATGCTCAACCAAATACAGTATCCTAGTTATGAAGGTGTCTAGGAATTGTGGTCTAGATGAGTTTCCATTGAGAAGACAATAGTCATCATTGTCTACCAACTTAAACAAACACTGGTTAAAGATGAATATCAAGCCTTTATGATTTCAAATAAAACTTTTTTTTTTTTTAAGGACAAATGTTCTTGGTCTCTGCAAAATAGCTTAGTGGTATCCATAACTCTTAATCTCAGTGTTGGTTTCCACTTTACTCTTTAGAACATATGTTTTTTATTTTTTATTTCCGTCTTATCCATAGAATCTAGAGAAGTCAACTTCAACTTTGACAGTATGAGAAACCCTGAAAAATATTTTCTCCCATTCTGTAGAAGAATTGCCAAATGTCCAGTGTTTATACAATACAGTCCAGCCTGCAGTTAGCTCAGCAGTCATGGAAGCCTTTAATGATTCATTAACCTTACTTTGTTCCAACTTGGGGTTCACTGAATTGGATATTTGTCCAGATATTTTCCAAGTTCTATTTGGCATCAGAGCATGGAGAGCTCTCTTTGGGTGTCCTCAACATAATACTACTTTTCTGAAAAAAAGAAAATATTTACTTTGCTACATTCATTTCAATTGCCAACCATTTGTATATATTATTTTATTTCAATTTTTTTTTAAAGATTGAAATACTAAGGGGTGCACATTTTTTTGTTCCATAGATACTCTATATAATGCTGAAGTCAGGCATTGAGTGTCCCCACCACCTGAAAAATGTTCATGGTACCCAATAAGCAACTTGTTTATGCTCACGCCCTCCTACTTTCCCTCCTACTCACTTTCCAATGTCCTTTATGTCTTTTTTGTGCCCCTGTTTACCCACAGTTTAGCTCCCACTTATGAACGAGGACGTGTAGTGTTTATTTTTCATTTAAGAATTTATCCATCTACTCATTAATTGATGGGCATTTATGTTGATTTCACATCTTTGAAATTGTGAATTGTGCTGCAATATCCTATTGCTGGTTTCTTTTCCTATGGGTAGATACCCAGTAGTGGAATTTCTGGACTGAATGGTAAATCTACTTTTAGCTCTATTAGGAATCTTCATACGGTTTTCTACAGTGGTTACACTAGTTTCCTGTCCTACTTGCACTGTATACGTAGACCATTTTCCTCTCTTCCACATGAGCATCTGTTGTTTTCACTTTTTAAAAATGGGCATTCTGATAGGCACAAGATGATACCTCTTTGTGCTCTTAATTTGCATTACCTTTAAGATATTGGTGTTGAACATTATGTTGGCCATTTTTCTGTTTTCTTTTGAAAAACTTCTCTTCATGCCTTGGCCCATTTTTGGATGAGACTGTTTTTCTCTTGCTGCTTTGTTTGATTTCTTTGCAGATTCTGGGTATTAGTCCTTTGATAGATATACAGTTTGTTAATATTTTCTCCCATTCTGTAGGTTGTGTTTACCCTGTTGGATTTTTTCCTTTGCTATGCAGAAGCTTTTTAATTTATTTAATTAAGTGTCATTTGTTTATTTTTGTTGCTGCTGTGTTTACCTTTGGGGTCTTACTCATAAATTCTTTGTGTAGGCCTATGTATTTTCTATGTTTTCATCTAGGAAGTTTATAGTTTTCTATCTTACATTAAAGTATTTATCTTGAATTAATTTTTGTATTATGGTGGGAGGTATAAGTCCTGTTTCATTCTTCTGCTTATGGCTATCCAATTTTCTCAGCACCACGTATTGAATAAGTTGTCCTTTTCCTAATGTATGTTTTTGATTGCTTTATTGAAGATCAGTTGCTCATAGCTATGTGGTTTTCCTTTGGGTTATCTATTCTGTTTCATTGTTCTATGTTTCTACTTTTATACTAGTATCATGCCATTTGGATTACTAAAGCCTTTGTAGTTTAATTTGAAGTCAGACAATGTGATGCCTATGGATTTCTTCTTTTTGCTTAAGATTGTTGGTTATTTAGACTGTCTTCTGGGTTCAAGTGATGCTTAGTATTATTTTTTCTGAATCAGTAATATAAGATGCATTTTGATGACGATTGAATTGAGTCTGCAAATCAGTTTGGGTTGTATGGACAGTTAAGCAATGTTGATTCTACCAATCCACGAGCATAGGGTGTTTTTATTTCATTTGTTTACATCATATACAATTTATTTCATCTGTTTTATAGTGCTCCTTGTAGAGATGTTTCACTTCTTAAGTATATTCTTAAGTATTTTTATTTTCTATAGCTAATGTAAATGGTATTGAGTCCTTGATTTGACTGTTAGCTTGACTCCTATTACTATGTAGAAATGCTACTGATTTGTGTTTATTGATTTTGTTACCTAAGACTTTGCTGACTTTATCAATTCTGGGAGTCTTTGGGTGGCATTTACAGGATTTTCTACATATAGGATCATATGATTGGCAAAAAGGGATAATTTGACCTTCTCTTTCTCAATTCGAATGCTCTTTATCTCTTCTCTTCCCTGATTGCCATGGCCAGGACTTCCAGTACTATGTTCAATAGAAGTAGTGACAGTGAGAACCCTTAGTTTGATCTGATTCTTAGGGGGATACTTTCAACTTTTCCCTATTCAAAATTATTTGGCCAGGCAGCACTGGTGACTCAATGGGTAGGGCACTGGCCCCATATACTGAGGGTGGTGGGTTCGAACCCGGCCCTGGCCAGCTAAAACAGCAATGAGAATTGCAACAAAACATAGCTGGGCGTTGTGGCAGGTGCCTATAGTCCCAGCTAATCGGGAGACTGAGGCAAGATAATTGCCTAAGCCCAAGAGTTGGAGGTTGCTATGAGCTGTGATGTCACAGCACTCTACCAATTGTGACAAAGTGAGACTCTGTCTCAAAAAAAACAAAAATTATTCGACTGTGGGTTTGTCATATATGGTTCTCATGGTTTTGATGTTTGTTCCTTCTATTCCTACTTTGGTGAGAGTTTGTATCATAAACGTGCTGGATTTCATTGAATGTATTCTCTACATAACTTGAGATTATCATAGAGTCTTTGTTTTTATTTCTATTTATGTGGGAATTCCATTTTTTGATTTGTATTTATCAACCATCTTTCCATCCCTGAGAAGAAATGCTTGATCATGATGAATTATCAGTTTGATGTGCTGTTGAATTAGGTTTGCTAGTATCTTGCTAGGCATTTTTACATTGGTGTTCAAAAGTATTTTGTAATTTTATTTTATTGGTGTGTCTTTTCCATGCTTCAGTATCATGGTGATACTGGCTTTGTAGAATGATTTTGGAAGGATTCCCTCTTTCTCAAAGCATTGAAGTAATTTCTAAAGGATAAGTGCCAGTTCTTCTTTGTAATACGGTCTGTAAGAATTTGGCTGTGGATCCATCTCCTCTGGAGATTTTTATTATTGGTACAACTTTTATTACTGCCTCAGCCTCACAGATCATTATTCATCAGTTTAGGATTTCTACTTATTCATAATTCAGACTTGGGGTGTGGGTGTTTCTAGGAATTTATTCATTTACTCTGTTTTCTAGTCTGGGTATATAAAGATTTTCATAGTATTAAAAATGATAATAGGAATTTCTGTGGTATCAGTTGTAATGTATACTCTATGATTTCTGATAGGAGTTATTTAAATCCTTTTCTTCCCCTGTGCGGCTGGGGCTGGGTTTGAACCCGCCACTTCCGGCATATGGGGCTGGCGCCCTACTGAGCCACAGCTGAGCCACAGGCGCTGCCCTTTAATAAGCTTTTTAAATGACTTTTCTAAATTTCAAAAACTGAATGTATATAGACATTTTTTATTTTGTCTTCGCATAGTCACTCCGTCCATGGAACACATGATTATTAATACTTGATAAGGTTGATTAGTTAATCAGTAAAGTTTATTAAAGAATATTAATATTGCTGGTAAGTTTCTGTGTAGTACTGAAATGCAGGAGACTCTACAAAGCTATGGAGGAGCACAGAGATGCCTGGTAAGTATCTATCTACAAAATGTTTTGGTACTTAGCTTATCAGTTGACTTAAAAGATTTCATAACATGGATTTATAGATTCTTCTTTTGCATGGATCATAGAAAGACTTGTTGAAATCTAAGGTAAAAAGGGGAATTACGTTGCTTTCTAAAATTTTAACCTATTATTTCATTATTCATTTTTAATTTTTATTAAGAATTTATAGCACTCAAGATTGGGTTTTAATGTTTCTATAACATAGCAATGCATAATAATTTTTAGCCATTATAGAGACAGAACAAATCCAATTGCCTGAATGCCTGTTAAGGTCATTTAAGTGATCTGCTGTTATTTATGAATTCCTTTAAACATTGTATTTTTTTCCAGTTTCTTCGTTAAGATATTGGACAGAAATAAATCACTAGAATGTAGGCATGGATTAAAAAATTATTCATTTAACTAGAGACTAGTTGAGTAAATGGATTCCTATTCAGAACAGAAACTCTAGAGAGTAAACCAAGGCTCCCAATATATTTAACAAGACAAATCACCAATTTTTCTTATTAAGATCCCGTATTATAATTGCTCCAGGGAAATTATAGAGATGGATTCAGATCCATTTTTCTATGTTATATAAAGTAAGCTCTTCGAGGAAAATGATTTGTGGAATTCACCACTGTTCTTTTAAAACAGTTCAATTAGCATAAGCATGAAATGCAATTATCTGTAGTTATAATTTGAAAATTTCCTGAAACTTTATTTTTCAGAGATGTTAATGGCTGTAAGGCTTAGGTAAAACATTGGATAGGAGGTAGAAATTCTGTTAATGTATTAATCTATGTTTTCTTCAATACCGTTCATTTTATTTGCCATCCATATTCTGAATTTCATTCTGACATTTTGCTAATTTCCCTTTCCCTGGGGTTCCTTACTGTCAGACTGTTGTGACCTTTTAGGGGTATTGAAATTTCTTGTTATTTTTGTGTGGCCAGAGCTCTTTTTCTGATTTCTTCTCATCTGAAACGTCTTCCCAGTTGAAGGCAGACATATTTGTGGTACACCTGTTCTCAGTTGCTGGAAACTCTCCTATTTAGTGAGAAGAAGGAGAGATTCCTAGATGGAAACTTCTTGAGTACTAAGTGAGAGGTATTTCTGCAGACACAATTTTTGGTCTTGGAGATATAATGGTGAGAAAGCAAATAAGGCTTCTTGCTCTTATAGAACTAGTGATGTAGAAAGACAGTATTTAAGAGAAATAAATAAGAAATGTACAGATAATAAAATGTCTTCATGAGG
This sequence comes from Nycticebus coucang, assembly GCF_027406575.1. NCBI lineage: Eukaryota > Metazoa > Chordata > Mammalia > Primates > Lorisidae > Nycticebus > Nycticebus coucang. The sequence continues at coordinate 97,426,127 of NC_069790.1, forward strand.
AAATAAATAGGTGATATGTCCATAAATCAGGAAGATGAACTTCAGAAAAGACAGTCCAGGAAAACTCTCTACAGGAAAGGTAAACTGAAATGTGAGGATGGACTGCATGCTCCATTCATCAAAAGAATACAGGGAAGTTTGAAGTTGGTAGAGAGCTAGAAGGTGAAGAAGATGATGCTTCTGAACTTTTGAAGAATATAAATGAAAAGAAATGGAGAATATAAAGCAAATGAGATGAACCATATGCAAACATCTGCGTAATTCATATGAAGTATTTTCAAAACACCACTGAATGGCTTAATGAAAAAAATAAAACGATTGGATTTGTGTTTTATAAAGATCAACTGACAGCAGGGGAACAATGGACACTATGTAGAAGTACAGATATTCATAGCAGGAGACAGATTTGGAAGTTCCTGAGGTCAAAAGGGGTGTATGACCATACCTTCAATATACATGATAGTCATAGGATTGAGAGATGCAAAAATATTAGATGATAAAATAATTTCTAAAATCATGATCTCATACTGTTATGATACAATGATTTACTCAAATTTTCATGATTTGATTATATCTTCCATATATTAAGCCCAAGAACAAAATTATCCTTATATTACAATTTGTATTATACACTTTATACTTTTGAACTAACTTTATAGTCAGTTTTCCAACACTAGGATATAACACTGCTAACTTCTAATATCCAAACAAATTTCTCTGGCAGAATGGAAACATAATCACTATGCTAAAAAATATGATTGGCTGCCTTTATTTTTGCAAGAGGAGAGTAAAAACTACCAATTTGAATATCTTTGGAAATACTTTTCATTGTTCTCATTCATGCGACTAATACAAAGTTGTAAAAGTACATAGTACATATTTTATATTTGCATTTTATTTATTTATTGTATTTATACACCCCTTCACACATTGTAGGTAGCCTGGCTCTTTGTCTTTTTGAATGCTTCCAGTTTCCCGACCATCCTCATTAGTCAAGAAAACAGAACCAGAAACACAAAATTTATTTCTAAGACAGTTTATGAAGTTGATTTCATGTGCAAGAGAATATGAAATTAGGAATCTAGATTTTTATGTGAAAGATTATACTTTCTTAATCCTGGTGAATCATTACATACCTGCAGGACGCTAATATATAAATTTGGGGTCAGAATTTGACCCAAAGCTAAACTGGTGATGTCAAGTGTTTTGAACATACTCAGAGGAAAAAATATTATATGTATTATTGAAAATGTAATGAAACTTCCTGGAAGAGTTGGAATTTCCATTTGATCTTAAAAAACACATTGACTTGAGAAAGAAGGATTACTACATTAATACTACATCATCACGGCATCAGACTTTGTGTAAATAGCGTGTATGGGTACAAAAGGAGTATAATTAAATTAAATTCTGTGTGCTTGGTTTGTAACTTGGGAGAAATTTCTTGGAAGAAATTGTAAAGACATGCTTATTGCCAGCTATTGGAAGTAGATTTCATTACCACTTCTCTTCTAATTTCTCCTGTACAAAAGCATAATCTATGATGGCAAGAAATTAAAAATGCTAGTACTCCCTGTGGTACTACTTGAGAAATAAGGAAAAAACATGTCATTGCAGCACATTCTGAAATCCTACTACTTCAAAGTTTTTGCAGACACAGTTTACAAATTAATATATAAAATATAGTGGCTCTCTGTAAAGGCATAGTTCCTTTGTATTAATTCTCCCCACCCCCCACACTGTTTGCCATACTTGGAAATTCTGCCATTGCTAATCATATCCATTAAGGTAAACATTATGCTATTTGGGTAGCTATTTAAAATTTAAATCTTCTTTGAAAAGAAAAATCTTTGAGTCACTAACACCTTTTGATAATTTTCTATAAAATATTTTAAATATATAAATATATGACAAAAATTGTTATATAAATACAGCTAAATCTAGGCATCGCTGCTGAATCATGTAATTATACAGCCTTCTTTTCCACATAACATCAATGATTGATTTTGTAGTTGTCATTCTTATGAATATAAATTGCCACTGTTGACTTTATCAATGGCATATAACATTTTATGAACATTATTTTATGAATATAATATTTTATGAATATATAAATATATATATTTTATGAATATATATTTTGTGAATATATCCTATTTCTGGATTTTACTGCTAATGAAGATATAGGTGATTTCTAATTGTTGCTGTTTCCCATACACTAGTAGGAATATTTTTATTTATTTTTCTTTTTTTCATTTTCGTATTTGTTATCATGTCCTCCTCTATGAGGCTTTATCTACATAAATAACCTAGGTATGTGATTTTCAGATCTTAGATATTGCAAATTCCTCTCAGAAATCTTTACACAAAAACATATGTTTAGATAATAGTATTTTTAGACATTCTGTGGGTTTTAGCCACTCATTTAAACATCCTCACAATAAGAATATAAAATAATCATATTATCTAAAAACTTGTCTAATTTTGCCCCTAATAGCCAAACCATTCCACCACTTAAATCTCCAGCAGCCACTAGTGTATTTCCAGTTGTTTGTGCAGCTCTTTTTACTGAATTTTATGCAGTAAAAGGAATTACACAGTAATGGAATCACACAATACCTTATTATACCTTTTCAGACTTGCTTCTGTCCCTCAACATGGCTTAGAGTTTTATCCATTTGTGGGGTCACAAACTGTTTATTCTTTATATTTCTGAATAATATTCCACTTATGAATATACCATAGTTTGTTCATTCATTCATTAAAGATGTTTATGTTCTTTCAGTTTCGGGCAATTAATAACAAAACTTCTATAAAAATTCATATACATGTTTTTATTTGAGTAGAAGAAAATGTCTTTTTCTAAGGAAATTACTAGAAGTGAGATCGTTGAGTGCCATGGTAAGTTTAGCTTTCAAAACATTGTCAAACTGCTTTCTGAAGATGGACCATATTTGCATTCCCACTCGCAGGCAATGAGAGTTCCACTTACTTCATACTTGTTGTCAGCTCTTGGTATTATCAATTTTAGTTATCATTTCCATTCTAAGAGATACATAGTGGACCTGTTGTTTCAATTTGAATTTCCACATTGGATAATTATGTTGAGTGTATTTGATAAATGTATTTGTCATCTTATATTTTCTTTGGTAAATGACTATTCTAACTTTTGTCCATTTTTTAAATTGTTTGTTTTCTTATTGTTTTATTGAAGTACAACTTTTCCTTTCTGGATTTTTCTTTTTCTTTTTTTTTTTTTTGTCATATATAAGATTAGCTCAGGCTGATCTCAAACCTGTGAGTTCAGGAAATCCACCCACCTCAGCCTTCCAGAGGGCTGGGATTACAGGTGTGAGTCACCACGTCCAGCCACTTCTGAACTTTTCTAGGATAAGTTTGCAAACTTAATTGTCAGACCTTGTATATGAATATAACAACCAAGGTTAAATTTTAATATAAATATTGGTTATTAATGATTAGTTATTTATTATAAATGTATTATCACATTACTATAAATATACCTTCTTATTCTTAGGTTAACACTTTTCCACTTCACTTTTGTGATTTTATGTAACTCTGAACCAAAATATAGAGATGTTTTGGCAGAGAAGATCTTTACCTCAGCTTATGTAGTAATCATGTTTACATTGCATTCGATTTCCATATAATCTCCAATCCCATATAATTTTTTTATCATAAAACAAAACCTGCTGGCTACTCTTAAAGAACAGTCTCTCCTTTATGAAAATTATATACGCACTATACTAATGACATTTGATTGAATTTCTTTGCATCTGCTACAGTATTGATTCAACCCAATGTTTTTAAAACTTTGAATACTGAGTATGCACTACCTATAAGTAGAAAATTTTGTTTAAGTTTGGGAAAAGTCAATTCACTGGGACTGTTCTTCTGCTAAGGATGGTGAAAAACCACAATTAAAATTTTATTTATTTAGTTAAAGCTTCAATAAAGTTATTACTGCAAATAGTAAGATTTAAAATGCATTGATGTTTTTCTATCGTTTATATGATAGACTAGATTAATGGAATAGACCTTCACCTGAAAGAAAGATTATCAAAGTTTGAAAGTTGCAGAGAGGTCACTGAAATTTGAGCCAAGTGCCACTGTCTGAAAATAATTCTGTAGCTTTCTTTACAAGGTTAACTTTTTCTATTTCAAGACATTGTCTTATCCGGGTGGCAGTGTAAGTGTTCACAATGCAAAGAAAACTGGAATCTTGCATCATGACAATCTTATGGAATCCTTTTGTGAAATATTGAAGTTCACTTTTGAGAATCTTCCCACTGAAATATTTAGAGGAAAAGTTAAGGGTGACTTTCATTTTTACACTTCAGACCAGATGGAATGGAATGTACATTTTAAAACCATCTGTCATGAAGCACCTTAATCTTCCATCAAGTAGAGGAGAATAGGAACATATGACTTTGCAGGGATAAAGTTGACATGACAAGATGTCAACCAGTGTCTTTTATGTGGTTTTCCCAACACTCGTCAAGTCACTTTGAAATCTTTTCAGTTACCCTTCTTAAGGACTCAAGAAAGCAAAGAACCCAATGCGGTATTTAAGAAGCTGGTAAATGTCACTGCTTTCTCGCCAAGATATATATATATATATATATATACACACACACACACACACACATATATATATATATATATTTTTTTTTACAATCATTTAATTCTCTAGGTCGATCTGAGCTGACTTTTCTCCCCTTGGATGTGGTGTTGCCTTGGTTACATTTATTAAACATCAATAACTATAAAGCTAACTTTATTGATAACAAATAAAACTATTTTCTCTGAAGACATGCTCAAAGTTAACTAAGTAGAGAGAGGCAAATGTAGTCATCTTTTCATCTTTAAAGTAAAGTTTACTTAAAAATCTTATGATTTACTTAAATAAAACTACATTTAGTTATATTGTTTAATGTTACAAAAGTAATAAAAAAGATAGAATAATTGGGGAAACTAATGAAAGAACAACACTATTTACAGAGATGAGAACAGGATAAGGGAAGACATCAAAGGAAACACCCCAGAAGTAGGGAGTGTTATGAGTCGTTTTCATCTCTCCTAGTCCTGAAGACACTAAGAGAAGAGGTTACCAAATGCAGAAAAAGCTAGAGACAAATTAACAGGGCCTCTTGACAGTAACCGTGGCCTGAGAAAGGAAAATTCAGTCATGTCCAGGTTAAGCCTACCAAGAATGGGTGTGGAGTAAAAATACATTCTGATCTGTGTTCTGTACTGGCTAAAACCACATAAAAACTACAAGACAAGAAGACTAATTGAAGCAGGCCAAGTAAGTCAGTTTCTTAAAGTATTTTAAATTATAACGAATGGAGTGGATCTGGAGTGGAAATTAGAAAATAACAAGCAGTAATTTACTGTAAGTTTTGTGATTTTGTTTTATCCTCTTTACACTAACGCATTCCCTCAACATGTGAGGAATTATTCTGTCAATCAATGACCAACTAGGATATTGAAAAAAAAAAAAAATCATATGGAAGTGCGTGTAGAAGAATTGTCCAAGTCTTGCTTTTAAAGGTCTTGCTCCTAAATTTTTTGAATAACGTACAGAAAATATGTCTTTATTGAGTTTATACTAGATTAGCAATATTAGACCCCACGTTTCAGTAAGAGAGGAAAAGTACAAGATACAATACTTGTACTCAAAAAGCTTATGATTTAATTAAATAAAACTACAAATGTACATGAAAAATAAATTCAAAGATAGACACAAATCAATCTTGTTTGTATAACCTAGACTACAGTATTGTAAAAGTCAAGAGGAGACAAATAAAAGAGATAGTAGTAGAAAAAATCTTATGAAAACATGTATCTAACTGAACTTAGTCTACATGGAAAAGAGATTATTCCAGAAATCTATTATAAAAACAAACACCAATTATGTTACATATAATTGAAATTGCAATGGGTTAAATCATACATGTTGTGAAATTTTGGAAAATAGTTTTGGATAAGTCATTTGGTGTTTTATGTGTGTGTGTATATAAATGTTATATATGTGTGTTTGTGTGTATATACACACATAAAGGAAGAGATAGATGTATTTATTTTTTTATCGCCGCTTCCCCAGAATTTATCTCTGTGTGATACATAATAAAAGCCTAATAAATATTAATGGAGAAGAAAGCAGAAAGAGAAATTTGTCAAAGTAGAGAAAAAGTACTATCTCCCTGACCCCAAAGATTTACACAGGAATTATAATATATTACCAAACTAATGAAAATATTTTTTTGAAAAATTCACTTCATTCCCAGAGGAATACGTATTTGAGCCTGTATCAGTTATTCAAAAAGCCCTTAAAGAAAATATCAAGTAATCAGTAAACATCCGTGTGAATGCCTCACTCATTTTATCAGTCATCAGACTCCTCTTTGTGAGAGGGAGCTCTTTGCGAATATGAAGTAGTGGATCCCTATTACCTGTTCACTGAAAATGTTTTCAGGCAACGTATATCATACTGACAAAATCCTCACAACACAGTTACTGATGAGATCCTCTATCATGCCCACACAGAATATTGGAGGAAAATACACAGATAATTTTACAAATAACGAATTGGGAATGATATTAGAAAAGCATATAGTATTCTGTATTCACATTATTCATTAACCTATAAGAATTTCAACTATTTCTCTTGGGTTTTGAAAATAATTTTACTTCTATATTCTCCCATTAATTGCGGAATTCTATGAACATTAATGTATTTTAATTATTTGTGAACAAAAATATAGCTAATAATTCTTCTACCTGCCTTTACTGAAAGGAGTTTGATTTGTATCCATTAGAATTTAGAATTTCTTTTTACTAAGTCACATGGTATAGCATGGCACAGGAAATTTAAATACAATAATACGATAAAGTTGGCAGGTGGAAAGACGTGATTTCTCATCTTACACAGGGGAAGCTGAAAAATTTACATAATTTTGATAATCCGGTAATCAATATTTAAAAACATGAATTGAATTTATAAAGGTAAGTTTTAAAAGTGATAAAATGATAATTTGGTTAAAAATAATGAGATAGCGAGTGGTAAATGAAATGGAAAGCAGAGAGAGTGAAAGTACTCTAAATTTCCCAGCTGTCACAAAGTTTTCAAGCAGAAAATAGCTGCATAAATCTATTGAGTTATATATATTATAAATATCATAGGTAGAACAGAAACAGATGAAAGTGATTAATTCTGAGAAGTGCATGGAGAAATAATTCTATTTTGCATTTTATATTTTGATTTATTTTAGCATATACATATATTAAATTTATATTTTAAGACATATAATTTAAAACAAAATGTTTTCTGCTGAGAAAGCTTTATGTACTTGATCTCTACAGGCCTCATGAATTAAAATAATAAAATCTGCATATTACATAGAACAATTTACTTAAACCCAAAAAGGAAGCACTGCCCTGAAGACAAAGAAGGAAAATATATTCTTTGAAAAACCAATATATTTATATGTTGTACTATTATATTTCCAATATATTTATAGTATGTACTATTGTATAGTATAATAGTATGTGTTATTAATATTATTGTTACTTTATTTTACAGAAGATGAAATACAGTTAGATTAAAGAACTTCCCTGACATTACATAGCATATGATTCATATAAACTATTTTTAGATATTCAGGGGGCACATGTGATATTTTATTACATATAGAGAATGTGTAAAGATCAAATCAGGGTATTTATGGTATTCATCACCTCCAATATTTATCATCTCTGTGTTGAGATGTTCCAGATATTTTCTTCTACCTGTTTAGAATATAATGTATTTTTGGCAACTATAGTCCCCCGACACTGCTTTCAAATATTAGGTCTTATTCCTTCTAGCTGCCTCTCTGTAGCTGTACCTGTTAATCAGTATCTCTTCATCCTCCTTACTCATACACCCTTCCAAGCCTCCGATATCTGTCATTCTATCCTATATCTCTGTGAGATAAATTTTTTAACTCCTATTTATGAACAAGAAAATACTGTACTTGTCTTTCTGGGCCTGGCTTACTTCACAAAGCACAATGTGCACCAATTCCATCCTTGTTACCAATGACATCTTTTTATTGCAAAATAGTATTTCATTGTGTACATATAACATATTTTCCTTATTAATTTGAGTGTTGATAGACATGCAGGTTGATTCCATATTTTTGCTGCTATGAATAGTGTTGCAATGAACATAGTGGTGCAAGTGTCCCTTTGATACACTGATTACCTTTATGTTAGATAAATACCCAGGGGTAGGGTTTCTGAATTATGCAGATGCTCTATTTTAGTTTTTGGAGGAATATCCATACTGTTTTCTATAGGGGCTGTACCAATTTTCACTAACACTGTATAATAATTCCCTTTTCTCTGTGTTTTTGCCAACATCTGTTACTTTTTGTATTTTGAAAAAGAACAATTCTGTATAACATGATATATCATTGTGGTTTTCATCCAAATTTCCCTGATGATTAGTGATGTTGAATATTTTTTCACACACCTGTTTGTTGGCTATTGGAAGAGGGGAAGGAAGCAGTGAAACATGGTGTAAAATTCAACTACTGTGATTGAAACTTAGTAAATATGTGTTAAATAATTATTGAGAAAAATGCATATAGTGGACAAAACACAGTAATCCTGATTGAATCTCCTATTGCTGATTTTTATGAAGAAGAATTGTGAATTTGTGAGAAAGACAAGAAAAAAGAATTAACACATGGATTTTCTTGTCATGTCCATGTCATATAAGGAAATTGCCAAAATATACCAATTACAAATAAAATCAACAAAAGAAGGATAAAAATTAGAATTGAAATCACTGGGGAACATCCAAATAACTGAAGGAAACAAGAGCAATAAAAAAAAAATTCTAAAAATACATGTATAAAGATGCTTGTATATGTGCATACCTATACACAGTCACATAAAGATTCATATATGGAGAGAAATAAATGTTCATAAGTCAGGTCTGTGAGTGTTAATATCAGAAGCGATCTCATTTGTGTTATTTAAATGGGTATAAACATGGAAATAAAAAATTATGGGTCACACCCATTCTAAGGTTTTACTTTTTGTTTAGAGACAGTCTTGCTCTGTTGCCCAGGCTGGAGTACAGTAGGGAAATTATAGCTCCCTATAACCTCAAACTCTGGGCTTAAGCAATCCCTCCACCTCTTTTCCCTAAATAGCTAGGACTAGAGTCATGTTCCACCATGTCTGGCTAACTGTTAATTCTTTTTTGTAGGGACAAGATCCTCATTGTGTTACCCAGACTGGGCTTAAACTTCTGGCTTCTAACAATCCCCCACGTTGGCCTCAAAATTCTGTAATTATAGGCATGGACCACTGTGCTCAACTCATTCTAAATTATTTATCTATGAAATTCTTTTAATTCTCTCAACCTACAAGCTGGTACCACTCTCTCAGCTTGACCACTGCAAGATCTGAAATACCAATGGTTAAGGAAGGTTGACCCAATAATAGAATAAAGATATGAATTCGAGCAGCTTCTTTCAAGAGTAAGTGTGCTCAATCTTTACTCTGTGTAAATTGTAATGCAGATTATAGATAAACCTCTGGAGATTTCCTTATCCATGCATAAATCATAAAATGGATGTAAATAGCTTCTTAATTATCCTTATTCTTTTGTATATTAATAGTAATCTAATATAAAGATAGACATGTATCTGGTAATAGAGCTATAGGCCCATAGAAATATAGATTCATAGCTTATAGAGACAAAATGCATTCAACTCTTAAATGTAAAAATCAATATCTACCCTAGTTTTTTTTTTTTTTTTTTAACTTAAATGTAGGGTAGTGCCTGTGGCTCATTGGGTAGGGCGCTGGCCCTATGTACCAAGGGTGGCAGGTTTGGGCTAAAACAGCAGCGCCAACTGCAACAAAAAATAGCCAGAAGTTGTGTCAGGTGCCTGTAGTCCCAGCTACCCAGGAGGCTGAGGCAAGAGAGTCACCTAAACCCAGGAGTTGGAGGTTGCTGTGAGCTGTGATGCCACAGCATTCTACCAAGGGCAACAGAGTGAGAAAAATAAATAAATATATATAAAAATATATAAAAAATTTTATAAAAATATAAAAAATAAATAAATTAAATAAAATAAAATAAATAAATAAATAAATGTAATTCAGTATGGATGTAAGCCTCCTTGAAGACCCACAAGAGCAATAAGTCTACAGAGTAACAAGCAGAAGAACCTATTGTCTTACACTAGCAGCAATAATTATATCTGCATTTCTTATTTCTACTACTTTAATTGATATATTTTTTATATATTTGACCCTTTTATGTTTGCATGTTTGGCTTGATTACTAATTTAAGCATTAGACTGAAGGCCAAGACCTAGCATTCTCAGGAGTAAAATAGTATAGTTCTACAATATACAGAAGAAATACACAGAGGGGTTTCTTCCTGTATATACATATATATATTTATAAAGACCACGTGGAGTCCAGAGCTATATGCAAATAAGATGTCTAATTGTCTTGGTTATAACCATTTTACAACATTCAACAACCATTACACCTTTCCTTTTGGAAAAAATGATCTTCAAAATCAGTTGGTTATACAGTTCTGGAAACCAATTAGAATTTCAAATTTCAGAAAAGCTGATAAAATAAATGAAAAGTGCTACTTCAATCCATACATTGTCAGGTGCAGGGTATATGATTAATGTAGGTACTTATAGAAGCTACCAATTATTGTGCTTTTCAGTCCCTCTGTGAAATGTAGGAATCCTGGAAGACTTTGCAGGAAGGGACGCTTTTCGTTCATCACATTTTTCTCCCCTGTATTCAGAAAAAACTCTCTGAAAGAGGACTAAAAAATGAAAATTAAGGCAGAAAAAACATGGACAATAAGTCATGGGAGATCTCACTGGATATATTCATATACAATTGGACATCTGTATCCCTAATGAAACATATGTGGGCATCTGTATTGTGGCCGAATTTTATACATTATATGAAATTCTATTCTCAGGGCAAATCGACAAAGACTTTGGTTGGAATAAGTAGGTGAATTCTATAGATATTTAATTTTCCTTTCATTTGTTTCTCTAACTCTTTGCATGTCATAATAATGATAGATTTGTTCCTCATTCTTACCATTTTGTACAAAACGTAAGTCAAAATTAAAAACATTTTTGGACCTGGGAAGAGTTTCCTATTGGGATATTTCATTGAGGGAAACAACAATTTTGTTATGTGAGCATTCATTAGATATTATCTATTTACCACTTTGAGGTTTCTTAAAGAAACATTATCTTAATATATGATGAAACTCTTTAAGAAAACTAAATATATAAAAATAATCCCCAACAATAATAAAAAGAAATAAAACAGTGTTAGTCAGGATTGACTTCAGAAAGCCCCATCCAATGATTGGTTTTATGCTCGACAACCAACTATTCTCGCAGTCCCTGTGGCTCAAGGAGTAGGGCACCGGTCCCATACGTATTGTGCTGACCTTGCTGTTTGGGGTTCTACCAATATAATGAATAATTGTATATGCTTAGAATTCCTAGGATAAAAGGTCTTCTCTAAATTCAAAATGTTCAATTATTATAAGTAACCCCCCCCCCGAAATGGAAAAACACTTTTGGGATAAGACGCTCAACTTATTATACTCCTGCACATTCAGAATGAGAGACCTTAAAATCAGGACTAGAGATACCAGAAGGACATAGTGAGAGCATAAAGCAACTTAGAATCTTCAGAAAATTAAGACCTCCTTACTAGGAGGAAAAATGGTGCAGGCTAATAAAGATAAAATTCATCTGTAACTATAAATAGCAACCATTTTCTCTTATACATATAACTAGAACTGTAAGCAACATCAACAGGCTTATTAAACACATAATATGGAGAGGCTTGTATCATTTTAATTCTCGCTTTCCATTAATTCATCATTAAATATTAATGATAAATTGCTAAACGTTAAGTTCCATCAGGTTTGCAACCTTGCAATTCCCCATTCCTAGCAGAGTGTTTAGCACAAAATAACTTTTAAATAAATATTGATGACTATAAGAATGAATGTATTGAAATATCTGCATTTACATATTTTAAAAGGACATGTTCACAAAATTATTATATGTATATCCCAAGACAGGTTAAACAATTAAATCTCCCCTTTCCTACATTTATAAAGACATTTATTCTGTGTTTCAGTAGAAGCTTCATTTTATTTGGTATCTACTTGTAGATGTATCTTCTTTTTAAAATATATACAAGGTTGCAAAAGATTGTTACCTGGCTCTCAACTTGGTCACAAAATTTGCTTCCCAGGTTTTCTATTTGTGTTAGTCAGTCTTCAAAAATAAATTGTGAAACCAGCAACAAGTGAGAAATATTGCTCAACAAATTCAATGTGAAGAAGTGGTGGTATGACATTCACTGATGGACTTCAGCAAATAAACTTACTGACCCATCACCACCAGTACCACTTACTTGATCACTTGTTCAGCAGTCTCTCTCTCTCTCATCAGCACAATCACACAGGAAATTTTTTCTTTTTTTTTTTTTTTTATTGTTGGGGATTCATTGAGGGTACAATAAGCCAGGTTACACTGATTGCAATTGTTAGGTAAAGTCCCTCTTGCAATCATGTCTTGCCCCCATAAAGTGTGACACACACAGGAATTTGTCACACCTGGCCCCTATTCCCTTTTGTTGACTGCCTCCTTATGTTGACCAGTTTGTTACAGAACTTTGAGCCGTCAACTTACAGAAGCTCTACTGTATCTGCCTTGGTGAAGTGTCTACTCAAATGTTTTACCCATTTTTAAGTAAGTTTCTGCTTCCTTACTTATTTGGGGGAGTTTTTTATATTCTGGATGTGTGCTTTAAAAAAATTGCTTCGAAGTCTGTGCTTTGCATCTTCATTCTCTTTGCTTCAGTGAAGACATAGGTATCTCACTACTGAAGTTTTAAAATTAGATAACATTTTTATTTTACATGCGTTTTTCTGTTTTTATCTGTTCTTGATTCAGGTGGATCCCTTTTACTCTAACTTGAGCAAAATTACAGTTCTATTCTACAGCTGTCCCGCAGTATCTACAAGGGATTTATTTGTTTCAGTACCTGGGGGTTTGCATCCATCAAGTACTGAATTTTCTGTTGGCAATTAGTTGACTTGGATGCAGAATCTATAGATACAGAGGGAAACTGTATATCTTAAAATATCACAGTTCTTGTGACTATTCTTCAAATGTAATTTGGACCCATGCCTCAAATCTTTGAATGTTGAGACTGATAATACCATACACTCACCAAAAGATTATGCAAATGTTTATTAAATACATAATTGAAGCTTTGTGGGAAGAACAGAGCAGGCCTCCCAAGATGGGGGGTGGGAAAAAAAAAAAGGCTTGCTAGAGCAAAGGAAAACAAACAAACAAACAAACAAACAAACAACCAAGCTTGAGGCTTTTATTGTGATTATAGGGAGGAAGAATTCCTGGGTGCAGAAATAGATTTGCATGGGTTGAATCTCTTTCTGGTGGGCATTAAATGAGATAGTAGCACCAGGCTTTTTTATGACCTTGTTCAGACGTAAGGTGGAAAGGAGAAAGGAAAGATGAGGCTGAAAAGCTATCAGCAAAACAAGCATCAAAAACAAAGCCTATCAACTAATTTACTGCAGATTAATACCAAAATAATTCTGATTATGATAATGTATATAAACTTGAATTTTAGATGTTTAGGTTAATATTTTTCATCAAAGCTAGAATCATTATAGACTTTTTTTTAGAAAATATTTTGCCCGCACATTTTCATATCTCTCCTTCTCTTGGCTTCCTTTTAGTTGTGTGTTGTTATCCTTGAAGTTGTTCCACAGGTCTTTGAGTCTTTGTTCATCTTTCTCCATTCTTTTCTCTCTAAAGCTGCAAAAGTACCATAGACAGTAAGTCGGAGCGAATGTAAGACTTTCCTCCTTTGTTCTCTTTCCTTTTGGAATTCACTACTTAATGCCCAATTACAAAAACTACCATTGCATCATTTTACATGTGTTTTTCTATTTTTTTTTTGCATGTTGATAATGAGAGATAATTCTTACAGTAGTTAAATACTTAGGCCCATTTTTAATTATGTGAATATTCTCAACTTACATCCCTGTTTCTCTGTTCCATAAACAGGCTAGCTATATGATTTCACTATATTTTTTGTGAAAATAATTTAAAATTTCAGCTGTTTCTAGAAATAATAAAAGAAAAATAGTCTACATTTTCTGCATTTAAAACCAAGATATGAACTGGGTGCTGTGGCTCACTCCTTTATTACTAGCACTCGGGGAGGCCGAGGCAGGTGGATTGGTTGAGCTCAGGAGTTGGAGACCAGCCTGAGCAAGAGCAAGACCCCATCTCTACTAAAAATAGAAAAACTAGCTCAGCATCATGGCACAGCCCTGTGCTCCCTGCTACGCAGGAGGCTGAGGCAGGAAGATTGCTTGAGCCTAAGAGTCTGAGGTTGCTGTTAGCTATGATACCATGCAGTCTAGTCAGGGGCAACAGAGTGAGAGTGTCAAAAAAAAAAAAAAAAGAAGATACATACAACCTTCACAGAAATAAAGATTTCATATGTGAGGGATGTCCAGAAAGTATCCAGCCACCCATGTCTCTATTTTTTTTCAGATTACATGGCTGGATACTTTCTGGACAGACCTCAAATATTTTAAATAATGTTTTAACCATTTTTATGGAAAATTAAGGGTGGAAATATGCTAATGGAAAACTGGCACCTGTGAAATAAGCATATTAAAATTTTATTTTCAGAGCTTCACACATAAAAAATAACTCGTGCAAATGATATGTTATTTTCCTAATGATTAGTGATCCTGTGGCTTCATCGACTCTCCTACGACGCAGTGCTGCCACTTTTTAACATAATCCCCCTACCATAATAATGTTGGTAATAATCACATCACCCTGGATTCCTCACAATGCTTTCATATGGCTAGTCTTTTATTATTATTTCTTGCTGAGCTTTTTTTCCTTAGCATTTTGAATTCCCCACCACTTTTATTTAAAGTTATTGAAGCATGTATGCAAAATATCACTTTTTTTGAAGATAGTTTTTTTTTTTTAGATCAGTAAAATTCTAAATATCTTCCTTATTTTTAGGAAAAAACTCAAATAAAACATAAAACTCAGTATTCTTAGCATAAATCTTCTAATAAAAGGCTTGTTCATAGAACATATAGTATTTTAAAGGACTTCCAGGAGCTTTGCAAAACTAAACTCTGGGTAGATATTATGTTATATGTCAAAATATCACTGCGTAGACCACAATAGAATGTGCAAAAATTAAAAAAAAAAGTTTGTTTTTACTGTCATCCAAATGTAAGCCTAGCTTTGAGGATTTATGTATTTAAAATCTTCTTAAAACAAATAAAATATGTCTACAGAAATAATTCACAAAAAGTCATAAGTTCTATTGAAAACATTCCTTTGAAAAGAACAACTTGTGATAGAATAATATTAACACTCTTAAACCAGTGGTTCTCAACCTTCCCAATCCCTCCTAATGCCGCGACCCTTTCATATAGTTCCTTATGTTGTGGTGACCCCCAACCATAAAATTATTTTCATTGCTACTTCATAACTGTAATTTATTTACTGTTATGGATTGGAATGTAAATATCTGATATGCAGGATGTATTTTCATTGCCAGAAAGGGGTGGGGACCCACAGGTTGAGAACTGCTGCTCTAGACATTTTCCTTAAAAACTATTTTGTGTCGGGGGGGGGGGAGGAAAAGCAGAAAGAGGGACGGAGGGTGGGGGGGTGGAGCCTTGGTGTGTGTCACACTTTATGGGGCAAGACATGCTTGCAAGAGGGATTTTACCTAACAATTGCAATCAATGTAACCTGGCTTATTGTACCCTCAATGAATCCCCAACAATAAAAAAAAAAAAAAAAAAAAAACTATTTTGTGAACATTATTGAAAAATTAGCTGACATACATGAAGATTGCACTCTTGTTAAAATACTTTCCTCAGAGGACAACGGCTAGAAGCATGGATGGTTTGGGGAGAGTACGTAGGTAGAGTTTGAGATAGTTACGTGGCTTGATATGAACGGATGGAGGAATGCTTAGATAATAGGTAAACCAAAGACAGGAAGGTTAAATGAACCAGACTGAAGCAGGAGGCCTTTTTTCTTCTTTTATTTTGAGTCATTCACGGGTACATATGATTAGGCTACATTATTTGTGTCTGTAAGGTAAAGCCCAAAGTCCTGAGTCCTTCACCCAGGAAGTGTGATCAGGTTGGAACTTACCCAGCCCAGCCCACTTCACTGCTTCTTGAATTTGTGTTTTTCTCTAGTATGGATCTGTAGTTGTTAATCTACCAGTTTCAGATCAGTACTGAGTACATGGGATGCTTGCTTTCCATACTTTGCTTAGGAGAATGTTCTCCAGGTCCATCCCAGTAAATAACAAAGATGCAAAGTCCCCATATTATTTATGGCTGAATAGTGTTCCATGGAATACATATGCCACCGTTTATTAAACCATTCATGGGTTGATGAGCACTTGGATTGTTTCCATATCCTTGTGATCAGGAATTAAGATGCTATAAACATTAGAATGCAAATGTCCTATGGTAAAATGATTTTTTTTTTTTTTTGTAGTTTTTGGCCAGGGCTGGGTTTGAACCCTCCACCTCCATATATGGGGCGGGCACCCTACTCCTTTGAGCCACAGGCACTGCCCTAAAATGATTTTTTTCTCTTCTCTGTAGATACGTAGTCATAGCATTGCAGATCAAATAGGAGTTCTACTTTTAATGTAGATGCTATTTAACTTGATCAGATCTCCTTTATTTATTTTTGTTGTTGCTACAGTTGTCAGTGGGGTCCTCATGAATTCTTTCCCAAGGCTAATATTGTTAAGAGTTCTTTCCACAATTCTCACTAGAGTTTTTATCACTTCGTGTCTTAGATTTAAATCTTTTATTCAGCATAAGTCAATTTTTTAAAGTGTAAGAAGTCCATGTCCAGTTTCAGTCTTTTGTATGTGGCTAACCAGTTCTCCCAGCACCGTTTGTTAAATAGGGATTCTTTTCCCTGTTTGTGCTTTTGTTTTGTTTATCGAGATCAGAAAGTGATATGAGGCTGGTTTCATCTGTATGTTCTCTATACTGTGGCAGAGATCTAGGTCTCTATCTTTATGCCAGTACCATGTTATTTGATCACTACTGTAGCCTAACCTGAAGTCTGGTAACACGATGCCTCCTGATTTATTTTTGTTTCTTAGAATTGTGTTTGCTTTTCAGGGTCTTTTCTGGTTCCATACAAATTGAAGAACTATTTTTTCAAGGTATTCGAAGATGGGGGTGGGGGTGGGGAGCATTTCCCTGTATCCATGTTCCTGTCATCAGCAAATTCCACATTGATTAATTTTCTTTCTCTCCCGCCCTAACTAACCATCTCACTGAGTGCTGAGTTATTATCCTTTGGCTCTTCTTAGGAGAGGAAAGGTTCAGATCTGGTCTCTTGATCCACCATTAGAGTTGTGAATGTCCCCTCTAAAACACATGTTGAAATTTAATTTCCGTTGTGATGATGTTAACGGGTAGGACTGTTAAGAAGTGATTAGACTATGAGGACTCCAGCCTTATGAATGAATTAATATTATTATTACGGTAGTGGGTTCCTGACAAAAATATAGTTCAGCCCCCTCTGCTTTAGCTCTCTTAAACTTCCACCTTCCCTTATGGAATGATTCAGCAATAAGGCACTTGCCAGATGCCAGCACCTTGCTGTTGGACTTTCCAGCCTCCAGAATTGTGAGAAATAGATTTCTTTTCTTTCTATACAATATTGTATTCAAATGATAACAGCATTTATGAATTCTGCTGTTTATAATAGCTCATTTGAAACATAACTTACATACTTATGTCTCATAACATTGACCTTTTTAAAAATATTCAATGCAGTGGTTTTTAGTATAATCAGAGAGTTGAGCATTCATCACCACCCTCTAAGTTTAGGACATTTAGTGACCCCCCCCCCTCAAAACAAAACTCTCATACCCATTAAGCAGTCATTTCCTCCTCTTCCCAGCAAGTCGAAATGACTAATCTACTTTCTATCTCTATGGATTTTCCTATTTAGGCATTCCTTATAAATAGAATCAGAATCATAAAAAATGAAGTTGATTAGTCTAACTTCTTCCTTCCAATCTGTCTCCATGAACCAAAAAATTCTGTCTCCAAAATACTTCTTCAATATATCCATGTCTCTCCAATACTATTTCTATAGATCTATTTAAACCATAATAAGTTCCATATAACTTGCTATATTTATCAACTGCATTCTCTTCTGTGTAATCACTTTCTATACTATCAGTCTCTGATCTTCTCAAACTCAGTGAGAGAGAGAGATGGAGAGAAGGGGAGAGTAGGATGATAAAGAGGGAGAGAATAAATTCTTATTATTTGGCCGTCTCTTCATAATGTTTTACATTGATCTATACCTATAAGTTGTTAAAGAAATATGTTTTACATATATACAAAAATGGATTTTTCTAAATGTGAATATAATTCCGTCACTCTCAACCTAAATGTCTTTTACTCCATAATCTTAAATATGAAACCCATATAGTGTGGGATCAAAGGACATTTGCTGCATCACTTTTAACTTTTATTTCACCTAACGATTAGTTCACTTTAACCATTTGATTTTTTTGGTTTCTCTCAAAACACCATATTGTTTTTCTCTATGTCTTTATGAATAAAACACCTTCAGCACTTCTTTAGACATTCATTTCCTGAAGGAAGTTGAGCACACTGCTTTCCTCTCTCTCAAAGCTATAGAGTTTTAGTGTGATTTTTGTTTCAGTATTTGCCACGGCTCCCTCTGCCTTCAGGAAGTGAACCTTTCTAGGTAAAGATGGAGTCTTCGTGTGCACGGGGTCTTAAAGACTCCTTTTCCCTCACTAAACAAAGAATATATTTTATACTTTTAAAAAGAATTTAACTGGATAAGACACATAGAAAAATACATGAGGGTAATTAAGCACTTGCATAAGCCTCAGTTTGGACTAGACATCATTAGATTGAAGGTCTTCAGTCTCATCTTTTTTCAGGAATCCCAGAAATTAAATTTGGGATTTCAAAGTAAGATAGCTGATAATTTGCACCTCAGGAAATTAAGAATTAATAGTTCTGTCTTGATCTGTGTTTTTAAACAAGTACAAGTGAGGCCAGGCATGATGGCTCAAGCCTGTGAAAGCAGCCCATTGTGAGGATAAAGTGGAAAAATTGAGGCAGCACTTCAATACCAGCTTCAACAACAGAGATGATCTCAACTCTCTGAAAACTAATACAAAAACAAAAGCAAAAACAATACACACACACTAACATACATACACACATATACGTTTATTCTCTATTTAAAAGCAGGGTGTGGTCATGTTAATCCCAGTTTATAGTCCCAGCTATTCAGGTGACTGGGGCAGGGGGATCACTTGAGCCCAGGAGTTAGAGGTTGCATTGAGCTATGACGAGGCCACTGTACTCTAGCCCAGGCAACACAGTGAGACTCTGTCTCAAAAATTAAAAAATAATAACAAAAGTAAAATACAAAGGTTTGTTGACCCTTGAACAACATGGTTGTGAGTTACATGGATCCACTTATACATGTTTTTTTCTTCCACCTCTGCCTCCCCTAAACAAGGGGATTAACCCTTCCTCTTCCTCCTCCTCCTCAGCCTACTCAAGATGGGGATGATGAGAACAAACTCATTTATGATTATCCACTTCCACTTAATAGAAAATATATTTTCTCTTTCTTAAGATATTTTAATTACATTTTCCTGTCTCTATTTACTTGATGGTAAGCCTCTACGAGTTAATTCATGGCTTATGTTACTGAGGAAGCTTCCAGTCAATAGTAGCTATTAGAAGCTAAGTTTGGGGGCAAAGTTAAAAGTGATACAAACATTTTTGACTGTACAATGGGAGGCCAGTGTCCCTAAACTCTGCATTGTTCAACCCCTTATATTTTCAATCGTTTGATATTCTCTATTTGGTAAGACATTATTCTCATATGTAAATTTTCCAGATATGTGTTTCTTTAGTTATTTGAACATATTTATAATAAATATTTTAAAACCCTTCTATAATAAATCATCTAGGCTTTTGTATACAGACCTCCTTTCCCTATTTCCTTATATATCTCATTGATTTTTTTGAAAACTAAACATTTTAAATAAAAGAATTTGGCCACCTCAGAAACCAGACGTTTGCCTAATTTATTTGTTGATGGATATTGTTGCAGTTGTTGATGTTTGTTTGTTTAGTGCTTTTCATGGATCAATTCTTTATATTCTTTATCAGTGGAAGCCACTGAAGCCTCTGCTTGGTTAACTCAGTGGTCAGGTAATAATTAGACAGGAATTTCCTAAGTGCCTTTTACCAATAGACCTCCCAATCTTTGCCTGTTTGCATTGAGAAATAATTCTAAAGCTCCAATAAGATGTTTACAACTCTAGCCTTCATTTTCTGGTTGCTTAGGACCTTAAGGTTAGCCACAGCTGAGATCTAGGACCTGCTCATTTCTTTTTATTTTTCTTTCTTTCTTTTTTTTTTCCTAATAAGACAAAGTCTCACTTTGTCACCCTCAGTAGAGTGCTGTAGCGTCACAGCTCACAGCAACCTCCAGCTCTTGGGCTTAGGCGATTCTCTTGCCTCAGCCACCTGAGTAGCTGGGACTACAGGCGCCCACCACAGGTCTGGCTATATATTTTTTGTTGTTCTTGTTGTTGCAGTTTGGTCAGGGCCAGGTTCGAACCTGCCACCCTCAGTATATGGGGCCGGCACACTACTCACTATGCCACAGGTGCCACCCGGACCTGCTCATTTCTTTCCTGGACATGCAGATAGCCCAGCGCATACATGCTGACCTATGTTCCCGTGATAATGTGTGACTTTTCTATCCCCAAGAAGTGTCAGAGGTTTGCCAAGTTACCTATGGAAATCTTTCTATCAATTATCCCTATAAGGACTTTTGGTCAGACTGTTGTTAGCCCCAACTTGCATTACCACTTCAGTCAACAGTGATGTTAAACCCATTGCCAGTGATGCTTTCAACAAGTTTTCTAGAGATGGGGATAGTAACACAGAGTTATTTATCTGAGTTGTGTCAAGTAAAAACAAATCCAGTCAGCTGGGCATTGTGGCGGGCACCTGTAGTCTCAGCTACTTGGAAGGCTGAGGCAAGAGAATTCCTTGAGCCCAAGAGTTGGAGGTTGCTGTGAGCTATGACGACACAGCACTCTACAAAATGAGGCGACAAAGTGAGGCTCTGTCAAAAAAAAAAAAAAAAAAGAAAGAAAAAAACAGATAATGTCATATGGTAACATTCCATATGGTAACAGTTCTTTATAAACGTTGTCTTGTCATTTCTTGTGTCTGCTTCATTTCTGGTTTTGGAAGTACCCTACCTCCAAAGGCTTTTGGTTTTCGGGACTGCCACAGTGCTAAAAGAGAAGTATGGAAATCATATAAGTTAAAATGTCACAAGTTAACACATCTTACTGAGTCTCAGCCATTTATCTTAAATAATCTCTCCTTAAATTGTTATAAACTTTTGGGAAAATTCCAGAGTTATGAAAAAATATTAATTTTGGCAATTGTTGCCAGTGCCATTTGTCATGGAGGAATAGATTTTAGAGGTCGTATGTCCTCTTGTCTGGGAATGCTTTCTCCCAGGACACAGCTCTCTTTAATTTACAAATTTTGCATATGAAGTCATTTGACCCAAAATGAAACATAGGATTTATATCTGACAATATGAACTGAAAAATAAGTCATAAGAAAAATAGGAGAATAATCTAATTCTGATGGCTGTTTTTTTTTTTTTCCTCATGGCTCATTTTTACTCTTAATTTTGAAATTAGTGAATAAATAAGTAAATGTATGTGTATGAGAGACAGAGACACAGAAAGAGACAGAGGGGAAAAACAGACCCCTGTTCACCAGGCTTTGGATTTTGTGAAAATGGTGGCTCTGAAAAAAATAAAATTCATATCCTCCCTGATTTCATTGTCTTGAACCATTCAAGTATCACTGGGGTATGGTTTACAAGAACTCATCTTGGTTGTGTTTGCATTGACTCCCATAGTGTTTGCCAGCATGATATAAACACATAATGGCAGGTTCTCCTACAGTCTACCATGGCTAAGAATGCCGTGGAATTTCTATTAGTCAAGTGACAAGTCAAATGTAACCACAGAAGAATAGGATCAGATAATGTGCAGGATTTGGTCTTAATAGCTTAATTATGAATTCTATTAATTTATTTAGTTATTTTATTATAGCCTAGATGTTGCTTTATTGGTGAATTCTAGAAATGTCCTTTTCTTCCCTTGGATATTTTAGGGACCTTGCATTTGGAAGTGCGATTCAAACAGAACAAAATTCTTTTCAAAAAAAGAGAGGAAAAGACAGAGCAACAGGCAACAAAGAGTCTCATGCCATTAATCCTCAGACTCTTTAGGGAAAGAAGTCTCTTTTCATTTCCTACATAATAACTGACTTTCATTTTATCAAATGTTGAATTTAATTTATCTGGCAGTTCCACCTCTAATCCAATCTGTTACTAAACTACCACCTTGATAAGAATATGTTAGAAAAATCATAGACAACTATAATTCATAAATGTTTAATTGAGAAATCTCAAAGAGGAATTCATTTTTCTTTTTCTCTAAGGAGACTCGTGGTTTAATTTTTGACTTTGATATTTTAAACATAACATGTACTTTGCCTGGATTTTGATGCTGTGTACTAAATGAAGATGAATGTTATGTCTATGGATAATGATTTTATATTCTCTCTACTCTTTCACAGGTAATTTTGATAAATTTATATTTATCTTTATATTATCTTATGATGGAAATCATATGTGAAAATGTAGCCAGAAAATCTGGATTTATAAAGATTCATTTTCAATAGCTTTGCTTTAAGATTCCTAATATTCCTTGCATTCCTAAATTAAATCACACATGTTTTTAGAGTACTGCTATGTACCAGGAACAGGGCTGATAAAAATCTTAAAGTGAAGACCAAAGTTTCTTTATTTCAAAATTTCCCGTTTTAGCCAATTAAGTGCAAAATGAAGTTCAAGCAAGAACACACGACACCCACTGATAACCAGATTTTGGAGCTTTCACTCAGCCATGATTATTTATCAGTTGCTTAGTTCATATCCATAATCTGTCTAACGTTTTTATTTGATACTCATGGTGTGCCTGTTATAAGTCTAAAAACATTGAATTGGCATATAAGAATAACTTGTATTTATCCAATGTTTATTAGATTTTCTGAGAAAATAATTCAATTCTATAAGGAACCTGGACAAACAGTTCAACTCACTCTTCTAGGATTCATTTCTTGATACATATCTTGATTTTTTTACAAACACAAATAATTTGTCTATTATTATCTAAAGAAAATTTTGTCTTTGAGTCAGCACAATGTGCCCTTGCCTTCAGAGTGACCTGAAGGTCAGAGTGTGACCATGATTCAGAGTGTGAATCTATAAACTATATGAACTCTAAATAGGAAGTGATTTTTCTTGTAATTGGCATTGATATTTTCATAAATTTGGAAAATCCTATACCTTGTCCTCAGTTTTTGTTGTCCAGATCTTCAATTGATTAGATGATGCCCTCTCACATTATCAAGAGTGAAAGTATTTACTCAAAGTGGACTAAAAATAACGTACAACCACTTCAACCACATCTATAAATTACCTTTACAACAACACCTAGATTAGTGTTTGATTAAATCACTGGGTACTGTATAACTACATAGGTACATATCTACAAAAACAGCAAATGAAGGTGTAATTACTTTAGATAGATATAAGTAATTTCATTAGGTTACAACCATCAGACGCTAAAGATATCTTTCAAGAATCAGCATAGAAAAAAATATAGAGGTTAATGAAGGATTCCTGATTTTTCAGATTTCAGAACATGTAATATTTCATACACGCATAACATTCAAAAAGCTTAGATCAGATATAGTCCAAAGGTCACTTATGTCACGCATTGTTGATATGACTTTGAACAATTTGTGTAATGTCTCTGAACTCAGTATCCTCTCCTGCAAACTAGCCATGAACTTCCTGGCACATAGTGTGTCCAACACATAGTAAACAGGCCCTAGACAATACATTTTAATAGTTGGGGGAGGAAAATAGTTCGTTTTTTTCATTTATATTTAATCAAGAAAAAGAAGTTTTTCTTATTTGTAACCCGGGTTTCCTTTACCCCAATCAATCATTATCCCCTCAACTGGGCCTTTTCTACCTTGGGTAGATTTGATAATTGGGATATTTGGTTCCCTAAGCAAAAATGCATGCTTAGTACAAAGATCTTTGACATTTTCAGAGAGTTAATTTTTGGCTTTGTAAGAACTAGACAGAACTACATAAATTTAAAGAACAAAGATAAAAGAACCCAGAATTAAAGAGTTTGGGAAGATCAGCTTAAGCAAGAGCAAAACCCCATCTTTACTAAAAACAGAAAAAAAAAAAAATTGCCAGGCATCAAGGAGGGCGCCTGTAGTCCCAGCTACATGGGAGGCTGAGGCAGGAGAATCACTTGAACCCAAGAGTTTGAAATTGCTGTGAGCTAGGTTGATGTCACAGCACTTTACGTACGGTGATAGAGTTAAGAATCTGTCATAAATAAGTAAATAAATTAATAAATAAAAGTTTCAGAAGGCTAAAAAATGGAACTGAAGGGCAGGGGCCTAGAAAAGTTGGCCGGGTATCCAAAATAGAATGAAAAGAAACTAATGTTTTAGTAGAGAAGGCAAGTTCCATGGGAATTGTTAACCATTATTTCCCAATGTAATTTCACTTCGTCTAAAACACATGTTAGTAAAACACATGCTCTCAATTTGTCTTCTGTAATGTATTTTAGTTTAGAAGAATGATGATACCTGTTGAATTCTGCTCCAGAGTTGGTATCAGGTAATAATAACAACTGCTCCTGAACATGAGCCAGACTAGCATTCTTGTGATAATTGTTTGGTCCTGGGCCTAAAAAAAGTGACAGAACCCAGTAAGAGGAAAGAGACAGAGTGTACGGAAATTAATCTGAGTGTGTGTGTGGATATGTGCACATGAAAGGAGGCATTTCAAATAAGTGAGAGAAAGCTGGATTCACTCAACGTTGTTGCAGGAAATAGCAAATTGGTATTAGTAATTTCAAACAGATTATAATTTTAACTATTTTTAAAGGCCATAATTATGCTAGGAAACAATTCAAGTTTTATGAATTCGAGAATTTGTTTTATATATCATGTTTATTGATATTTTCCTCATTCTTAGAAAAATATTGTATCAAGCATACATACATACATATTCATTAATTAACTTAATGAATAAATCATAACTATTTATTCGCCATGATTAACATGTTTTTCTTTGTAGTTTGTTGGTCTATTTACCCTAAAATAGATTAAATCAATGCTAATCAAATCCCCCATGTAATTTGATTAGTATTATAGCAGTTTTCTTTCTTTCTTTTTTTTTTTTTTTTTTTTTTTGAGACAGAGTCTGACTTTGTTCACAGCAACCTCCAGCTCTTGGGCTTAGGCAATCCTCTTGCCTCAGCCTCCTGAGTAGCTGGGACTACAGGTGCCCGCCACAATACCCAGCTATTTTTTGTTGCAGTTTGGCTGGGGCCGGGTTCAAAGCCACCACCCTTGGTATATGGGGCCAGTGCCCTACCCACTTAGCCATAGGTGCTGCCCAGCAGTTTTCTTTTAACAGTTTCAGGTATATAGTAAAGTGATCTCTGGCTAAAACCATAAAAAAATTCAAGTCTACCCATTCAGCCAGAAATGCTTTTCTCTTCACATGGTCACTACCTCCAAATAATCCTGAAAAAACATAAAATCTTCATTAAAACCTTAAAATGTTTGCAAAATTTAGAAGTGCAGAGAGAAACTTTTATTAACCTGTGTACATTTAATTTGTATCATACCCTATATCCAGACAACTAGTATAGCTTTCAGTATAAAGTTAAAAAGGATGTTTAATATAAAAGGAGCATTCCCAGTGGTTGGGATTTTCTAAGATACTTTTTAAACATGCTAACTGACTGCCTCAAAAAAAAAAAAAAAAGATACAGACACCGGTGAAGAGAAAAGAGTTTTTTCCAACTGGTGGCAATAAGATAAGAAATGTATAATTAAGGATAAATATAGTTATTACAGAATTCTCTGATTTTGTTCTTTGGGAAGAAGTAATTAATATTTCAGTGTTTCTTATTTCTGGAGACTATTTTTCTCTGTGATTTTTTGTCTCTTTTTCTCAGTTGTAATTTTCTACTGACAAAATGGAAAATTTTCTCCCAGGGCAGCATGCTTCTTAGTGATTTTATTTTCACTTCATATGAAAATATTGAATCCAATATTTAAGAAAAACTAACTGAAGCAATCTTGAAATCAAATTCTTTTCTCTCTCAAGACAAATTGTATATATTGTGAACTATTTTCAATTTTTGTTTTATTATAAAAAAGTGCATAAATACAAAGAAAAAAGTATGCATACATATATTGTGTAAATTAACAAAAACGAAAACTCCCACTGAGCAATAGCTAGCCTGGAAAAATGTAACCTAGTGTATGTCTTTGGTATCAGCAGTCATTCCAGCACATGTAGTACCATTAATCTTCTCAGAGAGGAATAATATATAAATTTTTGAGCTTATCATTTTATTACTTTATATGTGTGTCTACATATGTGAATGTGTGTATATAGATGTGTGTGTGTATACACATGTGTGTATCCATACAGTATACACCCTCAGAATATATTATTGTCTACTTTTGAACTTCATATGCATTAAACCTACTGTGTCCGGGTATAGTATGTGAACGGCCGGGCGCACTGGCTCACGCCTGTAATCATAGAACTCTGGAAGGCTGAGGCGGGTGGATTGCTTGAGCTCATGAGTAAACATGAGTAAATGAAACTTGGCCCTGCAGTTAAATATAGACAGGAAGATCAAAATACATGAATAAAAATCTGTCACTATTCAATGCTTTATTCCATAGAGTCACATAAAGTTATAATTATAGTGTATTTATTGTAAAAATATTCTATTATTTAATTAGTATTGACTACATGTTAATTAAGAATTTAAAAGTATCTCATTAGGAAAAGATTTAAAAATTAAAAAAGGTGCATCTTATAGGGGTATTTGCGAAACTTGGAAAATGTAGAATGTAAATGTTTTGGCACAGTAACTGAGATAACGCCGGAAAGGCTATGTTGACCACTGTGATAAAAATGTGTCAAATGGTTTATGAGGCGAGTGTGTGATGCCCCATGATCATATCAATGTATACAGTTATGATTTAATAAAAAAAATGTAATTAAACCATCTAATGATAAAATCCCAAAAGGATGGAGTGAAAATGTTTATTTACAGATTTTCATTTCAGTAAAAGTTACAAAGGATAGAGGTTGGATCAAGGGGGCAGACTAGAGATATCCCCTTGCCAGCTGGTCATGGTGAGACAGGGGAAAGAGGACTCCAGCCACCTCTGGCTGGGGAAATCAACACAGAAACATCGCCCTGGGGGGCACGGTGAAGCAGTAGGAGACTCCAGGAGCCAGTGAGGCAGTCTAGAGCTGAAGAAGACCAGCACAGAAGTCAAGTGCCTGGGTATGGGCAGAGGCTGGCTGGCTGGCCCTCCCATGGAAGAATAGGGACAGGAAAGGACTGCACTGCAGTTTTTAGTTTTGGACTGGGCTGTTCTCTGGAGCTGCCTTCAAAGGGCTTACACAAGTGACTAAACACAAACAGCTTCTGACAGCCAGAATTGAATACTGGGCTGGGTAGAACTCTCATGGGCTGGGCTAGTATACTAGCAGGACTTCACCATTGTGAGAAGGCTGGATGGGAGGAACAGTCTTCAGGATCCTAGTACATGGGTGACCCTGGCCACCTGCTCAGATTAGGCAACCATCCTTGGGGAAAGCTGAATACCATCAGCCCCCCAGGAAAGCCACTTTGGTGTTGGGGCACTGTTTGGAAGGTCGAAATGTGCCTCCTAAGAAATCTAGCAAGAGCTTCGGGATCCCAGTTCCCATAAGGACTGAATTCAGGTGAAATTAGCAGGCCCTGATTGAGGGCAAATAAGTAACGAAGACAAGACTGGGTCTCCTCTACAACTAGAGATTGTTTCCTTGGCCCTTCTTTTTTTCTTTGGGTTTTTTTGTTTGTTTGTTTTGTTTTTGTTTGTTGCGACAGTCTCAATTTTTCACCCTAGGTAGAGGGGAATGGCATCATAGCTCACAGCAACCCCAAACTCCTGGGATCCAGTGATCTTCTTGCCTCAGCCTCTTGAGTAGCTAGGACTACAGGTGTCCTCCACAACACTGGGCTATTTTTACAGATGGGGTCTCACTTTCGCTTAGGCTTGTATTGAACTCCTGTGCTTAGGTAATCTGACTGCCTTGGGATCCCAGCATGCTAGGATTACAGGTGTAAGCTACTGCACCTGGCCTCTGGGCCTCCATCTTATACAGCAAAACCAGAATGTGTGTTCTCCATATTCTAATACCAAAGTGCCATCTGATGTCCAGTCTCTCTCTCTCCCTCTCCATACACACACACAAACACATACACGTATCTTTTTTTCAGTTTTTGATTCTTTTCTCATTTTTTCTTTTAGTTTGTTTTTTCTGCTTCCTTGTTATTTTGTGTGTGTGTATGTTTGATTTGGTTGTATTTTTTTTTTATTTTTACTTTCTTCAACAGCAAGGGCTTTTATATTATTGTTACAGTTTTTCAGCCCATTTTATTCTTTCTGTCTTTGTATTTCTCTCATTTTTTCTATCTTTTGATAGAGATTTTTCTATGTTTCTCATCTTTCCCACATAAATGTCTCATGCAACATCTAAGGCATCCCGTTTGATCTTCATCTTATATGATTTTTTAAATTTTATTTATCTGTTTATTTTTTCTTTTCTCAGAAGGATGGGGGTTACAGCATTTGTTTGACTCAAGGAGGCCATAAGCTCATGGTGTGTCCTCCTAGTTTTTACCTTCAGAAAATGGTACTGGTAGATCCCCACTGAAAAATACTGTTGATGTTTTTGTATATTGGGTGGAGATGAGATATTATTTTTGCCTAAGCTTATAAGAAGCTCCTGCCCTAGAGAGAACCCACCCTTTCCAGCCATCCGAAGCTGGGTCAAGGAAAATATAAAAGAGGAAAGTGTTAAATTTCTGGGACATAACAACAATAAAACTGCAACCTACTGTAATCTGTAGAATACTGCTAATGCAATCCTAGGAGGGAAATTTATTGCATTAGATTCCTACATCTGAAAAACAGAGAGAGTGCACATGAATAACTTAATGAATCATCTTAAGGAAATAGAACAGGAAGAGTAATCCAATCCCAAATCTAGCAGAAGAAAAGAAATAACAAAAATTAAATAAGATAAATGAACTGGAAAATAAAGGAATCATGCAGAAAATTAATAAAACAAAAAAGTTTGTTCTTTTAAAGAAAGATAAATCAATAAACCTTTGGCCATATTAACTAAAAACAGAAAAGTAAAATCTCTAATAACCTCAATCAGATATGAAACAGGAGAAATAACTATCAATATCCCAGAGTTGCAAGAGATCATCTCTGACTACTATAAGAAACTCTATTCCTAGAAATTTGACAATGTGAAGAAAATGGACTAATTCCTAGAATCATCTAGGTAATATCCCTAAAAAGGAAGTAATAGATCTCTTGAAGAGACCAATGTCAAGCATTGAGATTGAGGAAATAACAAAAAATTCTTCCAACAAAAATAAGCCCTGGGCTAGACAGCTTGACACCAGTATTCCACCAAACCTTCAAAGATGTGTTGTACCTATACTTAACAACCTATTCCAAAACATTGAGAAGAAAGGAACCTTCCCCAACCTGTTCTATGAAGTGTTCTACATCACCCTGGAACTAAAACCAGGAAGGGATCCAACTAAAAAGAAGAAATACAGACCAATTTCACTAATTAATATAAATGTAAAAAACGCAATGAAATCTTAGCCAATAAATTGGAGCTACACATTTAAAAAATATCCATTAAGACCAAGTGAGTCTCTTCGTAGGAATGCAAAATTGGTTTAACATAAGCGAAACCATAAATGTAATGCACCATATCGACAGAAGCAAAAACAAAGACCATGTGATCCTCTCAATAGCTGCAGAAAAAAAGCATTTGACAAAATTCAGCATCCTTTTGTAACAAGAATATTTAACAATATAGTTTTAGGTGACACATTTCTTAAACTGATTGAAGCCATCTATGACAAACCCACACCTAATATCATACTGAATGGGGTAAAACTGAAAGCTTTTCCACTTAGAACTAGGATCAGGCAAGGATGTCCTCTATCACCAGTACTATTCAACATAGTTCTGGAAGTTCTAGCTAATTCAATCAAGTGACAGAAGGATATGAAGGCCATCCAAATGGGAGCAGAGGATATCAAACTCTTGCTCTTTGCCAATGATATGATCTTAGAGAATACCAGAGATTCAATCACAAGACTCCTGGAAGTTATCAAAAAATACAGTAATGTCTCTGGGTATGAAATCAATGTCCACAAATCAGTAGGCTTTGTATATGCCAATAATAGCCCCGTCAAGAAACTAATCACAGACACAATTCCCTTCACAGTAGCTTCAAAGAAAATCAAGGACTGAGGATTACACCTAACCAAAGATGTGAGGACTTCTACAAACAGAAGTGTGAAATCCTAAGAAAAGAAATTGCATAAGATATTAACAAATGGAAGAACATACCTTGTTCTTGGCTGAAAAGAATCAACATTGGTAAAATCTCTATACTACCCAAAACAATCTACAGATACAATGCAATCCCCATTTAGATATCAATATCATATTTTAAAGAACTGGAAAAAATAGTTCTTAATTTCTAATGAAACGAGAAAAAAAACCTTTATAGCCAAGGCAATTTTTACTGATAAAAACAAACTGAAGACATAACTATACCAGACTTTTCATTATACTACAGTGGTTATAATACATTAATATATTCGTTATATTTCAAGTCCACAGTGATCAAACCAGTATGCCATTAGCACAAAAATAAAGACATAAACATGTGGAACTGAATAGAAAATTAAGAGATGCAACTAGTCTCTTATTGCCATCTGATCTTTGACAAACCAAACAAAAGCATCCAGTGGGGAAACGAATCTATTTTCAATAACTGGCTGGAAGAAATGGATAACTACATGTAAAAAGAGTGAAATTATACCTGGACCTTTTACCACTTATAAGACTTTACTCAAGATGGAAAAAAGATTTAAATCTAAGCCATGTGGGAAAAACCCTTACATGTCTTCCTGGGGAAACATTTTATGAAGACTTTAGCAGCCATCATGACAAAAAAAATATATATACAAATGGGACTTACTTAAACTGAAAAGCATCTGCACAGATAAAGAACACAATTAAAGCACATAAGACAACCTTCAGAATTGGAGAAGACATTTGCATGTTACAAGTCTGAGGAAAGGTAGATAACTAGAATCTAGTAGTCAAATTAATCGACAACAAAAGAGCAAATAATCTCATCTGTCACTGGGCAAGAGACATGAACAGTGCCTTCTCTGAGGAAAACAGATGAATGGCTAACAAACATGAAAAAATTCTTATTGTTCCTAATCATCAAAGAAATGCTAATCAAAACCACCTTGAGTTATCACCTAATCCCAGTGATAATAGCACACATCACAAATTCCCAAGTTGCAGGTGATGGTGTGGATGTGGAAAGAGGAGAACACTTTTATACTATTGGAGCTACTGCAAACTCATGTAGCCTCTTTGGAAGGAAGTATGGAGAATCCTCAAAGAACTCAAATAACCTCTGATTTGATCCTGCAATCCCATTACTAAGCATCTACCCAAATGAAAAAAAAATCATTTTATCATAAGGACATTTTCACTATATTTTTTAATGCAGCTCAATTTGCAATTTGCTGGATGTGGAAACAATCTAAATGCCCTTCAACCCAGGAATGAATTAATAAAATGCAGTATATGTATATCATGGAAAACTATTCGGCCATAAAAAGGATGGAGACTTCACATCTTACATATTAATCTGAATGGAGTTGAAACACATTTTTTTAGTAAAGTATCACAAGAGTGGAAAAGCAAATATCCAATGTACTCAATGCTAATAAGAAGCCAATAGATGATTTAATTAATAGACTCCCACATAATAGAAAAACTCAATTCAATTAGATTGGGGGGAGGCAGAATGAGGAAGGGGTGAGGGGAAAGGGTATTAGTGTGCTTCCACTTGATAGGCACAATGTGAGGGTATATGGAAAACCTTTGGGTGAAAACACAACTACAAAAGGGACTCTACCTAACAAATGCAAATATTGTAATCTAGTTTTTGTACCCTCACATTAACCTGAAATTAAAAAAGTATTATTAATATCTATTGCTCGTTAATATGAAACTTCTTAAATTATCCAGTAGAAACTATGTATATTGTTTAAGAAAGAATGATCAGAAAAAACCCAATATAGGTCAGATAAGTTATTCTATGTATAAAAAATTGAAAACAGAGTACAGGAGAGATAAAGAAAGACAATTAACATCATGAAATAAAATGAAAGTGCTCGCATGGGCTTGCAGTATGTAACAAAATTATTTGTAGAAACAAATGGATGATAAAATAAAAAAAGTCAGAGATGAAAAGAGAAAAGGGAATATAGAAATGAAAAGAATAACTAAAAAGTAACTAGATACGTTTTTAAAATATTTTTTTTAAATTAAGAAAGTGACTTCAAGTTTCTTCTCTGACAGAGACCCTAGAAGTCATCAAACTCATCTTTACAACAAATGGTGAAAATCAGATCTCTAGGGTTCACCAACACACTCCTAGAACCACACAGAGGTAGGAACACTTCTCTGGTAAATTTCTGGAGTCATTAGGAAATAATGAGAGAATGAGAAAGCCCAGGGTGTCTGCAGTTTCAAGAGAATCCCACAATCTCACAGGTTTTTCTTCCAAGAATCCTACCAGGTTCCCACTCGAAAGATCTGAAAAACACTATCTCATGACTCTTGGAAGTTGGAAGTTGGAAGATTAAAAACAGTCCATAGAGGACAAGGTTCAAGGATTGGGAATGCTATGGCCATGGAAGGGAGAAGTGCTGGGAGTAAGGTTGGGATTGGTTTATGTTGAAGAAAACTTGTGAAAGTCATAGCCCTCAGACACGGTCCACAAAAAAACTAGACCACAACATTTACAATATCTCCCACAAACTGAGCTCTACACCAGCAAGAATCTATTTCTAGAATAAAAACAGTGGATTAGAGTGTGTGGGATCAGAGTTTGCAATTCTAGTAGAGTAAGTAGAAAAGATGTTGAGGGACAGAGAAATTTGAGTAAAACTTGAAGGAAGCCAGGAAGTTTTTTTTGCTGTGGGTGTGACCTGTGTTGTCAGAACTCCTCTCTTGAACCTTAGTGTTCTGCACACTCCCGCCAACAAGTGCTGGTAACTGCAGGTCTCTTTCTGCACAAAACGGCCCGTAATGAAGGACTGGCTAGAACTGAGGCATAAATGCCAGTTTCCTCAGCCATCTCATGGGATAATTCAGAGGCATGTATTGTACAACATTTTCTGTGGTCTCTTAATGGTGTCTCTGTGGAATTACACTTCACTTATCCACCTGTGTGGCATCTTAAACACACACTTCATCAGCTTCCTTCCCCTTCCCCAGTCACTTCCTCACTTAACTACCGTTGTTCTCTGTGCCTCCCAATAAATGACTAGCATTGGAGGAGGGGGACTCAAACTGCAGTGTTGGCTATCCAAGGGGAAGGCACGCGAGAGTGGTAAATAACCAGTGCTAGGTCCTAGGTAGGAGTATGGCTGGTGTGTTTGAAGAGCAGCAAGAACTGGGTTGGGGTGCAGTGGAATAAACAGGGGACACACACTTGGAGTTAAGGTTTGAGCTATAACAATGTGTGTTTGGAGGTCTTGTAGGTTGTTAAATAAATTATGCATTTTAGTCTGAACAAAATAAGGAACCATTCTTTTAGTGTTTGGAACAGTTATGGGATGCTCTGACTTGAGTTTGGAAACCTCTGGCTACTGTCTGTGGGAAACAAGATGGGAGCAGGAAGGTGAGTGGGGAAGGAATTGCAGTAATCTAAGATTGATATAATGGGGCTTGAACCTGGATAGGTCATGGAGAATGGGGAGAAGAAATTAAATTATGAATATATTTTGAAGGTTTGCTGATAAGATTGCCTGATGAGCACATTATAGTATATGAAAGGAGAAAAGAAAAAGCCTTCAGAATTTTTAATTTGGACAACTGAAAAGAGAGAGTTGCTCAATCTCTGTTACCACCATAGAAACTACCAGATGGAATAATCATATCCTTCTCTCTGGCTTCATTTCCCAAAGGCTCCTCCCTCATCTCTGTGTGTCCATCCACTCCTATTACCTTCTCTGTTTTCAATTTACTTTTTTATGTGGTTTTAATTTATCGATGATTGTAAAGGGATGTCAAATGTTTATGTTCCTTTGTCATCTTAAGCAAAAAGCCCAGGTATTTTTTAAATGTAATTGATTTTTGTGGTAAGTACACAAATACCTGAACTTGAGAGCACATAAAATTACACACATTTTCTAAAATATAAGTTATACTTCAATAAAAAGATTATAATAATCAGGTAAAATTGATGTAAAGCTTAGTAGGACAATTATTATTAAGCTCTATGATAATTCACCAACAGGAATAATTGGGGTTGAAATTAAGTTTCATACGATATTTACTTCTTCTATGGTATTTTCAAAAAGACCAGAGTGATGAGTAACACGAAGCTCCCTGCTCTCTCAGAATTGATAAAGAACCTTCTCTTGGAGGTCTGCGCGAGAGTGGTTACTGATAGTGTGGATGATGCATGGCCACTCATCCATCATAGCACTCAATTCCCAAGGCTCTGCAAACACAACTCAGTTGGGGGAAAGGAAAATAAAAGAACCAGTTGGTTTTATTAAAGAAACATAACCCAGTATGGAATGTTCTGACTTCAGGTGGGCAACTTTGAATTGCTCATGAAGAAGCATACCTTATGAAATTAAATTGAACATTTTTTTCCACGACTGTAAATAGAAAGTGTACATTCTTCCAAGTTTATCCTCCCTTTTACAAAGTTTTCAAAATCTTCTTCTTTGAGTTTATTTTCTTACAGAACTCCCTCTCACTTTATCTGATGACAGACCCTTTCTTTTCTAACACATAACATGTTCAATATGGTTTGATTGAGTTGATACTTTCTTTTGCCCACAAGGGCAGGTCTATGATTCAGACCTGGCCAGGTACAAGACAGCATCTTAATGGCCACCTTTGCCACAAATTTGAAGATACCACAAATTTTAAGATACCTCTTAAAACAGAGGTAAAGATGGAAAAAGAACAATTTCTCATTTCATTTGAACTCTTAAATTAGCACATGTAAATCCCCAGAATTCCCAGTGAAATAAGGTAATAAAAGCCTATCTCTTTAACCTAATTATAGTTGAGCTTCTTCCAATTGCTAACAAAAAATAACATAATAGATACAAATAAAAACTATTTTATTTATCTCTATTGAAAATACTCAAAATAGGGGTGGAGCACAGTGGCTCAAACCTATAATCCTAACACTCTGGGAGATCCAGGCAGGTGAATTCCTTGAGCTCAGGATTTTGAGAGCAGCCTGAGCAGGAGATCCCATGTTTACACTAAAAATAGAAAAATTGGCAGGGCGCTGTGGTGGGCCCTTGTAGTCCCACCTACTCAGTAGGCTGAGGCAAAAGGATCACTGGAGCCCCAGAGTTTGAGGTTGCTGTGAGCTATGACACCATGGCAAACAGAGTGAGATTCTCTCTCTCTCTCAAAAAAAAAAAAAACAGAATGAACGCAGACTTTAAATTAGAAACTATCCAAGCAATCCAGCTTCATCTTTTTTTCCCAAGCATATTTGCAAAAAAAAAAAAAAAAAAAAAAATTACTTCACTTCTCCCCTCTCAACAAAGGCGCTTATTGACATTTTCAAAGCTAGTTTCTTACGTGAGTTTCTTATGTAAGCTGTGAGTTAGTTTTGACACCTGATACTAACCAACAGGCTGAAAAGCAATGTATGCTAGCTTTCAAATGGTGTTTTTTAATTTAGCCAGTGCAAAAAAATTATATGATGAAAGTGAAAAAATGTTATTTTATTTCAATAGTTAATAATTGATGAAGTAGAATGAACAATGTTTATACTTAGACACTAACTAGGAAACCTATCAGAAAAAAAAAAAATGAGTCCTCTTTAGCAGTAACCGAGTAAATGAAAAGCAGCAGAAATTATGATATATGTAAAACTCCATCCAAGATGACCTGGAAACATCTTTCTGAAGAGAAGACAGAAACTGGATTGGATGCTTCCATGTGGTATTATTTTTTTAGGATTTCTAAGTCCATGTTCAGGAGGGGTAATTGATATATAGTTACCTTTCTTGTAATGTCTTTTTCTAGTTTTGATGTAAGCCTCATAAATTAGGTTTGGCAATATTCCATCCGCTATTTTCAGACATAGAATGCTTTTTTTCCTATTCTCTTCTCTCAACTGCCATGAGTTTCTACCAGTTTCCTGAGCATATCAATATTTATCTCTGTTTCCTTCACAGATTAAATCTTTAGATTCATGGCTGAGATATGGGATAAGGTTCTGGGTAGAGTTTCAAGCTTATATCCCTGTGGCCACTATTTCTTTCCATCAGGCTTATAATGTGTGTCTCACTGTTATTATTATTATCATTATTATTTAGCACATGGTAGAGTCTGTACAGAAAAGCCTGGTACACTGTAATTTCCACTAAGTGTAGGGGTCATAGACTTCTGTTTTCTTTGAGCAGCACATAATTCACTTCCATTAATTTGTACCTAATTTTTTTCCATTGTCCAACTGTGTCCTCCTAGCTAGGGAGTCACATTCTGCCCCTCCCTGCAGGTGACTTGTTACATTTTGCACCCTCATTGTCTTTCATCTCCAGTCTCAGAAAATATCTAATAATTTGTATTTTACAATTTCTAAATTAACATAAATTGGATTATCATTTCATAAAGAGGTCACTATTAGAATTCACTAACTATTGCTTTCTTTCTTTCTTTTTTTTTTTTTTGTTAGTTTGTTTTGAGACAGTGTCTCATTATGTTGCTCTCGGTAGAGTGCAATGGCACACAGCTCACAGCAACCTCTAACTCTTGGGCTTAAGTGATTCTCTTACTTCAGGCTAAGTATCTGGGACCATAGACACCCACCACAAGGCCTAGGTATTTTGGGTTGTAGTTGTCATTGTTATTTAACAGGCCTGGGTCAGTTCAAACCCGCCTGCCTCTGTGTCTGTGGCCAGTGCCCTAGGCACTCAGCTAAGAGGGCCAAGCCCACTAGCCATTGTTATTGCTACTAAATTGTTAGAATATATTAATTACTATTCAAATTTCTAAAAAGGTTATTACTTTGCTATGCATTTGAATAGAGAGAGGAAGTCGTTCTTCACTAGTACAGTGTAAGAGGATGATTTTTATTTTTTCTGGTATTTTCTTGTTAATATGTTCAATGTTTTTGTTTTGTTTTGTTTTCCTTTTGTGCTTTTCTATATTCTACCTTGAAGCAGGAGTACCAATTATTTTTAAATGAGGACTCAATTAAACCACAGAGTTGCTAGCTAGATACTGAATTTAATTTTCTTTATTCCCTCAAAGGTGCTTTTCTCATTGATACCACTGGTGAATTTAACACAATACAAATAAACAACTCCAAGAACCCCAGACACACTCACAGCCAAAACTGCCTTCTGATCAATGGAAGCTAACTGAAATGTCCATGTGCTGTATTTTTCACACAGCTTGTGTAGGGAACCTAACTACGTTTATTAAGTGAAAACTCAAAACTGACCCCAGTTATCTAAGTGCTCCTTAGTCACTTGTCACCTCAGTCTCACACTGAATAATGTTGGCACCTCAGATGGAGATTGTTTTCAAATGGTCTTTCTAGGCATTGCTAATAAGAAGAGGAATGATAAAAAAGCCAGCCCCGGCTGAACTGCAACCAAAAAATAGCTGGTGTTGTGGCGGGCGCCTGTAGTCCCAGTTGCTCGGGAGGCTGAGGCAGGAGAATCGCTGAAGCCCAAGAGCTAGAGGTTGCTGTGAGTCCTGTGACATCTACAAAAAAAAATTAAGGAAGTTCTATATAACAGATACAGATCTTTCTATTTTGCAAAGAAAGAAACCTTTCCAAATACCTTTCAAAAAGAACAGATTAGGTATGTCTTTGATATATAGTGAAACACATAACTTTTTTTGGATCTTTGTAAATTTTATTACTTCCTGTGCTGTAATTTTGTTATGTTATTATAAACACAGTTAAGAAACTTGCAAAGTGTAAAACATTGCAAAGATGTTAATATAATTGTGATATTTTTTTTTTAAATAGAGATTGTTCAAAGATCTCTCTGGATGGATGATTAGCTTAAATTTGTATGACTTATTGAGACATTTCAAAGTGATCTGTTCCATTACAGAAAATCTAAAATTTTGGAATTATTCTTTTACTCACATCCAGGTAATATAATACTGAAAAATTAATTTTTAAAAGAGATTTTTATGAGAACATCTCTTTCTTCCTTCATATCCAACAATGGTTTCCCCACTTGACTTATCATAGCTATCTGAATTTTCGGGATGAGATGGCAAGGAAAGGAACAAACTACCAGCTGCTTCTTAGTGTGAAAACATTAACAGATAATTGTCTTTATTTTATGAAATTTTTGACAACAATTGTACAAACTCATTCATTTTAAGCCTCTGGGATTGAATGCAAAGTAAAATGTTTTTAGGCCCACTATCAAGAACCTGCAAATACTTAACTCTAGATGGAAGTGAATTTTTTTTCAGGGTTTCTTCCTTGGAACAGAATTTGGTATATAACATTGCCACTGCAATTAACTTATCTTTCACTTGAAGGAACAAAAAAAGTTCACTGCTGATTGATACAGCGCTAGCATTCCCAGTACTAGACAATACTTCTAATTTACTAACTGAACTTCCTGAGATAAAATGGAAATATGTTCCATATTGAATACTATAAAACAATACATGAAAGGACTAGATTTGATTATAAAAATGGAAAAATAATTCTTTATTTAAAAATCTACATTATCTATATCAAATATACTGGAGGTAGAAAATTGAGAAAAGTAAATGAATTGGAAAGATAATGTGATAATTATTACTATTTACTTTTTTACTTATTCTAACATTTCACATACTAATATTTCATTACTTTGGACACATTATAGAGTTTCATGGTTTGACAAAGAAATTAAGCAGTGAAGTCATGAGTAGAATTTAATAGCAAGTATCCGGTATTAGATTTTGCTATATACCAGGTACTGTGTGACAGGTTTTGTATACTTCATTTCATTTATGTAAAATCTGTTAATATCTGTTAAATTTTCACGAGGCTATTGTCATGGTAAATTATGAAGTTATAGAGACAATGGGGAGGTAACATACAAAATAAGTTGCACTGAGAGGTAGATATTGACAAGGTCAGTGTTCTTTTAAAATGCTTAAAGAATATGCTTTTTATTTTACATAAAAATAAGGATTTGGGGAAAATTGTCATCCTATAGTGGAAAAATATGAGGTAGAATGAATTCTCAATTATTTTTGCAAAAAAGTTAAAAATATATCTTGCTCTAAAGTAAATGATATTTTAAATAACCAAGGATTTGATTTCAAATCTGATGTATTCTCTTAAAAAGAAATCAGATAGGGCGGCGCCTGTGGCTCAGTCGGTAGGGCGCCGGCCCCATATACCGAGGGTGGCGGGTTCAAACCCAGCCCCGGCCAAACTGCAACCAAAAAATAGCCGGGTGTTGTGGCGGGCGCCTGTGGTCCCAGCTACTCGGGAGGCTGAGGCAAGAGAATCGCTTAAGCCCAGGAGTTGGAGGTTGCTGTGAGCTGTGTGAGGCCACGGCACTCTACCGAGGGCCATAAAGTGAGACTCTGTCTCTACAAAAAAAAAAAAAAAAAAGAAATCAGATACAGAAAACATTTGTGATATGGGAACATATCATAAAAATGCTCTACCTCTTTTGAAACTAACTTATCACTTCAAAACCTCTTGGATGGGTTCTGAGTAGTTACAGAATAGGGATCTCAAGAAGCTGTGTTTCAGTTGAGAAGATAAAGCTGACATGATGAATTCATGAAGAAAATCTTAGACCGACTCAAGACATGTCATAAGTGGGAATATAAGAGACTACTAAATGCAAATGGCCAAAGAGAGAGTGCTATTGGTTCTGGACCAGCCAGTAGATGCTTCACATAAAAAGAAAAAAGTTAAAAGGATTTTTCAAGGATAGGTAAGAGTGGACATGAAAGGAATGGTTATGTTGCAAGAAACCCTGGCAAGGATATATGGTTATAAGAATTGGTTACAAGAATTAAGATTCTTGGTTGTGGTAAACATATCTGAAGAATTGTAAGCTGCTAGATTTATTTGAAAATTTAATGAATCTAGGCAATGTATTGTGCATATCATTTGACATTAAATACAGAGCTTTTTAAAGATATGATTTCATTATTTAATCTGATATATTATTTTATTTTATAAAATAGAATTAGGGAAGAGCTCAATTAAAATTATACCATTTTTTATTTAAAAGAAATATTATTTTTATGTACAACACATATAGTTGGCAGTCCCCTTCAGTCTTTAATACTTTTATAGTTTATGATACTTTACATACATTCTGAATCCATTACTAAGTATGTAACATTTCTAGCTGTTACACTGAAACAGTGGTGGCAACTGCAACAAAAAAATAGCCCCGTGTTGTGGCAGGCACCTGTAGTCCTGGCTACTGGGGAGGCTGAAGCAAGAGAATCACTTAAGCCTAAGAGTTGGAGGTTGCTGTGAGCTGTGATGTCACAGCACTCTACCCGAAGGCAACAGAGTGGGACTCTGTCTCAAAAAAAAAAATAGAAAATGAGATAATATGCAAGTCAATTGTAACTACCCAGAACTAGAAAAACCTCTTTTCAGAAAATATAATTGGACTTGAAGTCATAAGACTTAATTTTGAGAACTTGCATTTTCACCTCCTGGCTTTTCTTGAATTGGTCTAAGTTTGTTTTCTCACTTGCATAATTATGCATCTAATTTTCTGATAACTTCTTAATAATTATAATGCTTATATTAAATCAGATAATGTATGTTAAAACATAAGTTACACGTCAGATAGTTTGGCTTGGGCATTGTGTATGTAAGTGAACATTATCCTTGTTATACTTCTGTTATGATTAAATTCATCTTTGATTTCCAAACTTGTTCTTATCTCAAGCCTGTCTTATTCTGTATAGTTTTTTATTCATTAATTTATTTTCCTTTCAAAGTATTTACAAACTCAGCTGACGAACAATTGAATACAAGTAATGCATTATAACAATTAATTTTTATACCTCCCTGATTGAAAAATGTGACTTATCACCTACCCTATGAAAATTGGTTATTTATTATCTTCACACTACTTCCATTTAACTTATGCATTCATCAATTGAAATAAAAGTAGAAGTAGTTGAGAAAGTCTTTTTCTGGGGCTAGAAGTTAAATGTGCATTGGCTTGAATTATAAGTTTTCTGTGTTATAAAAATATTTTCTATTTGTTTTCATTGCTTTGGCAAAAATAAAATTTAAAGACAACTATAAAAACATGAAAAGGAATATTTTAAATCATAAAATATGGCATGAGCACTTGAAATAGTATGATATGAAATGTTTGTGTATATAGGGAGGAAGAAAGGAAATTTTGGTTTAGACCTTTATTTGAAAAATGTAAAAGTTATAGAACTTCACTGTTTGGTCTCACCCATTTTTGTTCTTACTTTATTAAGAATTAGATGATGGTTAAAGAATATATGGAAAAATCAATTTCAACATTCATTTGTCTGTCACCTCATTTAAGCAGGTGATGAAGCATTTCATTGTTCTTCATGGTAGGGGTAAGACCAAAGGGCGTGGTCCATGTACCTTAAGAACTAAGAAGAATAAATGTGGAGAATTACTCAACTTCCATTGCATCCTCTGTATTTTACATTATATTCAGAATCCCACAGAACATTTTAACTGTTGCATGGTAGGAAAGTTGAGGCAGAAGGGAGCTGCAGTAGACGAAGTGGTCACAGAGGGTAGGACACTAACGTTAGTGTAGTTAGAGTAATGCCTAAAGAATCAGGGAGAGACAGCTTGGTGAAGAGCTAAGAGAAGCAGTGGTAACAGGGAGGTCGGTGGCACTTGCGCGGTAACAATCCTAACAAGTCCGTGGGAACAAAATGACCAGAATAGCAGGTAGAGAATCAACTGGCAGAAGTATAAGAGGAGTCCCAAAAGGCAGGCAGGGCAAGCGTTTGTGGGACCTTAGGTGCCCTGAAAAAAAAAAGCTTGGTTATTATCCCAGGTGTAACGGTAAGGCAATGGCGAGAACAGATTAAAGCTTAGAATTCCTTAAAAAGATAACACTGATTGCAGTGAAGGGAATGTGTTCTGCGAGCAATGTGAGAGCAAAGATGCCAGTGGCAGCTACATTGTCTTAGTTGGCTATCTTGGTCAAGACAGAACACCTTATCCTGTGCCAACAAACACCACTGACACCTCAGTGACTTACCATCACTTAGGGTTATTTTTCACTCACACATCATTTCTATTATGGATTGGTTGAAGTCCTTGCTATATGTTGTCACCATCCTCAGCTTGGGATTAAGGCTATTTCAGAGAGAAACAAAAAGGAACTGGGTAAAGCATAGGTGTCTCTTAAAGTTTCTGCTAGGAAGTGGCACGTCTCACCTCTGCTCCTATTTCATTTGCTAAAGCAATTTTATGGCCAAGTTTGACTTCATTGGGAAAGGAGTGCATAAATCTCCTCTAGGACAGGAATACAGATGTCGATGTGTAGGAGTACTGTCCACTGCACTGACCAAGAAGGAGCGGTGGCTTTGATGAAGGTAATGCCAGTGTAATAGGAATAAGTGGAAATATTCAAAATGTACACGTGTGGGGCTAGAAGTGATGGGTCCATTAACTGAGATGGGAAAGAATCAAGGAGGATAAGATGAGAAAAAATCAGA
Source organism: Nycticebus coucang (assembly GCF_027406575.1). NCBI lineage: Eukaryota > Metazoa > Chordata > Mammalia > Primates > Lorisidae > Nycticebus > Nycticebus coucang. The sequence goes on from NC_069790.1 coordinate 97,469,439, forward strand.
AAATATAAGTTGGATTCGAGAATGAATAGCATATAGAAAGTAAGTTCTAAGTACGGGGTTAAGGACGAGATCAAGACTGATTATATGTACATAAATGTTATCATTAGAATGTGATAAGTTTACTGAATCAGACAGTTCATAGAGGTTAAAGAACAGGGCCCAGATGAAAAATCTCCAAACAACCACATTTAAGGTTAGATGTAAGAACAATTACAAAAGGTGGAGTCATTAATTTAGAGGGATAAATGTCACAAGATAACTAAGAGAAAAGTGTGTAAATAAATGAGGGACAATCCACTGAAAGAAAATACTTCTGTGAGTACCAAAAACAGGAGAAAATAACATAGAATTTGTAAGCAACTATGATGCAAGCCATTCCAGTATTTTGGAGTGGCAGGTTTGATTCACATAATGTGGTTATATTTGAATATATATGATTATATTAACACATAAAAATAGTGAAGTGAATGGACCATAGTTTAGAAATAAAAGAAAAAACAATATTTATGGAGAAAGAAATAAAAAGATGAAAACAAAAAACATGAAGATAGAAAATAGGACAGAATTAAGAAAATAAAATTAATATACTATCATAGAAACCAAAGGAGTAGAAAGTATGAACAAAAAGAACATAAAGAATAGTGTCAGAAAAGAAGTGAAAAGGGGGCCATGATGGCTCATGCCTGTAATCCTAGCACTCTGGGAGGCCTAGGTTTGAAGATTGCTTGAGGTCTGGAGTTTGAGATCAGCCTGAGCAAGAGTAAATCCCTGTCTCTACTAAAAATAGATAAATTAGTCAGTCAGTTTGGTATGCACCTGTAGTCCCAGCTACTTGGGAGGCTGAGGTAAGAGGATCACTTAATGCCAAGAGTTTGAGGTTGCTGTGAGCTAATGTGACATCATTGCACCTTACCCAGGGCAACTGAGCAAGACTCTGTCTCAAGGGAAAAAAAAAAATAGAAGAAAAGAAGTGAAGATGAATCAGATAATCAATGAAATTGATTATCAACAGAATCAGCAGAATCTTACCTTAGTGAGAGTAGTTTCAGTAATTAAGAATAAGTCTGGGCCAGGCAGTCGCTCATGCTTGTAATATAAACACTCTGGGAGGCTGAGGCAAGTGGATTGCTTGAGCTCAGCTCAATCACAATCAATTGCTGGAGACCAGCCTGAGCAAAAGCAAGACCCTGTCTCTAGTAAAAATAGAAAAACGGAGGCAAGAGGATTGCTTGAGCCCAAGAGTTGGAGGTTGTTAGCTATGATGCCACAGCACTCTACCTAGGGTGAAAGTTTGAGAATCTGTCTCAACCAAAAAAAAAAAAAAAAAGAATAAGTCTGCTTTGACCTTGTCAAAGAGTTGGATTACAACAACCTCTCAGTACATACAGACAAACCAGAAAGAGACAGGCCAGCAACAGCCTGAATTACCTGGATTCTGGAATACAGGATTGAAGGCAGTACTAATGTTACATATCAACATAAAAAGCATAACACCACCACCTATCTGGATAGCAGCATTAGAGATGCTGAGCCCTGAGTCAGTCTAGGGGGTGGAGGAGCAGATGAGTCTTCATTCAAGCTTAGGGTATAGTAATTGCTGGATTCAAATGCTGAATTTTCTTAATATTCTCTTGGGATATTGTGGCCTTGCTGCTTCTCAAAAAACAACTTTTCAAAGCCCTCCATTCTCTGCCTCCCTCTCCCTTGCCAATCCTATTATAGATAATGTACTTCTAAAAATGAGTGTTATAAGTCTGATATCTCACTGAATTCCACCAAGATTAGATTATAGGACTGCAGAGGATTGGACTGTAATTGTAAATTATATTGTAAGATAGATTGTAGAAATCTTTGAAGAGATAAGCAAAAAGGAATTAATTTGAGGTATTAAGTATGTCTCAAGTGAGTAGGAGACGGGTGTCTTTGTAACTCCCTAGAAGATATAAAAAGAAAGGTTACAATAAGAAAAGAATGAAACAAAGATAAAATATAATGAGAGATAAAAGTAAAAGGAATGAATAGAAGATAAACATAAAAATTCAGTCTAAATTTCAATCACTTATTAATAAGTATAAATATTAAGACAGATTCAAAAACATGTGTATGTGTGATTGGATGTAAACATACTTGAAAAAAATAATGGGATAGTATAAGAACTGAAATCTAATAGTTAAATTAAAAGCTTGCTATATATTACAGTATATTATATATCGTATTATATATTATGATATATATTATGTAAATACATATTTATAATATATGATATATTATATGATTATAAAATATATAATTTATATATTTATATTTAAATTTATAATTTATTTATAAATTATATAATTATATAAATATATATAGAATACATTTATATAAATATATATCAATAAATTATATGAAATAACCTCCAATATATATTATATATTTATTTAAGTATATATAATATATTTATATGCTATAATATATTTATATGATATATGTATATGATTTAATATATGATATAATATAATATATTTAAATATATATTTATATAAATATATAATGTATATTACATGCAGACATATATGATATATTTATATAAATATATTATGTATTTTATACATATTATATTTACTTATATATTTATAAAATGTTTTAAGAATTTAAAGTAGGAATGGCATCTGTGGCTCAAAGGAGTAGGGCACCAGCCCTATATACTGGATGTGGTGGGCTCAAACCTGACCTGGGCCAAAAACTGCACCAAAAAAAAAAAAAAAAAAAAAAAAAAAAGAATTTAAATTAGGAGGAAGAGAAAAGTAGCAGGAAACTTTAGGCTTCCCATTAGTAATGACCCAGTCAATATGTATAGTTCATTAAAACTCATCAAATGGCTATGTAATGGTATATGAATATATAATGTATCTCCCTACAATAAACAGCCAAAGATTACAACTTAATTAAAATCAATTTGTTTTATACCTTGGCTATTGTGCATATGCTGCAATAAATGTGGGAATACAGAAAACTCTTCAAGGTACTGGTCTCATATATGCCCGCAAATGGGATTGCTGGATCATCTAACGTTCTGTTCTAATATTTGAGGAACCTCTACACTGTTTTCCATAACTCTACCAATCTATATTTCTACTAACAGTGTACAAGGATTCACTTTTCTTTTCACACTTACCAAAATTTGGTCACTCTTGTCTTTTTGATAATCGCCATCCTGACAGGTGTGACATGGTATCTTGCTGTGGCTTAATTTGTATTTTCTTGATAATTAGTGATGTTGAGCGGCCTTTCACGTACTCCTCAGCTATTTATATGTCTTCTTTGGAAAAATGTCTATTCAGGTCCTTTGCCCATTTTTAATCAAGTTATTTTTATTTTGTTGTGGTGTTTGTTATTGAGTTGTGTGGTTATTAATCCCTTATCAGATATATGGTTCATAAATAGTTTCTCCAATTTCATAAGGTGGGCACATGAGTAGATGTCAGTCAAAGGGTACAAATATTCTGTTGGAAGATGAATAAGTTCTAGGGATATAACATACAAGATAATGATTCTAATTAATACTGCTATATTATATACTTGAAATTCCTAAGATCTGAAGCATCCTCACTACAAAATTAGCTTGATCGTTGCAACTATTTCCGTTAATCCATATGTATACCAAATCATCACAATGTATACTTTAATACATATGATTTCCTTTGTCAATTATATCTCAATAAAGTTGAGTGAACTCATTCTTAAGTGTCATATAAAGTACTATTTACTAATAAAGGCTATGTTTCTCAACATAAAATACACTTTCTGACTAACCCTAACATTGTATTTTGTAACTTTAGTCCCCTCTGGGTTGTTTCTTTTTGCTACATTCCCCTTGCTTAAATTGTTTGATATCAAAATAAAATTAACTGACACCAAACAATATTAAAGCATTCAACTAACTTCTCCAGAGGTATATATTGCTTTTCATTGTTGAAAGTCTCACTCTTGGTAGTAGACTCCATTCCAAGTTTCTTTTCTAGTAGAAGGGGTAGAATGGCACTCAACTGAAAACTCTTTCATTTACTGTGTTTATTATGAGAAAAATAATAATTACTTTAAATTGTCAGCTTGAAAAAATTCAAAGACCAGAGAACATAAAGAAAAATCATTTTTGTGAAAATTTGCTTCTCTTTTGGCATATTCTGCTGAGACATGTAATGCAAGAACAGTCATCAATAATTCAATTGGGGTAGTATCCCATAGCTTTTCCAGGTCAAAGGGATGAAGCAAAACGCTGGGTAGGATGACTTGAGTTGGAATATTATGTGTAATCTATTTACATAAAACATCATAGAAATAATGACAATCTCATTTGTCATTTTACTATGTTGTTTGAGGATACCAGGAAGTCATTAAATAAGTAATTGTATTCTGAAACTCAGTGTGCTAAATTTTATTAGAATACAGGGGTCAGAGAGTTCCTCAGAATAAATGACAAATCAAACAGACGTCACTGAAGATTTTAGTATTTTGATGATTTGAAAATTTGAAATTAGACGGATCAAAATTTTGTTTATTTAAAGGTAATGTATGGGGGAAAGGAAGCAGGGAGAGCAATCACTTTTGTTTAATAATAATAGAAAGTAAATTTCCAACTTGATATTTGTTGACACAGTGGGTGGGCAATAAATATTTTGCAATTTGCTGATTCCTAGTGTTGAATTATTTTATGATTTAAATATGTGCGTGATGTATAACATCCCCAATTAGATATAGAAGTTAGAGCAGATTCCTGATAAAGCCGAGCTGTGTGCAAGTGTCTGCTCAGAATCCAGGGAGCACATGGCACACTCTGCTTTCATGGTCTTGGCATTGTCGACAGACTGGCTTCATCTTATGCCATTCAGAGAAAGAAAACATGGCAAATATAGGAAGCGTATATTTCATTTACGTGCTTTGTAAATGAAATATACACTTTTCATTTACTGTGCTTTGTCCACTGTATACTTAATATTTTTGTATGACTATAGCAGAGAAATAGCTCAGACGTACAACCAACCACACAGCATTAGTAATTAAGCAATGCTTGCAATATTATTTTGGGAACACCATGCATGGGTCAATGGGTTCTGGCTTTCAAAATGAGTCAGTTTTCCTAAAATACAATGCTTCTGTCATTTTATCTCTCAGAACAGAGTCTCATGATTCCACTGCTGCCATTTCAAAGATATAAGTGAATATAAGCCTGTTGGGTTTTTTTAAAAATGAGTAGATTATCTACCCAGAAATTCTCATTTACAAAGCCAGCAAACCTCACCTAGTTAAAACCAATCTCTACATTTACTAGAAACCACAAGAGAATAAAAATAAAAAAGGATGGAAAGATTGATTTGATATTTTGACATCCTACTTTGCTCAAGATCCAAGATGACTAAAGATCTGACAGGAAAGAAAATGGTTTTGAAAAGTTGGATAAGGTGACAAAATTGAATCAGATGATAACATTTACAGGAAGTAGAAACTTCTGTGAATGACCATTTATCAGAATGGATTGACTAAGTTTATAGTGAGCATGTAAAGAATACAGATCAAAGAGACCCTGGTGAATACACAGAAGAAATATTCCCACAAAAATATGGGATCATATTTGGAAATACTTTTCAATACACTATTTCATTCAGCATCAGGGAAAGGATAATATCAAGAACAAACATCAGTGCTGTCACTACTTAAACACACAGTGATTCTTTTTTTCTTTTACATGCCAGAATCCACAGATCTTAGAAAATATAGTTTACATTACATTTAACCCTGCCACTGATGTCAGGGTGGCAATATATATCAAAGTTTATAAAACTTGTGTTTTCAATTGATAAGTTCTTGCTATGCATACACTACACACCTAATATCATACACAGTGAAATCTTACTTTACTAGAATGTTTATATTTCTTAGCCAAGAAGATGCAAGAAATACAGTTAAAACCCTTTAGTGGGTGGCACCTGTGGCGCAGTGAGTAGGGCACTGGCCCCATATGCCGAGGGTGGTGGATTCAAACCCAGCCCCGGCCAAACTGCAACAACAAAAAAATAGCCAGGCGTTGTGGCAGGTGCCTGTAGTCCCAGCTGCTCTGCTCGGGAGGCTGAGGCAAGAGAATCACATAAGCCCAAGAGCTGGAGGTTGCTGTGAGCCGTGTGACAACATGGCACTCTACCGAGGGCAGTAAAGTGAGACTGTCTCTACAAAAAAAAACCAAAAAAACCCTCTTTAGTAAATGATATTTCTGCATCACTAAAGGATGATTTCTCTCAATATCAATTTTTACATTTCAAGGAAAGTAAATTTCTGAAATTCTTTCTTCTCAATGTTCCAGTCTATTCCCACTCTGAGACATCACCTCGCCCCAGTGAGAATAGTCTACATCACAAAAATCCTGACGCTACAGATGCTGGTGTGGAGGTAGAGAGAAGACAACACGTCTGCACTGCTGGTGCAATTGCAAATTAATATGACCTCTATGGAAAGAATTATGCAAAATTTTCAAAGAACTAAAAGTAGACCTTCCATTTAATTCCACAACCCCATTACTAGGAATCTACCCAAAAGAAAAAATATATTTACCACAAGGACATTTGCACTAGTATATTTATTGCAGCTTAGTTCACAATCGCCAAGATGTGGAAGAAATCCAAGTGCCCATCAACCCATGAGTGAACTAACAAGTGTTAGTTGGATACCGTGGAATACTATTCAGCCATAAGAAGGATGGAGACTTTACATGTTATGTGTTCACATGGATGGAGGTGAAACACATGCTTCTTAGTAAACTATCATAAGAATGGGGGGGAAGTATCCAATGAACTCAATATGAATATGAAAGCCATGTATAGACAACTACAAACCCACGTGAAAGAAAACACAAGTATATTCTAGTGAGATGGAGGAGGGAGAGGGCTAGAGGAAGGAGGGAGGGTGATTGGCATGTTCTCACCTAATGTTCATAATGTTGGGGTTTACAGCATACTCCCTGGGTGAAGAATGCAAGTACAACTTGAATTTTACCTTGGGAGTGAAAACAATGTAGCCTACACATTTGCCTTTTTTTTTTTTTTTTTGTTGAGACAGAGTTCTACCCTATGCCCTGAGCAGAGGGCAATGGCATCGTAGCTCACTGCAACCTCAGACTCCGGCTGTGGGCATCCTGCTGCCTCAGCCTCCAAAGCCGCTGGGATTACAGGCGCTCGCCGCGGCACCCGACTGGGTTTTTCCATTTTTTTCCATGAGTCAGGGTCTCACTCTTGCTCAGACAAGCCTCGAACTCCTGAGCTCAAGCAATCCTCCCTCCTCAGCCTCCCACAGTGCTGGGATTACCCATGGCGTGAGCCACCATGCCCGGCTGTAGCCTACACATTTGTACCCTCATATTAATCTGAAATGTAAGACAAATACAAAAAAAAAAAGCAAAAGGAAGATAAATTTTCAAGTTTATTTAATTAAATAGACCTTATATTCACATGTGTTGATGAAAGTCAGAGGAAAAAAAAAAAAAAACAACATAAAATATGCTGATACCCATCAAACCTAAGTCAAGAAAATCAGAGCATTTCTTTAAGAAATTTAAAAGCACAGCTTTTAAAACTACACAAAGAGTAGATAAATTAGATGGAAGCAGAAATAATTTCACAGAAAAATGCACAGCATAGTTGTTGAAAATTATTTTGGGCTCTTCAGAAAGTGCTGTGATAGTACCCATTTACTTTTCTTTGATATACTTCTCTTTTTTAACCCAAAGAAATTTTATTCAAAAAGAGCTTTTATTTGACCATGATAATAATGATAACAGTAAGTAGAAGCCTTCTGAGTGTGCTTGCATTAAACAAATGCCAAAAAGAAGAAGGAATGAGCAGTGCCCGTAGCTGAGTCGGCAGGGCACCAGCCGCATATACCTAGGGTGGTGGGTTTGAACCCAACCCTGGCCTGCTAAGCAACAATGACAACTGCAACCAAAAAATAGCTAGGTGTTGTGGCGGGCACCTGTAGTCCCAGCTACTTGGCAGGCTGAGGCAAGAGAATTGCTTAAGCCCAAGAGTTTGAGGTTGCTGTGAACTGTGATACCACAGCACTCTACCCAGGGTGACAGCTTGAGAGTCTGTCTCAAAAAAGAAAAAAAAAAAAAAAAAAAGGAGGAATGAGAGGATATGAAAGCTCAGGAACATGGAGTCCTGTCTACAATCTCTTCAAATCACACCCATCTTCTGTCAGGACAGGTTCTATTAGGAAATAATCTTTAGAAAGCTAGCAGAATGCGGTGTGGTTGTCAGATGCCAAGAGAATTTAGATAAATAAACCATATTAACTAAATTGTGTAAGTTCTTTGAATGAAATGTATGTCCACATATGTCTAAATCTCAAAAATCAAAACGAATTCATCCCTCACTTCTGAGTGTCCCAGACAGGCGCCGCTCTGAAATGAATCTATGGTATGATCTAGTAAAGGCCATACGTTCTGCCTTTTCAGAGCTTTTTGGAAAACTGCAAGAGATCTGTGGTCTTCAGAGGGTTCGTGAAGGGACATTTAAATGGTTATGAAGGACTTTAGAGATTAAAAAGAAGTGTCAAGGACCTTAACAAAAAGAAAGAAAAAACATCGAAACATTGACAAAGAAAAAAAGAATTTTTTCAGTAATTCTATGAATGACAGGGTTTAAAACCAAAGAGAGCTCTTAATGTGCACATGGCCTGCACATCCTTGATATCAAGCAGAGGATCCAGATCCAACGTGAAATACAGAGAGAAGAGGGAACAAGCAGGCAAATCGTCTTTAGTGTCAAAGACTCTACTGTCAGCCCCCAAATAACTTTGAGGGCTAATCAGCAAGCGGTAGAAAAGCACTGGGCTTGGGATTCACAAAATATATGCAGATAATTAGATATCTTCCATTGTTACTTCCTGAAGCTGTTCACCTTAGAGGACTTCTTTATTAAGAATTACTCGCTAGCTTTGAATTATATGTCATTAGGTGAAGTCAGTACTTCTCATGTTGTCCCTCTTTTGGCCTGAATGGTGCAAGAGAATAAAGACAAAGATAAATTTTTTTGCATGCATCACAATCCAGGTTCTCAAGGTCCAGAATCTGAAGGCTCATTGTAGATAGAGCCAGATACGCAGGAGAAAAGACAAATAGAATTTTATTACATGTAAATTCCTAGCCACCAATGTAATAAAAGTTGTGTTAATGAATTTCAAGAAAAAGAAGGGGAAGTGAAGGAAAAGACAAAGAGGAAAAGGAAGAAGTGGGAGCACAAGGAAGGGGAAAGAGATGGAGAAGAAGGTGGTGAAATTATAGTGGTCAGAGGAAAAGAACAAGCATGAACCCATCACAGATGTTGAACGGAGCACTGTACCTGTTGAAGAGGTGTGGTGATTTTCTTTACTAAGAGAGGGAACTCAGATTAGGCAACAGGTCACAGGCTTTGATCTCCATGCTGAGGGCACAATGGACGGGTATACAGCATAATAAAACTATTCATTATGATTTTCCTGAGCAGGAAGTATTAAGGAAGTATAAGTAAGAGCCACCGGATACTAGATTCTCAATATAAATTAAGAACTTTAAGGTCAAGTTTAACTTCCTGTGAGGTTCTATGTACATGTACCTATCAGAAATTAGTTTTGCATCTTAGTTACTGTAACAAAAGTCTACGATTTACTAACATTAATTTCTTAATATTTGAAAATTAATTGCATAAAGGAAGGAACTATTCTTTTGTGAAAGCTTCAACTTTTATAAATTAAAAAGACTTGGTAGGCTGGGCGCCTGTAGCTCAGCATACATGGGAGCTAGCAGGTTCGAACCTGGCAGGGGCCTACTGAACAACAATGACAATTACAACAAAAACATAGCCGGGTGTTGTGACAGGCACCTGTACTCCTAGCTATTTGGAAGGCTAAGACAAGAGAATCGTTTAAGCACAAGAGTTGGAGGTTGTTGTGAGCTATGATGCTATTGCATTCTACCCAGGGTGACATAGTGAGACTCTGTCTCAAAAAACAAACAAACAAACAAACAAAAACAGAAAACAAAAAAAGACTATGGTAAAATGAGAAACATTTGGTCAAGTTCTGTATCTGTCTAAATAATTAGGACATTATTTGCTATTCATTATTTTGATTTTTCCTAAATTGCCTTCATAGAAAATTTACATATCACAATTCCAACATGACTTAATATTAATTCAACATTACATAAAAATTGGCAGTGCTTGGGAAAGGACAAATTGCTCACTAGGCTGGATGTATACTTCTGTAACACAGCCTCATTAAGAGCAAATACTGAGGCAGAATAAATTATGCAGCTATGATGCAAAAGAAAAATGGCAGACATAACCCTCAACATTATTTTTTATTTTTTTAAATTTCAGATTAATGAGGATCCAAATGATCAGATTACATTGTTTCCACTTTTAGGTAAAGTTCAAGTTATACTTGAGCCCTTCACCCAGGAAGTGTGCTGTATACCCTTCCATTGTGCCCTTTAGGTAAGAATTACCAATCCTCCTCCCACCTCCTTCCTCCCTTCTCCTTTCACTCCTTTTCCTCCTCTTTACTTGATTTTAATTGTTTTTTTTTTTTTCTCATGTGGGTATGTAGTTTTTTATCTATTGGTCTCATATTAGTATTGAGTACATTGGATACTTGCTTTTCCATCTCTGTGATACTTTATTAAGAGGAATGTTCTTCAGTTCCATCCAGGTAACTGCAAAAGGTATAAAGTCTCCATGTTTTTGTGGCTGAGTAGTAGTTCATGGTATACGTATACCACAGCTTATTAATCCATTCATGTTGATGGGAACTTGGGTTGATTCCATGTCTTAGCAATTGTGAATTGAGCTGTCATGAACATTCTTGTGCAAATGTCTTTATGGTAAGGTAATTTTTTTCTTCTGTGTAGATACCTACTAATGGGATTACAGGATCAAATGCAAGGTCTACTTTTATCTCTTTGAAGATTCTCCATATATCTTTCCATAGGGGCTGTCTTTGTTTGCATTCCCACTAGCAGTGTAAGAGTGTTATCTTCTCTGCACATCCACACCAGCATTTGGAGCTTAAGGACTTTGTGATGTGGACTATTCTTACTGGGGTTAGACTATTCTTACTGGGGTAATATCTTAGGATGGTTTTGATTTGCATTTTTCTGATGGTTGGAGACAATGAGCATTTTTTCATGTGTTTGTTGGCGTTTTATCTGTCTTCTTCAGAAAGGTTCTGTTCATGTCCCTTATCCACTTGTAAATGGGATTATTTGCTCTTTCCTTGTTGATTAGCTTAAGTTCTCTGTAGACTCTAGCATACGGTGATCAAAACGGCATGGTACTGGCACAAAAATAGATATATAGATCTATGGAATAGAAGAGAGAACTTAGAAAATAAAGTCAGCCATGTATTTACATATGATCTTCACTAAACCAAAGCATACACTGGGGAGAAGAACCCTATTTAATAAATTGTGCTGGGAGAAGCAAGCCACATGTAGAAAACTGAAACTGGACCTACATCTCTCAACACTTACAAATATTGACTCTTGCTTGATAAACTATTCAAATTTAAGACATGAAATGATAAAAATTTTAGAAGAAATTGTTGGAAAAACTCTTGTCAATATTGGCCTAGGAAAAGATTTGATGAAGACCTCCCCCCTTGGCAATTGCAGCAACACCAAAAATAAATAAATGGAACACAATCAGCCTAAAAAGCTTTGGCACAGCTTAGGGTACAACAGCTAAAACAGACAACCCTCAGAATGAGAGAAGACATATATGCCTGCTAGAAATCTGACAAAGGGCCTGAACATTATCTTGAATACCTTGAGAGTGGAAGTTAAATTCTGATTTTAGAATTCTAAACTCTAAAATGTATACATAATTTTGAACTTAATACTACCAAATATTGGTTACAATTAGCATAATGAAACTGTATTTGGGGGAAATATTTTAAAGAATGCTTAATTTACTTAGTTTGCTAGTGTCTTACTACCACCACTGTATTGAAGACACACAATATTGGGTGTTGTACTTCAGCATTATTTGATTAGCTCCAACTTGCCACATGCCATCCCCACTACACCGTAAGTAAACACGCATATTCAAGTACATGCACCACTCATATATGCATAGATTGACATACACATGTGATATGCAGTACCCTGCTATTACTGATAGTTCCTTGATATGAGGGCCTAAGACTACATTAAGGATCGAAGGAATCTTACTGGTAGAATTACTGTTCAAAAAGCCTTTGAAGTTGAAGTTTACTGTATAGCATTTTCTTCATGAAGATTCTTAGGAGAAATGCCTTTATGATCAAGAATATCTGTGCCTTTTCCAATTAATTAATTCACTTTTCTTTTTTGGGACCCTGTCAATTATATAGCTGATCACATTTCTCTCTTTGTATGGACAAAAAGAAAGCTTAAGATTTATGAGTGCTTTATTGTCAGCAAATATGAAGTTGTCATGGTATGTATTTTGTATCAGCCTCAATTCTGGCTCTGAGTGATAACTCGACCTGTATTAACTAGTTCTTTTCATCTATTTCTAATGTTTCATGTTATCTATATTTCATTTACATTAAATATTTTTGTAGTTTCACTTTTATCACAAACATTTTCCAACTAAAATAAGACAGGACAATTAGGCAACATTCCTAAAGACAAATTTTGCCTTGTATTTTTTTTAATCAACAATATATTTGGAGATGTTGGTTGAAAATAATAACCCCATATTTCGTATATCACAATATCAACTAGGGATGACTTTTAGACAAGCAAAAATCAAAAGTAATTAGAGAAACATTTTCACTTGAAAGCTTTCCATGCTCTTCTAAAGAAACTAGCTGCCTAGAGAAAAATGGTTTTAACAAATGTTTGCAATCTGATTTTTACTCAATATAATTAAATTAACAATAAACATATAGATTTAATTAACCTAAGGTGGGAGCTATTTTTAACAATTCATATACAATTAAATAAAGGCTAAAATCTTTTCTTCTGTGTAAATTCATGGTCCAGGAGGAGCTTCATAGTTCCCTTTTTTAAAATTTTGAGTACACACAACAGAGCAAACATTTCTTTTCCAACTGCATTGATTTTAAAAAGTGTGTGATACAAATTACTGGTGAATGAGCACTTGATGTTATTATTATCATATTACAGTGGAAAAAAGTCTTTCAAATAGCTGTGAGAAAATACTGATATTGGTTCCAGCACTCCTTGGAGTATGTTGATAATACTTTCTAGTTTCATCAGAGCTATCTTAATCAGATTCCTTGAAAGGAGTTAAAACATCTGTTTAACAGAATAATTTTACAATATATTTTAAAGAAAAATGTATGAGTGCAATAAATATATCAAATGGATAAATAAAGTAACTATGATTAATCAAAGGGCTTTTTAAACTAAAGCAGGAAAATGTACTTTATAGCAATAATCCATCAAGTAGCCCTATGGGCTGGGGAGTGTAATAAATTGTCATTTGGTAGCATATTATATCTCCTCCAGGCCACCAGAGCACCATTTATAAATTTTATTAAACTAAAAGACATGTTCGGAACTGGTTAATATCACATAATGAAAGTATTTACTTTATATCTCCAGGACTTTAAACTTAATAGCTTGACCCTTGTGAAAGAGCTGATCGAAAACATCTTTCTCACATAAGGGCAGTAGCTTAATGCATTTTTACCAAGGAGAAATGGAAGGTATGATTTATAAATGTATTAATTGTACACTTGTTGAACAATGAATTTTGTCTGACACACAAAATTATCAATTTGTGGCTTCTTTATTCTTTATAAGAGAAACTTCTTATAGATAAGAAACTTGACCTTGCTGAGGTGACTTTGCTCAACTCTGCATTTTCCCCCTTTGGTAGAATTAAATGATTGTATGACCCTATGCAGTGATGACTTAAAGTTAAATTATTCCTAAAGTATTGCTGTTATAATTACACAGCAGTTATAACTCTATAAAATCAAATTTTCACATTTTAAATACCAGCACTTAAAAACTAGCCAGAAATTGATGCTGACCATGATTGTAAAGAGAAGAAACAGCCAATTTGTGCTCTAAAATCACCTCTGGAACAAAATGTATTTACTAAAAAATCAACCAGCACCAAAATCTATGTATTTCAGGTTTCCTTTCTTTTTTCATTTTTTTCCCCCCACAATTACACTTACTTTTGCAAAGCACCAAATCTATTCCAGTTATGTCCATAAATAGTTATTTAACCCAGGAGATGAAATTTTGTACAAGAAATGTCTAAAATTACAGGAAGTTGACTAGTAAAAAATTAGAATATTAATTTCAGATATCAGTGTTAAGATTTCAATATCAAAATAGTTCATGAACTTTTAGAATATGATGAAAAGTAAGGAAAATATATAAACTCAGCTATAAAGTAATACAATGAAACAAGAGAAACATAAGTAACATCTCAATATTTCATGAAATAAGACAAAAAGCAGAGCTTTGCAATGATGTGAGATTAATGGCTCACTTCAACTCCTTAAATCATCCCCAATTTCCCAGAGACATAATTCTGAAAACTCTAATCCTACTGTATTAGTTTCATAAGGCTGCTATAACAAAAACCACAAACATGATGGATGAACACAACAGAGATTTATTCTCTCACAGTTTGGGAGGCCAAAGTCTGAAACCAATATCATTAGGGTGTAGTTGGGATGCCATGTGACATATGGCTGACAGCCCATCACTAGGCTTCTCTCTGAAACTTGCTGCATTCTCTGCCCTTTTTTGCCTTTGGTGCCTACTGGTGTCCCTTTGCTTATGGACATATCACTCCAGTTTTTTCCTCCATCTTTACAGGCCTTTGCATCTATTCCACCTCTTTTTTTTTTTTAATTAAATCATAGCTGTGTACATTAGTGCAATCAAGGGGGTACAATGTGCTGGTTTCATATACAATCTGAAATATTCTCATCAAACTGTTTAATATAGCCTTCATGACATTTTCTTAGTTATTGTATGTAGACATTTCTATTCTGCATTTAGTAAGTCTCACCTATACCCATTCTAAGGTACACCATATGTATGACCCCACCAATTACCCTCCCTTGGCCCTTTCTCCATATTCTTGTGCTATAGTTGGGTTATAGCCTTCATATGAAAGCTATAAATTAGCTTCATAGTAGGGCTGTGTACATTGGATATTTTTTCTTCCATTCTTGAGATACTTTGCTAAGAAGTATATGCTCTAGCTTTATCCACGTAAACATGAAAGAGGTAAAGTCTCCATCTTTCTTTAAGGCTGCATAATATTCCATGGTTTACATGTACCACAATTTGCTAGTCCATTCAGGGGTTGATGGACATTTGGGCTTCTTCCATGACTTAGCAATTATGAATTGGGCTGAAATAAACATTCTGGTACAGATGTCTTTGTTATATTGTGATTTTTGGTCTTCTGGGTATATACCTAGTAAAGGAATTATAGGATTGAATGGCATGCCTATTTTTAGATCTCTAAGTATTCTTCAAACATCCTTCCAAATGGAACGAATTAGTGTGCATTCCCACCAGCAGTGTAAAAGTGTGCCCTTTTCTCCACATCCACGCTAACATTTCTGGTTTGGGGATTTTTTTATGTGGGCTACTCTTACTGGGCTTAGGTGATATCTCAAAGTAGTTTTGATTTGCATTTCTCTGATGATTAAGAATGACGAGCTTTTTTTCATGTGTCTGTACGCTGTGCGCCTGTCTTCTTCAGAGAAGTTTCTCTTCAAGTCTTTTGCCCACCCTGAAATGGGATCACTTGTTCTTTTCTTGCTAATACATTTGAGTTCTCTGTGGCTTCTGGTTATTAAACCTTTGTCAGAGGTATAACCTACAATATTTTCTCCCATTCTGAGGGCTGTCTGCTTTCTTTACTTACTATGTTCTTGGCTGTGCAGAAGCTTTTTAGTTTGATCAGGTCCCAGCAGTGTATTTTTGATACTGCTTCAATTGCCTGGGGAGTCCTCCTCATAAAATATTCACCCAGGCCTATTCCTTCAAGAGTTTTCCCTGCACTTTTTTCTAGTATTTTTATAGTTTCGTGTCTTCACCTCTTATGTCTGTGTGAACTCTGAACTCTTCTTTGACCTGTCTCTTATAGGAATGCTTGTGATGGCACTTAGGGACCATTCTGATAATCCAGGGTATTCTTCCTGTCACAACATCACTCATGTACTCACACTTGCAAAGATTTTTTTCCAAATAAGATGACATGTATGTAGTCATTTTATATGATATTAACAACACCATATTCACAACAAAATAATTGCAATGTGTATATATATAAATATATATACACACACACATTTTTCTATATATACATATATAAAAAGCTTACATTGAGGGCGGAACACAATTATAAGAGGGACTTTACCTAGTAAATACAAACAGGATAACCTAATAACCTAATTCTTTGTACCTTCAATGAATTGAAACAATAAAAAAAAGAACTTACGTCTCAATAATTACCAACAAACACTCCAAAAAATGGACATAGTGTTGGAAAAGACATTTACCAAAAGCATATCAGTTGATGGTCAGCATCATTACTCATCAAGGAATTGCAGATTAAAACATCAATGAAAAATACCTTATCAGAAGATTAAATTTAAAAACCTAACAATACAAAGATGAAGATGTGGATCAAGAACTTTCATATATTTTAGGTAAGAACATAACATAGCATAACCATTTCACAAGTTTGGCATTTCCTTATACGGTTAAACATCCACTAACCCTATGACCCAGACCTTCTATTCCTAATACCAGCCATAGAAAATGAAAATGTCATTATACAATCTTGTATGTGAATGCCCAAAACAAATATATACATAATAGACATTTTATGGATGAGCTGCTACAAGTGAAGGGAGACTCAGACAAGAAGATTTATGTAATAGTATATTACTCAGCAATAAAAAGAAGTGAACTGTGGATGTGTACTATACCACAGAGTAATCTAAAAATGGTCATGCTGAGCAAAGTAAGCCAGACACAAAATATATATGCGGTATGATTTTACTTATGCACAACTAAACAAGGACAATTGTCAGAAACCAGCTTAGTTGTTGTCTGGGCCTGGGGGTTGGAACACTGAAGGAAAGAGGACACAAGGAAACCTTCTGGGAAGATGTAACGTTCTGTGTCTTACTGGAGTTGTAGTTGTGTGAGTTGTAAAATAAAAAGAACACATTGAAATACACTTAAGTATGTGTATTTCATTGTATACATTAATAAAGTTGGTATAATTTATCTTTTATAATAGTATCTAAGCTAAAAATATTTAGAGAAAAAGTTAATGCCAGATGTGCAAGACATCTACACTAAACACTGAAAAGAATTGGCTGAAAGAAATTAGTGAAGACCAAAATAAATGAAAATAATATCATTCTAATGTTTTAGAAAACTCAGTATTTTTAAAATGTTAGTTGTTTTTGCTCTTATTTCTTGTTATGTTATGTTAAAAATGATCTGTAGATTCAATGCAATTCAAAACAAAATGCCAGCTTAATTTTGGTAGAAATTGACAAGCTGATAATAAATTTCAAACGAGAATGCAATGAGCCTAAATGAGACTAAAATGAGCCAAAACAATTATGAAAAAGAAAGAACACAGTTGGAGGATTTCCTACTACGTGTTTTCAAGATGTTCTACACAGCTATGATAATTAGGAAAACATGATATTGGCTAAAAGAGAAATGCATCAACGGGAATAAATAGAGTATAGAAGTTGATCCAAATATTGTATAATGAATTGATTTTTAGCAAATATACCCAACTAATAAAATAGGGAAAATAAATAAATATGGAAAAATAGTGCTGGATTTAATTCAAAAAATGGTGCTAAACAACTCAATATCCATATTAATAAAAATGCATCTCAGTTCCCTTTCTCACACTGTACATCCAATGTAAGGAATATTGTAAGGAAGATCATAGATCTAAATGCAAAAGTTAAATATACATATAGCTTCTGCTAGAAAACATAGGAAAATATCTTTGAGACTTTATGTTAGCCAAGAATTATTTTCTTTATATAAGATACAGAAAAAACTAACCATAAAATAAATAATTAAATTAGATATAATCAGAATTTAAAACTTCTGCTTGTCAAAAGTTACCACTTAGAAAACAAACAGCCAAGCCACAGACCAGGAGATTTTGCCCCAGATGCATCTAACAAGGGACTAGCCTTCTTGTATATAACATGAGGAATTGCTTCGACTCTGTAAAATATAAGAAAACAATTTGATTAAAACGATGAGCAAAATATTTGAGTAGATATGTCACATGAATGAACAATATGCATATGAAAAATTATTTATAATTAATCACCAGGTAAATGAATTAAAATCACAAAGATGTGTTTTGATATGCCCCCTGGTATGCCTAAAACTCAGAAAGATAGCACTAAACATCAACAAGGATATAGAGAAATCAAAGTTCTGGTAAAATAGTGATAGGACTGTGAAAACATCACCCATTCTGGAAAACCCTTTGGAATTTTGTGTCAAGTTAAACACAGTCTTATGATGCAGCAGTTCCCTCTGTGGCTATGACAGAAATTAAAATGTATGTCCAAAAATGGCTTTTTCAAGAATTTTCAAAGCAGCCTTATCCATAGCCAAAAACTGCAAACAACTCAATATTCATCAATGGAATTGTGTGTTCTTTGAATGAAATACCTTTTCATCAATATATAGGAACAAACCACAAATAAATGTAATCACATGGATGAATCTCACAAACATAATGGTACATAAATAACATACATTGTATTATTTCACTTAAATAATTTACAATAATAAGCAGAACTGATCTCTGGTGATTGCCCTGCCTTCCATCACCAAAAAGCCCTACCAGAACTGGTAAGATTCTCTGAGGTGGCAGGAATTGTGGGTTTGCAAAGGATCAAAAATCAGCTTTCTGGGGGTTAAGTAGTCCAATATCTTGATTGGGATGATGGTCATATGAATGCATGTATTTACCACAATTCATAAAGCCATACTTTTAATGTCTGGATTTTCGCTGTATATAATCTACCCCACTTTTTGTAATATACATGTATAAGGTAAATTTTAAGATTCATTTCCTTTGCACTGAGCAATTTCTGGACACTGACATTAGTATGGGCAAGTAAAAGCTAAGAGGGGAATTGAAACAGCACCACTCTTGTAATGACACTGTTATCAAAGAAACACTCAAATACAACTTCAAAGTTATGGCATAGCTCAGGACAGCCAGGAAATAGCATCCTCAGGCCAGGCACCCTCGTGTGTGGTAATCAGAGGCAAGATGGTTCATTCCTAGCACAGGCCTGAAAAGTAACCCTCAACAAACTTTTGCTAAATTGAAATGACTTTTTAATAGACTATGGAGAAGTAAGGCTGTTATCACTGAAGACTTTGTGAAAGCCCAGCTATGCATTAAACAAATCTTTTTTTTTTTTCCAAAAGATGTGAAACTTTTCAGTTTTCAACAAACTTATAGTTAGTAATAATCACTTAAAATATTGTTGATCATATTATTTTAGCAAATATGCATGAGCTTATCCACAATAAATATTCATCTAGTTACTACAGATGGATGAAGTTATGCACAGAATCATTGAGAATTACACAGTTACAGGGTGGTTAGATGAAGCCAGAAATAGAATTTTAAGTGTAATAAATAGAAACATAAGCCATGTCTTTTAGGAGATTATTTTAATCCCACTGTCGACTTCTGAAAGTATATAAATTTTTTAGAATTCCCATACCTGGTTTCTTTTCACTATTACTGTATCTTTACCCTACTTCTTTATAATGAGCTCAAAAATCATTGGAGCTGAGATTTATTATGCAGCAAAAATTATTTCTGATACATTAAGATCTGATTATTATTAATGCCTATTTCATGTCTTAATTTTTCTATTATTTGATTTTCTATCTTTACTCTCTTAAAGCTAATCTTTTAATTCTGCTTTCTGTTATCTACATTCAAGCCATATATTAACTGCTAAGCAGCAGTAAGTTCCCTCAGGCATATGCCATTTTTCCATTTCTTTCTTCTCTAAAATAATTTTCCATAATAATTAAGCATAATTTTGGCACATATTACAAAGTAGTGAATAAATAAAAGTTTAAATGATACACAGTTATGTGAGCTGTGATGCCATAGCACTCTACCCAGGAGGGTAGCTTGAGACTGTGTCTCAAAAGAAAAAAAAAGAAAAAGAAAAAGAAAATTTCAATATCATTTATGTACAACCATCTCATTTTTAATATAAATTAATATGTTAGTTACATTTAAATATTACTAAGATATTTGCATTTCTTTTTACAAATAATTTAAAGAGGCTTATTCTGAGCCAAATTTGAAGACCAAGCTAAAACATAAACAAAAAACCTTGATTCATGTTCACAGTCAAAAATCTAGGAAACAAAATAAAAACAATGAAAAAGATGCTTCCTTATGGTAAATTAACAAGTACAATTGAACTTCACTTATTATCTAATAATAATGAAAAATAATACCACTGTGAATATTTCAATGAAATATCCACTGATATATTTAATGCAGATGAACTTATGTTCCGAATTTCTTATATTTTCCTAAGAATTAGCCTGGTGTTCTTATATCAGCGCATATGTGTGTTCCTCTCACTATAATTCTTGAAAAGAAAATTCTAGAGTATTTTCTCAAATATTTACTATAGGATCTCTCATTCATAGAAACACAAAATAGCACAGCCACTTTGGAAGACAATTTTGCTATTTTTTCTGTGAAGTTAGACAACTGTGGTATATCACATGGCACCTGTGGCTCAAAGGGGTAGGGCGCTGGTCCCATATGCCGGAGGTGGCAGGTTCAAACCCAGCCCCGGCCAAAAAAAAAAAAAAAAAAAATACTTTTAATTCACAAGTATCACTTTACACAAAGTATAGATGTTTATAAATACGTTTTACTAAGTAAAAGAAAAAAAAAAGACCAAAAAGGTACATATGGTATGATTCTGTTATATAATATTTGGGTAAGGCAAAACCACACTGATAGAAAACTGATAGATTGGTAGGTGTTAGGGGAGGGCGACAGGTATGAAAAGGGTAAGCACAGGGAAACTTCTAGGGCAGTAGAACTAATCTATATGTACTATAGCGAAAGATGCATTTCTGCAATCATCAAAGTCTTAAACCTCTACAACACAAACATTAAACTTTAGTGTATACATTAAGTTTGGGAGATCCCAGGATAGAATCTGTGTATGTGTGTGATGAAAGAATCTAGCTATTATTACATTATGTATGGCATAGCATCAGTGACAGTGATGGGGTCATGATGATATTAAATATCCTTGACATGGTGTAGAAAAATGACAATTTACTCTGAGGTCTTACACAAATATATATATATAATCACATATATAATCTTAGTCTAAAAATTTAGAATGACATCAAATTCCAACTAAGAAATATTCTACAATAGGCATGGCCAGAACTTCTCAAAACTGCCAATGTCATCAAAAATGGAAAGTCTAAGAAACTGCCACAGCCAAGAGAAGTCTGTGGACACAAAAGAAATAAATAGGATCTTGAAACAAAAACAACAGCCAGTAGAAACTAAGGAAATATGAATAAAATATCCATGTGTCAATATTTTTTAATTAATCATAATGAATGTACCTTCCCAATAGATAATAGATATTATTATATATAGTAGATAATATTGATGGAGGAAACTTGGTGTGGAGTGTGGGGACTATATTTGTAGAACCTTTGCAATTTTTCTGCAAATATAAAACTCTAAATTTTGGGGGAAAAGGTTTTTAAAATAATAGGAGAGCTGATTCAGGGGGGCTGCCTCGTGGATCTTAACCCTTTTTCAATTTTTTTTTTCTTTTTTGGTTTTGGTAGTGGGTTTATTTGTTTGCTTATTTGTTAGTTTGGTGGTATAGTAGTTACTAAGATCAGGTTTTGTACCTCAGAATTTGTTACGTTATCTGCTGTTCTCAATTTCCTTTGTTTTTTTTCAATATTGGTTTCTTTCTTTCTTTTTTTTTTTTTTATTAAATCATAGCTGTGTACATTAATGCGATCATGGGGCACCATAGACTGGTTTTATAGACCGTTTGACACATTTTCATCACACTGGTTAACATAGCCTTCCTGGCATTTTCTTAGTTATTGTGTTAAGACATTTACATTCTACATTTACTAAGTTTCACATATACCCTTGTAAGATGCACCGCAGGCGTAATCCCACCAATTACCCTCCCTCCGCCCCGCTCCCCGCTCCCCTCAATTTCTGAACCTGCCTTTAAGCAAAGGTTTGATTCAAAGTTCATGATTGGTGAAATACAACTTTTCATAGTGTCCACACTAAAAATGCTCTGTCCATTCATATAGCAGGAGTTCAAATTATGCCCAAACACATCAAACATCCCTGAGCATTATTGTTGATAATTACAGAATGTATAACATACACGTATTTGTGGGGTAAAAATACATATACACGCCACATGTCAGAGTAAATTCCTTTCAGGTACTGAAGGAATTGTACAGCCCCATGAGTGCACATGGGATTAGATCTGATTAACCTTTTCATACTGGGCAGTGATCTACAACCTTGGAAATTTATCTAAGTTACCAGGTTGCCTCTGGAGAGGCTCTGCCTGGTGTCCTTCCTGAGAAAATGCAGGGGTCATGAGGCTTGTTGGTGTGAGAACCAAGAGGATAGATAGCTCTGAAAAATCCACGCCTACTCAGGATACAACCACATTTTCTTCCCCAGGAATTCTTGCTGAAAAACTGAGCAGGGTGAGTTCATATACCTGTTCAGTCCTGGCATCACTAAGCAAAATTTCTCTAATCCTATGCTCTTCTTCCAAATGTCTATAAAGCCCAAGAATAATCTGTTTAGAATAACCAGAGAGTTTCTCAACTGCCTGTATAGGGGAAACCTCTTTGGAGCTGCTAAAGTTTTGAATACTTAGGCCCTAATGCAGGGCCTGTTAAATCAGAATTTCTGAGTGGGACAAGGCAAAGCCATCAAAAGTTGTTGAAATTGACACATAAGAAGGACTTTAACAAATGCCGTCAGTGTAACCAAATTCTTTGTGCCCTCAATGAATCAAAGGATGATTCAAACAATTTTAAAAAATGGTTGAAATCTCCTGGGTGATTCTAGTGTACAGTCTTGATTGAAAGCCATTGAGGTCGATAAAATGTACACCCCTATAAACTTTAACCTTCTGGAAGTGAAGATGCGTGTGTGGGAAATCCATAGGGGGTTTTGCCTTATCCTAATTTTATGCTTTTGCAACTCTTAATTTTAAAAGAAAAAGTGCAATAATAAAATGGAACAGCAAAACCCAAAAGCACATGAGAATCAGAGAAAATGATCTTCAGACACTCACAGCTTAACAAAAATGACCTTAAAAATGCTTACATTTAAAATTTTTCCACCTCTATTTTTCTTTCATTTTTTCTTATTTCTTGATGTAATTAGTCAGAATAGGCAGCAGAAGCATATTTCTCACTTCTAAAAGAGTAAAAAATTAATCAGGGCTTGAATCACTGAGCCAAGAAGAGAATCTGGGGAAGTAAAAGGGACTTTTTAACTTTTTTTAAATCGTGAAGGTTAGAACGCATCCCTTAGGCACTCTAGGTGCTCCATAACCCCAACAGCACTTATATCATTGTGCTCCTAAATGTAAAAATTACAGTTCCATTATGAAGATAATAAAAATAGCCTCAGTTATAGGATGCCAGAAATCACCAAGCAATACGAAGGATCTAAGTAGAAATGAAAGCCTACGATCTCTAGGACACTTAGCATTAAAGCAGGAGGGAAGGAAATTTACGGTGACATTCAAATGTAAGCAGAATGGCAGGATGATAATTTTTAATGGCTTTTATAATCCTTTGCAAGTGTGACAATTTGATTCCACGCACTTTGCGGCACTGCTTTAATCCAGATGTGACTTTTTCTATGGTCTTTTCTTAAAGAAATGAGTATGATTGAATAGGCAGTGAATAGAGGCTCTAAATGAACCTGTCTTCTCAAACGTTGATTATAGACAACAGAGCCTATAAATATGTATATCTTAGTATATAGCCAGCTTTTTCTTTCTTTTTTTTTTTTTGTCAGAGTTTCATTTTGTCACACTCTGTACAGTACTGTGGTGTCACAGCAGCCTCAAACTATTGAGCACAAGTGATCCTCTTGCCTCAGTCTTCTGAGTAGCTGAAATATCAGGTGCCCACCACAACGCCAGGCTATTTTTAGAGACTGGGTCTTGCTCTGCTCAGGCTGGTCTCGAACTCATAAGCTCAAACAATACACCCACATCCGCCTCCCTGAGTGCTAGGATTATAGACATGAGCCACCACACCGAGCCTTACAACTGTCTTTTTAAGATCAATAGAATTAGGGTAGTACAACCAGTATCAGAAATTTATTAAAATTTTAAAAAAATTGTTTTAATTCACTAATCTAGATATAATGTGGCGATCAGAGTATTTTATCAAATCTTCTAATAGAATGGATTAGTTCTTTAAATGCAGCATAAGAGAGAAGTTTGGTCTGGAAGAGAACAACTAATTATCTGTAAACTCACAAAATCTTTAAATTTTCAAAGTGAATGGTTCTCAGGGGGACACTCACCCTTCCAGCTCCAGATGTTCCAAAAACGTAACAAACTGAAATTATTCAAGAGACTCCTGAGAAATATGGTACATTTAGGTTAATATCAGTTTAGGAAAAAATCTCACTGGGAAAGTCTTCCCTTCTCTCTAGTTAGTAGAGATTATATTTAATCAGTTATAAAATACCTGAGAGAATAAAATACATTTCTCCCTCCTTGACACAGTAGGCTGTGATTTTTCTGCCAACAACATACCAAGCTCATGGTCCTCTTCCAGGCCAATGTCTAGCTCTCAGTAAAAGTGTGATGAATACATCAACAATGAGAAAACAATATATTTCTCAAGCAATCTTTAATCAGGTGCCCACCACACCTGATTAAAATATTTACTAAATACCAAGCACAGTGCTAGGTTTTAGGAACACAAAGCTGAATACAAGTTTCATCAACACATTTCAGAAGTAAACCGCCTGCCAAAGTATTCATAATGTTATCGGAGTTTACATCCTTTGTATTAACCTGGATGGAGGTGGAACACATTCTTCTTAGTGTAAAGCATTGCAAGAATGGAGAAGCAAGAATCCAAGGTACTCAATTCTAATATGAAAGCAGTAGATGAACCAATACAAGGGAGGGGTAGAGTAATGAGCAAGTGGGAGAGGGGAGGCGAGTGGGGCATTGAGTGTCATGGTAGGGTACCAATACGAGGAATGGGTTGGGGAATGAGCAAACAGGGGAGGGGAGGAGTGTGGGCCATGGGTTGGCACACCTCTTGTGGACGGGACACATTATATGAGGGACTTTATCTAACAAGTGCAATCAGTGTGACCTAGTTCTTTCCAGTGGTTCTCAACCTTCCTAACGTTGCAGCCCTTTAATACAGTTCCTGTGGGTTGCAACGAAAACACCAGGGTAATATGCATTATGATAAAGTTTTCCTTTCTTATCACATTTATCCGCACTTTTCTACTTCATTGTATTACTTACCACTTCCTTGTCGTGGACGACAGAACCCTACTAATATTTTAATGCACTTACCCATTTACTTTTGGTGTGTAGAGGGTGAATCAGCTTGGGCCAGGGAGGTGCGTAAGCAGCTTTCCCTTCCAGTGCCAAATGGTTCAAAAATTCTGATATTCATACTAAATTTCTTCATGATTCCAGGTTATTACTTCTTTTACTTAAGCTCTGATTATGCATGTTTTCAGTTCTACATATTTTATCAGGAACATCTAAAAAGTGTCCAAACAACACTCAGAAACACTCTTAGGAGTACGTGCTTTGTGGACTCTGATGTTAATAGTCTAATGGCAGAGTGGCTATCATGTTGTACATCCGAGATTAACTTAAATTATTAGTGATTATACTGAGCACGAAGTCCAACCGGCAAAAGTGAGGGTGTTTCTCTTTTCCCTTTTTTCCAAAAAGTTAAAAAATTTTATTTTTCATGCTATTTGGATCTGAGCAGATTTTGAAATGTATAATATAAAAACAGGAATTAAAAAGAGACTCAAGAAATATGTGTTTGAATATTAACACAGCCTGAAAATAAGAATTACGATCCACAAAATATCATGGAATGATTATATTTATATAACATTAATTGAATTAAAACATGTCATTATAAATAAATTTATATTTGAAGTTACAGGTAAAGGAAGATAAGTATAAAACTTGATAAACAGACTTCTTAATAATGGGATTGACTTAGACCAAAAACACGGAATTATTAAGAGAAATGATAATCTGAACTAATTTATAAAATCGATAATCCCTCCAGTTGGACATGAAATTATTACTATAACCTTCCCAGAGTGTTTAGACATGGAAATAATTTATTGTGAAATGATTTAGAGATGATTGTGAGTCTGGTGATGAGCCATATGGGAAGATCATATTTTTCCTTTTTATGGGGCGGCACCTGTGGCTCAGCTGGTAGGACGCTGGCCCCATATACCGAGGGTGGCAGGTTCAAACCCAGCCCCGGCCGAACTGCAACAAAAAAATAGCCTGGCATTGTGGCAGGTGCCTGTAGTCCCAGCTGCTCAGGAGGCTGAGGCAAAGGAATCGCCTAAGCCCCAGAGTTGGAAGTTGCTGTGAGCTATGACACCATATCAAGGGCAATAAAGTGAGACTTTGTCTCTAAAACAAACAAACAAACAAAAACACACACACTTAAAAAAAAAAGATAGTGCTATAGTTGGTATTATTTAATTGTGAATATAATAAGGAGGGTATAAAATAAGAATCAGTGACCTAAAGTACTTTCTATACTGAGCACAAATCTGTTTTACTGATTCAGGCTGTTTATAAAGACTTTGCTATTGGTAGTAACTTTCTTTTTTAATGCAGAAGCTCTGTGAGGCCTCTTCAAAGCAATCACCTCATTTCTGAATTGTGCATTTCAGAATCACACACTCACGAGTGTTCCTGAGTAATGGCCTCAAGGACATTCAAGGATGTCTTCCTAGCTACAGTGAAAGAATTTCTCAAAAAGTGTAAGTACAACTTTTAAAAGGAGAAATGTGGAATCATCTCTGTTTTGGAATTCCTCGTGACATTTAGGTATTCCTATGAATATTTAGGTACTCACACTCTGGCTGGATTGAACATCATGACCATAATTACTAGAACACATCAAATAATTCACTAGTGATTTAAAATAAATTAATTTTACACAACCAATCTTATTTGATAACACTCTAGGTAATTATGCTTCTCTTAATGGCTCAAGAATAAAAACCTTGGGAGAAAATATTCACAGTAAACAATCTTGGAATCTTACATTTAAAGATTTTAGGGAAAAAATAAGGATTTACTTGGAAAGAGTTGTATCTATTTATTATGTCTTCAGAATAATTACTACTCACATAGCATTGAAAATATGAAATGTTTGACATAGAGAAACAATTCGTTTCTCCTCTGAGTCCCAGAGCAAGTAAGATCTGTAAATGAGGAGGTGCAGGTTGCATCATATTTAACAACATCTTAATGTACATAGATCATAATAACTTAGAGTGTCTCCACCAGAATCAACATGTGAAATTGACCCAAGACACTTGGGTAGGAAAAAGAAAAACCTCACAGCCTGGTGTAGGATGGAGGCGAGCTACACAGCTATAAAAAATGGTCATTTGAATAAAGAAGAAGTTTCAAAATACTGGGTCTTTAACCAAATTTTCTAGAAATTTTCAAGAAATACTCTAACCATAGAAACTATACTTCCAAATTACAGGAACAACTCTTGATTCAAGGAAAAAAGACTATGTAGTATAGTGTAGGTTTATTCTAATTCCAAGAACTTCAAAGGCAACAAAAGATACATTTTATGATTGTTTTACAAGTTGTTATCAAGCATTTACTAGTTCTGTTTTTCAGCCTTTCAATTCATACATTTCTAATCAAATTTTATTACTAAATAAATTTATTCCTCATAGATTCCTAAACATTTCTTGCTCATTTAAAGTTTAGAGAAAGTTGTCTCCTTTTCACTTGCACTCATTTTTGATAAAACAATTGGAATAATGTTGAATTTATACATCCTGTTGTCTCTTCACCTACATTCCCTGAACTTACTCTAAGTACCCGTCACAAGAAATAGAAAAATGAGCAACATCCTCCTGGTCCAGCAGCTTGAAATATGTGATAAGATTATTGATCCCTCTACTGGATGGTTTAGTTATAAGAAATATAATTGACTAAATACAAATAAATACCTGGTAAAGTTTCATGTGTCTGAAATACTTTGTTCACATTAAGGAAGTTCAGTCGTAATAATTAAAACTCTACTAAGTTTTGGGTACTTGACTTATCTTTATTATCTGTCATAACAGTATTATGAGGTTGGCATTATTATCCTTATTTCTCATGTTGAAAAAAAAAATCTAAGACTCTGAGAGTCTTGACAATGTATCCAAGGCTAAGTCAATACCAAGAAGTAGAGCTGGATAGGAAGAGCCCATACTATTTCCCCCAGGTAATATTTACTTCTTTGCACATCAATGCTTCTGAGAATTTTATTGTATATGTACTTTAATTGTCATGTTATGTATTTTTTTATCCTTACCAAATCCCTATACTAAAAGCCCTTAATAAATACTAGATAAAATGATTGGGCTTATGATCTTAAGTATTTCCTGAGCAATGAAACATTTCCAGTGAGGCTCATAGATCTGGGCTTCCCACATAAACAGAGCCCGGAGGAAGGTAAATAAATATAATGTGTACAAATTTATAACATTAGAAATCCAAAATAAAATTAAGACTGATTCATCTCATAATTTTAATTGAAAACCTTAATAGCTTCTACCACTACCAAGTACCAGAAAACAGAAAGAGGGGAAAAAATGAAATGCTTTAATAGAAATTAACTCCTTTTAACATCCAGGTTATTCGTGGATACCTCTGAGATGTTAAATATATGTTATATATATTTACTGACATAATAGGGTTGCCCTGTACCACATTGTTTTTTAAAAAGTACAAATATTTTTAATATAATTATTGCAGAGAAATAGAAAAAAAAAATTTTTTTTTGTCATTTTTAGCCAGGGCTGGGTGTGAACCCACCTCCTCCAGTATATGGGGCTGGTGCCCTACTCCTTGAGCCACAGCCGCCACCCAATAAATGTATTTAATTATTTGTACTAGAATATCTGAAGACATTGCCTTGAAACGTCTTGTGTTTGCTGATTCCTGTTATACTTGTGGGGTTATTAGGTGATAGTTTGTTACAATGTCATTTTATGAAAGTAATGCATTTTGTCAGATTATTTTGATAATATATTTTATTAATATTCTCATTAACTATTTACCAAAAATTGTTATAAAAGGATTAGATGTGAAAATATAGTCATCGTCCTAAAGACCTTGTAGTCTTATAGGGGAAGTGCCATGGATATACTGTTAGAAATAATAAGAGACACAAGGACAAGATAAGACAAAGGTCCACAACAGTTAAAGAATAGGTACGTGTGTATACTTCTATTCTTCATGGTATTTGAACACAACCTTGAGAGATACGTATTATTTTAATACATAAAGATGCTCGATTAAATCAGAGCACACGACGCAAAGCGAAGCATTAAGTAAGTTCAGGGAGAAACAAGTAATATAATTTTTGTACAGGAAACATAAAATGAAACCCTGTAAGACAGGACAGGTGAATAACAGATTATCTAGTGCTCTGAATGAGTTTGGACAGCGATTGTTGTAAGACAGGGAAGTGATGAAGATTCATAAAAGGGGATGTGGCATATAACAATAATGATAATTTAAGAATTAGAAAATTAATGTTGTAATTTCCTGGAGGTTTGATGAATCGGTAGAAGGGACAAAAGACAAGGGACCATTAACAATAGCAAAGTGTTGAGAAAGGAGAGACTAAACTGCAGTGATGACAACAGAAAGCACAAGCCAGACTAACGCAAAGAACAGGGGTAAATCCGGCATAACATTGAAAATTAATAAATAAAACCAGACTCGCAATTCATTGGAATTCCATGCTAGTGCTAGGAGTGGAGGAAGGGGAGAAAGGGTGGAGACACGTATAGAACCTCCAACAGTCATCTCTCTGTACCAACACCAAATGCAACAATGAGCAAGCACCCCCAGAACCAAAAGTCAGGTGAGCGATTAACCTACCTGATTTCAGCTATCAAGGAAAGAAGCCCTGAAGAGGGCAGAAAAGACAGTCTTGGGAGATAAGAAGGTAGAGAAATCAGATGCAGAAAGAGAACCTAGCTGTTCTGGTATTGGTTCAGTTAAGAAGGATGCGGTTCGTTTGAGTTCTCTGTGGATTCTGGTTATTAAATCTTTGTCAGAGAAATAACCTGCAAATATCTTCTCCCATTCTGAGGGCTGTCTGCTTGCTTTACTTACTGTGTTCTTGGCTGTGCAGAAGCTTTTTAGTTTGATGAAGTCCCAGTAGTGTATTTTTGAAGCTGCTTCAATTGCCCGGAGTCCTTCTCAGATGCTCACCCAGACTGATTTCTTCAAGGGTTTTCCTCTCTTCTAGTATTTTTCTAGTTTCATGTCTTAAGTTTAAATCTTTGATCCAGTGAGAGTCTATCTTAGTTAATGGTGAAAGGTGTGGGTCCAGTTTCAGTCTTCTACAGGTCGTCAGCCAGTTCACCCAGCACCATTTGTTAAATAGGGAATCTTTTCCCCACTGAATGTTTTTTTTTTTTTTTTTGTAGAGACAGAGTCTAACTGTACCGCCCTCGGGTAGAGTGCCGTGGCGTCACATGGCTCACAGCAACCTCTAACTCTTGGGCTTATGCGATTCTCTTGCGTCAGCCTCCCAAGCAGCTGGGACTACAGGTGCCCACCACAACACCTGGCTATTTTTTTGTTGCAGTTTGGCCGAGGCTGGGTTTGAACCCGCCACCCTGGGCATATGGGGCCGGTGCCCTACTCACTGAGCCACAGGCGCCGCCCAGCCCACTGAATGTTTTTAATTGGCTTGTCAAAGATCAAATAACAGTAAGTAGCTGAATTCATCTCTTGGTTCTCTATTCTGTTCCAGACATCTACTTCTCTGTTTTTGTGCCAGTACCATGCTGTTTTGATCACTATTGATTTATAGTATAGTCTGAGGTCTGGTAACGTGATTCCTCCTGCTTTGTTTTTATTTCTTAGTAATGTCTTGGCTATTCGAAGTTTTTTCTGAAGTGACCCCATCTCAGGCTGGGCAAGGGACTTGAAGAGAAACTTCTCTGAAGAAGACAGGCACATATGACAGACATATGAAAAAATGCTCATAATCTTTAATCATCAGAGAAATGCAAATCAAAACTACCTTGCGATACCATCTAACTCCAGTAAGATTAGCCCATATCACAAAATCCCAAGACCAGAGATGTTGGTGTGGATGTGGAGAAAGGGAACACTTCTACACTGTTGGTGGGAATGCAAATTAATACATTCCTTTTGGAAAGATGTTTGGAGAACACTTAGAGATCTAAAAATAGATCTGCCATTTAATCCTACAATTCCTTTACTAGGTATATACCCAGAAGACCAAAAATCACATTATAACAAAGATATTTGTACCAGAATGTTTATTGCAGCCCAATTCATAATTGTTAAGTCACGGAAAAAGCCCAGGTGCCCATCGATTCACAAATGAATTAATATATTGTGGTATATGTACACCATGGAATATTATGCAGCCTTAAAGAAAGATGGAGACTTTACCTCTTTCATGTTTACATGGATGAAGCTAGAACATATTCTTCTTAGTAAAGTATCTCAAGAATTGAAGAAAAAGTATCCAATGTACTCAGCCCTACTATGAAACTAATTTATGGCTTTCATATGAAACCTATAACCCAATTTTAACCTAAGAATATGGGGAAGGGGGAGAGGGAGGGGTGGGATGGGCAGATCGAGGGTGATTGGTGGGATTACACCTGCGGTGCATCTTACAAGGGTACATGTGATACTTAGTAAATGTAGAATATAATTGTCTTAACACAGTAACTAAGAAAATGCCAGGAAGGCTATGTTAACCAGCATGATGAAAATGTGTCAAACAGTCTATAAAACCAGTGTATGGTGCCCTATGATTGCATTGATGTACAGAGCTATGATTTAATATTAAAAAAATAAAAGAAGGATGCAGTTCAAAGGGTGACCTGGTGAATAACATGAAAACTGCAGAGATAAAGAAACAAGGAACTTGAACAAAAAGCATCAGCTCAGCTGGCAGGTGTCCTGCTCTGACCCCCGAGTCGCAGTAGTACGTCCCTTCACTGTGCATTGCCTTCAGGTGTCAGCATTTTTCTTGTGCCTGCTCCCCTTCCTCAATCTCTATTACCTGAGCACAAAAGAAATAGAGATAATGAAACCAGTTTTTAAACTGGACAAGATTACACAGGTGTATACATTTTTCTCCAAATGTGGCAATATTATAAATACATAAAAGTAATCATTTCCTATTTCCTGTCTGAGTGGCGCATGTAGGCTTTCTTATCCCAGTGTTACTATGAAATTATAAGATCAACACAGACTTGCCTACTAAATAATGGAATATACAATAAAGGGCCACCTTGGCAGTTGAAATATTTTCAACATATGAAAAGACTGAAGTGAGTGGATTGCCTGAGCTCCTGGGTTCGAGACCAGCCTGAGCAAAAGAGAGACACCCCCCCATCTCTAAAAATAGCCAGGCATTGTGGCAGGCACCTGTAGTCCCAGCTACTTGAGAGGCTGAGGCAAGGAATCACTTGAGCCCCAAGAGTTTGAGGTTGCTGTGAGCTATGATGGCACAGCACTCTAACAAGGGTGACAAAGTGAGACACTGTCTCAAAAAAAAAAAAAGAAAAAGAAAAGAGAGAGAAAAGAAAATAAAAGAAAAAAGAGACATTTTTCAATAGGTAGTAAATTTAGAAAACTTATTTTTTGATTTGTTTGTTTTCAGGTTTTGTTTGCAAAGAGACATTCTTATAAGCTACTTAAATATAGTGAAATTCTTTTTTTCTCTTTATTTTTTTGCAGTTTTTTTTTTTTTTTTTTTTTGGCCAGGGCTGGGTTTGAACCCATCACCTCTGGCACATGGGGCCAGCGCTTTACTCCTTTGAGCCATAGGCACCACCAATATAGTGAAACTCGTAAGGAGCAATAAAACATTATAGCAATAAGACATTATAAAGTATTCCAGCATATTTAAGCATTTAATTGTGTTCTCCCTCCACCAAGTCTCAGGGTTAATGTCTATTTGTATCCACTGCCTGTTGCATCTAGGTATATTCTTGAAATGATGTGCTTGTGATGAAAAGGGCAGAGGAGAGAGTGAGGTATTGCACTGTTACCTCCAAGTGCTTGTTTCAAAATGGCAGAGCTCTAGTAACTAGAAAAGTGATATCCTGAAATACAGATCCTCTGTGCCTTAACTGGGAAAGAAAACACAGTCCTTACAGAGCTTGGTTACCTCATTATTCCCCCAAAGGATGTCTATTCATAATCAGTCATTTCTGTCCTTCAACACATTTTGTAATAAAATCAGGTAAAGCAAGTGGGCGGGCTCTGACACTTAATTTGCCCTCCTGGGTACTCTCTTCTGTCTGTCTTTCTTTCCAGACTCATTACTCTGAGCCACAGATCTGTCTCCTCCCCTCAACTTCCAGGTCTTCTCTGAGCAGTGGTCAGTGATCAACATTTCTTTCTTCTAGCAAGAGATTATTCATACATTTATTTAACAAGCACTTTTGTAAGTTGTATAATTGGATGAAGACAGACAAAAGCCTGGATCAGCTACTGAGACTAGACCTCTGGATGTAATTATTTAGTATTCCTTGATTATGGCTCTTATTTTTTCTCCATCTGTATGCCTTCGTTTCTATTGGCCTAACACACAAAAGAAATTAAATACATTTTGGATAATTGATACCTCTACTTATCTTGGCAAAAGAAGGAGGACATTTTATTTATCTCAATACAATGTGGGGAAAATATCGTATGATTGAAGATGTGCAAACTCTTTCAGCTCAGCTTGCTGTAACTACTCTGATGATCTGAAAGCCTTTTATTAAGAGTGTTTACTCATTAAAAACACGCACGAACACGTACACACATTTATTATGTCAGAAATCCCATATGTGGTATCATCTACCTGTCACATATACAGAAAGCTAGAATACATTGTTATTATTGCTTAGTATAATTCAATTTCTAATGGAAAAAACTAAGTCCTCAATGTGAAATTAAAGGGCACTGTGTGGTAGCCATGGGACAAATTTGGAGGCATCCTGAAGTGTAAATCATAGAATAAGATACCAGTGCTGCAAACAGGAGGGCAACCGGATTCCTTACGAGAATTACAAGTCTTCCCTGAACTAATAATGGCATCTTAGGGACTCGTTCTTCCGTCAATGTCAGATGTCTTCTGGTTATTTCCAAATTTATATACAGGAACTATTGGGTGGTTAGAAAATATGTTTTGGGAAATAGTGGTTTTTAAATGGAGATTTTTATAATTAAAACGAAAAAGCTCTCTAAAGTTCCTGCAAGGCTTATAATTTCAGATCTTTTGCTTAGGATTAGGGCTTTATGTTTTTCTGTTTAAGTAAGGTATAAAATAATGGCTTGGGACACAGGCGAAGGTGCCTCCAATTTCACTTTTACTAGGACAGGTCATTATATCCAATTACGCAAGCCTCTTTCTTACAAAGTTGTTTGGTTTATTTGTACACGTTTGTGGGGTACAAATGCAACTTTGTCACATGCACAGATGGCATGGTGGTCAAGTTAGGGCTTCTGGAGTCCATCATCTAGATAATGTACATTGTACCTAGTAAGTAATTTGTCATCAACCACTCCCCCCACTTCCTCTTATGGTGACACTTCTCAGAGCTAAGTATCTTTGGAATACTCCTTCAGTATTTCATTTGTTTCCTAGGTTGAGCCCCAGCTCACCAAGGTAGAAGCCCCAATTTGCCTCTCCAGCCTTGCTTAGGGAAATGATTTAGGCATATGTTGTTAAATTGCCGCAAAGTAGGACTCAGAAGTAGCAGAAGGATGGTGCCGAGCAGATCACACGTGGCTGAAGAGCGCGGTGGAATGCTGGGGAGAAAGGCCGAGTTTTCAGGCAGGGCACCCACTGACACCTGAAAGGCCTCGGAACCTGGAGCCTATGGCCGGGCCCAGGCAGCGGAGCAAAGCAGTGGGTCAGTCCTCGGAGCACCCAGGTGGGACGTGGGCGTCGTACT
Organism: Nycticebus coucang; assembly: GCF_027406575.1. Taxonomy (NCBI): domain Eukaryota; kingdom Metazoa; phylum Chordata; class Mammalia; order Primates; family Lorisidae; genus Nycticebus; species Nycticebus coucang. The sequence goes on from NC_069790.1 coordinate 97,504,817, forward strand.
TGGCTGCACAGCTTCTGAGCCAGACTCCCTGCTCCTCCTACAGCTGATGTAAACTGTCTACCATCCTTAACAACTTGCTTTTCCATCAAAATGTATTAGACTGGGCCTCGATGTTTATAAATAAGGATGCTAACTGAAATACTCTCACCTATGAAGGAACGTGTAGTTTCTCAGGCCTGCAGGCCCAAAGCGAGCCTGGCGTAATCCACCAGTGAATTTTGGGGCCGTGTTAATGAGGTTTAGAGGGGGCGGCTGTCTGCACTCCAAGGTAGGTGGTGCTGATGCACTGGCTCAGGGTTCCTGACTCATCTGATTGATGAAAGAAGCTTAACATCTTTTATAGTCTTTAAAATCACCCAACTTAATAAACATGGACAAATACAAATGATTTAAACCCTTTTTCCTGATGCACCCTGAAAGAAGGGTTGTCTTGGGTTACACACTAAATACACAAACACCAAGAAAATCCTGCGAGCAGAGAAAAAGGTCTGTGTATAATTTTTGTGGTATCTGTCACCACAGATAACAAAAAAGCCTTCAAATGATCTGCAGATAGCAGGTAGGATGCAAGTTGGACACTCCTGAAGCCCGGTAGAATCAGAGAAAATACATTTATATTCTGGAGGGGGTCTGAGGACTTCCAATTCATGAACTTAAAGTGATTTCTTGTGCCGCTCCCTTTCTTGGGACATGCAGCTGTACTGACCACTTCCAGAGAAGGCTTCCCTGCCCACCACCCCATCTGTGAGCAGCAGTGAGGAGGACAGAGGAGATAAGAAAGGGTGTGGGAAGGGCAAGCTTTGCGTTGGAGGAGGAGCTGGAATTTTAATTTAGATCAACCTAGACATGTTTAAATTTGAAAATGAGAAGTCTGAATCATGCTGAATTTTTAAAAACATTAAAACATAAAAGTAACAAAACAATCCTTGGCAGTCGCCCCCCTTCTCTCCTGTTGTCTCCTCTCTCGTTTGCTCTCCCTCTCTCTTTCTCTCTTCTCTCTCTCATGCGTTCATGCCAGGGTAGAAAGCAGGATCCTTATTCTTCCAGAAATAGAGGTTCGAGAAAAAAATTATTTTTACTCTTTGCTTATACCTCAAAGAACTTACCTTTTTTTTTCTTGTTAGATAATACCAGTAATAAATTTATTGTTGTAAATAATAGTTAATGATATATAATACATAACAACAATTTATAATTCAGAGGAATTATTGAGGGCTTAATTTCTACTTTTTATTTTTTTTTTACAATGCTTTAGAATGGTGTATTTTTTTTTTACATATAATTTCACTTAAGATTCACCCTTTCAAAGTGTCCAATTTTAGTAATTTTTGGTATATTTACAAGGTTGTGTAACTATCACCTTTATTAAGTTCAGAATATTTTCACAACTCCCCCAAAAGAAGCCTCATACTCATTAGCAATCACTCCCCTTGAGTCCACATCTCTTGTTGACCACAGCACACCTATAGCCCCAGTTAGTCTTTGTCTTTGTCTTTGTAGTAGAAGAGTTAAATATGTAAAGTATCATGGCCCTAGAATGAAGGTAGTTCATCATGTGAAGAGGAAAGAAACTACTTAGAAAGAAAAAAATTAACAGGAAAGAACACCAGGTAAAATAAAGCTAGCACAAATAACCCATCAGGAGTAAAATTAAATATAAAAGATAGTAAGAGACCTAATATGTGCAAATATATGTGTGAGTATATGTTCGTACATATATGAAAAAGTATGCATCACAGTGGGAAAAGGAATGATTATTCTGCAAACAGTGGAACTAAAGACTATTAAAATTTTTGTCATATTCTACAGTAAAAATGAAATAAAATAAAATCCTTTTTCTGTAGGGGACATCTCAAATCATCTAGCTTTTTAAAAATAACAAGAAATAATTGTTAACTATAGTCATCCTATTATGTTACCAAATACTAGAAATTATTCCCTATCAAACTGTGTTTTTGTAACCACTCACCAATCCTTTTTCATCTCCCCTTCTCCACTACCCTTCTTAGCCTCTGGAAGTGAATAGAACCTCTATTCTATTCACTATCCCCATAAGATCAATTTTTTACTTTTCACATAGGGGTAAAAAAAAAAAAAATGATATTTGTCTTTTTCTGCCTGGCATATTTCACTTAACATAATGACCTTAAGTTCCAATTATGTTGCTTCAGATGAAAAGATTCCATTGTGCGTACAGACCTCATTTTCCAATCTGTGTAAGATTCCATTGTGCGTACAGACCTCATTTTCTTTACCCATTCATCCATCCACTGATGGATACGTAGATTGTTTCCATATTTTGGCTGTTGTGAATAGTGCTGTAGTAAACATGAAAGTGTGCAGATATCTCTACAATGTGCTAATCTTTCTAGATATGTATTCAGCGGTGAGATTGCTGGATCACATGGTGATTCTAGTTTTTGATTTTTGAAGAAAAACAATTTTTCATATGTTGCCACCAATAGCATAAAAGCAATTTTTCATATGTTCCCACCAATAGCATAATAACATTCTCTTTTCTCCAAATCCTCACTAGCATTTGTTATTTTCTGTCTTTTTGATAATACCATTTTTAAACCTGGTCAAATGATATCTCTTTGTGATTTTTCATTTGCCTTTCTCTGACAAATCATGATGCTGAGAATTTTTCATGAACCTATAAGCTATTTGTATGCTTTCTTTAGGAAATGTCTATTCAAATAATTTGCCAATTTTAATCAGAGTTTTGTTGTTGTTGTTTTTTTAATTTCAGATTAATATAAAGGTACATACATTTAGCTGACACTGTTTGTGTTAGGGAAAGTCCAAGTTGTATTTGAGTCCTTCAACCAAGTGCTCTGCCATATACTCCTGCATTAGTTCTGTTAGGTGAGAGCTGACTATGCCTACCTCCCTCTCCTCCCTCCTCCTCCTTGAATTTAATTGTGTTTCCTCTTATGTGGGCCTGTTGTTGTTCATCTACTAATTTCAGTAAAAACCAAGCATCCCATGTACTCAATACTTATTTGAAACTACATTTTCCTTTTTAGTTGAGTTTCTTCTGTATCTGTCCATTAATCCTTTGTTGGATGAATAGTTAGCAAATATTTTCTTCCATTATGTAAATTCCTTCTTCATGTCATTTGTTTTTCCATCTCTATTTAGAAACATTTTAACTTGATGTGATTCCATTTGTCAAATTTTGCTACGGTTGCCTGCCCTTTTGAAATCTTACTTAAAATATCTTTGCCTAGAGACCAACATTCTGAAGCATTTCCCTGATGCTTCTCTCCAGTACTTTCATCATTTCCTTGTACTTTTAATTATTTAATCCATTCTGAGTTTATTTTCACATATGTTTAGAGAAAGGGGTCTAGTTTCATTGTTCTGCACATGGATATCTAGGTTTCCACCACCATTTACTGAGTTCACTGTCTTTTATGCAGTGTTCTTGGTACATTGGGTAAAAATGAGTTGGCTGTACATGTGTGGATGTATTCCTGAGTTCTCTATTCCTTTCCATTATTCTGTGTGTTTGTTTTTTATGCCAGTGCCATGCTATTTTGGTAACTCTATCTTTTTAGTGTATTTTTAGTTAAGTAATAGTGTGCCTCTAGCTTTGTTCTTTTTGTTCAGGATTGCTTTGGCTATTTGTGGTCTCTTGTGGTTCTATATAAATTTTAGGATGTTTTTGTATTTCTATGAAGAATGCCATTGGTATTTGGATAGATTGTATTGAATTTGGTGATTACATTGGGTAGTATGAACATTTTGATGATATCTATTCTTTCAACCTATGAACATGGAATATCTTTTCATCTTTTGTATTCTCTTCAATTTCTTGCATTAGTATTTTATAGTTTTCATTTTAGAGATATTTTAGTTCTTTGGTTAAGTTTATTCCTAGGTGCTTTAGTGTTTCATAGCTATTGTAAATGGTAAATGAAGAATTCTTTAAAATACTTCAAGAAGAACTAATACCAATTCTATTGAACTATAACAAAAAATTGAAGAGGAATGAATACTTACAAGCCAATCTACAAAGCCAGCATCACCCTGTTACCAAAACCAGCAAAGATACAACAATTGATAAAAACTACAGGCTAAATCTTTGTTGAAGATAGATGAAAATATCCTCAAAATCACCAAAATGAATTCAACAATATATTTAATAGATCATTCATCATGATCAAATACACAAATCAATAAATGTGACACATCACATTAGTAGAATTGAGGACATAAAGCATACAGTCATTACGATAGAAATTGCTTTGGATAAAATACAGTATCCCTTAAAAACATTGGATAAAATTGGATAAAATTCAATATCCCCCCTCATTACAAAAAAATTTACTAAAACTAGGTATAGAGAGAAGTATCACAGACGAATAAAGTCTGTATGTGACAAACCTACTACTAAGATCATAATGAATGGAACAATTGGAAGTCCTTCCTTTAAGATCTGGAAAAAAGGCATGGCTTCTGTAACACAGTGGTTACAGCACCAGCCACATACACGGATGGTGACAGGTTTGAACCCAGCCTGGGCCAGCTAAACAACAAAGACAACTGCAGTACAAAATAGCCAGTTGTTTTTTGGTGGAAATGTTGAACATAAAAATAAAGGGGTGAGGGGGAAGTTAAAAAAAAAGAAAGAAAGAAAAAAGATCTGGAAAAGAGCAAGAAGGTCAACTTTTACCACGTTCACTCCGCATAGTATTGGAAGTCCCAGCCAGAGCAATAAATGAAAGAAAAATAATTAAAACTAATTTAGAAAATAAGAATTCTTCAAATCATCCTTGCTTGCAAGGACATATATTTACAAAAACCTAAAGATTCCACCGAACTGTTAGACCTGGTAAACAAATTCAGAAAGTTTCAAGATACAAAATCAATATATAGAAATAAGTAGCATTTCTATATTCCAATAAGCTGAAAAAAAAATCTGTCTAATATTTCACTACCTTTTCTCAAAAAGGATGAAAACTTCCACACACATAATCGGTATATATGAGGTCACATTTGTTTTTGTTTTTCTCCAAGTATCTCCTATATTTAACATTGACATTTTTGATATGCACTTTACTAGTACAAAATAATTTTAATTCTGTGATATTTTGCTTAAGCTATGTGCGTAGATATTCGACAAAAACAAAGAGAATTGTTAAGGTTAAAATTACTCAGCTCCGAAAATCACTCCTTTGTGAATTTTTATTCATCCTTTTATTTATTTTTTTCTACTTGAGCTTGTCACCTTCTATAGCACTTAAAACTTAGTTTTGAACATAATTATGATGAATTACCAACAGAAAGACATTCTTTAGAAGCAATTCTTTGCTCTGGAGTTTTAAGTGTACTATTTGAAATAAAATCCCCTGCTGACTTGATCATTAAAGTTAAGAATTCATCTAGATCAAATGTCTTGTACTAAAAGTGACCTTATTTCTTCATCAGAATAATGAGAGAAATATCATATTTTTTATGTTTTATTGAAAATAAACACCAACTCAAATAGGGCATACTTTATTTATCATATCTTTCATATTCTGAATGTCAAATCCAAAAATAAAAATGTATAGATTTTGTTTTCTGATCCTAGGAAATTTCTAATTGACAATATAATCCCAGTATACAGAAAAATTATCAGACTTATCAAATTTATGAATTTAGTAAATATTACTGTATTTTAGCTACATCAATCTTAAAACTAAGTGGTTATATTACTTACATAGGAAATGTTTATGAATTTTTCTGTTGCAATTCAGAGGCATTACTGAAACATTCCTCCCTGTTGTAATTCATCTGTCATATGTGAAAGGAAAGAAAACTGTTTCTTATTCTAACTTGGACTATGTTAAGTAAAAAAACCTCAATCACATCAATCTGTAATATGATAAGTCATGTTTGTGTTAAATATTTATGCCACTTAAGTAAAACTATATATGATAGACTTGCATGAATAACTACATATCCAAGTCAAGAAACTTAGCTATTAACTATGTAAATTATCGTGTTTATTTAGTGAATACATACATGCAAATACATGTAGAGGTATGAAATTCAGAATACCTCCTCTATGAATACAGACTATATCTACAAATACAGGATTCCAGGACTTCAAACTTAAGTTCACAGACCATTGTTCTTGGCGATGGGATAATAGAGAAAAGTTTATAATTTGTGTGGCATTCCAAATCTGTGATTATTGTTTAAAAAACAACCCTCAAGGATAGAGTCATCATAATAATGACCGTATAAAACAATAGAAATTAAAATGAATAAACTTAATCACATGCAAACCAAAAATGCAACTGAAATACAGCACCTTCTGACATGAGTAATACTAAATTATTATTGTCGGTAATGTTGTGCTTTAGTTTGTAATAGGGCTGCGCAAGAAAAGAAGCCTCTAAATCTAAAGGAAGCTGGCTTGGCACTCATAGCTAGAGTTTGAAGATTTCCTTATATACATAAACAAATTTACAAACAGCAACATCATACAAGGCCACTCTTTAACCATAGCAGATCAAGATAGAAACAAGACTACTCTAAAATTACATCTAAAATAAAGAAAAGCATGAACATTGTTCATACCACCCCAAAAAGAGCAAATATCCTCCCGACATATGTATCTCTCTCTCTTTTTTCTTTTTAATTTTTTTATTAAATCATAACTGTATACAATGATATGATTATGGGGCATCATACACTCACTTCATAAACCATTTGACACATTTTTATCACAGTGGTTAACATAGCCTTTCCGGCGTTATCTCAGTTACTGTGCCAAAACATTTACATTCTACATTTACCAAGTTTCGCAAATACCCCTATAATATGCACCACAGGTGTGATCCCACCGATCCCCCTCCCTCTATCCACCCCCCCCTTTCCCACTTCCCCCTATTGTTAAGTTGTAGCTGGGTTATAGCTTTCATGTGAGAGTCCCAAATTAGTTTCATAGTAGGGCTGTGTACATTGGGTATTTTTTCTTCCATTCTTGGGATACTTTACTAAGAAGAATATGTTCCAGCTCCATCCATGTAAACATGAAAGAGGTAAAGTCTCCATCTTTCTTTAAGGCTGCATAGTATTCCATGGTATACATATACCACAATTTATTAATCCATTCGTGGATCAATGGAGAACACTCAGAGATCTTTTTTCTTTTTTGATCATGTGTCTTCATCTCATTTTTAAATACATTTTTTAATATTTATTTTTAAAGAAATGTTTAAATAAAAATATATTGTACATAGTCATAGAGAACAATGTGATGTAATGTATGTGTACATTGTGCAATAAAATCAAGTGTTAAAATGGCTTTAATCTAAAAAGATAAGTGCTGGCAAGGATGTGGAGAAAGTGAACCCTTGTTAACTGTTGGTGGGAACGTAAATTAGTATAACTATTATGAAAATAGTATACATATTCCTTAAAAAATTAAAAATAGCTCTGGTGCTCTTGCATCTTATGCGTACACCCTGTGACTCCCCTTCCTCTGTATTTCCTGGCCCTCTCCGAAGTGGGAAAGGGTTATGCAGCAAGCTTTGCTTTATGGTTTTAATTCCTGGGTCCACTAAATTAGGTGTTATCAAAGCCTATGGGTTTGGTTCTTGGAGATGATGTGGGCCTTGCAAATTGGGAGAGAAAAATTTGGAGGGCTTTATAGAAGAAGTAAAAGATAATTTTTGTATCTTTCTTCTCTGGAGCTCTTCATTTATTTAACTTTATTCCTATTGGTTTAATACAGAAAGGTAGGATGTTGAATCCACATGCCTCAGAGCAGACCCAGATCCCAAATCTTTCAGACTTTTCATACATTTAACTTTAAGGATTTGAAACATGCAATCATAGGTTACATAGTTTAGTTTTATGTCCCACTGGATTTAGTTTTTTTAATGTTTGGAAGCAAAGTTTTATGACAGTGCTTTTGGGAAAAATATGATATTATCCAAAAATATTGGCAAAATTAAATGTATTTTACATGACTGAAAGTTTTTAGAATGTTGGAAAGTAATTTTTAAAAGGGCGATAGGTAAATATTTAGGCAGAGATAATTTATTTCAATAGATCTTTCAAAAGCTTTGCCTTGAAATGCCGTTGGTACATTTCTGTGATTTTTTAAATTTGTTTTACTGAGCATAGCTATTTGTTTTGTATTGTAAAACAATAATAATACCAAAAGCAAATTCTTAAAGCATAGAACTTTCCATATTATCCAGAAATTCTACTTCTGAGTATATATCTAAAAGAAATGAAATCAATATGTCGAAGAGATATCTGCACTCCCACGTTTGCTGCAGCATTATTCACAGTAGCCAAGATGAGGAGTCTACCTAAGTATCCATCAGTGGATGAATGGACACTGCTCCTTTAACAATCACAGCTTTAACCTCACTCAAGTCTTTCTTCCTTCCTCTTAAGATTTATTAAAATAATCAGTCACAGAATTATTCCATCTTCCTGACATTACCTAATTCACAGCAAAGCCCCACTTCCTTAAACCTCTCCCCAAGTCACAAACACAAGTCTAAATCCTGTAATAACTCCTCTTTATCACCCTCTTACTAAGACACACCATGGCTCCCCACAGTGTGTGTCCTCTTTCAGTGCTATAATTTGTAACTTGTCCAGTTGGTAACCCTTGGCTGGATGGAATGGATGAACAAAGTCACCAAATAGACATTTTCATTTATCAGTGTATAGACATCAAATGTAATATTTAATAATACCATTGCTACCTTCTTTCTTATAATATATTTGAGGATGATCAAAGTATAAAAATATCTACTATACAGTTTGCTAATTAAGAAGTGATTGTATCATAATCGTACTTATTTAAATAGATTGTCTAATCTATGTACATGACAGACCTAGTATGTAAATATTTACAACCACACATTATAACCAGAGTTAGAAAAAAACTAAATAATTATAGTTTATATATAACATGTCCACCTAAATAATTAGCATTATGAACAAATGTTTGATATTTTTGGAAATTTAGTAGGCTAACTGGGATTTATTAGACTAATGAGGTAATTTAAAGGATTAACCAAGTGAAATGCAAAAATTCACAAATCAGGATTCTTCTAAGCATCCAGGAGAGGAGAAAATAGCATAATTTTCTCATATGCAACAATAACAACAAAGGAACCAAATGAGTAGGGAAAAAACCAACAAGAAATATTAGGAAACACTTAATAGAAATTTTTAAAAAGGCTTCATACTTTTGCTAATATAAAGACATAATTTAGATATGTGGGGAAGGGATTGTTAATTCCTCTGGGAGTAGTACACAGAATATATAAATTTAAATGAAATGTTTAAGGAATATTTCTTAAATGTAATAATTAGTTGTTAGGTAATTTCTGAAATAAGTAAATTTGAAAACCAAAGTTATAGAAAACACTAATCAGCCAAATATTTAGGTATAATGTAAATGAAATAACCCATGATGTTATAGGAGTAGACATAACAAACACATCACAAAATAGAACAAAAGCCTCAATGATATAGGTCATGGTATGCATAAAGTTTAACATTCTCTCTTCTCCCAAAGACATCTATGCCCTGATTCCTAGAACAAATGAATATGTTACCTGACATTGCCATAGAGACTTTGCCAATGTGATTACAATTATGGATTTGGAGATGGAAAAATTATCTGGGATTATCTGGTGGGCCCAACCTAATGACATGAATCCTTAGAAGCAGAGAAACTTCCCTGGATCTATAAAGAAAGAGAAGCAATGATAGAAAGATCTAATCAATGCGAAGTGAGGACTTGAACCACAGTTGCTGGATTTGAAGATGGAGGAAAAGAGCCATGAATCAAATGACATGGAAACTGGAAAATGCAAGGAAACAGATTATTTTCTATAGATTCTATCAGTGAAGGAAATTTTTCATCTAGTGCCTTGATGTTGGACTCCTCAAACCTACAGAATAGTATGGTAATATATACAAGCTATTGTGCTCAATTAAATTTGTGTGAATTTACTATAGCAGGAATAGAAAATGAATACCCAGAAGATACTGCAGTTTTATGAATCTATGCATCAAAAAGTGCTATCCAGGGTGGCGCCTGTGGCTCAAGGAGTAGGGCGCTGGCCCCATAAACTGGAGGTGGTGGGTTCAAACCCAATCCCAGCCAAAAAATAATAATAATAATAATTGCAAAAAAAAGTGCTATCTAATAAATGGTGCAGAAACAATATGGAGCTGGAACATATTCTTCTTAGTAAAGTGTCTCAAGAATGGAAGAAAAAGTATCCAATGTACTCAGCCCTGCTATGAAACTAATTTATGAATTTCATATGAAGGCTATAACCCAGTTATAACATAAGAATATGCGGAAGGGGGAAAGGGAGAGGAGGGAGGTGGGAGGTGGGGTAAGGGAGGGTGATTGGTGGGATTACACCTGTGGTGCATCTTACAAGGGTACATGTGAAACTTAGTAAATGTAGAATATAACTGTTTTAACACAATAACTAAGAAAATGCCAGGAAACCAGTGTGATGAAAATGTGTCAAACGATCTATAAAACCAGTGTTTGATGCCCTATGATCGCATTAATGTATACAGCTATGATTTAATAAAAAAATATTACAGACTTCCCTTCCATACCTTAAAATGGCAAAATTAATATGAAATATAAAATCAAACAAAAAAAAGAAACCATACTAATTAGAAGATGAAGCAAAGGATAATAGCAAAGAATGATAATAGAATAATAGCCCATGAAAGTTATAATGGGTTGGTATCAAAAGTACTAAGAGCAAAAGAAAAAGGCAAATAAAAAGCAAGTGGGAAATAACTGTAAAATACACATAAAACAGGGAAAGCATTCCTAAAAGGCAGAGAGCTCATCTGAATGAATGACATCACTATGCTCAATCTGACATGGTTAGACTTCAGCAGTCAGCTAGTGCTGTCCTATCAAAATACTACAGACGGGGTGACTTAAACCACAGAAATGTTTTCTCACAATTCAAGAAGCAGAACTAGAAAATCAATGTGTTGACAGGTTTGTTTTTCTCCATGCCCTTGCTCTTTGGTTTACAGAAGGTCTCTTTCTTGCTGTATTCTCACATGACCTTCCTCTGTATCTGTGGAGAGAGAAAGAGGGGAGAGCTACTGTGTCTCTTCCTCTTGTAAGAAGAACTATCAGGTTAGGGCCCCACTCTTATGACTTCATTGGACATGAACTATCTAATTAAAAATGGTATCTCCAGACTCACTGTAATCTCAAAATCCTGGGCTCAACCAGCCTCCTAGCTCAGCCTCCTTAGTAGCTGGATGACAGATGAATGCCACTAAGCCTGGCTATCTTAAAGGGGGTCTTGCTATGTTACCCAGGATGTTCTCAATTTCCTGGCCTCAAGCAATCTTCCCACTATGGCCTCCCCAAATGCTGGGATTGCAGGTGTGAGCCCTCATGGCAGAACCTAATTTTATTTTATTTTATTTTTTTTTTTTTTTTGCAGTTTTTGGCCAGGGCTGGGTTTGAACCCGCCACCTCCGGCATATGGGGCCAGCACCCTACTCCTTCGAGCCACAGGCGCTGCCCAGAACCTAATTTTGTTTTAAAGAGAATACATGCAATGTGTGTGTATTGCGTACATACATATAAGTTTAAGAACCTAGAAAAGAAAGTATCACAAATAAAAATTAATAGTACTTATGATCAGTTAAAACAATTGTGTGATTTCATATTCTTTTTAAATGTCTGTATTCCCTAAATTTTCTTCAATATACATATTTTTGGAAGACATTATTTGGTAACACATTATTCCAGTCCTGAATATGCCTAAGAATCTGACTTCTAACCATCAATCTGAAGATTTATTAAACTCCTGTAGAATGTTTAGGGTGATAACACTTTTTTACTTTACATTTTTGGCCTGTTCTAAGAGCCGAAAGTGTTCAGTGTTGGTATCTACACTCTTCCCCCCATTTAAGTACCTTGAGTGAAAATTCTTACCTAGAGGTTGTCTTCATTGCATTAGTGGTTGCTTTTTCTCCTCTTTCCAGTTTCAAACTTTTTGAATCACTTTGTTGAGGAAGACACCCCACATAGAATTTGATTTTCTTTGTGATCACCTTTGGATACTAATTTTAATAGGCTGGTTTAACACAGGCATTTGTTAATATTACTAGCAATTGTATCTTAAACATTATTTGATGCCATTTTTTTTCATTTGTTCTTATTTTGTGTTAACTTTTATGCATACAGGACATTTTGTATTTTTGTTGTTGCAGTTACTTTAGTGCAATATTCTGAGCCCTTTCCTTCTAAGCATATCTATTTTTTGCCTATTGCATAAGCAATTATTGGCCTATCCCGTCATTTGTCTCCCTTTCCTCTCCTTCAAATCCAACTTAGTCAATTGTACTAACTACTGTGTGTTTATTTTTGTGTCATTACATGTACTTGTATCTCTACAACTTGGTTTGTGAGCTATCACGTGGGAGGCAATCAATAAAATCATTCCAGTTTCCGTCTTATCCTCTTATTCTTTGTCCCAACCTCTGTTTTTACTATTTACACTACCTTTTTCTTCTTTTTTTTTGAAACACAGTCTCACTTTCTTGCCCCTGGTAGAGTGCTATGGGGTCATAGCTCACAGCAAACTCAAACTCTTGGACCCAAGCCATCCTCTTGCCTCAGTCACCCACGTAGCTGGGACTACAGAAGCCTGCCACAATGCCTGGCTATTTATCCGCCTCGGCCTCCCCGAGTGCTGGGATTACAGCCGTGAGCCACTGCGGCTCACCTTTATAAAATTTCTGAACTTGTCTAAACATCTAACATTCTGTTCAATTATCCTGACGTATGCCTTTGTTTTTTTTTTTAGATTTGTAATAAAATACACTCAGATTTTGCTGAAATTAAAATTAAATTTTAGTGTCTGGGTGAGATCAATTCGTTCTTTTCTAAAGAAGGGCTCATGAGAACAGTATCCCAAGAGTTCTTACGTGTTTAAAACTCTTTGATTGTAGCTTCCATACTGTAATCACAATATAAACCGTGTGGCTTGTATTACTATCTTTGTAAGAAGTGTCTTTTGTTTTGATTGTTTATTGGAAGAGCAGGTAGGAAATTCTGATCTATGTTGCCTACAGGTTGATTCCAAATTCTGTAAGGGAATTTTTAACATGATAAATTTATCGTTAAAGTAAGGAACTAATATCTAATAGAAAATTCACAAAGAAAAACTATTCCTCAGATAAGCCTATCCTGTACACCATGCTAACAAAAGCCACACAATAGAAGCATTCAGAAAATGGTGACTATAATTATGCTTCATTTTCTTATATTTAGATATTTTTCTAAACTTCAATGCAATTTGAAAGAGCATTATCAAAAAAATCTCAGTTGTAAAATGTTGACCATAAAGTCTACATTCTGGTAGTATCATCATGTGCAATTAGTCTTTAAACAAAATACAGCTATAATAAAGATTTCTTATGCAGTAAATTGGCTAAGTTAAATTATTTTTGTGATACCGTACATTCCAACAAAAAAATCAAAGGTTTCTGTTTGTAATCATCTGTCTATTTAGATATATGAAGGGCCAACTGACATCTACCCCAAGGGTTGAAAGAACTCAAGGGTAAAATAAGGAAGTCTCTGGTCAAAATGCACAAACTGTTATTATAAACAATCACCTTATTAGGGACTAGATAATTTTAATCATATTTTTTTTATCTCCAGCAATTATGATAAACTACCCTTAGAGAACTGAAGTGACTTACTTATGAATCTCTCTTCATTTCAGAAGTGATGTTCCTATAATTGAGCACATACACTACCAGAGGAATTTTATTCCTAAAACATAATTTTGTAGATCACTCTCTGACTCAGAAACCACTTACTTAAAGGAAAATCAGACTCCTCAGTATTTAACACGCTACTCAATAAGATAACAAACTGGTCCTTCAATTACATCTCACATCACTTTTTTATTGAATTAGACCTCTTGAAAAGGTCCAGTCATTGCTCATGGAACATATACAACACAGTTCTGTTTTTGCTTAGATCTGTTCCTAATTCTGATCCTTAAATTAACCTTGAGGATTTCATGCCATCTCCTCTTTTTCTCTTTGTGAACATCCATCATTTCATTGCATAGCAAGTATGAATTCCACAATTTCTGTGAAACTTTGTCTACGTTTCCACTCTTCCTTGAAATTCCATAAGTCCTATTAAAATATAGCTAAGTAGACACTACATTAGAAAGCAAATTACTAATACTAACAGATGCTTAATAATATAGCTTAGACTGATACATTATATTTTTAAATTTTAGAGGAAAAAATGTAATAAAACTCCCAAGACTCTACACTTTTAATTCAGTACTACATTTATCAAATAATAACCAAATAGTGTTTAATAATTCAAAGATATTTAATCATGAATTCCACCATTACACACGTTGGCCATAAAGTTTGTGTGCAAAAATTGCACTATTTTAAATTAGACATGAAGTTTATAGCACCCTGTATTTTATCACTTCAAGAGATAAAAACAATAAATTATTTATATCCAGAAATATCAAAATAGTTGATATGCATTTACATGAAATTCTGATATTAGCTGTTAATAAACTAGGAATAGAAGGATACTTCATCAATATTTATCTCAAAGCAACCCTAGGTAACAAAGTCATTGGTTATTTTTTAAAAGGTTTTCTGTTTGGTAAAGGAAAAGATAAGAATGCTGCCAACACTACTTTCTAAAACACATTTTTGGAAGATGTAGTAAATAATTCAATAATAGTAAAAACAAGAAACTAATATTACCCAAAGGAGATGTTAAACTCACAACTATTTGCAGATGATAGAAATTACTACTGAGGAATACCAAGAACAGTTATTAAAAATAAGGAAAGCATGCTCTCTTCAGAGCCTGCTATAGCAAGGAATTCCGTCACCAAACCTTGCTTTTGGTAGTGATTCAAGGGAAGCAGAAGAGTGGGAAGCTTTATTGTAGCAAAAAGGGAAGACTTCAGATCTTCCCTGATTTGGGGCTGTAGGTGTGGGGAAGCTGTAGATAGACAAAATAGAAGCAGGGATTCCTATGTGTTTGGCTACAGGGACATACTTGGCTTTCTCAAATTGTCTTAAGTTGGAAGTAGGGACAAAAGTTAGAGTAGCCATCATTTCTTGGGACTGACTGTCACAGAGGTTAGTTTTAGCTGACTATAGTGGTTGCTACAGATAGTAGTTTGACATTATACTTGTCTTACTTGTAGATAGGAGATTGGCTTCTGGGGTGGGCTGCTGAAGATTGTTGGTCAGGGATGGATGGATGGATGGATACATAGATAGATAGATATTCATTTGTTTTTATGTATGTTAAAAAAAGTATGTATTTCCTATCTCTCAATATTTCTAATCAAATAAGGTCTCTCTAGAAATATATTTTTCAGATTTCTATAGTGTCCATAGCACAAGTAATTGCGATAGAAATTAGAGAATTTATGTAAGTTATATTTAATAATTGCACACATTTCAAATTAAAGAACATGGTCCCTAGTAAACAGTAAGTACTAAGGTTGTAATAAATGATAAGTAATGATTAAGTAATGAATGAATAAATTGATGCCTCTATTAGTCAGTAAAATAGTCAATTAGCAAACCAATTGTAGGATAAGTGTCACATTAATATGGAATATAATTGCCATTTTCAACTTCTGATGATTTTTTGATTTATAAATTCTTATAATATACAAATGCAAAGTAATCTATTTTTATAAAAGAAAAACATAGAAGCCACTTTTTCATGACCTCTACTGTTGTGCTGATACATTGGGCAACTAGAGGATGCTTAGAAATGATCTTTTGTTTTAATGCTTAATTTATTTAGCATAGCAATGGCCTAGGGATACAAAATTATCTTTTTCTCAGTTTTGTCATGAATACTAAAAATGGCATTCTGAAAAAATATTAATGAATTCTCTTGGGATTTTGTAAAGGTCATAAAGATATAGCATGTGATAAAATGACTATTGTCAAAAATAATACCCATGCATTTTGGGAAGAGGGAAAACATGCATTCCCAAATACATTTATAATTGCTTATTTAAGTTTTTTAACGATCTTGGTAGTTTAGATTAGCTTGCTAATATTAATATCATATTTATGTTTTTGTGAACTGGAAAACATTTTTAAATTAAAAATATATGGTTTTTATATTACTTAAAGAAGCTCAAGGGGATGAAATATTTCATTATAAGAACTTTTATACTAAAGTACTGTCTAGCATAGAAAATGGAGTATTCCAACACAAAATTGAAAGTTCTAGCAGAAAAATATTAAAAACATACTCAATGAAAATGAGCAGTTTAAAAAAGCACTGTCAATTTACAATGCTAATTTTTTATTACTGGCATAGGATTTTATGACAAAAAGTAGACAAACTGGATTTTTAAATTAACCTTGAAATAAGTCAATGATTTTATAAATAGCAAACCACTTATTATTTCAATTCATACAAAAATGGCTAGAATAGAATTTCAGCTCATAAATATAATTTTATGAAATATTCTGACTCCCTATTGAGAGATAGGAAATGCATACTTGTTTAACATTTAACTTTCTACTTTGATAAAAAGAAATTCTATCTTTCACTTGTAAGTGTTCTCCACAATTATAGGATCACATATTCCCAGAAAATAGTGACATGAAAATAACACAAAATCTTTTACACATTTTAAACAATAGTGAAAAAAAATTTTTTTTTGAAATAATTCTTATTCTAAAATGAAGACACTATCAATTATTTAAGTTTTCCTAAGACCACAATTAAGTGGGCCTCATCTGAAAGATGCGAGGATAGTTCAACATATGCAAATCCATAAAGGTAACTCACCACATAAATAGAGGCAAAAGCACTCCAGTATTCATAGAAGCACAATTCGCAATTGCAAAGACAGGGAAATAACCCATGTGCCCTCCACTACATGAATGGATTAATACCCTGCTTCCCCAAAAATAAGACAGTGTCTTATTTTAAGGTGTGCTCCCAAAGATGTGCTAGGTCTTATTTTCAGGGGACGTCTTATCTTTCCTGTAAGTAGGTCTTATTTTCGGAGGATGTCTTATTTTGGGGGAAACAGGGTAGTGGTGGCATATACATACCACGCAGTACTACTCAGTCATAAAAAAAATGACAATCTAGTATCTTTTAGGAACGTGAATGGAACTGGAAACCATTCTTCTAAGTGAGCCGTTCTCAACCTGTGGGTCACAACCCACAGGAATTGCATTAAAGAGTCGCAGCATTAGGAAGGTTGAGAAGCACTGTTCTAAGTGAAGCATCACAAGAATGGAGAAACTCACGCATGCCCTTAATAACAAATTGGAACTAATTTATCAATACTTAAGTTCACATGTAGTGAAAATCAAGTGCGGGGAGGGTAGAGCACTAAATGCTTACACCGTCTGCAACAAACTCTCTTCTTGTGCTTTGGCTTTTATAAAACATGGCATTTTTTGCTCTGGCCAAATTTCTTTAGTAAGTAACTGTAGAGTTGGTGATCTTTCAGAGAAGAGATCTCAGGAAAACGTAAGGCAAGAGCTGTAAAACGATTTTCTTAAAAAAAAAAAAAGTCCCTGCCACATTATTCTTAATAACTGAGTCTATTTGACCAAGGTAAGCTCAGCCTTTGAATTTGTCATGGCCAATGTTGGGGCACAATTGCAGGAACAA
This sequence comes from Nycticebus coucang, assembly GCF_027406575.1. NCBI lineage: Eukaryota > Metazoa > Chordata > Mammalia > Primates > Lorisidae > Nycticebus > Nycticebus coucang. Next base: position 97,522,521 of record NC_069790.1, read on the forward strand.
GATGCAGTTACACAATATAGTCAACGCCACCATCAAAATCCCAAGACAGTCAAGAAAAGAATGAATAAACAAATTGGCAGCTAATAGCAACATTAACTATTTGGTGGTTTAAAATTTTTCAAGGACTATCTGTTGGAATAAAGAAATTATTTACTTTACCCAATAATACTGTATATGTCAATGTTGTTACAGCAATATGATGAAATCAGTAATATTTCTTCATAGTTCTTTTTGACCTCATTTCAACTCATCTTGATGTTTCTACAAAAATTCCAAAGGTAAACATTTAAAGTTTTTAGTTGATCCATTAAGAACTATAAATCAGGATATTATTCAATACTGTGGAATTTCTAAAGCTGACATGGACAGAGACTTTGTAACTTGAAGCAATATGCAGGTTGAAAAACACACAGTTCTCCTGACTCTTTATCCAGTACTCCCATAGAAAAGATGTGTATCCCAATAAAGCATTTTTTATGCCTCTTAGGGGAAAAAAAGATGATTATATTTGCACATAAATGAGGAGAGGGTGGGAGAAGGGAGGACCATTGGCAGAGGGAGGAAGTAGGGATCTGCTGTGCAGATCATGAGGGTGTATAACACGTCCCCTGAGTGAGAGGCTCTTTTACAACTGGAACTTTACCCTGAAGTGAGAACAGTGTAATCGAAAAATTTATATGTCATATTAACATGAAATATTAAAAACTTTAATTTAAGTAGGCTCAGAAAAAGTGAGGAAAATCTTTCCACTGGAGGTAAGGAACTTCTGAAAAGTGATGTGCAAGCTGAAACTAGAGCAGTGAGTGTCTCTTTAGAGAGGCAAGGTTTCTCTGAGGGCCGACACTGATACCAAAAGCCCAAAATTTAAGCTGAGATAAGACGTTAGCTGGAACATTTGAATTCCAGCAGAAAGAAATGCCAGTCCCCTCAGACAGAAAGCAGCTTTGATTTCAGCCATTCAGCCACAATGTAAAAACAGGCGACTACAAAGATCACAAAAGTAAGGAAACAAGCTCTATGCTTGGCAGCCACAGGGAAAAACTCAAATAGGTAATGTAGTTTGATTGAATCCAAGTACATGGGTTGTGGAGATATCAGGATATGAAATAGCCCATATGATATGTTAAAAAATTAATTCCAATGCTGAAATAACCTCAAGTGGCCATTTAAATGTTCATCTAAATGACCAGGAAGAGTTTAAAGGCAATTACATATTGCATAAAACACAACTGAAGATATAACTCATTAAGTGAAAATTAAAACTAAAGAAAATAATCAGAGTGCACCATAAAAAATGTGAGAGATTGAAAAATGTGAAAGAGAATTTGAGACACGTGAAAGAAAAAAGACAAGCTCTAAAGTGTCCATTTATACATTTAAAAACAAATTACTACCAATATGATTTTAATAAATATAGAATTTGGTAGAAATGAAATCATGATTGAAGTCTTTCCCTAGGGGGACAGAAAGACAAAAGATGATATTCACAAAATGGAATATTACATAAGAGTGAAAAACAATAAACCATTTCCCAAAATATGGATTAATCATAGTAGCATTAATGACTGAATAAAGCTGGCCACAAGGGCTTTCTATATTATAATATCATTTTAATATATTTCTAGAAACAAAACTAATAGATATACCATTGAATGTCATGTATGTATGTGATATAACTATTAAGCAAATGCCAAGGGATGTTTACCAAAATGTTTGGGATAGTAGTTGCCACTGGAGAGAGATCGGAAGAAACAGATCAGAGAGGAACACAAAGGCAAATGCAAATCAGCGTTCCAATACTTTGGATGGGTGTGCTTCTAGACAGATCCATTTTCTGCATAAGACTTATAACTCATATATTTCTTATGTCTCATTGTCTATGTAAAAACTATTTCAAAAATATCAGTCAGAATTTTAGCAACTTAATCATTTAGAATTATCTAGGACTTAGTCTCAACTTTCATTAATGAGGTTTGTGAACTCTTTAATAACTCAGTTCAGCAATTTTGCATATTTCCATAATTATAAGTAGCTCATGACCAAATATAGTTGACCAAATATGTGGACCCCCAGGGGTCTGAACTGTAAGGGTCCACTCTTACCAGGTTTTTATCAATAAGATTTATACCACGTGTGGGCAGAGCAAGACAGCAAAATAGAAACCTCAAGCAATTGTCCCTCTCACTAACATCAAACTGAATAACCCTCCATACAAGCAAACACCTTCAAAAAGACCAAAAACCAAGATAGTGCTCATAACAGGAGGCGTTAACATTTTATCAAGGAAAGAGGCACTGAAGAGAGCAAAATGATGGTCTTGCCTATGCCAGGATCCTTGCTGCCAGCACACCAGCTAGAAAAAGGCTTTGTGTGCCCAGGACAGGGAGAGTGAAGTGATTGTAGGACTTTTCAATAAAAGTCAAGACCACCCTGGCACAGAGGAACACAGCACAAGACAGAATTCTGATAGCTATAGAAAGACCTTACCTCAACCCCATGAAATCCATACATTCCAGACCATGGCTAGCATAACACATAGTGGGGAAAATAGGAAACCATTCCTCTAACATCTGACTCTATACATCCAATGCAATCCCCATCAAAATGTCAACAAAATTATTCACATAAATCAAAGAATAAATCTTAAAATTTATAAGAAAGCACAAAATACCCAGAACAGCCAAAGTCATCCTGAATAAAAAGAGCAAAATTGGAAGAATCACAGTATCTGACTTCAAATTCTACTACAGAGATGTAGTAAGCAAACAGCAAGGTATTGCCATAAAAACAGACACACGGACCAAGGGGACAGAATAGAGAACCCAGAAACACATCCACACATCTATAGTGAACTTGTCATTGACAAAGATGACAAGGACCTACAGTGGAGAAAGAACAGTCTCTTCAATAAATGCTGCTGGGCAAGCTGGAAATTCACATTCAGAAGAATGAAACCAGACCCTATCTCTTCCCTTATAAATCAAATCAATATGGAATAAAGACTTAAATCTAAGACCCGAAACGACGAAACTACTAACAGAAAACATTGGGGAAATGCTTCAGGACATTGGCATGAACAAGGAGTTCTTGAATAATAGCCCTAAAAGTGCAGGCAACCAAAGAAAAAAAGTGGATCATATCAAGCTAAAAGGCTTTTACAGAGCAAAGGAAGCAATCAACAGAGTAAGAAAACAACCCACAGAATGAATGGGAGGAAATTTTTATAAATTACCTATCGGACAATGAATTCAAAGCTGGAGTATACAAGGAGATCCAACAACTCAATAGAAAAAAAAATAATAATCTGATTTAAAATGGACAAAGGTCTGAATAGACATTTCTCAAAAGAAGACATATAAATGTCCTACAGGTACGTGGAAAAATCCTTAACATCTTTAGTTATCAGAGAAATGAAAATCAAAACGATAATGAAATATCATCTCACTCCAGTTATAATGGTTTTTATCTAAGAGATAGGCAATAAAGAATACTGGTAAGGATGTAGAAAAAGGGGTACACTCCCACATTGTTAATAGGAAAGGAAATTAGTGTATCTACTATTGAGATCAGTAGGGAGGTTCTTTAAAATACATAAATAAGAACTACCGTATGATCTAGCAATTCCACTGCAGGGTATATACCCAAAGGAGGGGAATTCAGTATATCAAAAAGATACCTGAATTTCCATGGTTATTGCAGCAATATTCACAGTAGCCAAGATTTAAATCAGTCTAAGTGTCCATCAGTGGATAAATGCCTAAAGAAATTGTGGTGCATGAACACAAGGGAATATTATATTGCCACAGAAAAGAATGAAATACTATCATTTGAATAGCATGGATGGAACCAGGGAACATTATGTTAAGCCATGCACAGAAAGACCAATCTCACATAGTCTAATTCATATGTGAAAAATATTTTACAGCACAAAAAAGTGACTATAACCCGCAATAAGTTAATATATGATTTAAAACAGCCATCAGAGTGGAATTCAAATGTTCCCAACACAAATAAATGATAAATACCTGACGTGCTGGACACCCCAATTATTCTGATTTGATTTAATTACATTAGAGGCTTATATCAAAACATCACATGTACCCTATGAAGACATACAACTTATACACATACACATGGTAATAAAGAATTAAAAATGTAAGAATGAGAGAAGTGGACACATTGGAGATGAACATGGAGTGAAAAAGCATGGTGGATAAGCCATGATGGTCCTGGAAGCCTTCTTATGGTCTGCAATCTTTCTGAAGAGACCTGAATTTGAATTCCCATTCCTCCCATCAGCCAACCAATGACTGCCATGTGCCAAGCTCAGTGCTATATGCTATGGACAAGGCAGGGAATGAATCCTCCTGAGTCCTTCCTTCCAGGAATTAATCCAAAGGGGAAATAATCATAAATGTGATCTAGACTTATAATGATAGAGTGTTGTAGTTGTAAATGGGTAAAGAGTGTGATGAAACAACAACAAAAAACATCATCCAGAGTGTGCCTGCTTCTTTTGCCACCCTATTAACCTTTTCCACCTCGGCCACCACTAAGAAAGCGAGATGAATTATACAGTGTATAATACACATAATATACAAAATATGTATTAATTGACAGTTTGTGTTCTTGGTAAGGCTTCTAATCAACAGTAGGCTATTGGTAGTTAAGTTGTGTGGGAATCAAAAGATATACACAGATTTTTGACTGCACTCCTAATGTCCACAGTTGTTCAAAGGTCAAGTGTATGTGCATGTGTGTGTTCATGTATGCTAGGTTCCTTTGATTTAATATTAATGTTGAAAAAGAAATTAAAATTATGCAATTTTATACTATATACGGCTTAATTCATTAAAATCTATTTTATTTGAATTTATTTCAATTAGCTTTTGGCATTATTTATCTTTAGAGGAATTTAAATAGAGCTGATTATTTTCCCTTGAAGAAGAAAATTTATAGCAATTTTGTGGTGCTTACGCATAAAAACAACAAAAAATTAACTAGAGTAAAAGTGATTTAAATGTAATCTATATCTTTATACAGCTCAGTAAATCAAATATGAAATATGGACTGTGTTGCCCACCATTAATAAAAATATATTATCCATCCATAGTTAACAATATTTAGAGAATCCTCCAATTTTTGCAGTGCCCAGAAGTATAAAGGACAATAGGAATATTTGCGTTTATTTTCACATAATTCCCTCACACTTTCTTTCCCCTAGGCATGTAATCACTCTAGGAAGGATATTAGAATTTCTAATTATTCAATTTACTCTACATACACACAATTAATAATTTAGAGGAAGAAAAATTAAAATGAATTTGTGTATTTGTGTATATCCGGGAGTAAAGTTCATTTCTCCCACACAAGCACAAAAAAAATATGTCTTACATACTTAGGTCATCAAGATCATGTGTGGAAATTCTTAATCAGTGGGTACTTCTAACTTGGTAGCCATTCAGCAATCTATTCTTTTTGGTATAGCCTAGAAATAGAAGAAAAACCAAAGAAAATATGGCATTGTATATTTCTGATAATTTTTAGCATTAGCAATTCCCATTACTAGGGAAAGATGTTTGAGAAATTTATTTTTTACTTCTCTTCTTTTCTGCAATATGTAAGGTGAAGTGACTCTAAGTGTGTGCAGTGTTTGTGAGTACACCACCACCTTTAAAGAAGGCAGAATGTGTAATTTCTGCAACACAAGAATTAGAATCAATCTTCCTTGCCAAAGACTTGAACTTTGGACTAAAGTGTAAATCAACATTGATCAAAAATAATTGAAATCCAAAAGGTGAAGAAATTTTGCAAGACCACTTCTCTGTTCTAAATGAGTTTAAATTCTGCTGCCAGAAGAAATTTATTCCAGGGCATTGTGGTAATGTACAGAGGAAGATCTGTCAGTTACTTTTAAGACATCACAAAATTTCACAAGAATAGAGCCAAAGGAACAAAATCCTAATTTTGAAAAGAATAAAAAGATGGATTCTGAAAACAACAAGCTAATGAGATTTGGTGTTCATTTTAGATAACATTTTAAATGAATTAGTGAAACAATAGGTTGTGTGCACTTTGAAAACTGTATTCAAGCCAAATTCTCTTGGAATAAGTAATTTCAGAAGGTTATTATTTTTTCCCCCTTCTTGGCCAGGGTTCTTAGACTAATGGATCCAAGAACTATTATGAAAACACTGTACCTTAATTTTAGCAAGGTATCTCCTATAATTCTTCAAATAATGAACAAAATTTGGATGAATAATCCTTTTTAGATAGGTGGATTAACAGAATTATTTATTTAAAAAAGACATCGTTTAGCATTATCTAAGGGACAAGTTCTGTCTTTTCTTGATTCATTATGAAGCAAACATTTATCAAATAACTATTATATACCTAGCAATATGTTAAGGATCTAGGAGGGAAAGTGTGTTTACCATAACTGAAGGAGACGTAAATAATCACAGAAGTCTAATAAAATGTGCTAGTTAAGTACAAATTGAAGTGGAGGGGATTCAAGGAAAGATCTACAAAAAAGTTGGCTCCTGAACTGAGTTGCTGAGCAAAAGCACAGTTAAAATTATTTGAAACTAAAAAATGTACTCTGGGCAAATCAATTATCAAGTACAAATACAACTGGGCAAAAGCATGCACAGTTCACCCAGCCAATTACAAGTAAGGCATAAAACAAAGCAGAGAGGGGCAAAGATGGGAGTATAGTATTTTTATAAGGATCCAGGAGAAAAATTACAACATAAGCTATGCTAAGAAGTTTACACTTCATTTTGAAAGTTATGAGAAATTATTCAAAAGATAATAAAGATGATTTGTGAACTTGAAAGATTATTTGAAGGCAGTGGTTCTCAACCTTCCTAATGCTGTGACCCTTTAATACAGTTCCTCATGTTGTGGTGAACCCCCCAATCATAAAATTATTTTCATTGCTACTTCATAACTGTAATTTTGCTACTGTTAGGAATTATAATGTCAATATCTGATATGCAGGATGTGTTTTCACTGGTCCCAACCCACCGGTTGAGAACCGTTGCTCTAATGGAATGGATCTAAAAGATGAAGAGCAGGAAAAACAATAAAGAACTTGTTGCAGTTACTCGCATAGGAAACACAATAGGCTAAGTTGTGGCTTTGAGGAAAGAAGGAAGAAGAGGTTTAAAAAGAAAGGTTGATTTTCTATTCTATTCCATATATCTACATCTGTATTTTTGTGCCAGTACCTGGCTGCTTTGATCACAATAGATTAGTGGTATAACCTGAAGTCTGGTAACATGATGCCTCCTGATTTATTTTTATTTTTAAATAATGTATTAGCTATTCAAGGATATTTCTGATTCCATATAAAATGAAGTACTATTATTTCAAGTTCTTTAAAGTATGACATTGGTGCTGTGATAGGGATTGCATTAAGTCCGTAGATTGCTTTGCGTGGTATGGACATTTTAACAATGTTGACTCTTCCCAGGCACGAGCATAATATGTTTTTCCATTTGTTGTACATATATGAAGTAGAATAGAGGCTCTAGAGATGAACCTATCCCCATATCATACTTTGATCTTTGATTAGCCTAACCAAAGCATACATTGGGGAAAAGATTCCCTATTTAACAAATGGTAATGTAAGAACTGGCTAGCAACCTAGAGAAGACTGAAACTGACAGAGGAAGATCTGTCAGTTTCTCACCACTAACAAAAGTTGATTTTCGATGGATAAAAGATTAAATTTTAAGACATGAAACTGTAAAAATACTAGAAGAGAGTGAAGGGAAAACACTTGGAAATATTGGCCCAGGAAAATATTTTATGAGAAGGATCCCCTTGGCAACTGAAGCAACACTAAAAATATATTACTGGGATCTTACCAAGATAAAAGGCTTCTACACAGCTAAGGGCACTGCAAGTAAAACAAACAAATGGGAGAAGATATCTTCAGGTTATGATTCCGATAAGGGTCTGATAATTAGAATCTGTAGAGAACTCAAATTAATCAATAAGAAAAGAACAAACAGCTCCATTTATTTGTGGACAAGGTACTTGAATAGAAACTTCTCTGAAGATGATAGGTGAATGTCAAAAAAACTCACGAAAAAAATGCTCATCATCTTTAAACATCTGAGAAATGCAAATCAAAACCACTTTGAGATATCACTTGACTCCAGTAAGATTAGTCCATATCACAAAGTCTGCGGAGGTTGGTCTGGATGTGCAGACAATGGAACACTTCTACAGTGCTGGTGGAATTGTAAACTAATGTAGCCTTTTAGGAAAGAAGTCAAAGAACTAAAAGTTGACCTACAATTTGATCCTGGAATTCCAAAACTGGGCTTCTACCCAGATGAACAAAAATCATTTTATGAAAAGACATTTGCATCAGAATGTTTATTTCTGCTCAACTCATAATTTTCAAGTCATGGAAGCAGCCCAAATGCCCTTCAAACCATGAATGAATTAACAAACTGCAGTATATGTATTCCATGGAATACTATGCAGCCATAAAAAGAAATTGAGAGTTTACATCTTTTATGTTTACCTGGATGGAGCTGGAACATCTTCATAGTAAAGTATCTCAAGAATGGGGGGAAAGTATCCAATGTACTCAATACTATCATGAAACCAATATATGAAACCAGAGGAGGTAACAGAGATGGTAGGAAGGAGAATGAATGAAGGGAGGGTATTTGGTGGGATCTCACCTAATGTGCACAATGCAGGGGTACATTTCAAAACAAGTAAGAGTATATTATAAATGTCTTACCACAAAAAAGTAAGTGAGTGAAGTGATGGTTATGTTAATCAGTTTGATTTAAGCATTCCACATTGTATATCAAATCATCACATTGTACCCCATAAATTTATACAGTTATGATTTAATAAAAATTAAATTAAAAATGAGAGATTGATAATTAATTCAACAAATATTTATTGAGCATTTACTACGTTTATTTGTCCAGGCATTGCTATTTCAGTGCTGAAGGTCACTAATTGGATTTTTGCCCTCATGGAGCATACGGTCTAGTGAGGAAGAGTAACAGATGTGACGTTGTCAGTGCTTGTTAGGTGTGGAACTCACATTTATTTGCGTGTTCACATTTGCACATTCTAGTTCTAAATTAATCCTCCTATGATCCTGTGAGGCAGAGGTCATAATCACCAGATATTCATGTAAGGAAATAGGGGTCCAGAAAATTGTGAGGGATTTGTCAAAGATCACTTATGAAGACATATTAGTGGCACGTTTGGCTCCAATAATTACATTAAATCACTGAAATCAACTTAAGAGGCACTAACATGCTTCTCGGCCTTTTGGCTAAGATTCAGTGTGAAGAGTCTATCAGTCAGTCAGCTGAAGGTTTCCATTCCTGTTAGTTAAATGAGGGGTAACAACTAGTTTAAAAGTGATTGAGGAGATGGGAAGATAGGGATAAATGAATAAGAGGAACTCCAGAGATGAATAACTCCAGTAAATTGTTACCACTCCTAGAGCTGGACATACAGAGTGAGAATGAAACCTTGCCATAGCTGGGGAGACAGGGTTATCCCATCTGTGGTGTGTGCAGATATTTTAAAGATAAGGGAGAGGATATTTCTCCACTGTTTCTTCTCATAAAAAATGATGTTTTTTATTGTTCTTGGTTTATTTTGTTTTGTATGGTTTTTCAACCATTTTTATCACACAGCCCACTTGAACCTATAATTAAAATTCTGTGGCATACTTTAGATTATGTTGATTAAAAAAAAGAGTAAAAAGGAGAATATATTACTGTACTTTGGTCTTCATTCAAAAATAACTAAATTAATGATTTTTAAAAATTTTTGCAGCATGCCCTAAGATCCTCTCACAGCACACTGGTTGAAAATCAGTGTTTTAAATTGATCCAAGATCCACCCTATTAAAAATATTAAGTGCACAATACAGAATAGCTAGGTATAAACACAACATTGTACAGGTAGCCCCTAATCACTTGGCATAACTGAAACGTTACAGTCATTGAACAGCATCTGCCATTTCCCCTTCGCCCCAATCCCTTCGCTGTTTCTATGTGTTTGGCTTTTTTAGATTCCTCATATAGGTGAAATTATGCAGCATTATTTTCTTTTTTAATTAGTTTATTTCACTTAGCATAATCTTCAGCTTAATCCAAATTGTCATATGTCACAGGATTTCCTTCTTTTTAGACTCAATAAAATTTCATATATCACATTATCTTTACTCATTCATCTGTAAATGGACATTCATGTTCTTTTCATATCTTGGCCATTTTAGATAATGGTGGATAATATAAAAGTTCAGATATCCCTTCAAGATCTTGACTTTGATTATGTTGAATCCCAGTAATGGGATTGTTGTATCATATTTCTATTTTTCATTTTTTGAGGACCCTCTTTACCGTTTTCCACAGCAGCTGTATCATTTTAGATTCCCACCAATAGTGTACAAGGACACTGATTCTCCAAACATTTGAAAGCACTTATCTGTGGAGGGGATAAGTTTAGATACCAGTCATCTTCATGGGTGTGCAGTTTTTCATTGTTTCAATTTACATACACCCAGTGATTACTGATAATATCTTTTGAAATATATTTTGACCATTTGCATGTCTACTTTGGAGAAATGGCTAATCAAGTCCTTTGCCCATTTTTTAATCAGTAATTTTTTTTCTATTGATTTATATATTTCAGATATTAGCCCTTTATCAAATAGACAATATTTTGCAAATATTTTCTTTTTTGTTTGCTTTTGAGCCAAAGTTTCATTCTGTTATGTAGGGTAGAGTTCTATGGTGGCATAGCTCACAGCATCTTCAAACGCCTGGGCTTAAGCAATCCTCTTGCCTCAGCCTCCCAAGTAGCCGGGACTATAGGCGCCCACTACAATGCCTGACTAGTTTTTCTGTTTTTAGTAGAGATAGGATTTCTCTCTTGATCAAGCTGCCTGAGTTCAAGGAATCCTTCTGCCTTAGCCTCTCACAGTGCTAGGATTACAGGCATGAGCCACAATGCCTGACTTTTGAAAATATTTTCTACCATTCCATGGGTTGACTTTAAAATCTGTTGATTATTTCTATGGTTGTGCAGAAGCTTTTAAGCTTCATATAGTCCCACTTATCTATTTTAGCATTTTCCCTTTGTGCTTTTCATGTCCTATCCAAGATCAAGGCCACAAAGCTTTCTTTCTATAGTTTCCTCTAGGATTCATTGTATAAGAGGTTATGGTTAATTCTATAATCTTTTTGAGTTTATTTTTAAGTATGGTATCAAATAAGGGTGGATATCTGGTTTTCCAAGGAAAATTTGTTAAAGAGATTATCTTTTCCCCATTGTGTTTATTCTTGGTATTCTTTTCAACGATCAGTTAACCACATAAGTGTAAGTATATTTTATTTTGAGGATCTCTATTCTGTTCTATTGAACACATTTTTTAATGATTAAAGAAAACCTCTTAACAAAAAAATACATAAAGAATTTGCCTCAGCATAATAAAGGTCATATATGAAAAAGCTCACAGCTGACATCATATTCAATGGTAAAAAAAAACTGAAAAATTTTCCCATGAGATAAGGAAAAAGGTAAGGATGCTATCTCCTACCACTTCTAGTCAACATGGTACAGAAATACCCAGTCAGAGCAATTAAGGAAAAAAATGAAATAAATGACATCTGCATTAAAATGAAGAAATATTTGCATTTCTCTGATGATTAGGGGCAATGAACTTTTTTTTCACATTTGTTAGCCATTTATCTATCTTCTTCTGAGAAGATTCTGTTCTTGTTTCTTGTCCAGTAATAGATGGGATTGTATGCTCTTTTTTCTTGATTAATTTCAGTTCTCTGTAGATTCTGGTTATCAACACTTTGTCATATCAAAGATATTTGTATGTCATAAATATCTTCTCCCATTCTGAAGGTGTCCAATCTGCTTGAATTGTTCTGTTCTTACTTACTCATACCCCATTTGTTTATATTGTTGTTATTGCAATTGACACTGAATTCTTCATAAAAACTTTTCCCAGGCCGACACCCTTAAGAGTTTACCTCCACATTTTCTTCTAGGATTTTTATTGTTTTATGTCTTCAGTTTAAACCTTTTATCCACCATGAGTCTATTTTTCTGAGTCATGAACGGTGTGGGTATAGTTTCAGTCTTTTACATGTGGTTATTCAGTTCTCCAAGCACCATTTATTGAATAGGGATTCATTTCCCCACTTTATGCTTTTGTTTTTGTTTATAGAAGATCAGGGGGTGATAAGAGGCTGGTTTCATCTCTTGGTTTTCTATTTTGCTCCATATGTCTACATCTATTTTTTTTTATGCCAGTACCATGTTATTTTGATCACTGTGGACTTCTAATGTAACCTGAAGTCAAGTAGAGTGATGCTTCCAGCTTTGTTTTTATTACTAAGGATTGCCTTGGCTATACAAGTTTTTTCCTCTTCTGTACAAAACAAAGAATTTTATTTTTCCAGTTAGCCAAAGTATTTTGTTGGTATTTTAATGAGGATTGCATTAAATCTGTAGATTGTTTTGGGTAGCTGAGATATTATCTTACCCCAGTAAGAATAGCCAACATCACAAAATCCCAAAGCTGAAGATACTGGTGTGGATATGAAGAAAATGGAACACTTTTACATTCTTGGTAGGACTGCAAACTAACAAAGCATCTTTGGAAAGAAGTATGGAGAATCTTCAAAGAACTTAAAATAGACCTTCTTTTGGTTATGAAATCCTATTACTAGAAATCCACCCAAAAGAAAAAAAATAATTTTATCATAAGGACATTTGCACTAGATTGTTTATCACAGCTCAATTTACAATCATCAAGATGTGGAAAAAACCTAAATGCCCATCAGCATAAGAATGGATTAATAAACTGTGGTATATGTATACTGTGGAATACTATTCATCCAAAGATGGACCCTTTACATCTTTTGTATCAGACTATATGGAGTTATAACACCAATGTACTAAATACTAATATGAAGCCAGTAGACAATCTAATGCATGCCCACATAAGAGAAAAACTCAATTTAATTCAAGGTAGGGGGAAGGGAGGGGAAGAGAGGAGAAAGAAAGGGATGAGTGTGTTCCCACTTAATGGGCACAATGTAAGGGTATATGGCCCAATTTCTGGGTGCAGGACACAACTACAACAGGGACTCTTCCTAACAAATGCAAATAGTTTAGCCTAACTGTACTCTCACATTAATCTGATACTAAAAAATCATAAAAAACTAAAAAATAAAATAACCTTATTTCAAAAATAATTTTGTTGTCTTATCACCCAATAAACTGTCCATTTGTTGGAAGGGAGGAAGAAATAAAAGCATCTCTGTATGTAACATAATCTTCTATGTAGAAAACCCTAAGGATCACGCACACAAACATATACACATGCATTATGCACACACACACACACTGTTAGAACTAATAAACAATTCAGTAAACTTGCACCATACCAAACTGACATGCAAAAATTGAATGTGTTTCTATAAATACTAACAAAGGAATGTCAAAAAAAAAAAAAAGAAAGGAATTAAGAAAAAAATCCCATGTATAATGGCATTAAAAAGAGTAAAATACTTAGGGATAATCTTAACCAGGAGGTAAAAGACTTAATACACTAACATAACAAAACATTGGTGAAAAAACTAAAAAGACACAAATAAAAATATCTGTTGTGTTGAAGGACTGGAAGACTTTAATATTGTAAAAATGTCCACACTACTCAAAGCAAATTAAAGGTTCAAAATAATCCCTATCAAAATCCTAATGGATTTTACAGAAATAGATAAAACAGTCCTATAATTCATACATGTATAAATTTTTACAGAAATAGATAAAACAATCCTATAATTCTTACATGTATAAAATCACAAAAGCTTTTAACCAACACAATCTTGAGAAAAAAGAACAAAACCGAAGACCTTACGCTTGCAGATATATGTGGTGTGTATAGGTGTGTGTGTGTGTATGTGTGTGTATTTTAAAATATGTTACAAAGCTATTAGCAGTAAAACAGTGTGGTTTCTCCTCTCCTTACTTTCCTCCAGTTCTTGATTCTATCCCCAACAATGTCTCCCAGTGTCTGAACAAAACCCAGAAATGGAAGTGAACTTATAAGAGAAATAAGGAAAGGACTATGCAGAATTGTTGCCCCACCCACCCAAGGTAGAAACTTGTGCGCTTCTCCATGGAGCCTGACCTTTTTATGTAGATGTTTGAAATGTTTATTTTCCTAAGACAGTGAATGGAAGGTTAGGATCTGTGTTTTAAATAAATCACATTGCTCTTGCTGTTTTTGATGATAAAATAGAAGAAGGTAAGATTGAACAAGCACAACTAGCTATAAAACATCTGCATTAGCTTAGAAAAGAGAAAGAAATTAAATGCTATTGTGATACTATTAAAGCAGAAAGGGAATGGGTGGCAGGAGGAGATTAGGATGAAGAGAGAAGGTCATTTATTTGGAAAATATTAAGTTCATGTTGTTCCAAAGTGGACCTGTAGAGTAGAGAATGTATAACTCAAAGGTGGTCAGAAAGGAATGTTAGCCTTTGAAAGCTGTTGGCGAATATAAGTGGTAGTTGAAGTCCTGGGTGTGGTTGAGACAGTTTAGAGTGAAAAGATAAATATAATGTCAACATGTCCCCTGAATTATATCATCAGTTCTAACTAGTGCAAGAAGTAACAATTTTCTTCATAACATTTTATAAAATACACAGTGTCTTTGGATCAGTGGGTATAGAACAATGGAGAAGAACTAAGTGGTCTATGAAGGGCCTTTTTTCCATTTAGTGCCACTAATGTGCAGTGAGCTAAGTAAAAGCAGTGGATAAAGTCACAACCCTTTTAAACAGAGACAGAGTACCTATCAAATGTGAAGAGTATAAAATATATCTCCCCCAAAATCAATCCCATTATGAAGTTTCGTATTTTAATGTTTCAACAGATTTTAATTTTTACAGAAATAGACTAGATAAGCATGCCCTGTATCTATAGAGACATTTTAACCCATTTGTTAACAGAAGTTAACATAAAGTCAAGAATTTTATCTATCAAAGTGGTTTTATGTATATAAACATTTGTTAATATGTGCACATATGAATAGACATCATTTAAGAAGTTTGTCTAGAACAATAATAGCCACTGCTCTGTAATGCCCTACAGTAATATGAAGCAAGTACGTGATATATAAAGAAAGTTATAAAAGGAACATTTCTGAGTTCTAAAACATTTGAAATACCATATACAGGTAACATCTGAAAATTAGTGAAAAAGAATATAGAAAGCTATATATTTATAATAGTGAAAAACAAAAATTTTCTTGATTACTTGATGAATCACAGAACATTTTAAAAATAACTAGGGAATCATCGGCCGAAGTAAACATCCTTCCCAGCAGAGTAGTTTTAAAATGCTTTAATATGCAAGTTATTTATACATACTTGCCGATACATATATTTTAGGAACTACTCAATATCTTAAAAGCAATCACAAAAATCAGCCTTTAGCTTAATCCTCACCTGCATTTTAATGATTGCAGAATATAGTAATCTCATAGAGCTAGAGGTTGCATCTTGCTACATTACTTGTTTCATTGCATTGTGGCTTTCCATCTTGGTAGCAATAAATTCTAACAAACTGAGCCATTAACAGCATTTTTATAGGGTCAAATGGAGCTAAGGCACTAGAAGTGTGGTGCTAAGTAAAATCTGAAGGCCAGCATGCTACACTCAACTATTTATTAAGGCGTTAAATTCAGGTCTTCCCAGAGATCTTTTGATGTTTTTCATGATCTTTTCTCTCCTTGACAGTTCTAGCTTTTATGTGGCAATTTAGGGGGGAAAAATAATGATTACCTAAGGTTTCACAAAGTTTGAAGTTCTCATGAAAATACAGGTATTATCTTTATAAAAAAATACATTGCACTAAATAAAAACAAAACCACACTCAAAATGCTCATGATCTTATTTGGAAATGTCCATAATACATTAAATTTTAAATAAAGGTAATAACCAATTTGAATATGCGTATGTGGAACATCTTTAGTTGATGAAAACCAACAAAACTAGATTATCTACTTCCTCAAAAATGTTTCAAAGACTAGTTTTGTCTTAATAAACATAGCAATAAAATAGTACAGAAAAATATTACAGTAAAAACCATCCTTTAGTGCTAAAACTTATTCTTTACTCACCTAGGTATCATTTTAAGTTGTAAAACATATTATAATAAATCTTATTATGCAAATATAATTTCAATATATATAAATGAAACATATATTTTCTATTTTGTCTCTTACTTAGAGCATATAAAAAATACTTTGAGCTGATCAATCCACAAATTACCCTGAGTTGATCGTTACACATCCATGTGTCTGTATCAATATGTACCCCATAAATATAAACAAATATTATATACCCATAATAATAAAAATAAAATGTTTATAAAAGAAAAGAACTGTAATACTAAATAAATATGACAAAAACTTACCCTCGGGAATGATAGAGTACATAACAATATCTTTTAATGTCAGTTAAACCGAACCATAATTCGGACAGATACTACTGTTGAAAACAAGTCTGGTATTGCACCACTAGTGATATTCCACTAGTGATATTAAACATTATTTTAATTTACTCACAGACATATTTCATACAAAAAAGTGTCCATTGTATAGCAAATCGAAATAGAATTCAAATTTATACACGTGATTTAACAGGTATTATTACTTGAGACAAGTACAGAGTCAGAATTGCAGTTTTGGAGAAGGAGTTGATTTAAAATAATATCAAGTAGTAAATAATATCATATGGGTATTATTGGATAGTAGTAGTAAATATCATATGGATATGATACAAATCTTGAAGGTAGTATGTGAATAACTGATACGGCAAAAGCAGTTCATTCCCTCTGCATCATTATGATAAAACATTCCAGAGGAATTAGATGATTCACATAATTTGAAAATAATTATTAAATATAAAATAAACTCAGAACACCCATCTCCTAGAATAAGTGTTTTCTGCTATGGGAGAATGAACCGTATATCCTTACTCTCCCCTTCAAAATTACACTAAATAATTAATGTGGAAGGGATGTTTGGGATGAAAAATTATTTACTGAGTACAAAGTACAGTGTTCAGGTGATAGGTACACTAAAAGCTTAGACTTCTCCACTATACATTCATCTATGTAACAAAAAACTATTTGTACCCTCTAAATTTATTGTAATTAAACAAGAATATAATTTAGTGCACAATTTACATAAGTGTATTTTTATAATTAATTTTTAAATAAAAATCTTACACACTGCCTCAAGCAATCAACTCAAAACAAAAAGAAACTAAAAATAGATACATAGATGCATAATCCTGCAGTTATTAGGAGCGAAAGGAGTGCTATACTGCCTTAACTAAAATCACCTATTTAGCTCTTAGTTATGAGAATATGTGCTTATTTTTACTAAATTTTGATAGAATTGTTCCTGTGTTAATTCTTACTAAATTATAATTTTAAGTAAATGGTTTTTTTAAACTCTGACTTCCCATATTTTTACCTGTTTGTTCCAGTATCTTTGCATGCCAGTATCATGTTTCCAGTATCATGTTTATACATGAACATTTCAAAAATAGTCCACTTGAATATAATTTACATGCATGTATTCATTAAGTGTTTTACTTTAACATAGCGATTTTGGTTGTGCTTACATTAATGATGTTTGTATATTCTCTCCAAAAAAAATGCAAGACAAAAAATGCGATCACTGGCTGAAAAAAATTGTCTTGAATATTCTATAAAACTTTTCCCCATGGATCCTAGAGATATTCTTTATCAGATCATTTTAAAGGTATTTAGCTCTTTTGCATTCTATCCTGGCAGATTTATAATGATATATACTTTCATTGGAGTGTCTCTCAGGATGTGCTGGCCTTTTATGTAACCATAAATTTTGATAAATGGTCCTTATATAACTGATATGTAGGTTACCAAGTCATAGCATTGCTAAACAAATAGAACACCACTCACCAGTAAAAAGACCAAACAATTGATAGATGCAACAATATGGATGTATTTTAAAGGCATTCATTGTGAAAGAAACCAGATGCAAAAACTACAACTGTGTAATTCAATTTTACAAAAGGTAAACTATAGTGATACATAGTACAAAGCAAATTAATGTTTGCCAAAGTGGATGACAAAAGGAATTTCTGTGGGTGATAGAAATGTTCTACGTCATGATTGTGGTAATGACACAACAGTATACAATTGGCAAAAATATTGAATTATGTGCTTAAAATTAGTCAACATTAGTTTTGTAAATTATATCTCAATAAATCTGATAAAATGAAAACAAAATAATTAAGAATGCAGAATATTTTTGTTTTAATGAGTTGTATCTATTGATATATTATGTGTTACAAATTAATATAAAAAATTTAAAGATGTGTTAATTAACTCACTGAACACGATAAATTTTTGTACACTCAAAATTTTCCTAAAATAGTCTAAGAATTAAATGTGTATCATGTATGGATATAACAATAGATGAAAATTTACTACCTTACCAAAAATAATAAATCAGTTATACTTTAACATAAAATATATTTTTATAACAAGAACTATATGTTTTAAAACAAACTTAATGTAGTTAACTAATTAAAGATGAGGTGGATTCTCATCTTTATTTCAGCATTTAATTTGTTGTGACATGTTCATGAGGAAAATATACTATTACATATATATTGAATAGGAAAGAACATTTTTTAGTCTTTTCAAGTGATAGTTTCTTAAAAAATATTTGCAATGTGAATATGAAGCCATGTTAGTAAACTTTTTGTACTATTGCACTGCACTTTGAGTGAGTCTATTCCTCATGTATACAATACCTATAAAACATTGGCTAAGATATAAAGCAATAAGATCTGGTAAACATTCTGGAATAATTCGATATTATTTTTTAAAGCTGACCATATTCAGGCCTTAAGAAAATTTTTACACCTGTGAACCAACAGATAGATATAGAGATATTCACAGCAATATTGTGTATAATACCAAGAAACTGGAAATCTCTCATGTGTCTATCAGGGAGTAAGTATGAATAAATTTTAGCATAAAAAGTCACACATGTAAATAAGACATAGCATATGCTTGTGAGACACTGACTAAGATTAAACAAAAGCTACATTCAACAATATATGGAAAGTATTGTTGGAAAGTTTAGGAAAGTATTGTTGATTGAACAAAAATAAATTGCTTGGGAAAATGTATAAGGCCATGTTAAAATTAGGCTTAAAAATAGGCAAAATGAATGAAATGTCATTTATGCATATGAGAGACTAATAATTACAGCTATTCAATTATAAAGAAACAATTCAAAGTCATGTTTACCTGTGACAAGAAGGCATAAGAATGGAATTTGGATAGAGAACATGGTATCTTCAATAAAGAGTAATGTTTTTAAGGTAATATTTGCATTTATCTTGTTATTAGTTATGATTTTGAGTCATAAATTACCCATAACCTTTATGCATGTTATCTATATGGATGTTATACTGTTATTTTAGTATAATAGTATTATTTAATCTTTAGTTAGGCCTGAGATACTAGACTGTGTACTGGTATCTTGTACATTATTACACACTAGTATCTGTGTACTAGTACCACCTTGATGATATGTATTTCTAAAGATTTTTGATTATAGGACTTTCTATCTTCTTTATGGTCTGTTAACATGACATGGTCACACTTACTTAAAGAGAGGTAAACTAAATTAGTTTCATATATAGTAAAATTTTCTTAATAATATGATCCTAGCAATCCTCATATTTGAACCACATAGATACATTTTTCAAAAATCAGCCATACACACACACACACACACACACACACACGTTGACTCCTACCATGCAATTAATATTAATATACACACATACATGTTGACACATCACACAATATCAATTGTCCTGTGAATCTTAGACGGGGAACCATATTCTTTATCAATTCCCCATCTTCCATTTTTACATAAATTTCTGTCTTAATACAAGCAGAACCCTACATGAAATACACTCAGAAATCACATCACAAACACCATTCTTATGACTACAAATAAAAATAAGAAGCAAACTAAATTAAATTTTCATTCTACTTGCTACACTTCTCTCATTTTAGCTTCTGAGTGTTCCTTTTCAGATCCATGCAGATCCACATAAGTTCTGGCGATGCAAGACAGGGTTTATTTTCATGATTTCCCTATCAAATTTAATAATCAGATAGTAACAAGAAGCTTTCTATTTTCATGGCATTCTTTCAGCAAATTGAAATATAATAACTTTGGATTCTGACCTTATTTTCAAGGTCAGATATACATTTCATAAAAACAGCTTATTTGTGTTTCTGTAGTAGAAGAGTTGGTGTTATGCAGAAAAGTTTTTCTGTAGAATTTTATAGGAAACAATCACGGGTATGTTTTATTTAATAAAATTCATGGTTGGGTGCTAAGTGCTTTAAAGAACCGCCTATTGTCTGGTTCACATCCTTAGTAGAATGGTCACAGTTGCTATTTAGGCAATATTCATTACGTTCTTTTGTATCTTGATTATCGAAAATCATCATTCATTTTACTTAGGATTGTTTTTAATGTCTTAAAAGCATAGACAGCTTTGTAAAAGTTAATAGAGTGTATTCTCATAATATACCATTAAAAGTCATATATTTTTATTGTAATAAATTGTATTATGTTAAAGATAATTATCATTGATAAATTAACACACTGGAAACCAATAAAAAAGAGGGTTTATGTAATAACACATTTTCTAAAAGGAAAAGAATATGTACTTTTTAATTCATAGTATAAGTTTTTAAAAATTTTTCAGAATGTTATGAGGTTACAAATCTTTTGGTTACATGACTTGCTTTGGTACAGTTTGAGTCAAAGGTTTAAGTATGCCCATCACCCCAGTTATCCTGCATTGTATCCATTAGATGTGCGTTTAAACCCTCCACCAGCTTACTTTCCATTGAATTTTACTACCAAATGTGCACATGGGTATGGATCAATTAGGTCCAGTTTAATAGTGTTTGTTTTTCCATTCTTGTGATACTTCACTTAGAAGAATGGTCTCCAGTTCCACCCAGGTTGTAACAAAAGGTATTACATCATCATTTTGTTTTAGTATTAAACAATGTTTATGAGGAAGAGCAAGATATGGGTTTACAGAGCAAGGTACATTTGTCACAGACAACAAACAGGTGTTTTGTCCCAACAA
The DNA here is from genome assembly GCF_027406575.1 of Nycticebus coucang. Classification (NCBI taxonomy): domain Eukaryota; kingdom Metazoa; phylum Chordata; class Mammalia; order Primates; family Lorisidae; genus Nycticebus; species Nycticebus coucang. The sequence goes on from NC_069790.1 coordinate 97,543,799, forward strand.
CAAAAAATGGACTCACCATTTTTCATGACTCAATAGTACGCCATGGTATATGCCTATACCACATTTCGTTAATCCACTCACGTATTGATGGGCACTTGAGGTGACTCCCCATCTTTGCAATTATGAATTGTGCTTCTATAAACATTCAAGCGCATGTGTCTTTTTGATAAAGTGCCTTTTTTTCCCCCCTTTGGGAAAATATCCAATAGTGGGATTGCTAAATCAAATGGCAGGTCTGCTTTAGTTCTCTGCTGTATCTTCACACTACTTTCCATAGAGGTTGTGCTCATTTGTAGTCCCACCAACTGTGTATACAAGTTCTCTCTCTGTATCCATGCTGGCATCTGTTGTTTTGGAATTTTTTGTAAAAGCCATTTTCTCTGGTATTAAGTAATGTCTTATTGTGGTTTTGATTTGCATTTCCCCAATGATTAGAAATGCTAAACATTTTTTCATATGTTTCATTAGTCTGTCTCCTTGTGAAAAACTTCTGTTCCTATCCTTTGCCCACTTTTTACTGGGATTGTTTGATGCTTTTCTTGATGATTTGCTTGAGTTCTTTATAGATTCTGATAATTAGCCCTTTATCGGATTTATAGCATGAAAATATGCTTCCCATTCTATAAATTGCCTGTTCAGTCTATTGGTTATTTCTTAAGACTTCATAATAAAAACAATTCATAAATTACACATTTTATCCTAAAACACTTTCTTTTTCATTCCATTGATAAAATAAACCTACTAATCATGATAAATTTGCTTTTATTACTTATTATGGTTTTATAATCAAATTAAGAAGGTATATATAAAATATTAACTTTATTGTCAAAATATTATACCATCATTAGGAAGAATATCAAACTTAGTAATTGGATACCCACATATTTTATTTTATTTTGCAAAGACGTAGATAGTAATAATGAATGATGTGTCCCCCTTATGCTATCCATATTCCAAATAATCATATAAATATGTAAAATGCCTCTAGTATTAATTATTTATAAGTTATTAAACTTCTGGACTCTTGGTACTTAATATTCATGGACCATAACCTGAAAACCTAAGGATCATAAAAGTTTAGTGCTTGTTTAACTCTGGTTCACAGACAAAGGTTAATGTAAAATAACCCATCCACGTATGTTGCAGTTACCTCAAATAAGAAAAGATTAAAAGCACAACCAGAAAGATGCTAAAATTCTGAAAATGATGAAAAATGGTGACATTTTTCTTACTAGTAAAACCAGTAAACTTAGTGCTTCCAAGTTACAGACCCTTGAGGTACATTTCTGATCTCTTCTATAATGACTACAATTATTCCTAAAACGTTCATTATAATCCATGAGCTTGTTGGAAGGTGAGATTTAACTCCACCTCTGTATTTTCTAGACATATATGACACCTTGGAAATCAAACTGTAAAAGCTACATCCCAACATTACATAAACCATAACAAAATTGAAGAAAGATGGAAAAGAACAACTCATCACCAAAATCTATGCCTGTTGCACCTCATCAATTCCTTGATTATGGATCTGAATGAAGTGACTAATACTTTTCTCAGTGGTACCTTAAAAATGTTACCCAGAGAAATAAAAGTTTCATCTGTCAACAAGTGCAAAATCGAAGCTGAACCATTTGATTTTATGTTTTAATTGGCATTTCTAACTAGAGTAAAGTAAGAGCAGTGGATAGGGCTCTTCCTGTGGCTCAAAGCAGTAGGGCACCAGCCCCATATGCTGGAGGTGGTGGGTTCAAACCCAGCCCTGGCCAAAAACTACAAAAAAAAAAGTAGTGGATAGGTGCCAAGTAAAAAGGTTTTATCTGCGCTCAGATGAAAACAAAAATGATTTAGAAGAATTTTTGGTTTTGTAATTCTTTCTGAATTTCCCATCTTCTTTCTACCCTAAACCTTGGGTAAGGTAGGTTACTATACAACCAAAAGCATCAAGGTTTTCCTATGGATTTCTGATAGGATGCAAAAGTAGCATAAGGCTGAACCATCATCTTCAGCTTAGAATAATTCTTACTGGCCAGCAGAACAAACCCAACATCAGGCATGCAGCCCTGGTACATGAAGAAAATTATTTTCAAAGTAGCTTAGACTTAATCCTAAATAAACTTTTGGAGGCTTGAACTCTGCAGGATAATACTGTCTGAGAGGCACAATATAAACGGCCCTATCAGGAATGGCATAACATAGGGAGAAAAAATGACTTATTTCTAATTCCTATCTTCTTTAGTGAGTTTCTATTTTAAAAAGTAAATATTCCTTACAAATTCTACTTAATAACAAAGATACTGGAATTTTAAATAATGACCCCCGAATATTTTTAAACAATTCCCTAACTTTGGAGATTTGTATGAATGTTTCATTTTTCATCTTTTTGCAACCTCTGTGAGAGTCCAGACTTATAAAAGTCAAGTATTTATTGTAAAAAAAATAAATAAGTTATATTCAGATTTTATAGCAAATATATAACCATAAATAGGAGAGTAAAGACACAGGATAAATAGCCAAGGCCTTGTTGGAAAAGTTAAGACAATTACTATTTTTTTTTTAAATCTGAATCTGCCTGTCCTTACACACGAATTAATCAAATCCATCCAATAATTTATTATACTCTAGTAAATTTTTCTGGAAGAATATATTGAAAATTTGACACAGAATTTTTATTTTTGTCTCAAGACACATTAAAATCTAGTCTAATACATCAGTAAAACAGATTATCTACTATACTTATATCTCCCTTAAGGTAATGAACATTTTGTAGCTTAGATCCAAAAGCTGGGATGAGATCCAGGATGGGAGGGCATAGAAAGGCAAGATGTCAGACAAATGTCTTTGTAGGTTCCTAGCATGCCAAAATCCTACAGAACTTCCTCATGGGATTTTACTTCATCAGAGCCAGTTCCTCTGAAGCTGACAGAATTCTCTGTATCTCTAATTGTTATACAATTATAGAGGAATAATATCACCCTGTATTGATTTAGCAAATGAAGCTTTTTTCCAGCAAACTCTATATCAAGGTTGAGTTGAAAGAGCTGTTCAACTCCTGCATGAACCAAACAAAGGCAGACTTTTAAAGTCTACAAAATTCTATTCTTTTTAAGCCTCTTTGAGACCGAAAAGAAATGCTTTCTTCCCAATTTGAATAATATTAAAATAATGTCCTCACAAGGTCATTTTCAATAGAATCAAAAATCAAGTTGGGGGAATTTTCCCTCTCCTTTTCTCTTGGGATGATCAGAATATCAGACTAAAAGTGAGCAGAGATGTAGTCATCTCCAATTCTGTGTCCCAATGTCCCATCTGCTCTGCTCACAGAGCCTCTTTGATTGTCTTGTTATGAAGCCCTGGGTCGTGCAACATAGACTCTGCTAAAGAGGAGGCTCTCAGGAAGTATGTGGTTACAACCAAAATTTTTAGCACAAGTAAGAATTATTTTAAACTACACTTCTCAATTTTGGACAAATATAACTCTTGATATATATATATGTATGTGTATATATGTGTGTGTGTATATACATACATATATATATTACAAATGGAAAATTCAGCACTCATACACCCTATAAATGCTTCTTAATTGTTTAATTATACCCCTAAGTTTCTTAATTGTTTAGTAGTAAAATTATATCTAATTTAAATGAGGACTCAATTAAGCCACAACTTCTATAATTCTCAAGCTTACAAAGAATGGATGTGATGTGGTCTTTAACTCCAAAGAGCTTCAGGTGGAAAGAACAAGTAGCTCTCGGCATAAGATGATAATTGCCAGGTGAGTCAGGGCTTATGGAATGAGTAAGACTTAACAAATGAAATACAGAATGCCATAGCGAAAAAAGGACGCATAATCCTAATTGCTGGTATAAAATGAGAACACATCAGCACTTATCTAGACTCATATTGAGGCTGCAACTCCTGACTTTATTCAACACATGAACAGAAGTAAAAACAAGGACCACATAAACATCTCAATAGATGCAGAGAATTGAATTGATAAAATCCAGCCCCCCTTCATGATAAAAACCCTCAACAAACTAGTTTCCATCTTTTTTATGACTCTTTCTGTGAAAAAACTGGAAACATATTCCATCGGGGTTTGACGGAGACTACGTTTTGAGCCGGACATGCCTTAAGATATAGAATTTATCGTTGAAGGTGTCCACTTGCCCAGAATTCTTTGTATGGCCAGAAGGTCAACTGAAGAATGACATTCTTATCAATGTAGCTGGAAGAGAGCGAGCATTAGTGGAAACTGTGCATGAATCTTTCCCTCCTTCTATATAGAGTAGAGAAGCTGGAGGGATTTAATGCCCTGAAGGAAGTGGTGGGAACAAAGCAGTGGGGACCCTGGGGGAGGGAATGCCCACTGAAAAGTAGCAACTGTCTCTCCTTAACAACAAAATTTGACTTTACCTCTTTTATGTTTACCTGAATGGTGCTGGAACATATTCTTCTTAGTAAAGTATCTGAAGAATGGAAGAAAAAGTATCCAATGTACTCAGTACTATTATAAAACCAATATATAATCGCCTACACTTTCATATGAAAGATTAAACACAACTATACCCCAGGATGAAGGAGGGAAGAGGAGAAGGAGAAAAGGGGGGAGGTTGAAGGGAGGGAGGGTAATTGGTAGGACCATGCCTATGGTGCATATTGCAAGAGTACATGTCAACATGTCAAATTTATTAAGTGTAGAGTATAAATGTCTTAATACAATAATTAAGTGAGGTGAAGGCATTGTTAACCAGTTTGATGTAAGCATTCCAAATTGTATATAAAACTAGCACATTGTACCCCAAAAATGCATGAATGTATACAGTTATGATTTAATTTAAAAACCACATCATTAGTGCACATAATCAGAAATTAGAAATAATGTAAATGTTAAATAAAATAGTAATTGAAAAAACTCAAAAAAATAAAATAAAAAAGTGACCTTCTTAAAAGAACGTGTGAGGGTACTCAGTCACATTTGAGAGTGGGGATGGGAAGACTTTCTAATGGCCATAGTCCTAGAATTGAGCTGATGGAGAAGACCAATCAAGAAGATAACAGTGTTAGAGTATGTGTAACCTTATTTGTACCCACAGGCTAGTGATAGCTGGGGAAATTCACATTACTTTAGAGAGTCTCAAGTAAAACTTCATTTCTTTAATCAATGTACCCAGGGAATTAATTACCTGAGTAAAAAATGCAGTAGCCTAAAACAGTATCTAAATACCAAAGGGAGTACAAGTGGTCTCATTTCCCTAACTCCAGGGAGCTTCCCAGAGAATGCTTTCCAGAAATAAATATGTATGGAGGTATCAGCCAAAGAACTAATATAGCACCTTGGAAATTAATTTTTATACTTTTTACTATAGGGTATAAACAAATAACCTGCTCTAGTTCTTTCAATGGATGTATCTAGACTCTGCAGTTAAAAGAACAATATTCTTTTTGCTATCATTAATAAAGACTTTAGATACAACAGATACTGCCTTTTATAGTACAGCTTTCTTTTGGTATATTGTCACAGTCACAAAGAATACTACATAAATTAGGACAACCTGGAATGTTTTAATTTATTAAAGAGACTTTTGCCACTAATAAAAAGGCACAAAGTTAAAATATTTATAGGTTGTCATATAAGTAGAAAATTATCATGTAAGTAGAAAAGAGGAAATTAAGGTAAATCAGCGTGTAGAATATTCCTGATCACAAATACAAAACTCAGTTGCCATCCTGAGATCTAGAGTCATTCCAGTGCACCAGCAAGTTTTGCCAATCACATTACTGGACAAGCATAGAAATATTGACAAGGAGTTCAAGGTCATACCTGTGAGCATCCTGACACTTGAGCATCTCTTTGGTGACTATGGGGGCAAATCTTTAAAGAAGCCCAGGCAGTAACGCCAGATGAAATATACTCTCCTCTACCTACAGTTCAAAGGCACCTTTTTAGCAACTCTTCCCAAGGGGCTTCAGGGACCACCAGAACTAAGATGCTGTCAGGAAAGCCATTCATAGAACAATATGGTTTCCTTAACTAAAAGGTGTTGACTTTACAGTTGTACCCAAGAAGATTTTGCTTGTAAACAAATATGAGAAAGTATAAGTTAGACACCATTCTCACTTCTCTGCAGTCAATTTAAATGCATAGCAGGAAAGAAATGGGATATATGGAAGCTTCAAAAGAAAGGAATAAAGAAATAGATATATCTTGCAAAGGGAAAGAAGTCCCTTTTGTTCTAAATAAGAGATGAAGATGTTTTATTTGTATCTGTGTGTGCGTGTACATGTGTGTATTACATTTGAGATGGCTCATAGGAAAGCCACAACGGATGTTTCTAGATGCATGGCATGGAGGCCTGTTTAACATCTTGTCTCTGCTCTGTTCCTTTATTATTATGAAAAGAAGCTCAAATATGTTTTGCTTATAGAAATTGCTACAGCTGAACATCTTTGAAGAATCAAAATAAAATTTTCAAAGTACTAAGAAATAAAAATTATTGGGGAATAATTAAGCTGTTTCTGTTGCCAACTACTCCTCCCCTTGGAAGAAGAGGAATCAGCTCTTATTTAAGATAATTAAAACTCTACCTGACAAAATATTGTAAGGCTTTTAGTAGCAAAGTTATGAAAAGGAAATTCTTTACTGTAATGAAAAGCCAGTAAAGATCAATGTAATTTGCCTTTAGGAAAAAGCACATGAAAGGCCTCCCTTCTTCTACTTTCCCTTGGAGATTTTCATGAGGACTTTATTTCACTGAGTTTAAGGAAGGGGTTTGTGCGAATGGAAGATGATGCTGTTTCACAACTCTCTTTTTATACTTAGGAAAGAACAACTGATAAAGTACTTTCTGAAATAACTTAATAGTGTGGAGGAAATTAAGGATGAGAAGGAAAGGTTGTTTACGTTGCTTTATCATAACAAATTGGGAGAAGTTTTAATGGATAGCTTCCTTTAATAATGGTGAATATAGCCTCGTTGTATTATTAGAGTTACAGTAGGTATTGATGCTGAAATATATATATCAAGGAGATCCTGGATGAGCATTCTGTTGGATGAGCTGTATCAAAAAGAAACCGAGAAGTGGAAAGACACAACATTATATCATAGAAGGAGGTAATTATTCACATGTCTCATTGTATCTGTCAAAATTGTCTGATTAATATGCTAATAATCAGAAGCATATATCTTTCCAGAAATAGAAATACAGTGTTTTATGCAGCATAGATTAGCACCATAGTTCTCCTCCTCCTCCTTGTCTATCATTCATTGGGCACCTCTATATGTCAAGCCCTAAAGCTCAGTGTAAAAACCAAGAAGTCCAGTTCTAATCAGCTCATTGTAAAGGATTTCTCTCCCTGAAATTTCAGTTCATCTTGTGATCATCCTGGTGATTGTTCCAGGGGGAATCCTGGACCACAGTGGCCTCTTTTATCCTAACACAAAGCAGAAGCTGTTATGATCCTCTATTTGTAGACTTTCAATACAAACCAAGTTAAGTTGACCTCATCCTCACTGAAATCAAATATTGTGTCTAATTTGTCTTTTGTGGGGGGAAAGAGGCTGAAGATATTGATGACATTTACTAAAGTATAATAAATTACTGAATGACTATATAAAGAAATAAATGGCTGGTTGGCTTATTTGGATAGAACATTAGAAATGATTTAAATTTTGTGTCTGTCATGAGTAGAATTTGGACAATGGACAATAACCACATACAGCCTCAATTTTTTCAACTGTATTATCAATACCTTTGTGAAGTAATTTACATGCAGGTTAAATGAGATCATATGAAACACTTAGCAGAAATATTGTTACATCATAGGTAGTTATTATCAGGTAGTCATTTTCATTTTTAAGATGTGTGCCACTAATTGAACTTTACGAAAAAGACGGTAGAATCCTGACCATATTTTTCAGATAAGAGTCACCTGGTTCAGTAAGTCTCTAAAATGGCCTTAATATTTATAAATTAATATGTTAAATATTTTAAACCTAGGACTTAACAAGATAACAAATGGTTTTAAAACATAATTAATAAAATATGAATGTTTGAATACAACATTTATTCAATAGCCAGTCACATTTCCACATGGGCCACATTACCAATTTCCAAATTGTTAGCTAGGAAAAAATCTGCCAGACTGCAACTAAGGAAAATGTGTTTTTTCTGGTCTAGTTTCTATCTACTTTTTCCTTTATCCCCCATTTGTACTTTTTATTTACGCACTGACTCCCATGATCTCTGACAAAGCAGTCATTCCTATTCATAAGTTTAGGCATTAATTACAGTGAACTCTCAATCTTTCTCTTGGTCTCTGCTTTCACGTGTCCAGCACAGAATATATTCAGCTAGATTCTCTATTCTGATTGCTCCTACAAGTCACTTTTTCACTACGCCTATAACTGCTGGCTGTAGAGCAGTTGTCAGAAACTCAAGTATAAGAAGAAGAGTTTGTCTTTCCAATTCCACTCCGAACTTGGTGCCTTTGCAAGAGATCCATACCCTCTCTTTAATGTGATTTCTCCATTTGAAAAATGAGGATAAAAATAATACTAAGGACATGCAAATCAAAACTACAATGAGATATCACCTCACCCCCATTGAGAATGGTTACTTAACCAAAAAACCAAACCCAGAAATTTGCAAGTGTTACTGAGGATGCAGAGGAATTGGAGTCCTGTGCACAGTTAGTGGGAATATAATATGGTGCAGACATTGTGGAAAACAACATGGCAGATCCTCGAAGCAATCAAAAACACACTCCCACATGATCCATATTCCAATCTGTGTATTGATCAAGAAAACCTGAAAGCAGAATCTCAGACATATGCAATGTTATGTTCATAAGGGAAATACTTACAGCACCATCCTGGCTCACACTACAACACTGATGAAACTTTGTCAGTCACAGACAATGCTGTATAATTCCACTTACATGACCTATCTAGAGCAGCCAAATGCATAGAAACGGAAAACAGAATGACAATGCTGACAACCAGGAGCCCGGGATTGGGGGGTAGTGGGGAGTAGTTTAGTAGGTATAGAGCTTCAGTTTATAAGAGAATAAATTCTGGATATCTGTTGTGCAACAATGTGACTACACTTAACTCTAGTAAACTTACACTTAAAAGCAGTCAAGGTGATACGTTTTGTTATGTGGATTTTACACCGGAAAAAATAATTTTAAAAATAATATCCAACTTAATGGGCAACTGTCCATGCTAGATTGTGCAAGTAAACTGCTTAGAACAATTCCTGTAACATTACAGGTACTTGGCAAGGGTCAACTATAATTATTACTTCAAGACTTAACTTCTGTTATATTCATCATTTCTATGTTGTCAATGATAAGGTTTGCTGCTGACGCAATGGATGAGTCCTATACAAATTTGCTTTTATGATGGAAGGTGGCTTCCAGGTTTACTACTCCGGTGGGAGATATGCTTATGGGGAGCATATTACATAATTCATCACTTAGTTTCCAACATCACCCAGTTCAGAATGGGACTTGAATATTTTACTTTTAAACCATTACCTGATTTTTACTTCTAGCAGTATATAGACAAGCGGTATTTTCTTTGATTTGGGTCTCTGAATATACTGTTCTTAATCACCTTGTGTCTCTCTTAAATTTGGGGGAAAAAAATGGATAAAATCAAGGTTAAAGATTTTTTTTTAATTTAGCAAGATTTTGTTTAAAAAATTATAACTATGAAACACAGCTGTGATTTCCATCATAATTCGTTATTTTAGAACTTGTAGTTTTGTCTTGTTTGCAAGCTTACTGAGATTGCTTTTTGTATATGATTGAGAATTACTTTGCAACCCATTCCCGTGTTACCATTTCCATAAAACCGTGTACTAGCCTGCTGTCACTCTTCAGTCTGTTGCCACAAAATATGTACATTTCTCTGACACATAAATCTCCATCTTTGGTGGTTTAATGAGACATAGATGAGTAACCTACATTTAGATGAAACAACAAGTAAAAACCTATTTCACAGAATGTCATAACATGCTATATACTTGAAAATAGAACTCTTATAAAAACCCCTTCATCATTGTAGCAGCTGTGATTGTAATCATTTGTAAATGATGGGCTCCCCTGAAAGGAGTTGATCACATACTTTATGCAAAGTTGGAGTAACCAAATATATCTCCTTGTCTTGTGTTGTCATCAGATGAATGAAAGCTGATCTGCTGCTCTTTATAGTCTAAAGAAATTCTATACACCTCATCAATGTAAAACAGTTTCTACCCTTGAAGTCTAGCCCTGAATTATACTCAGCTGTGATTCTCCTATTTCATTTACTCCTTAAGAGCAACCACACACACATACACACACATAAACATCATGCAGCTTTTAAAAAATAGTGATCCATTAATTATAGCAATATTCTATTGTTAATGAATTTGAATCAATGTGAGAAAGTGATCTTTTTCCTCTTAAAATATTTGTAGAGAACTACCAGGTTTTCTTTATCTGTAAATTACAATCAATGAATCAAATTATTTTTATTGTTTTGAGGGCCCTATCATTCTGCCATTTTGGAACACATGATGAGATCAGTAACGGTTATGTGTCTACCACACAACAGTTCTACAGACTTTGAGGGTGTTATTTCAAGAGAAAATGTTCCTGCAGCGTGAGCAGAACCACAAGTGTCTTCTGAAAGTGTTTACACATTTAACACAAATTCCACCTTTACAAAAAACATTCACACCTTTGCCTAGGGAAAATTAAACACACATACTCCTGAACTGCAGTTCTTCCTACATTCAACCTTATTTTGACCCTAACCACATGGGTTAATATGTCCCTCTCTAACCACATTTCACAGAATAACCAGTTCTGCTATAAATTCCAGAGTACCCTCCTCAAGTACCTAAGGCTTCCTTTTGCTGTCCTGAACAAGAATTACAGATTCAAAACTACCTTCTGATATTTTCCTTCTCTATTGCTTGTATTCTGCCTTAAATTGGCTTTCTATTCACTCATCAACCAGATCTGATTCCCCACTGGCAGAAAAGTACTGGTGCAAAAACATGTAAGACAATTATCAATCACCCATAAAGCTCTCCAGTGACTGCTAAGCCCCACTTGCCTGCTTTACTTACCATACACACAGCCCTATGCACTAAACTGCTTACCTCTGCTTTTTTCTTTTTGTGCTTTTGGATTTTGGTCAGTTAGCCCAGCTTTGTCCCTAGAAGCAAGTTTCACCCTGGTCACCTCTACTCCTGGATACAGTTAAATTGACACAATTTTTTTACATACCTCACAACTACACATGTCTGGTAGCGTCAGCCTCAGGAAAAACACATTTGGATGGACTCAAAATTAGTGATTTAAACATTTGTTTTATACAAAGGGACAGTGGGATTTGCTAATGATAGCTCACATGTGTGTATATGGCATTATATTGCATTGTTCTTTTAAAAGTCCTTCAAAACATACATTAATAAAGGAATTAATAGCTAAATTCCCTATTACTAACATGGATGCTTAATGAAAATTATTGTGCTATTCTTATTTTATTGTTGAAGGAGTAGCCTTGCAAAAATTGCAAAAATAACAGGTACATACTTAATCCTCCGATTTGCTAGACGTAGTCAAAGATCAATCCCATAACTTTTCTTGCTAACAGGCACCCTACCCTGCGGGGAAATCTGTTTTGCACAACTTCTGAAAAGGGCTGAACCCACAGAAGGTGATTTAAATGTTTTTCTTTTGAAGTCGTTTTTGAGAATTTGTTTTTCACAAAGTTCCTGAGAAAAACAGCAGAGAAGGAGCTTCAGGCTTCAGCCACATCCCTGGGACAGTTACATCTCCTGTAATCCCATCACCAAAGAAAGGCAGATGAGCCAGCTTGTGGACTTTGACATCTGGCTCGGCTTGTTTTTCTTATCTACCCTCCTCCAAGAAGAAACAAAGGAAGAGTTGCCGCAGCTTCTTGGCTGCACCCCACTAACATACAGCCCCCTTTAAATTCCCCTAGTCTCTCAGCCTCTATTTCAGCTTTTCCTGTCTCCTGCCATGGAAGGCCACTCTTTCCTCAGTATTCTCTTTCCTCACTCTTTCTCTCTCCTTTCTCCTAAGAAGATAAAATATATTATATACTTTTATATCCTAATTTTTGTCTGGAGAAATCTTTCTCAAGCCCATGTGCACTAGCTTGGCACGAGCTCATACCCAACAACTGTTCATTAGAATTTTTTAGTTCTATGATTTTAGCATGGGCTAGACTAATTTAGATACAAATTCCATTTTGTCTAGTTCAAAATCATCTGCTTTCTATCATCTTTAAACTCCACAATGTAATTCCTTCCCTTGATACATTTCATCATATTCTTGTAATGTTAGATTGCTTATTATTAACTCATAAAATAGCTATCATTTATGAAATGAACTTAGTAATACTGTAATCTTATTTAATTCTCATATCTTTAGGAGATAAGTCTTTTAAATGTTATTATAGAGCATGAAGAACCTATGAAATTAGAGGGAGAAATTTCTCGTCCTATGTCACCAGGTCAGCCTACAAAGGCCATGCTCTTTCAGCTTCCCTCTCCCATTTTCGTATTTCCCCCCAGGCTCGTTACCTTGTTTTTATTCTGTTGTACACCTATTGCATTTATTCACAGAATGGCAATTGCTTCAAATCACTCTTAGAGCATATCTAGTTATTTACATATGAGAGAGCATGAGGCTGATAATATACTACAACCAGAGCAGACAATACAAAAAGAAACACTTAATCTTGTCCTTACCAAAGTGTCACTCACCTCTATTGGAAGCTTTGCAAATACCAACATAATTTTGTACCTTCAATTACACAACTATCTGCAGCATTTATAAAATGAGAAAACGTGGCTAAAAATCAAGAATGTATTCAATTACTAATTTAAATATTTTCTGTTGTTGTTGTTGTTTTGATTTTTGTTTTTGTTTGTTCTGAGACAGGATCTCACTCTGTCACCCCAGACTAGAGTGCCCTGGCATCAGCCTAGCTCACAGCAACCTCAAACTCCCTTACTGAAATGGGCACATAGATAGCATTTAAACATTCTTGAGGACATGTGATACCATTATCATTTATTTTGGATAAATACAAGGAACTAGAATTAGGTGAATATGAACAGGTGGTTATATTGTACAAAAATGTTTCATTTACAAGAAACTTCTAGCTAATTTTACATTACATTCCTAGCAGTCTATGGGTGTTGTATCTGTTCCGGGTCTTTTTGGTTAATATTTGCTGGTTAATTTGGTTAATATTGAAAGACTTGGGACAAGACCCCCACTCTGTCCTGGACTACAATGACCTCAATCAACCGCAAGAGATGGCACTTGATGCAATCAGCAAGAGGGTTTTATTCCAGCATGCTGCGGCTTAGCTCGTAACTCTCTCAGGAGCAGAGGAGTTAAGCCCCGAACAGCAGGTTTTACAAGCTTATAAAGGCAAAAACCACAAAGTAGGGAGGGGTAGCAGACATGGCAGGGGCTTTAACCACAAAGTAGGGAGGGGGTAGCAGACATAGCAGGGGCTTTCTAGATAAGAAGAACTCTGGTTCATTACTTAACTGTCTTAAGACAAGATTAACAGTTAAACATTTGCTTAACAGTTAAACATTTGCTTAGCCCTTTTATCTGCTTCAGCTCGGGGCTATCTCCTAGAACAGTTACAAAAGGTCACATTCTCATGGTAGGGGGCGAGAGGTGCTGTTACATGGCTGGTTCCCCCTCCTCCCCTTTTGGATTTGGTAGTACTTTCCTTCAATATTAATTTGGTAAATATTTGGTTAATATTTGGTTAACACTCTTTAATTTTAGCCATTTTAGTATGTTTTTAATTTGCCTTTCCTAATAATGATGCACACATTTTTATGTGCCTTAACAGCATTTTATTTGCCTTTTAAGAAGCATCTATCTATCTATCTTATGCACATTTTTCTTTAGTTTTCCTCTACATTGTTATCGGTAGGAGTTCATTATATAGGTTAGATGGAAATCTTCTGCCAGATAAATGTGATGTCAACTATTTTTATTAGTCTGTGGCTTGCCTATTTATTTTCTTAATGATTCCTTTTAATTTAATTCCTTACTTTATCTATGAAAGTCCAGTTAGTATTTCTCCTATAGAGTATTGCCTGGTGCAAGATCCTCGCAGTTTCTCAGAAAGTAAAAAAGGCAGGTGAGGGCAACCGGAGCATGGGTTCACTCATATTGATCCTGGAAATGTAGAATCACTTACATGCAAATTGCCGTGGCCTTGAAGTAAGTTCTGACCTCCTAGAACTGCCCAGGAGACCCTCAGCAGTCTGACAGAGAAATGTGAATGTATTTTCTCAGTGTTGAATTACTAAAATAAACTCAACTAGCTTTAAAGTGCTGCTCATGAATTTGCTATATTTAGCATTGAGTATTGTAATCATGCAGTATATGTTATCAAAAATAAATGAAATGACACAAAGTCTTGTTTTTCAGTCAGCATATTATTATTTCTTTTAATTCAAGTTATCAGAAAAGAATAAAGGGAGGCCTGGCTATATACTAGCAAGTCGTTGGGTTTTAGTGGGATTCGCTTCTGAATAGGCCTTTTTTTTTTTTTTATCATCAAACTTTTTCTTATATATGTGTATAGCCCTGGTCACAGTTGAATTTGCCCTTTGTGTCCTCCAAGCTAGACTACTGTGAGGAATTCTAATCAAGAGTTTCTTGAAGAACTACTCGTAAGTTTCGGGAGTTGCAACCAGGAAAGAACACAGCATAGAGCTTGTTAACTGCCTCTGATTGCTAACAATGTGTGCCCTGAGGGAACAGGGAGAAGTTCTGCGGCTGAATAATGCCTCCAGCTAAGTCAACCTCCCAAGGTGCTTCTTTTGATAGTAATGGCTGAATCAAAACTTATTTACTGAAAATCCTCCTTCAGTCACTTAAAGAATTTTAAAACTTTGTAGAAGGCTCCGATTTTTTTTTGAAGGATCCTATTATGTCTCAGCCTTTTCCATTTTTTATACTTCATTCATTTGAGTTTGAAAATAAGAGTCAGATCAGCCTTTAAAAAAAAAAGTTTACATATTTATCCCTGTTTTTTTATTTATTCTACCTAAGCATAAGAATGCTAAGTATGTGTATTCTTTTTTTATTTTTGCAGTTTTTGGCCGGGGCTGGGTTTGAACCTGCCACGTGCAGTATATGGAGCTGGAGCCCTACTCCTTTGAGCCACAGGTGCCACCCACTATGTGTATTCTTTACACACTCACACAAATACGTAGATATATTCTTAGCACAATTAGCTTTAAGTACACATGTCCATCTCTGAAGTGTATACATATATAAGTAAGTTCGTGTATAATATAAATATGTTAAATATATAGAAATATATACCATTTACATAAATGGTAAATACTAATAATTAAAGTAGGGCCCCAAGTGGGCGAAATTTATGATGTTATAACCCAAATTGGCACAGCTATCTCTTTGAAGGCATTTGATCTCAAGTTCAAGCAAGCCTTGAACTAATGCCTTGCCTAGCCATTCCCTGAATAAGGAAAAACAAATGCAAAAATCAGGCCTTTCCCCTAACAAATATTTTAGAAGGTTGCTAACTTGAGGCCCAAAGAGAATGAAGTTTTGTCTCAGTTTACATCCCATGCTCACATTCATATTCATGCTAAAAAGTTTTGCACTATTTGGAAGGTAAATTGCAAAAACCAGGACAATAAGAAGTGAGGCTCATACAATTGGAAATATTTGAATAACTGGTTCTATAATAACCATATAATAATAGGAGTGAAAGCTGAATCTTCAACAGTTAAGATATTGGCAAAGGGAAAGTATCAGAGATTAGTGGACTGTAGGTTAAGAGAACTGGCCATAAAATTGCACTGGAAAGACATGACAAATGGGCTGAAGTTCCAGATCTGGTCTGACAGACAGAACAAAGAACTGGAATTTTGAGGAAATTTGTACATATGCAGCATTATGGAACAGGGCTTGACTCTCCAGGGGAAAGTGTAAAGAAGTGCAGAAGATAGAGAGCTGGGAGTCTGGGCCTCCCCACTGTGTTGTGGGCAGAGGACAAGTTTCAACCTATATTAGTATTAATTTTTTAAAAAATCGACCTACACCTCTTACCATTGACAAAAATTGATTCTTCATTGAATAAAAGATTTAAATTTAAGACACCAAACAACACAAATTCTAGAAGAGAGTGGGAAAACACTTGAAGATATTGGCCTGGGGAAAAAACTTTATGAGAAAGACCCTCCTAGCAATTGCAACAACACCAAAAATAAATAACTGGGACTTGATTGAGCTAAAAAGCTTTTGCACAGCTAAGAGTACCACAAACAGAGCAAACAGTCCTCAGAATGGGAGAAGATTTTTGCATGTTATGAGTCTGACAGAGGCCTGATAACTAGACTCTACAAAGAACTCAAGTTAGACATTAAGAAAAATTCAAATAACCCCCTCTATAAGGGGGCAAGATATTTTAACAGAAACTTCTCTGAGGATGACAGACAAATGGCCAACAAACACATGAAAAAATGCTCTTCTTTAATCATCAGAGAAATATAATCCAAAACCATTCTGAGATATCTCATAACACCAGCAAGATTAGGCCACATCACAAAGTCCCACATGCTGGTGGATGTGGAGAGAAGGGAACACTTTTACACTGCTGGTGGGATTGCAAACTAATACAGCCTTTTTGGAGAGAAGTATGGAGAATCCTCAAAGATCTAAAAGTAGACCTTTCATTTGACCCTGCAATCTCACTACTAGGTATCTATCCAGAAGAACAAAAATAATTTTACCACAAAGACATTTGCACTAGAATGTTTATTGTGGCTCAATTCATAATTGCCAAGTCGTGGAAGCAACCTAAGTCCGCATCAATTCATGAATGGTTCAAAAGACTGTGGTATATGTATACCATGGAATATTATTCAGCCATTAAAAAAGATGGAGACTTTACATCTTTTACATTGACCTGGATGTAGTTGAAATACATTCTTCTTAGTAAGGTGTTGCAAGAATGGAAAAATAAATATCCAAAGTACTCCATACAAATACGAAATCAATATAAAAACAATTACATGTTCCTAAGAACAATAAAACACTATTATAGCCCAGTTCAGGGGTGGAGGGAAGCGGGAGGGGGAAGAACGTTTGGCAGAAGGAGGGAGGGCAGGAGGTGGGATCTCACCTATGTGCACGCTGTGAGGGTGAATAACACGCCCCATGGAGAGGGGCTCTTCTACAAATGGAACTTTACCCTGGAAGTGAGAACAAGGTAACCTAAATATTGTACTCTCATATTAATTTGAATAAAGTTAAAATAAAAAAATAAAAAATATCAGAAGGAAATTTGTATGGCAGCTGACTGTTAACAGTTAGGAGGGGATATTTTCATAATTAGGATGAAAATAGTTAAGAAATGAGGAAGGTTGGAGCTTTAAAAACAGCTAGTCTCCACATCACAGACAAGATACCTCTTTAAGAAAGATTTACATGTAACTTGGATCCCTGATAGATAGCATACATACAGTGATAATAATAATTACAATTTTAAGATGGCTCATATGTGGTAACAACAACAGTGTACCAAACTGTAATAATAATAATAAACCCCTCTACCCCAATAAGTTACAGAAACTACTGTGCTCTTTTAATCCCTAGGTTGATAGGACACTTACCTTTATTTTGATCTTCTAACCAAATCCATCATAACCTTTTCTTTTCAATAATTAATCCACTACACTGTTTATTAATAATTGATGCTTCCATGGGAGGACTGCATTTCCCATATTCTCCATTTTTCTCACTTTTTCCTTTATAAATGTTCAGACGGTCCAGTGACTAAAGCCTAATGCTTTCCAGTTAATAACTGGATTGCATAAGGCCTTTCTCCAAATCCTTATTTCTACCTTCCTTTCCATGATTACAATGGAAAGGAAAGTCCCTACCTGGACGTGCGATGAACTTTCACTTTACAAGCATGGTCATAAAGGCAAATAGAGACACAAAATTGAATAAAAACACTAAGCTGAAAGTGACACTGTGATTAAATGACCGTAAAAACAATAGGACTAGCCACTAATGTAAAACGGCTGTGCCAAGAACCTGCTTATGCCCTGCGGTTTTGTTTACATGTGCGAAAGAAAGTAGTTCCTAGTTTATTAATTTAATTATTTAATTATAAATTCTCCTTATGGGAAGCCCTGGGAGCCCATTCGTAAGTACAGGACACTGTAAGTCGGGTCATCCATCACCTGAGGATGGCCTGCATACTGACATGGTAGAGATACATTCTATTGTTGACCCCTTAAAAAGGCCACCAGAAAAACGTGTTGATCGAAAAGCCTTACTAGATTTGTTGCAGTACGAGAAAAACTACAACCTTGACAGAGTCTTAGGAGTGTCAGAGTGGGAAATGAAGGCCTCATGAGTGTAGAGTTTTAGAATCAGAACCAAGTGATTTTCAGGGAGGTCTCACAGGACTACAAATTAAGCAAAATTTCCTAGCATTTAAGTTATCATAACTTTGGGTTTGTGTGCACACTGAGCCAAGGGTCTTGAAGCAAGTCTTGATCAGGAAGCTGTTATCCTTGATAAGTAATCCGTTTAGCTGGTTCATACTCTTATCAGCTAGAAGCAGCTATTTCCTGGGGCAAGAAGCTAAATTATTTGTGCTTGGTTCCAGCGTAGTTTAACACAAGGACAAGGAATTATCTTGGGTTCAGTTTCTACATCCTAGAAGAATTGAATTCCAGTGACTGTGTGTGTGTGTGTGTGTGTGTGTGTGTGTGTGTGTGTGAGAGAGAGAGAGAGAGAGAGCGCAAGTGAGAGAAGAGGGAGTGAGGAAGACTGAGAGAGACTAAGACAAAATTATATTTGAAGGCAGTCATCATTTTCCGGACTCTTTATTATGAGAGTTCCTGAAATGCCAAATAAAATTCTGATATTTTACTAACTATGTCAGTTCTGTCTGTTGAGTGTATAATTCACATATTTAAAGTATATTTTTCAAAATGATTTCTAAACACAAATAAAGAAATTTGTCAGGTGTTCAAACGAAGAAATGTCAGTATCTTCTATTCCTGAAAGATTAAGGAGATTTTCAAAGGTCACCTGTCAGTTCCTGACTCATTCACTCTACCAAAACCTGTGCCAATGAGGTTCAGTGTGCTGCCTACTATGGTCAAGGGACACTTGGGAAGGTGGTAGGCAAGCTCACAGATGTCTAACTTAGGAAACTCCTGTTAATAAACAGAGAAGGAAGAGCTAGTACTAATGTTTGTAACAATTGCTGAGTCTTTGCAAGAGAAAAATGCTTCATAATAGACAAATTTAACTACATTTAACACAGAGATTACAGGCACATTAAGACAGCCATATAGTTTGATAGCCTCACACATTTCCCTAGCAACCTTTGCTTGCTGTCTAAAAATTGTGTGAAGAAAATTTATTGGAAAGTGTGACAAACACCAGCAGGGCACTTTACTCATGAATATGATGATCCAAAATCTCTATGAAGTTTTCTGACACATCTCTGTTAATTACTTGAATATTATATATTATGCACAGTACAGAGAATAAATACAAGAACTAATCAAGTATTTTAAGAATTGTAAAATGTTTTATCAAAACTGTTTCACATGGCACTAAAATGTATATCATCACACTATTTTCTGACAAAAGTAAGTTTGATATATATGCTCCAAATTAGGGGAAAAAAAATAGCTGGTAATACATTAATTTTATTCTGAGGATAGAAGTCTAAATTACTTAACTATATCACTTTCATATTATTTTTCATGCAATGGACAACCTAAAAGGCTCTACTCAGAAATCTTTGCATTAAACTTAGAAAGCAATACCAAAGTTGTTTTTCTTTTAATAATTAGAATTGTGCAAAGATAGAATAACTGTTTGGTGAAATAAAGATTTTTTGGTGGAATCGATGAAGAATTTTGGGAATGATTAACTCTCAAGGCAACCAAGAAGTAATTCCTACAGTGAGAGAAAGTTTGGAGGAGATGACATTTAGGAAAGATAGTTTAATAGAAGAACTAGATGGAAACCTTGTTAGATACCTCGATAGGACATTATACTTCAGAATGTCAATTCACATTTACCAATATGGCCTAAAGGTTTTCTTCAACTTGACCAAAGTTTAAGCAAGCTTCTACTAGTCCTTTCACTTCTTTTCCTTATCCATTTACTTTATAAAACATGCTTTTGTTAATTATGTCCCTTAAGAGATGTGATTTTTTTTTTTTTTTTTTGTAGCCCCATCCAGTTTTGTAACAAGACAGTTACAAGTTACAAGACAGTTACCAGTTAGGAAGACAGTCTTCATCATAGACCTATAAGCCATCCCTTTGAATGTAATCAACAAGTGAGATAGAACCCTATTTCTCAGGCATGATGGAAGGACAGAGCCTGATTTTTTTAGAAGTTTAACTTCAGTGAGCATCATGAATCAAGTGGTAAAGCTATCTCCTGTATTGAAGATGCAACGAAGTTTACTTTTGTTTTTAGTCAGGCCAATCAGCAAACACAAATGGCCTAAGATCTTTCTCACCCCAGCTCTTTAAAAGGCTGGGATCTTCCCTATCTTCTCCTTCAAGAAGTTTTTTCGGGCTGCGCCTGTGGCTCAGTTGGTAAGGCGCCGGCCCCATGTGCCGAGGGTGGCAGGTTCAAACCCGGCCCTGGCTGAACTGCAACCAAAAAATAGCCGGGTGTTGTGGCAGGCGCCTGTACTCCCAGCTACTCGGGAGGCTGAGGCAAGAGAATCTCTTAAGCCCAGGACTTGGAGGTTGCTGTGAGCTGTATGATGCCATGGCACTGTACCAAGGGCCATAAAGTGAAACTTTTGTCTCTACCAAAAAAAAAAAATTTTTTTTCTCACTTATATACTCACTTGCACATTCAGCCAATATTTGGTTAAGAGTCCTTTGAGGACGTACTAAAGATATAATAATATGAGTTAACTATTTTCTCTTCTGAGGAGAGATATAAACACAGAAATAAAAATAAAACAAGCAAAGTTAAAGATAGATAAAATAAATTACTCTGAAAAACTAAAAGAAAGGAGCTAACTTTCACCCGAGGGAGTGGGGGAAGGTGGGCTATGCAGAGAGGGATTCATGAAGAAGCAAGCATTTGAGCTGGGCCTGAAACACCATAGGGAAGAGAGGGCTTTGGACAAACAGAAGTAGGGGAATGGAGGGCGCCTTCAAGCCAAAGACAGGAGCACAGCCAAAAACAAATATTGGTAAAGAAAATAAAACCTAGGTGATATAGGTTTGGACAGTTCTTTTTTTTTCTTTTTCATGTAAATTTTACTTTATTTTATTATTAAATCATAGCAGTGTACATTAATGCAATCATGAGGCATCATATACTGGTTTTATATACCATTTGACATATTTTCATCACACTGGTTAACATAGCCTTCCTGGCATTTTCTTAGTTATTGTGTTAAGATGTTTATATTCTACATTTAGTAAGTTTCACACGTACCGTAGGTGTGGTCGCACCAATTACCCTCCCTCCGCCCATCCTCCCCTCACCCCTTCCCCCTTTACCCTTTCCCCATATTTAGGTTATAATTTGGTTATAACTTTCATATGAAAGCTATAAATTAGTTTCGAAGTAGGGCTGAGTACATTGGGTACTTTTTCTTCCATTCTTGAGATACTTTACTAAGAAGAATATGTTCCAGCTCCATCCATGTAAACATGAAAGAGGCAAAGCCTCCATCTTTCTTTAAGGCTGCATAATATTCCATGGTGTACATATACCACAATTTATTAATCCATTCGTGGATCGATGGGCACTTGGACTTCTTCCATGACTTAGCAATTATGAATTGGGCTGCAATAAACATTCTGGTACAAATATCTTTGTTATAATGTTATTTTTAGTCTTCTGGGCGTATGCCTAGTAGAGGAATTGTAGGATTGAGTGGCAGGTCTATTTTTAGATCTCTAAGTGTTCTCCAAACAAGTTTGGGTAGTTCTTAAGCATCATGTTAAGGATTTTGACTCTTTTCTATGAATAATGAGAAGCTGTTTAAGTATTTTAAACTGGAGAGAAAAGTGGTAAATTCCTGCCTGCTAGGAAATGTGCTTGGCAATAATGTGGTGGTTGTCAAACATTTTTTTGCTTCCATATTCCATGAAAATATTTTTTGGGGAAAAAACTACCAATTCATTATGAAGTTATCCCCCGAACTAGTATTTTTAATTGAGATATCGTGGAGAGGAAATGGGAAACAAGGACCAACATGAAGGCTTGATTAGAGAGCGTTTACCCTCAGGCAGCTCAGTTTTAGGAAAAGTTGCTCCAGGAAATGGAGGATCTGTAAACCCATCTCCTCAAAATTATGTGACCCCATGTATTTTTTGGCAAGCTTTTACCACCCCCACGGGTACAGATACAGCATTTTAAAGACTGCTAAGGACACCATTGTGAAGACTATGAAAACTGAAGACAGATCAGCAGAATATTTCTTTATTAGTTCCATTATGCCATGAGTGGATCATAACTATGCCATGAAAATTTTTAAATCATTAATTAATTTATTTTCAAAAGAAGTTCAAAGCAAACTAAGTATATTCTTTTTTTAACTCTTTTTTTTTTTTAAGCAAGTGTGCTGTGAGATTATAAAGGTTGAAAACACTGGTCTAGGTAAAAGTTATTTAGTGTATGAATTAAGATGGCAGAAGTATGTTTTAGTTTTTCATGAATACCAAATCGCTTCAAGAATTACTGACTTAAAATAAGTCATTCGCTATGTGTTGTTTGGCTAAGAAGTTGTATTTCTCTGGACAAAGATGGGCTGATCTTGGCTGGATCTATAATGTGCTAGTATACCTAGTGGGGCTAGGGTCCTACTGGTCTAGAATCACATCATTCACATACCCTGGCTAACTGTCAGCTGGGGAGATGAAGGTAACACGGCTACATTTATCACATTATCTATCAGCCTAGCCCAGGACCAATCACAAGGAGATGATAGATAGCCACAGAGCAGAAACAAGCAAATTCAAAGTTCAGCCTTGAATCTCCAACATCATGGAGGTCAGCTTAGAATAAAGATATCAGGAAATAGACTCCAACCTCTAATTAAAGCTCTTGCAAAGTTTAGAAGGATGAACACAAAAAGGGAAGGAATTGTGATCATTTTTACAATCACAATGTTGACAGAGAGGCCCTCTCTGAGAATTTAGAGTGTCACTTTAAAAAGAATATTCTGGCATGAGAAGGTAAGTTGTATCAGTGGAAAGTCTAAAGTGTGGAAATTAATGAAATACCTGAAGTTTGGGTGGTCTAGTTTGGTAAAATAGACTTAATTAAAAAAGGATAGATGAAAAAGAAAGAATGTACAAGATTAGGTATATTATTAATTATAGGCAGATGACAGTTTCCTCTAAAATTTATTATAATTGAATTGTAATTGTAATTACAATTGTAATTGTAATTGAATCGTAATTCTTAAATAAGAATTACACTGAAATTATTTTATTTTTTGAGACAGAGCCTCAAGCTATTGCCCCGGGTAGAGTGCTATGGTGTCACAGCTCACGGCAACCTCCAGTACTGGGCTTAGGCGATTCTCTTGCCTCAGCCTTCCGGATAGCTTTTTTTCCTTTTCTTTTCTTTTTTTTTTTTTTTTTTTTTTTTTGAGACAGAGTCTCATTATGTCACCCTTGGTAGAGTGCCGTGGCATCACAGCTTACAGCAACCTCCAATTCCTGGGCTTAAGCGATTCTCTTGCTTCGGCCTCGGCAAGATGCCCAGCTATTTCTTGGTTGTAGTTGTCATTGTTGTTTGGCAGGCCTGGGCTGGATTCGAACCCTCCAGCTTTGGTGTATGTGGCTGGTGCCTTAGCCGCTTGAGCTACAGGCACCAAGCCTGAAATTCATTTTAATTGAAACTTCCTTGGTGAACTATTCTACATTTAAATTTGGTCAACTTTATCATGGATTCAGAGAAGTATCAAATATTAGTCCCTCAAAAAGTTTTTGAGACTATGTAATCCAGCCCCCTCACTTAACAAATAAGAAAGTAGGGGCGGTGCCTATAGCTCAGAGGAGTAGGGCGCTGGCCCCATATGCTGGAGGTGCCAGGTTCAGGCACAGCCCCTGCAAAAAACTGCAAAAAAAAAAACAGAAAGAAAGAAAAAAAATAGAATACATCACTCAGTAACATTCTTTTATCCAATAAATAAAGAATATTTGGCAAAGCACATCTGATTCCAGAACCAGCAATAACAGAAATCAAGTAACTCTCAATTGTGTGTTTTATAAAATGATGCCAGGACATGAGTAAAAATTCTACAGGTGATGTGAAATTGCATTTTCTTCAATTCATCCTTTTCCTTTGTGAGTCTTTAGTAATGGACTTGAATTTTATCTTAAATCATAACATATTGAGAATAAAAGGAATCTTGGAGAGAACCGAATCTACATATTTTGAAACTGTGTTTAGGGTTTTTCGTGTATACCTCATGTGCTTCTGAGAGGGGAGAATTCTAGACTTCTGGTCTCACTTAACCCAGATGATTCTCTTGTTATCTGCCTCATATACAAAGGTTACGTAAATGAGTATAGGTTTCTTTAGATAAAGCTATTTAAAGGTACAAATGTTTTCAAAAAATATGAAACTACATAGTGATCTAATACAACAAAAGCTATAGTATAAGAAAATAGAACAGAATAAGTAAAATCACTTGCTGAAATTGATAGAGCATTTCTGACAAAACGGTGGCAAGGATCAGCATTCCCAAAGGCCCAACCCACTTCTTTCCTCAAATTTGAAGTAAGAAAAGAAACAGTAGTAATGCAAGGAAGAAAATATTGGACAGTGTCCCAAGGCAGCACATGAATTCCAGGGACTGCCTGAGAAATATGGAACTGACTACAGTGAGAACATATATTAGTTGTGAAAATAGAGTGATAAGTATAGTTATAAATACAAATATGTGTGTGTGAATGTGATTCTCTCTGTGACATCTATACCTTAAAACTCACAGATACCTGAATAGAAACCATCTGAGAATCTTTTATCTTATTCTCTTCATCAAGTATGATCTTAGGGTGGCTAATCACGGTTCTGCTTAATCAGGTATTCTGATTAATAGTAGCTATATATATATGCTGCAGATAATTGAATTTCCAAACATTAGAATGCAAGTAAATACCTTTAACATTAAGCCTATACCAAACAAAATGTAATTTGTCTTTGTTGAGTCAACAGTCCTAATAGTTCAGGGTTGTTATGATGAGTTTCATTATCAACTTACGGCTGAATCATAAGAGGTCGTGCTACCACTAAGTTCCAGAATACTGCACAGTGGACAGCTTGTGTAGAAAAGAAAAGAGACAGAAATTTCCCTTTCTGCATATCTGAATTACAACTCATGTTTTGTTTATAAGTTTTACAAATTCACTAATGCTCATTTTGGATTGTAAGTAAAGATTGAGGAAGACACAGCCCACAGCATCTCGGTAGTTATGACAGATGGGATTAACCTTGTGGGAATGCTTGAAATTCATCTGTAAGATGTAGAAAAATAAATTGTTACACAGTGAGAGCTTTTTCTTATCCGAATTCCTGGCAAAATGGATATCAATTATTTCTTGTTTCAAATTTTAAAACAACATCTAGTAAAAATTTTGTCCCCGAGATTAGGGAATAGCTTAACAAAATAAAGTATCAAGCTAGTAAAATTACATACTTATTAAATTTGTCCAGATAAATAGAATTTAGTAATCACCAGTCTTAAAATATTTTCTAAAGCTAAGTTTGAAAAGGCAATGTGATATTCAAAGCAGATAAGTTTCATTACAATGATAATTTGGACAAAGAAGCAAAATGTCTCTACTATCAGAAAATTGAACTTTTAGAAAAACCTCAAGGCAAACTATTATTCAAAAGCAGTTTCTCCCCCAAGGTATTCATGATAATAATATAAAGAAAGTTTCAAGCCCGAGAAAGAAGAGTGATCATATACTATTATTTTTATAAAATGAAAACCAAAATTCTGATGAGATCTTCATAAGTTGAAAAATAAGTTATGTCCTAAGATAGATGTACATTTATGTGGCCATACACAATTCTTATGTCTATGTTTAATGGTATACAAAAGAGGGTCTCTTTTGTATGTATCTTAAGAGTTATGAAAATTCATATTATCAGTATAGGAGTATCAATTTATTTGCTAAAGTATCATTGCATGTTCTCTTATCCCTCTTGCCAGCGTATGCCCTTTGACCAACATCTTTGCTTGGTTTGGTATGGGCTTAATGTTAAAGATGTTGACCAACATCTGACTAAGCACTGTCATATAATTGTGGTTACTATGCATGTGTCAATATTGTAAATTGGGCATTAGGGAGAGCTCGATTGCCTTTTGGTTCTAGAGACCTTTATGTCTCTATATGTTCCCTTTCATCTATGAGTAATTTTCATAGTAAATATTTTTAATCAAGATACAATTGTAATGGTTTTCAGGACAGGTCACCCAGATCAAACACTTTATCTGATCATCCTCCAGATAAAGTGGCAATAGAAGATCTTTACATGTTAACTCAGGGTACAAATGACACAGTGGAACCCGGCGTTCTGATAGCCATTTTAGTTGAGGGCTAGGTCACTGATGTTCAAAAAATGTGTTAACATATCTCTTTAACATAGGGTGACTATAGTAAAATCCAGTTTATGGTATAGTTGAAAATAACGAAAAGAGTAGAATTCAAATGTTCCTAACATAAGAAATGAAAAATGCTTGAGGTGATAAATGCTTTAATTACCCTAATTTAATATTATACACTATATACCTGTACCAAAACATCACATGTGTACCAGAATACATGGATATACAACTACTACTTATACATAATAATTAAAAATAAAAATATTAAAAATTATTTTAAACCATGTATACCCAAATGAATTTCAATTTTGAATCCCCAATATTTTTTAAATAATTGCAAATCAATGTGCCAATGGCTCCTGTCTACTAAGAGGATTATCAACCACCATCAACATTTAAAGGTATACATGAACCTGGAGAATGTTATGGTAAGCAAAGAAGTCACACACTGAAAGACAAATACTTCCTGATCCCATTTACATGTGGATCTATTTACATTACATGTGGATCCCATTTAAATGTGGATCTATTGTTAAAACATTGAGGTTTAGAAACACAGTAAAACAACGGTTTCCAGGGGATGGCAGGTAGAGGAAACGGAATGATGTTGGTCAAAAGGGATACACTGGAATTACGAGATATATTACCAAACACCTAATTCAACATAATGACTAAAGTTAATCATGTATTATAGACTTGAAATTTGCTAAGAGGATACATCTTATTATCATTACACATGTAACAAATAACTAGTGAGATGATGATGATTATTATTTAGCTTGATTGTGGTTATCATTTAGCAATCTGTATTATATTTAAACATCACATCGTACACCTTTTAATATATATAATTTTTATTTGTCAATTATATTTCAATAAAGGTGAAGGTATATTTAGGTATATATAATGAAGGTATATTTAGGTATATATAATCAACAGTTCATATTAATGATCATAAATATTACATTTCTTTCCCTTGAAGGCCAAGGGTGGAATAATCATTCAACATGATTTTGGTCTAACAATTACTCCTAATGTGACTAAATCAAGTAACTATTTCATCCTAGGAATAAGCAGTAAGGTATAGAGAGAATGTCTCCCCATAATGTTAGATAGTACATTGCACAGATATATGTTCAAGGAAGGTTCAACCTCATTCATGTCAGGCATTAAATATGATTGTTCCCTATGGCAACTAACAGCCAAAGTGGCCATTTAAAATGGACATATATATACAGAGTGTGTCCATCATGGCAGAAATGTTGTACTAGGCAACTAACAAAAAATTGAGTAACCACTTTCAAAATTTTGTCTAATTATTTGACTCACCTCTAATAAAAAGGAATAAATATTCATTATTTATGTTAATGGATGTTAGCATCTTTAAAATGCCAACAAAGAAAAGCCAAGGTTCATAAATTTGGAAAGGAGAGCTTTATTTCTTATAAAGATTGCAGCCTCTCCATTCTGATAGTCTGGGAAGCAGAGCCTCCTGGCAGAAGTTGGAAACATACTGTAAGGGAAAGGTACAGGGAATAGGAGTTTATGCTGAGTAGGGTGGCCAAAGGTACTGGTTTAATAAGCTATTTGAGAAGTTGTGAATATTTGTGAAAAGAGAAACATGGGCATGCACAGTTGAGCTTGGTGCCACTTCATGAGGTTCATGTCAGCATAATCTGGGAGTAGATTCATAAACAGGTACACATGCTCAGTAAAAGAATGAAAGACTGTTATACAATCATTTTGAGTCACTTCACAGCCATCTATCTATCACAATGATTAAAGATTTGCAGGACTTTAGAAAATTGTTCGTTGGTTTTGATATGTGTAGAAAAGGAGGTAGTTCCAAGGTATAGTAGAACAAGTATCTTTGGGCAGCAAAGTCATGATGACTAAGACCTATTGGGCAAAAATAGTAAAGATCATAAAAATAGAATAAATGAGAATAGAAACAAGGACTTAAAATCAAACACCATCTGTTCTCCCTTATAAATGAGAGCTAAACAATGTATACATATGGACAAAGAGTGTGGAATGATAAACAGGGGATACTCAAAAGAGTGAAAGGGAGGGTGGATAGTAAGAAACTGCACAATGGCTACAACATTATCTGGGTGATAGACTAAAAGTCCAGACTTTATCACTGTGCAATATATCCATCTAAGAAAATTTCACCTATACTCCTTAAATGTATACAAAAAAAGAAAAAACAAAAGAACTTAATGAGCAAATTTTGCATGCCTCAAATCTTGGACATATTTTACAGTTACACAGATGTTACAGAATGATTTTAGAGATGTTTTTGGATTCATCTCCTCAGTCTGTACATATGCAGGCAATAATAGCTGAACATTTTGATGCAGAATTTGCATGTTTATATCATAATTGATGTGGTGTTATTCCTGTTTACATGTCTTTGAGGCAACTGTTGAATCTATGAAATTCTCTACAGATCCATAAAGAAATACCAGTTTACTATTGTACTCAGTAGGCTCACTGCCCAAACTGCTGTACAGGAGAGACTTCTGATTCATCTCTCTGGATTAAGGTCTTCTTAGGTTCAGAACGTGCTTGAGGCCAACAAATACAGACCTATAAGTCTGTATGGAACTTATTATTCATCAATACATTACATATATCAGTATCTGGATGAAGAATGAGGCAGATGAGTCCAAAGTTAAGAGTTTAGTATCATTTATTTATTTCTTCCAACCATTTTTTTTCTTTCATGCTCTTTAGAAAGTTGGAAATGTGGCCTTTGGGGCAAAGGAGAGACAAAGAAATGCTGCCATGCCTATCTCGACTCTTCCCGTACAGAGTGGCGAAGAAAAAACTCAAACCATTCCAACTGTTGCTAAGACTGCTCCAGGCAAAATCACAGAGTTAAAAGCATTAGCATGAGGATAATGACTGCTCAACAGTCATTCCTGAACATGGTCTTCTTTTCAAACACATTCAAAGTATGTCTTCTACTTAGATAAACTGGGAGTATCATAGGAAATCCATTAACCTTGTTTTGGTCAGAAGTACTTAATCTGGAGTATGGCTTGCCCAGTCATTGGTCCCCATAATGAAAACCCACTTGGGAATGGCTGTGTAAGGTTGCATCTTTACTATGATAATTTGGATGTATTCTTCCCCAAATTCAGGCTGCCTATAAGCTTTCTGATACTCCAGCAAATAATTGTGGCCAAAAGACAATTATATCATTATTCAATTAAGAAGCTCATCTTGGAATTCGTGAGATAGGAAACATGATATAGCTTAACTTAAGTTTATTTTCTCTCTTCAAATATGCCCTCCAAAAAATGGCTTTAAATAATGAATTTTTCAAAGTATAAACTAATCAGATGACAAGTGGAGTCATTTCACATGACACCATGTCTCCAGAAAAAGCCAACATGTTTGACAGTCTTGAAGTCTTAGCATAGAGTCCATAGACCCTGATGTGTGTACTTACGTATATACACATATATACATAAAAATACACACACACATGGTCATACACATACTGATATGACTGATAAAGAAGGGAGGAGTGATAGCCTGGCTTCTAGCCAGCTTAAGTCAAAGAACTAATTAAAATAAATTAGATGACTTCAAATGCATAATACTGTTCTACATTTGACATTATGTAGCAGTTTCTCAGTCTTGACCCTTATTATCTTGACCCTTATTGTTTTGACCCTTATTGGTAAGACAAGGGATATGTCTTGGTAATGCAGGTCCTACCTGTTATAGTAACTTCTACTATATTTGCTGAGAATGGTCTGTCATATTCATCTGGACGTCCAACAGCAGTAATAAATTGAGTGGATTGACTTGGAAAGTAGTGCGTTTCCTAGAACTAAAAGGTTCTTATGGAAACTTAGCCAAGGATCATAAAGATCTTTCAATTTTTCATTGATAACATTTGTACAAATAATAAACATTTTTAAATTGACTAATTATTAAAAGATCAGTAAAGAAACATTCCTGTGAGCCATTAGATGTTTGTACACGGAGCCCTTTCTAAGCCTCTTTTAGATGCCAACAGTTAGTCAGTAACAAATTAGCTATATTTACTTCACCACATAGCAGTTTGCAGGATAATGAATCATTTGTAAGACAAGATTATAATACTTAAATCAACTCCCTTAAAGTGTGGAAGAAGACATTATTTCTTGGCCTATAATTCAAGTTATATGAACCAGAATAATACAATTATAAAGGCAAAAAAGTCTGCTCTCACCACCATTTTAATTTTAGAAATATCTATATTCCAAATCCTTGAAGTTACATATAATAAATTATCAGAGCAAAGGTGTCAGGCTCTATGCACTTACAAAAAATTACTTTGTACAAATATTTCATTTATGCAAAGATTTAAGCATAGAATTTTGACAGAGACTACTAATTATGTCCTTGATAATGAAATCCAAACAATAGGAAGAAATAATTATATAAGGTCTCATGGAGAGTCAAGAGCAGAGTAGATATAAAATTCATATACCTTAATAAGCAGAAATATTCTTCAATTTATAAGTTAATGAATTTGAAACATTTTTTCTCTTATGTTAATATTTCAAATACTTTTTAATTTATTCCAAATAAGATCCCTGATTTGTTTTAGGCATTTCTGCCTAAAAGAGGAGGGGTGCCTACAGAGAATAAGATTACAACACAAGCTACAAAGCTGGAAAAATATTAAGAAAAACAGAATGAGAAGAAATAAATAGAGTTCAAGAAAAAAGGAAAGAAGAAAAGAAATCTGTACAGTACTTAATACTGTATAAGAAGCCACAAAATAGAAAATATATTCTACTAAAAATTATATCAAAGCCATGGAAAATAAACTAGAGTAAATAAATACAAAATGAAATGGGTAAGAAAATAAAAGTTTAAAATAATAAATTAGTGAGAACAATTACAGATAACAGATAGCAGACCTCATATATATATATATATACATATAATATATATATACATATATATGTATATATATTCCCTACATAAGAAAATCAAACAAATGGAAGAAATATATATTACCAAGTTATAGTGAAAGAAAGAAGGAGGGAAACAAAGTCAAGAAGAGAAGGAAGACAAAAAAACAAAATTGAGAAACAATAGCATAGGCATGATGTCAGAAATATAGGAGAATAAGAGATTCCCACTTCTATAGCCTCACAGCAATAATAATCTGGTCGCCATCCAAAGACAAAAATGCCTTCATGAGCACTTTTGAGAACTTTGGGATCCATATAGGAGTATGCAAAACCCCAGTGGAGTCTATTAATGAAGAGGGCTTATTTGAGAAGGCAGCCTGCATCTGAATGACAAGCTTGCCAATGGCAGTACTATCTGTAGACCTAGAAACAGTACTATCTCCATTTGGATTCAGAGCTCCATTTTTCTGTGGTTCTGCTACAGCAATTTCCACCAGAGGACCTAGCAGGAGCCATATCCATCTGTGTCTTGTGTTGCAGCTCCACCAGCTTCTGTCCTAGCTGTGCATACTGAAGCAAACTGTGATGCTGCTCCACCCTCACTCAACCACCGTCTGGAAGCATCCCTGCTTGTCAAGGGATCTAGGTGGAAATAGACCTGTCCATACCTACAGAATCAGGACCTTTTACCTCAGTCTGACCACAAATTATGAAGTATCCCTGTGATACAGCTCCAGCTTCACTCGCCCATGGTCTAGGAGCAGTTTTTCCTTACCCCCAGTCCATGTATCAGCCAGATGGCATGCTTATCTATCCTTCCAAAGGGAAGTCTGCAGACTTGGCCTGCCTGTGCAACATAAAGTAGCCCCGTGATTAAGTTCCAGCCCCTCTCAGTCACAGTAGGGACCAGTCCAGTCAGGCCATGGACCTACCAACTGACCTTGAGGATGCCATCCCAGGGACCTACCAGGAAGTATACCTCACACCCATTTACACACCAGGTAACCAGCTCTTCATCTTCAAATCTAACTGGAGACCCTAAAGTGAACCACTCTCCTAGTGCTAGCCCTACTGACCAAGGTCCTAGATCTCTCCTATACTTCTGTGAGATCAACATTTGTAGATTCTAAATATGAGTGATAACTTGTGAGTTATTTGTCATTCTATTTCTGCCTTATTTCACTTAACATAATGTTCTCTGGGTTCATCAACATTGTCAAAATGTTTTTTTTATGGATAAATTATATGACTGTGTAATTATACCCCTTTTTTAATTTATTCATCTGTTGATGATATTCTGTTGTTTTGCTATTGAATGATTTGAGTTTCTCATATATTTGAACATTAACTCCTTATTAGATGTATAGTTTTCAAATATTTTCTCCTATTCTGTCATATGTCTCTTCACAGTTGACTATTTCCATTACTGTGCAAAAGCTTTTTAGTTTGATTTAATCCCATTTATCTATTTTTGCATGGAAGTGAAAATAGCTCTGTGATACATTAATTTTGTTTCATTTGTATATAACCCAAAAGCGTATTTATAGATCTTTAATTATTTCCCCAAGTTTCATAATTAATAATGAGGAAGTTTATTTTATCTCCTTTTTCTCTCCAGGTATGTTCTATATTATTCCTCCCAATAGCATTCAATCTTCTTTAAAGTGACTGCATTCAAAATTTCACCCCCATGCCTCCAACTTATTTCTTCAGACCTGTATTTATAATCCTGTGCTAAACATCTACAATTGGTTCCAAGATACCTCAAACACAGTCTAATTTAAACTGAACTAAACATTCTTATTCAAACTAGTTTTTCAAGATGCTCCCTGACTCAATATTCAAAATGGAAATCTAGTAATTATACTGACACCATCTTCTACTACCTTTTCATGTTCAATATTTAAATATCTTTAAATTTCGTCTAATTATTTGATTCTATACTAATGTTATCTAGCCCAAATTACCAAAAGAGCTCCTGAGCTAGTCTTCTGTACTCTGGGATTATCTTTTGTGAGAGGGGACAGTCCCTTGATTTAAGAAATAGTGTTAGAAAAACTGAATAGTCACATGAAGAATAATATAGTTAGACCCCTATCTCTCACCATATACAAAAATAAACTACAAATGGATTGAAGACTTAAAATATGACCTCCACATATGCAACTACTAGGAGAAAAATCAGAGGAAAGTTCCATGACATTTATCTGGGCAATGGTTTTTGTGAATATTACCTCAAAAGCACAGGAAACAAAATAAAACATGGAGAAATGACACTATATCACACTAAAAAGTTTCTGCATAGCATAAAAAATAACAGAATGGACTAATTATATTATAGAACATTAAAAAGCTTCTGCACAGCATAAAAACAATCAACAGAATGAAGAGACATTCTACAAAATGTGAGAAAATATTTGTAAATTATACATCTGATAAGGGGTTAATATTCAAAATATATGAGGAACTCAAACAACTCAGGGGTGATAAAACAAATAACCCAATTATAAAAATGGACAAAAGACTAATGGAACACAAGAGAGAAGCTCAATATAAACCCATTCACATATGACCAACTGATCTGTGACAAAGCAGATAATAACATACACTAGGGAAAAGAAGCCCTAATCAATAAATGGTGCTGGGAGAACTGGTTAGCCATAGAAGGAAGAATAAAACCGGATCCATATCTCTCATCACTCACTAAAATAAATTCAAACGAACACAACACTTAAATGTTAGGCATACAACTATAAGGATTCTAGAAGAAAATGTTGGAAAACTCTTCTAGATGTCAACCTAGGTAAAGAATTTATGAAGAAAACCCCAATGGCAATTATAGCAACAACTATGTATTTATAAATACATTGAACTTGACTAAATTAAACAGCTTCTGCACGGTGAAGGAAATAATCAATGGAGAAAACAGAGAACCTACATAATGGGAGAAAATATTTGCAAACTATACATCTGACAAAGTGCTACAAAGAATCTACAAAGAACTCAAACAAATCCCCAAGGGAAAAAAATAAAAACCTATAAAAAGTGGTCAAAATACATGAACAGAAGCTTTTCATTTTTTTTTTTTTAATATTCTTTCAGGTTTATTGAGGGTACAAAGAATTAGATTACACTGTTAACATTTTTTAGGTGAAGTCCCTCCTATAATTGTGTCCCATCCCCAAGAGGTGTGCCATACACTGTCACCCCCTACCCCGTTACCTCTTAGCCTCTCCCCACTCCCTTGTCCCCATCCCACCTTGATTGACTTGAGTTTTCGACTTGAGTTTTTCTCTTATGTGGGTATGTATTAGATCATCTACTGACTTCATATTTTAATTGACAACATTGGATTCTTGCTTCTCCATTCCTGTGATACTTCACCAAGAAGAATGTGTGTTTCAACTACATACAGGTTAATACAAAAGATGTAAAGTCTCCATCTTTTTTAGTGGTTGAATAGTACACCATGGTGTACATATACCACAGCTTATTGATCCAGCCCTGGGTAAGTGGGTATTTAGGCTGTTTCCACATTTTGGTGATTATAAATTGATCTGCAATAAATAGTCTAGTACAAATGTCCTTATGATAAAATGATTTTTTTTTCTTCTGAGTAGATGCCTGATAATGGGATTACAGGATAAAATCTTAAGTCTAATTTGAGTTCTTTGAGGATTCTCCATACTTCTTTCCAAAAAGGTTTTGGAGGCATAAAAAAATGGAAGTAAAAATCATGCTCTTGGCTGGGAAGAATCAACAATGTAAAAATGTCTATTCCACCCACAGCAATCTATAGATTCAGTACAATCCCCATTAAACTACCAACATCATATGTTGAAGAACTGAGGAAAAAATCCTTCATTTCGAATGGAACCAGAAAAAAACCTGTTTAGCCAAGGTTATTCTTGGCTTCACCCTAGAGACTTCTGGCTACATTACAAGTCCACACTAATCCAAACAATATGGTATTGGCCACCAAAATAGAGACAAAGACATATGGGACAGAACAGAAAACTAAGAGATGAAACCAGTCTGTACTTGCCCTCTGAACCAAACAAAAGCATACAATGGGGAAAAAAAATCCCTATTCAAAAAATGGAGCTGAAGGAACTGTATAACCACATGTAAAAGACTGAAACTGGACCCACGCCTTTCACCACTTACAAAAATTGACTCAAGATGGATATAGAAGCTTTTCAAAAGAAGGTAGACAAATGGCCAATAAGACATGTAAAAATGCTCAATGTCTATAATTATTAAGGAAATGTGAATTAAAACCACTGTGAATATCACTTTATGGCCATTAAAATGGCTTTTATTAAAATGAAAAAAATCAATAAATACTGGCATAGAGGCAAAAAGGAAGGGATACTTACACACTGTTGATAAGGCCTCAAATTAGTACAACTTCTATGGAAAACAGTGTGAAGATTATAGCAGAAATAAATGAAATAGAGACTAGAAAGAAAATTAAAAAGATAAAAACTGAGGTTTTTAAAAGATAATCAAGTTGATAAAACTTTAGCTTCACTAACCAAAAAAAAAAAACAGGGAGAGAATTCAAAGTTATAATGAAAGAGGAGACTATTGTAAACAATTATATGACAACAAATTAGATAGTTTAGTAAAATGGATAAATTCCTAAACAATGGCTAAGTTCATAAATACAATATACCAAGACTACATAATGAAAAAAATAGAAAATCTGCATAGAATATAATAATAACTAAGAAGATCAAAGCAGTAATCAAACCTCCTAATAAATGTCCATGACCAGATGGCTTCACAGATGAATTTTACCAAATATTTAAAGAAGAATTAACACAATCCCTCTGAAATTTTCCAAAATTTGAAGAGGAGATAACATTTCCAAATTCATTTTATGAGGCCAGCATTATCCTCATACTAAAGCCGTATAAGGACACCACGATGAAAGAAAATTATAGACCTGTATTCCTGGCAAATATAGATGTGAAAATCCTCAACCGAATATTACCAAACTGAATTCAGAAGCATATTCAAAAGATTGTGAGTTTTATTCTTGGGATTCAAGGATGTTTCAATATATTTAAGTTGATAAAAATGGCATACCACCTTAACAGAATGAAGGACACAAATCATGTGACCATCTCAATAGATGCAGAAAAAGCATTTAACAAAATTCAACATGCTTTCATTGGGAAAAAGTCATCAAAACATTAGACATAGAAGAATATATCTGAGCATAATGAGCACCATATAAGACAAATCCACAACTAACATTATACTCAATTATAAAATGTTTTTCTTCTAATATAAGGAATAATATAAGAGTTCCCATGCATGTTTTTTATGCAGCATAGTGCTGAAAGTTCCAGCCAAATCAATTAGTCAAGAAACAGAAAAAAAAGCCATGAAAATTGGAAAGAGAAAGGCTATACCATCTTTGTTTTCTGATGACATAATCTTATGTATGAAAGAATACCATAAA
Source organism: Nycticebus coucang (assembly GCF_027406575.1). Taxonomy (NCBI): domain Eukaryota; kingdom Metazoa; phylum Chordata; class Mammalia; order Primates; family Lorisidae; genus Nycticebus; species Nycticebus coucang. Next base: position 97,580,883 of record NC_069790.1, read on the forward strand.
GGCTACACCAAAATGGTTTGAACTAAAAAATAAATTTTAGAAAGTTGCAGTATACAAAACTATTTTCTATTTTTTTTTCATTTTTTTGTCTTGGTGTATTTTATTCAACATATACAAATCAGTTGCATTTCTATATATGATTATATGTAGTTAATGATTTTACAGGGAAATTAAGAAAGTTATTTCATTTCCAATAGCATTCAAAAGAATCAAACTTAGTAATAAACTTAAGCTAAGAGATGAAAGACTGTGTACTACATTAAAACTACAAAACACTGGATGAAAGAAATTAGAGACACAAATAAATGGAACTTAATCCTGTGTTCATAGATTGGAAGACTTAATATTGTTAAAATGTCCACACGACCCAAACAGATTCACGGATTCTGTGATATCCCTACCAAAATCCCACCAGCACTTTTTACCAAAGTAAAAAATGATTGTAAAATTTATATGGAACCACAAATGATGCAGAAAAGACAAAATGATCTTGAAAGAGAACAAGGCTAGAATCCTTATATTTCCTTATTTTGAAAGATATCACAAAGCTACAACAATTTAAAACAGCATCGGCCTGTGGCTCAGTGGGTAAGGCACCAGCCCCATATATCAAGGGTGGCAGGTTCGAACCTGGCCTGGGGCCAAACTCCAACAACAACAAAAATAGCCAGGTGTTCTGGTGGGCACCTCTACTCCCAGCTACTCGGGAGGCTGAGGCAAGAGAATCGCCTAAGCCCAGGAGTTAGAGGTTGCTGTGAGCTGTGACACTACAGCACTCTACTGAGGGCGATGAAGTGAGACTCTATCTCTAAAAAAAAAAAAAAAATAATAATAATAATAAATAAAACAGCATCATACTGCCATGAAGACAGACAATGCAACAATGGAGCAAAACAGAGAGCCCAGAATCAGACTCACATATACATGGTGAAGTAATTGTCAACAAAATTGCCAAGAGGAAATGGGAAAGGATACACACCAAGACATTACTCAGAAATAAAAACAAAGCAGGAGGAATTACGCTACCAGACCTCAGACTATACTACAAATCAATAGTGATCAAAACAGCATGGTATTGGCACAAAAACAGAGAAGTAGATGTCTGGAACAGAATAGAGAACCAAGAGATGAATCCAGCTACTTACCGTTATTTAATCTTTGACAAGCCAATTAAAAACATTCAGTGGGGAAAAGATTCCCTATTTAACAAATGGTGCTGGGTGAACTGGCTGGCAACCTGTAGAAGACTGAAACTGGACCCACACCTTTCACCATTAACTAAGATAGACTCTCACTGGATCAAAGATTTAAACTTAAGACATGAAACTATAAAAATACTAGAGGAGAGTGCAGGGAGAACCCTTGAAGAAATCAGGCTGGGTGAGTATTTTATGAGGAGGACCCCCCGGGCAATTGAAGCAGCTTCAAAAATACACTACTGGGACTTCATCAAACTAAAAAGCTTCTGCACAGCCAAGAACACAGTAAGTAAAGCAAGCAAACAGCCCTCAGAATGGGAGAAGATATTTGCAGGTTATGTCTCCGACAAAGGTTTAATAACCAGAATCCACAGAGAACTCAAACGCATTAGCAAGAATAGAACAAGAGATCCCATCACAGGCTGGGCAAGGGATTTGAAAAGAAACTTCTCTGAAGAAGACAGGCGCATGGCCTTCAGACATATGAAAAAATGCTCATCATCTTTAATCATCAGAGAAATGCAAATCAAAACTACTTTGAGATACCATCTAACTCCAGTGAGACTAGCCTATATCACAAAATCCCAAGACCAGAGATGTTGGCGCGGATGTGGAGAAAAGGGAACACTTTTGCACTGTTGGTGGGAATGCAAATTAATACATTCCTTTTGGAAAGAGATATGGAGAACACTTAGAGATCTAAAAATAGATCTGCCATTCAATCCTGTAATCCCTCTACTGGGCATATACCCAGAAGACCAAAAATCACATCATAACAAAGATATTTGTACCAGAATGTTTATTGCAGCTCAATTCATAATTGCTAAGTCATGGAAGAAGCCCAAGTGCCCATCTATCCATGAATGGATTAATAAATTGTGGTACATGTACACCATGGAATATTATGCAGCCTTAAAGAAAGATGGAGGCTTTACCTCTTTCATGTTTACATGCATGTAGCTGGAACATATTCTTCTTAGTAAAGTATCTCAAGAATGGAAGAAAAAGTACCCAATGTACTCAGCCCCACTATGAAACTAATTTAGGGTTTTCACATGAAAGCTATAACCCAGTTACAACCTAAGAATAGGAGGAAGGGGGGAAGGGAGGGGAGGGATGGGAGAGGTGGGTAGAGGGAAGGGGATTGGTGGGATTACACCACCGGTGCATCTTACAAGTGTATATATGAAACTTGGTAAACGGTCTGTAAAGCTAGTGAATGATGCCCCATGATCATATCAATGTACACAGCTATGATTTAATAAAAAAAAAAAAAAAGAAAACAGGGAAACTTGAAGCCAATTAAATGCAGTCGAAAAAGTGTTAGACAAATCTACTAAGATGCTGTAAAACATATGGAAACGTTGCAGATCTATAAATATTGGCATAATACACAACTGATAAAAGCACATAATAAAAAGAAATGTACAGTTAAAAGAAAAGAATTTTATGCATTGAAATCTAAAAAAGTAAATAAATAAATCATGTTGGGAAAACTAGATATGCATATGTGAAAGAAGGAAATTAGACCCTTATTTTTCACCACACACAAAAAACTGCTTGAAACCAATTAAAGACTTAAAAGTAAAACTGAAACTATAAAATTCCTAGAAGAAAACACAAGGAAAAATTGCCTTGACATTGGTCTTGACAGAGATTTTTTGATATGATACTGAAAGCACAGGCAATCAAATCAAATAATAATGGTAATAAATAAGTGATATTACATCAAACTAAAAACTTCTGCACAACAAAGGAAACAATCCAAACAATGAAAAGCCAACCTGTATAATGGGAGAAAATACTTGCAGATCATATATCTGGTAAAAGTTAATACTCAAAATATATAAATAATTCATACAATTTAATAGCAACCAAAAAAATCCCACCCATGAACTAAAACTAGATCACTTAATTTTAAAAGGGAAAATGTCTGGAATTGACATTTCTCAAAGGGAAACATGAAAATTGCTAACAGGTGTATGAAAAAATTCTCAATATCACTAATGCTCAGGGAAACAAAAATCAAAACCGCATCAGAATATCACTATACATTTGTTAGAATTTATCACTATCAGTCAGATAAATAAGATTAAAAACATTTTTTCTTATCTGTTTGGGTTGCTTGGACAATAAAAATTTATTTCCTGTGGTTCTAAAGGCCCCTGAGATCAGGGTTCCTAGAAAGACAGGATCTTGAGGAGGGCTGAGTCCTCTTTTTGCAGATGCCCTCACATGCCATAGAGAGATTTTATGTCTGTGTCTCTTTATATTATACCCTGTGTCCCCGAAAATAAGACAGTGTCTTATTTTAAGGTGTGCTCCCAAAGATGCGCTTATTTTCAGGGAACATCTTAGCTTTCCTGTAAGTAGGTCTTATTTTTGGAGGATGACTTATTTTCGGGGAAACAGGGTACTATGTATAAGGACATTTACCATGTGCATCTATTCTAATGATCTTATCTAGACCTAATTTTCTCCCCAAATCTCCATCTCTAAATACCATCCCAATGGGGATTAGACTTCAATACACAAATCTGGGAGCAGGAAAACATCCAATTCATAGTTTTATATATATACAAAGGTCGCCAAAAATATGTATACACATTTTAAGAAAGGGAAAAAAAACTGTATTCAAATGATAATACTCAATATATACCAATAACATTTGTTATCTTGTATATTTCTTTTTATCTTGTATATTGTTTCTTGTATCTCTTGTAATTGAAGAAGCCAAATGTGACTTGAGTATTAACAATTTTAATACAGCTTTTTTTCCTTTCTTAAAATGTATATACATTTTGTTTGTTTTTGGCACCCTCTGTATACTCAGATTAAACTTAAGCAGAGCTGCTGAGCCAGCTTCTTGCTTCGCTACCCCCAAAAGTGGAAGAGAGTGAGCTTTCGTGGTATGTAGATTTAGCTCCCCTAAAACTTAAGCAAAATCAATCATAAAGGTTAAAAAATGAAAGGATGTGTCTAATGAACAGACACTGGGGGCAAGGTCAAATATCACATCTTGGTACAATTCCAAGGTTTAAATTCAGAGAAAAACACATTAGGAACCAGTTAACAAAATAATCACAATTATTTACAAATATTAACCTCTTCTTTAATTAAAAGTATATCATCCATTAATTCACCATAAATGGTATTTTGTGGTCAACATGTAGAGTTTTCTGGTCAAGTTAATCCCCTGTTTTCTAGTGTTTAGTAGCTTCTCAAAATCATCCCAGGACCTGGACCCATGGGGCCTCCCATCAGGAGCCTCCTTCACCTCTTTAGGGTCACTCATTTTCCCAAGTTCACCATTCAACCTTGCAACTGCTGATTTCTCTACCTAGAATTAAAACAAATATTGTTGAATGAATAAATGGGTTATTTTGTGAGTTCAATTCTCTGAAAAGAAAAGAAAAGAAAATTGCTAAATCTTTAGAGTTTTAAATTATTAGATTTTGCTTATTAACTCCTTCATTGTGCATTAAGCAACTCAGAACTTTTAAGATTAATTTTGCAAACTTCAATTCTAGTTATTACATCCCCATGTCATTCATTACCTTTCTTCTTCACAACGTTACACTGCAAGTGAGTGATATTTCTTTCTTTCCTTTTTTTTTTTTTTTTTTTATTTTAGAGACAGAGTCGTCTCATTTTGTTGCCCTCGGTAGAGTGCTGTGCTGTCACAGCTCACAGCAACCTCCAGGTCGTGGGCTTAGGCCATTCTCTTGCCTCCGCCTCTCGAGTAGCTAGGACTACAGGCACCTGCCACAACGCCTGGCTATTTTTTTGTTGCAGTTTGGCCAGGGCCGGGTTCGAACCTGCCAACCTTGGTAAATGGGGCTGGCGCCCTAGTCACTAAGCCACAGGTGCCGCCTCCAAGTAAATAATATTTCAATGCAGTTATCGGGAAATGTGAGAAAAAAGAGGTGACTGATTAGGCAGTAGTGGGGAAAGGAAGGGGTCTCTTGGGATTGTGACTGTGACAGCAGACCTCTGGAAGCTGCTCTGCTTACATTGCATGGGGCTTAACAGTGCAAGTTTCTTCAGTGTTTTTAGAGCAGAAATATATAAATAATTAGGACACAAAAATATTGAAACAGAAACATTTGGACTTAAATCTCCCATTTAAGGGGCAGAAATCAGTAATTTTTCTAAGCACTAAAATGCAATTTCTCAGCATGTATTGAAGTAAATACCCTTAATGAAAGCTTGAAATATAGAAAATTATCTTAATTACCATAAACCAAAGCAAGTTTTCTGAACTTTTATTGTGATAAATGCTCAGCAAATTCCAGTCTCTTGAAAGTGACCTCAACTAGTTATACTAGCTTACTTTTGCTTGATTTTTATTCTAATTTTAAGAAAAAAATATAGCACATATGTAGGATATCAAAGAACAAGCTTATATAGCCCAAAGCACTTATCACTAAATAATTAAATGCTAGATGCGACATGTATCTATGTGTGTGTGCACATGTATGTGATCTTAGCCAGTGACTTAATGATAGTCTGAAGGGCAGACCCTCCTTGGTTCTATAAAAGTGTAGACCTTATTCTACCCACAGAGTCCACTTATTTGCATATTAGTAAGACTAACAGGCTATATAAACTAAGAATCATCAAAACTAGGTTTTTTTATTTTTGGTTACAGCAAACACAGAAGCAAGTAGGGATAATGATAGTAGCATTAATAAATCAGCAGCAGTTTAATATTTGTTGATCACTTTCCATATGTGCCAGATACTTTTGTAAGTATTTTTATGTACTTTTCCTTATGTTATTCTTACAACAATCTTTGGAAATATATATTACCATTCACTATTATCTCTTTTCCAGATAAAGATATTCTCTTGATTTGTTTAGGGTCACATAGCTAATGAACAGACTAGTAACTCAGAGAATCAAATTCAAGGGCCTGCTCTCTTAGCTATACTTGACTGAAGAGGCTATGAGAAGTTAATTTATACTGGAGAGCTCATAAGAGACTGACTTGCAATCCTGATGATAATTCACTAATTTGATAATAGGACACATCACATATTGTCTCATATTATATATGTATATGTGTATATATATAATATACACTTATCTCTACTCCATGTGAATATTGTAGAATGAATAGTATATGGTCATTTTTGAGCGTAATTAATTTTTTTTTTTTTTTGGCGGGGGTGACTCTGTTGCCCAGGCTATAGTGCCATGGTCTCAGCCTAGCTCACAGCAATCTCAAACTCCTGGGCTCAAGAGATCCTCCTACCTTAGCATAACAAATAACTGGGACTACAGGTGCCCACCATGATACTTGGATAATTTTTCTATTTTTAGTAGAGATGGGGTCTTCCTTTTTTCTTGCTGGTCTCTAACTCCTGAGCTCAAGCAATCTTCCTGCCTCAGAGTGCTAGGATTACAGTTGTGAGACAGTGTGGCTGGCCAGGTAATTAATTCTAATTACAGAATGTAATTCTGTGTTAGTTTTACTGTTATTTTTCTCACACTTGTTGACATTGGCCCTGTGCTTTTTTAATTCACATCTTCATATTTTTCCTTCAATTTGTATACAATGGAATCCACACCACACAAGCTACTTAGTGTGAACACAAGTTAATAAAAACAAAGAAAATGTTTACAAAAATAGAATGCTCGTAAGTGCATGTAGAGTAGCAAGACTTCACAATGGATCAACTATTTGAAGGTATGGAGAGCTTAACCTACTTCTAAGAAATCTTTAGTGAGTAAACGTATACCTCTAACTTACAACCACCATTACTCTGCTATCTCTTTATTTCATTTCTTCTACCTAGGAATAGACAGAAATTATCTTAAACAATTTGTGTTGTGAAAACACAACATAAGGAACAGATAGAAATTATCACAAACAATTTGTGTTGTAAAAACACATTAAAATACTTACTTTTAGAAGCTACTAAAGCTTGTGCCTAAGAGAACAAAGAAATAGTATAATAATACCCAAATGTTGTGAGAAGCATAGCAGACCAAGTAAACATCCATAGACAAACAGGAAAAATCTTAGCTGAAAACTGTGCCATGAGAAAGGTGGGGGTCTTGCATCATGAAAACACAGCAACTCACACAGCACTGTCTGTGAAGGATTCTTTTAACCAGTAAGCTAATAAGTGTTCTGTACCCTCCCTACTCACCTGACGTGAACCCCAGTGATTTTTTTTTCTTTACTTGAATATAAAGGAAATATTGAAAGGGAGATATTTTGATGACTTTCAGGACATCAGGAGTAATCTGACCATAGCTTTAACGGAAAAATCCAGAAAAAGTGTTCCAAAATTGCTTTGAAGGGTACCCTAGGCCCTGGCATTGATGCCTAGCTTCCTAAGGGGAGTACTTGGAAGGTGGCCATGGTGATATTCAGCAAAGAGGTACGTAGCACATTTTCTAGGATTAGTTCACAAACCCCTAGTTGTCAGGCCTTATAAGTTCTGTTGTTCTATTTATACATTAGGTTGATTATAGAAAATTGCAATGTAGTTTATATTTCAAGATAGCTAGAAGAGAAGATTTTGAGTGTTTTCATTACAAAGAGATGATAAATGCTGAACAGGATGCATATGGTAATTACCTTGATTTGATCTATATACAATGTACAAAAAATGCATTTAAACATCATATTGTACCCATAGATATGCACTATTTTGCTTCAATTATAAATAAAAAACTGATTAAAAATAGTTCAGTAAAGTATTAGGCCCAGGGTGAAGACTTCTTTACAGTTTCTCATAGGTCCAGCCCCATCTGATATTTATCATTAGGTTCCAGGAATCAGTTTATTCTTTTCTTTTAATTTAATGAGTCTAGAACTCATTCTGCATTTAGAATTGATTTCTAAATTAATTTTTCACTCCCTTTGTCATCTAAGAGCATCTAAGAGGTAACACAATTTTCAACAATTTAAAAACAAATGACTTCAATTCAACTGTCCTATATTTTATGCCTTTTAAAAAATTAACTATTATTCCAGCTCAATCTGCCAAGGGTCAACCTTATCAAATTTCTCTGTGCTCAAGAAAATGAATGTAATTGCTTCCTCTTTATGATATATTGTACATAATTGGCTTCCTATCACAAAGCAGCTGGAAAATATTCACAAAACCTGGGAGAAGTCTCTGTTTGCATGCAGATTACAGATTCCCAATGTGTATTCTGACTTTAATGTAAGTTGTGACAAAAGCAAAAATAAAGTATGTTGATGTAAGGAAATTAACAAAAAAGTGGAAAAATCAATTCTGGCAAGTTCTTATTTTATTTCAGCATGTAACAGAGGTATACACCTTGGATTACATAATTTGCTTTTATATATTTTAAGTCAAAGTTATAAATATGTCCTTCACCCACAAAATGCGCATTGCATCAGTTAGGTGTGAATTTATTCTACCCATTCCACCCTTTCCCAGCAACTTGATTTCATTAGAGTTTTACTTTCATATGTGCCTATGAATATTGATTAATTTGTTCCAATTTGGTATTGAGTATATGAAGTGTTAGTCTTTTCATTCTAATGACACTGCACTTAGGACAATGGTCTCTAATACCATCAAGGTTGTTACAAAACATAGCTCATCATCATTTTTTATGGTTGAATTGTAATCCACGGTATACATTATACAACAACTTATTCATCTCTTCACGTATTGATGGGCACTTGGGTTATTTCCACATCTGTGCAATTTTGAATTTTGCTCATATAAACATTTGAGTGCAGGTGTCTTTTTTATAAAATGCCTTTTTTTCTTTGAATAAATAACTAGTATTAGGATTGCTGGATGAAAAGGTAGGTCTGCTTTTGGTACTTTAAGTTATTTCCATACTACTTTACACAGTGGTTGTACTAGTTTGCAGACCCATCAACAGTGAAGGAGTGTTTATCTTTGCATACATGCCAGCATCTGTTGCTTTGGGACTCTCTGATATGAGCCATTGTCACTGGTGATATCACTGTAATTTTGTTTTGCATTTCCCTGATGATTAGGGACATTGAGCATTTTTTCATGTACTTCTTGGCCATTAGTCTATCTTCTTATGAAAGGTTTCTTATTCATGGTTTTGCCCATTTTTAATGGGGTTGTTTGCTTTTTTCTTTCTGATTTGCTTGAGTTCTTTATAGATTCTAGTTACCATCCCTTTATCAGATGTATGGCATGAAAATATTTTCCTCATTCTGTAATCTGTTTACCCTGTGGATTGTGTTCTTGCCTATGTAGAAACTTTGTGTAGTTTGATTAGGTCCCATTTATTTATTTTTGTTGTTGCTGTTATTGCTTTAGGGGTCTTCCTCATAAATTCTTTCCCTAAGCAAATATCTATAGGAGTTTTCCCAACATTTTCTTCCACAATTATTACAGTTCCATACCTTCTTTTTAAGTATTTTGTCCACCGTAAATCAATTTTTGTGAGTGTTAAGAGGTGCAGATTCTGTTCCCATCTTTTACATGTGGCTATCCAATTTTCCCAGCACCATTGATTGAAAAGGGATTCTTCTTCTCAGTGTATGTTTTTATCTTCTTTATCAAAGATCAGATTGGAAGATCAAACCATCAGAGGTTGGTTTTTTCCCTAGGTTCTCATTCTGATCCATAGTTTGTCTCTATTTTGTACCAGTACCATGCTATTTTGGTTACTGTAGCCTTGTAGTATAGATTAAAGTCTGATAACTTAATGTATCCAGATTTCTTCATATTGTGTAAAGTTGCTTTGGCTATTCAGCGTGTTTTATGATTCCATACAAAGCATAGAACTGTTTTTTATAGATCTGTAAAAAGAATGATGTGGGTATTTTAATGGGGATTACATTAAATCTGTAAATCACTTTATGAAGCATAGCCATTTTAGCGATGTTTATTCTGCTGACCCATGAGCATGATATGTTTTTCCATCTGTTTACATCTGTAGTTTCATTCATAAGCATTTCATAGTTCTCCCTGTAGACGGATTTCACCTCCTTCATTAAATATGTTCTTCAGCATTTTATATTCTTTGTTGTTACTATGATAGGAACTGCATCTTTGATTTGATTCTCAGCTTGACTCCTGTTGGCATACATGAAAGCTACTGATTTATGTTTGTTTGTTTATTTATTTATTTATTGCAGTCTTGGACTGGGGCTGGGTTTGAACCCACCACCTCCAGCATATGGGGCCGGTGCCCTACTCCTTTGAGCCACAGGTGCTGCCCCTATATACATTTATTTTTTTAACTTGAGACATTGTTGATTTATTAATTCCAGGAGTCTCTTGATTTACTTTTCGGGGTTTTCTTGATATAAGATCATATTGTTAGCAAAGAGTGATAACTCAACCATTTGGACCCCTTGGTTTCCTTCTCCTACCTGATTACTCTGGTGAGAGCTTTTAGCAATATACTGAACAGAAGTGGTAAAAGTCGGGTGGGCAACCTTCTCTGGTTCCAGTTCTAAGTGGGAATGCTTTCTATTTTTCCCTGTTTGATATAATGTTAGCTTTAGGATTATTATATATAGTCTTTATAATGTTGGGGAATGTCCCATCTATACCAATTTTTTTGTACATTCTTGTCATGAAAGGGTAATGAATGTTGTCAAGGTTTTCTCTGTGTCATTTGAAAGGATTATGTGGTCTTTGTTTTTACATCTATTTATGTGGTGAATTATAGCTTTGCATAAGTTGAACTATCCTTTCATCTCTGGGAAAAGATAAACAAAATTGATAAGCCTCTTGCCAGATTAATTACAAATCAAAAAGAAAAGACTGTAATAAACTTAAAAATGAGAAAAAATTCACAACCAATATTACAGAAATACAAACATCATCTCAGAGTACTATAGAAATCTCTATGATCATGAACTTGAAAATGCTCTATAATCATTGAAAACTTGAAATCTCTATGATCATAAACGTGAGAATGGGCAAATTCCTGGAAACACCCAATTTTCCTAGGCTCAGTCAGGAAGATGTATATAACCCAAGCAAATCAATATAAGCACCAAAATTGAAGGAGCAATAAGAAATCTTCCAGCTAAAAAAGTTCCCAGACTAGATTGTTTTACACCAGAATTTTACCAAATCTACAAAGGAGAAACTTTACCTATGCTGCAGAAATTATTCCATAACATTTAGAAGGAAGGAGTCCTTCCCAACTCATTCTATGAAGCCATGATCACCTTAATACCAAATCCAGGAATGGGCACAACTAAAAGAGAAAACTACCAACCAAGATCCCTTATAAATTCAGAAATCCTCAATAAACCAAATTGCACTGCATATTAAAAAAATAATTCACCATGACCAAGTGGACTTCATACTAGAAGAATATTTTTGTCTTTTAGATACTGTCTTTGTCTTTTCTGTTAGATACTTTCCTTAAGTCACTGAATATCGTGCTCCCTTTCTCTTAGTGTCGGTCTTGTCCATATCGAGGAGGGTAGATGATGACTGGGACAGTACTAATCAGGCAAAAGGAGAGAGGGACGCTCTGGATATTCTGTGACTGTGAAAAACACCACGTACCAGGAAGAATGAAACAAAAGTTAACTGCCTCCTAACAGAATTCTAAACAATTTGTGGAAAATGATATAAACTGTCAATGTAGATTTTCTCAAAGAGACCATACGTACTTGACAAGAAAACTTCTGAGAGTTTCTCTTTAGTTGCCCATTGGTGGAAGCTGCTTAAGATCACGTTTAAACTCTCCACTCTTTCTGCACTGCTGTCTAATGCACAATGTTCTGATACGCTCTCCTTCCTTGCCTACACCTGGTGAGTGCACAGTTCTTATGCTCAGCTTCTTGGTAAGAGCACTTCTCCTTCTGTTACAGACTGTTTATCCCATGATAATCACTTTCCTGCTGGCAAACCACTTTCCTGCACCCACTTAGCTTGGAGTCTACTTCTTTTCTCAGCCATAAGTAACATTTTCTTGAAAAACTCTTGAGCTGGGCTATGAAGAAAATGTTCTTTGAGTACATAACATTCTTTCTTTTTAAAGTTTAATTTTTATTGTGGCAAGAACATCTGACATGTTTTGTTTATATTCTTAATATCTGATAAGAGGGTAGATCTAGTTGTAATTTTTTGAGAAACCTCCATGCTTTTTGACTTATTCCCAACATTAGATATCAGGTGTCCTTTTCTCACTTGATAACTATCATTTTCAAGTTTGCATAAGCCATAGAGCAATTTATGGTTTCCAGCCATGTAGTTAATGGTGACTCTCCCAGCCCTGGACTTATTTGCACTATATAAATTAACTACACAAAAGAGTACCCTACGATTAAATAGAATGGTATACTGTTATGGAATGCTATGGAATAAGTGTTAAAAGGTATTTGATCACTTTATTATTTCATTTACCATTTCACTTTAAGAAATTTCATTTATTTATGCAGCCAAGAAAAAGCCAAGAACCTACTACAGAAGTTCTTGCTATAGAAACACTTGTCCAAATATGATACAAAAGGAAAAGTCTTCAAGTCTTCATTATATATATATATTAGTTTATTATATAAACATGAACCCCCAATTTTTCCTAAACTATATAAACAAATAAATTATATTCATCGGAATTGTTTAGTGTAAGATTAGGAAAGAGCAAAGCAGAATATAGCAAACTATTTTGCCTTGATGTCTGATTTACATCTACTTAAAGTTCTCCATTTGTATATTTTGCTTCAAAATTTAAAAATAGAATGAGGGCATTTCAAATGTCTCACCATAAAACATGATATCTACTTGGGAGGACTAGGTGGTAGTTTGAATTTGAACCCAAGAGTTCGAGTTCAAGGCCAATGTGAATAATAAAACAAAACTCCTATCTCAAAAAAAAACAAAACACAACAAAATGATAGGTATGCAAGTTAATGGGTATGTTAATTAGCTTAATTTAATTATGCTACATTGTATGCATATACCAAAACATCACATGTATCCCACAAATGCATACAATTACTATATATATATATATATAAAAAATGTATACAATCAAAAATAGTATTAATACAATGTTTTTCAAAGTAAAGCTCCTTTAGGCATGAGGCAAAGCTATCATGTTTTCTTTTTGACATAAACATAGAAATATATCCTTACTTTCACACTAAGAAATATGCTGTGTTTTGATTTTACCAACTTAAAATTAAGGATCAGAGTATTTCTGGAATATGCTATGTAAAATCTTGAATTAGAAAGAAAAAAACTGAGTTTTTAGACAATGAACTTTGTTATTCTTTCTACCTATCCACTCCACATGTGGAACACACTGAATTTGGGAACCACCGTCACATATGTTCTTCTCAGTATCGTTCCATCTCTGGCCTTGCCACTTCTCCCTCCTTCCTCTTCATGGTGCCTTCTCCCTCCTGGATTCCTTAAGATCTTTGCAAGCTTTCCCCTAACCTGGGATTTCTTGCCATGAAGCTACAGTGGACCTTTCTCCCTCCAGGACTCCTGCTGTGTTCCACATCTTCCTTTCTTCACTTCCTCTGTCCAAATGCCCCTGGTTTGTCCTAACACTTGAAAACAGATGTAACAAATTTTAATAGCGAACAATAGATTAATATTCCTATGGATATTAGAATTTTAATAGGAAACCTTTTCATACACAATTCAATCAAAAGAAATTTTTTTCTAATGGTATTTCTACCATGATGGCTGACCACTTAGAAAGATATTATACTGATTAATAACCTGAACCACTAAGTAGTTGGTCTCCTTAGCAACCACTGCAGTAGGTCCTTCCTCCAAGTTGCTTTTATTTTTTCCCCCAGCTTAAATGCTTGACAGAGATCTTGAACAAATTTTGTTTTTAAAGAGTATCAATGGGATTTCCCCCCGAATTTGAAATTATAAATCTAATACCTTGAAGGCAACTTCAAGCCAGCTAATCCAATCCTTTAATTTTACAGTTATAGAACTTGAGACCTAGACAGGTTAGATGACTTATACCTAGCACAGACATTTCCTAGCAGTTTGATTCTATGCTTTCCTCCATACCTTTAACAACTGCTGGATGGATATAAAACATGAAATCCAAATATAGACTGTTTATACCTGCATGATTACTAATGGATTTTTGAAAGCAGTTAGCCCTCAAACATTGGTTACTAACAGGTCACCTAATGGCTAAAGCTTTAATACTGGCTTGGGGCTGGGGTTGTCACTGGCATTTTTTTAGGCAATGAGGAAGACATTTCTGAGTTTGAATTTTCAACCGATTCATTACCCTGAACTCTTTTTGTGACCAAGAAATATATGGGATAAAAAATCAAGGTCAAGTTCCTAGAGAGTGATGAGAACATTGAAGATAGGTCAGGCCTGGGGACAAAAGGCCATGAATTACCTCCACTGCATGTAAAGAATGGCAGCGAACCCTCCTTAAGTATAACAGTGAACAATGAGAGCCCAGAATTGTTTGTTTTACCTGACATGCAAAAGATAAATAAAAACAAAACAAAAACTAAACCTAAGTATTTCTAGTACTAAACACAATTCTGAATTTTTTAAGCTACAACTTATTAACTCAGTACACACCACACAATTAATGAGGCTGAGGTCACAAGTCTGTTCTTTTGAGAACAAGGACAAGTTTAATGCCATTCTGTTTATGGTTGTTGACTGCAAACTTATGTGGTCCTTAGGGAACCAGAGTAGTTTTCTACAACTGGAAAAAATAACTTGAGACTGTGTTCTTCTGTCAGAACATAGAATAAACTACATATTGATATGATGTTGATTTTTTCTAATTTTTTTTATTTATACCAAAATTATGTGAACAGGATGGTTTAGTTTCATTCAAATTTAGACAATCAACCTATTTGTGTCCAACAATTTAAGGAAATAAAATTCTAGTTTTTAAAACTATAAATAAATAAATATATGGACATTTATAAATATTATATTGCTTATTATTCTAGGATTACTGTAGCACACATAGTCAACACATAAAAATGCAATCAACATTGACATTGCAACTGCATTGAGTAACTTTTCTCATTCTTTTAAATGGACTAAATGAATTGCACAGAGAGAAAGAAGAGAAAGCGGAAGAAAAACCAACAGAGAACAGCTAAGAAGGAAGAAGAGATGAGGGTCACATACGTATTCTCTGACATTGTCTTCTATAAACTCCCATTTTATCTTAAGTTTATCTATATTTAAACTTGCAGCTTATTTAATCTAAAGTCCATATCCGATATAGTTCAATGTAAGAAACTAGTAATGTTTAGTGAACCAGTTCCCTATTAACATCTACTAAACATTCCCACCTCAATTTTTAGATAACTATTCATGCACCTTAAATTTTATGTACATTTATGTACATTTTATGCTTATCAAATTTCACAAAACAATATAAATTAAAACTTTTAAAAATAATTTTGTGAAAATTGACATCTTTATAAAATTGACTAGTACCATCCAAGAATAGGACACTTCTCTTCATTTCTTTTTAATTTGGGGTTATTGTGAGGGTATAAACAACCAGATAACAAATTCTGAATTTGTTAAATAGAGACCCTCTAGTAATTGTGTCCCACACCCAAAAGGTGTGCCATACACTACCACCTGGTGCCGTTTAAGTAGGAGCACACCCATCTCCCTCCATCCTCCCTTTTTCCTCCTTCCGGATTCTCCCTCCTTGAATCTCCCTCCCCCCACTTGAACTTATTTGAGTTTTTCTCTTATGTAGGCACGTAATAGATTGTCTATTGGCTTCATATTAGTATGACTACATCGTATACTTGCTTTTCTATTCTTAGGATACTTTACTAAAGAAGAATATGTTTCAACTCCATTCAGGTTAATACAAAAGATGTAAACTCACCATCTTTTCCTATGGCTGAATAGTATTCCATGGTATACATTTACACCTTGTAATCCATTCCTGAGGTGATGATTTCAAATTGTTTCTACATCTTGGTGATTGTATATTGAGCTGTGATAAACAATCTAGTGCAAATATCTTTATGATAAAATGATTTTTTTTTTCTTCAGGGTACATACCTAGTGGTGGGATTGCAGGGTCAAATGGGAGGTCTGATTTGAATTCTTTGAGGATCCAACATGCTTGTTTTTTTTTTGCAGTTTTTGGCCGGGGCCAGGTTTGAACCCACCACCTCTGGTATATTGGGCCGGTACCCTACTTCTTGAGCCACAGGCGCTGTCTGTATCCAACATACTTCTTTCCAAAGAAGCTGTATTAGTTTGAAGTTCCACTAACAGTGTAAAAATGTTCCCCTCTCTCCACATCCATGCCAGCAGCTGCAACTTTAAGACTTTGTCATGTGGGCTGTTCTCACTGGTGTTAAATGATACGGCAGGATGGTTTTGGTTTGCATTTCTCTGATGATTAGGGATGATGAGCATTTTTTCATATGTTTATTAGCCATGCATCTGTCTTCCTCAGAGAAGGTTCTGTTCATGTTTCTTGCCCAGTAATAAAAGGGATTGCTTGCTCCTTTTTGTTGACTAATTTGAATTCTCAACAGATCCTAGTTATGAAGCCTATGCCATATTTGTAACATGAAAGTATCTTTTCTCATATTGAAGATTGTCTGTTTGCTTTGATTGTTGTTTCCTTAGCTGTACAGAAGCTTTTCAGTTTAATGAAGTCCCATTTGTTTATTTTTGTTGTTGTAATTCCCACTGAAGTCTTTTTCATGAAATCTTTCCCCAGGCCAAGATCCTCAAAAGCTTTCCCCACACTTTCTTCTAGGGGTTTTATCATTTAATGTCTTAGATTTCAATCCTTTATCCATCTTAAATCAATTTTTGTAAGTGGTGAAGTGTGTGAGTCCAATGTTAGTCTTTTATATGTGGGTATCCAGTTCTCCCAGCACCATTGATTGAATAGGGATTCTTTTCCCCACTGGATGCTTTTGTTTGGTTTATCAAAGATCAGATGGCAACTAGAGATTGGTTCATCTCATGGTTTTCTATTCTGTTCCATCTGTTTATGGTTCTATTTTTGTGCCAATACCATGCTATTTTGATCATTCTGGACTTACAATATAACCTAAAGTCTGGTAGAGTGATGCCTCCAGCGCTGCTTTTATTATTAAAGATTGCCTTGGCTATATAGGTTCTTTTCTGGTTCCATACAAAATGAAGAACTGTGTTTCCAGTTCTTCATAGTATGATGTTGGTATTTTAATGGGGTTTGCATTGAATCTGTTGAGGTGTGGACAGTATAGACATTTTATCAATGTTGGTCTTCCTGAATAAAAGCATGAAATGTCCTTCCATTTCTTAGTGTCTTCTGCTGTTTTTTCCTTAGGGTTTGTAATTTTCTTTATAGAGTTCCTTCACCTCTTTTGTTAGGTACATTCCTAAGTATTTCATTTTTTTTGAAGCTACCGTGAAGGGAATCATGTCTTTGATTAGCTTCTCAACTTGGCTGTTACTGTCATATACAAAGGCTACTGATTTGTGGACATTGATTTTATAGTCCAAGACTGTGTTGCATTTCTTGATGATTTCCAGGAGCTTTGTGGTTTAGTCTCTGGGGTTTTTAAGTATAAGATCATGTCATCAACAAAGAGTGAGAGTTTGACACCCACTTTCCCCATTTGGATGACCTTTATATCCTTCTCTTGCCTGATTGCACCAGGTAGAACTTCCACAGCTATGTTGAATAGTAGTGATGATAGAGGACAACCTTGTCTGGTTCCTGTATTAAGTGGAAAAGCTTTCAGTTTTACTCCATTCATTATGGTATTGTCTATGGGTTTGTCATAGTTGGCTTTAATCAATTTTTAAAAATTGCCATCTCTGCTTATATTCTTAAGTGTTCTTGTTAGAAAAGGATGTTGAATTTTATAAGATGCTTTTTCTGCATCTATTGAAAGACGATATGGTCTTTGTTTTTTCTCCTATTGATATGGAGAATTACATTTATGGATTTGCCTATGTTAACTCAGCATTGCATCCCTGGGATCTTACTTGGTCATGATGTATAATTTTTTCTTAATGTGTAGCTACAATCTATTAGCTTTTTGTTGTGCATTTTTGCATTAATATTCTTAGAAAAATTGGTCTGTTGTTCTCCTTTTTAGTTGAGTCTTTTCCTAGTTTTGGAACATGGGTAATGTTTGCTTCATGGGACATGTTGGGGAAGTTTCCTTCCATCTCAATGTTTTGGAATAGGTTCTACAGTATAGATACAAACTCTTCTTTGAATGTTTTATATAATTCTGGTGTGAAGCCATCTGGTCATGGGCTTTTTTTCTTGTTGCTTTGGAAGCTTTTTTACTGTTTCTTAAAACTCAGTGCTTGATGTTAGTCTATTCAATAGATCTATTTTTTCCCAGTTAAGTCTTAGGAGATGGTGTGCTTTCAGCTATATTCCATAGCTTTGGGATGATGTGCTCTGTATATGTCTTTCGAGCTCATTTATTCTAATGTTACATTTATGTACCTTGTATCTTTGTTTAGTTTCTATTTAGAGGTTCTGTTAATTTCTTTCAGAGGGGTGTTGAAGTCCTCAGCTATTATGGTATCATATGATATCAAACTTCTCAGACTATTTAAGGTCCATTTCATAAATCTGGGAGCATTTATATATTGGGTGCATAAATACATATAATTGAAATGTTGTGTTGTATTGTTTGTCACAGCCCCTATGGCCCTGGTCTCCATTGCCACAGAAAGGAACCAGGCCTGACACGGATTAGAAGTACAACCTTGTAAGAGGCAGACTAACCTTGATTGCAGGATAGCCCTAAGCAACCTCCGCAGTAGCCTTTTATTGAGACAGTACAAGACAGGTGAGGGGAGTATTAGACAATGACTATATGCCTAAGGATCACCATGGGCTTGAGCTCTTTCTCCACAAGGAGCACTTGCGGATGAATTGCCTGATGGTCCTCCCCCCAGCTGCAAATCATCTTTCTCAGAGGTCGTCTGGCTCTTAGGGTCCTCTACAATTGTTCCCTTGACCAGTATGAAAACATCATCTTTGTCTTTCTTAATTTTAGTTGCTTTAAATCCACTGTTATCTGAAAGTAAGATTGCAACCCTTCATTCTTCTGATTTCCATTTGCTTGAAATATTGTTTTCCAATCTCTCACCCAGAGTCTTGATTTTGTCCTTTGAGATCAGTTGTGTTTCCTGGAGACAACATATGGATGGCTTGTGCTTTTTAATCCACCTGGCCAGGCTGTGCCTCTTCAGTGTGGAGTTCATGTCATTGACATTTATTGAGTGAATTGATAAGTGTGGCAGAGCTTTATTCATCTTATTTTTTGAAAGTCTGTTGTTCAGTTTTATCCTTGGCTCTATTGTGGAAGCTAGGTTTTGTCCTTTAGTTTCTGGGTGTTTAGTTTGCTGGTATTCCACTGTGGTGGTCAGTATGGAGAATAGGTCTAAATATTTCCTATAGAGATGGTCTTAATGTGATGATTTTTCTCAATGTTTACATGTCAGTAAAAGATATGATTTCTCTATCCATTTTGAAATTTAGTTTAGCAGGATACAGAATTCTGGGATGAATATTGTTTTGCTTACGAATGTTAATGGTAGCTGACCATTCTCCTCTGGCTTGGAAAGCTTCAGCTTAGAAGTGCATGGTCACCTTTTTTAAAATTTCCATTAATTCTTTATAGGTGGAATTCTGTGAGGTAGCTACGTCATGATCTCTTGGGGCGGTTGCTCTATTCTGGTTTCTCATGTTGCCAGAAGTTTTTATTGGTACCTCCTCATGTGTGTTTTCTTCTTGTTCCATTTCTTCCCTTTTTCCTTCTCACCATCTTTCAGTTTAAATTAGATTGTCTCAGAGCTTAGGTGTTGAAGTGGCCTTTTGATATAAGGCCTAAAGAAAGGCAGGGATAAAGAAAGAGAAGGGAGAAAGAAAAGAAAATGGCAATGAGGAAAAGGAAAAAAAGGAGGGGGCAGTGGAAGGAAACTCCGCTTTGCAACTCTCCAATGTACTACAAACTAAAGTCTCCGCCTGTGGCTCAGCTCACCTCAAGGATGGCTGGTTGATCTCAGCAGGTGTGTATATACGTATATAAGTGTGTATGTGTGTATATATGTGTTCGTGTGTGTATGTGTGTGTGTGTGTGTGTGTGTATCAGTATGTTTCCTGGACATACTGATATAGGAAGGTGCTGCGGTGTTAGAAGATGGAGAATATATCATGCTGGATTTACTGTGTATGATAGGGGTCAGAAGCCACTTTCTATTTGGAAAGGACGCTTGTCTTCCTGACCTCTTTCTCCTCAATCTGGGCCTGCATTGAGTTAGTCAGCATTCAGTTCCCAAACTCTCACTATACTTCCCAGGAGGCCTGTCAGACAGTGACCCCTGACAACAATGCAGCCCTCCTGGGGTCTGGGGACTGCTCAGCTCACCTTAAGGATGGCTGGTTGATCTCAGCAGGTGTGCCAGAGCCAGCCATGCACTAAGATCTGGAGGACTGCCCCTCCCACCTCTCTGGCCTTCCCAAAATGGCAGTGCCCTACTAGCTGCCAAGCCAGTGGCAGTATTCAACTGCACCTGACAGACTCTGTTTGAGTCTACTCACTGTTCTGTAGAGCAACACAGTCTAAAAAGAAAATACTACAGACAGCCCTTTTTTGTCGTCAGACCTTCATGGGTGAGCCAGTCAACTGATCAGCCTCTCCCCACACCAAGCCCCTGCCTTCTGTGTCAGTTTTCCTCAGCTCAAGACCCCTTTGTTGGATCCTGAAGTCTCCTGCTGCTTCACTGTACCCCCAAAGTGATGTTTCTGTGCAGATTCCCCCAGCCAGCGGTGGCTAGAGGGCTCTACACCCGTTTCACTGCTAGTAGGCAGAAAGGAGATGCCTCTAGTCTGATATCTTGCTCCCCCCACTTATTTTGAATAAATGGAGAGGTATGTCATATATAATACATTCCCTTGTTATGATATACTTTAAATCTTTCCCTCAGCTTTTGTTTAAGTCATTCCTATGACTTGCTTTACACAAATATTTGGCCTTTAATTTTTTATATAGAGATATATTTTCTTTCACTTTTAAATTACTTCCCAAACTCCTGCAAACTGTTAGTATAATTATTAGTCCAAACAAACTTGGAACACACTTTGAGTGATGATTATGTAGTCTTGCTTTTACATAGGTTGAGCACAAACTCACTGGAGTACAATCCCTGACACATAAACTCAATGTATCTTGAAGCCACCACTGAGCCTTTAGTTTGTAGTAGTACATTGAAGAGTTGCAAAAAATCTCTGGTTTGAATGGACACTTTGTTACCAAATAAAAAGAAGATAAAGTTACTGATATAACTAACTTAATAGAAGCCTGTATGATTCTGAATAGCTAATGTCAAGTTGGATATATGTATAGACTTGAATTGGAAAAAACATGTGCATATAAATATATCAGAAAATACACAAAGATAAACAAATTTAAATCCAATCAGAGAATTGAAAAAGGAATTTCTGATGTAAGAGCTGTATTTGACACACTCAATACTTTTTAAAGTAAACTAACAAAACTTGCATATTTGGAATGATAAGCAAAAAAATAAAGATGCCTGACAAATGTCAGCACTACTGAATCTCTGAAATAGTAAATCACAAATGAGAAGGCCACAAATTTTAGCATTTTATAAAGTACCTGAAATTACAAAGTAAACAAAACAGTGATTACTGAATTTATTGAAACGAGATACAATAGTAAATTTTTGAAAATTATTGATGCATTCTTTGTAAGGAAAATAAAGTAATTTTAGGGATGTTAACCTTGAAATCTCCAGAACTCTAAGATGCTTTTATTCTTTTTACCTGCAATATTTTTCTTTCCTAATTTCTCTTCCATTTAGTTTTCTAATTAGCTCCAGCTTATTTATCACATATCAGTTCAAATTTAACTCCAACTAGGAACCCTTGTTAGAAACTGTTACTTGATGGCAAAACTTCAATTAACATGTTCTTAATGAATGTATGATCATGCCAAGAGACCAAGAGAGGAAAAGCTGAGAAACGGACTCACTTCATTTGTGTTTTTTTTTTTCCTCCTTCTCTGTCTCCCTTATCAATCCTTCTGACCCTATGATAGATCTCATTCTGGTGATACTAAGACTATGTTACAAAACTAATTGACTACATTAATATAATTTAAAAAGTCAAATATGAACCTGGAGATTTAAATGTGTGTGCAATATACAGTTCACCTTTAAAAGTATATTGGAGCTCAGGAGAAAGTAATGCTTGGTCAAGAAGGAGAAAAATAAAGAGGAAGCAGAAAGTAAGGAAAGTACACTGGGAATGGTATTTAAGTTGATTATCTGCCAATCTCAGTTACAAGGAGTTGTAGTTTTTTTTTGTTTGTTTGTTTTTGAGAAGTCATTGAGAGTACAAAAAAACAGGTTACACAGATTGCATTTGTTAGGTAAAGTCCCTCTTACAATCCAGTCTTGCCCCCAGAAGGTGTGGCACACACCAAGGCCGCACCCCAACCCCTCCTTCTCTCTCTGCTCTCCCCTTCCCCCAGGCCCACCATGACATTAATTGTCCTCATATCAAAATTGAGTACATAGGATTCATGCTTCTCCATTCTTGTGATGCTTTACTAGGAATAATGTCTTCCACTTCCATCCAGGCTAATACGAAGGATGTAAAGTCTCCATTTTTTTACATAGCTGAATAGTATTTCATGGTGTACATATACCACAGCTTATTAATCCATTCTAGGTTGGTGGACATTTAGGCTGTTTCCACATTTTGGTGATTGTAAATTGAGCTGCAATAAACAGTCTAGTGCAAGTGTCCTTCTGATAAAACGATTTTTTTCCTTCTGGGTAGACGCCCAGTAATGGGATTGCAGGATCAAATGGGAGGTCTAGCTTGAGTGCTTTGAGGTTTCTCCATACTTCCTTCCAAAAAGGTTGTATTAGTTTGCAGTCCCACCAGCAGTGTAAAAGTGTTCCCTTCTCTCCACATCCACGCCAGCATCTGCAGTTTTGAGATTTTGTCATGTGGGCCATTCTCACTGGGGTTAGATGCTATCTCAGGGTGGTTTTGATTTGCATTTCTCTAATAAATAGGGGTGATGGACATTTTTTCATATGTTTGTAAGCCATTCATCTGGTCTGTCTTCTTTAGAGAAGGTTCTATTCATGTGTCTTGCCCATTGATATATGGGATTGTTGGCTTTTCTCATGTAGATTAATTTGTGTTCCCTGTAGATTCTAGTTATCAAGCTTTTGTCTGATTCAAAATATGCAAATATCCTTTCCCATTGTGTAGGTTGTCTTATTTGCTTTGGTTGTTGTCTCCTTAGCTGTACAGAAGCTTTTCAGTTTAATTAAGTCCCATTTATTTATTTTTGTTGTTGTTGCAATTGCCATGGCAGTCTTCTGACTGTATGTAGGTATAGTTAGCTCTGATGCGACTGTGGAGAGCTGGACAAGTGGGATTCAACTATAATTCCAATGTTTTATTACCTAAATAGCAATATGAATATAAAAGTTTTTATTATTTTTCTCAAATATTTGTCTTAAATATTCGTAGTAAAGTATCCAAATAAAATATTTGAAAAGTCTAGGCCTAAAAAAACAGTTGATAAGAGGTAAATTGTGTGGTAGGTTTAGTAATGTCGTACAGAATGCCCATGGTTTGAAGTTTGCACTTCAGGCATACTTTAGAACTTTATTATACTTTGTGTTTCTTCCTATTTTCCTTTCTCTCTCATTCAGCCTATTCCCTTCATTGCCCTCCCCAAATAATCTCCCGGACTCAGGAGAAATCAAAGTAAACACTACTGTGCATTGTGAAGCTCTAAGTGCAGTGGTGTGTGTTGGTAAATGACTGAAAGAGAATTCACAAAATTTAAAAAAGCAATGAAACCCCATGACAAGGTAAATGTAGTTGATGATGATGATGGGAGGAAAAGGGCACGTAAATGAAAGTGCAAATGATAAATTTTTGTGTACCTCAGAGAGACCTTAGGGAGACATTAGTACTATGCCCAAATAACATTTTGCGTAACTATCTTCTTTATTATGGATAGAAATAGAACCAGTTTAAAAGTGTTTTTTAAAGACATAAGAAAAGAAGGGAAACTTTGTGAGTAATACAACTGCATTTTGGAAGACAGATTTTAAAAATAAAAACATTTTTGTTTATAAAACATTTTTCATGCAGTACTACACAGCTGAAGCCATGCTAATTACTTGCTTTCTACCCCCACCAAATCCTTTGATTTTCTCTTACGGTATTAATTATCATGGTTCCTGAATTAAATAAATAATAGAACTTTAACTCCCTATGGTAAAATAAAAAAGAAGTCAGAACAACGACCTTTTTCAAGGAATAAAAGATGGATATTTTTACATAATCCATTAATAAATCACATGTATTGGATTCTTAAAAGATAATTTTATTTAAAAATCAATATTTTCTCCCTAATATGTAAATCACCTGGAATTAGGTATATTGTGCATGGAAGGTTTCTGCTATAGGAAGTTTTGTTGTAATATGGTAGTTATGTGCATAATTTTGGCATCTGATTAACTTGTGCTCTAATCCTGTCACTAACTTACTATAAAATCTTGGACAATTATTGTTTACCAGCAAAGGGAAGACAATAATTTGGTAAGGTGTCCTGGAGATTCAAATAGTTACATCAAATAAATATCACAAATGCTAGCACATAAGTTATTGATAAAGGGCATCAACATCATTATGATACCATCATCATATCACTGACCTTGTGAAACAGACGTTATTATCCCCAGTTTACACTCGAGGCTCTGAGATGTTAATCAACTGGTTCAGTTCAATACAAATATAATGAGAATATTACTAGAATATTGCCAGAATCGTTTTTAACCTTGTGGATCCCGATTATTAATTTGTAGTTTGAGTATACATCTATTA
This sequence comes from Nycticebus coucang, assembly GCF_027406575.1. Lineage (NCBI taxonomy): Eukaryota > Metazoa > Chordata > Mammalia > Primates > Lorisidae > Nycticebus > Nycticebus coucang. The sequence continues at coordinate 97,605,938 of NC_069790.1, forward strand.
ACCCTCAGTAGTACCTTCTGAGTAAAAAAAATATATATGCAAGTGAGTACAATAATAGTATTTTCAAAAAATCTTCTGAGGCAGATGGAGAGGAGATAAATAGAACAATTATTGAACAGCTGAAAAGTGAATGTCTCTTTGCTTATCGCTTAGTATCATGCTTTAATGTGAACCCAATCCCCAAATAATGATTGGATTTTTCTTTTCTTTTCAAAATAAATCTAAGAATTTTTATCTGAAAAGGTTCCTGGATCACTTGAATTCATTGCAAATATTTTTTGTAGTTAAGTGCAGTTTTTGTTGTTGTTGTTGTTATTTTATTGACAGTGACTCATTTAGAATAGTTGTACCATTTAGAATTTATTATGTTAAGAAACATGAGGTCAGCTTTTTTTTTCTTTCAAAACATAGCTAGCTATTCTAATCAAGTTTCTTGAGTTATCTAATTTTTCCATCAGGTATCATATTCTAGTTACTAAAGTTTTATTTTATGTATCAGTACAATTTTAGATTATGCTTACACATATCCTGAGAATATCTTGCTAAATTTATTTCTAGGTGTTTGTGCTTTGTTTTAAAAGGCATCTTTTCTACAAAGAAAAGCTATTATTTTGGGGGGGTGGGGCTAATGTAAAATTTGACCCGGTCACAGTACCAATTGTTTTTAGAGAATAGCCCTCATTAAGTCCATTTTCTCCCCTTATCTCCCACATCCAGGTATTTGCCAATTCTCTCATAAATGCTTCCCAAATAGCATTAATGTTCAAATCTGTTATTTCCTCCCTATTGCTACACACTATACCCAAATTCAAACTTATTATCACATATTCCATGGCTATGTCATGCTCATTTTCATTTTTAATGAAAGCAGGAATCTGCACACTCCATTTATGTACTTAAATCTTCAGTGGTTTTCTATAATGTACATAAAGGAATAAAACAACTAGGTTTCTTAACCCTGCACCAGTGCCTCTCCAGCTTCATCTTCATGTCTTTCTAATTCACAAGTGACAGCTCGTAAATACAAAATTGGGCATCCTGAAGTTTCTTTCACTGCACTTTTCACTTCTTATAACCTCATCTCTTCCCAGAATACACCCTCAATCATCTCTCTCTTCATTTGACTATCTCGAATCACCACTATTGAATAAGCATATTCATTCATCCATTGCTGGACACATAGATTGATTCCATATCTTGGCTATTGTGAACAGTGTTGTAATAAACATGAGAGGGCAGATATCTCTTTGATATTTATATAGAGGTGAGATTGCTCGATCATATGATAGTTCTATTTTAAGTTCCTTGAGGAACCTCCATAGTGTTCTTTCTTTTTATTATTAAATCATAGTTGTGTACATTAATGCAGTCATGGGGTACAGTGTGCTGGTTTTATATACAATTTGACACATTTTCATCACACTGGTTAACATAGCCTTCATAGCATTTTCTTATTGTGTTAAGACATTTATATTCTGCTTTTAGTAAGTTTCACATGTACCGTTATAAGATGCACCATAGGTGTGGTCCCACCCATCTTCCCCCCTCCCCTCCCCTCCCTAACCCCTTTCCCCATATTCTTTCATATGAAAGCTATAAATTAGTTTCATAGTAGGGCTAAGTACATTGGATACTTTTTCTTCCATTCTTGAGATACTTTGCTAAGAAGAATATGTTCCAGCTCCATCCATGTAAACATGAAAGAGGTAAAGTCTCCATCTTTCTTTAAGGCTGCATAGTGTTCCTGATTGTGGCTGTACTAATCCACATTCCTACCAACAATGTACCTGTTTTCTACTTTCTCTGCATCCTTGCCAGCATTCATTATTGCCTGTCTTTTGAATCAAAACCATGTTAACTGGGTCAGAAGATATCTTATTATAGCTTTGATTTGCATTAAAGTGTGGAACATTTTTAATATGCCTGTTGGTGATTTATATGTTTTCTTTTGAGAAATATATATTCAGATCTTTTATCCATTTTAATTTATTTCTTTTCTTATTTATTTGATATCCTTATATATTCTGGTTATTATTTCCTTGTCATATGAGTAGTTTGCAAAGATTTTCTCCCATGATGAAGATTGTCTCTTCACTTCGTTGATTGTTACCTTGGCTGTACAGAGCTTTTTAGCTTATTGTGATCACATTTGCCCATTTTTGCTGTGGTTGCCTATGCTTTTGAGGTTTTACTCAAGACATATTTGCCCAGGGAATTCCCTAAAGAGTTTCTCTGTTTTCCTATAGAAGTTTCATATTTTCAGGTCTTAGATTATGTCTTTATTCCAGTTTAAAGATCATTTTTATATATGTCAAGAGTTAAAGATATATTTTCATTTTTCTTCATGTAGATATGTAGTCTTTCCAGCACCATTTGCTGGACTGCCCTTTCCTTAATGTATGTTCTTAGTACATTTGTCAAAACTGGTTGACTATAAATGAGTGTACTTATTTCTGGATTTTCTGTTTTGTTCCATTGGTCTATGTGTCTACTTTTATGTCAATACCATGCTGTTTTGGTTACAGTAATTTAGTAGTATAATAGGAAGTCAGGTAATGGGATGCCTCAAAAATGTAGAATCAACTCAAGTATTCATCAGTGGATGAATGAATTAAAGAAAAAGGGTTGCATATGTAAATGGAACAACATTCAGCCATAAAAATGAATGAAATTCTGTCATTTGCAACAGCATGGATAGAACTAAAGGACATTATATTAAGTGAAATAAGGCACAAAAAAACAAATATTGCATGTTCTCATTAAGGTGTGGGAAATTAACAAACATATTGAACTCTTGGAGACAGAGAGTACAATGATGGTTTCTAGAGGCTCAGATGGATAGTGGAGAGGAGTTGTTAAAGAGGGGAAAAGGAAATGGCTGATGAGTAAAAGAATAGAAGGAATAAAATCTGGTGTTTGATAGCACAACAGTTAACAATAATAGATCATACATTTCAGAATAACTAAAAGAGTGGAATTGGAGTGTTCCTAACACATCCATGGGGTGACAGTACCCCATTACCCTGATTTGGTCATTATGCTGTGTATGCTTATCTCAAAATACGATATGTAACCTGTACATATGTAAAGTTAGTATAAATCTATAATAATTAAAAATGTTTAGAAAAGAATAAGCATAGTGTCTTCTTCAAAGTTTTTCCAACTGTTCGCATTGTCTCATGCTGCCATAATATTCTGTACAAAAACTCATTTTGTATTACAATTTCATATTTTATGTTACAATTATTGGTTTAAGCAATTGACCAAAGGTACAAAATGTATGTAAAAACACTTTCTATTTTTCATTTATCTGAGAATATTTGTTCATAAATTTGTCTAAAGGAACATTTGAATGCATAAATCTAAAGACCCCAGATATCACTGACGCCCGGTTGCATGACAGGTGCTCAGTTCTAGGTGCTGTGTACATGACCCTGGAAAAGTACCTGCCTTCATCAAGATTACCTTGTAGTAGGTAAAGATATCCAATCAAAAGTAGGTAATTAAATGTGTGCTACACAGGGAATTGTAAAACTAAAGAAATTGGGAATATACCATGCCATGGAGAGAAATTTTCAACTTTATAAAGACACAATATCTCTTAACTGATTAACATATTGGTTTCAATTAATAAAAATTCAACAGTTTTATTTTAGAATTCAGAAATTGCATTTACATCATGTATGGTGCATTTCACAATAAAAATGTAATTTAATGATAGTTTTGAAAGGTTGTAGGATAATAGGATTACAGACCTCAGCTGGGCTGAAAAATTATTTCACTAAATATAGTAGAAAGAATAATCTAGAAAAAGAGGATGACATGATCAAATAATATCTATAATATCTAATTATAGATATTCATAAGGACAAGTTTTAGAATCTATCTACATACTTCAGAGTCTCACAAAGAGTGAAGAATGTGATTATTATAGTTAAATATCTGTGAGACCAGGTTATTGAGAAAAATTACCTATACAGATACTGACACCACCAAGATAATAATTTTGGAGAAAATTAACAGAGAAACAAGAAGTAAAATATTTAAAGGAGGAGGAAGAAAAATATATTTATGTGAAAAAAAAGTTCCTCAAAATGAAGTATACACCCAAGCATAGTGGCTCATGCCTGTAGTCTCAGCACTTGGAAAGGCCAAGTCAGGGGGATTACTTGAGCCCAAGAATTTCAGACCAGCCTGGGCAACACAGCAAGACCCTATCTCTATAAAATTTTATTTTTAATAGCCAGATATGGTGAGGTAGGGTCTAGTCCCAAATACTCAGGAGACTGAGGCAGAAGAATAGGTCGGGTCCCAGAGTCCAAGGCTGCAGTCAGCATTAGGATCATACCACTGCATTCCAGACTGGGTGATAGAGCAGGACTCTGTCTTAAAAAAAAAAAAAGAGAGAGAGAGAGAGAGAAAGAAAGAAAAGGAAAAGAAAAGAAAAAGAAACGTAGTCTATGACTTTTTCCTATTCACTCACAGTGAGACAGTTATAGAAATACAGAAATTGAGAATAACCATTTACATACTTTATAACTTTTTTATGTCCATTTAATCTAATAATAAAAATTAAACTTATATTTTATGACCATTTTATTTTATTGTCTATCATTTATTGTATCTATTGATCTGAAACATTATTTGGGGGAAAAGAGATTGGTTCTTTTCCACAGGTAGTTTGACCATCATTGCTGCAGTTGACTACAGCTGGAAGAGATTATGGGTAGTGTTCTGAGATGAGGAGAGAAAGCTGGAGGATTATATAAAGAAAGAATAGAAAGTGATTGAAACATGGCCATGAAAGATGATTATCAACTCATTCTCTTTTGCCTCAGACTTTTAAAGTTGTAACAGAGAAAATTCCAAGTCCCAGGAAATGCTTAAGGACTAGGAAAACTAGGATGGGGCAAAAAGGATTCTATCCCTGCTCCAGGCCCAGAGCACAAGACCATCTTTGTTGTGCTACTGACACACCAGAGGAGTGGTCTCCTCCACAACACCCAGAGCACTCAGCTGCCTCCTCACTGTTGCCAAGGGCAGGTAGAAATTGAGATGGCTCCACTTTCTTCAGAGCATATGTCATATATTTTTTCTCCTAAAGACTGCACAGATTAAGTGCAGTAGTTAGCAATTCAAATATTGAAAAATAGTTGAATATATTAAATTATTATTGTTGATAAATGACCAGCCCTTTTAGAATGTTAAGCCCAATCACACCTACATCTAAGCCAAGGTCTGGTGTTTCACTTAAGTAGTATTTTTGTTTTTATTTATTTATTTTATTAAATCATAGCTGTGTACATTGATATAATCATGGGGCATCATTCACTAGCTTCACAGACCATTTACCAAGTTTCACATATATCCTTGTAACATGCACCGCTGGTGTAATCCCACCAATCCCCTTCCCTCTACCCACCTCCCACCCTACCCTCCCTTTCCCCCTTCCCCCTATTCTTAAGTTGTAACTGGGTTATAAATTTCATGTGAAAACCCTAAATTAGTTTCATAGTAGGGCTGCGTACATTGGGTACTTTTTCTTCCATTCTTGAGATACTTTACTAAGAAGAATATGTTCCAGCTCCATCCATGTAAACATGAAAGAGGTAAAATCTCCATCTTTCTTTAAGGCTGCATAATATTCCATGGTGTACATATACCACAATTTATTAATCCATTCGTGGATCAATGGGCACCTGGGCTTCTTCCATGACTTAGCAATTATGAATTGGGCTACAATAAACATTCTGGTACAAATATCTTTGTTATGATGTGATTTTTGATCTTCTGGGTATATGCCCAGTAGAGGGATTACAGGATTGAATGGCAGATCTATTTTTAGATCTCTAAGTGTTCTCCATATCTCTTTCCAAAAGGAATGTATTAATTTGCATTCCCACCAGCAGTGTAAAAGTGTTCCCTTTTCTCCACATCCGCGCCAACATCTCTGGTCTTGGGATTTTGTGATATAGGCTAGTCTCACTGGAGTTAGATGGTATCTCAAAGTAGTTTTGATTTGCATTTCTCTGATGATTAAAGATGATGAGCATTTTTTCATATGTCTGAAGGCTGCGCGCCTGTCTTCTTCAGAGAAGTTTCTCTTCAAATCCCTTGCCCAGCCTGCGATGGGATCCCTTGTTCTATTCTTGCTAATGCGTTTGAGTTCTCTGTGGATTCTGGTTATTAAACCTTTGTCGGAGACGTAACCTGCAAATATCTTCTCCCATTCTGAGAACTGTTTGCTTGCTTTACTTATTGTGTTCTTGACTGTGCAGAAGCTTTTTAGTTTGATGAAGTCCCAGTAGTGTATTTTTGAAGCTGCTTCAATTGCCCGGGCGGTCCTCCTCATAAAATACTCACCCAGACCGATTTCTTCAAGGGTTTTCCCTGCACTCCCCTCTAGTATCTTTATAGTTTCATGTCTTAAGTTTAAATCTTTGATCCAGTGAGAGTCTATCTTAGTTAATGGTGAAAGGTGTGGGTCCAGTTTCAGTCTTCTACAGGTTGCCAGCCAGTTTACCCAGCACCATTTGTTAAATAGAGAATCTTTTCCCCACTGAATGTTTTTAACTGGCTTGTCAAAGATTAAATAACGGGTAAGTAGCTGGATTCATCTCTTGGTTCTCTATCCTGTTCCAGACATCTACTTCTCTGTTTTTGTGTCAATACCATGCTGTTTTGATCACTATTGATTTGTAGTATAGTCTGAGGTCTGGTAGCGTAATTCCTCCTGCTTTGTTTTTATTTCTGAATAATGTCTTGGCTATTCGAGGATTTTTCTGATTCCATATAAAATGAAGTATTCTTTTTTCAAGATCTTTAAAGTATGACAGTGGAGCTTTAATAGGGATTGCATTGAAATTATATATTGCTTTGGGTAGTATGGACATTTTAACAATGTTGATTCTGCCCAGCCATGAGCATGGTATGTTTTTCCATTTGTTAATATTTTCAGCTATCTCTTTTCTTAGAGTTTCATAGTTCTCTTTATAGAGATCTTTCACGTCCTTTGTTAGATAAATTCCCAAATATTTCATCTTCTTTGGCACTACTGTGAATGGGATAGAGTCCTTAACTGTTTTTTCAACTTGACTATTGTTGGTATATATAAAAGCTACCGATTTATGAATGTTGATTTTGTAACCTGAGATGCTGCTGTATTCCTTGATCACTTCTAAGACTTTTGTAGTAGAGTCTCTAGTGTTTTCCAGACATACTATCATATCATCTGCAAAGAGTGAAAGTTTGATCTCTTCTGACCCTATATGGATAACCTTGATCGCTTTTTCTTCCCTAATTGCAGTGGATAAAACTTCCATTACAATGTTAAAAAGCAATGGAGACAATGGACAGCCTTGTCTGGTTCCTGATCTGAGTGGAAATGATTCCAATTTAACTCCATTCAATATGATATCGCCTGTGGGTTTGCATAGATGGTCTCTATCACTTTAAGAAATGTCCCTTCTATACAGATTTTCTTAAGTGTTCTGTTCTTGAAGGGATGCTGGATATTATCAAAAGCTTTTTCTGCATCGAGAGAATCATATGGTCTTTGTTTTTTAATTTGTTTATGTGCTGAATTACATTTATAGATTTACGTATATTGAACCAGCCTTGAGACCCTGGGATAAAACTGACTTGGTCATGATGTATAATTTGTTTGATGTGTTGCTGGATTCTATGTGTTAGGATCTTGTTGAATATTTTTGCATCTATATTCATTAGTGATATTGGTCTATAATTTTCTTTTCTTGTTGGGTCTTTTCCTGGTTTGGGGATCAGGGTGATGTTTGCTTCATAGAATGTGTTAGGTAGTCTTCCTTCTTTTTCTACCTTTTGGAACAGGTTGAGTAATATAGGTACTAATTCCTCTTTAAAAGTTTGGTAGAATTCTGACGTGAAACCATCTGGTCCCAGGCTTTTCTTTTTAGGGAGGTTTTGTATGGTTGATGCTATTTCCAAACTTGATATGGGCTTATTCAACATTTCCACTTGATTCTGGCTAAATCTTGGAAGGTGACGTGCTTCCAAGTATCGGTCAATTTCCTTCAGATTTTCATAATTCTGAGAATAAAGTTTCTTGTAATATTCATTAAGGATTTTTTGGATTTCTGAGGAGTCTGTTGTTATTGCGTCTTTGTTGTTTCTGATTGATGAGATTAGAGATTTTGCTCTTTTTTTCCTGATTACGTTGGCCAAAGGTTGATCTATTTTATTGACCTTTTTGAAAAACCAGCTTTTTGATTTATTGATCTGTTGTATTATTCTTTTGTTTTCAATTTCATTTATTTCTGCTCTAATTTTGGTTATTTCTTTTCTTCTACTGGGTTTGGGGTTGGAATGTTCTTCCTTTTCCAGTTGCTTGAGATGTCCCATTAAGTTGTTAACTTCCTCTCTTTCTGTTCTCTTGAGGAAGGCTTGCAGTGCTATAAATTTCCCTCTTAGAACTGCCTTTGCGGTGTCCCAGAGGTTCTGATAGTTCATGTCTTCATTGTTGTTTTGTTCCAAAAAATTGGCGATTTCTTTTTAATCTCATCTCTGACCCAGCTATCATTCAGCATAAGGTTATTTAACTTCCATGTTTTTGTATGAGTATGCAGATTCCTGTTGTTACTCAGCTCAAGTTTTATTCCATGGTGGTCTAAGAAGATGCATGGAAAAATTTCTATTCCTTTAAATTTACTGAGGTTAGACTTGTGACCTAAGATGTGATCGATTTTGGAGTAAGTTCCATGGACTAATGAGAAATATGTGTATTCAGTTTTGTTGGGATGAAATGTTCTGTAGATGTCTGCTAAATCCAAATGTTGGATGGTTAGGTTTAAATCTAAGATTTCTTTTCTCAGCTTCTTGTTGGAGGATTGATCCAGCACTGCCAAAGGAGTGTTGAAATCTCTGACTATTACGGAGCAGGAGGAAATCAAGTTGCTCATGTCTGTTAGAGTTTCTCTTATAAATTGAGGTGCATTCTGGTTGGGTGCATAGATATTAATAATTGAGATCTCATCATATTGAGTATTAGCCTTAACAAATATGAAGTGACCATTCTTGTCCTTCCTTACTTTTGTTGGTTTAAAGCCTATTGTATCTGCAAATAAAATTGCAACACCTGCTTTTTTCTGATTACCATTTGCATGAAATATGGATGACCATCCTTTCACCCTGAGTCTGTATTTGTCTTTTAAGATGTGACTCTTGTATTCAACAGATATCTGGCCTGAGTTTTTGTATCCAGTCAGCTAACCTATGCCTCTTAGGGGACAGTTTAAGCTGTTCACATTAATGGAGAATATTGATAAGTCTGGTGAAGTTTTGGGTATCGAGTTTTTCAAAAGTCCAGTGGGCATTTTTAATACTTTCGCCAGTGTGGAAATTGGAGTTTGATCCGAAGTTTCTGAGTGAGTTTACTTTTGTGGTATAGGATTGCATTGGTCATTATGGAGGATAGGTCTGAGAATATCCTGAAGAGCTGGTTTGGTTATGGCAAATTTCTTCAACATATGAATGTCATTAAAGTATTTAATTTCTCCGTATCATAAATGAAACTCAGTTTAGCTGGATACAAGATCTGAGGTTGTAAGTTATTTTGTTTTAGGAGATTAAAAGTCAGTGACCACCCTCTTCTGGCTTGAAAAGTTTCAGCAGAGAGATCTGCAGTCATTCTAATATTCTTCCCTTTGAAGGTAATGGTTTTCTTTCTCCTGGCAGCTTTGAGAATTTTATCCTTCATATTAACTTTAGTGAAGTTAATTATGATATGCCTGGGGGATATCTTATTGGGGTTGAATCATGCTGGGGTTCTGAAGCTGTCCGCTATCTGAATTTCAGAATCTCTAGGCATGTCTGGAAAATTCTCTTTCATAATTTCATGCAGAAGGGCCTCTGTGCCCAGTGAGGCCACTTCATCTGTTTCTGGAACACCAATGATTCGGATATTTGCCTTCTTTGAATTATCCCAGAGCTCTCGGAGAGAATGATCTGTTTTTGCTCTCCATTTCTCTTCCTCTTTGAGAGTCTGGGAGCGTTCAAAGGCTTTATCTTCAATGTCAGAATCCTTTCATTCTGTTGCTGAGGGATTCTACTGTATTTGTCATCTCTTTGAGGGCTACAAATTCTTGCTTCAGTGTGTCTAAGTCTTTGGTGGTTTTGTCTTTAAATTCGTTAAATTCTTGAGACAACTTTTGAATTTCTCCTCGAATTCCTAATTCCACTTTGTTAATCTTGTCTGCGATCCAAATTCTGAATTCGATTTCTGGCATCTCAGCCAGTTGTTTATGAATAGAATCTTCAATTACATCTGCCATATCTTTCCTTGGGAGGGGGGGTTGATCTATTATGGTTATTCATGTTACCAGAGTTTTTCTGCTGATTCCGCCCCATGGTTGTTTTACTCCCTTTGATATTTTTCCCCTGGGGCTTTGTCGAGGGCCTGTACAGTGTTGTGGCCTGAGAAACTGGGGCCCTGTCTGGTGTGGGGCTAAGTGGTTCTGTCTTATTTTCAGCTGGTTTCTGTTCCACCCTAGTGAAACGGATACTCTGGATTGAAGTATCAGGTGTGGAGTAATATCAGCAATTAAGTCACCCCACCCCCCACTGGCAAACAATTGGAAAAGAAAAATCAAACCTTCCTACCACGGTGCACGCAGGGCACCACCTGATTTGTCCTCAGGCAATTGGTTCAGTTCAAAAAGTCCAAATCAATTGTCTCAGTCTGCGCCTGTCTCAGGTGAGAGAGTTTAAGAAGTCTCTGGGAACTGGATCACAGGGGTCTGGTGACTACTCTGGTGTGGCTTGCTCCAGTGCTGCATGGAGTCAGGAGGAGCCATCCAGCCAATATATCAGTCTGGGAAGGTTGCTGCCTCCTTCCCCACCTTGCACCACTGTCACACCTAGTCACTGATATCCCTGCAGATGGCTGACCCAGTTGCCTGTAGTGAACCGGTACTCCAGGAGTTTGCACCTGCCTGAATCACAAGGAAGTCTTCCAGGCCGCTGCGCTCTGCCTCTCTCTAGCAGGAGGAGGTGAGGCCTGACAACCTTGGGCACTTGATGAAGGTTGGGGGATTTTCACTCAGGTCCAGTCTTGCCCCTGATTAATGTTACTGACAGAACAGAACAGAACAACTCTGTGGTTCCCCTGCAGAAGAGAAGCTGAACTGAGTTCCAAATCAGCTTGTCTTTGCTCTTGTATTGTCTACAGGCTGACGATCCCCTGAGGGCCAGGTGCATCTTAGGTTTAGTAAAGTGGACCTCTGGGTCAGCCCCGCCATGGGAATTTCCCCGGTTTGCAAGCTGGAGTTGCCTCAGGCAAATCCTATACTCAGAGTCTCTGGTTGCCCAGGGAGACAGGGGGTGTGGCTTCAGAATATTCTATAGTGAGCTGTATTGCTAGCAAAAGAGGGCTGCTGTTTTATGGCTCAGGCAACCGCTGCTCCAGTGTAGCTCCCTTCCGGCCAACCGTCCTCTCTCCGCTCCTGTACCCCAGAGTCTGCACCGACTGGCTGCAGCCCAGCACTGTCTACACCCCTCGAGTAATCGCCAAGAGTCTGGACCCCTGGAGAACAGGCCTCCAGACCTTGGAGGGAGAGCAGAGGGGAGCGCGGGGAGCACTGGAAGCCTGGGGTTGTGGGCAGAGAACACACATAGCTTTACAAAGTTTTATGCCTGGCCATATTGTCACCAAAAGACGGCTGTCGCGCTGTGCCTCAGGGAACTGCCACTCCGGTGCAGTCCCCTCTCCGCTGACCGGGACTGGCCTCCAGACCTCAGTGTGAGTGAAGGGGAGCACTGGGAGCTCAGAATTCCAGGTAGAGACTATATACAGTTTATACAGTTTTATGCCTGGCAGGAGGATGCCGTGGCAGGAGGATGCCATGGCACCCTAGTAGGGGAGGTAGGTCCAGTTTTTAGAGGGTTTCTCCCATGGAGTGTAGTGGGAGGACCTTTGAACTCTACCCGGTTGTTTGTGGGGCACTCTGAGCTGTTCTCATGGGGGAGGGGACTCCCGTCTGCTTGGTGATGGATTTTGTACCTTTTGTTTGTATTCCTGTGGTCACAGCTTGCCTCAGTGTGGTTGACGTGCGTTCTTCAACCTTCTCTCTTAGTGCAGCTCAAATCCACCAGGTTACTTGCTGAATTTTTGTCCTTTAACTCTCCTACTGGACGGGAGCCTCTGTGGAAAGCTGGCTTCAGTCAGCCATCTTGTCTCCTCCCCCCTCACTTAAGTAGTATTTTTGCATGTTTTAGATTTACCACCCAAATTTGTAAATAGATTTGCCACAGAAACACACTTAACTAATTTATAACAAGAATTGGATACATGCATCATAAGGTAGATTCATCTTGTTACCAGTTACAAAACTGATTTAAGGAAGTGAATCAAAATCAGAAAACCTTGCCTGATGAAGTTGGAATCAGAACATAGAGAGTGTCCTTGGCAGCCATTTATCAAGCAGTGGAGGCTCGATGAGATGCTATCTGTTGTAAATAGATGTAGCTGTTCAGTGGAGGAATATTTTTAGTGACTGGGTGATATCCCTTCTCCTCTGAATGGTGCTAAAAAAGACCACGACAAATTCTTACTTTCTAATTTTCCATTTTCTAGACCCTATGGAGACCAACAACTTTCAGTTTGCATTTGTTATTATGGCATTATACTTTTCCCATTTCAGCCTGCAATTCCCAAGTGAACAGATTATTTTTTCTCTAAGCACATTTTAGGTTGGCTACTTGAAGATGGATTTAAGTTGTCTTAAAATGGAACAGTGGTATCAGTTGCCTTTGAGAAGATTTTCTATAAACACAATGGAACCTATGGATTATCAGCTAACCCCACACATGTAGTCTAATATATTTTTGTCAAAGAGAGTAGCAATGACTGCCTCATCCCAAATTCATCTGTCCTGTCTTAACACCAATGTAATTACATTTCAGGAAAGGATAAACCCCATCTATGGAATTCTCACCCCATATCAGATTGTTAAGTTGAAAACAAAGCTGTAATGTTTCATCCCACATGGCACTCTACTGTACTATTCTGATATGCTGGCAGTGCTTCTAAAACTTTAATTTGTATGTGAATTATTTAGTAATGTTATACAAATTTATATGATTGAATACAAATTCAATGGGACTGGATGGGCCCTGAAATTCCACACATATAACAAACATGATATTAATTCAGAGACCACACTTTGAGTAACAAGTGTTTAGGACCTTAGTAATTACCATCATCTCTGAGTCAAGAGTAACTAAAACTCAAAATAAAGGTCTTCCAGTAACAATGAGTCCCACCAGGGAAATTCTATTATTGATAGTTCTGGTAGTAGTCAGAGATAATCTCTTGTATCTCTGTGGTATCTGTTGTTATTTCCCCCTTTTCCTTTATGATTGAAGTTATTAGAGATTTTAATTTTATGCTCCTAGTTAAACTAGCTAAAGGTTATCAATTTTATTATCTTTTTGAAGAACAAACTTTCTGTTTGATTAATTTTTGTAATGATTCTCTTGTCTTTAATTTAATTTATATTTGATTTAATTTTGGTTAATTATTTTATTCTGCTAGGTTTGGTTAATTCTTCTATTCTCTCTCTTAGATTGCTTTTCCTTTGCCATTTCCTTGAGATGATTCATTAGTTTGTTGAAGTGCTCAATTTCTGTTTTTTCAGATGACTCTATGCCCAGAAATTTGACAATGTGAAGGAAATGGAACAATACTTGAAATCATGCCATCTCTTTAGATTTAACCAGGAAAAATAAATCTCCTAAACAGACCATTTCAAGCACTGGGAATGAAGAAACAATAAAAAAGCTTCAACAACATCAACAAAAAAAGCCCTGGACCAGATGGTTTCACATCAGCTTTCTATCAGTTCAAAGTTCAAAGAGCTTGTACCTATACTGCAGAATCTATTCCAAAACATTCTATGAGGCAAACATCACCCTGATTCCAAAACCAGAAAAGGACCCAACTAAAAAAGAGAACTAAAGACCAATTTCACTAATGAATATGTATGCAAATGTTCTCAATAAAATTTTAGCTAATAGATTACAGCTATAGATTACAGCTACATGTTAAAAAAAATTATACATTACAATCACTTAGCCTTAATCCCAGAGATGTAAGCCTAGTTTACAAATATGCAAATCCATAAATGTAATTCACCATATCAACAGAAGTAAAAAACAAAGACCATATGATCCTCCCAATGGATGTAAAAATAGCATTTGACAAAATTCAGCATCCTTTTCTAACAAGAACACTTAAGAAAATAGGCATAGGTGGCACATTTCTTAAGCTGATTAAAGCCATGTATGACAAACATACAGCTAACACCATACTGAATGGAGTAAAACTAAAAGCTTTTCCACTTAGACCTGGAACCAGACAAGAATGTTCTCTATTGCCACTACCATTCAACATGGTGCTGGAAGTCTAGCCAATGCAATCAGGGAGGAGAAGGATATAAAGGGCATCCAAATGAGGGCAGAGCAGGTCAAACTCTCTCTTTCCTGAAGATATGATCTTAAAGAACCCCAGAGACTCACCTACAAGACTCCAGGAAGTGATCAAGAAATACAATAATGTCTCAGGGTATGAAATCGGTGTCTACAAATCAGTAACCTTTGGATAGACAGATAGCAGCTAAGTTAATAAACGAATCAAGGACACAATTTCCTTCACAAAAAAAAAAAAGAAAGAAAGAAATACCAAGGAATATACCTAGCAAAAGAGGTAAAGAACTTCTACGGAGAAAATTATGAAACCCTAACAAAAGGAATAGCAGAAGGTATTAACAAATGGAAGAACATACCATGCTCTTGGCTAGGAAGAATCAACATTGTTAAAATGTCTATACTACCCAAAGCAATCTATGGATTCAATGCAATTTCCATTAAAATACCAACATCATAGGGCAGCATCTGTGGCTCAGTGAGTAGGGCACCGGCTCCATATACTAAGGGTTCAAATCCGGCCCTGGCCAAACTGCAACAACAACAACAACAAAACTAGCCAGGCATTGTGGCAGGCACCTGTAGTCCCAGCTACTCAGGAGGCTGAGGCAAGAAAATCACCTAAGCTCAGTAGTTGGAGGTTTCTGTGAGCTGTGATGCCATGGTACTCTACCGAGGGCAATAGAGTGAGACTCTGTCTCTAAAAAAAAAAAAAAAAAATCAACATCATACTTGAAAGAACTGGAAACAATAGTACTTTGTTTTACATGGAACCAGAAAAATATCCATATAGCAAGGCAGTTCTTAGTGATAAAAACAGAGCAGGAGGCATCACCCTACCAGACTTCAGGCTATATTACAAGTCCACAGTGCACAGAACAGCATGGTGTTGGCACAAAAATAGAGTCATAAACATTTGGAACAGAATAGAAACCAAGAGATGAAACTAGTCTCTTATAGACATCTGATCTTTGATAAACCAAACAAAAGCATACAGTGGGGAAAAGAATCCTTATTCAACAAATGGTGCTGGGAGAACTGGGTAACATATATAAAAGACTGAAACTTGACCCACATCTTTCATCACTTGCAAAAATCAACCCAAGATGGATAAAAGATTGAAATCTAAGACATGAAATGATAAAAATCCTAGAAGAACCTATGGGAAAAGAGCCTAATGTCAGCCAGGGGATAGATTTTATGACAAAGAATTCAGTGGCAATCACAACAACAACAAAACAAACTAATGGGTCATAGTTAAAACTGAAAAGCTTCTGTACAGCTGAGGCCACAATTAAAGCAAATAGTCTTCAGAATGGGAAAAGATATTTGCATGTTATGAATCTGACAAAGGCTTGATAACTAGAATCTATAGAGGATTCAATCAATAAAAGAAGAGGAAACAATTCCACTGGTCACTGGGCAAGAGACATGAACAGAACCTTCTCTGAGGAAGACAGACCAATGGCTAACAAACATATGAGAAAAGGTTCATTGTCCGTAATCATCAGAGAAATGCAAATCAAAACCTGAGATATCTAATCCCACTTAGATTAGCCCAAGAGTTTGAGATTGCTGTGAGCTTTGACACCACAGCACCCTACCTAGGGTTACATAGTTAGACTCTGTCTCAAAAAAAAGAAAAAAAGAAAGAAAAGTTTTTTTCAGCAAGTGGACAACAACTCAGGTCAAAATATTAATAGTTGCTAAGAGCCTGGGCACTGCAATTTAAATGCCAAGTGATCTTAGGCAATTTTCTTAAATTGTATAAAACCTTAATTTCCTCAATAATAAAATAGATGCAATAACAACAATAACAATAATAATATCATGTAATTCCTATGGGTAGTATGAGGATTAATGAAATGATGCATATAAATTCCATATATATATAGCACTTTTATATTCTTTTTTAACATGTTATGTATGTTTATTTTTTAAAGCATATCTCTTTCAATATAGATGAATATAAGGGAAATAAAGGCCATGAATAACCGTAGATAATTTTAGTAATCTGTTTATATGTTCTTTGTGCTAAACTTATGTAAATATGGAGAATGATGATGTGAAGGGGAAACTTAAGGTGAGAGAAGTGTGTTATTCACCTGCCAATAGCAAACTTTTTTTTAGAATTATGAGAATTTATTTCTGTTTAAGTAGCATATGTCTTACAACAATGCCTCTTTTATTAATAGACACAGTTGTAAGACATATGCTACTTAAGCAGAAATAAATTTTCATAATTCTAAAACAAAGTTTGCTGTTGGCAGGTAAATAACTCACACTTCTCTTCTCTCACCTTAAGTTTCCCCTTCACATCATCATTCTCCATATTTACATAAGTTTAGCACAAAGAACATATAAACAGATTACTAAAATTGTCTATGATATTCATAGCCTTTATTTCCCTTTGGCTGAAGCCTGAAGAAACTCCTCGAGGGACTTGTCTGTCTTAATTGGACTTTAGACTTTGGGAAAAGGGGGGGAAAATGTCACAGGAAAAAGTAAAAACTTGCATGTATATTAGCCCACCACCGTGGTACTATTAAGTCCTGAGTAGAGAACCCAAAAGGAGTCACAGTCCTTAAAACAGGGCTAAAAATGAATATTGGCTCCTGCAGAAACAAGCTGATATTGAGACCCCAAATTAAAATATATTAGAATTCAAAAGGGAAAAATGGGAGAGGATACCTGAGAAGGGTGAGGTCTAGGAGAACAGATCTTCTCAAGGAGACCACAGGATACACCTGCAAGGCCCTCTCCACGGTGACTCTGCTCTTGGAATTTATAAAGTTAAATTCCCAGAACTTGGAAATTTCCAAGTTCTGTGCAATCCTGTAGTTCTGTAGGGGCTAGAATAGCATCTCCTGCTTGATTCAAACTGGCCAATAAGAAAGGTACCTGTGGGGTGGAACTTTTTGACGATAAAAAGGGAAAGACCAAGCCAGTTGGAGAACACATCCATTTGAAATTCTTCTATGCCATAAGCTCCCGGCTGGTGAATAAAACCCTTCCTCTTATTAAAAAAAATAATAATAAATAAATAATGAAAGAGGCCTTGGCAATCCCATTTTTGACATATCAGCCTTTTATATATATTTTGGATTAATATGAGGGTACATACAATTAAGTTATATCATTTGTGTGTATAAGGTAAAGTCGAATTTGAGAATCCTTACTTAAGAAACGGTGCTGGGAGAACTGGTCAGCCACATGGAAAAGACTGAACCAGGACCTGTATGTCTCGTAACTTTTGTTATTGATACAGCATATTATTCTTGAAATTTTTGTTATTTCATAGCATCAATATCATATATACCCTTGACTGTTTTTCTGAATTCTAAGTTATTTCACCCAACATAGCTTAAGATGAAGTTTCAATGACATGCAAAAGACTTATACTGTAGTATCTGTTACTGTCTCTTAGAAGTACCTGGACTCAGCTCTGGGCAAAACTTAGGGAAAGCTCTGTAATATTTTTGATAGTCTCATCCTATCCAAAAGCTTAGGGTATTCATACAGATTGTTTTTCAAATATTTCATAATTTTCCAAGGGATGTGAGTGTATGTGTGTGTGTGTGTGTGAGAGAGAGAGAGAGAGAGAGAGAGATAGAGAGGAGAGAATACAACATACTTTGACTTAGGAAAAGAAATTCTTTGCTTTGAGCAGAACCCATCTTTAAAGTACATGTTTGGCAGTTGCTAGATGGTAGCTGCATGTTAAGTGAGAGGGGTGAGTTAGCATGAGATAATTCTATTTCTAGTGTTTGCCTACGATTAGGTTGATTTTTATTTTTGCATTCAACAACTAAAAGAGAACTTCAGGAATGGTTTAATTAATCCTTGAATCATGTCAATTTTACCCTCCACTGGATAAGGACTAAAAATTTGTATTTAATAAAACTCTTTTCTCTTTTATTACCTGCTGATTTCTGCAGGAGACCTACCTAACCCTGTAATTTGTATTCCTATTTTAAAATTATGTATTACCAACATCTAGGTGCCTGCTATTAATAGATAGCTCCAGGTGTAGGAACAAAGAGTTACCTTCTCATTTAGCTACAATGCACATTTTTGCTCACCATGAGCAATCTGAAGTTCACAGATTTGTTTATTTATGTTCTTCCTAAGGAGCTTCTGCTTTATCCTGGAAGAGAAATATCATAGGGGATTTACTACATTTTAGACAGCATAGTATTTAGAATTTTTGAAATCTCCATCCATTTTGGTCTTAACTCTTCCTGGTTAGTATAAATGGACGTGTGTGTGTGTGTGTGTGTGTGTAAGAAATACCCTCTCAGAAACTCTGAGATATGTCTAATCTAAAATTAATAACCTACATCATAGTTCTTTACTTTTTAAGATAAATGGTGAAAATGAAAACTATTAAGAAAGAAACATTAGAACTTATGGAGTAATACGGAATCCTAAAGCATCTATCTTCATTATCACCACTTCCCCTTCAGACTTTCGTGAAACTGATGAAAGCTGTCATCTCCATCACAGTAAGAGTCCTACAAATCACTCACATGTAAAATCGAGTGCCTTTTTTTGCTACCCTCTCCTCCCAGTCCAATTTACACTCAAATGAGTCTTTCAAATGAACCTGTGAAGATAAATTGTACAGAGGTGGTACCACGGTGTGAAGACCAAGTGCGGAGGTTCCCTGTTCTTCCTACGTATCTGTGAACCTTGTGTTTGGACCTCACTGAAGATCTGACATCCCATCTCTTGTCAATGACTGTGCCTCTGGGAAGACTGCAGGTCCACGTGGAGGGCTCCATGCCTATGGCCCTCAACTTTGTCCAACTAACCTCAATGCTACTTAGAGCATTTTTTTACTAGAGAAATTTCAGAATCAGTACCACAATGATCACAGTTACACACACAACATATCAAGGAAGTGCATTATGAAGCAAACCTATATTAACGAAAATAGCTATTTATTGTAGATTTCCCCATAATTTGATCAACCTTTTTTTCATAGATATATTACTGCGTTTTAGGATATTTTTACTGGAATTTATTTTTAAGGCTCTATAAATATCAACATTCTACTCCAGAGAGATGTGATCCTAGCATTACTGAAAAAAACGTCAGTCACGCCTATGACCGTGTAGATACACCGAATGGCTGATTTTTTTCATGGATTTGACTACTGTAAGGATCCAGAAATGATCTGATTGGTACAATTGTCAACATATCCTATACATCAAATGTTGCCAGGCTCAGCTGAAAATAAGGATACTTTCTTAGTATCACTAAGAACTACCTTAATAAAACTGCCAACATTGCCAAATACACCTTCCTGGTGTTTAAGAAGTTGAAGCCATAAAAGGATTCACATTACATATCTAGAAACATTTAGGGGAATATCACATGGTACGTTAATTAAAGTTGGTGTTTTCTCATCTGATTCTTGATAAGTGAATTATATTTTCAGGGCTCGTTACGCCCTAAATAAGCCAAAGTTGTGAGAAAGAAGTTTACAATATCCCCAGAAGGAGTGCGTTTGTGTGTGAGGGTTTGTATGTGTGTATATGTATGTTTACCGCATTGGAATTAAAGATGTGCTTTCCTGGGTTTTTTTAGTGTGAATTGTATAATTCATATGTTTTCTTGTTTGCAAAGTATACACACTCACACAACATAGTAAAAAATTATCTAACAACCATTTAATACACGCAATTTTTGTTCATTTAAATAAAGTCATTTTCCCAAGTTAGTATGAACACGTCAACTTCATTCTTTTTTTTTTTTTCTTTGAGACAGAGTCTCACTGTGTCACCCTGGGTAGTGCGCTGTGGCATCGCAGCTCGCAGCAACCTCAAACTCTTGGGCTGAAGTGATTCTCTTGCCTCAGCCTCCCAAGTATCTGGGACTACAGGCGCCTACTACAGGCTATTTTTGTTGTTGTTGTTGTTGCAGTTGTCATTTAGCAGGCCTGGACCGGGTTTGAACCTGCCAGCCTCAGTGTTTGTGGCCAATGCCCTACCCACTGAGCTATCAACACCACTAACTTCATTCTTTTTTAATGGCTGAAGATTATTACATTGTACTATAAATGCACTATAATTTATTTACCAGTTCCTATCCATGATCATTTTTTACAGGTATTTTGTAATGTTTGCCTTTATAAACAAATGAAGATCCTTTAACATATATTATGGCAGCAATTTGAAAGTGTATCAATAGGAATACCTCATCACAACCTAAGGTTTATAATTCTGAGTGCCTATTTTTTTGAAACTATGTTTACAGGTGTATATATTTATTTCTTCTTAGTGAAAATGTTTGTTATTTTGTTATCAGAATTTCTTTTTTTTATGGTAAAATTTTACTTTCTTTCTTTGAAGTACACAGTATTAGGAAAGAAGAGTGGAGATATAGCCACCATGGGAGACAGAAAGGAGACACCCTAGAGGTCTGCTGTGGGTCCTCAAAGACACGTGCATACAACCTCATAAAATGAGTTTTGTGCTCTCTGTGGTTTTATGTTACATAAAGGGTACCAGAGTTTGGGAGTAAAAGAAACAGATGAAGAGAGATACCTGGGCTGTGAGCATGTGCAGAGCACTGAGGACAGTGGATAGCTACACCTGAGGCCTTTTGAACAATGTGAGCCCCCAAGGAGGATGCCCAGCTCTGTGTGGTCTGTGCCACCCATCTCTGATTGCTGGGGAAGGTCACAGTGAGACAGGCAGGAGTGGGGGTGATCGGGGCTCAATGAGGCAGCCGTGAGCCCTACAGTATGGCCAGGAGGGGTGGGGACAGTGGGAATCTAGCTGAGGGACTTCAACGGGTGAGGGGGGCAAAGGGGGGAGCTCTGAAGCTGTAGGGCTGCAAAGGTGCCCAGATACTGAATCTGGAGGCCCATTCTGAGGGAGGCGCTGTGTACCTCTTCAAGTAAGGAGCCATTCCAGTTGGCCCTCCCACCGCAGTCCAGGAGGTTGAGCTGGCTTGACTGTGGCACTCCCCCCCACCCACTTGGAGAAGTGGCTAGAGTGGCAAAAGAGGATGGGGGCACAGGACTCAGGGGGTGAGGGAACAGATTGTAGGCCAGGGGCCCTGGCTGCTCACCTGCCACAGGGGGACAGAAGCTAGGCACAGCCCTGGACCAAATTGAAGCTTCAAGGTGGCTGGACATGGATCACCCATCCAGACACAACCTCCATAGAGTACCCATGAGCAAGGTTGAGGGGCTAGGTAAGCTTGTATGGAAAGCCCCATGCAGGAGGGGCCAACACAGGGAGCTCCCATGATGGGCAGAGGGCTGGGGAAACCGGAGCTGCATGGGCTTCCTTGAGATCTGGAATGCACACTGGACCTTCTCCTCTGCTTCTTTCTTGAATGCACCTGTGTCCATCCCAAAGGGCAGCTGCTCTTCGAAGCCCTGATACGCTGGGCAGGTGTGTTCCCTCAGCAGGCTGATGCCACACAGCACCCTCCAGTGGCTCCTGGTATCTCCTTGGTTTTCTCAGAATGTTTCTTTCCAGCCAAGTCCCTGGAATATTTGAGGCTCAGGCAGCAGCAGCTGAATGCTCTCTGAAGAGGTCTTGGGGCTCCCAAGGTGGCACTGCAGACACAGGCTAGGCCCCAGTGGCCTCAGGATGACTAAGACCTGCTCTGGACCATCAAGTCCCACTCTTTTTATCAGATTTTCAAAGAAGTCTGTGACTCACTTCTACCTACATGTGTAAAGTTCTGTTTCCAGAAAAAGTTGAAGAAATCCAATCATCAGCTTTATTTGTATTTACTAATTTAATCTAATTATAAACATAAGACTAATTTCTTCTAAATTTTTAAGTGTTTTTTTTTTTTCCCCCATTTTCTTGATGGGATAAAAACAAAGCACAACTCAAATAAAAGACTGTAACATCACTTTGACTATTATGTAAGCCTTTTTGAAAGCTTAGGAAAAGCCTTACTGATTCATACAGCACTTGCCTCCGGATGGCATCGCCAGCACTGGACGCTTCCTCCCCTCTGCTCCATCCCACCAGACGCTCTTCACAGCCATTCTTTCACTCCTCTGGCAATGCTGCTCTTGCTGCCTCCACTGACTCATTTGTTTTTGCCAAAAGTAAGATTAGTGGACAGTCATTTCTGTAGTATGACTTTACGGCAATCCTGAATTAGTCAGGCTAGGATAGCTTATGCTACAGTAACACTAACCCCTAAAGTCTCAGTTTTTAGATAACATCAAGTTTATCCTGGCTACTTGAGTTTCATGTCTCTTGAAATGTTCCTGTCGATCTCTGAGACAGAGCAACAGACAGCATGGACACTCAGACTTCACGTGGTTAGTTATAGCTGGTAGTTAGAATGCCTCGTAAATCTCCACACAACAGCAAAGGTAGTAGGAAATTCAGACACGCAAATGTAATAATATTTGAGAATAACTATCGCCTTTGCCACAAACATCTGCTCAACAATTCTTTAAGATATGAATGCCTGGTAAAGTTACGGTGAGTATGCATCATCCCATTCAACTTCATGGGAAATTCCACTGTGAATTTGATATTTGAATCACAGTGAGGTTCTATGACTTACTAATATTGTTGAGTTGCTAAGTAGAAGGTACAGGAATCCAAAGCCATCAATGTGCTTCTAAAGCACCTGACTTTACCCACTATCCCACAGTTCCTATCTTTTCATTCATTTCATGAATACTTATGAAAACCGACCATGTATATGATAACTGCTCTATGTGCTAATGATATGCCTAACCCTGGTGCTGGGAAAGCTCACAGCTCCATGAGAAACACAATCATGAGGGTGGGAAGGTATTTAATGGTAAGACACTGGCACAGCGAAAGTACAGAGATGTCAGAGCTTATAGTGCTGTAGGAGAAATGTCAGTGGTTGTACCTAAAGGAAATTTAGAGAATGAAAGAGCGGCAAGATATATGGCTGGAAAGGTAGGCAAGAGTCAAAACTATAAGAGTTGCTGATGCCTGACAGTGGCATCGATGCAAATCATGAAATGGCAAGCATTGCCTTGCTCTTTTTGCATGGCTATGTTAAAGTCAACTTCTACTTTTAGGAAAACCATGTCCGGTTCCACCATGGGAGGGCCTCTTCCCGTGTGAGTCTCAAGGCACCCGCTCTTAGGGAGATACTCTTCACAGTACTTCTCATGGTCTTTGGACACACCAGGCTCTTTTCCATGAGACTGTCATGATTGAAGGACACGTGCAGTCATGTTTCTTTTTGGATCCCCAGCAGGAAAGCCAACATGTCATGAAACCATTCTGCTCTTTATTTTTACTCTCTCAATTCAATAATAGCAAATGTTAATGAATAAAAATGAGCAATGCATCAGCTATTCCACAATCATGAAAACAAAAATAGTAAGGGTAAATAGAGGCCACAAAAAAGCACATGGCCTGAAATTCTCTCCGAATTTAATAAGATTGTTCACTCTTCACATAGAAAGTAAAGCACTCTTGTCAAGTTATAAATCAAACAAGTATTTTGTAAGAAAACGAAGTTTGTAGGTTCTTCTCCCAAAAATCATCTCCTGGTACATCATTAACCAGTTTGCTCCTAGTTTTCATCAATTCTTAAACTAAATCCCTACCCTAAATAATTGGTGTTCAGAAGAAAAATATTCTCCCTATGAATGTCAGCATTCATTTCATGGGGAACTATCAATGAGATCTCAGATCAATGTCAGGTTGCAATTCAAACTTACTTGTGTTTTGGGCTAAATAATTGATAACATTTTCAGGTTTCACTTAATTTTTTTTTCCCTAGTGTGTTTATTAGAACATCAAAGATATAGCTGATTGTCTTCTTCTAGTTTCCTAACACTTATTCAAATACATAGTAGATATTTCAACTCTCAGCGTTACTGAGGCTTTACTCTGTGGCCTCGTAGGATAATGTTGTAGAAGATGAGCCCTGCACATTTATAGTCTTTGCCAATCTTTGCAGAATGTCCTGGCTCTGAAGACCTCTCTGGGGAGTACAAACTTGAATTGTATTTAACCTGTCACCTCCAGCTGATTTTTGTGTTGACTTGTCATATCCCACTTTTTATACTGTGATGTTTTCTGTTTGAGCTGTTTGAGCTGTTTTCTGTTTGAGCTGTCTGTTCAGATGAAAATCTTAGTCCCTGGCATTTGTTTTTTTCTTTTATTCAGCAGCACAAGCACAATCACAATGTTGGGAAATTGTCTCTCTGAGTCTCACTTCAGTTCACCTGACCAGTGTATATATGTCTGACCTTTACTATTTCTCATTTGTATTCCTCTGCCTTTATAATCCCTAGTGAAGATATTCTGATCTATGTTTCCCCAAGGGCTAGCCAAGAAGGGTAATAAGTGATAAAATATTGCAAACTTGGGTATGATTTGGTTTACTGATATGTTACTTTAGCTGTAAGATGTTACCTAGAGAATCTTAGCACTGGAAAGGACTAGCGAACATTCAGAAACAACAACCACGTTTTATAGAGATGTGAACAACAAATGGCCCAGAGAAGATGAATGATTTATGTAGATTCACATAGTGATTCAAGGCAGACCTAAGCATGAGAGCCCAGGGAACCAAAGTCACTTTCTCCTCATACCAACAGCATCCTGGCTCTCAACTGCCTCCAGGGAATAAACGACTTTTGGATGATCAGCGAGACAACAAGCAGCCCTACAGAGAAGCTAAGCAAGAATTAGGTATTTCTTTCCCCACCTACAGTGTGGTCACTGCGGTAGGAAGACCCTTTCTGATTCTTGAGAGAGTGAGCAAAGGGAAGGATTAGTAAAGCGCATCTTATGACCCCTGAAGTGGAGTAGGGAGTCCAGGGGTGGTGGCAGGGATCTAGAGTATTAGAGTCCCCCAACAAGAGGATGACTTGAGATGACCAGTTGCAGAAGTGACTGACACCTAGCCATTGGTACTGCCCAGGTTGTCTTGGCTCTGTTATACATCCTGTGGCTTTCCTGTAAGATATCTCCCACACTTCCAACAAATATCTTCTACATTTAAATCGATCAGAGTCCTTTTTGTTGTTATTGTTGTTATTTGTGATTAACAGAATAGCTACAGTAAACCCATTAGGGACAGTGCTATTGATTTACTTGGCACAAAGGTAATTTATCTTCTCTATTATTTTTTATTATACCTTTTTTTATTCAAATTCAATACCTGGTGTCTATTTCACAACACCTTGTGCTATTCAAGTACTAAGACAGCGATTGTAGAAAGAATAAAGAAAGGAATAAAGAAGGAAGGAAGCAAATAAGGGGTGAGTAGAGGCAAATGCAGATTTGATGTGGTATTCATCAGCATGTAACAATGCTTAAATCCAAGCTACTAAGCCATATTTTATATGGCTAAAGAGTAGATGGAAATAGGGAAAAGACCAAGAAGAGCTTCTGGGTACATTCTTATGTTTAGTACAAGTGGAGGAGGTAGATCCAATAAAGAGTCTGAAAAAAAGCAGCCAGGAAGGTAAAAAAATAAGAATATGGGATCATAGAAGCCAACAGAAGGAAGAATTAGTCACTTGTGTCAAACAGCAATGAAAATTCAAATAAGAGGTAACAGGAGAGGACCCATTGGATTTGGCCCACCCAGTCTAGCTTTGATTAGTGCATACGTTGATTTTCCCATCAACACACTGTCAGCAGAGTACTGCAAAAATCTCTGATCAGAGTGCATGGAAGAGAGACCAAAAGATGAGTCTGTACAGGCAGCAACTGTAGCCAACTCTTTAAAATGTGTTTCTGCAAAGAGAAAATAAAATAGGGCAGAAACCAGAGAGAGTCTTGCCATTGGTATATAGCTGCTTAGATATAGATTAGGTCTTCCTAATCACACCTGTGCTTTCTTCTCACTTCATGGTCCATGTTTTTGAGTATTCTATGTGTAGACTGTTTATGACTGATTTCACTCATTTTGATGACTTTGATGAATTTGCACACTTCCAGTTGTCTTTTTTCTTCTGATCACAAAAGTCTGATGTGCCTCTCAAATGTAACAAATATCTCAAGGCAGTCTCACACTGGCTCTCTTTTTTGTGTGGCCCTTCTCCTGTCCACAGGAAATAATCCTGGGAGCACTGGGAGTGTATTGAAGACTCATTCCCAACCCAGCAATTTATCTTTTATCTTGTCTGCCACATTAGCCAGCTTATCTCTTGGCTCTTCTCTTCCTCTCTCCCTAAAATATGTACGTACATATTTTATATATATATATATACATATATATGTGTGTGTGCGTGTGTGTGTATAAGCTTTAACATGCATATGAAATCTGTCCATTATGTATGTTATATATAGTATATTACATAGTTATGTAATATAAAAATATGTAAACTAAATGTAAATATCAATATATACATGGTATAAGAATCTGTGTAGTTTGTACACCTGGGATGTAGAGATGGTGCTCAAAAGCCGTGAAATTATTTTTAGCTAAAGCCTTAGAAACTGTGTGACTTTGGCACTTTCTAAAAGCTTTATTGAGGTATAACTTAGATATTAAAGGAGCGTGTATATAGGCCCCTATGGTGCCATTGCCAAAATCCAGGCACTAAACATATCCATTTGGAGGTGATGCACTTTAGCACATTTTTTGGAGGATGTTCTCTGTTTTATCTCCATACTTCAGCAAACCTTAGCTTTTAACAGTGTTCTGCATCCTGTATTACAAAGCCAAATTTTTGTGTCTTTCAAGTCCTGGACTTTTTCTGAGTTCTTTAGTGTTTAATGAGTGACAGGCTGCAGAAAAAAGCGATACACAAGGAGCTGAGAGAACAGAGTAAGCCTAACTCAGTGAGGACGCTCCCTCCTTTATCAGGTCCCATACCTGATTATTTACCAAAACAGAACCTCTCTTGCGGGAGTATGTTTGTCAATCTGTCCTTTCCCCCTTTATCCAAGTGCCATTGCCCTTCTTTGGGATGCGGCTGTATCGCTATGATCCTATTGACCATTCTCACTTTTACTCGTCTCAATCCTCCCAGACACTTTAAAATCATATATCTGAACCCATCTCTCCATTGCTTAAAAATCCTGCAGTGGCATTTCATTGCCTACTGTATGGACTCTCAACTTCATGAATTGGTCTCTAATTATCTTTCTTGAATTCTCTTACTAGCTCTTTCTCATGCACACTAATCTCCAATGATACTGAACTGTAGTTTGCACATAAAAGTGGCAGCAGGGCACTTATTAAGTAGTTGAAAATAAATAAAATGAAAGTATCTACTCATAATTAAACTATAAAACCATACCATAATGGTAAAGAGCAAAGACATGCAAATCCACCTTAAGGAAACAATATCATTCCTTTCATTGTGGGCTCATCATGCCAACAGACCAGCAGAGAAAGAAAAGACCCCTGGAAGGGGCAATTGATTATCTTGAGGATATAGAATTGCTGCTACCTAATGAAGGCCATATGGAGTACAGAAGTCAGGGACTGATTTACTGTGGAGCCTCTTGGTGTGTTCATGGCTAGTGGCAAACATAACAGGTCAATTTCAGCAGCAGTCCACCAAGGGCTCTGATTCCTCAGGGATAAAGATCTGGGGGCAGGTGGACAATAAGGAGAACTTAACAAGGATTGGTGAAGAAGGAACTGATGAACATCAGTACAGTAGTTTTTGTAAGATTTCCCTCCTTTCCTTGCCTCTCCCCCTCCACCTCCTTCCATCCCTTCCTTCTTTTTTCCTTCCTTCCCTCCTTTCTTCCTTCTTTTCTTTCTTCCCAGAAATCGTAACCCCAATTTAAAGAACCACTGATAGGACAGACTGAATTTAAGGTGGGTCAAAAGTGTCCTGGATAGTACAAGGAGTTTATCTCCTCTATTCTCAGGACCTCTGTCATAACCATTACCCCAGGGGTCACACACTGATTCATGACTATTTAAGTCAGGTTGGATCTTAAATAGTGTTGCCTTGGACCAAGGAGCCCACTTTATGATTGAAGCCAGTGAGTATGACAAGGAATATATATGATCAGAGAATCCACACATCCTAAAATATTTCCCGGCTCCCAAAAGCTCCAAGGCTAGTGGAAAGTTGGAGTGGCCCCTTCAAAGCACAGTTGGGGTACTAACTAAGAGATTGTATACAACCAGTCAAGATATAGCATATACTAACCATGAGATGCCTCATCCTGGTTGGTAGAAGACATGGGTCTGGAATCCAAGAGTGGAAGTGGAAGGAAATCTTCTCTTAGCAATTCTCTTACAGAATTTCTGATTTCATTTCTCACAACTTTAGTTTTTGCCAGATTAGGGATTCAGAGATGGAAATGCTTCCACCAGGGAACATTAACAAAGGGTCCTGGGAACCTCAACTTACGACTGCAGTCTACTTTGAACCACATCCATCCAATGTACTCATCACATGTCTCAGGGTTCTGATTTTACCACAGCAGACTGATAAGGACTTGTTTGAAAACCCACTAATATCACAATCTCAGGCCATTCTTCCTTCTCGTTAAAAAGATAAAGGTCATTTTAAAAGGTGTTCACAAACCTCCTGACTTTCCCACTGTGCCTCTGTGCCTTGAGTTGGCAGTTGACTGGCCTGAAACTCTCATTTGGTTTTCAAATGTTTTGGTATTTTAAAATGACACTTACGAACCATCATTTGACTATATAAACCTTAGCATTGCCATTAATCTCTTAAATACTAGGAGTATTATATAACCGATGCATTTCCTTCTAGTTATATCTCAAAACAGCTCAGTCTGGATGAGCCTCCTAATAATAGTGAAATTATAGTATGCCCACTTACCATTATTGATTCTGGGAACCCCGATGATGATCTCACTAAGGGAAACTGGAGTTTAAGCTGGCTGGAAGGACTTCGGGAGTCACTGCAGCGCATGGTCCTCAGAGTCGTCTCACTAATAAGCAAGGAGCAGGAGAGCAATGGTTAAGGGATGTACACAGGGAGCAGTAATTCTCCAGGATTTTTGGACTGCTGTATTCATTTGGCAAAGCAGGCTTCAGAGATCCAGGAAAGCCCTCCAACAAAGAAATGCAGGTGCTGGCAGGTGTTCCTCATTCAGTGAACAGAGAGGTGGATATAGGCAGGGCTCCAGCAGCATCTGCTTCAGTCAGAGCCAAGCCTAGACATTTCAAAGTTGTCAAGATATTTTCCCCTTCTTAGTCAGCATCCCTTGCAACAAACTCTTGAATTTTAGGACCTCTTTGTTTCAAATTCAAAAAGAACTTTCAGAATTTCCTTGATACCTCCATTAAATTGATGGTTCCATGTCTTTATACATGGCCTGTACCAGAATGTTCTCCTCTGATTCCCCGCCTGAAAACCCATTTATCATTTCTAAGAGTTTAGATTTCTCCTATTCTATAGAATATTATCTTTTTGCCTGGTTCTCTCTGTTAATAAATCACTTTTGCCTTTCTACTTTGATGGAAAGTTATGTTTTCCTTTCCTGTGGTTCATATCACATTGCGTTGTAACCCAGTGAGTCTTCCCAGCTATGCCAGAGGGGATTTTTCATGGCCTTACTCATCATAGCTCAGCCTAATGTCTGACAATACGGACAGTCGCATTGTCAATTAAAGAAATCCATTAACCTTAAGGAATGTGGCTTTTCTCATTTTGACTTAAGAAACTTAATGAAAAGTTGAGAAAGAAATAGGCTCAATCCATAAGTAAGCAGAAGTTAATTTTATTAGATGCCATTAACTAATTCATCATAACATTTTGGATCATTTTATTTAGAAATACAATTATAAGAAAAAATATAAAGTTTTTTTTTTTGACAGGAAAATCTGCACGCAAATTGAGCTCTAGACCAATGTACTTGCAGGTTTGGTCTTTTAAATAAAGATATAATTAATGAAATTACTGGATAGTAACTGTTACTATATTTCTAATGAGTGGAAAATTATAAAATAGTGACTTTTCAAGTATTCATTAGCCTGCAGTGTAAAATGTAGCTGTCATGTCTGGCAAAACATGCCAGCATAAGCCTTATTAAGGAACCATTAGGGTGATGAAATTGCTTCCCTAACTGCTCAATTCTAAATACTAAAGTCTTTACTTAAATTATCATTTGGGATCTACCTGTGTTCAGACACATATAATTAAAAATATCTGATGCCGATGTTCATCATGAAAAAGTGCAAAAACCTCTATAAGAGAAATGAATAGGTAGGAAAAAGAGATATTGCTTGGCATACATTTTTAAATGCTAGACTGGTTTGCTAGTCAGGCTTCTAAAGAGAAACCAAACTGTGTGTGTATGTGTGTGTGTGTGTGTGTGTGTGTGTGTGAGAGAGAGAGAGAGAGAGGGAGAGACAGGTAGAAAGGGGAAGGGGGAGAGAGAGAGACAGAGGTATTTATTTTAAGCAATTGGCCCACATGATTTGGGAAGCTTGGAAAAACCAACATCTGCAAGGTAAGACGGCAGACATGAAAATTACCCTCCAAGTGTGAAGGCAGTCTGCGGCAGGATTCCATCTTCCTCAGGGAAGGTCAGTCTTTTTCCTATTAAGGCTTTTAACTGATTAGATAAGGCCCACCGCATTATAGAGGATAAGCTGCTACACTCAAGTCCTTTGACTTAACTGGTTTTTTTTTCCTTATTTTTTTTTATTTTTGGATTAATATGAGGGAAAAACCATTAGTTTACATATGGAAGGTTAATGTCAGAGTTGTGGCTATATCCTGTACCCAGGATGTGTACTATATGTACATGCGTTATAGCCACTGGGTGGGAAGCTTCCGAAGCCCCCTAGCCCCTTCTTGAATTAATCGAGGTTTTTTTTCTCGTGTGGGTCTGCGATTCTTGATCGCTCAGTTTCAGATTGGTATTGAGCATGTGTAATGCATGTTTTTCCAATCTTGTGATACTTTACTTAGGAGAATGTTCTCCACATCCATGCAGGTTGCTACAAAGGATATACAATTTCCATCTTTCCTTAGGGATGAATAGTATCCCATGGTGTACATATACCACAGTTTATTCATCCATGTATGTGTTGATGGGCACTTGGGTTGTTTCCACATCTTTGCAATCATGAACTAGCAGCTGTGAACTTTCTAGTGCGAATATCCTGGTGACAAAATGTATTTTTTGTTGTTGTTGTTAATCTGGGGAAATGCCTGGTAGTAGAATTGCAGAGTCAACTGGTTAGTTTACTTTTATTTCTTTGAGGCATCTCCATATTTCTTTTCCTAGAGATTGTACTAGTTTTCAGTCCCACCAATAGTGAAGAGAGTTCCCTGCTCTCCATATCCATGCCATAAACTGTTTCTCTGGGACCTTGTGATGTGCACCACTCTCTCTGGGGTTAGGCGATATCTTAAAGTGGTTTTGATTGGCATTTTTCTCATACTTAGGTATGATAAGCATTTTTTTCATGAGTTTATTGGCCATTCTTCTGTCCTCATAAGAAAAGTTTCTATTCATGTCTTTTGCCCTGTTAATCTCATCAAAAACAACACCTTCATAGAAACATCCAGAATAATATTTGAACAAATACCAGGGCACTGTGGCCAAGCCAAGTTGATACCTAAAATTAACCATCACAGTCTTCCTATAACCTTTCATCTCCTTTTCTTTCAGAAACTCCATTTAAACGGCAAGAACTTAATTCTGAGATATTTAAACTTAAAAGGGGAATGAGAACAGAAAGAATATGAAATCAGGAAGACATAAAGGGCATATAATGGTAGTGAATCACCAAACAGACTAGAGGAAATTACAATCTAAAATCCTGTGGTGATATTGACAAGAAACAAGCCAGTTCACCCTGCAGAGCCCCAAGAAAATTGACCTATACTGACTCTATATACAAGGTAGCTGATTCCCCACGCTGTCTCTTCAGACAAATAATATGATCACAGGTGCATGGTTTATCCTCTGCAGCATCTGTAGTCCGGATGTAAGGCACACAGCAAACAGCTCAGGCATAAAATCATGGGCGTTCAAGTCTGCATTCTGAATTGTGGGAGTATTCCCTTCTTTATCACACCTGCTCCCAGAACATTGATAGCTGGAAATATGCTCTGCAAGTAAAATACTGAAGGAGTCTTTACTGAGAAAAAAAACAAAATCATTCAAGAGAGCAGATCTCTGATCATTGATATTTGGGAGTCCCCTGACGGAAAGTTATGCTGTGTGAGATCTAAATCTTCCTCTCCTGAGACAGGAAGCGAATGGATAATGCCTAACCTTTACAAATCACGAAATGAAATATCATTGAGAATGTTCATTAGGAGAAAGAACAAGAAGCATAGAGAGAGGTCCTTTTGGGGAAGAAAAATTAAGCAATGAATAAGAATATGTTTAAGTTTTTTAGTATTAAGGAGCATATCATTAAAGGACACTGCAATCTCAGTTATTACAATAACCCCCTAACTAGTCTCTCATCTTAACTCTTTACTGTATCTTCAGTGAGGAAGCCAGAGCTCATTAAAAACATAAGCAGTGGGCATCAATTTCTAATACCGATTCCCCAGCTCTCTCAGTAAAAGCTGCAGTCCTTACAACCTGCCCCTCCTCTCAAACTCCTGTTTGCAATCTGGGCTTGGTGCATCTGTTCTCTCCTTACTCGCCTCCCTCATTCCAGCCATACACCACCTACGGCCATTTTAAAAACATGCCTTTTGGCTTGGCACCTGTCGCTCAGTGGTTAGGGCGCTGGCCACATGCACTGGGGCTAGTGAGCTTGAACCCAGCCAGGGTCTGCTAAACAACAATGAAAACAATAACAACAACAACAAAAATAGCTTGGCTCTGGGGCAGGTGCCTGTAGTCCCAGCTACTTGGGGAGCTGAGGCAAGAGAATTGCTTGAGCCCAGATGAGATTGCTGTGAGCTGTGACACCACAGCACTGTACCAAGGGTGACATAGTGAGACTCTGTCTCAAAAATAAATGAATGAATAAAGTAAAAAAATGCCTGAAACACTCCTTCCTGAACACCTTTTTACTACCTTTTCTAAACTCATTGAAAAATGGTCTTTGTAGATAATCTCTTAGCTTTCTTACCCTTCAAATATTTTACTAAAATGTCACATTTCTCAATATGCCTTGACCATTCTATTTAAAACCACATTTACTGCCCCCTGTTCCTAAAGTGCCCCCTAAAGTTCTTAACTTTGTCCTTCATTTCATTTTCTTTTAAGATCTTACAACCTTAGCATCTAAGTGCCAACTGGAATATAAGCGCCATCATAATAGGAATATTTATTTATTATTATTAGTGAGTTTGCCAGTATTCAGAAAAAGTGCCTGTCTCATAGTAGGAACACAGTTGTTCACCAAAAAATTAAATACATTCAACATTTTAGTCTACAGTCATGTGACACATTATTTTGATTTTTAAGAATTTTTTAAAAGAAGAAAAAATTAAAAAGTTAAAAAAGATGTTTCTATGCTATGGAATTGAGAAGAATTAAGTATGACTATATATGGACCATTTACAGTTATGTACACACAATAAAATTAGAGCTGTTATGTAGCATCCATTGAACTTCTCACTAATTGAGAATTATTTAAATCTTTATACAAAAGCGACTAAAGGGATGTATTCTTATTTTACGTTCTTCCTCAGCTATTCAGAATATTGTTTATATACAATTTAATCTAGAGCAAGATTGCTTCTTTGAGTTAGAACTTTCTATTAATTCACACAAGTATCAGTCTCCTGTCTACCATTAATTGAAAAGCATATGCAAATTATAGTCCTTTTCAATCATGTGTCAATTTATCTCTGTTTTTGATTTATTATCAATTACTTGATGCAGTACTATACTAAAAAAAAAAAAAAAAAAAAAAAAGGGTCATCAGAAAGGAGGAAAAAACTTAGTACAAGCATATGCCAGAAAAAAAATCTTTTTCTTTCCAGGCTGTGATTCCCCGCTGTGAATGCGATCTCTGAACTACACGGTTCTACTTTGAGGTACAACAATGGGATGGGGAATACAGTCTTCCTTGAGTTGCAGCATTTAAGTGATTTCTAAGTCTGAATCCCCCTGAAGTTATCGCTTCTATAATGTTTCCCATGTCACACTGTGAAACGTATCCTTCAGTGTTGCAGTCCAGAAATTTGCAATTAATCACCAGGTGTGGATTCCACAATTGTTGTTTCATCCCTTAGTTGTAAAATAGGCATGTTTTCTTTCCAGCCTCATGTCTCTTTCACGGAGGAAGGGGCATGGGTCTACCACTTGGTAACATGATGGGTTTTGAAATCAATTCTCCAAACACCGAAACAACCATGAGTAAGAAACCTGGAAGGGGCTTCCAAATTCATTTTTTAGAAGGACAGGAACTATTAGACTCTAGAGAAAATAAATAGCAGCTATAGAATATATGGAGGACTCTAGGTTGGATTAGAAATGTCAGAAATAACTAAGATGTTCATTTAAGGGAGACTACGGGAAAATAAAATGATTTGAGTTGTTTGTCTTGGCTGAAAGCACTTTAAATGGAGAAAAGCAACTTCTGCACTTATTTATAAGCTTAGGTAAAGAACTAAATTGCATTTCATGGGGTTGGGTACTAGTGCTTTCCATAAACTTAGCCCATATTTTATTGTATTCCACTCTAAAACCATCTTTTGACCAAATGAACTTTTCCAGAATAAAATATTTCAAAATAGTGTCAGCTCTACCTTTCTCTATCATCTCTAAAAGATGTCTATTCCCGTTCACTACCATAATAAATAGATGGCATTTTTTATCTATTCGCTGGAAACAGGATCACTCTGCTGAGCTTCATGATAATAATTTCATTTATTGCACCTACATGTGCTATACACTATAGATACATTTTATCTTTTAAGCTTCACAAACATTTTGGGAAAGATGCAATGTTTTCTGCGGTTTATTAATGAAGATCATAAAGGTTATGGGACTTGCCTGTGGCAAGAAAACTTGTTTGAGGCAAATCTAATGCCCAAAGTAAGGATTGTTTTATTAGTGGTGATTAGTACTTAAGAGTAAGACTTTTTTTTTTTTTTTTTTATTGTTGGGGATTCATTGAGGGTACAATAAGCCAGTTACACTGATTGCAATTGTTAGGTAAAGTCCCTCTTGCAATCATGTCTTGCCCCCATAAAGTGTGACACACGCATGCACATCAGTCTCACATGTGATTTTTTCCAAGACGCATAGCTCAAGTAACACCACGGATTTACCTCGGAACGGGACAGTTGCACTTTGGAAAAGCTGTATGTGTGGCTACAACCCTCACATCTAGGAGAAAAGTCCATGTCTCATTCCTTCACTGTCCCATTCACAAATAATAATGAGGGCAGCTCTCTAAACCCTGCATAGCTGTGTAGCATACATGACAAGGCCACCAACCGGGCCCTACTTGTGGTGTCATTATTGGGCACCTAATAATTGTAACATAAGGAAGCTGTTTCCTTTAGCACTGAGGAGTGGGAAAGACCGAAGGTTGGACAAAGTTTTATTTACTCTATCCAAGAAGAGAGCCAACAGGCCAAGGCAGATAGATCATTTTTAAAAAAGATAGTAAGTCATTTTCTTGGATAAAGTTTTAGGAGATCAGAAAATACCAGTATAAGGGAAAAAAACAGAAGAACTTTACCTTTAACCTTTTTGGGGTTTTGGCTGGGCCTGAGAGTTAAATTTATAGAAGACAGATTAACAGGAGAAAAACATACATATTTATGTAAGTTTTACATGATACAGCCCTCACAAAAAATGCAAGACCCCGAAATGTGGCAAAACCTACATGTCCATATAGTAGGTAGAAAAAAAGAGGGACAATTGTTAGAAAGTAACTAAACTGTGAGGAGTCTAAAGGGAGTCAGGAATGATGTTAACGAGGTCGATTTGTACAGAATCTCTTCAGTCTTGACCCTGATGACAAAAATACTACTTTTCTGCAGGATAAGGAGGACACCTTTCTTATGGGAATTTCATCTTCAGATTTTAAGAAAAGTAAAGTCAGAATGGTTTTCTTACATCTACTGTTTTTCAAGTGCTTTTAGCTCAAAATAGTCCTATGAAAATTGGCTTATTTGGGGGTGGCATATTCTGTTACCCTTGACTAGTCTGGTAGTTTCTTCTTGAGACTGTAGCTGTTAATTAACTTGGTCCAGGGTGGCTTGAATAATATGGTCCAGGACAGCTGCCAATGCCTTGAGCACTGGGGAAGGGACGCCAGTAGAAGGTACTGAATGATCACACTGTGCGCCATGGAGTCAAAATCTCCAGGGGGGTACCACTCACTGCAAAGGAATGGTACTAAAAATTGCATCAGCAAAAGGCACTGGGTAGTCCCTAATAGTTTCTCCCAGAGGAAACAGTTCTAAGGAAGGGCTGCTGTGTATTTATTCATTTATTAAATGAACACATATGAAGTCTTTTCTCTATGTGTGTACTTGGTCTTAGGTTACCAAGTTGATTAATCAGCCTGGTTTTTCAGGGAGAGGTAATGAAGGGAGTGAAAAAAAACTCTTCCAATAAATGAATGTGGCCAACTTTTGAATTGCTAATAATTCATCTTGCACTTTGTTCTGCCCATTCCTGGAAGTGGGAAATTAATTAGGAAACAACAAAATAGTGCTCACTCCCATCCAGGATGGGAGGCAAATCTTTCTGCCTTTCAAAACTGAGATATATTATTTTATGTTCTAAAGGTTAAGACCTTTTTATGATGATGAATCAAGCTTTTGGGGGATGAATTGTCATATCCAATTAAGGGAAGGGAAGGAACCAAATTATGGAAGAAATGTACAGGACCCTAGTGTTTAAATGTGTGAATTCAATCCTGATGAGAGGCCAGAGATTCTGGCAGGAGTCTTGAGAAGAACTCATGCCCAGGAGCATGAGTTCTATCATCTAGCTCCTGAGCACGAGCAGCTATCATCGTCATGTGGGGATGGCTCACCACATGACAATGGCCTCACCACAGGTGACCCTGTCACTTGAGATGAAACACTGTCCTAGTCACCTGAACACCTGGTGAAAGTGGTTCCAGGCAAAAAGAATCACAAACTCTGGGTAAGAGAGAGGAGTTTTTGAACCTCTATTTTAAGGCCAAATTAGGTAGTAAAAGAACCAATGAAGAAATATAGATATAAGTCCAATATCAATAATTGTTAATGATCACTTACCTCTGCTATAGTGTTTCTTGGTCAGTTCAGGGTGCAATAGAAAAGCACCATAGAATAGATGGCTTAAACCACAGAAATGAAAGTTCTCACAGCTCCAGAGGCAAGATTGAGGTGCCAACCAATTTGGTGCCTGGTGAGGATTCCTTTGTCTTGTAGACATCACCTTCTCACTGTGCCCTCACATGATGGAGAAAGAAAGAGAGAAAGAGAGCATCTTGTGTTTCTTCTTATAGGGGCACTAATACCATTGGGCAAGGACCCCACCCTTATGATCTTATTCAATCTTTATCACCTCTTCACAGGCTCTATTTCCAATCAGAGTCACATTAGGGTTTAGGGCTTCAACACATGAGTTTAGGGGGGAAGACGACATTCAATCCATAATAATGAGTCTGTGAACATGTCTCCAATTTCTGTGGTCTAAGTTCACAATTTTGTTTCTGCCTTCTAATTTCTAGTTAGCTAAAACAAATGCAATGTATAAGGACAAAATTACCTCAAATTGTATTTTACAATCAAATAAATCTTAGTGAAATAAATTTTCGTTTCTTAAGTGCTTCCCCACAAACAGGACTCATGCTAGTAAAGACTGTGCATTATGAATTCATGATAATGTTTCTGTTTTCTAATGCAAGTATCCTGCATGCTGTTCAAATTGAAAACGTTACTGTCACATGTTTGATGAAGACATCTTAGCCTTAAGCTTATCTGTGAGAATTTGTGTGATTGCTGCATCTTCCACCTAACATTCAAACCTTGGAGTTCACAGTTGAGAAAAATCACCTGTCCAGCCAGGAAGCTACTTCAGAGAGCTTAATTCATAAATATTTCAACTTTTTGGTATTATAATTATTCAACAATTTTTTTATGTCTGTCCAACAAATCCCTTTGTATTCAATTTATCTGAAATAAGAATGAACTCTTGATTCCCATCATGTTTGTTATTCTAGTAACATTATAAAAAATTATTTAACACAGAACATTCTGAGATATAATTCATTAGAAAGTGCTTAATGTCTGGCCACACCAGCCAATATACAGCAGACAGCAGTGAAAGATACAAACAATAGGCCCAGCAAAGCATATGATATATATAAAAAAAGAGAGATGTTGAGATTAGTTCAGTTCACTGAAGCTATACTAAATTGGTTGTACTTTATCTTGCTCGAATTTGGAAATCACTGAAAAGTGGAAAATTGTAATTGCTTTGTTTTAAATATGATTCCAGAAGATTTGAAATGATAAGTGTATGCAATGATAAGTGTATGACATGAGTCAGAAGGGTGCTGAACTGAACTGCTCCAGACGCAGCAAGAGTATGAACCGGGACAGCAGCATCGGTATAAATCAAAAGAAGCAGGAATCAGTTGTAACTGTCTGGGAAGTATTAATTAAGAACCCAACACAAATATTTTAAATTCTTGGTATATATCACTTTAGGGAAATACTGGTTAGATTTGATGAGACATTGAAATATTGGAGAATATTGTTGGGCTCTTCAGGATAACTGTAATGAGCCTGCCATTATCATTTAAGATATAGAATAATGACTGTATTTTATTTCCTGCTATCTACCATGCAAAGCACTATGTACTTTACACTTGTTTTTCTATTTGATTGATAAAATTCTCGTAATCACTTGGCAATTGAATGTTAAATATGGGAATCTGGAAAGCAACTTGGTGCCAGTCTACTGTTTATTCACTATACAATAATTTTTCCAGATTTCCATCTAATCTAAAGTCTAGAAATATATATCTTCAAAATGGAACCAGATCATTGCACTAAGCAGCTAGCAAAATCTATATAATTTTTATGTATAATTCATTCAACTTAAAGTGCTAAACATAAACTATGTATGTTATTAATAATAATTTTCTTTTTTTTTAAGACGGAGTCTCATTTTGTCACCCTCAGTAGAGTACTGTGGCGTCACAGCTCACAGCAACCTCCAGCTCTTGGGTCTAGACGATTCTCTTGCCTCAGCCTCCTGGGTAGCTGGGACTACAGGCACCCACCACAATGTCTGGCTATTTTTTGTTACAGTTTGGCTGGAGCCAAAACCTCCACCCCTGGTACATGGGGCCAGCACCCTACTCACTGAGCCACAGGCGCTGCCCAATTATAAAGCTATTTTTAAGAAGAATTCCTAGAAGAGTGAATGTTTTACTTTCAAAAGCAATGTTTTTGTTTTAGTTATAGTTATACCACAGAGATGTGTTAAGCATTCAAATCAGTCAAGTTAATTCAAACGAGGCCAAACATGGCAACTCTCGTCTAATCCTAGCACTCAGGAAGGCTGTGGCTGGAAGATCACTTGAGCCCAGGAATCTGAAGTGGCAAGGAGCTATGATGATTCCTCTAGTTGGGGCAAAAAAGTGAGACTCTGTCTCAGAAAAAAGAAAAAAGAAAAAAAAAGAAAGAAGAAAAGATTATGCCAACAAGAAAGAGAGGCCTAGACTTGGTTCTGGAAAGGTACTAATACAGATCACAGATTTTTTTTTTTTTTTTTTATTCAGGGTTGGGTTTTTTCTTCTTTAATGAAAATTTTCAGTTTCAGGAATTAATCTAATTTCACTTTTTTTTTTTTTATTGTTGGGGGTTCATTGAGGGTACAATAAGCCAGGTTACACTGATTGCAATTGTTAGGTAAAGTCCCTCTTGCAATCATGTCTTGCCCCCATAAAGTGTGACACACACCAAGACCTCACCCCCTCCCTCCTTCCCTCTTTTTGCTTCCCCCCCATAACCTAAATTGTCATTAATTGTCCTCATATCAAAATTGAGTACATAGGATTCATGCTTCTCCATTCTTGTGATGCTTTACTAAGAATAATGTCTTCCATGTCCATCCAGGTTAATACGAAGGATGTAAAGTCTCCATTTTTTTTAATGGCTGAATAGTATTCCATGGTATACATATACCACAGCTTGTTAATCCATTCCTGGGTTGGTGGGCATTTAGGCTGTTTCCACATTTTGGCGATTGTAAATTGAGCTGCAATAAACAGTCTAGTACAAGTGTCCTTATGATAAAAGGATTTCTTTCCTTCTGGGTAGATGCCCAGTAATGGGATTGCAGGATCAAATGGGAGGTGTAGCTTGAATGCTTTGAGGTTTCTCCATACTTCCTTTCAGAAAGGTTGTACTAGTTTGCAGTCCCACCAGCAGTGTAAAAGTGTTCCCTTCTCTCCACATCCACGCCAGCATCTGCAGTTTTGAGATTTTTTTGATGTGGGCCATTCTCACTGGGGTTAGATGATATCTCAGGGTTGTTTTGATTTGCATTTCTCTAATATATAGAGATGATGAACTTTTTTTCATGTGTTTGTTAGCCATTCGTCTGTCGTCTTTAGAGAAAGTTCTATTCATGTCTCTTGCCCATTGATATATGGGATTGTTGGCTTTTTTCAAGAGTTTTGGGTAGAACCAGAATATAAATGACAGTGATTTAAACCACAGATTTAAAATCATCCAGGACATTTTCTTGCCTCATCTTTTCTCTGTTGGTCAACTTCCTCCCCTCAGGCCACATTTTCAGCCAACTGAAAACAAGGGACTCTGACAACTTCCACCTTCATCTTTTCTCTGTATCATGATCACCGAGAGAAAAGTTTAAATAAATGCACAAACACACGGGCCAACAAACAGGGCAAACTTAGATATGGCTTGCCAGGAGGATGAATTACTGTCCATGACCAGGCCAAGGTAGATCATATTTTCAGCTCTGTGTCTAGGGTGATAGGACACCATGACTGTCAGCACAGTAAGACTTTGACTAGAAAGGGTGGGGGAGGGAGAGTGGTTTCCCAAATGAAAAGCTGGTAGGGATGATGTTGGCTCTGGACAAAATGCTGTATACTGAACAATCAGCACAATTGGGGTCTACTACATCACCTATCAAGTTACACTGAATTATCAATCCTTTCATAAAGATACAGAAAACGTATTAGTCCTTTACAAGAGCTTAGTAAGTATAAATATAATTAATGTGAATTGAAGTTAAAAATTTTGGATAAATGCAGTAAAGACATCCATTATTATTATACAATTAGGATAGCAATTTGGAAATTTTGGTCTTAAAGACAATTATTGTTGAAAACATATTAAAAATAGATCTGGAGACAGATGTGGTGGCTCCTGCCCATAATTCTAGCACTTTGGGAGGCCAAGGCAGAAGGGTCACTTGAGGCAAGGAGGTCAAGACTGGCAAGTAGAAACACAGCAAAATCCCACCGCTTACCTCCCCCCACTAAAAGTGTTGTTTTTCAATTAATTGAGCATACTGGCAGATGCCTGCAATCCCAGCTACTCAGGAGACTAAAGTGGGAGGATCACTTGAGCCCAGGAATTTGAGATTGTAGTGAGCTAATGATCACTCCAGTCCAGCCTGGCTGACAACAAAAAAAAATGGATTTGGAGTATTTAAAAACTGGTGCTATAATAAGTAAATACCTTTCTACAAAAATGTAAAGGTAAATTCTTTTTATAACTTTCAGTAGCAGAAAATAAATAAAATATATAAATCTTGAAATCATAAAAATACTAAGTAATCCGTGGAAGTGTAAAAAGTTATATTTGTGAAGATTTTTAAAAGTACGAAACCCCAAACAAAGATAAAATTGGCTAAATATATGTTTATTTAGGTATGCAT
Organism: Nycticebus coucang; assembly: GCF_027406575.1. Classification (NCBI taxonomy): domain Eukaryota; kingdom Metazoa; phylum Chordata; class Mammalia; order Primates; family Lorisidae; genus Nycticebus; species Nycticebus coucang. Next base: position 97,648,135 of record NC_069790.1, read on the forward strand.
TAACAAAGATTCCAAAAGCAAAGCCAAAAGCGAAAGAGCTTTATTTCTGTAAGAGATATAAAGCACTACACAGAATAAGAGAAAAGTCCATTAACCCAGCAGGAACAAGCATGGGCAAACGGCGGGAAGGAAGGAAAAAAGGAAGGAAAGAAAAAGAGGAAGAAAAATTCACAGAATAAGAAATGCAAATTACTTTTGAATAAATGAATAATTCTCAACTTCACTTACCACAAGAGATATGTGAATTCAAACCAGGATTTTTTTTTTTTTTAATTTGCTGTTAAGCAGATGAAAGTAATATTCAGTAAAATTCTGTGATAGCAAACACATAGAGAAACAAGACTGTCAGACATAGATATCAATTAAAACCACCTCTATGAAGTTGGAAATATCAATTAAAATGTGAAATAAATATGCCCATCTGAATGGTCAATTGCATTTCTTAAGATCTGTCCGATCTGTCAAATAGTATGTTTGAAAACCAGCACTTCTCCCAGGGATGTGCATTGTACTCCTACTTGGAATGGAAACGAATTCAGTGGCCTTCAACAAATGGTATCTCAGTCCATTTAGGCAGCTGCAACAAAATGCATGATCTGGAGGCTCATAAACAATAGAAATTTATTTCTTGTGGTCTGTAAGCTCAGTGCTAGATGTGATGTTTAGTGACGTCCCACTTCCCAGTTCATAGAGGGCTATCTTGTCTCTGTAACCTCATGTGGTGGGAGTGGGGAGAGGTCTCTCAGGAATCTCATGTGTAAGGACACTATTCCCATTCATGAGGCTTAGCCCTCATTACCTAATTACCCCTCATATACCCCACCTCCAAATACCATCATCTTGGGGATTAGGTTTTAGCATATGAATTCTGGGAGTACACATACATTGTGTCCATAATAAGTATGATTGTGGTTTGATAAGAAAATGAGATACGCAATACTATATAGATGCAAAAATAATTTAAAAAAATTACAGCCTGAGTAAATCCTTTATGTATTGATACAGAATGATTTCATTTTAATTTTTTTTTAAAGCAAGATGTATGAATTAAATTAGTTTTCTGTTGTTGCTTCTGTAACAAATAAACACAAACTTGGAGACTTTTTAAATAACACAAATGTAATCTGTAAGTCAGATGTTTAAGACAGGGCTCACCAAGGTAATTCCTAGTGTTTTCAGGGTTTCATGTTTTCCTAGGAGAGAACCTATTTCCGTGCATTTTCCAGCTTCGAAAGCCACTTACATTCCTTGGCTCAGGGCTCCCTTTGTACGTTGTGAAAGGCACTGACATCACACCACTCTCTTATTCTTCTTCTACAGACGCAACTTCTCCCTAATCACCTCTTCTGTTCTCTCCCGTGAAGTATTTATGCTATTAAGACTGTAACCATATCTCTAAAGTCCTTCTCTCTACATAAGTGATCATATCACAGGTTTTAAGGATCAGAACATGAACATCTTTGAGGGCTATTATTCTGTCTACCATATCACATGTTTCTATGAATAGGATGAAAATGATTCTTTAACAATGAAATGAGGAGATTATATACGTATGTGTATATTATATACAACCTTCTTATGTTTTCTTTTGTGCCTTTTGAACTTTGAATCATTTAAGTATCATACAAAACCTTTAAAGGATAAAATGAAGTTTCTTTGAAAAATATAAAATCAAGATAAATGTAGATTGATTTCATTCCAGTCAGGGACTGTGAGCCCTAGTATTTGATGAATAATACATGTAGCTTAGTTAACACCCCAGGGGCCGTGTGGAGGAGCACCCACGGGGAGAGAACGAAGGAAGTGGGCTAGAATGTGGTCACCAGCACAGGGCAGGAATGGTGGGGTTGCCTCTGATCTGTTCCTGCTGCTAAGGTCTCCCTGTATTTTTATGTCAGCCATTCTACAAGTGCCTGTAGTGAATCTTGCAGTACAACCAGCCACAGGAGAGAAACTAAAAGGAGTGCAAAAAAATTCTGCTTCTTCTATCAACATTATCTCTTTCCTGGTGATTATGAAAGACAGAACACAGAGGCAAATTAGAAAGATTCGTCCCTCTCTCAAGTTTTTCTACTTTGAACTGTGACTTTGGGACATGGAATTTGCTCTAGGAGGATAAATACCAGTGATACAGAAGCAAAATTTCTTCTTATGGGAATTTAATTAATTAAAAATAACGGAGATATTTCTTAAATGAAGACTATAGTCTCATCCAATAAATCATAACGTACCCACACAAGAGAAAAAAAACAATTAAATTCAAGTGGGAGGGGAGAAGAGGGAGGGTGAAAGGGGGAAGGGGTCTAGTAAGCGCTCACCTAAAGGGTGCAAGTAGGGTATATGGTACACCTCCTGGGTGAAGGGCTAAACTACAATTTGAACTTTTTTCTAACAAATGCAAACAATATAACCTAATCCTTTGTCCCTATATATTAATCTGTAATTTTTTAAAAGTTAAAAAAAAAAAAGGAAATGACAAGAAAATTGGGTAAAGATGTCAATAGGAAACTCATAGACGCCAATTCCTAAATGGCTTAAAAACACACAAAAGGGGCAGTGCCTGTGGATCAGGGAGTAGGCACCGGCCCCATATGCTGGAGGTGGCAGGTTCAAACCCAGCCCCTGCCAAAAACTGCACCCACAGCAACAATAACAAAAAACACAAAAGACTTAGCCACACTTTCAGTGAAAATTAAACACACATCCATGTCAAAAGATATCATTTTACACTTAAATATTGGTAACTTTTAAAATTTGACCCTGCAAAGTATTGACATGAGTTTTTAAAACCTTTAATTTTACCAATTTGGCAAAAATTACAAAAGGTGAACACACACTAGGACATAGAAATTCTAACACCATCTATGCTCTAATGAAACTGTGACTTGTCCGTAAAAAAGCAAACTGTTCATAACAGCACTGACTTTTATAGGAAAATAATATAAACAATGTATATGATCATCAGAGAAGAAATAGAGAAATGAATTATAATATAGTCTCTAAAGAAGTACTGTAACGGGGTGGTGTCTGTGGGTCAGTGGGTAGGGCACCGGCCCCATATACTGAGGGTGGTGAGTTCAAACCCGGCCCCAGCCAAACTGCAACAAAAAATAGCTGGGCATTGTGATGGGCAGCTGTAGTCCCAGCTACTCAGGAGGCTGAGGCAAGAGAATCACCTAAGCCCAAGTGCTGGAGGTTGCTGTGAGCTGTGATGCGATGGCACTCTACCGAGGGTGACAAAGTGAGACTCTGTCTCTGAAAAAAAAAAAGAAGTACTGTATCACACTGAAAATGCAACATCATGGAGTAATCTCACAAATAATAATAATTAGAGTAAAAGTAACCTGCAGAAGACTACATACAGCATGATGCTTATATATTACATTTTAAAAATATAAAATAACATGCTGTTAAGGTTTGTATTAAAAGATGAACATAGGTCAGGTGGTGCCTGTGGCTTCAGTGGGTAGGGCACTGGCCCCATATACTGAGGGTGGAGGGTTCGAACCTGGCCCCGGCCAAATTCTATCAGCAATAACAACCATAAAATAGCTGGGCATTGTGGCGGGCGCCTGTAGTCCCAGCTTCTTGGGAGGCTGAGGCAAGAGAATCACCTAAGCCCAGGAGTTGGAGCTTGCTGTGAGCTGTGACACTATACCACTCTACCGAGGGTGATAAAGTGAGACTCTGTCTCTAAAAAAAAAAAAAATTAGGAATGATGAATATAAATTCAAAATAGTTATTTCCTGTGGAGCTGAGGGTCATGGTAGATGGGGAAGGAAAAAGAGATCAGTAAGGGATATATCAAAAAATTAAAAAAATGTTTGGTGGTCTTGGGTATTCTTATATTATTACTAATATTTAATTTTTTTAAATGTTAAAAAACACAAAGACTTCTGTTATTATACAAAGCTTTATGTAACATTTTGATTTTAGTAAAAGTCTAATGCAGCAAAATTTGCTCACTAGAAAGCAAATATATTGAGATATACTGTCTCTTTCGGTGAGAGAAAATTCACAAAAAATGTTGACTTACTAAAGACCAAGACAGCAATTTATGTCTCTAATGTTACTGAAGAGATAAACTTAAGAAAGAAAAGACAGTGAGTTCATAACCTTTACAAGGTCAAGCTCCTAATTTTTTTCCTCTACCATCCTAAAAATGTGGCTTCCTCTTCTTGACCTAGGTTGCCTGCTCCAGCTTCAGTCATTGCATCTCTATTTCAGCCAGCTATTAGAAAAAAAATTTCCTCAATGTACATACAAAAGAAATTTGAGCATACTATTTCAGTTTGCATCCTATTGGCCAGAACTGTCACCTGATTATGCCTAATTACAAGGTTAAGAAATAGTGTATCCTTTTTTTTTTTTTTTTTTACAGTTTTTTGCCCGGGCTGGGTTTGAGCCCACTGCCTCCAGCATATAGGGCCAGTGCCCTACTCCTTTGAGCCACAAGGCAAGGTGCTGAAGGAGCACAGTCCACTGCACCCTTGTAGGTGAATCAGTCTCATTTGTGCTCCTTGAAGTTACGAGACTCTGAGAAGGGACATTTCCAGTACTTGGGCTAGATGTGAGTTTTGGGGGATATTCTCCCCCAGCTCACATAAGCAGCTTTGCTGAAACATGCAGGCAGTCACACCTTTAAGGAAAGAATATCCTGGAGGGCTCTCGCCAGGTCCTAGCTGGAGACAGAGCATCTGCCTCCGGCAATGGACCATTGCACTTAATCCCCTATCTCTATTTACACAAAAACTTTCAGTTAATCATATAGAGAAGTAGAGAAACAGAACAGGACAACCCAGCCCTTTGTGGTTCATCTCCATTGTTGTTTATCTCTAAACAAGATATTCTTGGTTTAGAAAGGTGTGTACGTACTTTACTGGATTAACTCTGATAAGGAATCTTTAACTTTTGTCTTCCTTGTTCTTGGATTATTTCTATCTGATGATTTGGGGTATATAAGAATGTGAATAAGAACGGCCATTTGCTGCTGTGCCTGAGCGAGCACCAGCCATCCCTTAATAAATCATTCATTTCATCTGCAATTTCTGCCTCCGTGTCTCTGACTAAGCCAGTGGACAGCAACAGGGTGCAATGGCACAAGCCTGTAATCCTAGCAGTCTGGAAGGGCAAGATGAGTGGATTGCTAGAGCCCAGGAGATGGAGACCTGCCTGAGCAAGAACAAGACCCTGTCTTTATGAAAAATTAAAAAAAAAAAAAAAACCTAGCCAGGCATCATAGTGGGCGCCTGTAGCATGAGGCTGAGGCCAGAGAGTCACTTGAGCCCAAGAGTTTCAGGTTGCTGTGAGTTGAGATGCTGTGGCGCCCAAGGAGGACAGAGTGAAACTTCATCTTACACACAAAAAAAGGCAAAATAATTAAATAGAAAACTAGACAAATTTCTATTCAAGGTAGCCATGTACATTATTCTCAAAGGTTGATTGCTCTTGTTCATTATTATTATTATTAGACAAAAGAATATTTGAGGGTATTACTGATCTGCTTATTGATTTTAGCACCAGGAAAATGCGATTTTTAAAGTAATCTGTTGAAAATGCATAATGCATTTTAAATACATAACATATAACACATTTCTATCTTTATGTTAAATATTTATTATTCTTTGAGACAAATTTACAATCAAATTACAGGGCCTTCCACCCAACCCTCCTTACTAATCCACACATAAATTGATCAATCACATATATTTTAGGATTCAGTTCCTGTGTCATGTTTTAGATGATATAGCTCTGTATCTGTTAAAATACATAAATATAACTCAGAAAAATAATTATAGTATTTTATAAAAGTGTTTGATATCTCTTTTTCAACTTTAGAAACACATTAACACTTTCTAATGTTTGTGTAACATGTAAAGGTTAAGAACATGCTAGTTTCTCTCTTCCACAATTACATTTGTGTAATTTTTTTTATGTTTATATTTGATCTATATAGTTTGATTTTAACACATAAGATTTATTATCCTATGACTGTTTTCTTTTACAATGTGAAGCAAACATCTTTGTTTCTCTTAATGCATTTTGCCTTGAATTAAATTTTTTCATAAATTATGGTCATTGCCTATGCACTTGGTTTATAGGTTTGTTTTTAATCATTTTGCATTTTTAAACTTCTAAACATCTAATTTTTCTAGATGTGTTTCTTTAAAAAATGCTTATAACTGGGGCAGTGCCTGTGGCTCAGTGAGTAGGGCACCAGCCCCACTTACCAAGGGTGGTGGGTTTGAACCCGGCAGCTAAACCACAACAAAAAATAGCCAGGCATTGTGGTGGGCGCCTGTGTCCCAGCTACTCAGGAGGCTGACAAGAGAATCACCTAAGCTCAAGAGTTGGAGGTTGCTGTGAGCTGTGACACCATGACACTCTACCGAGGGTGACAAAGTGAGACTCTGTCTCTAAAAAAAAAAAAACAAAAAAAAAACTTATAACTGGATGTTATTTTTTAATATGGAAATATTTTCTTTTAGATATTTCTACTTGTGCGGCTGGTTATTTTTCTGTCACCTGACTTTATTTCTTACCGCTTTATTTGTTTTCTCTCTTTCACTATATGAACCATGTTTTGATTCCATAGTGATTTGGAATTCATGCATTTGTAATCGTCAAATGATTTCCTTTGTTTCTTAAAAACATTATTCAATGCATACTTCTCAAGTTAGTAAGTAATAAGTTACTTTTGTCTGTTATCTATATAAGACTATAAAACTAGATACCTGAATTTTTATTGACTTTCTGCCTCCTACTTTCCCCCTTCTCATAACTCAGTCTTTGAAGTAACAGCCTAATCATTTGTACACAAATAATTGCTCTTAAATTATATTAAATTACACATTTAATTTTAGTGATTTCATTTTATGTAATTATAATTACAGCAATTACTTTAACCTTATGTTTCCTGAGTTTCAACATCCTCCATCTGCCCGTGTCTTGCAGTATTGTTATTCTCATGCTTTTATTCTTGGTTCATGGTTTTGTTCGCTGAAATAAATTTTTCCAAGGTCACTGAAGGCATATATTTCTAAAATACTTTATGTCTAAGATTGTCTTCTATTTCTCCCTTACATGAAAGCAATCCACAAGAATATAAAATTCTTTGTTCATAATCTTTTCATCACGAATTTATACTAGCCTATGGTTCTGAACCATTTTTGGTTTAAAACATCTTTAAGAATTCAATGGCCCGGGCGTGGTGGCTCACGCCTGTAGTCCCAGCGCTGTGGGAGGCCGAGGCGGGTGGATTGCCTGAGCTCAGAGGTTCAAAACCCATATGAGCAGCAGTCAGCCAGAGTAAGACCCCGTCTCTACCAACAACATCAAAAACAGACAGCACTGCAGGACAAAGAAAATCAACAAAAAAGGAGTACTTCAAACAAACATGAACAAGCACACTGAAATTAAAAATAAAAAAAAAAAATTTAAAAAAAAAAAAAGAATTCAATGAAAAGAGCTCTATATAGAAAACAAGTACTCTTCTATTTAAAAGAGAATTATACATGGGCTTTTAAAATTCAATAATTGCCTGAAGTCCATGCATTCATCTTCAAGTTAAGAATTTTTTAAGAAGATACTTTTGAGGTACATGTGAAAATAATCTTTCAACCCTATTATGTTAAATATTTTATCTACCTAAATATTTACTTGCCAGACTTTCTTTTCATCATAATTCAGATTTTCTCCTTGCTTATGTGGAGCTGCAGTTATGATTTGGTTTGCTTGCTTGCTATTAACTCCTAGTGCCCTGGGCTGACCAATTTACATGAACCATAGTAATGTCTCTCTTGCCCTCTGATTTTAAGCTAGATTCTACTCATGACCTGCCAGGCACTTTTCTATGTATATATTAATTTAATCCCCACAGCCCCTTAAGTAAGTACGACTGTACTTTCATAGTCATTTGCACATAAAAAACATGAAGCACAAGGGTTACAGAGTTTGTTGACTAGTAAAGCCTAGAATGTGGGCATCTGTAGGGAGTCATTCTTCTACCAATCACACATACTGAGGATAAAGTGCAAAGTACTTGGTTTGGTGACTGATTCGGTGACAAGGGAGGGAAGAAAATAAGTCAAGGATGACTCCTAGGTTTGTTGCTTGTAGAAATAGGTCAGCAGGTTTATACCACTGTCAAAAAGACTATACGTAGAGCTATGAGCAAAGGCTGTGGTCTATCAGAGTAAGGAACAACTGCCTCTGAAAATTGCAAAATGTTTCCCAGAAAAGATGTAAACATTTCTAGGTCTTGAAGAGTCACTGAAAGCTTACCAGGCAAAGAAAGTGGGGAGCGGGTGGGCAGGCGGAGGTGAGGATGCATTAGAAATGAACTGGGTGATGCAAAGGATTGTAATGCAAGGTGTCAGTTCCCTACGTAGTTGTAATTTTCTGTTTAATCTGTTATTCGTGAGCTATGTTAAAATGGAATTTAGTTGAATCCTAAATTCAAACCCAAAGCAAGCGGTAATCTATTCCAGGAACTATGAGACTAACATTACACATTCCATATGCTCAATTTCACTACAAATGAGCAGCTTTATGACCTGACTCCCTTGAGAGTCTTCAAATAGAGATTTAATTAGAAAGCATTCGTGAAACCCATCCTGAAATAACAAAGGCAGTGGTAGCCATGGGAAGGCATTCTCCTGTTGAGAAGTTGGAGGATAAACTGCAGATACTATTAAGTAAATGGACAAATGAGAAAGTTACCTCCAAGGGCAGCAATCTTGCAACACCACAAGATGTATTGGAATATGATAACTCACCTTAGCATGATGAATATCTTTAAGATTAGTTTTACTTATCAAAATAGTTTGTCTTAGTTTTTGCAGGATGCATGGAAATATATCAGAAAGAAGATTGTAGAAGATATAAGATAACCAAGAGAGCTCAGTGAAAATGATGAACGCTCCTTATGTACTTATAGGTACTTCATTATAATTTTATAGTTACATTTAAAATTAAATTATCCGTGTTTATTATTATTTATAAATGTAATCTAAGTTTTTTGATTGATAAATGGGTGATGCAGATATTGATGATTTGAACCTTACTTTAATTAATTAATTTATTTATTTATTTATTTTTAGACAGAGTCTCACTTTGTCGCCCTTGGTAGGGTACCATGCCGTCACAGCTCACAGCAACCTCCAACTCTTGGGCTTAAGCGTTTCTCTTGCCTCAGCCTCCCAAGTAGCTGGGACCACAGGTACCATTCACAACACTTGGTTATTTTTTGGTTGTAGTTGTCATTGTTGTTTAGCAGGCCCAGGCTGTGTTTGAACCCACCAGCTCCAGTGTATGTGGCTGTCACCATAGCCTCTGAGCTACAAGCACTGAGCCTTGATTCTTATTTTAATATTGTTGATAAAATTCTGCAAGCTAATATGATGTCTTCACAGCTAAATACGTAAATGGCTCTAAAATGCATATATGCATGAAGCTGTAATTACTATCTATTACAAAATTATAGATAATCTCTATTTCAGGAAAAACTCACTTTTATCTAATACTAGAAATGAGAGATAATTAATTGTTTAAATCACTTATCTTTATTTGTAGGGTGAAACTTGTCGGTCACACCCTTGCTTAACCCTAGCACTAAATAGTTCTTGCCAAGAGTGAATGTTTAAGATTGACGTAGGCTACATTTCAAGTGAAAGTATTTCTCACACACTGATCAATCAGTAAAAATTAGGGTTTGATAGGACAGCTAATAGGGTACGTGGGATACAAAGGAAAAATTGTAGTAGGGGAAAGTGGTTCTTAAAATAGGTGATCATAAATGAAAAGCAAAGAAAGAAGAAAAAGAGAAAGAGGGGAAGCAGCAGTGCACACACACTCTCCCCACATACGGACCAGGTAAGTAATTAGGAGCTCTAGTTAACACTTCCATATTAAGCAAATACTTAAGCATCTGCTATTCGCCAGGCACTGTAGATGCAGCAGTGAGCATATGTCCCTACCTTCAACTGCTATATTCTAGGGCAGGTAAACAGGCGATAAAAGAAGGAAATGAATAATATAAGAAAAATAAAGCAAGATAAGGCTCATCAAGGTAGAAGTGCTTTCTGATAAGGGGACATATAAGCAAAGACATGAAGTTGTAATATGACCCACAAGGGCATGTAAGGAAAGAGCATTCTAGACAGAGAGTAGCTAGTATAACAATGCTGGGGGCTGCAGTGATCCAGAAAGAAAAGGAAAGCTAGAGTGCTGAGTGGAGTCAGTGAGCAGAAAAGGGTAAGTGAGGTCAGTTTATGGGAGGCCAGATTGTGTAGGATCCTAAGACTGAGAACTGTAGACACCTGCCATAAGTACTGTGCCCCTGGCCAAGTGTGGCTTGAAATGTGACTCGTGGGACCGAATTTTTAACTACATTTTATTTACATTCATTTTATATTTAAACATTGAGATTTTATTTAGTTACTGGAAAACGTTTAAGTATCTTTCAAACAACTTGGGTATGTGAATGAACTTTTCATTTAGTGAAATGAAATTTAATGAAATCTTAATATGAAGGATTTGTAGTAAAACCTCAGTGTCAAAATCACGTAGTGGAAGTAATACACTCTGTAAATCAGAGACTTAGTACAAAAAAGGACTGAAAATATCTCAGTTTTTATATGGAAGACAAACTAAAGTGACAATGTATGTTCTGATTTTAAGCCATCTTAATAGGCAAAGAATTATATTGAATAAAGAATTATTATCAAATGTGTGAAAAATGAAAACTGATACAATTTTGTTGGGCAGGCATATCAGAACACTATCTTGAAGAATAATTTGGGGAAAATATAGCAGAAAACTAAAATATGAGTTTACCTATTTATTTAACAAGTAATTTTGCATGTAGAATTGTATAATACAGAAATAAAATAATGAAAGTTTAATGCAACATATTTCAAATAGAACCAAAATAAATGTCTCCAGATAGAGGAAACATTAAACTAATCTTGGTATTTTCATACAATGAAATGCTAGGAAGTCATCAAAATTACAAATGTATGCATCAACATGTTAGGGTAGTCATGAACTATTAAGTTGGAGAAGCTGATTATCAAACAACAAGTACATAAAACATCATATTATTAACTATTTTATAAAATACAAATAATATACAAATACCTTCATAGAAACACACATTTAGTTTAATTTCTACCTATCTTTCAAAAAGATATACATCAAAACTTTAATCATAGTTCCTTATGAATTATAATTAAGTAGGTAATTTTTATTTTCTGTATATTTTTATTTTAAACTTACACACATTTTTGTAGTATAAAGATGTTAAGGCCTCAGTGATCATCAGTAATGTGAAAAACTAAGTGTTCATTCTTATTTTTTTGCTGAGAGACTTTAAGAGTACAATTTGGAAGAAAAAAGTGTATGTTTTAAAATCATAGATCATTGCTGAAGTTTAATGGGATATTTTTAGTCTGGAGATGAAATTTTAATAGATGCCATCACTGGTAATGATCCCATTTTTTATAGCTGAATGAAATTTAAAGCACATTTTGTTAAATAACTTTTAGATCTATATCAATGAGGTACCCAGGAAACACATCTAAAACGATAACACATAAGCAATTATGTGATAATGTAATATAGGTCATATAAAGATAAATAAATAACAGGAAAAAAAATTGCAGGTTTTATTTCAGAAGCATTCCATGCTGTCATGACTTTGACCTGAAGTAAGTGTAAGTTTTGTGCAGCTTGGACTCCGTTGTATTTATAGCCCGTTTTGTTAGCCATGGCTGGCTATGCTGACTCCAATTTCTAGGTGAATAAAATATCATTCTAACTTTTTAGTGAACAATAAAAGAGAAGAATCTATTCCAAATGTGGAGACTATAACTGAAGATTACAGGAGGCAGAAATGAGCAGAGAACTGGGAACAGACATTACAGAGGCCTGCCGGAGGGAGAGAAAAAGCGTGTGCAGGGAAAGGGGAAACAGTGGATGGAGATAATGCTAGGAGCCCTGCACTACGCTGTTAAGATCCTTACAAAAACCTGTGAAGACAGAAGGGGAAGAGTGCGGGGAGACTTTGACAGTCTTTTGGGGATTGAAGCAACCACTACTAAAGTCATTGAAAATAATAAAACAGAAAGCTTTTCTTTTGACCTGGAAGTCTGCATTTCCGTTAAGTGTCAGCATATGTGTAAATTCTCACCCCCTACCCAATGTTAAAAACTCAGCAATTTTCTGATATAATAATGCAGGAATTAAATAAAATGATATTTTTATTTTCAATAAAGCCTTTCTGTTGTGCTGGTGACATGGGTCAAGGTTCACAAATGCAATGATAGTCTTCCCATGAAAGAAATATGTACTCTGTATACACAGAGCTGATACAGTGACCTTCCGTTTAACACTAACCATGCATGGGACAGTGAAGTTGTATATATGAGAATGTATCTTTTTATTTTTTATTTTATTTTATTTTTTTATTAAATCACAGCTGTGTACATTAATGTGATCATGGAGTACCATTCACTGGTTTTATAGACCGTTTGACACATCTTCATTATACTGGTTAACATAGCCTTCCTGGCATTTTCTTAGTTATCGTGTTAAGACATTTACGTTCTACATTTACAAAGTTTCACATATACCCTTGTAAGATGCACTGCAGATGTAATCCCACCAATCACCCTCCATCCGCCCACCTCCCCCCTTCCCCCTCCCTCTCCTCGCATTCCCCCTTCCCCATATTCTTAGGTTATACTGGGTTATAGCTTTCATGTGAAAGCCATAAATTAGTTTCATAGTAGGGCTGAGTACATTGGATACTTTTTCTTCCATTCTTGAGATATTTTACGAAGAACAATATGTTCCAGCTCCATCCGTGTAACATGAAGAGGTAAAGTCTCCATCTTTCTTTAAGGCTGCATAATATTCCATGGTGTACATGTACCACAATATTAATCCATTCATGGATCGATGGGCACTTTTCCATGACTTAGCAATTGTGAATTGGGCTGCAATAAACATTCTGGTATAAATATCTTTGTTATAATGTGATTTTTGGTCTTCTGGTTATATGCCTAGTAGAGGAATTATGGGATTGAATGGCAGATCTATTTTTAGATCTCTAAGGTTCTCTAAACATCTTTCCAAAAGGAATGTATTAATTTGCATTCCCACCAACAGTGTAGAAGTGTTCTGTTTTCTCAACATCCACGCCAACATCTCTGGTCTTGGGATTTTGTGATACAGGTTAATCTTACTGGAGTTAGATGATATCTCAAAGTAGTTTTGATTTGCATTTCTCTGATGATTAAAGATGATGAGCATTTTTTCATATGTCTGTAGGCCATGTGCCTGTCTTCTTCAGAGAAGTTTCTCTTCAAGTCCCTTGCCCAGCCTGCGATGGGATCACTTGTTCTTTTCTTGCTTATACGTTTGAGTTCTCTGTGGATTCTGGTTATTAAACCTTTGTCAGAGACATAACCTACAAATATCTTCTCCAATTCTGAGGGCTGTTTTCTTATTTTACTTACTGTGTTCTTGGCCGTGCAGAAGTTTTTTAGTTTGATCAGGTCCCAGTAGTATATTTTTGAAGCTGCTTCAATTGCTCAGGGGGTCCTCCTCATAAAATACTCACCAAGACCAATTTCTTCAAGGGTTTTCCTGCACTCTCTTCTAGCATGTTTATAGTTTCATGTCTTAAGTTTAAATCTTTAATCCAGTGAGAGTCTATCTTAGTTAATGGTGAGAGGTGTGGGTCCAGTTTCAGTCTTCTATAGGTTGCCAGACAGTTCACCCAGCACCATTTGTTAAATAGGGAATCTTTTCCCCATTGAATGTTTTTAATTGGCTTGTCAAAGAACAAATAATGGTACGTACCTGGATTCATCTCTTGGTTCTCTATTCTGTTCCAGACATCTACTACTCTGTTTTTGTGCCAGAACCATGATGTTTTGAACACTTCGATTTACAATATAGTCTGACGTCTGGTAGTGTGATTCCTCCTGCTTTGTTTTTATTTCTGAGTAATATCTTGGCTATTCGAGGTTTTTTTCTGATTTCATATAAAACAAAGTATTATTTTTTCAAGATCTTTAAAGTATGACAGTGGAGTTTTAATAGGGATTGCATTAAAATTATATATTGCTTTGGGTAGTATGGACATTTTAACAATGTTGATTCTGCCCAGCCATGAGCATGGTGTATTTTTTCATTTGTTAACATTTTCAGCTATTTCTTTTCTTAAAGTTTCATAGTTCTCTTTATAGAGATATTTCACATCCTTTGTTAGATAAACTCCCAAATATTTAATCTTCTTTGGCACTACTGTGAATGGAATAGAGTCCTTAACTGTTTTTTCAGCTTGACTATTGTTGGTATATAAAGGCTACCAATTTATGAATGTTGATTTTGTAACCTGAGACGCTGCTGTATTCCTTGATCACGTCTAAGAGTTTTGTAGTAGAATCCCTGGTGTTTTCCAGATATACAATCATATCACCTGCATATCTCTTCTGACCCTATATGGATACCCTTGATTGCCTTTTGTTTCCTAATTGTGGTGGCTAAAACTTCCATTACAATGTTAAAGAACAGTTGAGACAATGGGCAGCCTTGTCTGATTCCTAATCTGAGTGGAAATTATTTCAATTTAACTCCATTCAATACGATATTGGCTTTGGGTTTGCTGTAGATGGCCTCTATCAGTTTAAGAAATGTCCCTTCTATACCAATTTTCTTAAGTGTTCTGATCATGAAGGGATGCTGGATATTATCAAAAGCTTTTTCTGCATCAATTGAGAGAATCATATGGTCTTTGTTTTTTAATTTGTTTATGTGCTGAATTATACTTATAGATTTATATATATTGAACCAGCCTTGAGACCCTGGGATAAAACTGACTTGGTCATGATGTACAATTTGTTTGATGTGTTGCTGGATTCTATGTGTTAGGATCTTGTTGAATATTTTTGCATCTATATTCATTAGTGATATTGGTCTATAATTTTCTTTTCTTGTTGAGTCTTTTCCTGGTTTGGGGATCAGGGTGATGTTTGCTTCATAGAACGTGTTGGGTAGTCTTCCTTCTTTTTCTACATTTTGAAACAGGTTGAGTAATATAGGTACTAATTCCTCTTTAAAGGTTTGACAGAATTCTGAAGTGAAACCATCTGGTCCCTGGCTTTTCTTTTTAGGGAGGTTTTGTATGGTTGATGCTATTTCTGAACTTGATATTGGTCTGTTCAACATTTCCACTTGATTCTGGCTAAGTCGTGGAAGGTGACGGGCTTCCAAGTATTTGTCAATTTCCTTCAAATTTTCATATTTCTGAGAAGCAAGTTTCTTGTAATATTCATTAAGGATTTTTTTGAATTTCTGAGGAGTCTGTTGTTATTTTGTCTTTGTTGTTTCTGATTGATGATATTAGAGATTTTATTCTTTCTTTCCTGGTTAGATTAGCCAAAGGGTTATCTATTTTAATGACCTTTTCAAAAAACTGACTTTTAGATTTATTGATCTGTTGTATACTTCTTTTATTTTCAATTTCATTTAATTATGCTCTAATTTTGTTTTTTTTTTTTCTTCTACTGGGTTTGGGGTTGGAATGTTCTTCTTTTTCCAGTTGCTTGAGATGTCCCATTAAGTTTTTAACTTCCTCTCTTTCCATTCTCTTGAGGAAAGCTTGCTGTGCTATAAATTTCCCTCTTAGGACTGCCTTTGCAGTATCCCAGAGGTTCTGATAATTCATGTCTTCATTGTCGTTTTGTTCCAAAAATTTGGCAATTTCCTTCTTAATTTCATCTCTGACCCAGCTATCATTCAGCATAAGGTTATTTAACTTCCATGTTTTTGTATGAGTATGCAGATTCCTGTTGTTACTGAGTTCAACTTTTATTCCATGTTGATTCAAGAAGATGCAAGGAATAACTTCTATTCCTTTAAATTTACTGAGGTTAGACTTGTAACCTTAGATGTGATCGATTTTGGAGTATGTTCCGTGGGTCAATGAGAAGTATGTGCATTCAGTTTTGTTGGGATGAAATGTTCTGTAGATGTCTGCTAAATCCAAATGTTGGATGGTTAGGTTTAAATCTAAAATTTCTTTGCTCAGCTTCTTAGTGGAGGATCAATCCAACAATGCCAAAGGAGTGTTGATATCTCCAACTCTTATGGAGCTAGAGGAAATCAAGTTGCTCATCTGTTAGAGTTTCTCTTATTAATTGAGGTGCATTCTGGTTGAGTGCATACCCTGTTTCCCCGAAAATAAGACAGTGTCTTATATTAAGGTGTGCTCCCAAAGATGCGCTAGGTCTTATTTTCAGGGGATATCTTATCTTTCCTATGAGTAGGTCTGATTTTTGGAGGATGTCTTATTTTCAGGGAAACAGGGTAGATATTAATAATTGAAATTTCATCATGTTGAGTATTAGCCTTAACAAATACGAAGTGACCATTCTTATCCTTCCTTATTTTTGTTGGTTTAAAGCCTATTGTATCTGCAAATATAATTGCAACACCTGCTTTTTTCTGATTACCATTTGCCTGAAATATGGATGACCATCCTTTTCCCCTGAGTCTATATTTGTCTTTTAAGGTAAGACATGACTCTTGTATGCATCAAATATCTGGCCTGAGTTTTTTGTATCCAGTGAGCTAACCTGTGCCTCTTTAGAGGACCATTTAAGCCGTTCACATTAATGGAGAATATTGATAATTCTGGTAAAATTTGGGGTATTGAGTTTTTCGAAAGTCCAGTGTACATTTTTAATCCTTTCGCCACTGTGGAAGTTGGAGTTTGATCAAAAGTTTCTGAGTGAGTTTACTTTTGTGGTAGAGGATTGGGCTGGTCATTATGGAGGATAGGTCTGAGAATATCCTGGAGAGCTGGTTTGGTTAAGGCAAATTTCTTCAACATATGAATGTCATTAAAGTATTTAATTTCTCCATCATAAATGAAACTCAGTTTAGGTGGATACAGTATCCAGGGTTGAAAGTTATTCTGTGCTGGGAGATTAAAAGTCAATGACCACCCTCTTCTGGCTTGAAAAGTTTCAGCAGAGAGATCTACAGTCATTCTAATATTCTTCCCTTTGTAGGTAATGGATTTCTTGCCTCTGGCTGCTTTCAGAATTTTCTCCTTCATATTAACTTTAGTGAAGTTAATTATGAAATGCCTGGGGGAAGTCTTATTTGGATTGAGTCGTGCTGGGGTTCTGAAACTGTCTGCTATCTGAATTTCAGAATCTCTTGGCATGTCTGGAAAATTCTCTTTCATAATTTCATGGAGAAGGGCCTCTGTGCCTTGCGAGGCCACTTCATCACTTTCAGGGATTCTAATGAGGCATATATTATCCTTCTTTGAATTATCCCAGAGCTCTCTGAGAGAATGATCCATTTTTGCTCTCCATTTCTCATCCTCTTTGAGAGTTTGGGAGCGTTCAAAGGCTTTGTCTTCAATGTCAGAAATCCTTTCTTCTGCTTGCTCCACTCTGTTACTGAGGGATTCTACTGTATTTTTCAGATCTTTGAGGGCTGTATATTTTTGCTTTAGTGCGTCAAAATCTTTGGTGGTTTTGTCTTTAAATTCGTTAAATTCTTGAGACAACTTTTGAATTTCTCCTCGAATTTCTAATTCCGACTTTTGAATTGCTGCTGTAATTTCTAATTCAAAATTTTCCTCCATTTTATTAATCTTTTTTGCAATCCAAATTCTGTATTCGATTTTTGACATCTCTGCCAGCTGTTTATGAATGGGATCTTCAGTTACATCTGCCATATCTTTCCTTGGGGGGGGTTGATCTTTTCTGGGTGTTCTTGTTACCAGAGTTTTTCCACTGATTCCACCCCATGATTTTTTTGCACTGTTTGATTTTTTTCCCTGGAGCTTTGTCGAGGACCTCTATAGTGCTATGGCCTGAGAATCTGGGGACCTGTTAGGTGTAGTGGTGCTAACTGGTTCTGTCTTGTTTTCAGCTGGTCTCTGTTCAACCCTAGTGAAACAGTTACTCTGGGTTGAAGTCTCAGCTGTGGAGAAATACCAGCAATTAAGTCACCCCGCCTCCCCATAGGCAACAATTTGAAAAGGAGCATCAAACCTTCCTGCAACCACACACCCAGGGCACCACCTGAATAGTCCTCGGGCAGTTTGCTCAGTTCAAAATGTCCAAATCAATTGTCTCAGTCAGCACCTGTCTCAGGTGGGAGAGTTTAAAAGGTCTCTGGCAACTGGATCATAGGGGTCTGATGACTACTCTGATATGGCTTGCTCCAGTGCTCCGTGGAATCAAGAGGACCCACCCAGCAAATAGATCAGTCTGGGAAGGTTGATGCCTCCTTCCCCACCTTGCACTTCTGTCACACATAGTCACTAATAGCCACACAGGGCTGTGAATCAGTTGCCTGTAGTGAAGTCAGTTCTAGCTTTCTGCCTTCCTTTGTCTATAGGCTGATGATCCCCTGAGAGCCGGGTGCATCTTAGGCTCAGTAAAGTGGTCCTCTGGGTCAGCCCCACCCTGGGAACTTCCTGGGCCTGCGAGTGTGTTTCTAGTTCCTACACTCCACCCAGGTCGGTACCGCCTCAGGCAAACCCTTTACTCACGGGGCCTGCGTTTCCATCTCAGATCTGTTCTGTGGTGGTTGCCACCTGAGTAGATGCCCGGCCTCCTCTGGTTGCCCAGGGAGACAGGGGTTATGGCTTAGAATATCCGGGAGTGAGCCTTATTGTTGCTAAAAGATGGCTACTGCTCTGCGCCTCGGGGCACTGCCGTTTCAGTGTGGTTCCCTCTCAGCCGACCATCTTCTCCTCACTCCCGTGCCCCAGAGTCAGCATTGACCATTTGTTGTTTAGGCCCTATCCACACCCCTCGAGAAATCACCCAAGAATCTGGACTCCAGGGGGACAGGCCTCCAGACCTCAGAGTGAGAGTGGAGGGGAGTCCTGGGAGTTCGGAGTTGCAGGTAGAGAAAATATACAGTTTAATACAGTTTTATGCCTGGCAGGAGAATGCTGTAGCACCCTAGTAGGGGAGGTAGGTCCAGGTTTTAGAGGGTCTCTCCTGTGGAGTGTAGTGGGAGGACCTTTGAACTCTGCTCGTGTGTTTGTGGGGCACTCCGAGCTGTTCTCATGGGGGAGGGAACTTCCGTCCACTTGGTGATGGATTTTGTACCTTTTGTTTGTATCCTTGGGGTCGCAGCTCACCTCACGGGGTTGATGTGCGTTCTTCAACCTTCTCTCTTGGTTCAGCTCTGATCCACCAGGTTACTTGCTAAATTTCTGTCCTTTAACTCTCCTTTTGGATGGGAGCCTCTGTGGAAAGCTGGCTTCAGTCAGACATCTTGTCTCTGCACTGAGAATGTATCTTTTTAAAAATTTTCCTTAGGTAAACACTAATGTCCACTTTCTAGGGAAAATCCTTTGAGACTTACTTTACTTCAGCCCTCTGGATCTCCTTTAATTTTGTAATCTTGTAATAAAAAAAAAAAAACGTTACTCTTTTTGAAGTACTCCTAATGAGTGAAACAAACTGTATTCACAATTTAGGACCAGTACAGAACATATGAATCAGATGAACAACTCATCTTAATCTATGTCTATCCTAAATAATTTTCAAGGTTAACAAATGTTATAGCATGGGTTCTAATCAAGTAAGAAATTTTAACCTAAGAGACCACATATTTTAAATTTGAATCTTGTTTCCAGATATATTTTTAGACTTTTCTAAGAGGCAAAGAAGGGGGAAGAAAGAAAAAGAAGCAATAAATTATTAATAATTCTTTAAATTGTTAAAGAATAATCAATAATCATAACACAATATGTTTATCTTATTTGTATGGAAAATGCAAAATAAACTTGGGGTTTTAAAAGTAGAATTAATGGTATTTGCTGCAGTTTATGTTTTAACATGATGCTGAATGAGCCATGTGCAATCCTTACAAAATAGAGAATTAATCAAAAGACTCAGGTACTAAGATCACTGCAAGACAAGTCAGTTTTCAGAAATACTAAGGAGATGCTTCCGTTTTCAGTTGCTAATGTTAAAAATTATACCTTTCTTTTCAAGCTCCAATAAGCTGTGGCTCCAATTCTATGGCAGAATAACCTTGTTAGCTCCTTGAGAGAGTCAGGTCGACATTATCACCCCTTCCACTATTAACTTTTGCCTTCACCATGACAACTTAGTGCTGGTTAAAAGGGCTCAAAAGACTTGTTAGCAGAAAATTAAGCTAATGAGTTCTTCATTTTCTATGTTGAAGTAGTTCCTAATCAGTTCTCTCAGCTATCTCCACTCAATCATAATATAGTTTTAAATAGATTGGCCATCTCACTTGGTAGCAAATGGAAGTTCAAATGAACTCTATTCTTGTTCAGACCATTAATAACAATAAAAATCCACTGCAATATTAGAAACTTGATATAGATCCTTTTACTGGAGAAGTACAATGCATTTCACTTTCATTGAAAAGCATATCAACAAAAGACTTGCTCAGAAGTAGCTAAAAAGCCAATATCATCAACATTGCATTCCTTAACATAATTATTTTATACATACATCCTCACTAGTTATTACCCAGCTCATATAGTGCCTTAATTTTTAAGGCTGTCAAATATATCCTCAGTGTCAGCTTTACTCAACTTTTTTTTCATATGAAATTGTATTACATGTTATAAATCAATCCCTGTAGATTATTTTTCCTCCCTTCCTCAGAATTTCTGATACAACTGGAGAATCAGAATTTCTGATATAATTGTGCAAGCTTATGGTATTTACACTCTTTTATGATAGTTGTTATGAAGCATTGGTGTATGACAACCCTCCCTCCGTGGCTTGCTTCTGCTCTGTTTCTCTGGGTCTTTAAAACAAGTGACTTTACTTTGATTCTGACTTGACACTGTAAAGCTAACTTTATTTTGTTTAGTCCATAGTTTAAGGGGCATGTTATGTATTTTGTCAGTTGAGTTGAATTTCGGTTAATTGGCATGCTATATAAAGATGTTCATCAGTTTTGGACAGGATAGTCTGTAGTTATAATTCATTCATTCATTCATTCTAAAAGAGATGAAGATTGTGTTTACCATCAGCATTCTTCACAATCTGTGTTTTTTCCCCTTTGTGCTGGCCAGCCATTACCAAGAGATCCCTTCCATTACTTCTTCCTTCCACAGACACTCTCAATGCGTTTAGGACCCATGTATTATACATATTTCTTTATTCAGAAATGGTGTTTTGTGAAGTTGTAAAGGTTCTTTGATGCATTAGCATTCAAAATGCTACTTTTTACTATAGCTTATTGAATTTAACATATGACCAAAAACTTCACCTAGAATAAGGAAACTCCAAGTGGGAAATCTAGGTTTTAGGAAAGATATTTGGGGATAGGGTAGGAAATAAAGAAATTTCCTCATATCCTTGTAAGTATAAGGAACCCCAGTACTGATGTACCTAAAGCCATTATCAGTCCTACAACCTTAGGCACAAAAACTGTATTATAATAACACTCGAGGGAAATTATTTCACTCCAGTACATTTTTCATATGTCATGGAAAGATGTAGATCATTAAAGCATGCCATGGATTTTAATTCTTTCAATTTCATGTAATGTCAAATTTTTCATTTGTGAAATCAGGGTAAAAATACAGGCATAAATGACATTTTCAGGTGTCATGAACATTTCATGGGTGACTTTGAAGTGCCATTTTGAATAAATGATAAGGCTTTATTCACCAGAATTAAGACTTTACTTACCAGAATTAGGCTTTATTTTCCAGAATTAAGCATCTTGTTAGCCTTATGTTTATTTGATTAATTAAGAAAGCATTTGTCTTTTGAAAAGTATTCTTTACTTTGTAAATACTTTATTATTATAAGAATGATTTCCTAAAGTAGTGGCATGTTCTCAGTAGTATTAAAGCAACATTTTTGTTATGAAATATGGGAAATAATTCAATAAAAAGATAATAAATGAATTTATGCTTCTTTACTGATATAGCATATCAATTTTTTAACATGTGTCTGAGTCAGAACTGTTGACTCATTTCAGATTGTTTTTGTGGGTGTGTAGGAAAAAGTCCAGGTAAACTCCAAGGTAAGTGAAATGGACCAAATATAAAAACCTATAATAAATAACATTCAAGTTTGAGCAGGATAAAAATGCCCCTGAAAAACCTTAATATTTGCTAGAGTTAGAACAAAAATGTATATGACTTGTCTATAAAATCACCATGGTAAAGAAAAAGTTTTAAGATGGAATAAGGGATAGACCTTGGCAAATTCAGCAAATTCAAAATAAATATAAAAAATCCAAATGTTCTCTGGGATTTGCTATTAGGCCATCATTTAGCCTGTTCACTGAAGGCAATTTCAAAGGATGGAGAGAAAACGTAGTTGCAGAAAGACTGCAGCTTGGGGAAATGACTTCACAAACCAGCTAATTTTTCCAGGAACTGCAATAAAGGAAATAAAATGGTAAGAGGATTCCAGGTTGAGGAAGAGATTCTCCCTAACCCAACTAAATTCAGGAAGGAGCTGTGAAATAAAGATTGCCAGTATTACAGATGATAGTGTCAGGGTCTTGTGACTGCTGTAACACATTATTACAAACCTAGTTAGCTTAAAACAACAGAACTTTAACAGAATCTTCATTGTCTATTTCCTCAGTTTTAGCCATCTCTCCACATCAGCCATTCCTCTTTTTTCTAATATGTGGAGGGAAGAGATAAAAGTACCACTACCTTAGTCATTTTCTCTAATTAGGAGAAAATAACTGTGATAGACAGAGAGTCACATACCTGAAAGAGTCCCAGTTTGGTTGTGGAGATGAGGCACCTGGGCCCAGACGATGAACCGTGATCTGTCTGAGCCAGCTAAGCACTAATTTCCACCCTCTTTTCCAGACTTCACATGGCCGCATTGACCAGTGATGGTCACTCCCCGAGAAGCTTGTGCTTTCCTAGTAATACCTTTGAGCTCTGAAGGTGGGGATAGGGTAGACAGCAGGTAGCATAGGGGAAAGGGTCTAAACTTGAATCATGTCAACTCAGTTGGCTGCTTTTTACTGATTAACCCTTTGGAATTCATGGTTCAGTTGTATATGATTAAATTACTACCAATGAATTTATTTTGCTACTTTTTCTAATTGACATTAGTTTTATTAAGTATTTGAATTAAGATACCTTATGACCTTTATATCTCCAGATTTAGCCAGAATATTCTACTCTACTTTTAATTCAGTACGTTTGCTAGATTTAGATTGAGGGCAAAAGGAAATGTATATCTGGGTGGTTTTGCATTTCATCCAGCTTTGGAAATGTGTCTATATGAACACAGAAAGCTGGGATCTATGACAAAAGAGATGAAGCAATGAAGCAATTGGATTTTTGTGCTCAAAGAATTTTTAAAATATTAGCTCTTCTGAATCCTATTTAAAATCTAAAATGGTGTTAAAAAATTAAATACTGTCCAGAGAGCTGAATTTCTAAATAATGATCTAACGTTTGAATATGCACAAAGAAATGGGCTTTTAATTATAATTTTCAGAATAAAATAATATAATAGTAAATGAAAAGCTAAAAACCAAGTTGGGTACTATGATGGGGGAGAATGAGGAGAATCTAAAGTGTTCATATCTATTCTCTTCTGCTTCCTTCCACAAAGGAGATTAAAACATGCAGTCTTGTTGTATTACCTGTCACAGGATATTAAAGTCTAATTAGTAATCTAGATTGGGGTTATTGATATATTATATGAGGGCTCTAGTTTTTATACACACAAAGTTCTAAAGGACTCTGTTTAATTGAACATGCCTGCTTTAGTCTCTCTTGCCTTGAAAACAATAAAAATCACTGCCCCTAATGGGAAAAAGAAATCAAATAGTGCTGAAATAGCAAAACTACAAGGACTGGGAAAATCCAGAAACTGCAAGTGAAATTCAAAAGGATTTGCATTTGCTGTGTAAGTTGGCTGATGTGGCAAATCACATTTAATGCTGACAGTTGTTAAAAATAATGATAAATGGAGACCAAAAATAAGCAGGTAAATGAAGCAAGCAAACCAAAGTCGCTGAACTCCTAACAGATGACAAAAAGGTCTGACTTGAGTTCAAACCTTGTGAATGGTAAGAGATGGGGTAAGGGTGGGGTAATGTAGGAAAGTAATTTACAAATCTCAGGAGGTTGATTTCTGAGTGTATATTATTGTTTCCACATTATCAGTTTATCTTCCTACTTCTGCCTAAAGTTGCGGATGAAGTGGAATTAAAATATAAATTATATACTTTTTTGAGAAGAATATTTATAAGTTTACAGACGGAAATTAGTTTGAAAGATAAATTGTTCAGTTATATTTTTATAAACAAGTGTTATAGCAAGGTTTTTAAAATAATTGCCAATTGTTAATGTTATTTCTCCTTCTACCACCGTGAAACTGCTTAATATTGACAAACCACTGCAGGAATCTTATTTTATAGGTCTTGAGATTAAAAGAGCATTTCAAACCTCATTCACATTGAACTGACTTCTATACCTGATCTGAATAGTCTCTCATGCACATGGTAGAAAGAAAGAAATGTGAATGAATAGTTTTATGAGTCAATTCAGTATTGCAATAGAAATAAGCCATAAGAGCCTGGCTCTTTGTACCCTCAATGAATCCCCAACAATAAAAAAAAAAAAGAGAGAGAAAGAAATAACCTGTAAGAGTTTTCAGTCTGTTTTAAGTAGGCTCTGTTACCAGCAGAATGAATCAAATGACTGTTACACATATGCAGAATCACTATTTTAATCCGGTCTATTTAAAAAATAGCTTCTTTGGGGATAATTGCATATTTTTACTTGCTAGATAAAATATCTACAGATTGTTTACAAAAGCCTTTTATGGGCTTCAGATTGCTTTATCAACCTGTAAGAGCATATAGGATAAGTTATTCTGGGTGGGTTCCCTCTGGTCAAAAACAGCCTTGCTCATTTTCCAGATTACTAAACAAATATGTATATATGTATACACACATTTGTGTACACACACACATACACAAACACTCTCATTTATATATATATATGCACATATACATATTTTTTAATATCTATAATGAATACATTCATTGTCTTACAAAAATCATTGTCTAGAAATATGGGAATACAAGAAAAGATATTTGCAGTCAGGTGTCTGGTGGTCAACTGCCAGTACAATTCATAAAGGGAAAAAAAATCAAAGATTCCAAACCCACGTGACAAATTCTTCCTATTAGATGTTAAAGCTTAATATATGTCATGATGTGACAGTCAGAGAAACAATGGGCAACCTAATATAGAATTATAAGATAGATCAGTTTTCATCAACAAATACTAGGTAGCACCAAGATTTGGCTGAGAGTGGAAGGATGGTCACTACTGCTATTAAGTATAAATACAACTTATTTTTGTATTTTGATCTTATATCTAACCTCTTTGCCATATGTATTAATTCTAATAAAGTTCCACAACTGATATTTTGTCTTCTATGAAAATAATTCAATCACATGTGATAATAAAAGTTTTGACAGTCTTCTTTTTTCCTTGACTAACTATATATCTTTTCTGTGTTTGCTTATCTTATGTTACTATTATTGGCTGATGCCTTTAGTAAAATATGAAGTAGGTGTGGTGACAGCAGGCAATTTTGATTGTCTCTTGACTAAACGAGAAAGATTTAAACAGTAGACATATTTTTTGTGTAGAATATCAATAGATAATTTCACAGGTTAAGGAGATTCTTTTCTTCCTCAATTACTAAGCATTTTTAGGATGAATTAATGCTAAAACTTATCAAATATTCTCTGCACATTTGGGGATATCACATTTTTTTTTCTTATCTGTTAATATGGTGGTTAGTATTTATGGATTTTAAAAAAATAATCTTTTTCATATTCCTGGACGATATCTGGCTCAGTCATGATTCTTGATCTTGATGTCTATAAACTCCTAGAATTGTTTTCATATTTTGCTAAGGAGTTTACAAATAAGTTAAGGTGCTCTAATTTTTAGTTTTCATGTATCATCCTTGCCTATTTGTAAGCTTTTAGGATAAGCCAGATCATACACCAGGTAGAGGAATGTTTCCTCTCCGTCCCATACTCTGGAAGAATCTAAATTATACTGATATCTGATGTTACTGAGGCTTGCTTTTTCGTCACATACATGCTCAAGTTTCACGTGTTTTCTGCATGCTTATAAAGAATATGGGTTCTCTAATTTTAGTAGTAAGATTTTATATAGATACATTAAATCAAGCTTAATAGTTGTCCTGTCCAAAAGTTGAATTTCTTCAGTAATGTGTATTGTAGTGTTCAAGGAGATTCTTGGCATAACTGTTATAATTAATTTATCATTTTTTTATTTCATCATTATCAGCTTTACATATAGGGTGTCCCAAAAGTTTCCCCTAAAGTCAACACACATAGGGAAAATGGAAAAATTATGTTTAAATGTATTTTTATTTATACAATATTCATGACACAATGTTACAAAGAGCTGGCCAATATGTACAGAACATTTGGTAAATATTTTGTAAAATTATGTCATAAATATTGTATAAATAAGGATGCATTTAGCCACATTTTCCCTTTTTCCCTATGTATGGAGATTTTAGGGGTGACTTTTGGGATACCCTGTTTTTTTTGGTTTTGGGGTTTTTTTTTTTTAGATATATTCAAGTTTAGCTTCTGTACCTGATGAGCTGGATGTTTTATTAAGTGCTATACCTCTTACATATATAAAGTCCATGGCCAATTAGGCCACATGCTTGAGTGTATAGTGACTTGGAGATACAAATTATTAAAATACAGTAGTTACTACTTCTCCTATAGGTCATTATTATCATTCCTTGAAGAGGTAGTAGAGAAGGAAACAGGAGGCTCACTGGTCTCAACATGGAAAGGATTGCTACCACTTCTTCTCACATTTCACTGCACCAGAATACATCAACGGATTGTTAAGGGTCAACTGGAAAGCTCGGCTTCACATCATTCTTTAGCTCCATTTCTGATCTTCTTTAATTGTGAAGACATAAAAAGACAAAGATGGCAAATTTATATACTGTCTTTTAGAGTTTTCAACTGGAAATAATACACATCCATTACACTCACATTTTACTGGCCAAAGGAAGTCATGTGACCAGGCCTTGAAATGGGGTAGGGAAATATACTTGTGGCATATTTCAGGAGCAGAAAGCTCAAAATATTTAGGAAGATGACCTGTTTATTAGTGCATGACTTATAAAGTAATGACTAAACGGACTAAGAAAGTGGCAGAAATAAATATAAGTATATTTGCATATACATGCAACAGAATTTGCTGAATAATTAGCTAATGATATGAGTGACTCTTGCAACATTATGAACTGAGTGGGTGTTAGAGTTAATGACAGTTGTGGAGATGAGTAAGGAGAAACATAGTTTGTTCTCATTGGGGCAAGGGAGAGATTAAATTTATTCCTTAAACATAGAAAACTGAGTTAAAATAATGTGATACATAACCCTGTATCTATTTTTTATTCTATTTTTTTCCTGAGGCAAAGAGGGAATCAGATTCATCTTTAATTATAGAAAGTAAAGCTAAAACAAAGGGTTATGTAACTCTGTACATATTTTTAGATCTTTGCAACTGCTTTTAGTAGTTTGGACACCAAAGCTTTCTAATAAGCTGTAAATAAAAGGGAAAAAATTTAGTTCCTTAGGTAGGCATATAAGAAAGAGATGTGTTGAAAAGGGAAACTTTCCCCCAGGTGACCAGGGTCACACCAGTGTCTATCGGCTGTACTCCTGTTTCAAAGTCCACTTTTTCTATGACTCTTTTAAGAAACTCCTGTCAGTTTAAATTTCTTTGCTGTCAGGTACAATAGCAATGTGTTTCATCTGCTGTGTCAAGCACATCACTTTATTCCTGTGTACAATGAAAATATTTAAGGTAAAGAGTATGCTTTGGGGAAGACTTTAAACCAATTAAAAAACGAACTTACCTTTTAAAAAGATTAAAATTAACTTTGACATGAAGTATGGCATTCTGGACAATGCAGATCGCAGTTAACTTTGGCAGTGTTCAATTAATTACAGTGCTCGCTGTGATTATACAGAGACTATATCACACGTGAAAATGTTCAGGATGTTAGCAGTTGGAGATTTAGGTCTCCTTTATCTCCAACTGCAGAGCGATGTAATTTGACATTTGTCATAAAAGATATTTGTTCCACCTATAAAAAAAAAATCACAGATGTCTCCATAATGCTTAGAGGATAAGGACTAAAACATTGAGTAAATTCAATACTTTTTTTAAATTTGTTTATGTTAAATCTTGCTTACTAGCCTTATTTTCTCTCATACCACCAGCAAGACACGTAATGATACACAGAGAGACATAAACAAGCAAATAAGTTCAGAGTGTCATCAGTGCTTCCTGCAGGACATTCTCATCAAGCTGTACCTTCTCAGAGTGAGAATACACCATCCATAAGCGAAATGCCTCCTCCAATAGCCCCAGTGGAAAAGGAAAAAAAAGCTTATATGAGCCAAATATCCAGAAAATATCTTTGCTTTATTTTACCCAAACCACGTTCTCATATCTAACCTATTTGCTGTTTTTGAAGTGTGGAGTTTGGCTCTATTCCATTCAAGTCACTGTCAAGAGCAGAGAATGATGCTGCCTGAGGTCAGATTTCCCTTAACATCATGCCTAAGGATGAGGGCAGCTATTTTGCTAAAGGTCATAAAGGTACAGGACCTGTGTATTAGTCATTTTGTGTTTCACTATTTAGTAATTATAGACAATGAAGAAAGACGTGAAGGGTGAAAGAACTGTGGTTGTTTACCTTTCATATTGTACTAATAGGTTTAAATTATGCAAAGAAAGAAAAATGGGTAATATCCATACCACTGACAGTAGATTGATTAAAAAAAACAAACTTGAAAATGTGTCTTCATCATATTTTTCTTGTTTTCTGTATGCCTCCTCCTCCCATTATGATTTCCAGTGCTTTCTTCATAGCTTCTCTAGTCCCATGAAAGTTTTTTTCTCAGATTGGCTTCTACACATTAGGAAAAGTTTCCATATTAATCGGGGTAATCCAGTCCCAGTCTAAAGGCTTTCAGGGATACACGGCTCACTAGCCAGAGCAAAGGCCAGATTTCAGCTCCATCTTCCTTTCTTCCAGGACCCTGGAGTAATGAACCTTCTATACAAACTTCCTGTTTAGATAAAGTTACTGGCTTTGAACTTTTTAGGAACTCATCCCTGACACAATATTTGTCTTTTAAAAGATATGTTGTCAGGTTAATGTCCATTTTATATGTATAGCATACAGATGGAAAAGAAAGTAATGAAGTGCCCTTATTCAAAGGCAATAAGATTGTGTAGATAGAAAATCCTAAGGATTCTACCAATAAACTACTAGAAATTACAAGTGATTTGATAAGTTTCTAGAACACCACGTCAGTATACAAAAGTCAGTTGTATATTCATTTCTTCTTGTTTAACAGCTTTATTGAAGTAACTTTACTCCACATATTTAATGCATACAATTAGATGATTGTGCATGGGAAACACTCATGAAACCATCACTACAACTGAGGTAACAGATATGGCCATCCAAAAGTCTCCTTGCATCCCTCTGTTTTTTTTTTGTTTTGTTTGTTTTACCTCGTTTTTATGGTAAGAACATTTTTCATGAGATCTATTCTCTTAACAAAATTGTAAGCACAAGTTAAAGTATTGCTGACTAGAGATACCATGCTGGGCACTGGGTCTAGGTAACTGTGTCGTTTTGTATAATTGAAAGTTTATTCCAGTTGAATCCCCATTTACATCTTTACTTGTCAGCCTCTGGTAACCACCCAGCCAGTCTATTATTTTCTTCTTTGAGTAACTGTATGTTTATAAACTAGTAATATGTAATCAGAAAATGAAACTATAAACATACAGTTAGCAATGCCACAAAAAAAACATACAATTAATATGGAAGAATCGAATGACAGATATAAAAGTCCTCTACCCTAAAACCCACGAAATGCTGTTAAAATAAATGTTTAAATAGAAAACAAAATCCTATATAAACGGTGAACCAAAGTTCATAGATGGGTAGACTCAATATTATTAAGATGTTTATTCTTCTGAAATTGCTCTGTTATTACATTGCAAACCCAACAGGCTATTTTTGGCAATGGGATAACTGACAATCTGATTCTAAACTTTACATGGAAATACAACGGGTCTAGAAAAGCTAAAACAATCTTCAAGAAAAACAAAGTTTGAGCACTTAAGACAGCTAATATCAGGACCTACCCTACTGGTTAGTGTGCTACCCCAAGATAGTGTGGTATGTATGCAAAGATACATAAATAATAAGAAGGAAAGTCCAGAAGTAGACCCATTCTTATGCTGCCAACTATTATCAAGGGATCCCATTCAATTAACTGGGAAAGTGAAATCTTAATCAATGAACAGTGCTGCAACTGGTTAACCATGTGTAAAATGTGGCCCTTGGCCCATATGTCATACCATCTCCAAATTTAAATTCTATATCAGTGGATTTAATTCTAAATGCTACATTGTAAGTTTCCAGAATGGTAAGTTAAAATATCAGGGAATGTCTTCACCACATTGGAATAGCACTAGATTTTTTAGAGAATAAAAAGAGTGCTAACCATCAAAAGAAAAAATGAATACAATGAACTTGGTTAAAGTTTAAAACTCCAGTCATCAAAAAGCAGACATGATTATCTTGTCCACCTAAGGACAGGGTTCTCTCTATGCTTACCTCTGGAATGCTTTGAAGTCTGGTACTGATCTTATCAAGATAAATATTATATAGACTGGCAAATGAACTATAAAGTACTATTCAAACTTTGAAACACCTCTTGAGACATTCCACTCTAGCTTGTTCATGTAGTTTACAAATACATACATTGATGGTGTAATCACTTTCACCACGTGGCTTTGGCTACTTGTCAAGTAGAGTATAAAAGACTGTACAGCAGACTTAGGTCTGGACTCCCAGGGAACTGAAATATCTCATGCATAAATATGACAGTTCATAATCCAAACAAGAAAAAGACATGAAGGTCCACACGTATAAGTTTTCAAATCTCTCTAGGGCTGTCTTTGTCTTCTTTTCTTTTCTTCTTCTTTTTTTTTTTTTTCTGTTGTTCTTTATTAGATTCTTTGAAATTGTATAGTCATTGTTCTCCATATGGTTGACTAGTTGTGACACAACCTTATCTTGGAAATATTTTTCTATCCTCTTGTTTTCCTAAAACTTGCATGAAGCTATTCTATAGGGCCTTGTGAGTCCTTATATTTATCTGATTCTGAGTCTGATGTTCTTTCCTGGTTGAACTACTGAATATAGTGTTTTGGTTAACTGCATGGACTGAGGCCATAATTTCTGCTATTAAATACATATATTCAAATTACTACATGTGATTTTGGAATCCAATTTTATTCTCTGACCTTTGGTTTCCTCATAAATATAATTGGAGTCATCATAGGATCCACCTCATGGGATTGTGAGGATTAGGTGAATAATTATAGTTAAAGTATTTAGAATTGTGCCCCAATAGGTACTATCATTATTTATTACAATTGCCATCATCAATACTACTACTGCTACTAATTGCTTCTATTACTGTTATTGATGCTGTTGATACAACTACTGAAACTATAACAATCTTTATCTTAATATAACAAGTGTTCACAGTACCTTGTTGAAGTTGATGCATACGATAACTGACTTCACTCTGACACCACCCTGTATTTTATGGAATAATTTGCCTCTGGCATTTTAAATTCAAGGAAAGTTACATTTTGAAAAGAAATCACCATTCAAATTCAATTACTCTAGGAAAAAAATTAAATATGTCTCAGTTTTGTCTGCTTAACTGTGGCACACAAGTCTCTTTCACTTATACATACAATTCATTCTAGACTATCATCCCTCTCTTTCCAGCATGGTTTATAACTCAGTTTTTCAGGGGAAAAATTATGGGTATCTTAAAAAGGAAAAGAGGAAATAATTTGAGGGAATTAAAAAAATTTTCAATATCTTAACCAAAATGTAGATGTAAAAAGTTTCAAATACAAACATGGTCTGATTCAAAATAATGTTATGCATGCTCCTAGAAATGGATCATTTAAAATAAAAGCTAGATACAAAATATTTCTCCTAACATGTTTAGTATACAGGAAGGGCCTGGCATGGTGGTGCCACTTAATTTTGAGGCTGAGGCAAGAGGATCACTTGAGTCCAGGAATTCGAGCCCACCCTAGGCAATGTAGCGACGCTCTCTTATAAATAAATAAATAAATAAGTAAAGTTACATCAAATTGAAGGGAGAGGACCAACTATTTTAGTTGCTGATATGCAGTATTAATACCTAAAACAGAAAGGTTTGTGAACTATTCATGGCTTTGAATAATTATTAATATACACTGAAATATATTTATTTTGTAAACCACAAATTTAATATATTATAAAGTATATACAAAAATAGAAAACGAATAAGGAAAGACTATTATTTTACAGTGCATTTTGTTCATTAAAGAAGTCAAAGACAGTATCCCTTATAGATACTGATTGAAAATGCTTTGCTAATTTTGAAAGTCTAGTAAAATAGTTTGTATAAAAATTAAAAGTTTGATTCTAAGTTTAGTTAATTTAAATAATTGATTTTGCCATCTATAGTAGATGAAAAAGCCACTCAAAATGAGATTATGTACAAACTGAAGAAATATTGTCAACTGTGTTTACCAGATGATGATACTAATATTTTAATCACACTCAAAAATTTTCTAAATGTTTTCATTGAAATCGATCAGTAAAATTTTGCTTCCTAATGCCAATTACTTCTTTTGAACTAATCAAAAATTCTGCCTTTTATTTAGATTGAACAACTATGGAAAAATTCATATAGAAGATTTTTAAATATGTTAAAATTTTTTATTCTAAATTTGAAGATATGAGTATTTTTATAGATGACATAATTTTCAGCAACAAAATTAACTTACTGGAAACATATCTAAGGAAACTTATCAAAAATTCTTACTCCATAGCACAAGTTTATTTCAAAAATTAACTTCCTATTCACTGTTGAAATTCTATTTATTTTACTTGTAAGGGTCATATTTTTTCTTAAATTTTTGCTTGAAACCACATGAATAAATTGCCACATATTTTTAAAAAGTGTATACTCAGAGATCTAAAAATAGATCTGCCATTCAATCCTGTAATTCCTCTACTGGGCATATACCCAGAAGACCAAAAATCACAACATAACAAAGATATTTGTACCAGAATGTTTATTGCAGCCCAATTCATAATAGCTAAGTCATGGAAAAAGCCCAAGTGCCCATCGATCCACGAATGGATTAATAAATTGTGGTATATGTACACCATGGAATATTATGCAGCCTTAAAGAAAGATGGAGACTTTACCTCTTTCATGTTTACATGGATGGAGCTGGAACATATTCTTCTTAGTAAAGTATCCCAAGAATGGAAGAAAAAATACCCAATGTACACAGCCCTACTATGAAACTAATTTGGGACTCTCACATGAAAGCTATAACCCAGCTACAACTTAACAATAGGGAGAAGTGGGAAAGGGGAGGGTGGGTAGAGGGAGGGGAATCAGTGGGATCACACCTGTGGTGCATATTACAGGGGTATTTGCGAAACTTGGTAAATGTAGAATGTAAATGTTTTGGCACAGTAACTGAGATAACGCTGGAAAGGCTATGTTAACCACTGTGATAAAAATGTGTCAAATGGTTTATGAAGTGAGTGTATGATGCCCCATAATCATATCATTATATACAGTTATGATTTAATAAAAAAAAATAAATAAATAAAATAAAATTAAATTAAATAAACAAAAAAAATAAATAAATAAAAAGTGTATAGCTTATATCCAAGTTCAACTCTACAAAGTATTTCATCTCAAAGTACCCAGCATATTTCTAAATAATACATATGATCTTCAAGGCTGAACCTTTTATCAAAACAAAGCATTTTAAATATCACTATTTATAAACATTTTGATCTTTTAAAATTAATTTTATTGACATAATAAAACATTTTGGACACTGTTGACTTTATTTTTTGTTTCTATAATAACATTCTGAAGAATAATGAAATAAATGAAGTTCATGAATGATGCAATATTTTAAATTTTATTCCATTCATTTTTAAACTCATTTTTAAAATGCAGTCAAGGCAACCATTCCACTGTGATTACATTTACACCCTTTTTTTCTTAAAGATCTTTTTTAACTAAAAGAATCACGTACTGTTGAAATTGTGTTCAATGCATCTTTTAAATGGTTCACAGAAAACTAGCTTTTGTATTTTACCATCTACCAAATTTCCTTAAGGTAAGAATTGTCAGAACTCTGTACTTGAATTCAACTATTAATATATGGTAAACTCCCACACTAAGTAATTTGATCTATTAGTTGTTTTTTCAAATCTTCATCAATGTTTTCTATGTATCTTTTGCTGATAACGGTATTTGTTTAAGAACAAACGAACATTGGTAAATTATCATATTCTTGTTCATGAATTATTTTATTTTTTGATAATTCCCAAAGATTTGACTTTTATTTTTTATTAAATCATAACTATGTACATTAATGCATTTATGGAGTACAATATACAATTTGGAATGCTTACATCAAACTGGTTAACATAGCCTTCACCTCACTTCATTATTTGTTGTGTTAAGACATTTATACTCTACTCTTCATAGATTTGACATGTACCCTTGCATTATGCACGACAGGTGAGGTCCCACCAATTACCCTGCCTCTTCATGGCCTTCCACGTCTCATCCCCTCACCTTTCTCCAAAACTACAGATGTTGGTGTGGATGTGGACAGAAGGGAACACTTCTGCAATGCTGGTTGGAATGCAAGTTCAGAATTATTTTAGCAAGTTTTACTCCAGAAGTAATAATGAGTACTTCTCCAGTGATATCTGATTGTTCTGTTTAAATAACAGGATTCTCAAAAAAACTTTCTAAATAATTATTGTCATGCTTAATTTCAGTAAACTTTTATAAAGTAGTATACTGGGGGCACTTTAAGCTGAGCTTATCAACCCCTTCACATAAGGACCATCGCACCTTTCTTTCAAGTAATGCTAAATGATCTGTGATAATCTGACATACAGATTGAGTGAATGCTAGTGAAAGTCTGTTTATTAAAATTAATAAAATTTAATTCTTTTATTAGTACTAGATAAAGGTAAATATTTTTCTTCACCACACTGTACTTTTTAAAATGCTTCTTTGTAGAGAATAGGCTAGCTGAACTATGATTATTCTTAAAGAGATTAAAGGCATTCTTTCTTAGAGGCAAATGAAGAGAATGGGTTCCCAAACCGTCAATGTAAGTATCAGCTGGAGACTTGTTAAATTCAGAATCTCAGACAAACACAAAAATTAATAAATCAGAATCTGCATTTACAAAGATCCCTGGGTGATTGATAGGCAATTTAAAGTATAAGAAATACAGGGTTAGATAAAACCTAACATTGCCCTTATGGTACTATTTTTAAAAATTTACATTCAATTTTTTCAATAAGATCTTTAAACTTTGGTTTCTACGCTCTCATTCTTTCCTTATGTTTGCAGGATTTGCAAAAGGTGTGGTAGACAAAACAAAGGATTTATAGTATTTGGCACATGTATTTAAATATGATCTCACTAAAGCATCCCTGCCTT
Source organism: Nycticebus coucang (assembly GCF_027406575.1). Lineage (NCBI taxonomy): Eukaryota > Metazoa > Chordata > Mammalia > Primates > Lorisidae > Nycticebus > Nycticebus coucang. The sequence continues at coordinate 97,683,859 of NC_069790.1, forward strand.
ACCAGTGTTACAGATCTGATGCAGGGCAGACTAGAGCACTACAAGACCTTCGGTCAAAAGCTATCGAGAGTGACATTAAGAAAATGGCAGAGTAAGAAACTCCAGATGCCTATGCCTTCATAAAAGCAACTTAAACACTGACAAATACTGTCATAAAGAACATGTTTAGAACTTTGGAAACTAACCAAAAGCTTGCAGCAACACAGGGAACATTCATTTAAGAAAAACAGCTGAATCACAGAAAGAACAGCAAGGTTTGTGGCATTTTAACTCACCCTGGCTGCATTCCCCCAATACCAGCACAGTGGCAGGTTTGAAAGTAACAGCCTCTATTCCCCATACAGAGTAAAAGTGATCTTATTTTCACAGAATTGAAATAATTTGTTTTGGCTTTTCTGGTGGCTCTTTGGAAGATACACTTAGAAGACTTGTTTTATCTTGTCTAGCTTGGAATTCACCCAGCACTAAAGCCACTACCTTGGCAGCATTTTTTGCATGCATTCACAGAGAAATATTTAGTTGGTTATGCCTAAGGCAATGTATAACAGTTGGAACAAACAATAAACTAACAAAACTTCTTGGCAGGAATGTTTGGGAAATGAGATGCTTTGGGATAACAACTTCTAAAAGCTTTGACACATTTCTAGGAACTTAGAAAACAATGCATGTGCACGCATAGAGCTGTGCACATGCTCAGGAAGAACACTAGGTGGCGCTAAGCCCTGCTTTGTGGTTCATCATGAGGTTCTGCACAAGCAGGAAATGATGGCTAAGACAGAGTTGTAAACTTTAAGTTGGCTATTTTAAGTTTGTTCAAAGGGCTAAAGCAAATGCTGTCTGAAGAGTTGAAGGAGCACCTAATAAGGAGGTCTCACAAACAAAGACAGCATTAATAAAGGGATAGAAATTATAATGTGGGGCCAAATTTCAGCTCTGGAGTTGAAATCACAATAACAGGAAAGAAACATTCAGTAGAATTTCTCAACTAAAAATTTAACAGGCAGAAAGAAGCAGCCATGAACTGGTAAATTGATATTATCCAGTGTGAGAAAAATAAAGTAAGAAAAATGAACAAAACTGAAGAGACCTGTGGAGCACTGAAGCCCACCACCATATACACAGTGGGAATCCCAAAAAGAGACAAAAGAAAGGGACAGAAATAAGACTGAAAAAAATCTAATGGCCAAATGCCTTCCAAATTTGATGAAAATCATTAATTTACACATCTAAGAAGCTCAGTAAATTTCAAGTAGTATAAATTCAAAGAAAGATACACACATTGAATAAAATTGACAAAAGCTAGAGTCTTAAAGTTGTCAAGAGAGAAGCTCACTATGGACTAAGTACCCTCATAAGATTCACAACCAGTTTCTCATTAAAAACAATAAAGGTGCGAAGTCAGTGGGATGGCATATTCAAAGTATTGATAGGACAAATTGTCAAATGAAACTTAGATATTTATTTTCAAGAATGGATAAAAGAAGTAGACAGAAGATCAGAAAATAAATAGAAGATAAAACCTAATAGACATTGCTCCATCACAGCAGAAGAATTTTCAATATTGTCAGGTATACATAAAGTCTCCTCCAGAAAAAGATAATACGTTAGGCTACATATTTGAATAAATTAAAAAAGATTTAAACTGTATGAAATATGCTCTCTAGCAGGAATGGAATGAAATCAGTAATCAATAGCAGAAGAAAATATAGAAAATTCAGAACTATATACAAAGTAAACAACACACTCTTAAACCACTTATAAAGTGCAGCAAAAGCAGTATACAGAAGGAAATTTATAGATGTAGTAATCACTTACATTAAAAATACAGATTTCTAATTAATGACTTTTCACCTTTAGAAACTAGGAAAAGAAGAGCAGACATAACCCAGAGAAAAAAGAAAATTGAAAATAACAAAGACTATAGCAGAGATAAATGGAATAAAGAACAGAAAAACAATACAGAAAATCATAAAAGCCAAAAGCTGGTCTTGGAAGAGATGAAAACTTGGCAATCTTTTAGTTTAACCTCTAAAAGAAAAAGACTAACATCACTAAAGTCAGGGATGAAAGGTAGGACAGTAACTGCAACCATAATGAAATTAAAAGATAATTAAAAAAAACCATAAACAATTGAATGATAACAAACTAGATCACTTAGATAAAATACATAAATTTTTGAAACATGCAAACTGCATGTTTAAAAAATGAGAAGAGGAAATCTGTGCTCACTTCACCACTTCTATTCAACATTGAAATTCTAGCCAGACCAGTCAGATAAAAAAATACAATAAAAGTGTCCAAAATGAAAAGGAAAAGTAGTTTACTCTATAAATAACATGATCTTTTGTAAATAAAATTCTAAAGAATTCATAAAAATAAATGTATAGTTAATGAACTAGTTATAAAATTTGCAGAAAAAAGGTCAATATAGAAAATCAGTTGTATTTTCATAGATTGAGAAGAAACAACCCAAAGTGAAATTAAGAAAAAAACATTATTTGTAATATCATCAAAAAAGATGGTATATCTAGGAATAATTTAACCAAGAATGTGCAAAAGTTAAACACTGAAAACTATAAAACCCTGTTGAAATCAATTAAATACATAAATAAATGAAAAGATAGTCCATGTTCATTTATTAGAATGCTTACTATTGATAAGATAACATAGATTTAATGCAATTCCTACCAAAATCTCCTCTTGTCTTTCTGAAGAAGGCACAGGGGCCAAGTTTCTAAAAGTCAAATGGAAATACAAGTCCTCAAAAATAGCCCAAATTGTATTGAAATAGAAGAACAAAGTTGGAGTACTCACATTTTCCAATTTCAAAATTAATACAAAGCCATACTAATCATAACAATGAATTATTAACATAAGCATAAATCATTGCAATAAAATTTACATTTCAGAAATGAACCATATATATTGTATTGATTTTTTTTTAATTTTTAATTTTTTTATTAAATCATAGCTGTGTACATTAATGCGATCATGGGGCACCATACACTGGTTTTATAGACCGTTTGACACATTTTCATCACACTGGTTAACATAGCCTTCCTGGCATTTTCTTAGTTATTGTGTTAAGACATTTACATTCTACATTTACTAAGTTTCACATATACCTTTGTAAGATGCACTGCAGGTGTAATCCCACCAATCACCCTCCTTCCGCCCACGTCCCTCCTCCCTCCCCCTATTTTTGGGTTATAACTGGGTTATAGCTTTCATGTGAAAGCCATAAATTAGTTTCATAGTAGGGCTGAGTACATTGGATACTTTTTCTTCCATTCTTGAGATACTTTACGAAGAAGAATATGTTCCAGCTCCATTCATGTAAACATGAAAGAGGTAAAGTCTTCATCTTTCTTTAAGGCTGCATAATATTTCATGGTGTACATGTACCACAATATATTAATCCATTCGTGGATCGATGGGCACTTGGGCTTTTTCCGTGACTTAGCAATTGTGAATTGGGCTGTAATAAACATTCTGGTACAAATATCTTTGTTATGATGTGATTTTGGTCTTCTGGGTATATGCCTAGTAGAGGAATTATAGGATTGAATGGCAGATCTATTTTTAGATCTCTAAGTGTTCTCCAAACATCTTTCCAAAAGGAATGTATTAATTTGCATTCCCACTAGCAGTGTAGAAGTGTTCCCTTTTCTCCACATCCATGGCAGCATCTCTGGTCTTGAGATTATGTGATATGGGCTAATCTTACTGGAGTTAGATAATATCTCAAAGTAGTTTTGATTTGCATTTCTCTGATGATTAAAGATGATGAGCATTTTTATTGTATTGATTTTAGACAAGAATAGTAAGAGTATTTAATGGAGAAGGAATTATCTCTTTAACAAACAATAGTGGGAAAACTGAATATTCACATTTAAAGTAATGAATTTGGCACTCTATCTTGCACCATATATAAAAAAAGTAAGTCTGAATGAATTAAAGGCTTAAATATAAGGTGTAAATCTATAAAACACTTAGAAACATAAAGTAGGCTTTAGATTAGGGGACCATTTCAAGAAATATAATACCAAAATGAATTAAAAACCTCGTATGTCCATAAAGCTGAATATTATTAAAATCTGGTTTGTCCGTAAAATCGAATATTACTTACTCATAAAAAAGGAATAAATGAAATACTATGGCATAAATTAACTTTGAAAAATTAAATTAAGTGAAAGAAAAACTAGACACAAAAGTCCACATATTATAGGATTCCATTTGTGTAAAATGTCAGAATATTCAGGATAGACATATCAGTAGAAACCGAAAGTAGATTAGTTATTGCCAGGAAATGGGATGAGGGAATAATTAGAAGATTTAGGGGCCTTGGTGGGGTGTTGAAGGAGTTCCAGAACGTGACAGTGATGGTGAATGCACAAAACTGTGAATATACTAAAACCCACTGAATTATACACTTTAAAAGGCCTTTTTAAAATATCCTATCTGCCCTGTTAGAGGCCCAAATCCCTGAAATGTATTCTCACTGTCTCTTTAATCTACCTCTGCGGAAGTTACTGTTAACAACATGTGATGCTCCTATGGGTGCTGGTCCCTTCAGTCCCACCATTGCAAACATAACTACTCAACTGCCTGGAGCAGCATGATCCTGTGATGGGGGAATGTCTGCTGTAAGGACAGAAAAATGAACACTCGGTTAGCCTCTGGCACATCATCAATTAACCTCTGCAGAAGAACAAAAATTAAATGTAGGAATTAAGACCAAATAAAACTGCTGCAGAAAGAAGGCTTTGTAGTGGAAGGAGCATCTTAAAGCACATTGAAATTTGAGTGAAATGGTAATTTGAAATAAGTACAGAGGATATTGAAAGTGGAGACAATAGTGTGAGCAAACATGGCCAAATGACACAGTGCAATGAAGAATATGATACATGGAATATATGCTGAGATGAAGCAAGATAGGGACAACTCCTCAGAATGGATTATAAATTAATGTATGAATAAAAAGTAATATAACAACTTTATATTAAGTTTATTCTTATTACCCCATTTCCCTGAAAATAAGACATCCTCTGAAAATAAGACCTACTTACAGGAAAGATAAGACGTCCCCTGAAAATAAGATCTAGCGCATCTTTGGGAGCACACCTTAAAATAAAGACAAAATAAGACACTGTCTTATTTTGGGGGAAACAGGGTATTACTCTTATAATTGTTATCTTCAGTATAAAATATGGAATACTTCTATTTCTTTTTAGAATGTCACTCTTGTCTCTAGATCAGTGGTTCTCAACCTTCCTAATGCCACAATGTACTTTCATTGTTAAAAAGGGGTCATGATCCTCAGGTTGAGAACCATCGCTGCTCTAGATTTTGGTAACGAATGACAGTCACCTGCTAATGACTCTGTCCAAGAAAACTAGGATCTTTTTTAGATTGCAGAAGCTTACCTTTTTTGCTATACTCCAGTATTTTGATAATTAGAATTCTCATCAGTTTTCTGAAGAAATGCATTGAACTACACTTTCAATAGAAAAAAATACAGGCAGCTGGTCATTCATACTTTATGCTCAACAAAACATCAACAAGATCTTGTTGTAATCTAAGGAAAAAACAAAATCAGTGTCTGGTAGCATTTGTTTCCTTTCTTTACTCACCAGCTCTCCACCCATCCATAAAATTATTTATCTTCAAAATCACAATGAAAGCAAATGACAAAATACCTTGAAAGTTACCCCAAGGAGTTAATTTCCTTACATATGACATTCAAGAAGATCGAAAAGAATGAAAATGATGTGGTTCTTGTGGATGGTAAGAATAACTTAACCATGTGAAAGCCTAGATTACAAGCCAGACAGATAGTAACCAGGACAAAGGTAGCAACCCAATGCATGGTCCATTTGAGCACTGACCATAAAAGAAGGACAAGGATTAAGGGCCTGGTAGTATAAACAGAAAGGGGTGTGTAAGCATAGAAGCCAGTGCCCACTCAATTTAGTAAATAAGAACTGTGAGGATAACAAAGACAACACACTCAAATTTACACACTAGTGTGTTCGGGAAAATGGTGAAACTATTAAGTGAAAGAGAGATGACAAGAGCAAAGGCAGATTTCAGGAAGATGATTTGATTCTAAGCCTGTCAACTGGAGATATCTGAACATCCATTTGTAGATATGCAGAACGCAATTGTTAACTGAGTTCTGTTGTTCAGAAAATGAATTAGAAACATGGTTTTAAACTTTGAGGCAAGTCATTATAAAGGCAGTGTTTAAGACTAAGATAGTGGATTAAACTCTGAGTAAAACAAGTCAGCAAAAGCAGTGTCCTTTCTATTTCTAAACAACATTTATATGCATATGAATTGTAAAAAATTAAATGATAAAAGTGAGTCCTAAAAGTGCTGAAAGTATTCCGAAGAAAATCCTAGATGCTATTCTGTTTGATCCTTTCTTAGTCTTATTCCCATTTTGTTTTCCCGTGGATCTAGGCTGGTGGGTCCATATTATTTACAAAGATGTACTCGGGGGCTTTGCCTTTCTGCATTTGCCAAGTGGCTGATACAACATGGAGTGACTTCCTGATTTCCTTCAAGGATTTAACAAGCCCTTCCTCAGTGTTGTATATATAACTGCATTTTCCTCTCTCTCTTTGTATCTCTGAAAAACACCTTTACAAATGTCACTCATTCCATCACTGATCATTCATTCTCTCTTGAACCAAGCAAGGTTTTCAACATTTCATCAAATTTGTGTCAAGGTCATGAATGACTACATACCAAAAAATCCAAATGCAAATTCTAAGCACCCACCTTTCTTTGACATAGTTCCCTCTTAAAACTCTTTTAGCTTGGCCTCTGGGAAGAATACTTTATTGTTTTCTTTCAACCTCTCTTCCCTCTCTTTTTCAACAGCTTTTATTGGATTCTCCTCTTTCCAACCAGTACTCAGCTTTCGACTACTCTTCTCTTTGCTTCTCTTCTCTATCTGTACTCAACCCTTGGTTATTTCATCCAACCTATAGATTTAAATATCATTTATAAAAATATAACTTTCATTTTTACTATTACAGACACAGCTTCCTTCATAACTCAAGATTTCTAATATCTTATTTAATTATTTCACTCCCCTAATAAACTCAATCACATATGAAACTAAACTCTTTATTCTCCCTTGCTATGCACACATGCCATCCTCCTCCTTGATCAATCTCTCTAAATAAATGAGTATCACCAAGATTAACTCAGTTGCTCAGGTCAGAAACATTGGAATCATCACTTTTGTTTATTCTATTACAATCAACATCTACTGCATTAAAGTCCTTTAGCTATACATCCAAAATTATAGTCCCTAATCTGATCTTCTTACATTTGTTGCTCCTACCCTAGCCTAGGTTATTATAATAACTAACTTGGACTCCAATACTACATTCTACCTTGTCTCTCTGTTTCTATTCTTGCCACATCCACTACATACACACACACGCACGCATGCACTAATTTGAGTCTACATAACAGCCATAAAGTCCCCTCTAAAATGTCTCTTTCATGATGATACCTCTCCCTGAAAAAAAAAAATTCCCATAGAATTTAGCATAATAGCAAAGAATGTGCTTATATGCAACCTCAAGGCCCTATAAAATCCAAATCTAATTTCAACCACTCTCTCCCACAACTATAGCTAGCTTTTCAAACATGTAAATCTACATTTTTACTTTAAACCTTTATTTGTCCTGTTGCCTAAAATACTTTCTCACTCTCTCAGTGGGACTTATTTCAGGTCCCACATCAGATTACAGCCTGAGAAAAAGTCCCACTAAAATATCATCTGTGTCCTTTCCACTAATCTGCTTTGTTTTTCTTTGGAGCCACTTATTAATACCTGACATTTTATAAATAATCATTTTTTTTTGTCTTCCAGACAAGAGATTTTCCTGCTTTGGCCAACACTTTATCACTAATTTAAAATCATGTGTGCCAGTGTGGGCATGGTGGCTCACACCTGTACTCCCAGTACTTGGGAGGCCAAGATGAGTGGATTGCCTGAGCTCACAGGGTTGAGACCACCCTGAGCCAGAGCAAGACCTCATCTCTAAAAATAGCCAGGTGGTGTGGCAGGTGACTGTAGTCTCAGCTACTTGGGAGGCTGAAGCAAGAAAATCACTTAAGCCTAGGAGCTTGAGGATACTGTGAGCTCTGATGCCACAGCACTCTACCAAGGGTGACAAAGTAAGATTCTGTCTTAAAAAATATGTATATATGCCACAGAGAGGGCACTCAAGTATTTGCTGGAAAAGGGTGAAGGCACAAAGAGTATTATCAACAGTGTGAATTAATAGAAAAGATAAAATGAAAATAGATCATTCCAAAAGATTGACGAGAGGTCTTTAATGACTTTGAAGAGGGCAGTGGGTAATAAAAAGAGAAATTAAGAGTCATTAAAGGTATTTTTGTGAACCTATTCCCAGTATACTAGGAAGAGGTGTTTATAATTTTCAGGATGCTAAATTATTTTAGATACGATAAAAGATAATTTGAAAAAATGAATTCCATAATTTGTTTAATTTAATTCATTTAAATTTATGATTAGTATGTTTCTTGTCATACTGGAATGTCACATAAGTAGCAAGAAAACATTAAAATTTGAGATAAATAAACATGATGTTGAATATTTCACATCCAATGCAATTCTCTTTTGAAGGGAGAATATCATTTATAAGTATTGCTTCAGCTTAATTTTGTACAATAATCCAAGATAATAAACAGTTAGGTTCTTAGCAACATATTATATAGGCATTCTTGACCTTAGACTACTATAGAGACATTTAGCATATTGTGTTTTTTCTTCTTTAATGTAGGAGAGTGGATAGCCACCAGTGATAACTAAATGACTCTGTGAAAGTGTCTCAGTGACCTCAGAAGAGCAGAGCAAACCATAGAAGTTGGTAAATTAGTTGGACAGGAGTTTAATATACATGGGAAAGATACAAATTACTGGGAATATACAAACTTTACTAATGTAAATAAGCATTTTCTGATTTATACCTAAGCCTTTTGCATTGTTTTCTGTCCAGTGGATTTAGACATTACAATGAGTCATGAGTCCTTCTTTCAGTCATGCAAAATTAGCTTTTTCATAACCTGCAATTTCCCCCATTCTGAATAAATCCAATACCCTTACTGCTGGTAGGAGGAGTGGTCATAAATATCTATCTGGGGAGGCAAGAATGACAATGTAGGAAGGAAAGGGCCAGTTATTTGTTACAGCAATGTGACTCCCCATCTATGAATCCTGACACACATACACATCCCTAATGTTAGCAAGGGAAATCCTAAGTGCTACAATTGCATTCAAGTGAACATATATTGAGTAAGAACATCATTTATCAATGTGTATTTCTAATGAAGTAAAAAACAATGTAATGACTTTGCCTTGGTTTTGTTCTTACAAAAAAATACCATAACTTAGTACTGTTTCTTTGGGCCTTTGGTTCTCACTACCGTCAACTGCTTAGAAATGCTAATATATCTAAAGCAACTTGGTCAGCTGAAAGGCATTTTAAGTGTCTTTCCAAGACAAAAGTATCACTGCACTATTTTTACATCTTCTTGTCAGACAAATCACATTTTGTTTGATCAGACATTTCAGATCACAATATTAAAAATTGAGGAAGCAAATAACATTGTCATTCAATGCAGCTTGACAAGTCTTGGATCAAAGACTGGTTCCTGGGAATTTTTGTAATTAAGAAAGTATCTATAAACATGAGGCTTACAGTACTTAATTTGCATTCAACATGGACCACTTTCTCCTGGTGAAAACAGTAATGTGTCACTTACTGTTAAATGAATAAACATGGCTTTGGTAACTTAGTCCTTGAACTAAAGAAAACATGCTGATTATTCTTTTAGAAATTGTCCATCTTCCAACAAATTCAGGTGTTGAGATCATGGCATTCATGAGACTCAGGCACTCGAGATGAGCCAGTTAGTCTCCCTCAGCTCCATGGTCATCATGGCATGCCTAACACTGGCTCGTTATTACAAATAATTACTAATGGTCCCAAGGAGGGTTAGGCAAAAACTTTGCACCCTTTAAGGCAAACTCACTGCTATGAAAAGGAAAAAGAGCAAATTTTACTACGGAAAACCAATTTAGGGTCCTGAATGAGATAAAGTCCTTCTGCTGTCTTATGATGTTGGAATGGGGCTTTAGCAGAGAAGACATTGGAAAATGCTTCCCTGTTTCTGAGATATACTTTCTGAGATTTACTGCCTCTCTAAGATTATCCCTCCTCAATTTTTATTTGTATCTTCTTTTCCTTCCTATCTATTGTCCTTATTCTACTTAATTTCAATCATATACCCAGAAACCAACCTCCAGTGTGCAGGCCTGTGTAAGAAGGGAGCCCAGGCGAGCCAGTTTTGAGAGTGCCCTGGACCTGGTCTGTTGGAGTTTTCGTACCCTGGGAGGAGCCCCTTGCACACCAGCTATTGATTGGACTTTTCTAAAGCCCCCTAGTTTCAGCTGCTGTTCTTTCTGGCCTGATATGCTTTCCTGACACAGGCTTGATAGTATTCTCTTGTCATGTTGCTCTCATACATTTGCTTCTTTCTGCTCTTTCCCACACAGATGCTAGCACAATGCTGTTGGTATTTGTTTCTTTCCCATTTGTATTTTGGAGTTCATGGAAGGTAACATGTCACCTAGTGAACTGTATATGTATGTTTGTATTCGGAAAAATCCGAATAACTTCAGAGAAATCAAACCATGAAAAGAAACAAAATCTTATAAATCATAACGAAATAAATAGAAAGAAATGATTCAAGAAAATACAACATATATTGGAGGTAGATTAACAATAAAAAGAAAAAGATTGAACATATGGAAGTAGGAGAGCCAAAGCAAGATAATAAAAAAAATACTAAAAATTATAATACAGAAAACTTCCTTGAAACTAAAATAAAAACATTTCAAACTACTCAGAACAAAAAATATTGACTTAGAATGACTAACACCTATACATAATCTAGTAAAATTATTGGATTTTAGAGGAGAGACAAAAAACTGCTCCTTGAATCTAAGAAAAAAAGAGTATGGTATTAAAAACAGAAAATTGGCTCATGTGGTAGATTACAAAAATGGCCCAATAATTTTTGTATCCCTATCCCACCCTGGCATAGTTTTCTTCCACACTGAGCTGGGCTTAGCTGTGCAATTTGCTTTAGCTAATGAGCAAAAGTGAACATGAATTAAGCATAAAGTAAATAAATACCTACACATTTAGGGTTCTCATCTCTTGTTGCTCATTGGAACCTACAACCATGGTTATGAAGTCCGAGCTAGCCTACTGGATGATGAGAGACATGTGGTTCCACAATCTTCATCATTCAAGTCAAAAGCTAACACCAACAGCCAGACACATGAGTGAGTCTCCCACCGGCAAAATCTGAGCTAGTTTTAATTCCAGTAAAGATAAAAATAGCAATGGTTTGAAACCCACCAAATGTGTTTAAATCCATGAGTTCGTAATGCCACAGAAAAGGAAAAAGATATGATTAGTTGATTGAGGACAAAATTATTATACTGAGAAATAAAAGGAAATCATTTTTTGGCCTTACTCTTTATTCTTCCCTACCAATGTTATTAGGTACTAAAATAGAAGTTGAGGAAGAGCCTCTATTTATAAAATGATTCCAGCCAATAAATAAAAAATAAGTGACAACAAGACAGGACCACCATTCCACAACTCCTATCAAATTAATGGATTCAGTCATAACATTCACATCTGCTACTATCACAGAAAGGAAGGCAAACAAACAACATGTGCCTCCAAATGGAAGAATACAATGCAACTTATACTGTTGCCAAGCAGACTGAGTTTGAGTCTAATCAAACCTCTGCTTCAGCTGCCAGATTTAGGGAAGGACAGAGGACAGAAGAATATTAAAACTACAGATCAAATGGACTTGGTTCTTCAAGGAATAAATAGTAATGAAAAGTAAGGGATGGAAGGAAAAAGTATAGAATAATAGTGACTTAAGAGACATCCATAATACATAAACATATTTTCTTATTTACAAACTGAAAATTTGTAAAGAGACATCCATAATACATAAACATATTTTCTTATTTACAAACTGAAAATTTTCTTATTGACAAGATTAAGTACAGTGTCAAGGGATTTGTGCTTGAAAATACATCATCAATGACTTAACTTGTTTAGAAAGTTATTGAGTCTGTGCTATTTGTAGGGAGCTCTGGTTTAGTCACTGGAATATTTAGATGACTATAAATATGAGTTATGTTTAGGTGAACATTCAACTACAAAGAAATACAAAAAGATGAGTACAATAAAAGTAAAAGTGTTGCTTTTCTGAGCAGAGATGTGATTCTGATGGGATAGAGTTTATAGAAAGCCTTTGGGGTTTTCTGGGCATAGATCTGCTTTTCAACATGAGAGGTCTTATGATTAATTCACTAATATTTATGTTTATTTTGTGTATTTTACTGTATCTGTATTTATTTATGTATTAAATGTTAAAAATAAAAGAAACATAATATATTAGGGAAAAGTAACTCCATCGCCAGGTCCAAAGATACAGCCGAAACTGCCATTTTTGTTTCCCTGGCCTTAGTGACATGATCCCAGGGCAGCTGCCTGGCACTGAACTCTCATTCCCAGACTGATATTTTTCTTTTGTTTTCTTGCTATATCTTTAATGACCAAAACAGAGACCAGCACATAGTATGTACTCAATAAATATTGGTTGAATGAATTAAAATCCAAGTTCAAAATTTTCATACATTTTAAAATGTTGAAATCTAAAAGGTCCTTTAATACCAGCTGAGGAAAAGCTATTCTTTGAAAGATTTAAGAGCTGGGCCTGTCATTTGAACTCTTCTCATAAGGTATCCATTGAGATGCTTTCATGAATGTGCAATGTCTATTTTCCTGATGCTTCCAGATCATCTTCATTATATGTAATATGTACATTACCTTTTGCTTACAGGGTAAAAATGTCTAAATCATTGCTTTGGCAAAACTTAAGTGCATCAAAGGAATTACAGCAAAACTGTCTCTGACTCAAAGCTAAACAAATTATAGCTGAAATCCTGGCAAATATACACATCACGGGGTCACAAAATGTTATTAAACCAGTGATTGATAATATGTAATTATCTGAAATGGCTTTATTTATTATCATTTTTATCAGATGATTCAGAGTCAAAACATTATTTTTTGTTATCAATTTCTAATTTCATTTCACATCTAAATCTTATATATGGATATGAATATTCTTACACAGGTGGCATTGGTATTATAGCAACTCTTCTAACTCCACAACTAAAAAGGGCAGTATAATTAACCCTTTTTCCTCTACATTCCCACACTGAGCCATAAACCAGGACAAAATGATAAGGGGTGGGTTTCATCTGAAGTCCTTGTATACATCCACTCTTCACTAGCCTTGATTGTACCCAAAGTTCCTGTGTCCTATCTCCTGGAAATAATGAAACAAAGACATAAACAGAAATTAAACAAATAAAAAAGCAAATGTCGGAAAGCATTTGTTCATAAAATATTAGAACTATTTGCAGACAAACAGGGGAAAAAGCCTCACAGGCAAGATGGTTAAAAATCACTAGAGCTATTTGAAAACCAATGATAGTAGATGGCATCTTGTGGGTATTAGGGGATATCAACACTAAAAGAGCATAAACTCCTAAGGGTTGAGTGATTCTCAACCGTTAGTCTTTCCTTAATCTTCCAAAGAAACATTTGTACTTTGATATTGGCTGCTGTGCCAGTCCACAGATGAGGAAAGTAATATTTGCTTTCTACAGTGGCAAATACATAGCATAGGAAAAAAGAATTGAAGCATGCAGAAAGCCTTACAACGACTCAGAGGCTGGGAGGAGTGAGGATCAGACTGTTACTTCTCTGGGTTGTTGCTAGCCTTTAATTATTTCACTTCAAATAAACTGTCTCCTGCAGTTGATCTCTGCTGTAAATATGGTAAAAAGCATAGACACAGGATGACAGAACTGGAAAGAATCACTCACGTCCACTCTGGGTGACAGATCTGTTTAGTAGGTTTCAGCTGTTCCTACAAAATTATGAAACTTACTAGGTAAAAAGCTGCCCCTCAGACACACCAGGTATCCAACTTCTGTTTCAAATCTATTAGAATCTCAATTTTTCTGATATCTGACAAGCATAATTCCAGTGGCAATGTAATTTGTGTTCAAATGATTCCTCAGTGGGAACACTGTAACTTCTGATTGATGGCTTTTAGAGATTTTTATCACAATTTAGGAACTATGAGCATTATTGCATTAGATATAGACCTTCTCCCTGGTGATTTCTTCCTGCACTATTTGTTTACATAGAAGATAAATGTGATCAGAATTCTCTTTTGAAAATTATTAATGTGCTCTCTTTCCTGCATTTGCCTTTGACCTTCCCCTCAGGCTTCTGTCTTCCTGGGCCTTCAGTGGGTTTCCCTAAGAATACAGAGAGTAAGGAATGAAGTAATACTTTGCTTTGGCCATGGGAAATAGGACTTTTCAGCATGACACAAACAAGATCATTTTCTTGAGCAAAGGTTTTCCCATTTCTTTTACTGTATTGATACACTAAGGGCTATGTCTGGAGGACTCAATTCACAGAGTTCTCCAGTAATGAATTGGTGGGCTGGGACCCTGAGGTCCCAAGGCCTGCTGAGGAAACATAAGAGGAGGCTAAGGCATGGTGAAAATCAAGATGAAAATATTAAATCAGCCTATCATAGGAAACAGGGGCTTAAAAATGCAGGTGCGAGGATATAGGCTATTTCACACACCTAGCTTTGGGATTGGACAATTAAACAACTGGAGAAAATGAGGACTCTTATCCCCATTACCCATGTGGAACCTGGAGATGATGCCATCTTCATCAACCTAAAACTAGAGGTTTGAGTTCAAGTTTAAGGTGCAGACAGTTCTATCCTCATCTTCCTCACTCTTCTCCAGATAAGCCTCAGGTAAGGCAAACATCCACCCCTGACTGTGCTCTCACCAAACAGCTTGGAGCAGATACCTCATTTAACTTCCACATTGGTAAAATAAAGAGATTCAGTGAAATCCATTTTAATAAGCCTTGCATCTTTAAAATCTGATGATAGGTTTAATTAACAAAATACACGTGGCCTTAGTTTGCTATTCAAAAAATAAAAACGTTTCTGATAACCTGTGTATTTCTCTTCTTTTGTTTTCCTCTATTACTTGTACTTATCTTTTAACAAACAATGGGAGTTAACTGAATATATTGAAATACAGTTTTATTTTGTAAAAAGAAAAGATTTATAAAGGTTATAAAATCACAATTTATAGTAATAGAGAAACTAACATTTCTCCATGAACCTTACAAAATATAAAAGTACAGATAAGTCAACAAATCACATGAGTAAAGCAGAGAACATAAAATAGGATCTGAGCAAAAATTATATAGATTAAGAAAAATATTACAAATGTTCTTGTCTGAATATATTTATTCCTTACTATCAAGAATGGTTTTCCTCAATAAATTGTATAATTTTTACAGTTTGAGAAAAATTTATCTTATAGGACCTTTCTGACCACAGCGAAAAAAAAGTATAAGTTCCTATATTTTCTTAATATTACTCTTTACATTTTCATGAAAACATGAGAAATGAGAAAATCAAATGCTATTAGGTATTAGTGGGTAATTTTCCTCCACCTAGTACACTGTCTTAGCTAGAGCAGCAACTCTGTTTTTTGTGAATTCCTACACAGTTAAATTGCCATAAGTCTACCTACTAATCTATTCAAAATAAGTGCTACATTTCACCAAAATCTAAAGGATCCACCTGTAGATGTTTGATTTTTATGTAATGTCAGGTAAGTGTTTGGCATTATCATCACAGCAGCAAATGACTTCCTTGATGGTCCTGCAAATAAACTTGAGGGATATCTCTAAACCCTGCCTCTCCTAGGAAGGTCTGACTCTCATTTGTCCTTCTCTTGGTCTTTGGACTTTCAAGGAGGAGAAAAAGGTACAGCCTTCCTGGAGCTGCAGTTATCTGACTCATACTTACTTAAAATAGCTCTGTTGTCCACCACCTGTTCTGGTCACAGCAGACATTGATAGAGAAAGACTTAATTGCAGGAACTGAAGGCTAATTAAGATAAACATATAGACAAAGTAAATGAAAATCATTTGGAGAAGGAAAAGTGGGATTTAACAGGAAGCTCAAGATCACAATATGAGTTGTTATCATCAAACTCATTTATACTAATAAACTGAAGGAAGAAAGATCAGATAATTAAAATAATACATATTTTATGGGACAATCACATCACATAGATAATGTTTGGATGACCACCCACAGAGGCAGGACTTATGGGTAGAAAAACTCCATAAATGAAATAAGACTTGGTGAGTTAAGACTCACCAAGAACAAACTGAGTAAGTCAAGAAAAGTCATTCTCCAAAATAGAGAAAAATAGCTAAGCCAAGCATCGCTATGACTAAGAACAATTACAGACAAAAACAGTTGTTAAGGAAAACAAGAATATTTACCCCATTATTATCCAGATTGACTGGTTGCATTAATCTAATTTATTGGATTGATTAATCACTTAACTTTGTTTTTATAAGCACAGCCTTGGTGTCCTAAAGCCTTCAGCCCTGCGGGGTATACATTAGTGTCATCCTCTTTAAGTGAATCTTTGGATCAATTAATCACAGGCTGCTTCCTGATTGTGCTGCAGGGAGCTATGTCTCACAAATAATATCATCTGAGATTAAATGTATTTTTTCACATAATACAGTATACCAGAACTCAACATGAATATTTACGTTTCCAAAAGATGTAGCTCAATAAACAATGACATGTTTACTCAGCCTCAACTAACCGCACACTAGCTCTTTATTTATTTAAATAATGGCACTTATTAGAAACCCCTGAGTTCAATCTAAATAATTCATCTCTTTAGCCAGAAATTCCTGTGTAACCCATTTTCAACTTCTCCACGTTTTAGGGACCATTTTTTAATACTCAAATTGTCTCTCCACGTTTGGTTAGAGGAAGCCAAGTCTTTGCCCTTTTCTATTTTTGAGAGACACCAGTAAATGCATGTGAACTTGCTGCAGTCTTCTGTTATCCCCCTCTTCTCTAACAGTCCTCTGTTTTACTGTTAAATCCAGTTCAAATACTGCCTCTCTCCCAATTCTTTCACTCTAAAGAACAATACAAACTTTTCTCAGTTGTTCAAAATCATCAGACCTGGCTTTTACCTGTGGTAAAAATTCACTAAAATCTTGGGATTAAACAGAAAAACAAAAAAGTAGATTACAAAGAAAAAAATAGACACTCCCAGTCATGGACCTTCATAAATTATCCTACTAGACGGGGGTGGCTCTCACCCCCCAGTCTTTTGTCCACTCAAGAGGCCAATTCACCAACCACACAGGGGCCAATTCACCAGCTCTTTCTGCAGTTCCTAGGAAAGAAACTGATGTTGCCTTCTGTTGTTTTATGTTACCTCATTGTCTTTATTTCTGTAAAAGTCAATCATATCAAAAATATAAATTCATCTAAAAGAATACAATATTTTTATTATTGTGCATGAATATTCATCTCATTATTACCTTCAAATATTCCCTTCCAGACTAGGATATTGGCCTTCACATTATAATTATATTTTTAAAATCTATGAAAGCCATCCCTTTCTTCATTAAAGATAAGGTGCAACTTGTTCTCAAAACCAAGTTCAAAATGTTATATTTTAGAATGTATGGAACAAAAATTGGCAACTCTACAGCTGCTATTTTTCTTCTACAACTAACCATTTTGTCTTCAATAACTAATTGGATCCTGTCCCAGCTAGAGTACTCTCACACACTACTAGTATTTACTAGCTAATTAGTATCTAGCTAGTCCTATATTAATAATTGTGTGACTAAATTAAAAGAGAATTTCTGAACCAATTTGTGTGGGAAGTTCAGTAATAGATCTGAGCCTATGGATTTTTTGACAATGCCCTTTTTATCCCCAAGTGTCTGGAACATGACAAAGACAGGCTATATAAATTAGCTTTAGTTGAATATTTCCAGAATAAACTGAGTTATCGTTCAGATCATCTAGTATCTAACTGAATCTCATATTTCAATTCCCATGCAAAAATTGTGGAGTACCTTATTTTATTTATTTATTTATTTATTTATAGATAGATAGAGTCTTATGTTGTTGCCCTCAGTAGAGTGTTGTGGTGTCATAGCTCACAGCAACCTCAAACTCAGGCTCAAGCGAACCTCTTGCCTCGGCCTCCAAGTAGCTGGGACTACAGGTGCCCACTACAAAGCCTGGCTAGTCTTTAGAGATGGGTCTCACTTTTTCTTGCTCTTGTTCAGGCTGGTCTCAAACTCCTGAGTTTAGGAGATCCATCGCTTCGGCCTCCCAGTGTGCTATGATTACAGGCCTAAACCACTGCCCCTGGTCCCTCAATTATTTTAAAGAAAGAATTGAAAAGAGTATTGTACACAAAAGATATTGAATTCTTTACATCATCAACTTTCCTCCAGAAAGAAAAAGAAAAGTAGTCAACTTCTTATATAAGAAAGAGAAGGGCAATTCTTCCAAAACCTTAGATACTTTTGAAAAAACAAACAAACAAACACATCATTTTGTTTCTTGGAAATAGCACCCACTTCACACAATATTAAAGTGTCCAATTTACATGAAAATGAAGTGTCAATTATTCAGTGGCAAAAGGAAGAATTTAATTGGGTACTACTCTCAAATTTTAAAAACAATGTTTGGTTGGAATTTTTTTTCCAATTCGCATAGAACATGGTGGCCAAGCCCTCAATACTTCTGAATGAAATATCCATGATTTGTGAGATCCCAGAAAGGGTCAGGGACAAAGATAATGTTTATAGAGCACTTGTTTTCTGTATTACAAATATTAGGATATCTTATGAATCATATTAGAAAATGAAGACATTAAGATATTAATGACAGAGAAAAAACTATACAAAGAACAATTTAACAATGAAGAGATTACTTATTTACAAATATAATTATGTATTTTCTAAATATCCAATTATTTGTATTAATTGGTTCTCCTTTAAACTATCATACTCACAGTTTATGTCTAAACATAGCCCATCTCAAACATTTCTTTTTCAGCAGTAACTTGTAGATTTATAAGTTTTCTCTCTATGGCTAGTCCTTTCATTTCCTCAAACTCAATTTTCCCTGAAAAATAATGATCAAACACTACCCAAACCCTTTGCTATAATAAATGGTTCATTATTTTATATAATATTTGTTGGAATTGTAGGTAGCTTGGTGACAGGGAGCAAGCTTCTGCTGCTACCATTCACTGTCTTCATGCAAATTTAATTTACTCACTCAGAAAAAGTTCAATGAATGTGAATGATGGTGCTGTTGGGATTATTTTCTGCACTCAGAAAATCAACATGAAAAGAACAAAATAGTAGCTGCTTGTTGTAGTTATCATTTACCAAGTCTTCTTACTGAACTCATGTTGAAATTTTGATGTATTAATTAAGCAGACACTATTGGCATGGCTATCATTAAAGGTACTACGTAGTTAATGAAAAACTTAAGTAATTTTTCTCTGATTTTTTTCAGAAATTATTATGATCCCCTGGTATTTGGTCATACCTAAAGTAGGATTTAGAAATGTATAGAAATGACTGTTAGTTGTATTCTGTTACGATAGGTGAAAAATTCAATACTACTTAATTGGGGTAATCAATCTGCCCTGTGCTGTGATGACATCACATTAACCCACTAATTGGAAAAGCTTATATCTTCTGTGATTTTTAGGATTTTTAATGACAGGTCTACATTAGTTCAAGAAAAATCCATAATTAAGATGGAAATAGGGATGAAATGTAAGGTCCTGCACTCTGAACTGCACTTTGACATACACTTCAAAGGTATTTAAGATAATAACATAAAAATCGTAATGTGAGAGTCATATCTCATTCTAATTAGAAGAGTAAAATGTGAAATAAAAGGATAAAATATGTTAAGTGTAAAATGATCAGAATCCCAAACCAGGTACATGTGCCATGAATGAAGACAACACCGAGAGTGTCAGTGAGATGATTCAGCAACCAGCAGCACTCGCTGAAATCAGCCACTTATTAATGAAAGCTGGACACAAAGAATTTAATCCTCAGTGCTATACCATATTAATATGATAGTCTTTTGAAAGAGATCAGTTGCCAAATTACATTCTAATGAATAAAAAAGGATGTACTATCAATTAAAAGCTGATAAAATATTAAATGTGTAAAGTTGAATGTATAAAAAGGATGCTCTGGGATCTGGGTGCAATACAGAATATAAGTCACTTAGCTATCAAAAAAACGTTATCGTAGTGTAGAGCCAGCTAGCTAGCCTTAAGGGGAGTTGGGTTTCCACAGTATAAGAATCCATGAGCTCATGAAATTAAATCTTCTCTGCCCATATTACACTCTGTGGTAAAGAAATAGAGATGAAAACATAGCAATCATATTCTATATGGCCTTGAATGCCATGTAAGTTTCAATACTGTTATTTTTAAATGCTCAGATGAGGTAAAGACTGCTGATACCATGAGCAGGTGCAAAACATATCAGCTGGAATTACAATAAACAATCAAAGCTGTAAAACTGGATTCTACTTTAGGTTATTTGATTCAACAAAACCTTGACAATAAACGCTAATTATATTTGATTATTTTGTTAATCTATTGTATATAATTATGGAATATATGATACACGTCATATTTGATTAAATTATTCTTATATATTAACAAATATAGATATATAAGTAGATCTATTAATTTTGTGAGATATAGATTTGTTTTGTCTTTGAAATGAATTTTTTAACAATATCCTCTGCATACAATTGAAGACAGTGAAATTACAAATAGTCATGAGGCAATGAAATTTATTTAATCATGCATTTAATTTTTTTGATCCTTTTAGTAACTCAATGACAAAAATTATTTAAATTTTTCTGTCTTGAAATAATTATAGACTCAGACTCACAAAAAGTTGAAAAATTAGTATAGACAGGTTTTCCATACCTATCACCCAGGTCCCTGCTATGGTGAAATCCTCCATAACTATATAGAGCATCATCAAATTCAATAAATTAATTATAACAGTATAGTTAGGCTACAGACCTTACTTATATCTCATCATTTTTTTGCATGCACTATATTTTTGTTTTTGTAATTAATTATACAGGAAAGACAAGTTTGTGAAATCATCATAGAAAAAGTGCAACAAACCTCTTTGCTGAATATCACTACCATGACCTTCCAGTGCTCCCCTCAGGAAGCCAATGCCTGTGCCTACTCCACCTTTCAAAGCAATTTTTGGGGCGGCGCCTGTGGCTCAAGGAGTAGGGCACTGGTCCCATATGCCAGAGGTGGCGGGTTCAAACCTAGCCCCGGCCAAAAATCCAAAAAAAAAAAAAAAAAAAAAATTCAAAGCAATTTTTGAAGTCTTTTTTTGGAACGGCCTTGAGGGCTGTCATCCTATGAGGTCTGACAATTAAGTTTTCAAACTTGCCCTAGAACAAACTGATCCTGGACCTCATTGCTGAATATCATTATAGCCACCAGACAGCCAAAGAGAGTACTTGGAAAGTGGCCATAGTAATATTCAGCAATGAGGTATATAGCACTTTTTCTAGAATGAGATCAAGAACTTAATTGTCCCAGACTTCATATGACAATTATCTCATAGGTATTCAGATAACCATCATTGTAATGAAGATATTGAATTGTTCCTTCACTACAAAGTACTTGCCTCATCATGTTTCTGTATATTAATACTCTATCTCCTCTTTCCTAACCTCTGGCAACCACTAATATTTTGTCCACCTGTATAATTTTGCCATGTCAAGAATGCTATATGATTGAAACCATAATGCATATAATATTTTGTAACTGGACTTTTTCCTGTGTGTATAATGAATTCCTTTAAGATTGAACAGGACATGGTGGCTCAGGCCTGTAGTCTCAGCACTTTGGGAGTCTGAGGCAAGAGGATCACTTGAGGCCAGATATTTAAGACCAGCCTAAGCAACACTGAGTCCCTGTCTCCACAAAAAAAAAAAAAAAAAAAAAAAAAAATTAGCCAAGTATAGTGACACATACATGCAGTCTCAGCTACTCGTAGGTTAAAGCAAGAGGATCACTTGAGCCCAGGAGTTTGAAGTTGCAGTAAGCTGTGATGATACCATAGCACTGTAGCCTAGCCAATGGAGCAAGACTTTGTCTCAAATAAAAAAATTGAACCAAGTCATTGCATGTATCAATAATTCATCCTTTTTATTGCTGAATAAAATTCCATTGTCCGGATGTACCACAGTTTGTTTAATCAGTCACATAGAAGGATGTTTGGGTCATTTCCAGTTTGGGGCTATTACAAATAAAGTTGGTATGAATATTCATGTACAGTTTTTGTATAAACGTAAGCTTTAATTCCTCTAAGATAAATACCCAAAAGTTCATATGGTCATATGACAAATAAGTATTTAACTTTGCAAGAGATTGCAAACTAATTTCCTGAGTGGCTGCATCATTTACATTTCTGCCAGCAATGTATAAGAAATTTTCCAGTTTCTTTATAACTTTATCAGCTTTTGTCATTATCCATGTTTTTTTTTTCATTTTAGCCATTTTAACAAGTAAGTAGTGGTGCTTCATGATGGCTTTAATTGTATTTATTAATGGTTAATGTTGTTGATCATCTTTTCCCTATGTTTATCTGTCCCCTGTATATAACATTTGATGATATGCCTGTTGATGTGCTCATTATCCAATTGTATCGCTTCCTTACTGTTGAGTTTAGAGTGTTTTTTTATAAATATGACTACTATTTCCTATGTATGATTTGCTCTAAACCAGTGGCTTTTCTTTTAATTTTATGAACATCGTATTTTCCAGAGCAAAAGTATTTAATTTGTATGGAGTTCAATAATTCAGTTTTACTCTTATAGATCATGACTTTGATACCATAATCTAAGAATTTGTTGCATAACTCAAGGTCATGAAAATTTTCTCCTACATTTTCTGTTTTTTAAATTTCATAGTTTTACATTTATATCCATAATCATTTTGAGTTAATTTTTTACATAAAGTGTAGACTTTAGGTTGAGGTTTATTTTTGTGGAAATTTATGCCAATTATTCTAGCACTATTTGTGAAAAAGGATTTCTTTCTTCCATTGAATTTCTTTTGCTCCTTCACTGGATGTCAGCTAAACATGTCCATGCACATCTATGTTTTAACCAATAAGAAGATGAAAAAAAAGAAGAGGATGTTCATGGTCACACCAGCTACATGGGAAAAATTAAATACAATCTTTTTTACAAATAGGCAAGTGTCCAGCTAAAATTGAGGCATCTATTACTACACAAGAAGAGAAAAATAAATATTTGGAGACAATTAGAAGTCTCTACCAGAGTAGCCATCATTTCAAAAAAGCAAAAACATGATTCAGCAGTTTGGCATATTTTCCTTTCTGTTCATTTCTTGCAAAGAGGTGACACAGCTAATATCTCAGGGTGCTCAAGGTCCCCAAGTCCTTTCTGGTTATCTCTCTATGCAAGCTTTGATATTGAATGCCAATCCTTTGTCTTCTCTCCCTTCTTAACTAGATGATGACTACAGTGTCCTAGACTTGAGCCTACTAAACTACCCTTGATCCCATTTAGGTGTCCTTGCTTTACTGTCATGTGAAATCTATTTCTGACTCAAATCTGGTCAATTTTAGGTGATGTATTAGCTAAAAATTTGTCTCTCAATCTCAGTATTTTTTGGACCTTGAGATTACCTTGATTCAAGTAAAGCATGATAAAGCCACTCAAATGGAAGAACACTGTCCCTTTCCCTGAACAATGAAAGTTACAAAGGAAAAATGGGTGATAGAATTAGAAAGTAAAGCTGGACTGAATATTAAGGCAAGTATACATTTACACCAAGAAATCTCAAACCAAACCTGTTAGGGAATTTGAGAGAATATGGACTTACCCTATCTCATCTTTGTCATCAGGGGTGGTGTTATCACTAGATGTTTAAATGGTCCCTAATATTTTTCACTCAGGTGATGGACAA
Source organism: Nycticebus coucang (assembly GCF_027406575.1). Taxonomy (NCBI): domain Eukaryota; kingdom Metazoa; phylum Chordata; class Mammalia; order Primates; family Lorisidae; genus Nycticebus; species Nycticebus coucang. The sequence goes on from NC_069790.1 coordinate 97,707,989, forward strand.
CTAAACATTGTTAGCAAATGTGTGCTGTTTAATAATATGCTGAGCTTTTTCTAGTTCTCGAGGAGGATTAGGTTGATCAACATCCAGTTGAGTTGGCATTAGTTTGCAGCTGGAATGGAAACTTGGCTCAAAGAGGGAATAAATGGAGTCAAAAATGAATCAGATTGCCTGAGATTGCCATGATTCAAAAATGAATCAGATTGCCATGTGCAAAAAATTGACAGTCCCATTACCTTTATGTTTTTTCCTTCTAAAAATTTAAATTTGGAAATAAACTAGGCTTTCACATGAGTGACAGAGGGGTAGATTGACACTTAGAATTTTCAAGGCTGCCCTAGAAAGTTGATTACAGCACTGTTTTTAGTATTGCAAATATGCACAGTTAAGGTCCTAAATCCTTTTAAATTACAGAAAACTGAGAATTAGATTAACCAATAATAACTGTGTTAGCTTCAATGCTGATTTATATGAATATGTCAAAAAACTAACATGCCTACCACATAAGATATTAAATCTTACCATTAATGGAAGATGCATTTTGACACATTCATCACTGAGCTTTGACATATATCTAGAGGGGGTGTATAACAGTCAACTCTGACTTACATTTCATGCTACTACATGTAAAAAGATGAGTGTTAGGTAAAGGGGAACAACATAAGCACTATACTTGTGGAGTGCTAAGTAATTAAGAAATAAACTTTGAAGTCAGATGGACTAAGTACTAATCCTGACAACATTATTTAATAGATACTAGCCTCAGAAGAATTACCTAATCTCTCTGAGCTTCACTTTCTTGACATGCAAATGAAGACAATGTTCCTAAACACCACATGAAGTAGTCATAGCAAAGAACATAATCCATACAAATTAAACTAGTGGTGAATATTTTATATTACATACACCAATATTTCTTAAGTACTTATTTATTCTCATTCTACAAATATTTAAGTAGTTAAATATGTACCATGTGCTTGTACTTACTGTTCATAGCTTAAATTTATCGGTGAATTAACAAAAGAATATCTTTAGCCTTTCCACCTTGGAAAGATATTTTTTATATTTAACATCACAGTTTACATCCAAAACTTTTGCTGTATGGATTTATTTTAAATGACTTATTTTTATTGCATCTGAAACATTTAAACTTCAACTCAGACCCTATTATTAATTCTAATAATAGTTTTGTCTCTTCAGAGGTAATCCAGAGAAGTTAGTCTCCATTCCATTACTGACTTGATTTAATAGAAAAATATCCCTCTTATAAAAAAAGGCTTTCATATATTGTATCTTTGAAAATTGCTAAGACAGTAGCAATCTTTAAATAAAAACATGAGCATGTGAGGTGATGCATATTTTAATTACTTTTATTCAGTCATTCATCCCACAATGTATACACATATCACAGCATCATATTGTGTGCCATGAATGTAAACAATTTATTAACTAAAAAATTAAAAACTAAAGTAAAATAAATTTTAAAAACAAAAATGAGGGCACTTAGCAGGGTGCCTGTCTCTATGGATTTTGACAAACTTGGGTAGTACCCTGTTTCCCCGAAAATAAGACAGTGTCTTATTTTAAGGTGTGCTCCCAAAGATGCGCTAGGTCTTATTTTCAGGGGACGTCTTATCTTTCCTGTAAATAAGTCTTATTTTCGGAGGATGTCTTATTTTCGGGGAAACAGGGTATCACCAAATTTCATTCTTTACCCTTTGGCCCAGCAATAACTCCTTTCTTCTTTCAACGTATTTTTTCTTTTCTTCCCATTTTTATTTTTCTTTGCTCTTCATTTCCTTGAGGAGAAAGTTTATGGGTTTTTTTTTTCTTTTTTATTGTTGGGGATTCATTGAGGGTACAATAAGCCAGGTTACACTGATTGCAATTGTTAGGTAAAGTCCCTCTTGCAGTCATGTCTTGCCCCCATAAAGTGTGACACACACCAAGGCCCCATCCCCCTCCCTCCATTCCTCTTTATGCTTTCCCCCCCATAACCTTAATTGTCATTAATTGTCCTCATATCAAAATTGAGTACATAGGATTCATGCTTCTCCATTCTTGTGATGCTTTACTAAGAATTATGTCTTTCACTTCCATCCAGGTTAATACGAAGGATGTAAAGTCTCCATTTTTTTTAATGGCTGAATAGTATTCCATGGTATACATATACCACAGCTTGTTAATCCATTCCTGGGTTGGTGGGCATTTAGGCTCTTTCCACATTTTGGCGATTGTAAATTGAGCTGCAATAAACAGTCTAGTACAAGTGTCCTTATGATAAAAGGATTTTTTTCCTTCTGGGTAGATGCCCAGTAATGGGATTGCAGGATCAAATGGGAGGTCTAGCTTGAGTGCTTTGAGGTTTCTCCATACTTCCTTCCAGAAAGGTTGTACTAGTTTGCAGTCCCACCAGCAGTGTAGAAGTGTTCCCTTCTCTCCACATCCACGCCAGCATCTGCGGTTTTGAGATTTTGTGATGTGGGCCATTCTCACTGGGGTTAGATGATATCTCAGGGTTGTTTTGATTTGCATTTCTCTAATATATAGAGATGATGAACATTTTTTCATGTGTTTGTTAGCCATTCGTCTGTCATCTTTAGAGAAAGTTCTATTCATGTCTCTTGCCCATTGATACATGGGATTGTTGGCTTTAAAGAGACTGGGACAACATGTCATAAGCCACATTTCATGCTGTCATTTTTCACATGCCGAATGAGAGTAAATAAACTTGAGAATTTTCTTTAAAATTTTGAAGAACAAAAGTCACTTACAAAACAATAAGATTAAAAACTCTCAAATGTGTAGCATTAAGTATATACAGCCCTTGTCCTCCAAGTGACTTGCCTGTTTTTTAGAGAAAACTACATCACTGTATATTGTTTTATTTTTAATAGAAAAAATGTCCTTTTTAGAGCAATTTTAATTTTACTGGCAAAATTAGGCAACTCTATTAAACTATCTTAATTCCTTTTTAACATAAGTAAATACCCAACTTTTTAATTATTTTATTTATTTATTTTTTTATTTGCAGTTTTTGGCTGGGGCTGGGTTTGAACCCCCCACCTCCAGCATAAATCATTATTAATTTTCATGAAAATTCAGTTTCCATGTCCCAATTGAAGTGATCAAACTATTGCTGTCATTGTTCTGGAGCCCCACACATATTTTGAGATATGGTCAAAACTATGGAGAAGACTGCTAAGATCTTATTATAATGTTTTAAATTTTTCACAGAGAAAATCATTCAAAAATGATTCTCACTTCAGCTTATCTTCTTCTCACACCTATTCTTACCACAGGATTTTTCTTCTTTCCCTTTCCCTTGCCTCCTTACTGCTCACCCTGCAAATATAATATGAAATAAAGGGTTAGGCACACTTAGTTAAAGGTGATAATCAATGGACAGCTTCAATTTCCTTTTAATTCAGGGCCCATAAACCAAACATATCTATGACTGCCAATTTTATTTTATTTTATTTTTAAATTTTATTTTGTTATTAAATCATAGCTGTGTACATTAATGCCATGATGGGGCACCATACACTGGTTTTATAGAACATTTGACATATTTTCATCACACTGGTTAACATAGCCTTCCTGGCATTTTCTTAGTTATTGTGTTAAGACAATTATATTCTACCTTTACTAAGTTTCACATGTACCCTTGTAAGATGCACCGTAGTTGTAATCCCATCAATCACCCTCCCTCTGTCCATCCTCTGCCCTCCCTCCCCTCCCTCTCCCCTTTCCCCATATTCTTAGATTATAACTGGGCTATAGCTTTCATATGAAAGCCATAAATTAGTTTCATAGTAGGGCTGAGTACATTGTATACTTTTTCTTTCATTCTTGAGATACTTTACTAAGAAGAATATGTTCCAGCTCCATCCATGTAGTCATGAAAGAGGTAAAGGAGACTGCCAATTTTAAAATTGCTTTCATCTATTTTGTTTTCAATTTTAATGATATATTTATTCAACACAAAGACCACCTACTACATGTTATTAATCCATAATTTAATCTGCACATCTGTTTCTCCACCAATAGCTTAAATAATTTTATTACGGTTCCTCAAAACAATATAATACTTTGCCTTTCACTAGCGAAGAAAACCAAAGTAGAATCTAATGAATTCACAAAAATCCAATTCACTAATTCAGATATTTCTGATCTGAAAACTTTCTTTTTAACCTGGTCCATTTAGATTGGCCATATTCATGGCTCAGAGATGGGTGGGAAACTGGGCAGCCTTCTGTTTTGACAGAAGAAATATTGATAAGTGTTAGCACTCCCAATAGTCTTGAGTTGTATTGTTTTGGTAGAAGACAGAAGGGATGGGAGAGGCTGGGCACCATCGCTTATGCCTATAATTTTAGCATTCTGGGAGGCTGAGGCAAGTGGATCACTTGAGCTCAGGAGTTTGAGACTAGCTTGAACAAAACTAAGATGCCATCTCTGCTAAAAAATAGAAAAATTAGCAGGGTGTCATGGTGAGCACCTGTAGTCCTAGCTACTCAGGAGGCTGAGGCAAGAGGATCACTTGAGCCCATGAGTTTGAGGTTGCTGTGAACTATGATGATGCCACAGCATTCTACCCAAGGTGACAGAATGAGACTGTCTCAACAAAAAAGGAGGAAAATGGAAGATCAGTGGGGTCAGAAATATTGCCAGAATATTTTCATTGATATCAGATAATTTGGTATTAAATCAGCCACACCAATCTTAGATATCTTCTTCAGATGTAGATCATCAGGGAATAAGTAGACATCTCTCAGCAACCTCATTAAGTCAGATTTGGTGGGTTATAGAACCAAAGCTGCTGTCAGAATTCTAATTCCTCTCTTAATCTAAAAACCCACTTAGAAAGAAAATGGTGAGGTAACTCATTGTTATGTTTGAACATAGAGATGATTCATCACAGAAATACTCTCATTTAGGTTTGAAAGTACTATTGTTCTGTTATGACAGCCAAAGTAGAATGTTGACCAAAACGTTTGAGTCATTGTGACCATCTTTTGCCAAATATAGTAGAACCTCTATAAGTTGACCACCCAAAGGACTGTAACAAACTCCAACATCTGGAGGTCCTCAACATAAGGAACCAGATCTGCTGTACATTGAATACATGTGGTGTACATCCAGTCTCTGTAAATTAGGTCAAGTTAAGGAGGTGGTCGATGTAGAGAGGTGGTCAGCTATGGAGTTTCTACTGTAGTCTCCTCTTGTCACTGCTCAGTTCAAGCCCACCCCTAGGAAACAGGTTTCTTGTTTGGTGAGTTCATCACGTTTAAGTTGCTGAGCCTCAACTTTTGTTATCCACCACACAGCTTTCTTTGTAAACATCAAGTATTTAATGTTATAATGAGCTTTGAGTTAATAAACACGTTTTAAGTTTATTAGATTTATGCAATTATGTTTGAATTTGTATAATTCAAAAAACTGAAGCTAACATTGGCTTTAAAATATATATATATATAGAAAACAAAGGAACTTACCTTTGAAAAGTACTATTGGCAGGTGCAACGAAGGTGAAGAGAAATAGTCAATTTTACTTGAATGTGTTTTGACCTTGCTTTTTTGTTCATGTTTCTTTATTTTTTTTTCCTTTTTGGCTATCTGACATTTTTAAGAAAACAGTTCATTTTCTTAAATGCAGAAAGAGATTCTGAGAAGTAGTGAATCCAAGCAATCTCCAGAACACCATTTCCAGCTACTGGTCTAAAGTGCTTGGCACTTTTAGGCAATAATTTATAATCCTCCATCAAACCCTGCTGTTTGAAATAATCACAGTTTTGTTATTTTATCTTGAAAATTGTGTTCTCAGGGACTGCCATTCAACAAAAAATATGCCAAAATATAGATAAAACCAATCATTCTGTCATTCCCTGTTCTGCATCTTAGTGGAGATGATGGTGAAAGATGAAAATTCTTTGAAAGAAGGAATGCCCAAACATACATCAACCCAAACATAACTTGTTTTGCATTGTCAGATAACAATGCTGACTGGAGCAATGAAAAAATAAACATGGACAGGGGCATCAGTGGAAAAGTCCATTGCTCAATTTCTACGAATAATAAATAAATGGAGAAAAAAATATATATTCATTACATGGTTGAAAGACCCGAAGCCCATAACATTTAGAAATGCAATTTCCAAATGTCCTGTGAGCATTTTCAGGAGCCATGGCTGAATTTTAATAGGGTATTTGTTCCTCCCCAAAGACAAGTTGTTATTTTTTCTTCACCATGCTTCACTGTGGCATACTTTCTTTGCTGATCCAGTTAAACATAAACCTTGACAAAGCTGTGGGTCAGAGCTACTACAAAATCATCAACCACACCAGTGAAGAGAGATATTAGTAAAATAAAGTATCTATCATGGAGTTATTGTCCATACTGAGGTAAACCCATTTCAAAATTTCTAAATAGAACAAGTTTTATTCTCAGTCAACTGATACTGTTTTTAAGTCAAGATTGCCATAGTTTTGCAGTCATGTTAGGAAGATGCACCTAAGTATCCTGGAATGATCAATGTCAGGTAAGAGGTCATAAAATCACTGAAAATACTCTTTTGCATTTCAAGGATTGTCCTCTGGATCTAAACATATAAACTAAGTGGATCTTTTGAGTAATCTGACTGAATTGACCATTTGGTAGTCAGATGAACAGTCAAAATGGGGAAGTCGGACATCAGCCTTAATGAATTGGGTTGGGTCTTCTCCCAAATCTGGTAACTGAGTGATGTATAGATGCATAATATAGATAGCAGGTATACTTTCAATTTTTACCTAAAATAAGTCCATTTTCTGTATGTCCTGTTTCATTTTTCTCAAAACGAAAATGGTCCTTTGACTTACAGTATACACATTGATTATCACATGTATAACTTTTCCACTCTTAATTTTTTTTTTTTTTGAGACAGAGTCTCATTTTGTCACCCTCAGTAGAATTCCGCAGCATCTTACTCACAGAAATCTCAAACTTTTGGTGATTCTCTTGTCTTAGCCTCCCAAGTAGGTGGGACTACAGGTGCCCTCCACAACGCCTGGCTATTTTTGGAGACGGGGTCTCACTCTAGCTCAGGCTAGTCTCCAACTCGTGAGCTCAGGTAATCCACCCATCTTGGCCTCCTAGAGTGCTAGTATTAACCAATCTTAATGTTTAAAATATAATTCTAAGTGTTTCTTTCTGATCTGGCCTGCTTTGTAAACTGAAGCAAAATTTAAAATAATCTTAGAGTATGTAAGCTGTAAAGAAATCAGTTGAATCTGGAAATTAATCAAGATGCTGTTTCTCTGCACTCTGGCTTTTCTTTGGGAATACTTCTTGCTACTGCGTTAGCTCAAACTAGCCAGGCATTGGTAGCGGGCACCTGTAGTCCCAGCTACTTGGGAGGCTGATGCAAGATGTTACGTGAGCTCAAGTTTGAGGTTGCTGTGAGCTATGATGCCAAGACATTCTACCCAGGAGAACTGAGTGAGACTCTGTCTCAAAAAACATTGTTTTGAAAGTTACCTCTTCTATGAATGGAATTATGTTCCCATAAAATTCCTATGTTGAAGTCCTACATTATGGTATTTGAAGATGAGGATGTTAGAAAGTAGTTAAATTTCGTTGTGGTTGTGAGGGCAGGGCCCTGATAATGGAAGTAATGCTGTTAAAAAAAAAAAAAAAGAAAGAAAGAAATCAAAGAGGTTGCTCTCTTTCCCCCTAATTATGTGAGGACACAGCAAGAAGACAGCCATGTGCAAGCCATCATGAAGGCTCCTCACTGGAAACCAAATCAGACCAAATCAGACAGTATCCTGTTATCTGTAGCCTCTAGAACTTCAAGAAGTAAAGGTCTATTGTTTAAGCCCAAGTTTACGAGATTTTGTCACAGCAGCCAGGGCAGACTAAGATAACCTCCCACTAATGTTAAGGAAACTCAAGGTTATGACAGGTAGGACTAGTTCCACCAGGTCACCTGTCACTAAGGTTGTCCCAGGAAATGTGTGTTTAAGGGCGTTTGGTTTGGCCTCACCAAAATGCTCACTGAAAGATCCTTAATGTTTCTTCTTGTTCCTGCCACTTCTAGGTCATCAGCAGGACAATTGGAATCAAGAGTATCACAGAAACTTTTTGTGTACTGTGTTCTTCAAATATAAAATTAGAACACTTATATGAAAGCACTTGTCAGGTTAAATATAAAACTAATCATTTTCAGAGAGATGATCTGTTAGTTCAATGATAGAAAAAAAACAAGAATTTTGCAAATGAGCTCGCTCTTTATTGAGTTTAAAGAAATAATTCACTTCAATAAGAAATGAACTCTAATTCCTAAATTCCTCTGGATTAATGTCACATATCATGAACAGACAGAGGAAACTAAAACTGTGCGTATACCAGCAGAAGGGAGACAGGAGAGGATTCTTGGTGATGACAGGCTTTCAATTCCTTACTGTGCAGGTTATCAATAGACAGAGCTGGGACTCACGTGTACCTTTGCTCTCAAATATACAAACTGAAGATATTTACCAGGCAAGAATGGTCTTAATTCACATTTTGCTTATGTAAATTATGTTATAATTTGACTTGCTCATTATGTATTTGTTTTATGCTATTTTTAAAAAGGCAAAACATAAGGAATACTACAGAAAATATGTTTAAACTATTTGAAACAAGTATTTTATCTGCTTTATCACATTAATTAGTTGTATATAACTTGATGCTGCTATTTATAGATCATAGAACCATAGATCATTACCTAGAAAGATCCTCAAAATCCATCCGCTTTAATTGTCTGCCTTCTAACCAATGAAACATTCTTATTCTCATTTAGTAGTAAAAATATGCTGATTAAAAGGGATTAGCCAGTACCTGGAAATATCTTGTCAGCAATTACTTTTGTTGTCATCATTGTCTCTCTGAGAATAGCAAGACTGCATTCTTAATTGAACATGTTCTGCAATTTGGATTTTCTCCCAGATTTGATTATCCTGTCTCCCAATTAGTATAATTTGGAGGGGTCTTACTATGTATGTGCCTGCTTTTACTCAATTTTTATGTAAATAATTAGACTGTAACTTGTATAAGTCATCAGTGGTAACTTTGTATATTACATTTAAAAACTGTAGTCAGTTTTTGTTATAGAAATGATCAAGTCATTTCAATTTTTATCTGGTGTGTTCCTGGACCATGCTGTTAAATTATATTGTACTCTACACAAAAAACAAGTAGCATAAATCTGACATGGAAAATGCTTGTTTATTTATAGCATATAACTATTAGTTAATGAGATTGGGTGGTGTGGGACTTGAGAATTCAGTTTTATAATTTTATAACCACCCCTATATGAGCATAGATTTGTTTTTCCTCAAAACAAATATAATTATAAATTATAATTAAATATAAATATATAAAGATTTATTTTTCCTCAAAATAAACATAATTATAAATTCTCCTGCTAAATATTAATATACATATATAAATATATATTATATTTAATTTATGTATTATATAAATTATATTAATATATGTATATTAATATTTACAGGGAGAATTGCCCTTCAATCCTGTTGGGGGGCCTAACACAGCCCTACATTAAACCCTTCCCCCCTCCATCTTCTTCTCTCCTGAAAAGAAGAACACAAAGGACCTAGTTAGCACCATCCCTGAAGAAATTCCCCTACTAAAAGAGCAAGCTGTGGAATTTTCCCACCCCCTACTGCCCTTATAAACGGGGTCTCTAACTGCCCCTGGGCACAGACTCCTTCTTTGCCTTGCCCAGACGGGTCACCCTACCCTTTTATAAACCTGACCTAAAATTCTCTGCTCCCTCCTGGTCTCATTTCTGGGCATCACCACTTCATCATTCAAATCTCTTCAGAAAGAGAGACTGCCGGTAAGTAAATTCAGACGTATAGCACTGAACACTTTATAATCACCGTATTGCAAGAGAGAATCATAAAGTGGACCAGACTGGTAGAGCTCATGAAAGGCCTTCAAGTCACATAAGTAAAGGAAACACACACACACACACACAGCTTCTAGGATTATCTATTGGTGTTAATGTTTTCCAAATGATTTTTGCTTGCTATGCTACATTTAAAATTACTCAATTGAGTCTCCTTTTCTTGTACTCACCAAGCAGTTGAATAAAACAATCATCACGTGTCCCTTGACATAGAAAAACACAAATATTAATAGGAATCTAGAAATTTTTCTCTTTGTACCAGCCCTCTTTTTACAGGTTATTATGTTGTGACCCCAGGTAATAAGGAGGTTAGTGAAAAAAATGCAAAGCCTCATAAACATATTTTGGCCACAAAAGTAGGGTGCTGCTAGCATCTTTGGTTGGTCCTTTGTGTTCTAATTAGTCTTACCCTAAAGAAGTTCGAACAAAAACTTGAAAGAAACTTGGAAGAGATGCTGACCTTTCACGCTTATCAGGAAAATGTCTCATTGCCATGACTGGGAAAACAGAGACAGTACAGTAAATATAGTAAGGCTGGGGTATTAGTTGCGCTTACTTACTTGAGTTTGTCTGTGATGGCAATCTTGATTGTGAAGCAAAGGAAGAAACTATGTGGAAAGTATCATAAAGAAGGCCGGGCACGGTGGCTCACACCGATAATTCCAGTGCTCTGGGAAGCCACGGCAGGAGCTTCCTCTGAGCTCAGGAGTTTGACATCAGCTGGAGCAAGAGCAAGACTCCATCTCTAAAAAATAGTTGGGGGCATTGTGGCAGGCATCTGTAGTCCCAACCACTCAGGAGGCTGAGTCAAGAGGATCATTTGAACCCCAAAATTTCAGGTTGCTATGAGATATGATGCCATGGCACTCAACCACAGAACACAGAGTAAGACTCTGTTAAAAAAAAAAAAAGAGAGAGAGAGGAACAGAGAGACAGATGAGAGAGATACAGATATTAAGAAAGAAATTAGAAAGAGAAAGGGAGGAGAGTGTTCCCTTTTCTCCACAATAAATTGTGGTATATGTACACCATGGAATATTATGCAGCCTTAAAGAAAGATGGAGACTTTACCTCTTTCATGTTTACATGGATGGAGCTGGAATATATTCTTCTTAGTAAAGTGTCTCAAGAATGGAAGAAAAAGTACCCAATGTACTCACCCTTATTATGAAACTAATGTAGGACCTTCACATGAAAGCTATATCCCAGTTATAACCTAAGAATAGGGAGAAAGGGGAAAGGGAGGGGAGGGAGGGGGGAGGGAGGAGGAAGGAGGGGGATTAATGGGATTACACCTGTGGTGCATCTTACAAGGGTATATGTGAATCCTAGTAAATGTGGAATGTAAAGGTCTTAGCAAAATAACTAAGAAAATGCTACAAAAGCTATGTTAACTAGTGTGATGAAAATGTTGCAAACAATCTATGAACCAAGTGTATGGTGCCCCACGATCATACTAATGTACACAGCTATGGTTTAATAAAAATAAAAAAAATAAAAAAAGAAAGATATATTAAAAAAAAAAAAAGAAAGGGAGGGTAGAGAGAGAGAGAGAAAAAAAAAGAAAGAGGCTCTTTGGGGTGATGATACAACAAAACTCTGCAGCATAGAGAAGTGGGTGGTCACAGAGAGATTCTATGATTATAACATTGTGTTCCTGAAACATCAGATGGGCTAGAATATGGGATACTATTTGACCTTCAACTTAGTTGCATTTGTGCTATCTTCAGAGGCACCAAGTGGATTCTGTACATATGTCATAGCCACTTCTGCAGTATGTGACTTATTCTCTTTAATATTAAAGTGGTAGGGTGCAAAACTAAGTAGGTGATCCACATGGGACAAAAAAAGAATTTCTCTAGATAAAGATAAGGATAATAAAAGTATAAATTTATTTTACCTTTCACGAAAAAAGAGAAAGTGAGAAAGGGTAATGGAGAGGAGAGAAAGAGAGAGGGTATGACATGCCATCCCAGAGAGAAGGAATGCTTTCACTTGAGATAAAGCAGATAGTTGAATTTAAGGGGGGACAAAAATGTAATTGTAGCCAAATTCACAAGGTATCATGGATGTGGAAGTTGCATCTGTGTTTCCCTCAGGCAAGGTTGAGACAGATCTCTTTTTTTTTTTTTCCGGTGTTTCCAATCCTGAGCCTCCACGTTCATATTCTATCATTTGTCAGAGACATTCAGCAACCACTTGAAGCTAAAGGAACAATTTCTAAAAGACAGGGAGCTGATGAAATGCAAGAAGAAAGAATTTACATGTGTTATCTTCTAGGCTTTTCAGTGTTTTTTGAAAAGGGAACTACAGGAACTACATGGGGGAGGGAGGGAAGGGCTGCTAGCAAGAGAAAGAAAGCAAGAAGAGGGCGAGGTTGATGTTAGTCCTTACTTAAAAAGTATAAGTTAATAATTTCTGGGCGGCGCCTGTGGCTCAAGGAGTAGGGCGTTGGTCCCATATGCCGGAGGTGGCGGGTTCAAACCCAGCCCCGGCCAAAATAAATAAATAAATAAATAAGTTAATAATTTCTCTATTATTTCACCACAAAGACCATCCTTGCACACACCCTCGCCCTAACTCCACCTAGCACCTCCATCTATGTGACGATGGTCCCTCTGCACTATGGCAGCCACTAGCTACATAGGACTCCTGAGCTCTTTAAACATGGATGGTGTGACTGAGGAACTGAATTTTAAACTTTTTTAATTTTAATAATTTTAAATTGAACAGTCAGCTGTGACTGCCCCTTTGAAACAGGATTGGTTTGGCAAATATCACAAGCTATGTATGTTACTTGGAACAGTTTAGCAGGGCACATTAACCTCACTTTTCCCTCTTGTGGAAGAGTGACAGTAAGAGGGATAAGCTGTAAATTGGCACCCTGAGGACATAAGAGGCTGCCGATCTCTGGGGATGAGGGGGCTTAAGATATCCCTTCTTTCCCCTCACTCCTCCTGAGGGAAAGATCAACTCCAAGTCCAACCCAATGACATCTATCAAAGTTGAGAACACAGACTCAAAGCACCTACCAGTGAATGTGTAGCAAAAAGATAATGGTTACAGTCTGTGTCTTTATTCCAGTTCACGGAACCTGCATGGTAAGGATGCGGTCAGTGGTAAGAAGGATACCTGAGGATCACGGTGAGCAGGCTGCAGGCTGGCCCTCAGCCCTGAGTGCACATTCACTATTGTATATGTATTTCTTCTCACCTGTGTACAAGATTAAGACTAAGAATAAAATGTAGAAGCAATACACACTTAGATTATGGTGTTGCAATCACAAGTCGTTATAAATGAAACAACAGAAGAGAGTAAGATTCACGCAGAGGTTCAGCAAAGTTTTTTTCAAAAATGCCCCTACCCTAAGCACAGTGATGAGTCTACTCCTGGTAATCAGGGACCTCCCTGTGCCCATCCCCAGTGCTTTGGTTTGTTGTTGTTGTCAGTCCAGCAGCTGGACTGATCAAGGGCAGGATCCCAAACCAGCAAGCCTCTGGGGGCCTGAAGTAAATGCTTTCTCTTATTCTGTCTCTTGTTCCTTTTTCTCTGAATTCAGATCTGCGTCTTCCCCCATTCTGAATTAAGAACCAAAGGCCTAGGATAGACTTTGAAGAAGGTAGAGAGACCCTGTGGTGATGGTTTACATTGTTGGGTTACTTCTGTGGTTCTTAAAGTTGAGCAGTGTTCCATACTCGCCTACGGGTTTGTTAAACATTCAGACTGCCAGGCTCCACTCCAGAAGGACATACTGAGTAAGTCTGGGATGGGCCTGACAGAACGCGTTTATAACACGTTTCCTGGCAATGCTCATAATTTTGGTCTGAAGATCATCCTTTGAGTATAAGTACTTTAGATGTTGGTTTGGAATTTAGGCTCCAAACGCCAGCTGGTCATGATAAATTATTTTGCCAATTCGTATGTGTGTGTGTGCTTGTGTTTGTGTATTGCGACGGAATTCTTAGAGTGGCCCAGGACAAAATCCAGCATCTTTGGGTCTCCTGAACAAATGTCACTTTTAAATAATCTTATAAATGTATCCAAGAACAAGACCTAATCATTACTGCTGTTTTCTATTCTATTTCTATGTTGCTGGTTTTTGTTAATCCTACTCTATCTTGTGATCCTATGACTTTTCATTTTCTGAGTTGTATTTCAAGGTCAAGGATATTGGCTAAAATAAAAACTAGCTAGCCAACAGCTTCTGTTGGAACATACCTATAAGAGATAAGAAAACATGAGTGTCTTCCACACATCACTATTTTTTTCCATTGCCTATGGGACAAGTAGAGCTTGAGAGGGTGGCCACTGTGTCCATGAACTCTTTTTTGGCATGGAGGACTTAGGGTTGAGGTGGAATTCTTAAGAGGTTTGGGAATAACAATAGGATCCTGCCAACATCACTTCTTAAGCAGAATAATTGTACTGGGAATGTCACCTGCTCTAGCGGAGCTCATCTGTGATGGGGCTGCTCCCTAGAGTCCCGTAAGGGGCTTTCTCAGAAGTCACCAGCCTGATCTCACTCATAAAAGGTTTGCTTCAGTGGAATCAGATTTTGCTTCGTCAATGAGGGAGCTGTGAAGATTTATTTAATATTGCACATACTGGCATAGTTGGATTTGAAAGTCAGTTGCCCGAAACAACCTGTGCTGTTTCCCATCTGCTGCCTCTCTTTGAAGGTCACGCTGATGATTCTCCCAGGAGAGAGAAAAGTCTACCTCCATCCCCTCACTTAAAAATGGCAGTATTGCTTGTGACTGAGACTGCAGGGAAAGAATAATTTTATCCTTTTTCTTCCTTTACCAAGATACTAAAAAGCTCTAAAACATGAAGCGTGTATTATGCTTACCTCTTCTATGAGAGCAATCCACGTCTAAAAAAAGCCCACATATCTTAGGGCTCCAAAGACGCACTTTATAAAAGTCCAAATGTTCACAGACACTCCGCCATCAATTTCAACCTTGGATAATTGCACTCCTTTTATCCAAGGGCAGTTTCAACAAGATATGATATATTTTGTTTTTGGTTGCTGTAAGTACCAATAGCTCAAGAAATACTATAATAATAACCTGCGTCATCCCAGCTAGTAGCTAACCTCCAGGGAGCTTGAAACATTTTTTATTAGGTTCTTATTAGTCATCAAAATTGAGATTTTCAGAAGGAAATAGGAAACGTTTATTACTTCCATTTTACAGATCAAATATTAAAGGCCCAAAGGCTAAACCATTGTTTTGTAGCCTCACACAATTCAAACCCCTTGTATTTCTAGGGTCAGGGGTCTAAGATCTAGAAATAAAAACAAAAACAGAATCTTGTTGTATAAAATACCCATCTTGTCATTACCTAACCTAAAAGGTAGTAGACCATTCTTTCTGACAAATTTGTCATAACTTATACTTGATTCATGAAGCAACAAACCATTTTCATTCTCTCTCATTTTTTGTTGGTTAGGTTTAGTCATGAGAATATTAAATATTAAATTTTAAAAAGTATAACCTATATTTTTCTATTGTACAGGCATACACTGGTGTTATTGAAGGTTTTGTTCTTCTAGGCCACTGCACTACAGCTAATATTTCCATTAAGTGATTTATAGAAGCTTTTTGGTTTCCCACTATATAAAAAAGTTATATTTATACTACACTATAGTGTATCAAGTGTTCAATAGCATTATGCCTAGAACACAATGTACTTATGTTAATTAAAAATACTTTATTGTTAAAAAGTTTTGATAATAATCTGAGCCCTCAACAAGTCACCTTTTTGTTGGTGGGGGTCGGGGGGTCTTGACTCAATGTTGATAGAAGTTAGGCTGGGCATGGTGGCACACACGTATAATCCCAGCACTTTGGGAGGCTGAAGTAGGTTGATCACCTGAGTTCAGGAGTTTGAGACCAACCTGAGCAAGAGCAAGACCCAGTCTCTAAAAACAGCTGGGCATTGAAGTGGGCTCCTGTAGTTACGTATTTGGGAGGCTTAGGCAGGAGGATTGCTTGAGGTCAAGAGTTTGAGGTTGCTGTAAGCTATGATGCCATGGCACTCTACCAAAGGTGACAAAGTGAAACTCTGTCTCAATAAATAAATAAATAAATAAATAAAATAAAAGTTAATGGAAGCTATGGTAACTGACCAAGCAATGGCTGCTGAAAGTTGAGTGACTGTGTCAACTTTTTAAAATAAGAAAACAATGTTTTTTCACATAGATTAATTCTTTCTTTCATGAAACATTGTTCTGTAAAAGGCAATTCTGTTTCATAGCACGTGACCTACAATATAATTTCTTTCAAAATTGGGGTCAATCCTCTCAAATCCTGCTGCTGTTTTCTCAGTAGAGTTAATGTGATATCTAAATGTTTGGTTGTCTTTTCAACAATGTTCAATGCATCTTCAAAAATAGATTCCATCTCAAGAAACCACTTTCTTTGTTCATCCGTAAGACACAGCTCCTCATCCAGTGAAGCTCTATCATGAGATTACAGGAATTTCATCATACCTTTAGGCTTTCCTTCTAATTCTAGTTTGCTTGCTATTTCCACCACATGTACAGTTCCTTCCTCCACTGAAGTCTTGAACCTCTGAATGTCATCCACAAAGGTTGAAATTAACTTTCTCCAAACTTATGTTAATGTTGACATTTTGAGCTCCTCCCATGAATCAAAAATGTTCTGAACGGCAACTAGAATGGTTTTAATTTATCTTGCTCAGATCCATCAGAGGAATCACTATCTATGGCTTTATTAAATGCATTTCTTACATAATAAGACTTGAAAGTTGAAATGCTTCATCTATAGATTGCATGATGGATGTGTGTTACCAGACATGCAAACATCATTCATCTCCTTTACATTCCCATCAGAGTCTGGGCGATCATGTAGAATGCATTGTCAGTGAGCAGTAATATTTTGTAAGGGTTCTTCTTTTCTGAGAAGTACATCTCAAGAGTCAGTTTAAAAGATTCAGTAAACCATGCTGCACACAGATGTATTGTCATCTAGACTTTGTTGTTCCATACTCAAAGAATAAGCAGAGTTGATTTAGCATAAATCTAAAGGGCTCTGGGATTTTCAGAATGGTAATGAACATTGGCTTCAATTTAAGATCACCAGGTACATTAGGCCCTTGAGAGAGCTGGTATTTCCCTTTGAAGCTTTGAAACTAGGCATTACCTTCTCCTTTCTAGCGAGGAAAGTCCTAGATAGCATAGTCTTCTAATAGAAGACATTTTACGTACATCAAACATCCTTTGTTTAGTGTATCCACCTTAACCAATGATGTTAACTAGATATTCTGGATGATTTGTGGTACCTTCTACAATGGCACTTGCTACTTCTCCTTGCACTTTTATATTACTGAGATGACTTCTTTATTTTAAACCTCATAAACCAACCTCTTCTAGCTCAAACATTTCTTCTGTAGCTTTCTCACATCTCTCAGACTTTGTTGAACAGATTAGAGTTAGGGGCTTCCTCTGGATTAGGCTTTGACTGAGAGGAATATTGTAGCTGCTTTGATCTTCTCTCCAGGGCACAAAAACTTTCTCCATATGATCAGTCAGGATGTTTTGCTTTCGTATTATTTGTATGTCTTCTGGACTAGTACTTCAATTTTCCTCAAGAATTTTTCCTTTGCCTTCACCATTTAACCATCTGTTTGGCCCAAGAGGCCTACATTTTAGTCTATCTTGGTTTTGACATGCCTTCCTCATTAAGCTGAAAAATTTCTAGTTTTATAGTGAGAAACATGAGACTCTTCTTTTCACTTAAACATTTAAAGGTCATTGTAGAGTTCTTAATTGGCCTACTTTCAATATTGTTTTGTCTCAAGGAACAAGAGGCCTGAGGAGAAGACAGAGAGGGGAAATAGTTGGTTGATGGAGCAGCCAAAACACACACATCATTTATTCTCTGTCATATGTGGGCAGGACTCATGGAGCCCCACAATAATTACCATAGTAGAATGAAAGAACACTGACCACAGATGACTATAGCATATATAATAATAACTAAAAAGTTTCAAATATTGTGAGAATTACCAAAATGTGGCACAGAGACACATGTGATCACATGCTGTTGGTGAAATTATGTGGGTAGACTTGCTTGACACAGGGTTGCCACAAACTTTCAATGTATAAACACAAAATATCTGCAAAGCACAGTAAACTGCAAATAAATGAGGTGTGCATATATAAATAATCATCGTTATTAATAAAAATCTCCCTAGATCTGCAATTTTGTAAAAGCATAGTTGGGACTTGCATCTCTGTGCTTTTCTATTTCATCTTCACTGTGTCCTATCTTCACAACAACTGTGGTGACATGGAAGTCCAGATAGTCCACAGGAGAAGTTAGTAACTATACATTACGTCCTTCCTGTTTGTTGTCATAGCTTCCTATACTGACTTTGAACATAATGCTCATCAGAACAATTTGAAGGTACCTATTTTCTTGCCTGAATCCCTGGAGGGCAGAAACTGTTTTATGATTGTATCCCAAATACACAGAAGAGAGCCTTGTGGACAGTAATCATGTGCCTGATCTACTTTACTTAAGTCTCTAGAAGCTGTAGCTCAATATACTGTCTGTGCCTTGTGCGCATGGAAGCCATCTGGGAGCTCCCTTGGGTTCAGCTCATATAGGCATCCATAGGAGATTTAAGGACAGAAGGAGGTTGAGATTGAGGTAAATCTTCCCCTATCTCCTTCCTTGTTAGTAAAAGCCAAGACAAAGTTCAAAAGCATTTCATGAAGTTTTGTTCAGAAAAAAGAGCCATGAACTTAAAAAACAAAGAGAAGAAAACAAACAAAACAAAACAAAAAATAACTTAAATGATATTCTTTCCAGAAACCTGAAGTTGAACCTGAATGTCAGAAAACTATTTAAGATGATTTATATGGTTTGCTGCCAAAATATAGATCAAGGAAATTGCATCTTAAAGTAAATTTTAATGTGATAATATTTGCATTTTATGATGTTTACTTTTACTAATTGTTGGATATAAATGATACACATCTGTACCTGAAAGATCTGCTGATACCTGATTAGTCATCCTGAGCATGTTTTTTTATTTAGTTGCCTTTTAGAAACATCTTACAATCATCTCCATTTATCCATACCAGTCTCTATGGCCATGGTATACTTGCTAGAGTCATAGAAGTCTCTTGGCTCTTTTAGATAATTTTATTTCAAGTTAAGATAGATTTTTTTTTAATTTACCCTATGTCACATTATAACTGCATGATGAATCTCAAAAGGCACTCACAAATTAGAGAATCTCAGAGATAAAATCAATCGCTCCTTTGAAACCCCATAGGAGTCTTCATAAGTATCACTGTGGAGAACACAGATGATGATGTCACTACCCTGTGTTCCTTGTGGCCCTTGGTGGGATGATTGACACATGACACGATTGCCAGGATAAACTAAGGGATCATCTAGTCACGCCTTACGGTTTAAAGCAAAAAAAACTTCTGCACATTTCCATGAGATGGTCATGTAGCTTCTGTCTGAATCCTTGTTTGATTGCAAGGGAGTTAAAATGTGCCTTAAAACTTGACCAAATTTAATCCTTCTTATAAATATAAGTATCTGGTGCCAGTTTTCTCTTAACTCTTTTAATTTAAGACACTGAAGTTCTTTTCATTTTTCTTTGAAAATTTTCTAGAGTGTAATGATTTCCTTCCATGTTCAGCTCATTATTACCCAACTTTAAAGCGTTATCTCTCTTTAACTATGACTCTGCTATGAAACCTCAGATTTGGTCAGATTACACTAGGAAGTGATAAACTACTCCCATGGCTGAATACTATGCTTATTCTAACACTGAGTGAGTGCCACTGCCTTCAAGGAGTGAGTTATTGCATCATACTGGACTGAATGAAAAGACGACTACTGGCATTTTAGAGAAAACAATGACAACGGCATGCCAAACAACTCACTATTGTCTAATTATTCAAATAGGGAAGAGGTCTCTTTCAAAGCGTGTTTATGAAGGCCTGACTTCTCAAGAGAGAGTGTCTCTTGTCTCAAAAGCTTCTATTCCCTGTCACAGAGAGGCGAGGTGCTGATCAAAACACATTATAAGTACATAAGGTTATTTTTTTTTATTTGTGCAAAATGCATTCTATAGATCCTTTTTTAAAAAGAAAAAAATAAATTTGGTAATTCAAGGAAGTAACACAGATCAAGAAGAATGATGACATTAAACTGAGATCAACATTTTAAGAATTATTAAAGAATAATTTTTAAGTTCCACAAAGTAGACTGACTACATATTACTGTATCAACAGGATTTAACAGATTTTACATGCCATAGTTACTCCCTAGGAAGCCACAACAAGATAAACTATGTCTATTTAATTTTTAGTCCTTGTTTGAGATACAAGACCAAAATATTAGCCCTATAATCAAGTGTACGCTTGAATCTGATTCTACTGATGGAGGGAGCATAGGGTAGGGAGAGTGAGATGAGAGCAAAGTCTTTTCTAGTTGACCAGACTGAGAAGTAAATGTCCTTGGATGTAGGACTTATTAGCTAGAGAAAGGTAAGTCAGCATTGTGTAGTAAAGACTTTCATTTAGAATGAGGGAAAAGCCATGATATAAAGTCTTCTATCATGTAGGCAACTATAAATAGTCTTACCCATTTGAAATTTCATAGTCAATTAAAATCTTCACATATAAACGTATATAAGTAATCATAATGCAGTTCAAACAACTGATAGAAGTAGGGCTAAAAAAATAGTATTTTCCAGGGAAAACTATACTTAGATGGCACTGTATATCAGGGACCATTTATAGGAGTAGTTTCTTCAATCTATCCATCCATCCAATTTAGTGGTTCTCAAGCTTATTGAGTACCAGACTCTAATACTTGGTATTTAAAATAAAAATTCAGAGTCCAATACTCTGAATTCCAATTAAATAGATTGAATTCAGCAAGGCTTCATAATCTACTTTATAAAACTAAATCCCTATTGATCCTAATGAAAGTGGGGCTCAGATCACTCTTGCAGAAACACTGGTGGAGGGAGGGTAATTGGTGGGACCACGCCTATCGTGCATCTTACAAGCCTACATGTGAAATTTACTAGGTGTAGAATATAAACGTCTTATCACAATAACTAAGAAAGTGCCTGGTAGGCTATGTTGACCAGTTTGATGAAAATATTCCAAATTGGATGTAGAATCAGCGCATTGTTCCCTATGATTGCATTAATGTACACAGCTATGATTTAACAACAACAACAAAACCTATACTTAAAGTGTTTCCATTTTTTGTGGTTCCTGAAATATCGTGTGCTGTGGATTGTTTATTTTAAATTTTTCATTTTTAACTAACTTTATTTAGACTTACAGATTTATGGAATATCTTAAAAGATGTAGTCCTGCTCTAATGCTGAGCATGGTCAAAGGATAACATATATGTGTATGCAGTAGAAAGATGAGAACTGAGTTCCCTGTTTGCTTCTTGTCTATCTTATAAAATGTCTTGTCCACATATATTTATAAAGGCTTCTGATAGTTTAGTTTCAAAAAGCATCACCATTTATTGATATATTGTGTATGTTCTTATTTTTATAATTTTATGCTTCAAAATGTAATGGCAATCAGCTTAGTAGGTGAACAGACCATACCAAATTTATGACATTTGTACTAAGCCTGAAAATTTATGCAATTTTAGAAGATACTTTGACTATTTTCTGCTAACTTTTCCACTGAAAAGACATAGCTGTAGTCTGTGCAATCCTAAATGAATTTTTATTCAGCTATGAAATGCTAAAAAGAAAATTTTCAGCATGTGGATATGCGAGTGACCCGTGTATAACCTTTAAACAAAATGCCTCCATTAAATATTTCAATTCCATAGTTTGGCTGAACTTTGTCACTACTGCATGTTTAAAACAATTTTAAATATTTATTTAGCTTAATTTGGTATGAGTCATTTTATCCTGGATTGTAGTGCTGACCTCAGAATATATAATGATTGAAAGAAAGGATCATTGTAATGCATTAATGGTGAAAATTAAGTTAAAATATATCTTAACGCATTTGAGAATTTCAAAAGCTGACAACAATAAGGAATGCACTAAGAAGACATTTTCTCTTTATTATTCACATTAAATATGCCACTTTTATATTCTGTAGGCAGAATGAGACCCATAATATGGTAATTATATTTGAATACTATACAGTCAATATAGTTAGAAATTAAATATGGCGAAGCAGCTTCATTCTTCTGTTATTTGTTACCAGTAAAAAAAAAAATAATAAAATCTCTTCAATGGGAGACAGCTGTCACTATTAATTAAAAATTCCTACTGTATAAATTGGTGTTTAGGTACTTCCTGAAAAGTGAGGTTTTTTGCTATAACAGGTTATTACAACATATTTGTAATAGTTAAGGCCTAACATATAAAACTTTCTGTGTGCTGGTTCAGGAACCCGCTTTATAAAACCATTGGGGATGACTGAGCCTGTCCAGCAGCACCAGGGCTCCATTAAATATCTATTTCAGCTCTCAGATCCCTTTTGATAGAAGATGCATGTTCTGAAATCTCAGCAATAATAAATAAATGAGAGTAACAGTTTATGCATTTGAAATTTTCATATTACATGACTCAAACTTGGTCTAATTTTGTGTCTTTAATATTATCGCCCAGGGTTGTGTCTCTATATGTGTGTGTACATACATGCCCCATGATCCAGAATGTTTCAACTTTAAAACACCTAGAAAACCTTTGTGCTAAATTGTTTGCTGGATTCAGGATAGCAACAGCAAAGGTGAGTATCAGTTGAGTATACGAACATGTTCTTCTCCCCTTTGACACAGAAAACTTGAACTTACTAGAAAAATTCACCAAAATCCTTCCACTTCTTGCTCTGCCACGACTTTCTATTGCAATAGATTCTGGGAAGGTAGACGGATTCTATTAACAACAATACTAAGACTGTGGGTCCAGCAAATAGTCATTCGGTAATAACAGCGTTCAAGCCAGAATAATGATGGCTGGGGTCAGTGTCATCTAGGAGAAAAGGTATTAGCCAAGTCTTGTGGATTCCTTGTGGCTCAATTCATGGTTCATAATCTGGCTTGGAGCTTCAATAATCTTTGGCCCTGATCTTTCTATCTGGAAGACATTATTATAATAATGTGCTATATCTTATGAAGGAGTTCATACACTGGTTACCCCAGAAATGACATGCCCATGAAAGAAACAATCATAGTTTACCATACTAGGGGTATGATAAGAACACATTTACAAACAATTTGGGCAAACTTCTGAATAAAGTTACCTTACGTAATGAATTATGTAACTAGGTTAATTTTTGTGAAATCAACACTAGATTACATATAAGTTCCTCAAGTCGTCATTATTTTTTTCTAATTTCTTTCATAGTACTTGAAACATTTCAAATCTAACATAAAAAGTCATGAACCATGAGGAAAGAACCCTACCTTACATCCTGTGTCTTGTCTTGTGATGCACGTAGATACACAATTCCTGACACTGCACATTAGGGGCAATTCAATAAAAATGAAACTCTCAATCAAACAAAAAATTAACACTAACTTGAATTAATCCAAAGACTATCCCTCAAGATAAATATATTTTCTAAAGCCAAGAAGGTTGGATAATGCTCCTAGAAACAGGCTAGGTTGTAATGTATAATGCAAAATTAAATCAAAGAATTCCAGGAATTTCTTTCATTGATTTGTATCTATTTTTTTCCCAGGTGAACACGAATGTCACTGTTTTGGTCTCCATAGAATTTTGTCCTCACTCTGAGCTGACACATTCTGTCTGATACTTCAGCTCTGGGCCAGCTCTGCACCTATATGCTTGGTGACCTCCAGCAAGTTAGCTAATCAATCATATCCTCCATTGTATCATTGATAAACAGGGGTAATAATAATGGCTGTCCCACAGGCTACTGCAAGATCAACTCCAGTATTGCACTTAGCAAAGCATCTGATACAGGGTAAGTGCTTGATAATCTTAACTATTATAATTATGCTTGTTGTAATTATTATTACTAGGTGTCTTTTCATCAATCTCAGTTAGTAAACTCTTTGTATCCCCATATAATAAAAGTGTATAATTTGTCACATTGCTTCTCCTGTTAAAACAAAAAAATGAAAGATCAAATGGATGAAATAATGAATGAATAAAAAGGCAAGCCCTAATAAGACAACTCAATCCTGCTAGGGAGGGCCTTCTGTCAAAATTTACAGGGCCCGATCTTTTCTCATCACTTCCACTGCTTTACCTAGTCCAAGTCATGATCATTTCTAACTGAATAACCCAAGAATCTTCCAGTGACAGTCCATGCTTCTGCTATTTATTGCCTCCTCAAAGCTAATCTCATCTCATTATAAAAGTTAGAAAGACTCAGCTAAAATGAGGACCCAACATGTCACTTGTTTTGCTCAAAACCCTGGTAACAGTTCCCCATCACTAAGGGTAAAAGGTCTTCCAATGGCTTACCAGCCCCCACAGACCTCATACTCTACCCTCAACTTCCTTCACCTTTCCCTGGTCTAGACAATACTGCCTCAGGGCCTTCCTCCTCTCTCTCTCTCTCTCCCCCTCACCCTTTTTTTTTTTTGCCTGAAATTCTCTTCCCCAAGGCACTGCATAGATTAACCCTTCAGGATTTCAGAACTTTACTTAAATGTCATCTTCTTGCCAAAATTTTCAATCCTGATCACTATTTCACAGGGTTATTTCTTACTCTATTTTTCTATCTATTTTCCCTGAGTCATTATTTTCTTCTCAGCTTTTATAACTATCTAACATGTTCTACATTTATATATTTATGTTGTTTATTATTTGTGTGTCCCACAGAAAGATAATGATGGCAGGGACTGTTGTTTTTTCTTGCCTACCATTACATGCGCAGCACCTACACAATGTCTTCTACATAGCAGGTATTCAGTAGTGCCTGAATAAAGTGAATGATTAAGCTACTTTAATTATATGGTTTATGACTTAACATCCAGCTGCAGTAGCTTCCCTAGAGCCCTTTGTTATGCTTTTTTGATGTGTGTGTTTGTAGTGGAGGAAAATTTTCACACTGAAAAGTAACTTGGGGTTAAGTTATTGGAATAGAGGAAAGTGAATCATAAGATGAAAAGTAGAAAAAGCGGATCTCTGAGTAGCTAGAATGTATATTAAGGATACTGGCCACCCAGGAGACATTGGCCAGAGGTACAAAGAAGCTGGAAAACGTCATGAGAAAAAAATAATTCCAAAAACAGAAAAGTAAATAAACCACATTTCATCAGCTTTATAATTTTGCCTCATGCAGCCTGGTTCTGCTTCCTTCTTCCTGGAGATTAGTAAAGATCCTCAAAGGGACCCTTGAGCTCCAGAGTTGCTAGTTTTCCATTTGACAATGATTCCATATGGAAAAAGAGTCTCATAGCCCTATACTCAGTATTACCCTTCTCTGAAGAGTAATAGAGTGACAAAGAAGGTCACCTTCTGGATGGGGACTATTAGATTCCAAGGTATTTGTGGAAAAGCACAGCTTCACTTATCATACCTGTTTTATTTCCCCATTTTCGATGAAGAAAGCTTCCTTCATTCTTGCTGCTTTTGCCAGAAGATGCCAGGAGAAGGATTCTAAAAAATCCTCTGTTGGAAAGGGCCAAGGTTAACAGCCAAGGACAAATAGAAGGAATTGGTGGGCATAGGGTGAATTATGCATAATAGGTCATCTTTAAGGACACTTGTGAAAATAGTATTTCCTCTTTTAGGGCAACGTACTGTAAAAAAGCACTGAAAAATATCCACTAGAGGTGAAATTACTTAGGAACAAAATCATTTGTGGAATTGTTACTATTTTCTGAAAGCAACTACACATTTATTCACATTTATTCTCCATATCATCTCATACAATTCAGTTCTGAACAGGAGATGTACTTAAAAACTTAAGATAGGAAAGAATAATTAAAACAAAGCCCATCCCAGAGCCTCTCTATTGTGGACTTTGGTCACCATCATATGATTTTAAATATGTCTGTGATTTGTATTATTCATCTGTTGCCAATGTAATGCTTATAATTAGAGAAAATTTCATATTACTCTAATCACAAAAATTACCTAAACATGGAAACAAGCAAAAGATATTAATGTCTGTTCTTCCCGTACAAGGCTGTATTTGAATTTCTATCAATATGGGAGGGAGAAGGGAGGAGAGGGAGTGGGAGGGATAATAGGGGATAGTAGGGGGACCACACCTATGGAGCACATTGCAAGTAGAAGTTGGATCTATCATATATAGAACACAAATGTCCTAATGCTATAATTGGGTAAATGAGGTGAAAGCTATGTTGATTAGTATGATGTAAGCACTCCAATTTGCATAAATAATCAACACACTGAAATTTGCATAAATGTATTTATGATCTATGTACAAAAGACTTAATAAAAAATAAAAATAAAATGTATCTACTTTATGTTTAATTAGTACAGTTTCAATAGATGTCTCTCTTTTGAAACATATAAGCTGAAAGGTTATGGTTTATTGAAGATGCTAAACCAGCATTATATCTATAAATCTCTGCTTCATCCCAATGTTTACTTAGTTGTAATACACGTATAATACAAGCTTCTCAAATGCTCTTTGGACTAGTTTAACGTTATTATTTCTCTCATTAGGTAATGACTTAAAAATCCTTAACTTGTTCATTATACCTTTGTTATGAGAATTGTTTTCAACTTTTTCAAAATTGAACTTTAACACTTTAATTATTTTTATTAGCTCTCAAAACTATCCTACGTTCTAGTGAATTTACCTGTTGGTATTTAGTTTATTATTAAGTCGCATCATATGCTTACTTTAAAACCTGAAATATTAGGCTAATTATTCATCTTTTCCATTTTTTACAATCACATCATCTCTACCTCCCCCCATCTAATTCATTATATGGCCAATTCTTGGTTTTTCATGGGCCCCAATCCTCCTTGGTCTTATATAACGTCGTAAAAAGATATTAATCAAAATTAACTTCGTGTAAACTATACAAGAAGAAACTAAGCACAAAAATTATTTAATAAGTCAAATTTGTTTTTTCCCATCTTCACAACTTTTAAAGCAAAGATAGGAATTGAAATGGGATATGGGACTTTACAGTGATAATCAAAGAGAAACATATTTATAATGCTCTATAGAGGATTAAATTAAGCGAAAAATAATGGCACTCAAAAGTAATACCACCAGAGAAGATTATTACCCAAGATTTGTAAAAAGAGAAAACTTGTAATGGAACAGTTACAGAAAACAGCATTTTTAAAGAATAAAATTATGTCATGTTTCCTGCCATTATCTCTGTAATATGACCCTTTCCAAGGAGCAGTCAGTGTCTCAGCATTCATAGACATAATCATTTCACTTTAAAGACTTACATGATTTTTTCTAGCTATAGTCAAATTTTTGTTCATGATTTCCATTTTTCTTATAGAAGAACTATATGAAAGCAAAAAGGAAGATTTCTAAAGATTATCATCTATGAATATTCTATAACATGGTATTATTTCTTACTGATCCTTTCACACACCCTCACGGTTACCACTTCATTCCAGAAGATGGATAAAAATACTAATTTTAAAATAGTAAGCTAAATAAATATCATGAGAAAAATTGATAATATTGCATAATAGAATTTAGGAGTGTCATAACTTCTACTTGGATGACTGAATAAATTATCAGTATGGCTAATACGGTTCAGAAAAGAGTTAACATCCTTTCTACATTGTCAAGAAATATTGATAATTAATATATAATATTAA
This sequence comes from Nycticebus coucang, assembly GCF_027406575.1. Taxonomy (NCBI): domain Eukaryota; kingdom Metazoa; phylum Chordata; class Mammalia; order Primates; family Lorisidae; genus Nycticebus; species Nycticebus coucang. Next base: position 97,735,737 of record NC_069790.1, read on the forward strand.
AAGAAGAAAAAAATAGCAAAACCTTCTGTTCCTAGTGAGATGTCCTATAATGTGGTATTTAATTTGTCTCCACAAAAATGGAGACACAGACCAATGGAACAGAACAGAGAAGCCAGATGTAAAACCACATACATACAGCTATCGGATCTTTGACAAAGCCAACAAAAATATATAGGGAGGGAAAAAAAGACCCGTTCAATCAATGGTGCTTGAAGAATTGGATAGTCACATGCAGAAGAACGAAACAGGATTCATACCTCTCACCACTCACAAAAATTAATTCAAGATGAATAAAAGACGTGAAACCTTACAAGTCATAGAAGAAAATGTTGGAAAAACTTCTCTAGAGATCAGCATTGGCAAGAGGCTTAGGAAAGAGACTCCAATGGTAATTGCAGCAACAACAGACATAAATAAATAAATAGGCTTCGATTAAATTAAAATGCTTCTGCATAGCTAAGGAAATAATCAACAGCAAATAAGATAACTTACAGAATCACAGAAAACATTTATAAGCTACATGTCTTATAAGGTCCTAATATTCATAATTTACAAAGAACACAAGCAAATCAGCAAGAAGAAAACAAACAACTATGTAAAAAGTGGACACAAGTCATGAACAAAAGCTTTTGAGAAGAAGATAGACAACGGGGCAATAAATATACAAAAATACAAAAAAGTGCTCAACATAACTAATTATCAGGGAAATACAAATTAAAACAACAATGAGATATCACCTTACCCCAGTTAGAACAGCTTTTATTAAAAGTCCGAAAACAATAGATGCTGGTGTGAATGCAGAGAGTAAGGAACATATATACACTTTTGAAGGGGCTGAAAATTAGGATAACCTCTGTGGAAAACAGTATGGAGATTTCTCAAAGAACTAAAAGTAGGTCAACTCTTTGGTCCAACAATGCCACTACTGTGTATTTACCCAAAAGAAAAGAAGTCATTTTATCAAAGTCACATGCACTGAAATGTTTATTTCAGCACATTTCACAATTGCAAAGATGCAAAATTAACCCAAGTGCCCATCAATTCATGAATGGATTAATAAAATGTGGGGCACACATGCGCGTGTGTGCAAGCGTGCGTGTGTGTGTGTAGAAGACAACACAATACTGCTAGGCAGGCTCTTCTGTCAAAATTTATATATACATACATACCTTGGAATACTATTTTAGCCATGAAAAAGGACACATTAGGCCTTTTGCAAGAATTTGGGTGGAACTACAGACCATTATCCTAAGCAAAGTATCAAAAAAATGTTAAAAAGAAAAAACCACATGTACACACTATTAAATTGGAAGTAACTGATTAGCACACATGTGCACAGAGGAAAATAAAACTCCGTGGAAATCAAGCAGGGGGAAAAGAGAGGGAGGAGATGGGCAAAAAACTACCTAACGGATTCAAGGAACACTATCTGGTAAATGGGCACCCTTATAACCCTGATTCAATCATAACAAAAGTGATTCATGTAACCAAAAACATTTGTACCTCTGTAGTATTTTGAAATTAAAAAAGATAAAGTTAAAATCCATTTAGCTGAAATGACAAATTTTCTGTAAAAATTTCTAATGAACACAAAAAATTATTCAGGTTCCCATTCATGTTCAAGTAGTCATCCCTCATGTTTAAATGTATGAGTAGTTTTGTTTAAAAATAATCTTGTGACAGATCATCTATCATTAATTTAGGCACCTTTAAATATTAATTATTATAAATTCATTTTTTAAAAAATACTGAGGTCATATTTGTCGCAAGGTCACACCAATATATATCTCTCATTGTCTACTAGTGACATTTGCTGAGTATTACCTTAGGCTACATTTTTAGCATTCCCTCTGGCATGCTGAGATTAGATATGACATTTCTTGGTCAGAATGAAACACAAGGTCAATTTTTAAAAATATAATACTGTATTTTTTTCCATGCAACTTTGCATTTGCTTATCTATGGTACACAGACAGTTCATTTTTTAAGCATCGTACTTATGAGCCACTGCTAGCACATGCTAAATCCTTTTTACAGGATGCCTCCTTACTACCACTGTCCCAGCCAATCTGACTACCACCTGAACCCTCAGCAAAATCCCTGAGAAAACAACCACAGTGGAGGGCAGAATTCTCCTGCTCCTGTTGCAAGGGGTTGGGGAAAAATTTCCTCCCACTGCCTGGGAAGGGTGGTAATATCATCAGCACAAATCTTCCCATTGAGATAAATAATGTTATAAAGGATGGTTGGCATACATAAATCCACAAGAACTACTATTCAGTTCTACTAGGAGTTAAACAAGATTGTGGATAACAATAAATAAGTATCAATTATTTGTAAAAGTACTCAGAAAAAAAGAACTCATTAGTAAGTTTGTAATAGGAAAAAAGTTTGGAAAGGTCATGAACTATTTTTTTATTTTTCTTTCTAAAATCTTAAAATGACAAACAAAAAGTGTAGTAACAATAAAACTTTCCATTTGCCTTGAGAGCCATCTTTGCTCTCTTATGATTATTCACCCTGTAACATCCACTTAACCTGATTAGAGTCAATTAGTAAATGAAATTAGCAAATGAAAACATACTTGAGCTTTGCTCTCTGAATGACATATTGACATAATTCAGGCACTCTTCTCAACCAAACATATGAATACTTAGTTGAAATGAAGTAAAACAATCTTATAAATCACTAATCGCTAACACAAAGGTAACTGTCAACTTCAAATTATAATTACTTGTCGGTATGGCTATTCATTCTGAACTATGTGGCGCAATAAAATATAATCAATATGTAGTTACGAGTTTATTTTGCTTAGTCTAGGTCTTATCTAGAAAGGCACATCCGCAGGTAGGTTTAGGATCCTGATTACTGGATTGTACTATCAGCAATCAGATTATCTGAAAACTTGAAAATAACGCCCTTGCTCTTTAATTTAAATTTTATCTGCAAACAATTTTATAAGGAGGAACTCAGCAAAAGGCCAAGGAATGCACATTTCCTCCTCTAAGCAGTAATCTATCTTCTTAGAGATCTAGGAAATGTTACCGCCTGCTTAAGGAGCATGCTCTATGCTACTTCAACCTTCTCTATTAAATAAAGTGACTGTCAGTATCTGGGGTGAAGCTACAGACAGCTCTTTATATCTATAAGAAGTGCAATGAGCCATCCAAGCTAACTCAGCAGAGAGAACATTCACTAACCAAATGATTGTAGAGACCCATTGAAGTGACAGATGTCTGGGATTGTGTGGCGGAGAAGAGCCCATGACGGAACTGGTGACAGATTTGAAAGCCATTAAATGGCTCCTTTATCCATTCTGGCATAGTAAATTAGTATGAGACAGGCTCCCTGTTTTCTCTCTCTTTAATGATACTGTTCTATGAACCAATGAATGTTTTCATTTGGAAAATAAGAAAGCATTGACATGTTATCTGAACTGTGGTTTCTTCAGTAACTGCCAAGGGAATAAATATGCTAATTCCATGCTTTGAAGAATGTACTGGGTAAGGCCCATTACTTCACTGATTCCAGTGACTAGGAGGCCCAGGGGAGAAAGATTACTAACTACCACATACCACAGGACAGTCCCTTATGCAAAAGTTTCGACTTAAAAGTGTGATGGAGAATTTCAGTGACACTTAGATGTACTTCGAAATGGCAATTTTCATATTGCATTCTCTGAATTAAAGCGTAACTTATCATTTGTTAATTATAATCCTTGAAGCAATTTACCTCAAACTATGGTTTCATTGTTCATAAAAGAGGCCGTTACTATGAAAAGCTACCACAGAAAAAATTTGAAATAATCGCAAAATCTTACAGAAATAATGCCTTTTAATATGGGAATAAAAGACAATCTTCCTCATATACACATGAATATACAAAAACACATTCCTTGGGAAAATAATATTTCCTCAGAACACCAGGGCGTTTCTATAACAGAAGGAGCTAAGTCCCAGCAGAAGTAGCGCCAACGAGAACGACGTTTCTCCTGGCTTTAAAACTGGAACGAAACAACTCTCAACATTTGCAAAACATTCCTTTATTATTAGAAATAAATTATTTGTATAAAAATTTGCATGCATCAATCATTGCATTTATTTTTAGCACAACCCAGGGCTTCGATCCAGTCAGCCATTACAAGAAACAGATTCATTGTCTTACACAAGTTGAACGATGTGGGACAGGAACGAGAGTTCTCACAATCACAGAAAAATACTTACAAGAATAACATCAGACAGGGTTTATTTCAACAGCATTTTTTTTCACAAGCTAACATTAGTTTTCCTTTTGTGATTTTTTTTTTTTAAACTGCTCATGAGGAAGCAATATTTTAGCTTGAAACTCATTGGTTGTATTGTATAAATGGGGTTCTTCAGTCCCCGTTATTGATACTTTTGACTCATGGCTAATTTTGTTCCTTATGAGACTATTGATTTGATTGATTGTAGTCTACGGAGATCTCCGGGAGTGAGTTTGTGCGGTCTCGTGTTCACTTTTAAGATTGCGTACCACATTTTTTCAGATTGAATCATTTCCCTGTTTCAGATGGAATGATTGCTATAGCTGATATATGTTGTCTTCGTAGAGGAAGCTGTTAAGACAAATTAGGAAAAATTAATAGCATATACCAATATGATTTAAAAAATCAAATTCTGCAATGTCTATCTGATATCATTCAGCTTTTACAATGCATTACTCATTTTTTCCAAACAAAGTTGTCTTTATTATAATCAAAATGAATTTAAACACCTTACAAGTAATGTTTTGGAAGTTTTACACCCCTGGAGAGAAGATTCTGACTATTGATGATTGAGTGAAGGGTAGATTCTTCCTGTACATAGACAGGTTTAAACTCGGAGTTTTTGCTATAACAATAAGGATGAATTTGTCAAGTAAAAAATATTTTTTTATTTAATTCGATCTTTACTTTTTAAATTTCAGAATATTAGGAAGTACCCCTGTTTGATTTACATACTTTGTTTTTTCCACAAATTGAGTCAAGGTTATAAGCATTCCCCAACCCAGACAGTGTGCAGCAGAGGTTCACACCACCCTGCCTCCCCTCTCCCAGCTTGATTTTCACTGAGATTTACTGCCATGTGTGCACTTAGGTGTTGATTGATCAGATCCAACCTGGTGCTGAATACCTGTACACAGATTTTTATAGCAGCACAATTCACAATTGCAAGGATTGGACACAACCCACGGGCCCACCAACACATGCATGGGTTAATAAAATGTGGTATATGCACACTCTGGGTACTGCTCAGCCGTAGAGGGAAGTGGCAATCCAGTATCTTTTTGTGGATGGAACTAGTGATCTTTCTTCTAAGTGAAACGCCACAGGAAAACCATGTACAGCCATGCCCTGCATAACATCTGCTTGCCGATAGACCTTATACGGGGGTGCTTTCAGATTCTAATGGAGCTGAATAATTGATCAGTGACGTTATAGCTGCATGAAACGTTATAATGCTTGAAACGTTACTACATTACCCCCATGTGTGGGGATGCTGATATAAATAGTCCCACTGTGCTGCCAGTCCAGTGAAAGTATAGCTCCTAAAATCATATGTAGTACATGATACTTGATAATGATAGTAAAGGACTGCGGTACTGGTTTATGTATTTTTTTATACTATGCCTTTTCTTCTTTTTTGAGACCACTCTGTCACCTTTGGTAGTGCCGTGGTGTCATAGCTCACAGCAACCTCAAGCTCTTGGGCTCAAGTGATCTTCTTATCTCAGCCTCCTGAGTAGCTGGGACTACAGGTGCCCACGACTATGCCTGGTTAATTTTTTCTAGTTTTAGTGGAAACAAGGTCTCACTCTTGCTCAGGATGGTCTTGAACTGCTGAGTTCAATGGATCCTCCCACCTTGCCCTCCCAGACTGCTAGAATTACAGGCACGAGCCACCTTGTCTGTAATACTATTCCTTTTATCGTTATTTTAGAGTATAGTCCTTCTAGTCATGTTTTTAAAAATTTAACTATAAAACAGCTTCAGGGAGGTCCCTCAGGAGGCATTTCACAAGAAGGCATTGTCATCGTAGGAGATGACAGCTTCATGCATGTTATTGCCCCGAAGACCTTCCAGGGGGACAAGATGTGAAGGGGGAAGACAGTGACATTGCTGATCCTGACCCTGGGCAGGCCTAGCCTACTGTGCGTGTCTGTGTCTTAGCTTTAACAAAAATGTTAACATGTGAAAATTAAATTTAAAAAATGGAAAAAGCTTCTAGAATATACGATACATAGATAAAAAATACTTTGGTACAACTATATAAACAATTTGTGTTTTGAGTTGTGTTATTATAAAAGAGCCAAAGATATTTAAAAAAAATAAAGTAAAAAGTTATAGGAGGCTATGGTTAAAATATTAAAGAAGGACGTTTTGAAATAAATTTAGTATAGTCTATGTGTACAGCATTTCTAAATTGAATGACACTGTACAGCAGGGGTCCTCAAACTGCGGCCCGTGGGCCACATGAGGCGGTGTGATTGTATTTGTTCCTGTTTTGTTTTTATACTTCAAAATAAGGTATGTGCAGTGTACATAGGAATTTGTTCATAGTTTTGTTTTTTTTTAAACTATAGTCCGGCCCTCCAACGGTCTGAGGGACAGTGAACTGGCCCCCTGTTGAAAAAGTTTGAGGACGCCTGCTACACTAATGTCCTGGCCTTCATATTCACTTGCCACTGTCACGCTGACTCACCCAGAGCAACTTCCCAGTCTTACAAGATCCACTCATGGAAAGGACCATTTTTTACCTTTTATACTATACCTTTTGCTGTCCCTTTTCTATGTTAGATGTGTTTAGATACATGAATATTTACCATTATGTTACAGTTGCCTACAGATTTCAGTATAAGAACATGCTGTATAGGTTGGTAGCCTAGGAGCAATAGGCTTGCTCATGTGTATAACCCAGGTGTGTAGTAGACTATGCCACTGTTTTGTGTAAGTGAACCCTATGATGTGCACACAAAGACGAAATCATCTAATTATGCCTTCCTCAGACTGAGCCCTATCACTGAGCAACTTGTGACTGGAGTAAAAATTCAGTGAATGTAAGCACAGAAATCAAAACTCTGCATCCCTTTTAATCTGTAAAAACCAGTAGTCTCATTTATAGAACGTACATATTTAGCAGAAAACTAAAAACTTAAAAGTAATAATTTTGATAAATTTTACCTAAACTTAATATGTACTTCGAATAATATTTACATACATATGAAATAAAAAAAATCTGCCATACAAAATACAAAAAATATTTTTACAATGTAAGGGAAAAACCTCAAGTCTTTGAGTCTGTGACCCAAAAAAGGGTGAGGTAATTACAACTGTCAGTGTTATGAGAATGAATATATCTCCCATTTAAAAACAAATGGTATTTTATAATTGAGAGGTGAACATGGTAAAATATCAAGTCCACAGAATATTTGTAAGTATTAAAGTAAAACTGTGCATTGCTAGTGCATATTTATGTTCTATTCTGGTTTCATTCAAAGGATACAAATGAAGATGTTTACAAGATAAAGACTCCAGAGAAAGCAATGAATATTTAATTTTCTGTTACCAACTAATTGTGAAAACTCATTATTGTAAGACTATTAAAGAGACATGAATAGAAAAATACTCATGTCAAATTTATACTTATGCTTAAACTTCCAGAAAATATAAATCAAAATCTAAATAACTCCTTTGAGTTCTTGAAAGATATGAGGAAATAAATTTCTGCCCTAAAGTTCAAACATAATGTCCTATTTTTCAGTGGAATTTTGGAATGAATAATCATAAATATATATATAGCAAAATACATATGTATGTTTCAATATATAAATCCAATTCAGATGGAACATTTTTAGAGTATAATGTAGTTATTGACTATTAAATAAGCCTAGAAATTGTAAACTTCCTCCTCTGGAATAACTGACAATCAGACTCATTTCATCTTTAATGTGTGACACTGCTAATGGGCCACTTAAGTTCTTACCAGGGACCACGACCATAGCACACTCATGCTGACAAAAATTAACATAGATGGCCCAAGGAAGTGCAATTTGTAGATGTCTTTGCCATTTTTTTATTTCATTTGTTATAAGATTCAGGGCAAATATATGAGATATTATCTTCTTTTTTTGGAAACAGTCTCACTATGTCACCCTGGGTAGAGTGCTGTGGCATCACAGCTCACAGCAACCTCAAACTCTTGGACTCAAGTGATTCTCTTGCCTCAGCCTCCCAAGTAGCTGGGACTATAGGCGCCCGCCACAATGCCTGGCTTTTTTTTGGTTCTAATTCTCATTGTTGTTTGGCAGGCCTGGGCTGGATTCGAACCTGCCAGCTCTGGTGTATGTGGTTGTTGCCCTAACGACTGAGCTACAGGCACTGAGCCAAGATATTATCTTCTTATCTACATTGCTCACTCTTTTAGGTAATTATTATGGCACAGTGAAAAGAAAGTAGACTTCAGATCTACTTTTAAATTATATTCTATTTCCTACAAAAGGAATAAACAAAGGTCACTAGCCCAGGTTATGGTCATAAACAGTTATGACCAGTTTCATGACTGTTCCCAAACCTATAATACTGCTTTTTGTGAGGATGGAGACAGACTAGATTGGAGGAACAGCTATAGTCTGGAAGAGCCAATATGGAGTCTTACTTTCTACTTAACTTTTCTAAAAAGGTAAGACATTTACTACATTTGGTTTGGTGTGAAGTGAAACACAATGATTTTCTTGATTGTTTACCTGTATTTATTATTTATATCATACTCTCAGATCCCAAAGTTTTTTCTAAGGAAGTAAAATCTGGACATAGCTTTGTTTTTGAAGAACTTTCATATATTCTTTGTAGACAAAATGGAGAAAACATTGTCATAAGGGGACTGGACACGGTGCCTCACACAGGTAATTCTAGTACTCTAGGAGGCTGAGGCAGCAGCACCCCTTGTGCTCAGGAGTTCAAGGCTGATCTGACCAAGAAAAAGAGCCTATCTCTACTAAAAACAGAACAATTAGCTAGGCATCAGATGATGCCTTTAGTCCCAGTTACTTGGGAGGCTGGGGAACGAGGATACCTTTTCTTCTTCTTCCTTTTTTTTTCTTTTTTTTTGAGACAGATTCTACCTCTGTCATGCTGGGGTTGAGTGCTAGGGTGAGGAGGATCACTTGTCCCCAGGAGTTTGAGGTTGCACCAAGCTAGGCTGAAGCCACAGCACTCTAGCCTGGGCAACAGAGTAAGACTCCATTAAAAAAAAGAAAAAATTGTCATAAGAGTTATAAAAATGACCGTTGAAAGAGTCATCCAACTTCTTGCACTTCTCAGTATTTTCAACAATAACTAAAAATGTAGGAAATATTGATCAATTTGTATAGAATTAGAAAGAAAAAATTATGGTTGAAATAGGAACAAGAAACAAAAACACCTTGAAGAAGATAACGTTCATTCCCTGCAGATTGCTAGAAAAGAATGAAAAATTTTAAACATTCAGATGTTCTTTCAAAAGATAGTGATTGGTATCAGATCATCTTTAAAGATCAATCCAACTTTGAGGCTGTATATCTAATTAGACATGCATACTTCATTTTTTTTTTTTTTAACTCTAAAAGTGATATCCAGGCTCTGGAAACATGATTTTGTCAACATGAATGTAGTGATACGGGGCGAGCTTTGAGGGTGGTAGATATCTTGGAAGAATCTATATTTCAGAAGTAATACAAAGCAAAATGTATCAGAGACGTACAGATAAGCTAACAGGGAGATTTTTTCACAGTGGTGAAAATCGGTTTTTGAGCACAGCAATGGTAAATTTCTGTGTGCATCACACTGTGTTCATAAGCTCCAGAAAGCAAATCTACCTCCAGCAGAAGCTGTTTTCATGAATTATTCATGAATGTAGCTTAACAAATACAATGTACAGCATTTGTTAATTGGGTACAGTTGGCAAAATTCATATATACCGACTTTGTTTCTAATTTTCTTTCCACCCTATTAGGAAACAACAGGACCCTTTTTTAATGTGAAATGCAGTATGCAAATTCAGCAATTAACATACACTCATTAATTTCCCACCCAGCTTCATATTACCTATATGTACTCTGTGTAGCTTTTGAAACTTTAAAATCTTGGACATGTGACCAGAGTGTCTGGCATTAACATATCACTATTAAGGAGAAATTTCTAAATGTGAGGACTTGTAAAGCTCCATGGCCATAAAAAAAAAAAAAAAGAAAAAAAAAAAGCATTACATATGTATCATAAATGCACAACTAATTGATCAGGAAAAGCAATCCAAGTAATGGAATAGTAGCCCCAATTATCAAAATCCTCCACATATTTATAATAAGAAAAAAGGATGCTAAAACAGTTTCTGAATTTCAAGTCTTCTCTTTTCTATTAAACACAAACCAGTCTGCATTTCCTTTTTTTTTTCTTTCCTTCTTTTTTTTATTGAGACAGAGTGTCACTTTGTGGCCCTCCATGGAGTACAGTGGCATCATAGCTCACAGCAACCTCCAATTCTTGGGCTGAAGCGATTCTCTTGTCTCAGCTTCCCAAGTAGCTGGGACTACAAGTTCCTACCACAATGCCCAACTTTTTTTTGTAGAGACGGGATCTCACTCTGGCTCAGGCTGGTCTCGAACCTCTGAGCTCAAGGCAATCCACCTACCTCAGCTTCCCAGAGTGTTAGGATTATAGGCATGAGCCACCACATCCAGCCCCAGTCTGCATTTTCAAGGCATCAATGGTACCTTTACCTCTATATTATGATTTTATAGCTTACAAAACTTATTGCAGTATGTCATTTTTTGATATGTCCTTTTCAATCTAGTAATGATAATTAATCAAAAGTCTTGGTAGCAGAGTATAAGAATGTGGTAACATAGTCACTGTCCCAGTGTATTAACCAGCCTCTATTGAGAACAGACTCTACCCTTTTTGAGAAGGGTTGTTGTAAATGTGAGAAGGTGTGCTTGTTTCAGATAGTTGATAAGCAAAGGTTATTCCAAAATTTAATTATTCTTCTTAAGATACAACAAATATTTTTAGGAGAAAAAAAACTGCACTTCACTTATTAACTGCGTGAATGCTTTTAGAGGGTTTGTGATTTCAGAAGACTTTTCACTTATTGAAAATCACTCGTACACACCGTGAAGGCAACAGGGACACAGGCGCCTGTGCTACCTGGGCCAGGTTTCTCGCCTGGACTCCTATATGCTGAATTCTAAGTTTCATTTCAAAACTGCACACATCCACTCTTCCATTGTGCTCTTTCAGGTAAGTGATTAAAGTTTAAAAATGACAATCCAGAGTCTGATTGTGAAAGTACATGTGTGGAGATTCATTTGTACTGTCGCTCTTGAATGCGTAAACTAATAGCTTTATGTGGACACAATTTACTCAGACTTAAACTACTCATATAAAAGATAAACAAACTGAAATCTCCAAAGTACAACTTAAGTTTCAGGCAGCTGAATTGTTTATGTTGATTCACCATTTTTACTTTGCTTAGCCTTCTAACGGTGGACATGGATTCCTGCAAAACACTATAGGCTTACCCGTCAAATAGGCCTTGTGTTTGCAATCTGTCTTTCTTAGTCTAGAGAAAATATGTATTCTGTAGAATATCCATTTCAACAGTGACAGAAAAAAAGAAGGAAAATAGTAATGTATGAGATTTGTTTCAATAATTTGAGATTAATTCTTATTAATACTGAGAATTTTCCTTTTTAGGGAACCTATTTATTCTTTAAAGAGATGAAAAAAGCTATTAATATTTTAATCCACCACTTTCCACAGCTGAGTGTGGCATGACTGGGATTTATTTATAAGTTTGATTGTTCTATTTGGCAACCATATTTTATAATATTTTCTGGATTGTTGCTAAAAAACAGGTACAACAACAGACTCTGGTGTGTCATACAGAGAAGTCTCAGTGTTCAGAGTGTATCACTGGCCAACAGTAGTTTACTGGCATCCTACAATAGGTTTTAACTTCTTACACTAATGTTTTCTAGGTACAAAAACACAGGTAAAATTCTGTTTTCAAATGACAAGCATTCTACTGTGATGCCTCTAATAGTATTTATATTACACCTTTTACTGAGGATGAAAAGAGGCCTATTATTAGTAATCTGCTTACTTATAATCAGAATATTATATTACTATACTGATCTGTAATTAAAACCCATCCTTACTGTGCCTTCTCTTACAGTTTCTCAATGTTTCATGTTTGCAGAAAGGTGAATATGTGGGGAGAGTTCTCGTAAGGTTCATTTCTCTAAAAGTCACTAAATTTTGTATGAGTGATTTGGAGGTAATATTCTTAGAGACAATCTGGCCAGTAATTCCAGGCAGTGTGGTGGTAATTGAAGCCAATATGTTTAAGCAGTGTGAAACATCTAAGGATAGTTCTGAGCATGGGGAATCAGAGTAGATAATGCTCGCCTTCAAATCGTGATACCAAAGAAGATGTGTAAATCTAGTGAAGAGTATGAGTTGCTATAATAATTAAACCACATGAAATAGATTCTTACTTCCCACCCCTATATTTAGTAGCCAAAGAATAGAGATTAGGACTGCTGGAGAAATCTGAGGGGAAGAGTGTATTTTTGCATAGCGTTTTATCCTTAATTATTGAATACCTATGTTGTATTTCCAAAGACTGGAAGCCACACTAGTGCGAGTGCCTTAGCTTTTATTTCTTTTTGATCAATTTATGGAATCTAATAATGTAAAGGCTGTAATTTTTACTATATCAGCTTTCTGGTATTTTACCAAACAATTTTTAGTCTATTTGCTACTCTTCCATAGATACCAACATGGACTTTGCTTCACAGATCAGTTAAACTGCACTGGATGAGCGTGGGCTTCAGTGTATTGTTATCATGGGCTTCTTCTGGAGCAGTGAAGAGAAGAGCAAAATAGGTGAAGAAAAGAAAAATAGGATGGTGATTGCAGAAAGGACTCCATTTTTAGGGAAACAAGGCTTTCAGAGAAGAGCTTTAATACATCCAAGATGAGAAATCAAGGGAAGCCTTTGGAAAGTCCAAGGGAAGAAGAGCACTTTAAAAAAAAAAAAAAAAGCATTCATTGTGACTTAACCAAACATATTGGCTAATAACTAAGCTTATGCTACTAAAGATCCAAATAACATATCAATTATTTGTTTAAGATCTTTGGTAGCATATTCCATAAAAATTAATAAAGTATTAATACTATAAAAAGCAGAAAATATTGAACAACAAAGATTGAAAAACAATCCCTAAGTGCTAAAAGATAATTTTATAAATGGAAAATACGCCCACACCTAAAGTTCTGCAATGAATCAAAAGAAAGCCCTGCCAATCTTTGTAAAGAGATTTTGTGTGTATGCTTTTACTCTGTGGAAAACTCCCTCATCTTGAGATCATTTTATTCTAAACAAATGGTTCCGACTTGTGTGACAGCCTCGAGCAATGTGGACACCACCGTGCCCAGTATCCTTGTAGCACAATCCCCAAGACTAGAAGAAGAATGTTCAACGTACATCTGTTAGGAAGTGCTCCCGCTCTTGACCATCGGAAAGTCTACAGATGACTTACTGTTGGTTTCAAGACTCTCACAGAGTTCACTTTTCACCTCTCCATTTGGTCTGTCATTTCCTTTTTGGATCAATTTGCTTTGCATGGTGGCCGCTGTCACCACAGCCTTGAAACTCCTCTTGCGTTTTTGAACATTCTGCTCTGGATGAAAAATTATAATATAAACCTTGGGCATATAGAGCATGCCCAGAGACACAGAAGCACTTAAACTCATGGAGACAGTAAGTGTTGTTGTCTGGATGTACATCTGGGGGGAGAAAAAAAAAAAAGAATCACAGTTGGTAAGCTTGATTAGTAGAGATAAAGCAAATAACATAGGATTTTTAAAACTGTTGCAGCCCCTCTGCTAAAGGTGTGATAAAATGCCCTTATTTAAATTGTTCTTAATTGTAGTCAAGCATTCCTAGATCCCAACCTGCAAATGTGGAAGAATAGGCTGTATTTTTTATTAATCTCAATACCTTAAAAGAAAAAGACACAGCTCAGATGGTGGTGGATTGATGGGTACCTGGGTTCATTCCAGATCTTTGCAATTGTATTCGAAAGGAATTGGAGACTATTATCCTAAGTGAAGTATCTCAATATTAGAAGAACAAATACCACATGTACTCTTTAATAAACTGGAACTGACTGGCACACAAATACACAAAGAAAATAAAAATCATTGGAAATTAAGCAAGGGGGCAGTGTTAGCTGAGAGGTGTGAGAACGCACCTAACGGGTACAACTGATGCTGTTCAGGTGATGGCACATTTATCTATATACTCAAGTCACCTAACAAAAACATTTGTACCCCTTTAATATTTTTAAATAAAAGTGGTAGAGCTTACTTTTCTTTTTAGATTATAATAAATATACATAAGGAAAGAGACAAAGCCAGTCTGGCAAAACATTTACACTTTATGCCACACAGACCTTTTTCAAAAGGTGCCTGTGCAGTGGGTCATTATTTCAGCAATAAGCTTGACCAGGAAGGTGAATTATATACAGTATAGTGGAACTAGAGTGGGAATAAAACATTCCAGAACATCACCATTGCACATCATTGCTTGCATAATGCTAGTGTTTGCATATCACATCATCATGTAAGTCTAACTACCAAACCTGAGAAATCACAGGCATGTCGTGAGACCTTGATTTTTTTTCTAAAAATCTTTGGAAGGTCATTTCTAGAGGGTTTTTAATGATAGCATCATATCAAAATAAATGCAGATGTTTTTATAAAATATGTTAAGACCTCTTACCTCCAAGATTCAGATATGTACACTGGGGACACGGTCCTGGCCTCTGCGTTAAGAAAATTCTCCCCGTGTGCTCATTCCTAACCTTTATCCTACTAAAACCAACTAACTGTTCTAGTTCTTACAGAAAGAAATCTTTCTGGAAGATTTTTCTTTCTATAACCTGGAGGCTAAGGATCCAATAAAACCAAACCTAATTCCACTATTTTGGGTTTTTTGTCATGGGATAAAAGAAAACATGACAGTATTTTTTTTTTAATTAAAAACCTTTCATCTGCTTCCATTTTTTTATGTCCTAAGTACAAAACAATTTCCTCAAATAACCTGGGATACTGAGGCCGCAGAGAAATTGTGTCTCAGGATTGCGAAGAGATCCCCTTTGTTATATCTATGAACCTCATTAATAGATCTGTTTACTGCAATAATGCCTCTGAAAATGACCCTGATTAGTTGAAATTTTATGCTTCAATCTGTTAGTCTTGCTAAAATGTATAGTACTAGTCACATTTCCTCTGGCAATCCTCAAGAGATAAGCTAATTCTGTCCATTTAAATAAGGGATCAAAAACCCTTCACCCTCAACAGCAAGGACTTGAATCAGGAATAGTGTTGCTTTTTACTAAAATAAAAGATAGTTCCTTTTAACATATGGCAAAGCCTCAAGGTAAAGAGAACTTCAGATACAAGTAAAGAGACTGTCTTTGTGTGTGAAATCATACCATGTAGATTACAGAGTTTATTGTTCAGGCTACCTACTGATAAGTCTATCCTTGCATCAGACCTCATTATAGGCATGGGAATACCCTTTAGCCAGGTTGACAAGATTTACTACAATTAAGAAGGTTCCACTGAAATGTGGATATGTACCTTTAAACCTCATTAATCTCCCTAAGGTTTATCATCTACTTTTAAGTGACCTATTATTATAAGTACTCCTAAGATTCTCATGTGTTGGTTAATCTTGGAATTCCTACTTATTTTCAATTTAGCATTGCTGAAAAAACCTACAGAGAAAATGACCACAAAGAGCAGACATAAAGGTAAGAAAAGAATACATAAAAGTACAAACCACACACATAAATATTCCAAAGCCACTCAAACTGGCAACAATTGGTTTTGTCCCAGTCAGACCCTGCAGAGTTAATAAACAAAGAAAGAAAATCCAGAGATCAAACAGTCCTGATATGATGAGAACACCCATAACTGAATTAGTCTTGCTAAAATATATAGTACTAGTCCAAACAGTAAATAAATACCTTTATGTTTTTAAAATCTTGTAAACTCTCTCTGCTACCAAAAGCACAAATGATAATTGTCTTTCCTTAAGCAGAATAGTTCTGTACTACATGGTAAATTAAATCTTGCTAAATATTAGGCATGAAGGAGATTCTGGAATGAGAGCTTCTTCATTAAATGCATTACTGTAGTCTATCCTTTTGGCAAGCCAACTCAATGAAAGATTTAATAAACATAGACATTAGAATTTAATAGTACTATGCTTAGTGTACCAAGCTCTTCATTAGACACTATACTTTCAAATTACACAAAAATGCTGATCTTAATTATGTGCTCTCTTAAAACAGCTTCTGAAAAAATTTAATGTGAGTTTAATAGAAGAAAAGCATCTATAAAAATCATGCCCTAAAATCCACAGCCTTACAGAGGCCTACCATTTGTTACATGGCCTGCTTACACTATGAATAGAGTGAGTTTTTGAACTTCATCGTTAAATTTTTATTGACATGAAGAAAGTCATACAGTCATAATCTCAATGGAAGCAACACAGCAAAACAAAACATGTAAACGCCACCTACTGCCATTCTAGAGAAACAAAATCCTTTGTGCCATGTATCACAGGATTCCACCTCCGGTGTTTAAGAAGTAATGGAGAAATTATATTCAGATATTGAAAACAAGCACTTGATTGCACAAAACTCATGGATTTAGTGGTCTGTAGTAAATTCTAATCACTTGAGACATGTAGAGAGGGATATGTTCTAGCAGACCTGGGCTTACATTCCAGCACCAGTGCTTAAATTTTTTTAAAAGATGAAGACATTTACTGAGAAACTTCTGAATTGCCCTGTGGGTGATTAAAATCCCAACTCAACCCACCAGGCAACAATCCAAACTAACTAAACTAACTCGGTAAGTGACAAATGTGTGATCTTATCTTCCTCTCTGGCCTTTCATTTCTTATCCATATAATCGAGGGAAATAACACTTTTCTAATAGAAGAGCTACAGGGTAAAATGAGACAATCTTTATAAAATGTCTTATAGGTATGATACAGCTCAAGAAAGACTACTTACCCTTAAAAGTTGAATCTAAACTGTAGAGGATAGGAGAAGAAACTAGTAGACAATTATCCAAATACAGTTTTGTCTAGCGAGGAGCTACTAGTCTTGCTCTGACTATATGATGTTTAGGGAAAAAAAGGTCTTTGTCTCATTTCAAAGAAGGCAGAATTAAATTTTCTCCAAATGACAACTCTATTTGCTGATGTCAAGATCATATTCACTGTCTGGGCTACATTCCTAGAATAACACTACAGCCCTCTGTCTCAGAGTCACAGCTCACCAGAATGTGGGTGGGGACTATATTAACTCTAACCCTCAAAACCCATCAAGCGATACTGGCCTTGTTATTTGATATGTTAATAATAATTTTTCCTTTCCCACCCTCCTACCTCTGTCACTCTAATAAAATACTAATACCCAGAGGAAACAAAAAAAAAGTATCATTTCTACCAGATCCTCTGATGCCCTGTCATTTCCCCCTGCTTCCATTGCCCTGGACATTTTGAACCTAAAGCAGACAGATGTATTAAAGATTTAAGAAATCTCTGGATAAGGCAGGAGGAGTTGGCACAACAGAGCACACTAGGATGACATCTTTTCTGGGATCTATTTTAGCTTCCTCTTCATCCTCTGAATGGGTTATTTGTACACATCCAGGCTCTACTAAATGTAGGTTATGGCCTGGAATCATTAAAGACTCCAGAAAGAGTAGGAGGGAGGATATTTAATTTCTTTAGGATAAATATTAGTCTTTCACTTTCAACCAGCTACCTGCACACAGGACTCCCCATACTCTGACATCTAACTTGGTATTTTTTAAGCCCTTAGTAACTAAGATAACTAATTATGAGATCTAACTCTGAAAGCCACTTTATACCATGTGATAAGCAGCAACTTATTACTTATTACTGAGTAATTCTGTCTTGACTTGCATAGTTCAATCTCACCCCTTGCTACATTAACACTCAGAGCCGTTCTGTGCTCCTATTAGCTACTTCTCCATCTATGTGTCCATTACAACAAATAATGGCTTTTCATTTGATTTTAAGCAGCTAATGAATTTCAAAATCTCACTTATTCCTAGAAGTTATTAATTTTTTCTTTTTAAAGATAAATAAGTTTACAGAGAAAACAGAGTTGCCTTGTGGGTGGTAAAAGCCCAAATCAGCCCATCAAGCAATAATCCAAATTCTTATGACATTCCTCTAGCAATTGGGAAGCAGCAAAATCCACAGGCAAGACTTAGTGTTTTTGGATGACCTTAGAAACTGATGAACCATCACCAACCCCATATCAAATCTTTCATTACTGTTTCTGTTTTGTTTGGATCACATACCATCCTAGCGTCTCCCCATCTGTCAATCCTAGGGTGTCCTCCTCATCTCTTCAGCATCTTCCCCACAGCCTGTCCTCGGACACCTATCTATCTACCCATCCATCTTTCTGCATTACTGCCTTGCTGATCACATTCACAATTATGCCCTAAACCCAGAACAGCTTCCTGGGTGCACACTTGTACGCAGGTCTCTGTACTCAGAAGGGACCCCTGATTGGTTTAATGCTCTGCTATCTCTGTTTTGAAATGTGTAATGATTTTGTAACAAAGAGGCCTGCATTTTCCCTGGATCCCATAAATTATGTAGGTAGTCCACTTTAAATCATTGTTTACATGGTAACAAATTCCAGGCTTTTCTCTGGAAATTCAATTGCCTTATCGTTGGCTCCCCTGGAAGACTGGTAGCATCTGAAAGTAACAAGCCTCTGCCTGCTTCCCCACCTTCATCCCTAAACCTGTTCTTCCAGTGGTCTCCTCATCTCATTAACTTTATCTTTGTAGTTCTTGGGACAAAAACCTTGAAATTATCCTTTGCTCCTCCTTTATATTCCTACCCTAACTATTAAAAAATCCTATTGATTCAACCATCAAAATTTGTGCAGATGGGTCATTTTCTACTGTCTTCTACTGCTCAAAGCCACCGTCATATCTCACCTAGACCAGCACTATTGCCAGTCTAGTGATCTCGCTTCTGCCCATGTTCTTATTCCCAGTGATCATGTGAGTAATCTTAAAACAAGAGTAAGAATGATCTCATTATTCATAAACCAGATTAGATCACTCTTCTCAAAACTCTGCAATGGTTTCCCATTGATGACACCTTACAATGGCCTACAAGATCTCCTGAAAAAGTTTGGTTTTATTCTTTCCTTGCCTCATTCTCTTCCAGCCATGCTGGCTGCAGACTAATTCAGAACATGCTAAGCAAGCATCTGCTTTCATTCTTTTCTCTTTGATGGCTTGCTTCTTCACTTCCTTCACATCTTTACTGACATGCCCCTTTTCAGTGAAACCTTTCTGGTACGCATCATTAAAAATTGTTAACTATTTTTAATGATGCGTACTGGAAAGGCATTGTATTGTAAAATACTTTAATAATTTTTAATGATGTGTACCAAAAGGTTTCACTGAGTAGGGAGACTTTACATCTTCTGTATTAACCTTGATGGAATTGAACACATTCTGCTTAGTAAAGCATCACAATATTGAAGGAGCAAGAATCCAAAGTATTCAATTCTAATATGAAGGTAGTGGATGATCTAATACCAGGTGGGGGGTAAGGAAATGAGGGAGTGGGGAGAGGGGAGGAAGGAGTGGGATAGGGTGTTATGGTGTATGGCGCACCTCTTGGGAATGGGACACAATTACAAGAGGTACTTTATCTAATAAATGCAATCAGTGCAACCTAAGTCTTTATACCCGCAATGAACCCCAAACAATTAAAGAAAAAATTGTTAACCCCTTGCCTTCTACCAGCATTCTCCAGTTTTATTTCATCCCTCAGCAACTAACATTTATCATACAAGTCTGTATATTTTCCTTATTTAATTTATGTATTGTTTGTTTCCATTACCTAGAATGAAAATTCCATAAGTACAGAGATTTTTACCTGGTTGTTCACTGTTGATAACTTAGCACCTAGAACATTGCCCAGATAAGGTTCATTTTCTACATTTTTTGAGGTGGTATGGGTTCTTATTCCTAAATTTGGCATTTAAAGGAAATAACCCATGTTGTTTAAAAAAATAAAAGGAAATAGTATATCAGATACTAACTAGAAAACAGGAAAAGTAAAGGTCCATTCCCCTAGCATTGACTTCTAGGCTAGAAGAGAAACTTAATCTTGCACAGATAAATGCAGTGCCCTTTTGAACTGTAAATATGATGGTAATGGACCATTGTGCTCTATGGAACAACTTTAGAGTATGAGTGAAAAGTAAATGGTCTTCATTTTGGAAATATGAGAGCTCTGTGCTCTGCCCTGGTTCTCTCTTCTACTTAACTGCAAAACTGAGGGTAATGCTCTCGCACCATTTCTAGGCATCCAGGATTTAATGAGACAACATATGTAAAACATTAGCAAGTAGTCTGGCATTTAATAGTCAATAAATGATAGCTCTCATTGTCACCAATTAACCTTGATCCTATTCTCTTGTCATCTTTTTTTATTCCTTACATCACAAACCCTTAATAGAAGTGTTCTCTCAAAGTCATGTTCAAGTTTTTTAGCCTTTCTAATAGGGATGCACACACACAAATATAAGCAAAAAATTATTTATTCATACGAAAATAGGCTACATATCTTTGGAAAACTCTAGAGCAGTGGTTCTCAACCTTCCTAAAGCCGCGGCCCTTTAATACAGTTCCTGTGGGTCGCGACCCACAGGTTGAGAACTGCTGCTCTAGAATCAAAGAGTTATAGTCCAGTTTCAGTCTGGGGAAAAATCACCATCTGTGTTGTGTTTCTCCCATCAGAGAGAAATAGGAGTGTTGCTGAGCTATCACCGGGATGGAGATATTACATGCATTGTGTTGTCTTTTATAAACAAAGTAATTTTTAAGGATAGGATTATTATATAAAATGTAGTCTTTAATTTTTTATTTTGCTATATAAGGATTATGTATATAAATAGTAAAAATAATTTACCAAACTGTGTTTTCATATTTTCTACTGGGATATAAGAAAGTGAACATTAAGTATCTACTTTCTCAGTGCTCATCAATTTCTCCTGTACAGATATTTTTCTACCTGTTTTCTTACTTCCCTGATGACATTAGGTCCTTTACCATTACAACAGCAAGATTAAAAGTGAAAATGAGGGTAATGAAGAGGTCTGTAATTACCATTTGAACAGATATCAAAATATGACAAATAATATTTTCATGAAAATAACAAATAAAACTGAAAATGTTTAGAAAGAAGCAAGAAAAGGGAAACAATTATTGCCCAAATAAAATTCATCACTGAACTACGTTTTATAATATATCTATCTAAATCCATCTGTCTATATCTATCATCATCTATCTATTCTGTAATTTTAGCAGCCGGTGCAAAAAGGAAATATTTTAAATATTTTTCCCTCTGTCTAGAGATGTAAACTTTACTATTTAGGTTGCATTATTTAAGAAAATTTGATAACATTATGGTAATAATTTTGACCATAGTTTTTTAAAAGCCACCAAATCTTATTCAAATACTCTTCTACAACCCTTTCTGAGACAGAATAACTAAATCAATAACTCAGTGAAGGTGCATTTGAGAAGACATAAAATGTTAAACTAAAACTACCAAAAGAACTGAGGAGCATGGTGTTAGGGCTAAAACATATCTCCTTTAAAATTAATTATTTTGAAGTCCTAACTCCAGATTCTTCAGAATGTGATTGCATTTAGAGACAGGGGCTCTGAAGAGGTAATTAAAATGCAGTAAGATAGGCTCGGCGCCTGTGGCTCACGCGGCTAAGGCCCCAACCACATACACCAGAGCTGGAGGGTTTGAATCCAGCCGGGGCCTGCCAAACAAAATGACAACTGCAACCAAAAAATAGCTGGGTGTTGTGGTGGATGCCTATAGTCCCAGCTACTTAGGAGGCTGAGGCAAGAGAATAGCTTGAGCCCAGGAGTTGGAGGTTGCTGTGAACTGCGATGCCACAGCACTCTACTGAGGGTGGCAGCTTAAGGCTCTGTCTCAAAAAAAAAGAAAAAGAAAAAGAAAAAGAAAGTCAGTGAGATAATTTTGGTGGGCTCTAATCCGGATATGACACAGACACACAGAAGGAAGATCATGTGAAGACACAGAGAGATGGTAGTTGCTTACAAGTCAAGCAGAGAGGCCTCACAAGAAACCAGCCCTGTTAACACCGTATTCTCAGACTTCTACTCAGCAGAACTGGGAGAACATACAGTTCCTTTGCTTAGTTAGGGGAAGTCTTAGCAAACTCATATAAATAGGGAAGTTCTCTTAGTGAAGCTGGTTTTTGGTTAAACACATTCTTAGAATCTCAAACATCTCTGTTATTGATTAAAGAGATGAGTTTAAATGCTGTACAATAACTACAATCATAATATCTACCATTGAAGACCAGAAATAACATTATGTCAAACCTTTCTGTACTTAACCCCTGACAATAATCCCATCAGGTAAAAATGGGTCTACTGTTGAGAATTACACACTTATGAGGAAGTCATTTTTGAGACATACTTATTTCTGAAAAATTATACAATACTAAAAATAAGGCATAGATTCAAACTGAGATTTCTCTGACTTGAAAGGCTACATGCTCACCATATATACTCTGTATCCCCCATAGATATAGAAAATGTGGAAGATCAGTACCAATATGACTTGAATCTTTTCTAAAGCTTGACAGAATTATCTAGAGGACAGCATAGGACCACAGAGATGGATAACTTAATCTTTTAAGTAAAAATGTCCAGCATTGAGTTTTCACTGGGCCAGAGGAGAGAGGTACCTGATGAACCAGCAGAAGGAACAGCTGTTCCCTCTAACCAGAAGACAAACTGCCAGCACGTTATTCCTGAATATCACTACTCTCTCTCCACAGTCACCAAAGACAGATTATTGGCAATGTAGCAGGCAGGGAAAATGGGATTCAAACATGAATGAACCCACAACCAAGAACTAACAAATGCTTAAGGAGAACCAAGAAACCATACAAAGATAATAAATTCAATAGAGCTAATGGGAGAAGATATTGGAAATAAAAATAGTTATCATCATGGGAAAGTCTTGCTAGAATAACACATCCACAAATAGTATGGAATAAATATTGTAAGAGCTAACATTTTATCATTAAAATTAAAATCTCAATAAATGAAGGATTTCTGACTATAGCTCTGGAAGAGTACTTAGAATCAAACACTACTAAGAATAACTGTAAAGAAGAATAAAGTTTAAAAAAAGAGACTGTTAAGAGGCATTAGAATAGAACCGCATACCAAGAGATTTAAAGGCTGCATTCTTTTACTTCAAAAGGCAATCAAATTAGAATTATAATTTCATAATAAATATGACTTTTTATTTGGAAACTAAATATCATCCCTATATGTAACTTATTTCAAAATAAATTACAAATTACTTAGAAATGAGAACAGTACATATGAAAATTGTGGATACAACCTATATGGTGTCTGAAGGAAAATTCAAAGTCTAAACTGGCAATCTTAGGAAGCATAAATTCCCCAAATCAACCATGGAACTAGCTAAAGTTAAACAACAGCAACAAAAAGGTAAACTCAGTAAATACAGAAGCAAGGAAATATTCGAGATAAAAGAAGAAATAGATTAAGATGGAAAATTAAAGTCAGTAGACATACTCAGTTACCAAGTCAGAGTTGGTAATATTTGATGAAAAAAAAGATGTCGGTGGGACCGTGTCAACTCACCCACCAGCGCACACTTTGTGCTGCGGCCCCGAGAGTCGTCGGGCTGTCCTCCCACTGGCTGCGGGTGCCTGGTGGGGTAGCCCCTGCCTGCATGCACCCCAGGCCACCTTCTCTGATCCTGACTGCTGCTAGTAGCACACGGGTTAACATGATGAACTCCCATGGTTCTCTGAAGAGGATTGTCATCACTCAGTCTATATCAAGGGGCGGAGACAAGATGGCTGACTGAAGCCAGATTTCCACAAAGGCTCCCACCCAGAAGGAGAGTTAAAGGACAGAAATTTAACAAGTAACCTGGTGGATTAGAGCTGAACCAAGAGAGAAGGTTTGAAGAACGCACACCATCCCCGCTGAGGTGAGCTGCGACCTTAAGGATACAAACAAAAGGTACAAAATCCAACACCAAGTGGACGGGAGTCCCCTTCTCCATGAGAACAGCTCAGAGTGCCCCACAAACAAACGAGCAGAGTTCAAAGATCCTCCCACTACACTCCACGGGAGAGCCCCTCTAAAAACTGGATCTACCTCCCCTACTAGGGTGCCATGGCATTCTCCTGCCAGGCATAAATCTGTATAAAACTGTATATATTCTCTACCTGCAACTCTGAGCTCCCAGCACTCCCCTCCACTCTCACTCTGAGGTCTGGAGGCCTGTCCCTGAGAGTCCATATACTTGGGTGATTTCTCGAGGGGTGTAGACAGGGCCTAGACTGCAGCTGGTCAGTGCTGATTCTGTGGCACAGGAGTGAGGAGACAATGGTTGGCTGAGAGGGAACCTCCCCAAGGCACAGAGCAGCACCTGTTTTTGGCAACAATAGGGCTCACCCCCAGATATTCCAAAGCCACACCCTCTGTCTCCCTGGGCAACCAGAAGAGGCCAGGCATCTTCTTAGGTGGCAATCGCCATGGAACAGATCTCGGATTGAAACACAGGCCCCATGTGTAAAGGGTTTGCCTGAGGTGGTACCAGCCTGGGTGGAGTGCGGGGACTAGAAAATGCATGCACAGAGCCAGGAAATTCCCAGGGCAGGGCTGACCCAGAGGAATACTTTACTGAGCCTAAGACGCACTCAGCCCTCATCAGCCTATAAACAAAGGAAGCCAGGAGACTAGAACTGACACCTAACCATGCTGTGAATACAAACCTGCAAAAGCAAAGACAGGGCCTGAGGCACAGGTTCTGGGAATTCAAAACAGCTTCTCTTTTGCAGGGGAATTTAGCAGGGACAGAAACAAATTCCTGCAAAGTTGTTCTGTTTGGTCAGTAACATCAATCAGGGGTGGGGCTGGAACTGAGTGAACACCCCCCAGCCTCCATCAAACACCTGAGATTGTGAGGCCTCACCTCCCCCTGCTGGATAGAGGCAGAGAGCAGTGGCCTGGCTGAGCAGATATAGATTTCCTTGTGATTCAGGTAGGTG
Source organism: Nycticebus coucang (assembly GCF_027406575.1). Classification (NCBI taxonomy): domain Eukaryota; kingdom Metazoa; phylum Chordata; class Mammalia; order Primates; family Lorisidae; genus Nycticebus; species Nycticebus coucang. The sequence goes on from NC_069790.1 coordinate 97,761,036, forward strand.
CAAATCCCTGAAGTATCTGCTCACCGGAGGCAACTGGGTCACAGCCCTGAGGGGCTATCAGTGCCTGGGTGTGAGAGAAGTGCAAGGTGGGGAAGGAGGCATCAACCTTCCCGGACAAATCTATTTGCTGGGTGGGTCCTCCTGACTTCATGGATCACCGGAACAAGGCATATTTGAGTTGTCACCAGACCCCTGTGATCCAGTTGCCAAAAACCTTTTAAACTCTCCCACCTGAGACAGGTGCTGACTGAGGCAATTGATTTGGACCTTTTGAAATGGGCCAATAACCCAAGGACTATTCAAGTGGTACTCTGGGTGTGTGGTTGTAGGAAGGTTTGATTTTTCTTTTCCAATTGATGCCTGTGGGGGGCAGGATGACTTAATTGCTGGTATTTCTCCAAGGCTGAGACTTCAAATGAGAGTAACTGTTTCATTAGGGTCGGACAGAGACCAGCTGAAAACAAGACAGAGTCACTTAGCCCCACCATACCAAACAGGTCCCCAGTTTCTCAGGCCATAGCACTGTATGGGTCCTCAACAAAGCTCCAGGGGAAAAGTCAAACGGTGTAAAATAATCATGGGATGGAAAAACTCTGGTAACATGAATAACCAGAATAGATCAACCCCTGCCAAGGAAAGATATGGCAGATGTAACTGAAGATCCCATTCATAAACAGCTGGCCGAGATGTCAGAAATCGAATACAGAATTTGGATTGCAAAAAAGATTAATAAAATGGAGGAAAATTTTGAATTAGAAATTCGAGCAGCAATTCAAAAGTCGGAATTAGAAATTCGAGGAGAAATTCAAAAGTTGTCTCAAGAATTTAACGAATTTAAGGACAAAACCACCAACGATTTTGATGCACTGAAGCAAGAATCTGCAGCCCTCAAAGATCTGAAAAATACAGTAGAATCCCTCAGTAACAGAGTGGAGCAAGCAGAAGAACGGATTTCTGACATTGAAGACAAAGCCTTTGAACGCTCCCAAACTCTCAAAGAGGAAGAGAAATGAAGAGCAAAAACGGATCATTCTCTCAGAGAGCTCTGGAATAATCAAAACTTGATATAGACCTGTTCAACATTTCCACTTCATTCTGGCTAAGTTTTGGTAGGTGGCATACTTCCAGTTATTGGTCAATTTCTTTCAAATTTTCATATTTCTGAGAGTAGAGTTTCTTGTAGTATTCGTTGAAGATTTTTTGAATTTCTGAGGGGTCTGTTGTTATTTCATCATTACCATTTCTGATTGATGAAATTAGAGATTTTACTCTTTTTTTCCTGGTTAGGTTGGCCAAAGGTTTATCTATTTTATTGATCTTTTCAAAAAAACAACTTTTGGATTTATTGATCTGTGGTAAAATTCTTTTGTTTTCAATGTCATTTAATTCTGCTCTGATTTTGGTTATTTCTTTTCTTCTGCTGGGTTTGGGGTTGGAGCATTCTTCCTTTTCCAGTTGCTTGAGATGTCCCATTAACTTCCTCTCTTTCCATTTTCTTGAGGAAGGCTTGCAGTGCTATAAATTTCCCTCTTAGGACTGCCTTTGCAGTATCCCAGAGGTTCTGGTAATTCGTGTCTTGATTGTTGCTTTGTTCCAAAAATTTGGTGATTTTCTTCTCAATCTCGTCTATAACCCATCTATCCTTCAGCATAAGGTTGTTTAGCTTCCATGTTTCTGTATGGGTATGCAAGTTCCTGTTGTTATTTAGTTCAACTTTCATTCCATGATGGTCTGAGAAGATGCAAGGAATAATTTCTATTTTTTAAATTTTGCTGCGGTTAGATTGTGGCCAAGGGGGTGGTCGATTTTGGAGTATGTTCTGTGGGCTGATGAGAGGAATGTGTATTCAGTTTTATGGGGGTGAAATGTTCTGTAGATGTCTGTTAAGTCCAGATGTTGAATGGTTAATTAAATCTAAAATTTATTTGCTTAGCTTCTTTTTGGAGGCTCTATCCAGCACTGCTAAAGTGGTGTTAAAATCTCCAACTGTTATGGAAGTGGAGGAAATGAAGTTGCTCATGTCTGTTAGAGTTTCTCTTATAAATTGAGGTGGGTTCTGATTGGGTGCATATATATTAATAATTGAAATCTCATCATATTGAGTATTACCTTTAACAAATATGAAGTGTCCATCCTTCCTTATTTTGTTGGTTTAAAGCCTATTGCATTTGCGAATATGATTGCAATGCCTGCTTTTTCCTGCTTTCCATTTGCCTGGAGTATGGATGACCATCCCTTCACCTTGAGTCTATATTTGTCTTTTAATGTAAGATGAGATTCTTGTATGCAGCAGATATCTGGCTTGAGTTTTTGTATCCAGTCAGCCAACCCGTGCCTCTTTAGAGGAAAATTTATTTATTTATTTATTTATTTTTTTGCAGTTTTTGGCCAGGGCTGGGTTTGAACCCGCCATCTCGGGCATATGGGGCTGGCGCCCTACTTCTTTGAGCCATAGGTGCCGCCCTTTAGAGGAAAATTTAAACCATTCACATTAATTGAGAATATTGATAAGCCTTTTGAGAGTCCGGTGGACATTTTTAATACTTTTGCGACTGTGGAAGTTGGAATTTGATCAAAATTTTCTGGACGGGTTTACTTTCGTGGTGGAGGATTACTCTGGTCTTTATGGAGGATAGGTCTGAGAATATCCTGGAGAGCTGGTTTAGTTATGGCAAATTTCTTCAGTATGTGAATGTCATTGAAGTATTTAATTTCTCCATCATAAATGAAACTCAGTTTAGCTGGGTATAGGATCCTGGGTTGAAAGTTATTTTGTTTATGGAGATTAAAAGTCGATGATCATCCTCTTTTAGCTTGAAAGGTTTCAGCAGAGAGATCTACAGTTATTCTAATATTCTTGCCCTTGTAGGTGATGGTTTTCTTTCATCTGGCTGCTTTCAGAATTTTCTCCTTTATATTAACTTTAGTGAAATTGATTATGATGTGTCTGGGGGATGTCTTATTTGGGTTGAGTCGTGTTGGAGTTCTGAAACTGTCTGCTATCTGAATTTCAGAATCTCTTGGCATATCTGGGAAGTTCTCCTTCATAATCTCACGGAGAAGAGACTCTCTCTGTGCCTTGTGAAGCCACTTCATCACTTCCAGGGATCGCTATAAGATGAATATTCGTTTTCTTCAAATTATCCCAGAGGTCTCTGAGAGAGTGATCTGTTTTTGCCCTCCATTTCTCTTCCTCTTTGAGAGTTTGGAAGTGTTCGAAAGCTTTGTCTTCAATGTCAGATATCCTTTCTTCTGCTTGCTCCATTCTGTTACTGAGGGATTCTGTTGTGTTTCTGAGATCTTTGAGAACTGCAACTTCTTGTCTCAATGTGTCAAAATCTTTGGTCATTTGGTCTTTGAATTTGTTGAATCCTTGAGATATCTTTTGGGTTACTGCTTGGAATTCTAATTTGATCTTATTTGCTATCCAGATTCTGAATTTGATTTTTGACATCTTAGGTATTTGTTTGTGCATGGGATCTTGTGCTGCGTCTGCCCCATCGATCCTTGGGGGAGTTGATCTTCTCTGATTATTCATATTGCCAGAGTTTTTATGTTGATTGCGCCTCATGATTGTTTTTCACCATTGCCTCTGGCCGTCCTCAGAGTTGGGGAGGTGTCTCTCCAAGATTAGACCCCAGTGAGATCACTCTATTGTTGCTGGATCTTTGTAGGGAGTGACGCTGTGTGTTTCCTTTGAAGCTGCCCCAGCCAGAGAGTTCTGGTTGTGGAAGCAGCTCTGGAGTGTGACACACATAAATCCAGCAACAGGGCAGGAGGTAGTGCACACAGTTCTGGGACTGCCTGGTGCCCTGTGACTTTGGCACAGAGAGCCCAAGACTCCAGCAGTCTCTGGCCAGGAGAAGAGCTCTGCGCAGAGGCACGGAGGGCTCTGGATGGTGTGCAGCTACCAGAGTCCCTGGCCAGATAAGTGGACCGGTGTGGAGGCAGGGAGGGTACAGGAAGGAGGACACAGGGTTGCGCAGCTCCCGCAGTTCCTGGTCAGGGCATGCGCAGGCCCAGCGGGTGCGCATCATAGGTCAGGGGTCACGGCCCAGCTCTTATGGAGGTCTGGGCAGCGCCAAGCCCAGGAGTTTGAGGTTGCTATGAGCTGTGATGTCACAGCACTCTACCCAGGGCAACAGCCCGAGGCTCCGATGTGCCAAAACCGGTCTCACTCTTCCCCTGAGGGTTAAGGCTGTAAGGTAGCTCAGTCCCCACCTTTAGGCTGCTCAGTCATTAGGTTACTAGCTCCCACCCAATCCTTGCTCTGCGACCCTGAGGGTGGAGCTTGTTCGTGCAGTTCTCTCACAATGGCTCCCTGCGGCCTACAGCCGCACACTATTAGCTCCACTCAGCTCAGCGGCTCAGTCTCGGGCCCTAGACAGTGCCCAAAGTTCTCCGCACTCCTGCTCAAGCTCTCCCCAAGGCAGTTCAACTGAGTGCCAAGTCCACAAACACTGAAACAGTTCACAGGTAAGGCCTTTCCTGTTTGTAGTCTCACTGCTGCTTGTACTTATGGCTGCTACTGGGATTAGGTCGATCGAACACACATAACCACTTGCCAGTTTTCCACTGTTTTTGTCTTCCTCTTGGGGTCCAGAAGTCCCTTGCTGACTCCCTGTATCCTCAAAGGGATGAATATAGGCAGATCCCACCAGCCAGAGATGCCTGGAGTCTTATCTCCCCAGATTCACCATGTCCTGTTGCAGGGAAGCTGTTACGTGGCCACCATTTTGGATTGTTTCCCTGTTATACTTTAAAGATCTTGAAAAAATAATACCTCGTTTTATATGGAATCAGAAAAAACCTCGAATAGCCAAGACATTGCTCAGAAATAAAAACAAAGCAGGAGGAATCATGCTATCAGACCTCAGACTATACTATAAATCGATAGTGATCAAAACAGCATGGTACTGACACAAAAACAGAGAATTAGATATTTGGAACAGAATAGAGAACCAAGAGATGAATCAAGCTACTGACTGTTATTTGATCTTTGACAAGCCAGTTAAAAACATTTAGTGGGGAAAAGATTCCCTATTTAACAAATGGTGCTGGGTGAACTGGCTGGCAACCTGTAGAAGATTGAAACTGGACCCACACCTTTCACCATTAACTAAGATAGACTCTCACTGGCTCAAAGATTTAAACTTAAGACATGAAACTATAAAAATACTAGAGGAGAGTGCAGGGAAAACCCTTGAAGAAATTGGTCTGGGTGAGAATTTTATGAGGAGGACTCCCTGAGCAATTGAAGCAGCTTCAAAAATACAGTACTGGGACCTGATCAAACTAAAAAGCTTCTGCACAGCCAAGAACACAGTAAGTAAAGCAAGCAAACAGCCCTCAGAATGGGAGAAGATATTTGCAGGTTATGTCTCCGACAAAGGTTTAATAACCAGAATCCACAGAGAACTCAAACGTATAAGCAAGAAAAGGACAAGTGATCTCATCACAGGCTGGGCAAGGGACTTGAAGAGAAACTTCTCTGAAGAAGACAGGCCCATGGCCTACAGACATATGAAAAAATACTCATCATCTTTAATCATCAGAGAAATGCAAATCAAAACTACTTTGAGATATCATCTAACTCCAGTAAGATTAGCCCATATCACAAAATCCCAAGACCAGAGATGCTGGCGTGGATGTGGAGAAAAGGGAACACTTCTACACTGCTAGTGGGAATGCAAATTAATACATTCCTTTTAGAAAGATGTTTGGAGAACACTTAGAGTTCTAAAAATAGATCTGTCATTCAATCCTATAATTCCTCTACTAGGTATATACCCAGAAGACCAAAAATCACATTATAACAAAGATATTTTTACCAGAATGTTTATTGCAGCCCAATTTGTAATTGCTAAGTCATGGAAAAAGCCCAAGTGCCCATCAATCCACAAATGGATTAATAAACTGTGGTATATGTACACCATGGAATCTTATTCAGCCTTAAAGAAAGATGGAGACTTTACCTCTTTCATGTTTACACGGATGGAGCTGGAACATATTCTTCTTAGTAAAGTATCTCAAGACCTCAGCCCTACTATGAAACTAATTTATGGCTTTCATATGAAAGCTATAACCCAGTTATAACCTAAGAGTATGGGGAAGGGTGAGAGAGAGGAGAGGGAGGGGGAATGATGGGCAGAGGGAGGGTGATTTGTGGGATTACACCTGCAGTGCATCTTATAAGGGTACATGTGAAACTTAGGAAATATAGAATATAAATGTCTTAACACAATAACTAAGAAAATGCCAGGAAGGCTATGTTAACAAGTGTGATGAAAATGTATCAAAGGGTCTTTAAAACCAGTGTATGGTGCCTCATGATCGCATTAATGTACACAGCTATGATTTAATAATAAAAAAAAACAGTTAAAAAAAAGAAAAGAAAAAAAAGATGTCCTGACTAATCAACATAGAAATGAGAAAGAAAGGTAAATATAAGTACAAATTAGATTGTTTAATTATAAGAGCAAATTATGTACAACTTTATGACATTAAGTATACATGTCCAGAAAAAATTTCATGATTGCCTAGAAAATCGATATCAGAACTTAGGTAAGAAAAAAAAAACAAAACTACTAAATAGACTTACAACCTTTGAACCATAGTATGCGACTGACAGGATGGTGGTAACTCAGCACTGGTGACAGGGCCATGGAGTGAGAACAATGAAAGGGCCCACCCTCAGCTCCACACTGCCTCCTCTCATCCTCAGACACTTATGCTAGCATTTTTATCAGACTTCTCAACTTGTACAATATTTTCTGTGCTCTTGCGCAAATATTGACTTGCATGAGGTGCACAGATTTTTTTGATTGAATGAATAAACAAATACATGAAAATAATGTGTACATTACACTTAGATATTTGTTATCTGACACTTCACTAATACCAGGGCCTAAGAATGTGCAGCATGCATGATCCCTTTCAGAATTAGGGATCCAAGTATTCAGGAAATATGTTGGCAGAAACCAGTTTTCTAGTATTGAATCTCCTCCCCTAATATTTTTCCAGCGACTTGCTGCTGTTTGAAAGGAAGGAAATGGAGAAAATCCTTCTCCAGCCTGCTGAAAAACTGTTTACAGTGGCAATGAAGTATCTCCACTCACCCCTGACCCATGGACTGTCTCTGGGGGGCCTGAATATTTACTAAGTGTGGCCCCTTTCCTAAGATTAGTTCACAAGCATAAAGCAGCTATCCACTTGCAACACAGCCTCAAGGACCATTCCCATCTCTGTGCTCTGGGCTCTAATGAATGGCATCTCTCACACCTCAAGGATCATGGCTGCTTTGACTCAGCAACATGTTCACTTTCTCTTGTCAAGTATTTCTTGGTATTATTCCTAGAACTGCTGCTTCTAGAAGATTCATATGGTGGGTAAAGTAGCCAGGTGTCTATAGAGGAAAAACCTGGGAATTAACATTAGTTAGGAATTTGTTAGCTGCCCACTATCATGCCTTATAGGGGTACGTGGGTCTGCCTGGATATCATGTATGGAGATATTCTGGAGAATTAAAACTTTATTAACACATAATGGTGACCTCCCTGGCTGTCATACCTCACCATAGTGAGGCATACTGCTAATATCAGTGATTTGCTGTAGTGTGAACTTACCACACAAATTGGCCCTAAGCACTCATGCTGGAGACAATTACTTGTGGTAATAACAGGTTTCATGCAAAGGCAAGATCATTTCAAGTGAATCTAAAAGTTTGAAACACTCAGTGATCATATCCTAAGTACGTTGTAGATCTCAAATAACAACCAGTGAAAAGTGGAGAATATGTTGATCTGTGCTTACACTTGTAGATCACAGCTAAACGTCCCATTCCTGCTCATTATGCCACTTCCTCCATGATTTAAAAATAGACCTTAATTGTTCCCCAATCCTATCTAAAGCTACATAATCTCACCTGGCTTTAGCAAAGGCGTGCACTCTGAATAAAGCACCTATAGGCTTTAAGACCATTACTAAGACCAGGTACCTGAAACAGTTAGATACAATAGAGTGAAGAAGAGAGACCTTCTGTACAATTTTCAATGTGAAAGTATCCCAGGGTCCTCCTACAACAGTTTGAGCAAAGTACTAGGACCATTTCATGACAGTCATATTATCCCGCTGGTAGTCCTGTGACGGATACAAGATCTCAGAACAAGAAAGTTATGAAGTATGGATTAGAACCAAAAAACTTGTAAAGAATATTTTAAAGCCATTAATCAATCAGAAAACCTAAATATCTAAATTTCCTGGGCTGTGAACCCAGATGTCATCTCAAATTTCCCTTCTTCCGCTCAGCGTAGCACCTAATGCCATTAGCTTCATTTCTATCCTGGGTGCAGGCGACCTATTTTGTCTCCACACAGATCAGTGAGTAACCTATTTGGGTCCTGAATGGTCCACAGGTCATCAGTAGTCTGAGTTTTCTCTTACCGAGGCCCTATGCTGTTCTGTTGAGAGTAAGGTCTGCAGATTACATTTGTGAACTCTGGAAATGATACCGCTCAGATGCTGATATTCCACTGAACCATCAACCAGAAAAATACTCTGAATTTTATTGAATTATCCAGCTCTTTCCCCTTCCCTCCCTTAAATCCATTCAGGTTGCTTGGTAGCTCCTAATCCACAGCCACGACTCTTCTACATCCCCAGCTCCTTTCTCCCTGCCTTCGGTGGTCTTACCTGAATCTTTGCTCTTCCTGAGTGTATTGCTTCCCCTCCAGTGTTTAAGCCAAGGTTGTTTCTATTCTCTTAATTCACATTCCTGATGGAAGGCAATAAAGTTGGAGCACTGTTTTCCCTCTTTGCTGCAGGATCATCTTTGTTTTTCTCACATATCCTGCTTGTTAACAAATACCCTAACATTTCACAGCACATTCTCTTTCATCCTTCTGCCCGTCTCTGCCATCATTTGTCGTTATTCACAGGAGATTCCGGTTCTGGCCCAAGGCCTTGCTCGCTCTCTGTCCCAAATGATGCATAATTGTGGATGAATTCTACATCCGTGTACTGGATTGCTCTGGCCACCTGACTGCTCATAGTCCTAACCATCTTGATCTCCACACCAACCCTTCACTCTCGCGATCACAGCCTGGATCTTAAAGGCTGTGCTTAGTTTCCTGGAATATATTCTGAAATATAATTCTGGAAAATAATTCTGGCTTAACACACTGTTTTGGAGTACAGAATTGTTTATATTAGGCTGTATTTTTTTCTTTGAGTCATTCCATTTTTTTCACAATGAATAAAGGTAAAGAGTTATGTTCACAAGCTTCTGTGAGGTGAGCGTTGTTGCCCAGGAGTGACAAGTAGCTAATAATATGAACAGGGATGGGAATTTGTCATTTCTCATAATGACTGTTTCCATATGGAAATGGCTTGCCAGGCCTATTAAAGTACCAAAATTAATGTAAATGTGTATAGGGATCTTTTGCAATAAAACTAGTTATGACTTGTTCCAAGTATTTTAAAATTAGGGCTGTTAAGTTTGACCATCCTTCACTGTGATGGAACGTGAACTTTTCCACGTGTAAAAATACAAGTACTAAGTGATGTACATTTTCCTCAATAACAAAAAAATAAAAATAAAACCATGCTATTATCAAATAAAATATGTATAGTTGTAATAGCTGTTTTATGCATTATAATGTCATCATTTTTAATTAAATATTTTTATATTCAAAAGTGTCTCTATTTTCCTAGGATTTTAATGGTAATTACCCACATCACAACAACAATATTTATTACAGTTTTCATTGCAAAGGTCCCATATTTCACTTAGATGATTAGTTAAATGAATTTTTATGGATAGCATAAAGATTACCATCATATGTAATAGTATACATATAAAATCATATCTCAAATGCCAAAAGTCAATTTACAAACAGAATTTTGGAACATTAACTATGTTTAAGTAGAACTACCATCTGGATGCTATTATTAAAACTATGTTCTTAAAGTAAGGGTAAAGAATTATGTAGATAAACTATTCCACTGGCGAATCTGCTATATTTAGTCCCAAGAATGTTCAAACTATCACTGCTTCAGTTTTCAGAATAATTTTACCTAAGTGAAAATTTCAATTGCCATGGAGGAAATATAATTGAGTACTCTTCTTTTTAACGTTATGGGAAAATTGATGCTACACCTTTTTTTTCCTTCTGTTATTTTTATCAAGCAACCTAATAAATGTAGCAATTTACCAAAGAGATAATCATGACAAAAAGACCTTTTCAGTATGGAAAAGGATTGTGGCATAGGCAGCTAGCAGCCCGCCCAACACTGTGCTCTGCCTTCCATTGCATAGAGTTAATTTTTGAGGAGTGTTTGACCAGTCATGGATAAACCTACCTAGAGGTAGTGTGGCTATTTGACTAGTTTTGAACTATTATAATGTGAATAAAATGATAAAATGTCATAAATGTGGTTTTAAATTTATTACAAGAAACCAGGAAATGTGTGCACTTTCCCTACAAATTCTTTCCCTTTTTTTGCTGACTCTACAGTTATGATAATGAGACATTAGAAGATGGCAAAGCTAAAGGCTGGAAGAGATCACCAGATAAACGAGAACTGCCAGCTAACCAGAAACTAGCTCAAACTGTTAGGTGAGTGGAAAATAAAATCATATCCTCATATACTTTAAATTATTTTATACAAGTGGTACATATATCTCAAACAGCTCTTCTGACTAATGTGTGATGACTGAATAGGATGAAGGATAATTTCCATGGCTATGGCAGAAAAATGAAGTTACAATATCTTCCGATGGATTGTAATGATTGATCTTGTTCACATCATTACCATGTCCTAACAAAATGTCTAGTCTATCAAGTATAATCCCAAACCATTAAATTTATTCCTAGGTTCAGTGACTTGGGTCTTTGGTTAGGGAAAGAAAAAACTAAGCTGGGTTTTCTATTAAATTTTCAAGGGAGAATCATTTCATGTACTTCGTATAGGCTTCAGTACCTGAGGGAGTTTATAGGAAAGAAAGCCTATAGAACTCAGCACTTCCAAAGCGAGCTGGGCTGTCAAGTTAATAGTCTAAAATTCCACAGTCAGCAGCTCTGCACTAGTGCCTAATGTGAGGACATTTCTTCCTGACCTCTTTCCCTCAGCTGGCTCAAATCTGACACTGCCTCTAACCAACTTCTGGGTCATTAGAAACAACTATTGCCAACCTCTGAATGTCTAAGAAAAATAATACAGCTCAGAATTACCTGTGATAACTCTCCTCACACAGTAAACTTTTGCCCAGATATGTAACATATTTCTTTCTTGGAATGGTGATACATCTAGTTATTTCTACTATAAAGACCTTCATCTGTGTCTTTATCATTTCATTAATTTCTGTTGTAGGTCATATTATTGACCTCAGTTATTTACTCTCTCTTTATTATATGGTTTGTTACACATCTTTACCAATTGTCACATGATTTTCATAACCATGCTTTAGAGAAGAGCGTTCTTGTCCATCCCATCCAGGTCTGAGTTCATCATATAATATAGTTCATACAAATAATCATGAATAGATATAATGTAGATCATGCCTGAGCAGAAGTTTTGGTTGGTCAAGTTGGTCAGCCCTTCTCTCTACTTCCATAAAGAGAAGATATATTCTATGGGGGCCGTCCTTCCACAATGGAGTAGAAATGGAACACAATGGAATGGAAATAAAGCATTGCTGTCTTTTTCAAGCACCTGATATTTTTTGTTGCTTATTTTAGCAATACACACCAGTAAAGAATTAGTAATATATTCAGGAGATTCTTGTGAACTTAGAAGGCTATTTATTGAGAGAGTCAGCAAGCCAACATGAAATGCATATCTTATCACCCCCGGTATGGCAACTCCAGGCCAATAAATTAACTTCTGTAGTCTCATTCTTCATATGTAAAAGAGAATAGTTTATTCCTGACCTGGTAAACTTACAGGGTTGGTAGTAAATAATGTATAAAAAAAGTGTTTTGAAAGTACTGAAGTAACACACAACTGTTGGGTATTATTATTATTCAGCATTACTATCTTTCCTTAAGTATTTCAGCCTCCAGCTTTTTTGTCAAATATAAGGGATTTAGCAATGAATGTTTTCTTTCACTAAATGTTTATCTTGGAGCATGAAGGCTGAAACGAAATATCTGAGCTACAGAAGTAGTTACAGATAAAGATCAAATCATCTGGCCGAGACCATAATTCACCACAAAATTAAAAAAGAAAACACTGTCAGGGTGAGAAAAGTAAAACTTTTCTGCCTTACACGCTAGACCAAAACCGAGGAGACAAAATACCAGAAGGGAAGAGAGTTCCTAAAAACCTAAAATAGTAATAAACTGTATTTGCAAGAGTATTTATAATGTGTGGGACTCTTTGTAAGTCCTTTACATATATCTTACTGTGTACGAATGCACACAAATCTTTGAGGGAGGTACTGGGTTTATCCCCACTTTGCAGATGAAGAAACCGAGGCACAGAAATGAAAGGTCTGAGGTTATAGGGTCAGTAAGTATACAGCCATGTTATCTACCTGTAGACTCTGTGTACCTCATCCTTCCCTTCAATTGGATCAGTGATGCCACAGATCAAAAACATAAAAAAGAGCAGAGTTTCAGAAATTTCAAGAAAACATTTAACTCAATGAGATAAGACTATAAAAGAATATTGATGATAAAAGAAGGTAAACCTATCCATTTCTTGATTAAAAAATATACTGCCACCAATGTGTAAAAACATGGGGGGGTTAAAAAATATACCTCGTTATTATTATTCAAGCCAGTAATTTCCCATTAGGATTCTATTCTGTTTAAAATTAAGAAAATGTCAGATAGATGAACAAATATTTGTTTAGGATTTATGAAAAGTAAAAAGTTACTGTATAAAGCAGTGAACACAAATAGATTAAATACACAAATAATGGCATAGCCAAAACTGGCATTTATGAACATGGGAAATAATATAATTTTAAGAATAATATATATTGAGACCCAAACTGCATCTACACTAAGATCCCAAAAGAAGAATTTCTCTCTGAGGCCAAAATTATAAAGAAATAAACCAAAACATTAACCCGCTTACAACTATTTACATGTGGTGGGATCGTAGGGGATGTTCTCTTCTTTATGGCATTGTGGTCTGAGTTTTTTTTTTATATTCTCAAGAATGAATACAAATTACTTTTATAAAATAAAAAAAATGGAACCTAAACAAGAAGATATATTCTTTGTTTTACAATTACATGTTATGCATGCGTATGTATTATTGAAACAGAAGTAAACAAAGAATATAAATGAGTCCTCCTGTAAGAGATCCCTCAACAGAGTAACAAAGCAACCCACATTCACTCGATGCCTTTATCAAACACACAGATTTGCAAAAACACTATTGTGTGAGGGTTGAGGTGACTCTTGGAACATAACAAAAAGTAAAGCTCACTGTCTTCATAGGGAATTACTCCTGTCATTGATTTAGGGATTGTTTTACTAAGTTATAAAAGAAATTTTAAAAACATGTAAGATGTTTATAGGGATAAAATAATTGAATAGATGTTACTTATAATAAATTGTTATTATAATTTTTATTGCTTTTGTATTTGGGACCATATTACCTAAATAAATAGAACAGATTTTAGTCAAATATATTTATATCTTAGCAAATATATACTTATATATTTATTTCTTTATTATTAATAGTGCGATCCTTTGCAATAGGAATTTGCATCCATTAAGATATTTTCACAAGGTCCATAAAAAATTCTTTGTAATATGTATGTTACTTCAAACGAAATGTACATTATATTCATTCAGTCTACTAATGCGCATATAACCTATTTTATAGGCTTATTTACATTTATTGCAAGATAGGCAACATGAACTCAGAGTTCTACAATATCCACTCTGATGAATTTCAGTGTGCCAAAAAATATACAACTTGTTGCTACATATTTTTAAGAAATTTGATATTTTCATGACATAAATTTCCATTCAGGAATATCGATTAATTTTTAGGCAAAAAGTGTCATTTCTTAGCTTTTATATAATAAATTTTATTTTTTTCAATTTAAGTGAAAAAATAGTTTGCATAGCTACAAGAGTATAATATTAAGTTTATGACCATAGACATTTTAAAGTATTGACCAGTGAGGTGGCTCTTGCCTGTGATCTCAGAACTCTGCGAGGCCCAGCCAAGAGGATCCCTTGAACTCAGGAGTTCGAGACCAGCCTGGGCAAGAGCAAGACCAACTAGTCTCTACTAAAAATAGGAAAAAAAATTAGCCTGGCATTGTAAGGGATGCCTGTAATCCTAGCTACGCGAGAAGCTGAGGCAGGAGGATTGCTTAACTCAGGAGTTTGAGGTTTTATGAGCTAGGCTGGCACCATGGCACTTTAGCTTGGGCAACATAGTGAGACTCTTTAAAAAAAAAAAAAGGAAAGAAAATACATTTATAAGTTTGTCTTGAAATATCTCCCATATTTATTTTTAAGTTTTTAAAATTAAATTGGCAAACTTTATTTAAACCTAATGAATGTGAATAAGCCTGGACTGTGCTGTTTCAGTTACGAAGTTTCACGATAGCACCAGCATTAGGGACTATCTGTGGCGCTAACCAGGCAGGTAAGAGTTCAGTAAAGGTTTTTTAGGCAGTTCTATCACAAACCCCACTGGATGGGCTTACTTCCCACCAATCTCTTGCTAAGCACTGCAATCTGATAAAGATTACAAGTTTTATATATTTTTTTAAGTTACCATGATACCAATGGCAGCAGACAAAAAAAAAAAATGTTAAAAAATAAACCAAACAAACAGCTATACACAGAACTTATGTTTACTGAAGAGAGAGGGACAGAGAGGAAAAGTGAAAATGTTCAGAAACACAACATATATGGTTAAGAATTTAAAAGCATCGGGCGGCACCTGTGGCTCAGTCGGTAAGGTGCCGGCCCCATATACCAAGGGTGGCGGGTTCAAACCCGGCCCCAGCTGAACTGCAACAAAAAAATAGCCGGGCGTTGTGGCGGGCGCCTGTGGTCCCAGCTACTCGGGAGGCTGAGGCAAGAGAATCGCTTAAGCCCAGGAGTTGGAGGTTGCTGTGAGCTGTGTGACGCCATGGCACTCTACCGAGGGCCATAAAGTGAGACTCTGTCTCTACAAAAAAAAAAAAAAGAATTTAAAAGCATCTTCCATTCTGCCCTAATGGCAGCATAATTAACAGCAACAAACAGCTGCCTTGCTGCCTCCCACAGCAGGAGGGTAGTTTTGCAGACCTGACAAGCAGATACGTGAAACATGTAGTATGAAGGAAGAAAGATGAGCAGGTTTTCAGGGCACACTTTAGAGTCCTAGGGTTTCAGAGTGGTATCACCTACATGGCCTGGCAGGACATGTGACTTCTAGCACAGGGGTCCTATAGTTGCGCTGAGAAATAGCATCTCTGTTTCTGACTAGGTGGGCATTGTTAGGTCCCTGTATTTTTTTCCAATAAAATCAACAAATTGCACATAATCAACGCAGCATATTGGGTAGGCCCCAAGAATACCACAGGTGTGACTGCAGTACAGCAGCTCTCACTGGCTTACCCTAAAAGGGGACTCTGATGTGGAATGAGGCCCTCACGGCTCCATTCACAGCACTAGGCTTGCTGTTGCTGGTGGATATTTGTTGGGATTTGGATTGTAACTTGGAATATACAGGTATTCAGTTTACTCTCAGCTGCTGCTGCCTTTAGAGGTTTCTGCTGTGTGTATCTGTCAGGAGTTTTACGTATGTAATAATATTCAGTGATGCCAGCCCATGATTTCCAAGAGAGAAAGTCTGGACATATGTTGTTGAAGTCTTCACCATGTTTTCCCAGTGCTTCTTCAAATAAGCTAGATTCAGAGGCTGACCGCCTCTCCATTTCATCTCTGCATCAAACGGGTCCTTGTAGTGGTACTAAGACCCTAAAGGCACAGCTGTGGCTGTAGGTGCAAGGGGTGCGTAACAAGCAGGTGGAGATCCATACCGGCGCAACAGAAAGAGTTCCTTGTGTTTCAACTGATGTTTCTGTTGATCAGTCAAGTTTGGCTCAAATGTTTTAGATTCTTCTCCAGTTCCTCTGTGTGTGTGTGTGTGTGTGTGTGTATTGTTATGCATCCGATTCCCATTAATGACCTTCCTAGGTGCATACCTTTGCCTGTAATTCATCAGTCTCCTCCAGGTTAGACTCTGACATTGGCCATATTACTTGGCCAATAGAATAGTAGTAGCAAGTTTGATACAAGCAGAGCCCTACAAAATCTCTTGTACATTTCCATTTCTTTGTTCTGTCTTGATAATAATTAATTTGAAAACATCTAAAAAAAAATACTTGGTTGTATGTAATTCGTTATCGTTGCTTAGCATTCCTCTGTACAGATACTCTTTCCTTAACCATTCCATTGTTGATGAACATTTGCACTATTCCAGTTTGAGACATCTAGTACTTGTCTTTTTGTTGTGTCCACAGACCCAAAAGGAATTGTCAGGTTAAAGGGCATACTCATGCTTAGCATTTGTAAATATTACCAAACGGTTTTCCAAAGTAGTTGAACTAACTTACACTTCCAAAAGACTAGGATTATTCTATGTAAGTCACATCCCCGCCAGCATTTCACATTGCCAGGCTTTTTCATTTTGTTTGTAGTATTATCTAGTTAAAAGTTCTAATTCATAGCCTTTTATGATTAATGAAGTTGAACATATTTTTATATAGTTTTTGATCATTTGAGTATCTTTCTCTGTAAAAGAAGAAACTTTTGCCCATTTTCTGTTGATCTTTTTCTTATTAACTTTGACTATTCCTTTACATAATCTAGGAAAAAATGCCTTTTATAGATAGTGCAAATATCTTCTACTAGTGTGTGACTTGCCTCCTTACTCCCCTAGTAGTATGTTTTGAACAGTAGAAAATCCAGATTTTAATGTGAAAAATTTCTTTAACATTTACATGGGGTTAGGGGGAATGTGTGTGTGTGTGTGTGTCCTGATTAAGAAACTTGATCCTAACCCAGGAAAAAATGTATTTTCTCACAATTTCTTCCAAAATTGGTATTGTTTTACATTTAATTTTTGATCTACAATTAATTAGGAAAGATTTTTATATATCAAAAAAGATAAGGATTAATATTTTATTTGTATATCAAATTGATTCAGCATATCATGTGTCAGAAAAAAATTTCCACAGCCTTGTGGTATCAACCTTATCATGAATCAGGTGGATGTACATGTGTGGCTCTGTTTCTGAACTTCCACCTGTTCCATAGTTTTCTATCCTTGTAGCAATGCCCACTGCTCTATCAGTGTAATTTCATGGTAAGCCTCAATGCCTCAATACATTAAGTCCTCCCGCTTAATTTATTTCTCAAGACCATTTTGGATATTCTTAGTCCTATATAACTCCATATGAGCTTTAGAGTCAGCCTACCAATTTTCAGTAGAATACAACATACCCACCTACCTACCAACACACCCCTACTGAGATTTTTATTTGAATTACATTAATGTATAGATCAATTTGGAGATTTGATATTTTTGTAAAATTAAATATTCCAGTCCATCAATATTAATATATTCTCATTTATTTAGCTCCTCTTTAATTAATTAATTTATTTATTTATTTTAGAGATGGGGTCTCACTCTATTCACAGAGAAGCTATTCACAGGCATGATGCCACTTAGGCTTTTTATAGTTTTCAGACTAAAGGTTCATAATTCTTTCGTTAGATGCATTCTTAGATAATTGATATTTATGCTATTGTATATGGTATATTTTAAAAATGTATTTGTATGTAGTCAGTGTTTCTAAACAGAAATACAATTAACTTTATATATTGATCTTGTAGCCAATGAACTTGCTAAATATATTATTAAGTCTAATGTTTATCTATTGGCTCTTTTGGAACATCCTTTTTTTCTTTCTAAATTTTGTATATTTTATTTCTTTTTTGTGGCCTTGCACTATGTAAGAACATCCGGAGAGTATTAAATAATGGTGATTCTCTTCAATTTCAAAAACAAGTGAACATCCTTGTTTTATTATCAAATACAGGAAGAATATATTCAGTAACTCATTATTTAGGATGATGTTTGCTGCAGTTTTTGAACTGTTCCTTATCACACTAGAGAATTTTCTCTCTATTCCTAGTATGTTAATACTACCTTTAAAATTATGAATGGATATTGGTGTAATAAATTTTACTTAATTTGAGAAAATTGGCATTTTCACACTTCTTCATTCTTCCTGACTACAACACAGTCTTCATGCAAATCCTGTTTTCAGTCCTTCAGTGGAATCCTATAATTTTCTTAAAACAGGTACATATTTTTCCATTCACAAGTGTTCTGTGGAATTTAATAATTCCATTATAAATAGGGTTGTTTTTTTAATCCATCACATTTTCTAGCAGGTTAGGATATAAGAGAGAATTTGACTTTTTTCCCATTTAAAATGTATCTGGTCATTGTATTCTGCCTTGAAATTTCCTATTAATGTAAGGATAATTTAGCTAATGTCTTTTTATATTCTAGGAATATGACAGATAACAAAAGAAAGATTAATTTTTCTCTTCCTTATCAAGAAGTAGAACTCTTAATGCTGTTTAATGTCCTTATCAGTTAGGGCTTTCCAAAGAAACAAAGCCAGTAGGAATAATGTATTTTCTATTGATATATGCATTTAATATAGGAATTGGCTCACATGATTATGGAGGCTGAGAGCTCCCACGATCTGCCATATGTAGGCTGGATAGCCAGGAAAGCCAATGGTGTAATTCAGTCACTATCCATAGCCTGAGGATCACAGGAGCCGATGATGTAAGTGCTATTCTAAAACAGAAGACCTGATGTCTGAGGGCAGGACAGTACTGAAGTCCTAGCTCAAGAAGACAGGTTGATTTTACCCTTCCTGTACCTCCTCGCTCTACTTAGGCTATCATCAGTGGATTGGATGGTGCCTATCCAGGTAACTGAGGATGATCTGTACTCAGTTCACATCTAATCTCTTCTGGAAAGACCCTGTAGACACACCTAGAAATAATGCCTTACCAGCTCTATGGGTGAAGGAGCTCAGAAAATTTCACTCCAAAATATAACTCCTTGGTACGAAGAATGTTTTGAATTAAAGATCCTCGGAAGGGATTTTCCCTCTACTTGAATAACCAGCTAGACCATCAAAAGAAAAACTGATTTCCTTTCCCCCCTGCTATTTTCTAAATATGTTGCAAAAAGGAAGATCAAGAATGCAACCAGACCTGGCCTGAATTATTTTAATTGTAATATCTGTCTCTCAGGTTAAATAACAAATCAATCTGTGTCCCCCATCCAAGCAACCATTTATTGCACCTAAATAGAATTATCTATATTCCTCATTTCCTTCTCTCCTCTAAAAGGAGGGTGTATAAATTTCTGGACCTCACTGAGATATTAAGTAATCACTCTGTGATTCTCTCCAAGTGTGTGGTAAATAAACCTCTTTCTCTTTTTAATCTGCCTTAATTATGAATTGATCTTTCAGCAAATGTTTGAGGAAGGAGAAATTTCCTCCCCACCACCATATGGGCATTCCTTAGCCCAGTGAAGCTGGCACTTAAAATTAACCCTCACAATGACCTATTGCAACGACCTGACTTTCTAAAGTTCTAAATAAAATGTTCATTGATGAATGAACATTATTATTTTGTTGCTGATTTAGTACAGAAGGACCCTAGAATCTCATCGTTATGAATGGTTTTAATTCTCTGTTGAAGATCGATATGCTTCATTATGAAATGAGAGCTTTTTTCTGTAACTAGTTTTCCCACACATTTTTTTCTCGAAAAATTAGATATGGGATTCTTGCTGGATAAAACATTTAAATTTAAGACATGAAACTATAAAAATAATAGAAGACAGTATAAGGAAAATGCTTGGAGATACTGGCCTGGAAAATACATTATGACGAAGACTACCCGCCGGGAATTTCAGCAACACCAAAAATAAATAACTGGGATTTGATCAAGCTAAAAAGCTTCTGCACAGCTAAGGGCACTACAAGCAAAGCAAACAGATAGCCTTCAGAATGGGAGAAGAGGTTTGCAGGTTGTGATTCTGACAAAGATCTGATAACTAGAATCTATGGAAAACTCAAATTAATCAATAAGAAAAGAATAAATAACCCCCTTTCTTTGTGGAAAATAGACTTGAACAGAAACTTCTTTGAAGATGACAGACAAAAGGCCAATAAACACATGAAAAATACTCATTGTCTTTAATCATAAGAGAAATGCAAATCAAAACCACTTGGAGATATCACCTAACTCTAGTAAGATTACCCCATATCACAATGTCCCAAGACTGCACACGTGTGGATGTGGAAAGAAAGGAACACTTTTACACTGAAGGTGGGATTGCAACTAATACAACCTTTATAGAAGGAAGTATGGAGAATCCTCAAAGAACTAAAAGTTGACATTCCATTTGATCCCGTAATTCCATTACTAGATATCTTCCCCCCAAAAAACAAAAATCATTTTACCACAAAGATATTTACATAAGAATTTTTATTGTAGCCCAATTCATAATTGCCAAGTGGTAGAAGCAATCCAATGCTCATGGACCCATGAATGGATTAACAAACTGTGGTACATGTATACCATGGAATACTATGCAGCCATAAAAAGATGGAGACTTTACATCTTTCATGTTTACCAGGATAGAATTGGAACACATTCTTCTTAGTGAAGTGTCTCAAGAATGGAGAAAAAAGTATCTCACGTATTAATATTATTATGAAACCAATATATAAACACACATTCATATGAATGATAAAACAAATATAGTCTAGCAAGGGGGAGGATGATTGCTAATAAGAGGGAGGGCTTTTGCTGGGATGTCACCTAATGTGAACAATGCAAGGGTATAATTCAAATTAACTGAGAGTAAATTTTAAATGTCTTACCACAAAACAAGTGAGGTGATGGCTCTGTTAATCAGTTTGAATTAAACGTTCCACATTGTATATCAAATCATTACATTGTACCCCATAAATGCATACAGTTATGATTCAATTAAAAATTTTTAAAAATCAAAAAATAGATATTGAAAGTTTCATGCTTTTTTCATAATGCACCAATGGGCTGTTATAATTAGACAGATTAATTGTGTATCTTGGTATATATATTATCTTCTTATTGTAGAATTATTTAATATTCTGTTCCATTATTGTTGCTTCTAGTATTATATTTATTCTTTTAACTCTATATTCATAAGTCTAGTTAGTTTAGCTCCTTTTAAATAAAGTGTGAATTCTTAATAACATATTCCCTTACAATAACTAAGATATGTTATAAATTAGTGTTTTCCTAAAGAAAGAGTAGAAAAAATTAAATTACAGTAGAACACCACAAGTTGACCACCTAAGGGACTTGAACAAACTGGTTAATTTATGGAGGTGGTCAGCATAAGGAACTAGGCCTACTGTACTGATAGATAGGTATAGTGCATGTCCAGACTATGAAAATTGCGTCAACTTAAGAAAGTGGTTAATGTAGGGAGGTCGTCAACCATGGAGGTTCTGAAAAAAAGAAGAAAAAGAAAGAAAAGAAAATGAGAAAAACTAAAATGTGTTATAGAATTTTTGAAACTTCCATCACAAAAATTTTTATGCCAAGACAAGGCTCAGTACATTTGATTGTAATACTTAAATACTTCTATTTACCATGTTCAAAATATATCCATGTGGAATGTGTTCTTAGGGGAAAACCTTACCATTTTCTAGCCATAGATACATTGGAAAATGATGTGATATAATCAAACTTCAATTTCCTCATCTAAAAAGCTTTTATAACAATACCATCTCTAATTGTCTCACTAGGTAACTATAAAAATAAAATAAGATCTCCCATTGCTTGCAGAGTAAATACCCTTTATAAAGTTGTTTCGTATAGGTCTGTTGATAGCAAAGTCTGTTTTTGTTTCTTTGAGCAAGCATATCTTTACCTTGTATTTTTTAACTTTCACTTTAAATTCTAACTTCATGGAAGTCTGATGTACACAAGACAACTATTAATTGTTAGTGTCTATCTTACATTTCTTTTTCTTTTTTTTGAGACAGAGTCTCATTTTGTCACCCTGGTAGAGTGCCATGGCCTCACAGCTCACAGCAACCTCAACCTCTTGGGCTCAAGCTATTCTCTTGCCTCAGCCTCCCAAGTAGCTGGGACTACAGGCACCCGCCACAACAGCTGGCTATTTTTATTTTTTGGTTATAGTTGTTGTCGTTTGGCAGACCTGGACTGGATTTGAACCTGCCAGCTCCAGTGTACGTGGCTGGCGCCCTAGCTGCTGAGCTACAGGTGCTGAGACTCTATCTTAGATTTAGTAAATTTTGACACTTGTGTCCACCAGTATTATAACATTCATTTGAAAAGATGCTAGAGGTGGTGGGTTCAAACCCAGCCCTGGCCAAAAACTGCAAAAAAAATAAAATAAAATAAATAAATAAAATAAAATAAGATAATGCATGTGAAATTGCCTCATAAACCTTGAAGACCATAAAATGCTGCGGAATATTTTGAATAACTAGTGTTGACCATAAAATTTCAACATCTGCCCTTGTCACCTGCCTATAATTTAAGAGGGATGACTGATGCAAATAAATATATAACTAGCAAGAATTAAAATGCTGAATAAAAGGAAAAATCACAAAATGGATATAATTGATATACTATTGAAAGTTTTAGTATGTAGCTAAACATCACTCTCTCCCCTCCACTATTCCTACTGATATCAACAGCTACATTGAGAATCCACCCAATTTCCTGGCCTCTCAATTCTTTTAATTTCTCATTGGCAATATTGTGTTTTCAACCCATTTGTCTTAATAACTGTATACCATCCAAAATCTCAGCTTCAAGCACCTTAAGCTCAGACCATTGCTCTAGTTTTTCAAGCCTATTCCCTCCTGTACCAGTATCAACAATTTCCTCCAGTTTTCTACTACTTAAGCCCATTCCTCTCGCTCTCTTCTTCCACACTTGTCTTAGATTTCACTGTCCAAATCAAAAACTTTTCTTTGTAAACACCCTTCACTTCCTTGTTCCTACCTCTGTCATCTCTGTATCCAGAGGTTAGAATTCCTACGCTGTTTAAATTTAACTGTTACATCTGTGAGTACGATCTACCAGAAAGCTAAAAGCTAGCTTGTTATAGATTAGCTTCAGCTTAAATGGTTAATGAGAAGCCTGAGCTAAACCTCAGGCAGTCTGCTATGCCATTAGATTACCCTCCTCAGTTCACTATCTCACCCTTCAAGAACATGACTAATTCACATCTCTTTCCTGAAAAATGTAATACTCACTCTTCTCCTTACTTTTATCTGATAACTAGTCCTTATTTCACTAAGACAATAAAACGTATAATTAGAGAAGTTCCGCAGGCCTCTACAACACTTCCAATAATCCTCAGCCTTCACTCTTGTTACTGTAAAAGGCCAACCCACCACTTGTGCCTAAGATCCCTTTTCCTTTACCTACTAAAGGAAATTTGACATCTCCCCCCTTTTACCTATATTTTCAATTTTAGCATTTCTACTGGGTTATTCTCATTATACTACAAACATTCTTATCATATTCCAACTTTTGAAAAGCCCTCTATGATTACCTAATTCACAAACAATAAGAAATTCCCAGACAAGTAATAATGCTGGTGAAGATGTGGAGAAAAGGGAACCTTCCTACACTGTTGATGGGAATGTAAATTACTGCAACCACTATGGAGAACATTACAGAGGTTCCTCAAAAAACTACACATAGAGCTACCAATGGCCAGCCATCCCACTGTGGGGCGTACATCCAAAAGAGGGGAATTCAGTATATTGAAAAGATACCTGCATTCCCAGGTTTGTGGCAGCACTAGTCACAACAGCAAAGATTTGGAATCAATATAAGTATCCATTAATGAATGAAAGGATAAAGAAAATTGAGGCGCATACATACAATTGGATATTATACAGCTACAGCAAAGGTTGACATCCTGCCATTTGCAACAACATGGATGGAACTAGAGAATCTTATGCTAAGTGAAATAAACCAAGCACAGAAAGACAAATCTTCACATGTTCTCACTCATCTGTGAGAGCTGTATGTTAAAAACATCTCATAGAAATAGACTATAGAATGATGGTTATCCGAGGCTGGAAAAGGTAGGGAAAGGATAAATATAGTGCAAAAATACAGTTAGAAAGTTAGATAGGATGAGCAATGTTTGATAGCAAAACAAAATGACTATAATCAACAAGTTAGAGAATACTTTAATATAACTAAAAGAGTGGAGTTGGAATGTTCCCAACAAAAATGAATAATAAATGCCTGAGGTGATGTGATAGATACCCAAATTTTACTGATTGGATGAATTCACATTGCATGCCTATATCAAAACATCACATGTACTCTATAAGGATATACGATTATTATGTAACTATAATATTAAAATCAAAAAAATAAAATAAAAAATGCATCTTCACCATCTATAGTAAAATTACTGAAATTACCTATATTTGCTGAATCCACTTGCTTTCCTCTTATTCTCTCCCAAACCCACTCCAGTGAGGTTTTTATTCCCTACTCCTCTCTTAAAATTTGCTTTTCTCAAGTTAACTTCTAGATTGAAATTCAAAATAACCATTTCTAAATCTTTATTTTCATTGATCTCTCAGCAACATTTTATATATTTAATTATCCCAGTTTTAGGTGATATCCCAAGGCTGCGTTTTTCACATTCCAAAGTGAAGACGTCCAATAAAAAAAGGTGTGCAAAAATATACTCAAAACTGCATATTTTTTAATTCTCAGGGCTGACCCCCAATCTTTATCTTTAAAAGAATTTTGAAGAGGCAGAGATATAGGTCAGAGGTTAAATAGAAACATTTTATGTGGGGCGACACTATACTGCTACAGCCTTGCTCTTCAGCCTTATGGGGGAAGGTTTTTCACATCTTCAAGTAAGACTAATGTGTAAGAATTCAACAACATATTAAAAGCATCATTCATAATGATCAAGAAGGATTTTTTCCCTGGAATACAAGGATGATTTCATGTGCACGAATAAATAAATGTGATATCCCACATTAGCATAACAAAAGATAAAAATCAAATTGTCATCTCAATAGATGCAGAAAAGATATTTGGCAAAATTGAATAACCTTTCATGATAAAAGTCTCAACAAATTAGGTATAGAAGGAAAGATACTCAACATAGTAGAGGCCATATACAGTAAGATCATAGCTAACGTAATACTCAGTGGTCACCTTCTGAAAGAAAGCCTTTCCTTGAAGACCAGGAAGAAGAAAATGGTGCCTACTCTTACCACTTCTATTCAATATAGTACTAAAATCTTAATTCAAGCAATTATGAACAAAAAGCTATTCTAATCAAATGAAAGAAGCAAAATTGTGCTGTTCGTGGCGGCTCAGGTCTATAATCCTAGCACTTTGGGAGGCTAGGATTAAAGACGGAGGATTGCTTGAGGCCAGCAAGACCCCATTTCTATAAAAAAGAAAAGAAAAAGAAAAATTATCCAGGTGTGGTGGTGCACACCTGTAGTTCCAGCTAGGTGGGAGGCTGAAGCAGAAGGTTTGCTTGAGCCCAGGAGTTTGAGATTGCAGTGAGCTATGATGACACCACTGTACTCTTGCCCAAGCAACAGAGTAGATTCTAATTCAAAAAAATAAAAAAAGTAAAATTGTTACAGATGATACAGTCTTACTTAGAGAAACCTTAGAGAATCCACCAAAAAACTTTTAAAACTACTAAACAAATTCAGTCGAGTTGCAGCATACACAATCAACATACAAAAAACTGTTAGCTTTACACACTGACAACAAACCACCCAAATTTTTTAAAGTCCCATTTTTTTAAGTCCCATTTGTGATAGTATCAGAAAAAATGAAATACTTAGGAATAAATTTAACTAAAGAAGTAAGAGATCTGTATACTGAAAGCTATAAGACATTGATGAAAGAAATTGAAGAAGATATTAATAAGGGGGAAGAGATGCCCTGTCCACAGGCTAGAATCATTAATATTGTTAAAAATGCTCAAACTGCTTAACATGTTCTACAGATACAATACAATATCTATAAAATTTCAATAACAATTTAAAGAAATAGAAATAAACAATCTTAAATTTTTATGAACCACAAAATAACCTGAGTATCCAAAGTAATCTTGAAAAAAGAAGAACAAAGATAGACACTTTGCATTTTCTTATTTTACACTGTATTACAAAGCTATACTAATCAAAACAGATTAAAAGAAAATATAAAGAAGTTAGACTACATCAAATTAAAAAGCTCTGCACAGCAAAGAATACAATCAAGAAAAAGAAAAGATAAACTATAGAATGGAGCACAGAATTGCAAACCATATACCTGATAATGGATCCAAAATACACAAGGAACTCACAGAACTCAAAAGCCAAAAACAAATAACCTGACTTTAAAATGTGCAAAGGATTTGCACAAGCATTCTTGCAAAGAAGATACACAAATGGCCAGCGGGAATATGACAAGATATTCAACAAAAATAATCTTTAGGGAAATGCAAATGAAAACCACAAGGAAACATTACCTCACACCTATTAGATTGACTGTTACGAGAGATAACAACTATTAGTAAGGGTGTGGGAAAGGGGTAACCTATGTATATTGTTTGTGGGAATATAAATTGATATAGCCATTATGAAAAACAGCCTCAAGTTGCTACAAAAACATTAAAAATGGGACTACCATACAACACAGAATTTCTAGGTGTACTAAAAGCTTTCCAGAAAGTATCCAGCCACGTATGTCTCTATTTTCATATTACATGGCTGGATACTTACCTGACCGCCCTTATGTATTCAAAGGGAATGAAGTCAAAATATCTCAAGAGTTCAAAGAGGTCTATGCACTCTCATGTTATTTGTAGCCTTATACACAACAGCCAAGATACGAAAACAATTTAAGTATCTGTCAATGGAGAATGGATAAAGAAAAAAATATAGTGGAAGAAACTTTGGACATATGCTATAGTATGGATGAACCTGGAGGCTATTGCACTAAATAACATGAACCAGTCACAGAAAAAAACACGTAACATGCTATCTCCCTTACATGTGTAAATGTAAAAATTTATACTCACAGAAGCAGAGAGTGAAGTGTTGCTTGCCAGGGGGTGGGGACTGAGGGAAATGGAGTTATGTTTGTCAAAAGGTACAAAGTTTCAGTTACAAAATGAATACGTTCTAGAGATCTACTGTAAGAGCATGACCACTTTAATGCTGTGTCGTATGCTTGACACTGGCTAAGAGAGTAGACCTTAAACCTTTGTTTGTTCTTACCAAATAAACAGAAAGACAATACTGTGAGGTGATTAATTCACTGATTATGGTAATCATTTCACAGTGTGCAGGGTGATCATGTGGCATGCCTCAAATCTATATACTTGTTTATTATACCTCAATAAGCTGGAAAACGAGAGAGAGCAGATGGAGGAGGAGGAAGAGAGGGAAGAAAAGAATAAAAAGAAACTTCAAAATCTTTTCCACCTAGAGTTATTTAGAATATTGTATTAGTTTCCTATGATTGTCCAAACAAATCATCATAGACTGAGTCAACAGAAACAACAGAAATTCATTTGTTTATAGGTTTGGAGGTCAAAAGATCAAAATCAAAGTGTTGGCAGGGCAGTTTTCACTTTGTTCCTATGGCTTCTGAAAAATGCTGATCAAAACTCAACGAAATACCTCTTTCCACCTGTTAGGATGGTTACTATTAAAATTTTTTTAAAAAGCAAATAAGATATGTTGGAGAGTATGAACCTAAATTAGAGCCTTTGTGCACTGTGAGTGGGAAGGGGAAATGAAAAAGTTGCTGTGGAAAACAGTTGAGTGTTTCCTAAAAAAATGAAAAATCTAATTACTAAATGACCCAATAATGCAACTTCTTAATATATGCCCCAAAGAATTAAAAGCAGGGCCTTGAAGAGATATTAAAGCAACTCGAGTATCCATTGATAGATGAACAAGCAAAATGTGGTAAATATGTATACAATGGAATATGTACATTATTCAGCTTTACAAAGAAAGGAAATTCTGTCACACGCTATGATGTAGATGAACTTGGAAGACAGTACGCTAAGTGAAATAATCAAGTCACGACAAAAGACTGAAACACCTAGTAATGAAAACTCATAAACAAAGTAAATGAGCTGCTATCATTTTTCTGGGAGAAGAGGACACGAGGAGATATTGTTTACTGGGTATAGAGTTTCAGTTTTCCAAGGTGTAAAGAGTTGTGGAGACGGAAGGTGGTGATTACTGCACAACAATACAATGAACGTATCACCACCGTACAGCCAAAAATGGTTAAAATGGTAAATTTTGTGTTAAAATTAAAATTTAACTAAAATTAAAATTTAATGAAACAAAACTTAGAATTAGTACCCACTACACCTTTTATTTTTTCTTTCTTTTTTCCCCTCCCACCTTCTCTTCCTCCCTCTTTCTTCATTCCTTCTTTTCCCCTTTCCCTTCTTCTCCCCTTCCTTAACTGCCTTCCCCTCTGCCCACCTGCTTGCCTACCTGTCTGCCTTTGCTGCTCATAACTCAATAAAGACATTTTTTATGATATCCTGAAGGATATTACAAAACCCTCTAAGATGTCCCTAGCCAAAACTAGAAAAACAAAATGTGACTGGTCCAAGAGTATAGATAACTACAATATGTTGTTTATTAAATTTTCATTTTTCCAAAACTCTTATGACTAGACTTGAGCATTAACCACTATAATTTTTATCACAGGTACCTTAGAGTAGCGCTCTGCTCCAATAATCATTACCCTAGACTGAGTCAACAGAAACAACAGAAAGCCTCAATTCATAAAGCATTTGGTTACTTAGTGCTCATGACGTATATGTCACAGTTCAAGCACTTGATGGAGAAAAATATTAAATGAAGTGCACTTGTTTTGAAGATAATTTTATTTAACATCTCCAAAGCAGGGCATAATTAAGTTACTCTGTCATACAAAATGATGGAGGCTTTAAATAAGTAACAGCTGGTGGATGTTGGAGCAACTGCAGGGCAGCTGCAGGGCAGCCCTTGGCAAGGACAGCTGTGCAAACCCAACCCATGCAGTATGCTAACAGCCTTAGGTTATGACTAAGGAAATCACTGAAATGGAATGACACCTAGAAAAGCAAATAATCACCAAGTCCTTAGAGCTCTTAGCATGCATTTCAATAGCATTAATGCAGAAATATTAATAATAAGTGCTTATCTATCATTCCTGTACGAAAATGTGTTTCTTACGTCCAGATAAATTTAGTCAGGTCATTGCAGGGCAATGAACACATTTTATGAAAATGTGCTTCCATTTTAAAATGCAACTATGACTCAAAGGCCATATTTAATGCAAACAAGAAATTAAATTCAATGTATTCATTATGTAAATATTGGCAAAGTAGTATTTTTAGAAAGTTATGCTGAATCCTTATATTAAAAAAATCCAAATTTTATTTTATTAAAGGCTTTTGCACAGATATTTATGCCATCAGATTTGCAACAATGACCTTAAAATGTTAAGAGTTGCCCTGCATAAAACAAATATGCTATTAAAAATGTTAAATGATTGGCTTCCTTTTTGGAAAGCTAAGTAAGGCTGGATTTGCATGGAACTAATATTGAAAGTTTTTGTCAAAACTTTTTATTGTCTTTTTTAATTTCAAATTAATATGAAGGTATAAAATTTTAGGTTACATTGTTTTCAATTCTAAGGTAAAAAAAGTCATACAAATTAGAAAAAAAGCTTGATATTGTCACTCAGTCTACATGTCAACAAGGAGGAAAAGTGAGTTTGATCTGTGCACTTGTATTGTGCTTAAATTGTACTGTTGATCTTTTTGACTTGAAAGTATTGATAGTTACCAGATGAACACTCCTAACTAGTATTTTTATTATGTCATTTACTAAGCAGACATTTACTATGCAAGACCTATTAAGCAAGATAATTTCAATAAAACAAGCATGTTCAAGTGCTACTCTGGGTTAAGCACAAAATTTCTGTCCTCAAGAAACGTAGCAACCACTAGGGAAGATGGATACAGAAATGGGAAGTGTCATAATGTGCAGTAACACATGACTGAGAGTTCAGCTATAGTTTCCCAAGAGAAACCTTGTCAGATATAGGCACACACACACACACCCACTGCAAAAAAAAAAAAACAAAAACCAAAAGATTTTTATGAGCAAAGAAAGAACACAGCTAAGGCTTGAAGGAACAAAAATAAAATCGCATAGCGAGGTGTGTCCTCAGTTCCCATACATAACTGCTTCATGTGCAATGATGATCGTGTCTGGAAAAGAAAGCAAAGGGGCCCTTTATCAGAAGTGTTTCAGAGAGTTAAGGAGCTTGGTCTTTGAGAATATTTACACAAGAATTAAAACCAGAGCTCTCAATTGTAGTACAGAGGCTTTGTGGTGCAAGGGAAACAAAATTGAAGATTCAAAAATCTCCCCTGCTTACTCTTCTGCTTAATTAATAGTTCTCAATCATTTTGGCCCTCAAATCCCTTTACAATCTTGCCAACATTGAGGATAGCTGAGTGCTTTGGGTTATGTGGGTTGTGTCTGCAAATATTACATATTTAAATAAATATTTACATATTTAAATGAATACGTTATTTTTATTTTATTTAAAATATTTTTAATTTTATTCAAAATTAAAACTAAGACATTATCAAAATTATTGCTGAATTTAAAACGACAATGGCAAGCCCATTATATGTGTATAAAGTAATACATTTTATGAAAATAACTATTTTTTCAAAGCAAAGCATTATTGAGGAGTGGGTTTTTGCTTTTTACAGTTTTGCAAACATCTGTAATCGTTGGCTTAATAGAAAATAATTGTATTCTTGTATTGTCTTCTAGATTCAATCTATAAGTTGTTTTTGTTGCAGTAGATAATGAAAATCTAGCCCCACACAAGTAATATAGTTAGAAAATAGAGGAGTATTTTGTTTATTTTTATTTTTATTTGTGATCAGTGGGGTCGAACTACGTTGCTCAGGCTATTCTTGAACTCCTTGCTCACCCAATTTTCCTACCTATTCCTAACACATAGCTGGACCCACCTGCGTATGCTACATGTACCATACATGGCTTGGAGGATTATTTTACTAACTTTTATAGATACTTCTTTTTGGTACTACCATATTACTTGACTGTTGCTTAAAGGTTAATTGCAGTGCATAATCTAAAACAATATCAATTACCTTCTCTGTACTATTACATTAAGATTCACTTTGAATGACCTTTCATCTGTGCATTCGTGATGATTTTACAATATCATTCATTTATCTTCTGGTAAATATTGGTTCACTAAACTATAGAAGCCTTTCACGACATGATTGCAAGAGGGACTTTACCTAACAATTGCAATCAGTGTAACCTGGCTTATTGTACCCTCAATGAATCCCCAACAATAAAAAAAAAAGAAGCCTTTCACATTGATGCATTTATTATATACCATCAAAAAGTTATATTTATTAATATCACTGATCTCATCTTAAAAATACTTTAGGAATTAAAAAGCTACTAATATTATGGTGATGAAATTTCAAAATCTTCCTTTTTACTTGAAAGTCCAAATTTTATCATTGGCAACAGACACTGTTGGTTGTTTTCTTTGAAGTAACAAGCTTATTCCATTCATTTTCAGTGGAAGTATCTGTCATATATCCGAGTTTGAATGACCATAATTTATCTTTCAATCATGCTTTCAAGTAAAAATGGCATTCTATGAAAACAGCCACTGGATGGACTTGCCACTCATCCTCCAAAGAGTTTTTCCTTGAGGTAAGCATCCTACTTTGGTAAGTATTAGGAGTAATTTTTCATCACTTTCATCACATAACAATTGGGTGAATTGAGATTTAGTAAAATTAATAATTCTGACTGCTTCATCAATAGCACTGTACTGAAACTGGGCTCTTTTAAACTATAAGTGCACGGCAGTGAAAAACTTCCTTGCTATGATTTGGCTATTTGACCCCTCCAAGTCTCCTTTTGAAGTGTGACCCCCATTATTGGAGATGGTACTTAATAGGAGGTGTTGGGTCATGGGGATGATCTCTCATGAATAGACTAACACCCTCCTTGGGGGAGGGAGAGTGAGTGACTCCTGGCTCTATTAGTTCCTCAGAGAGTTCCCGCCCCTCCCAGCAAGAACTGGTTGTTAAAAAGATCTTGGCATCTCCCTCCATTTTCTCTTTTGTTTTCACTCTCACTGTACAATCTCTGTAAGCCAGCTCCCCATTATCCTAACACGCTCACCACAAACCAAGAAGATGACGACACAGAACCTTGAGCCAAATAAGTCTCTTTTTTAATAAAAGACCCAGCCCAGGTATTCCTTTATAGCAGTGGTTCTCACCCTTCCTAATGCCGCAACCCTTTAATTCAGTTCCCCATGTTGTGGTGACCCCCCAAAATAAAATTATTTTCGTTTTTACTTCATAACTATAATTTTGCTACTATTATGAATCGTAATGTAAATATCTGATATGCAGGATGTATTTTTATTGTTACAAATTGAACATAAAGCATAGTGATTAATCACAAAAACAATATGTAATTATATATTGTGAAATATTTATTTCTAATTACAAATAAATGAAATTTTGTCTTGAAGCATGGTGTAGCATGGGTAATGTTCTTAATATAACAATGGTAAACAACATTGCTACATTTTGCGACAGTATGCATAAAAAGCCAATGTCAGTGCTAAGGTCGCAATTGCTTCTTTCTCACCAGATCAGAAATTCTCGGGGCAGTCTTTGCAAGAGCACAACGAAGATCACCTTCTACAACAAGTCTACATCTGTATTTAGACTTGATAACCAACAAGCTGGAAAATCCTGTTTCACAAAAATATGTTGTTGGAAATGGAAGAAGGCAGCGCAACACAATCTCAGAACAGAACATTACTGCAAACACTTGATCCAGAATTTTGTAGAGAAATCAGTTTTCACTGCATCACAGTTAATAAGTTCAATGAACTCCTCTTGTGCTGTCTCAGGAACAGCTTCAGCTTTGACTGTGAATGGGCTTCTGGCAAGAGCAAATGGGGTGTCAGGTAGATTTGGAAAGTATGATGAAATTTCATCTGCAAGCATGTGCAAGTGTTCTTTTACAGAAATTATCATCCTAATCCTTTTGTCTGGTTCAATGTCACATTCCTCAAAGAAAGCAGATAAGGTAAGCAACATGTAAATTTTATTTTTATGCAATTTTTTTTTTTTTTTTTTTTGCCAAAGCTCAAGTTTCATTGGGAATGATTGGATCTTTTTAGACAAAGCGAGGCATGTTGCATTTGGTCCTTGCAGTGATAAATTTAACTTATTCAAGATGGCAAAGATGTCAACCAAGTAAGCTATTTGCAGTTCACCTTTATTGCTGAAAAGTGCTTCGAACTGTGGTCCTGCTTTCTGATTAAAAAACATTTTAAGTTCATCATGAAGCTCAAAAACATGTTTTAAAACTTTTCCTCTTGACCACCATGTCACTTCAGTGTGAAATGGGAGAGCATTGTTTGACGCATCCAACTCATTGCACAGTTGTAAAAACAATCGATTGTTTAAAGTGCTCAACTTTATAAAATTGATAGAACTTATGATGCTTTCATTATTTCTTGTAACTCTTGTGGCAGCATCTTCGTTGCTAAAATTTGCCAATGAATCATACAGTGAGTTCCCATGACTTTTGCTGACTCATTCAGTACCAAATGTTGAAGTTCAGATCGACATCCTAGCGTAGCTGGAGCACCATCTGTGCAAACACCACAAACCTTTTCCCAAGAGATGTTAGGCTCTTTCAGAAATGAACCAACTGTGTCAAATACATCATGTGCAATAGTTGTTATTGCAAGAGGTTTGCAGAAAAGAAACTCATCTTTAAAGTCACCGTCATTAATATACCTCACGTAAACCAGTAACTGTGAACAGTCTGCAACATCTGTAGATTCATCAAGCTGGATACTAAATATCAAAAGTGGAGCAGATTTAATTTCCTGGATTACCTGATTGAGAATATCAGCGGACATGTCATCTATTCTTCTGAGGACAGTGTCGTTAGATAAGGAAATCACCCTCAATTTTGTAACAAATTTGTCTCCGATCATAATTCGAATAGTGTCTTTGGCCGCTACCCTGTTTCCCCGAAAATAAGACACCCTCCGAAAATAAGACCTACTTACAGGAAAGATAAGACGTCCCCTGAAAATAAGACCTAGCGCATCTTTGGGAGCACACCTTAAAACAAGACACTGTCTTATTTTTGGGGAAACAGGGTAGCAACAGTAAATCCTCAGCAATGGTGTGAGGTTTCATAGCTCAGGCGATTCTGAGTGCCACCAAATATGAAGCTTTAATGGCTGCTATGTTTTGTTTGTGGTACTTGCCACCAGTGCCACCAGTGTCAAGCTTTCTTGAGTCTATCAGCTTTGCTTGTAAAATAGTTGGTATCCTTGCCAGCAAAGCTCAGATGCTTGCTATCAAAATGGCATTTTAGTTTGTTCAGCTTCATAGATTCGGCTGATAGAACTTCACAACAAATAACACATTGCGGTTTCTCAATTCCTGCTGTAATTCTTGAGGTAAAACCATATTGTAAAAAATCTCCACTATATTTTCTTTTCTTAATGTTCTTCTGTACACCATCTATTGTCATGGGATGGTTTGCTAATGAAAATAATATATAACAATACCTTTAATAATACAAAAGATGATACATGGCATAGTTCAGTCAATACAGTTAGTACGGTTTCCTATGATTTACCATTCTGTTTTCTGTTTTGTTTTTTTTTTATACATACCTGTTACTATCACAAGGGGGCAGTATTCACATCAACCACAGCTGAATATAAAAAGACCCATCAGCATCCAGATTAAGTTCCCATGGTACAAATTTTTTTCTTTTTTTGCAGTAGTTGATGATTTTACATTTACCCAGTAATTATAATTCATGAAGTGTTGTTTTGCCTCCAATATTGCTGCTTTCAATACAGTAGCAACTCTCTACACATGTGTGACTGGCCCGCATAAGTACATTATGGCACCAAGCCTGTCACATACACCTGTATCTGTGTGGGGTTTATGTAATGGGGTTGGAGCCATGATGTCATCAAGCCAGGTACTTGTATGTGGGTGTATCTGCATGTGGGTGGACCCGCCTGGAGACAGATAGAGGAGCCCTGTCTTGGTTCCTAAGTCCCTCCGAAATATGTGTTTTCCAATGGTCTTAGGTGAACACTGTGAAAGGGTCATTTGACCCTCAAAGGGGTTGCAACCCACAGGTTGAGTACCATTGCT
Source organism: Nycticebus coucang (assembly GCF_027406575.1). Lineage (NCBI taxonomy): Eukaryota > Metazoa > Chordata > Mammalia > Primates > Lorisidae > Nycticebus > Nycticebus coucang. Next base: position 97,796,442 of record NC_069790.1, read on the forward strand.
TTAAAGCGACATAAATAGACTGAGACGATAGTTTTGGTGTCAGTGCCAGCCTTAGAAAAATGCTAGACTAAAGCCTCAGCTCTAAATTCTCCTAAATCCATCCATAATCTGGTTCCACTCTGCTTATAGTCTTGAATTAAATCAATATTCTCACTTCTGAAAAACAGACATTTTCACCTTCTAATTCCATGTCCTTCCTACTCTTCATAATACATAAGTTCTTCTATTTTTTTTAGGATACAACTTAGTTTGTCTTAATTCCAAATCTCTGAGCTATTTTGTTTATTATTGGATAGGCAACAAATTTATACTTTTTCTTTGATAATTAGTATAATTAATATTATCTCCCAAACTAAATTATCATATCTCCACAGATGAGGACTGTCTTATAGTTTTTCCAATGTTACTATAGTATTCTGCACAGAGCTAAATATATAATAATGATGATAATTATATATTGAATTTTACAAATCTAAATGATTTCAAAGTATTTAAAAAAATATATGTGCTTCTATATATGTAAATTATAGAGAAAATATTTTAATATTATGAATTATTTTGTAATGTCTTCCACTCTGGGTAATTAATGCATATCAAATATATACTTAATATAGAACATCAATTTATAAAGCATGTGCAATTTAAAGCACATAATTCTTTTGTTTTGTTTTTTTTTGAGTCATTTGTACATAGATCATGAATACATTTATGCCATTATGGGAATCAATGTGTTGATTATTTGTACAAATTGGAATGCTTACATCCTACTAATTTATTTATTTATTTTATTCTTTTTTTTGCAGTTTTTGGCCGGGGCTGGGTTTGAACCCACCACCTCCGGCATATGGGGCTAGCACCCTACTCCCTTGAGCTACAGGTGCTGCCCTACATCCTACTAATTAATATAGCCTTCACCTCATTTACCCAATTATAGTGTTAAGACATTTTTGTTCTACACTTGATAGATCCAACTTGTACTTGCAATATGCTTCATAAGTGTGGTCCCCCTATTAACCCTCTCTCTATTGAACCACCCTCTCCTTTTCTCTCCCCCTCCCTTTCCCTCCTTCATCCTAGGCTATAGTTGTAATTCATCTTTCATATGAAAGTGTAAGTGATTATAAATTGGTTTCATAGTAGTACTGAGTACACTGAATATTTTTTTTTCATTCCTGAGATACTTTACTAAGAAGTATATTTTCCAGCTCCATCCATGTAAACATAAAAGAAGTAAAGTCTCCATTATGTTGCATAGTATTCCATGGTATACATATACCATAATTCATTAATCCATTCATGGGTCGATGGGCACTTGGGTGTCTTCCATGACCTGGCAATTATGAATTGAGCTGCAATGCACATCACGTAAAACTCTATTCTCAGAAGTATGAAAATCTAAAGGAAATAGATCAATACTTGGAAACATGCCACCTTCCTAAACTTAGCCAGAAAGAAGTAGAAATGTTGAGCAAGCCTATAACAAGTTCTGAAATAGCATCAACTATAAGAAATTTCTCCAAAAAGAAAAGCCCAAGACCAGAAGGCTTCACATCAGAATTCTACCAAACCTTTAAAGAGGAACTAGTGCCTATATTACTTAACCTTTTCCAAAACAGAAAAAGAAGGAATACTTCCCAACACATTCTATGAAGCAAATATCACCCTGATTCCCAAACCAGGAAAAGACCCCAAATAAAATAAAATCATAGACCAATATCTCTAATGAATACTGATGCAAAAATATTCAATAAGATCCTAGCAAACAGAATCAAACAATCCATCAAACAAATTATACATCACAACCGGGTGGGTTTCGTCCCAGGGTCCCAAGGATGGTTCAATATACATAAATCCATAAATATAATACATCACATAAACAAACTAAAAAACAAAGATCATATGATTCTCTCAATTGATGCATAAAAAATTTTTGATAATATCCAGCATCCTTTCTTGATCAGAACACTTAAGAAAATAGGTATAGAAGGAACATTGCTTAAACTGATAGAGGCCATCTACAGCAAACCCACAATTCTTTTAACATTTTTCTCCTTTATTGTTTACAAAAGCTTTTACAATACCAGCTAACATTTTCTAGAAAAATTGATTCTATTCAAATCCTTTTTTTGCTTAACAACTTTCATCTCATTGATTGGAATAAATCATCAATACTACAAGACAAATTTTTATTTCACCCTAGCAGATGAAAACATCAGGTATGTAGAATAATAGCAACAGTATTATACAAGGTACTCCTATTGATAATTGTGGAACATGAAATTGTACCTGAGCAGCATACTTCAAAACCTGTGCCCTATCTTTTTTCATCAAAATATTATGTGCTCTAAATGTTTTTGGTTACTAAATACACAAATATTATGATAATTCAACTATGTGAAGTGGAAAGAAAACTAGCCTAAGAGACAATAAATTTAAGTTTTCACTTAGTATAGGCTTAGAGAACTAAATAGACTTACAGCAACCACAAAATTTTGGGTCCCAGTGTCTGTAAAAGGGAAATGTTCATTTCTGCTCTGATATTTAAATGAGAGAGTATATGGAAAAGGTTTCCTTGGAAATAAAATAGTAATCAAATGCAATCTTTTGGTATAACAACTTCCCTGAGATTTGTACATTAATTTGCAAACCAATTATCAGGTATAAAATGACTAGATACAATTAGCGAGACAATTAGTAAGAATCAAGACACATAACTGAGATATCTTTGAGAATTAAAACCAAAGAGGTGAGTGGAGGATAATTTGAATGTCAATTAAGTACTCTTTGTGCATACATAGAGTATGTAACCTGTGTAACCCACATAAAGCAAAGTTAAGACTTAGTATTAGCAGCCTAACTCTGACAGCCTTTAATAACAAGATTTCGAAGATGTGTTACAGATTTATATTGAACACCACACAGAAATCTCTCATAACAAATTTTGGACTTTTCTTTCTCTCTTTAAAGTTTTACCATCAGCCACTACAACTCTCATCTTTCTGGAAGTTACCTGTGATGGTTACTTTCATGTGTCAACTTGACTAGGCTAACGGGTGCCCAGATAGCCAGTAAAACATTATTTCTGAGTGTGCCTGATAGGATGTTTCCACAAAAGATTAGCATTTGAATCAGCAGACTGAGTAAAAATAATCCATACTCACCAATGTGGATGAGCACCATGTAACCCATTAAGGAACAAATAGAATAAAAACAAAAAAGGTGGAGAAAGGACAAATCCCTTCTCTCTCTCTCTCCTTCTGTTTTCCTGAGTCAAGATATTTATCATCTCCTTCTTAGCATATCAGAGCTCCTGGATCTCAGGTTTTTGGACTCCGGGACCTAAACCAGTGCTCCCCCAGCTTCAGTGTGGGACTTATGCCAGTGCTCCCCCAACTCCTGTGGTTCTCAGGCCTTTGGCCTCAGACTGAGAGTTACACCCTAGGCCACCAGCCTTCCAGTATCTCCTTTTATAGATAATAGATGGTAGGATTTCATAGTCTCATAATTAGTATTCTCTTGCATATCTAACCTATTGGTTCTGTTTCAGTGGAGGATTCTGACTAACACATTATACCTTTTCCAATATGCTGTGCTACCAACATGCTGTTTAACTCCTTTTCTTCTTCCTATTCAAGTTCCCTAATGTTACCACCCTCCGTACTTTAACAAGGCCCCCGCTAAGTACATTCTCCTTCCATGCTGAACACCACTCTCTTGAAAATGGTAGCATATTCTGCCGAACGAAGTATTCTATCTTCTATATAAATCCTGAATTCTTAACAATGTAAGGACAAACCTTGGGGAGCTTTAATAATCACAACATTTTGACCAACAAAGAGTATAAAGAAGCATGTTGCTTATCTCTTAAAATGAAATTAGAAGAAAGAAATCCTTTAGAATACAAACTATGACACATTCTCTGGCCTCCTACTATTTGGGTGGATGGCTAAGGGAGGGAAGTAATCTCTACATTTGCCGGGGTCTCGGTAGAATGGAGTCCACCTGGACTCTACACATTCCCATATACAACTCTTCTTTTTTCCCTATATCAGTCACCATGTTCCCTTCTTCCCACTTGCTGGTATTTCCTCCCAAATAAATTCACTGTACTAGAGTCTTAGACTTCTCCTTTCAGAGAAACCCAAACCCAGACAATCGCCATCTTTCATCCAGTCTGTAGCGCATGGTATACTCTCACACAGATGTTCTGTAATTCTGCGATGATCCTCGTAGGCCCCCATTTTAAGAAGAAAATATTAAAGAGGTTAAGTAATATGTCTAAGGCTACACTGTTAATTCATAAAAGAATCAAGATGTAAATATATCTTTGGATCATTGAAGTCCAAAGTTATACTATTTCTTCTACAGTATGGTACTTTTGTCAAGAATTGCAAACATGAATTGAATACCTTCTATATGCTATACCATATATTTGGAAGACTATGCCAAATGACAAGAGAAGTTTGTTTAATCTATATTTAACCTATCTACTATGAAGTCTGAGGTTGGAAGTTTCTAACCAGATAAGATTATCTTAAGATTTCAAAAGTAAGCATTGCTTTTTATAAGCAGTCGTACCATCTTAATGGGTTTCACAAAGTTATATACTATTACATAGAAACATAATTTTCCTCTCCATAGAACATAGACAATTTTCTCAATATAGCTCATCTTATTCTTTTATTTTAAAGAAACTTAATCCAGCACTATTTTAAATGTTCAAAAACTAAACAAGTTTTAAAATAGTGTTTCTATTATCTTCTTTTTACAGGCAAGTACAATGAAATGGATATTGTTTTTTGTCATTTATTTTTTCATAAAAACTTTATGTGCTTCTTCAAAGAGCTTCAGTCTAAGCAATAGATTATTCACAAATTTGCAGTGCTTGCATTTTATAAGTATGTAAATGTACAGAACTTTAACGAAGTTTCATGCTATTAGAAATGACAGGGCCTCATACAAAAAAAAAAAAAAATGAACTGGAAATGAAAAGCATGTGAATTCTCCTTCTAATTGGTGTCCCTACGGTTTCTGTAAGCCTTTAGCCAATTTATTTTATCTTTTTTTTTAAGCCACAGGTGTCTTATTTTTAATATAAAATTAGGAAGTGTCATTAAAAGACTACAATGAGATGGTATTTAGAAATTAGGAATGTAAGATAAATATGTGGGTGTGGAAAGTATCTCACTGTTTCCAGTCTAGCATTCAATAAATTTTAGAATATTTTATATATTTTTTAGAATATTTTAATCATTAATACTGATTGTATATGTTTTCACAAGACTGATTTCCTCACTTGTTTGTCCCTTTGAATCAGTGTCTAAATAGGGAATGGACTTCAGAGAGGAATAAAAGAATAAGCCACCCTTTCTTTCATTGCATAGTATTAATTAGGTCATAAAAATGGAATAATTACAAAATTAACATTCATGAAGAACTTTTTAGGTGCAAGGGACTTTGCTAGGAACTTTACATTCATTTTTTTTTCATGTATTAGATTTATTTTTTTTCTTTCCTTTTTTTTATTGTTGGGGAGTCATTGAGGGTACAATAAGCCAGGTTACACTGATTGCATTTGGTAGGTAAAGTCCCTCTTGCAATCATGTCTTGCCCTCAGAAGGTGTGGCACACACTAAGGCCCCACCCCTGTCCCTCCTTCCCTCTCTCTGCTTTTCCTTCCTCCCTCCATGACCTTAATTGTCATTAATTGTCCTCATATCAAAATTGAGTACATAAGATTCATGCTTCTCCATTCTTGTGATGCTTTACTAAGAATAATGTCTTCCACTTCCATCCAGGTTAATACAAAGGATGTAAAGTCTCCATTTTTTTTAAGGGCTGAATAGTATTCCCTGGTGTACATATATCATAGCTTGTTAATCCATTCCTGGATTGGTGGGCATTCAGGCTATTTGCACATTTTGGCGATTGTACATTGAGCTGCAATTTATTTTAACTTAATCACAGCACAACCATTGAGTTCAGTCTTATGATTCATACTTGATCCACTAGGAAATGTGAGATAGAAAAGAGATTACTGACTTGCATAGAGCCATGGTCACATGGAAAATGTCAAAGCTGACCTCCATTCCAGGCTTTCTGTCTCCTAAAGCTTTGTTCTGGCTGCTTCATCTCAGGCCAGTTCTACGTTAACATGATTGTGTCACAACCAGTATAGGGTGATATTTAACTAAACGCAATTCTTTTTGTAAACATTATATACCCAATTTTGAACTTAGGCATTTTAATTATATCACAATCACTGATTTGATAGGATAAAGATGTAGGTAAAGTTATAGACAGGTATAGGTAACACATCAATTTCAAAATTAAGTACTTTTGTCAGGTTGACCTCTTTTCCTTGGCAGGGCTGGTATATAATCAAAATTATAACGTAAGCAGAAATCACAAATGAACACATGATAAACACATTTGAATATTGCCTGGAATGCTCCTCCAAGTCCATTAAATAAAAATTTTTGCTAGGATAAATGTTCCACATCATAATGGGCACCACATGTGTGGAGGGGAAAAGGACAGTGGGAAGGTTTATTTATCGATTTTGCCAGAGAAGGTTGTTGAGGATTTTTTGTTTTTTTTTTTTCAGTTTTGTTTGCTTGTTTGTTTTTATTAATATTAGAGAGTAGAATGCATAAAATATTTTCATCTAATAAAATTATTGTACTATAAAATCCCATCTCCTTTTCTTTCTTTCTTTTTTTCTTTTCTTTGTTAATGATATTAATTGATCTTAATGTATTTAAGGGGGGAAATGTAGGTTAAAAAGGCTTCAACTTTTGGGCGGCGCCTGTGGCTCAGTCGGTAAGGCGCCGGCCCCATATACGAGGGTGACGGGTTCAAACCCAGCCCCGGCCAAACTGCAACCAAAAAATAGCCGGGCGTTGTGGCGGGCGCCTGTGGTCCCAGCTGCTCGGGAGGCTGAGGCAGGAGAATCGCTTGGGCCCAGGAGTTGGAGGTTGCTGTGAGCCGTGTGAGGCCACGGCACTCTACCGAGGGCCATGAAGTGAGACTCTGTCTCTACAAAAAAAAAATAAATAAATAAAAATAAAATAAAATAAAATAAAATAAAATAAAAAAAAAGGCTTCAACTTTAAGAGCCAAGAGCCAGGGGCTATGTTACAAAATGCAACAGCAGGACTAACAGCAGGAGAGATGGTCATTGTCCAAATGCAGAGCACAGAGTGCCCCCTCTGGTGAGAAAGTGCAAAGTTAGAGAGGGGGAAGCAGAGCAGAGGACAGTGACTAGGAAGCTAAGGAGAAACTGAGGGAAATTTCCCCTGGATAAAGAAGTGATGAGCAAAAGACTCACAGGGGTATGCTAAGGGAGTTATTATCCTCTTTCCCTGTGAAATATAACAACAGATTTTAGCACAAAATAGATCTGAGCTATAGAAAAATTCTCCATAGCCTCTCTGTGACAAGGAAATGAGCAGAGAAGTGCAGAAGTGCAGGTTCATAGCTGTGCTGCCTTTGACTGAGGCAGCCTCCCTGAGTGGAACATCTGAGACTTTGCTCTTTGTTATTAGCTGTGACCTCGGCACAGTCCCTCATCTCCATCAGGTCACTTGCTGATTTTTTAAGCTGGAGTAATAATGGCTACCTTAGAGTTTTCAACTACCAACCCTATAGGGAGGTCCCCTAATCTATCTCCTACCCTGGCATCTGTTATGGTTCCCTCTGGAAGGGGGAGTGATTTATCTGATTGGTGAGATTAACTGAGCATGCACAACGCGTCTCCTCCCAGCCGCAGTGCTCTTTTCTGAACTGGCTGGCTGTGGGAGCACATTCTCCTGTCTGCTACCGCTGTCATGAGGGGCAGCTTCCCTGGGCATGACGGGTAGGGAGTCTCAGCCCTGCAGAGCTGTTCCTTCTCACTCCTATAATCAGTCTCAAGAACCACACTCTAGGGCCACTAAGCTGAGGAGCACAGGGTGGTAGGAAGCCAGAGTTCAGCAATCTAATCCAAGCTGTGCATTCACACATATTTACCAGTAATGAAGATGATCATTCTCTCATTTATTTATAACTCCATGTTCATTTTCCAAATGGTTTAGAATCTACAGGGAGAGAGCGCATTTCTCATGATGGCATTTCTCAAACACTAACAAGTCTTCTGATGGAAGTAGTGTGAGTTGCCTTCATTTTAGAAAGATAGTCTCTCACCATTAGCTCAAATTGATGAATATTACACTACTATTATGTAAACTTAACATCCTTTCAAACAGCCTTTGAGAATATGCGTAACCATATATGCAGCTTAATTGCCAGTGTCACACACACTTACCGTTAGTGAGTTCAGGCTGCCTTTCCTAGTCCCATCATCTTTCACATCATAAAAACTTACAAAAAACTCAAGAATCTGTGTTCATAATTTATGTTTTTGTCCTTTTAAACAAACGGCACCTTTAAACTGTTAATCCATAGCATAGGGAAGTAGCACAGTAATTGCTTGCAGCACTTAGATGCTAAAGAAAATGCTTGGGGAAGACAGGTAAATACATAGTGACTCTGTTTTCTTTTTATCTCAAAAATACCCTAGTGCATTTCCTCCTGCATCACACACATACACACAGGAAGACAGAAAGCAAAACACTACTTCAAGAATCGAATTATACATTTGAATGCCACTGATTAAAAATGCAGAATTTCAAATTGCATTTTTCTTGACCACATATTGATACTCTGCCAGCCCAAGTTACTAAAAATCACAAAATTAAATACTTAAGAATATATAAAACATACTACTTTTGAAGAAAACTGAACACTGGAAAATGTAACATTATGCACTTGGTTAAAATAGATGACTGCTGTTGAAATTTATGCTCAATTAAGTTCACAGCACAAATAATTTCCTATGAGCACTTACTAATGGACTTTTTATAATACTAAAAACATTAAATTAAAAATCAATTAAACACAAACACAACCTTTTTATATGAAAAAAATTCTTTCAAGTGGACATGACCCATTAATAATAAAAATATTTGCAAATGGTGCTATAGTACTAGAGCAGAGATTGTGGTGCAAGGCTAACAGGTCAAGAAAGTAAGAATATGACAACTGTACAGCATGACTCAGTGAGTCCTCTGAAAAGACATGTGCTCCAAAACAAAAATCAGTGAAGAAGGGGTTTAGAACAGAAGACTGCATTAGAGTCATCTCAGCAAGCTGAAGTTGGCTCTTTAATTAACTGGCAATGTCAGAGACCAGAATCGTAAGTAATAATGAAGAAGATATAAGTATTTCAGAATTAGTTGCGGTAAACAGACTAAAATCCATTAATTGAGGGATGCTGCTACTAAGACTGCACTTTATGATTGTACAACAATCAAAATAGATTTGACACATCAAACAGGATCACGAAGGCTTGACAATTTTTCATTCTAAGTTTGATATTACATTGGGTATTTTTTCTTCCATTCTTGGGATACTTTACTAAGAAGAACTCCAAAGTAGTATAATACTAGGTGGGATTTCCAATTCAAAGAAAGTAGTATATGGATAAACAGTGCCTGCCGAGTAGTAAATTTTAAATTAGTTTGTGATTCAGTCTTCTTTACTAGTAATTCTTAAAGTATCAAAGGTTGTGTTCTTAAAGAGAACAATAATTTGGTTATATTAATATACTCAAAACATTAGTATGAAGATCATCCAGCCTGTTCACATGACAACTGTTAGGAACTACTCATGAATAAATAAATTCACTTGTATTATTTTGCTTCTTAGCCCAGATTTAAATGTGTGTGTGTGTGCACATGTGTATCAATAATAACTCACTGGTGAGGTAGCTACTGATTAAAATATCCAGTCTCTTACTAGGCATATTTGCTTGATGGCTAAACTGTGCACATTAACGTTTGGCAAACTCTCACAACTATTTCAGAATTAAAGTGCAAAGCCAAAGATTCAAAGCTGAAGAGACTGAATTCACTTGTCTTCTAACTGGATTCCACAACCTTTAGAGTTCTTAGCTCCTTAAGAAAGGCTCAGGTGGGTTTGATATTACACCCCAAACAACTGTGACCAGAGCCCTGTCTCGTCTATTTTATATTTAGAGCCTCAAAGAGATTTTGTATTGAAAAGGAATTTTGATACCAGAAAAAAAAAAAGAAAGAAAGAAAGAAAGAAAAAGGGAGGGAGGAAGGAAAGATAATGTAAATATTTTATGGATTAGAGAAATGAGGTCTAGATATATTAAGTGACATTTCACACATTTATGGCACAGATAGAACTAAATCTCAGGCCTCCTGATTCTTCCATGACAGGAAGTATGGGTAGCTCCATTTATATTTTTATAAGAAGGGTCATCAGTTTTTCGATCCAAAGGTTTCAATAGTTCCACTGCCGTGAAACCAAGGCACATCTGTTACTTCTACCAGGGGTGTCCAACCCATGGCCCATGGGCTGCACCCTGATTTTGTGAGGACTTCTTTTGCTGATCTGTGGTGTTTGATGTCATGAAAAGCATGCATGGACCTTTTCCTTGTATTAGATAATTGGCTTTTTTTGTGTTTATGTATTTCATGTGTGGCCTAAGACAACTTTTATCCTTCCAATGTACAGCAGAGAAAAAAAAAAAGGTTGGACACCCCTCACTTAGATGCTAATAGACTTTTCTGAATGAGGAACGTTTCCTTGAAGCCAGTTTTTTTGCCATTGCTTTTTACTATAAATACCTATAAGTTGTCGACATCTCCCTCTAAAACACGTTTGTTTCACTCATATTATGTGATTAACACTCACTAATTCTGTGGCCTTGGACAAGTTGTTTCCCCTCTAATATTTCGGTTGTAGACCAAATAGGATGGTTGCAGGAGAAGTTGGGGTGCTGAAATTAAACAGAACACTGTTTCTCGACTGCTTTTTCATATTACTCCCTCAAGCCTTTTGTAGGCATTTTTCCTAACCTCCTCTCAATAAAATTTAGATATCACAAATAGACTGCATATCTATTTATGTACTGATTTCATACCTGTGCTTTATTCATAAAGCGAGTGAGTTTTATTTTTTCTTCTGGTGTCCAAAGACCCAATTTTCATCTCGTTGGCAGCAACATTATCTTCATTGGGAAAGGACGATATAAGTAAATTAAATACCACATACATAGAAGGAATTGATGAGTGTTGGGCATAGATTAGGGGCCGATTTCAGCATGTGGGTAGAGGGAGTACCATAGAGTCAGCTTTCCCCCAATATCCATGATGTGGCAGTTTATGGAAAGATGACGGAGGCACATGTGGAAAATGTTACCAATTATTATATAATTGTGTATTGTTCTGCGCTTTTAAATTGACTTTTATGATTTTATTTATTTTTGTAGAACCTTTAAAACCTCTTTAAATATCATGCAAACTAGGGTATAGCACATCTACACCAACTGCTTGTGGTAAAACAGCATATTTCAGTGGATAGAGAGCCACCCCTCCAACCCTGGGCACATCTGTCTCCCAGATCCAGCTCTTCTGATTAGCACCCTGACATCTAACTTGGCATTTTAAGCTTCATATGGCTGAAGTTACTAATTTCTACAGAGGGATTAAGTGGCTATTTTCATCAAATGGCCAACTGTGTATGTAGCTACGTTAGAAATAATATTAGAGAGGCTCAGTTGGAAGTGCCCTGGCTGGACATTCTCCTTGGCATGTTGATGCCCTGGCCCCATTACTGTCATTGTAACATTGCAGGAATTGGTTTCACCTCTTAAAATTCTTCTGGATGGAATGATTTTTATTCCCACTGGGGAGAATGCAATTGTTCTGCAATTGATAGATAAGTGTTTTCATCATGATATTGTGTTAAAGGTGCAGGTACTAATATAAATGTGAATTTTCAATGATAGACAAGAGAACTACAATGCCAGGGGTGCCTTATTATGACAGGGAGGCAGTAGTGGGAAATCAGCATATCAGCCCAAAGGGGCATTTATCAGCAGAGTGCAGGTGGGGTCCTCCTGCTCGAATGGAAAGCAAAGTTCAAGGGAACAATCAGAGTGCAACAGCAGTACAATTCTAGAGGATAACCAGGAAGTCAAGGCTAAGACAAAGAAACCTGTGGACCCCCAAAATCTCAGAAAAGACAGGGAACAGATTCTGGGGACTTAAGGAAGTCAGGCCCACGTCTCCAAGGGTTAGAGGATTTCATGATGATAGGTGAGCTCTAAGATCATAAAAATTTTCAGAATTTACCAAAAAACATGGGAGAGCTGTGGATAGGGAGGGGCAGTTTTGCATACTGAAGTTGCAGCAAATTTAAGAAACTAAGTTATTCTGTTATATTTATACCTAGAATATATTTTCTTATAAACAAGAAAAAAAAAAAAACACCTTGATTGCACATGCATGCTGAACTGTGTTGCATCAAGTAAAGGAATATGATATCAAGGGTTAAAAAGAAGCATAATCCTCCTCAGGATCCCAAAAGCAGGAGCATCAGTCCTTTGACCTCCTGGGACTTGGTGGACACCTCAGCAGATCAGCTTCTGGCAGGAGCACCTGGTTTCTGGGGCTCTACTTTGACAGATCCCATCAAGGAAGCTCCTTTCTAGCAAGACCCCCCGGGCTCTGCAGAGCACAGTCACCCGCATGAAGACACTGCATCTCCAGAAAAGTGAGGGGGTGAGGGTGGAATTGCTGCCTGGCTGTGTTGTTTTTGTCTGATTGATGAACCGGGGATTTATATTAGCTATCTTATATCATAAGTTACTTCTTCACTTCCCCACCATACTTCTGCTGTGTTCTGCAGGCTTCATTGGCAGTACCTGTAAAGACAAGCTCTAATGGACATGATGTAGCTCTAATGGACATGATGTAGCTGCAGTGTCAAATCAGGCCTTTCATCATGGGAAATTTGATTATGGGTCATAAATTAGGTATTTATCTTGCATTAACTGATGGAAATAACTTGTTAGTTAGAAGAAATCAAAGTTATTGACCTAAAGTGAATCTCTCCTACATTTACTATTGCCATAAAGCAGAAAATCATGGCAAGAAGACAAATGCAAATTAATTTTGTTGCTATATATATATTTTTTTAAATCCCTGGTTTAAAAAATATATATAGACTGCTCTCTTTTCAGAGCATGTACGAGACATTTACTCAGAGCTCAGATTTATTATCTTTTCAGGTTATGAATTTGTTGTCTCTCAACAGCACTCTCCAAAATCTGAATCCTCCAAATCCACTCTTCTATATACTTTGGCTTGTGATGCTTGGGCAGGGTCCCTAAACTACATGTCTTCTTTCCCTTAAGTTTTATTTTTCATGAGATATCACTTTACACCTATTAGATTGGCTACTACCAAAAAGATTAAAGATAAATGTTGGTGATGATATGGAGAAAAGGATAGTCATTTTGGAAAACAGTATGGAGGTTTCTCAAAAAAAAAAAAAGAAAAATAGAATTACCGTCTGATCCAGCAATCTCACTACTAGGTATGTCTGCACTCCCATGTTCATTGAATCATTATTAAAAATAGCCAAGGTAAGACATCAACCTAGGTGTCTATCAAGAGACAAATGTATTTAACAAATGTTCTATATATGCATAATGGAATGCTATTTAGCCTTAAAAAAAAAAAATCTGTCATTTTCAATAGCATGGATGAACCTAGAGGACATTCTGTTAAGAGAAATAAACCAGGCACAGAGAGACAAATCCTGTATGATCTCACAGGGAATCTAAAAACTTGAACTCAGAACTCAGCAGTGGAGAGTAGAAGGATGAATATCAGGGTCTGGGGAGAGGGAGGTAGAGGAGGGAAGAGGAAACATTCTTCAGTCAGATTGGAAGAACAGGTTCTGGTGTTTCAATCAATAACTATTATTTGTTGATTAAAAATAAAATCAAAGCAAAAATAATTGCATATATTTTAGGGCACAAATGATATTTCATTACATGTATTACCTTGTGGAATAATCAAATCAGGCTAATTAACATATCCATTACCTGTCATTTCTTTGTAATGAGGACCTTGAAAATTCACTCTTTTAGCCATTTTGAAATAGTCAACACATTTTTTGATAACTATAGCTGTGCAATGGACCCAAAGCCTGCAGAACCTGCTCCTCCTGTCTAAATGACCTGTGCCCTTTGATCACCACTTCCCCTTCCCCCTCTACCCCTACTTCCTCAGTCCCTAGTAACCACCACTCTACTATTTCTCGGTTTGATCTTCTTATATTCCGCATATATGTTTCTTCTTCTTTTTTTCTGTGAGTGGAAAGTACTGGAGGGAGTAAAGAAAAGAAGAAAAAAAGAAGGGACTTTCTGAGAGTCACCCAGCATAGGCCCTTGCCCGTTTAGCAACATTTGCTTCTGGTTGTGAGCTCCTATTACAATTTCTGGAAGAGTAGCATGTAGTACTGATAAGATCTAGCGCAGCTGGGCAGCACTCTCCCTCAGAGGACCTAGCTCTAGGTCTGGTGCTTTAAGGAAGGTCAGGGATCAAAACAGATGGTTTGGAAAATAAAAGTAGCAAGGAAGATAATGCGTGGAAGATACTCAGTTACAATATTCAGTAAGTTTATGCATGCAAAATACTCAGAAGAGTGTTTGGCACATAGTATTAGGTGTGAATAAGTGTGACAAATTATTTTATAGCAGAGGCTCAGTTTCTGCGAGTCATTTCAGGAGGTTTTTCTTATATAGCTCTTCATGCATTATAAGATCAATCATGAGGTACTATATTAACCCAAAGGGGATTTGACTCAATTTTAATTGTATAATGTCAAATTACCATGGTACAAATGTTGCATATTTTGTAGACTATTAAGTTGTCATTTGTTACACTTTCCCTCACTATTTTATCCATGATATTTAATTTCTTTGACCCTTTAAAAATCATTTTTAGTACTGTCCTGTAATCTTAAAATTTTTGAATGTTTTTTATTATGTTTACATCCAACCAGTAATAATGTACTTATTTGAATAATGGTTAGACTATGTACTCACATCACATACTTATGAATTTGATTTCCAAAAGCCCTTACTAGATTACTTGCTTTTAACTGCAGGGATAGTTATAAAAGTAAATGCTAGTACTTTCATTCTACAGATTTGTTAAATACAGAAGTGGAAAACGATTTTTTAAAGAATAATCAAAGGAGAGCCATTACATTTCCAGAATTTGCAGACAGAAATATAGTTGGCAAGGGAAACAAAAATATTTCACACATATCAGACTCCTCAAATGATCACAGCTGAGATGAATCAAGACCCCCCCAAAGACATCTTATATACTGAGACTAGCTACTGAGCTGAAACCTTAAAAGTGTCAGTTTGAACCCACCATGTTCAGTATATGGGGCTGGCGCCCACTCTTTGAGCCACAGGCACCACCCAGTTTTTTTTTTATTTTGTAGTGTGTCAAAATTTTCCTTCTGTAGGAATGTGAACTTTTTTCCTACTAATTATTTTTTTCCAATTTACTACATTTATAACAATGATATGTATATATAGCATCAGCATACTGATCCTTATGCAGCTTTTTTTTTTATGTCCCAATGGACATATAAACCATAAATCATAAATATCTTCAACCAATTCATCAATTATTTTCCAATCATTATGCTAAAATCATACATATTGCTAACAAAAATAACAAACATATATTATCACATTAATTAACCTTAATTTCATTTTTAAGTAAAATATTTACCAGTGAATACACTAAGGAAATGATTATGAGTAAAATCATTTTACTGAGATATGGGAAATCTGAGTAAAATTTCAGAAATTTCTACAAAAGTGTTCTTTTTTACAAAAGTGTTCTGGAAAAGTGTTTCTTGCCTAATTTCCAAATAACTAAGTTTTATTAAATATCAAATTTGCAAGTGTGCAGGTGGGGATAACCAGCAGTGGAGCCAAATTACAGAGGTCTTTCCTATCAAGGACAAATGAAGGTCTTCATTGGTGCAGTTGGTTCATTTTTCAGTTTCAAGTGTCCAAACCAAAGTGGAATACTGAACAGGAGAAGCAACTGTTGTCACCAATTAGGTTGCAGATTGATGGATGCAAGCAAACCTTCACGAAGGCTAAAATTGATTAGTTGTATAAGCAGACTTACAGATATATAAAACCCAGAACCATTCTGTTTTCTTTCTCTCTTTTTTTTCAAATTTCCTTTAGCATCTTGTGTAGGCTTACTAATTAACCTAACCACTAATTAACATGAACACTGAATGGCCCTAACTTAATACCTTAAGTATCTTAAATAGACAGTCCCACCTCAGATCTTTTCACAGGCTGTCTTATAGAATGTATAGATTGATAAGTATTTCCACCAATCACACACCCCTAATCTAAAGATGCTTTTTATTTGGTGAAGGCCAGTTTAGAGCAGTGATGGTTCGGGAACTCCTCCAAGTCTGAGATGAGAACAAATGTTCCCCCAAAATAAATGGAGCAAGAAAGGAGTAATTGCTCTGCTCTGTAATCTGCTTTTATTGTACACAGTTGAAGGTAAATAAAGTCAAACAAGGAAAACATAAGTAAAGAAAGCTTAGGCTCAGTCTGCTCTTCCTGTGTCCCCTACCCTACTTCATTTTATTTATTATTTTAAGTTTCAGTTTGCTTTTAAAAAACAGATCCTTGAGGTATAGTTGACAAATAAAACTTGCATAGAGCCTGAAGGAGCATGTGCTCCATTAAGAGTTCCTTCTGCTTTCAGATCAGTCCATCTTTTCAAGCCACGTTGCCCTGCATACCCTCCCCACTCTGCCTTATCTTTCACCCTACTTTTCTGTATGACTCTCCCCCACGTTTTCTATGATTTTGATTTGGGCAGTTATAACTCCATTTCTATTATTCCAAACCATTCTCTGGGGTTTGGGTTGCCCCTCTTTTTATCCTCTCTGCATTTTGAAATCCTCTTTGTTGCCATTGTTTTACTCACTGTGGTGCTGAAAAGGCCTGACACTACAGGACAGGTGCAGGAAACACACAGGAGTGTTTAGTAAACCCTCTTCTTAGAGAGTTCATTAATTATAACTGAAGAAGAAAACTCACTTCCCACTTCAGATCCTGGTCTAAATTACATGTGTGTGTTTTTTTTTTTTTAATGTCTTTGTATAATACACACACACACACACACATGCACGCACACACATACGGTGTCCATAAAATTTGTGTGAAATTTTAAATTGCACACAGGCTTTATGGCCACCCTGTATATTTGATTTTATTTGTCTTGGTTCATTTTGTGATGCTATAACAGAATGTCATAGACTAAGTAATTTATAAACACCACACATTTATTTCTCATTGTTCTATAGGTTTGGAAATTCAAGATCAAGGTGCTGGCATCTTGCAAGGACCCTCTGGATATGTCATCACATGGCAATTAGCAGAATGATCAGAGAGAGATCCCACTCCTAAAAGCCCGTTTTATGATGGATTTCATCCATTCATGAGGATGAAGTCCTTATGTCCTAAATACCCTGCCATTAGGTCCCACCTCCCAATACTGTTGCATTAGTAATTAAATTTCAATGTGAGTTTTGGTGGGGGCAAATATTCTTCATAACCATTGTAGATGAATTAGATTTGTTTGACTGCAATTCAATTATTATAGTTATGTGCTTCAGTATTATTTGTAGAAAATTTTATTTCAATAGATACAATACGTGTTTTTAATGATTCTTTCAAACTGTTTAGACTCATGGTTATCACGTGTAGTCATCAACTAAGAGTTAAAAGGTAAGCTGGTTAAGTAAAATGGATTGCCTCTCTAATAAATGATCTAGCATATATTTTGGAGAAGGGATAACATGTACAAAGAAAAAGGAACTTTGCAACCCTAGAATGGCATAAAATATATGAAGCTCTCTTCCAGTGTATAAATCAGGACTGTTAGTAAATACACATCAGATAGCAATTGTATCTACAAAGAACAACACCATAATAAATGGAGGGCATCAATGGATGTGGCTCTCTCTGCACAGATCTGACCAAGGTCATCTATATATAGGTTTTCTCTCCCTAACACGTGCTTGAATGTAGTAACTTAAATCCTCTAAATACTACTGCTTCCTAATTATTCCAGGGGCAAGGAAGACAAATGATGACTACAGAATAAATTTTAGAAGCATATTGAAACTCTGAAAATAGGGGCAGAAAAGTGAATACATTGGGCTAAATATCTGTTAATATTTTTTCTTCTAATTTGTGGTCAAAATATTGTTATAGGTGATTCCTAGGAAAGAATTGTTGGCTAAATAGCTAATGTCATATAATGGGAATTTTATTTCTGAGATATGCCTTATGAAACCAGAAAGATAGACCCTTGAAGAGATAAAGTACATTATTTCATGAGATTCAGAAGCTATATATTTGTCTAGAGACTGGCTGATAATGCTCATAAATAAATTTGAACATGGAAGAGGAAGATGAATAAAAGCCCAGATTAAGTTATGAAATCAATTACAAATTGAGCACATAAGAAGATAAGTATAATATGGAAACCACAATATGACAAATTGATAATTGGGCAATGCCTGTGACTCAAGGAGTAGAGCACTGGCCCCAAATACCAGAGTTGGTGGGTTCAAACCCAGCCCTGGCCAAAAACTGCAAAAAAAAAATTATAATCAAAGGAATATTATTACCATTCATTGAATGCTTCCTGTTTCCCAGGCGCTTGAAAGGTGTCTGTTTCAATGCTTTTATTTCTGTTTGAGGTGAGTCATTATTACCTCCAACAGAGTATTTTTTTTCAAATGAGGTTTAGTTGGTTTAAATCTTGATTAAAAATGTCAGAACTAGCAAATGGTAGAGACAGTGTTTAAAATCAGGATCATCCAACTGCTCAATTCACCATTGTATCTGGACATTTAAGGAGAAAGCATTTTGGGAAACAAGTAGGAAAAGTCCTAAGTGACCTCAGACACCTCTATACATAGGACATACATAACAAATAAAATAAAACAAAACTGTGATGACAGTACAGAGGAGAAGTAGAACTTCATACATGCAGATAAGACTTGGAAAAATGGGTCAATTATTCAGATTCTTGTCATGCTGACCATAGTGGAATGGAAAACTTAAACACAGACACATACGTCTATTAGAAAAAAGAAAGGTGAAATTGTTTATCAGTCCAGACGACATGCATCTGCAGTAATACTGAGGTCCTCATGGGCAGAAGGAGGACATCGTAAGGCATCCTGGACTAAATAACAAAGTTGGCGCAGCAGCATATATTTATCTATTGCTGTATCTCTTTTAGCAGAAAGCGGGAACTCTTCTGTTCTGAGTTCTTTCCTAAGATATGAAGTAGCACTTCACACTCTGTAAGGAAATACACAAATGCCACTGGACACTATCTACAGCTCAGCAGAAATACAATTAAAAAGACACAATTCTTTTTTTCTCTGCAGTTTTTGGCTAGGGCTGGGCTTGAACCCACAAAAAGACACAAATTTTAGTAAAAATAAGCCCAATGCAATTCAACAGTTCATAGGGCTTCCAAATGAAAGGTGATGTGATCTTAGCATTCATTGAGAGATCTATCCAATCTAGCTCCCTGACAGAATGGACCTGTCTTTCTTGGCACAATCGCCTTCCTTCTCTCAAAGATTTCAAGAAGAATTTACTGAGCATTCGAAATGTAAAAACCAGAATATCTGAAGGACTTTTGAAGGAAATAAGCATGTTTAAATTAAAAACAAGGTTCTAGATTCAAAGGAACAATGGTAGCTATCCTTAGAGATGTAAAGGATTGACCGATTACCACCTGAAAGAGGGTTAGCTTTGATGTTTTGTTTTCTTTTTTTTTTATTGTTTATTTTTATGGCTCCATTGATATATGTTAAAAAGAGATATATTTTTACTCAATCTAAGGAAGAACTTACAGTCATTACTGGCAACCATGTTATGGGTTAACTTGGAAAATAAAGAGCTTCTGGTCGTATGAACATATATTGGTCGGCATCAGTTACGGATGGGGAATCGGGCTCAGTGTCCTTCACGATCTCTCTTAATACTCAACTGTGATCTTCACACATTTGTTCATAGTCCTTTCTGTCACATACTTGTGATATATTTTGACCAAAATTAGAAATCACTCTTCAGAAATAACTAACTTGAGGGTTTACATTAAAGTAATATATGGACATTTAAGACTCACCAGCACCATATGCTCCAATCTTGGCCATTACTTGCCATGGCCACAGAGTGCAAGTGAAGAACACAGGTAAAGAACCATATGGAGATATTCTTAAATTCATACACATCAGTATAGTGAGAAGAGAGCCTTTCATCCTTGTGGGGACCTATTGGCAGGTTATGGCTTCAAAGGAGATCAATACTGCCTCAGGTACAAACTACCTCAGTGTCTTTAGGTACTTGGTAGACTCACAAAGAAGCAGCACAGTGAAAATCTTGGTATTTAGTAATTCATGGCTGTGCTGTGTGTTCAAATCTGCTATGAGATGATCACCTACCACTTCCTCATTTACACCTATGCCAAATTCCAACAGCTGCTGAGGCTGAGTGATGGATGTGATGAATTTTGACTTGACTGAGGGAGATTGAATTTGAATTATATCACCGTAGCATGCATCTTCCTCATCATTTTAGAATGCACACATTCTGGAAAAATCTACAGACAACCAGGACATTTTATATGTCTCTGTCTTTTCTTTCTTTCTTTTTTTTTGAACCATTCTTCCCTCCAAGAATGGCTTTTATCCTGTTGTAGTAAAGTTCCCACAAAGCTATCACAAAGACCATCCAGAAGATGAAAGGCAAGTACCTTAATGAAGGAATGAAGTTTTAATTGTGGTTAATAAGATCAAATTCTAGGAAGACAGGGAATGTAAGTGTGGGGCCAAGGAAAAGGAACACATCAATGTGAATTTAGAAAATGTGTATAATAAACAATGGAAAGAATTCTTTGGCCAATTTGGTAAAACTCTGAGTATCAGAATGATGCGACTTCCCAAAGGGAAATCTCTAGGCTTTAGATGTGAGTCACAAATTACATAATCCTGCCAAAATAGCCAAGTAATGACTAAATATAAAATAACTAGTGGAAAAAATTTTATCTGGGGTCAAGCCTAAAAGAAAGTTGAATCCATAGAAGACTGAATTAAAACAAAAAAATAAGGTCCTGAAAATGTACTATATAAAAAATTAAATCTGAATATTAAGGATCTTGATGGCTCCACAGAAATGAAAATGTAAAAAAGGGGTTTTCTCCATATGGATTAGTAAGCAGAATTGGAGGATAAGAAATGGAAAGTATTCAGATCCATCTCTCTTCTCCTGAAGCAGAGAGGAAGAGAATAGGTCACAGTGGTTTCCAAGTCATTGTACATCTCCCCAGAGAGAGTTGGAGAATAAGACTGATCAACTAGTATATTCAGCCTGAGGCTGGAATTAGATAGCTTCCTCCCAACTTCATTCTGATCTGTACTGGTGGTTACTTTGTACAGGTGGCCAGATGAGCTCAGTAGAGACTTCTATATTTTTTGCCTAACAGTTTGGTCCAAATTATATGTCATATTCACTATCAGCAATGTAAGAGAACATGATTAATGAAGTGTCACATGCCAGTCTGAGACCCACTCTCAGCACCTGGCCTTACAGGACACTGCAGCCTCTGGTGGTCCTCCTACAATTTGCTCATTTTCATCATTCCCTCCACTGTGGAGAACTTACCCATCCAGTATGTTTCAACTGACAAGTTATGGCTCCATTTGATGCTGAAAGCTTGTGATAAAAAAAAAAAAAAAACTCTGCAAACAGCATAATCTGTAGCTGAAACATACATGTCAGAGGTTTTGGACATTTCCATGCTACCTCAGCACTCCTTAGGAACAAAATAAAATAATCAGAAAATATTTACCCTGATCATCCAAAGCATGCACTGGAAGTTGACTAGAAAGATTTGGGGACAGTGCTGCGGTGGTCAACCTTGAAGTGGTATACCTCTGGAGTCTTTTCCACTCCAAGGTGTCTTATCTCACTGACAGGGAAACTCCCAGGAGGTGGATGCTGTTGCTGCTGCCACTTCTTAGACAGGAAAAATATTCAGATACTATTAAAAGCCAAATTGTCCCCTATTGTCTGTAACCCGAAGAACTGAAGATGGACTAGTTATTTTCATGGTCGACCACACCAAAATCTGTTTTTTTTGTGTGTGTGTGTGTTTCAAAATGTTATTAAAAAAAAAACAACAAAAAACAGAGTTTTCCTTTAATTACCAATATTCTGGATTCTTGTATGTGATTTCAGACAATACAATTTTTATTCCTTCTGTATAAGCTTATAAAAATTGCCTTAATCTGATACACATATACTCAAGTCTATGTTAGTCAATAAAGAAATAAAACTAGTATTAAAAAAAAAAGAGTCATGGAAATACCAGAATCCAAATGCTTTAACACACACAAAGTCATATTGCTTAGAATGAATGAGTGTGGTCCCTTACCGGAAGATTCTAGTAATTTTCTATTTTAAGAACTCCAGCACCATGCAGGGGTAGAAGCAGGAGACACAGCAGAGGTGTTTCCTTAAAGGTGATGAAACTCAGGATAGCCAAATTCAACAGTTTTAATTTCCATCATGGGCTCTACCCTCTTAATATTAGCATTAGTACTTCTTAAGTCAGTACTTAGGGAAGTTCAGTGGAGCACTGGGAAATCTGAACCACGCAGCTGGGAGCAACTTGTTCAGATGACCACCTCCAGTCTGTGTTAGTCCTGATAGCGCCAGGTAGGCTCATGCTCAGCCTCAAGTTACTCTACTGGCTGTTAGCATCATGTTGACAGAGCCTGTTTTTCTCTTCATTATTCTCTTTCCCTCTCTTTTTTATCCTCAGATAAGTGGAACTGAACCTTGATGGAACATGTTCTCCAGGTTATGAAATAAAGATAAAGAGTAGAAATGCTAAGAATATGAGGGGTCGGAGGAGGAAGCCTTGGAGACCCATTGTTCTATATTAATTCTCCACCAAGCTAAATAGATTAAATACAGATTCCAAATGGATAACAGAAAAAGGTCCACACTACCCAATATAACAAGAAAAATGCTCTCGTCATAAATCAAAACTGCCCACATTTTGCTTTTATTCAAAGTTCTCTTTGAGTATTTCAAGAACACAATTTTTAAAAGGTTCTAAAAATGAAACAAAGTGGATAGGACGGAGTCAGCCTTTCTTGTGCACTGTTTCACTCTTTCAAAAAATTGTTTTTCCTGCTATCTATTGTATCTGGAGCACTGGGCTGGGCAGATAAAACACAGAGATGAAGAGAATAGTACCCCAGCCCCAAGGACCTTGGCATCTAGTGACTTAAACTGCCCCATCAGGTGCTGCAGATGCTGGAGTTGTGATCCATCTGTGTTTCTTTTTTTCTTCTCTCCCATGACTTGCGATTTGGATACCAACAAATGATCTGATGTCACTTGACATAGGGTGAGCTACATTTATAGTAGCTCAGTTCTATAAAGCTGCAACAGATGCTTAAATTGAAGCAGTGTGATATGGGTTAAACAATTCGGATTTTGGAGACTTCAGACTTCCAAAACAAACTTGGGTTTAAATTTCACCTTCATGACCCACAAAGTTCCATGAAACCAAGTTCACTCTAGGTCTAATGGGGGATATTTATGAAATAACCCTTCTAGAAGAGTAGCCAACTAAAGTGTGGGGAAGACTGCATGTTTCTTATCTCACTTTTACTCAGTACTTTGAGGACAGAGCATGCAGGACAATGGCATATGGCAGAAGGAACTTTAACTACGACTTTCAAGCTCTTCAGAAGTGAGAAAAGATCGGTTCATATATAATTAAATAAAAAATATCTACAGAGACATGATGATTATCTCTTATCTCACCATGTATCATAATTGAAATAGGCTAGAAATTGGTTTGAATTTTGTGCAAAATTGTACAGCTTCATTCACTATGCACATGGGATTGTGAATCGGGATGCTTAATGCACATACCAGCTTAATACATCACATTTTAAATTGTGTATTTGTATCTTTTAAAAAATGTTTAATATTAAACATAGTTATACAATTGTTATGAGATGATTAATCCTGAGGAGTTGCACACAATGTCTAAAAATAGTAAATTATTACACGATGAATCAGTGAACACAATACTACACACAGTATTTACCTCCTGTATAGGTTTCCTACTGCTGGTGTAACAAATTACCAGAAACTCTGCAGCCTAAAACAATACAAATTTATTACTGTGCAGTTCTGGAAGTCAAAAGTTGAAAACAGGATCAAGGTGTCAACAGGATTCACTCCTTTTAGAGGCTCTAAGGGAGAATCCCTTTTCTTAGCTTTTCCAAGCTTTCAGAGGCCACTTGCTACAGTCCTTGGCTCAGGTCTCTCTCTCATCTTCAAAGTCCGCAATGGGCAGTACTTCCCATCACTGAATTTTCTGGAGCCCTATTCCACATTAAAGGTCCTTAATGGCTACTTTGGACCCAGATAATCTAGGTTAAACTCCCTACCTGCTACCTTAAATTCTTTTTGCCATTTAAAATAACATATTCATAGCTTAATGTTTTAATCTTTTTGAAAATCAATCATATGTATACCTGTTATCAAATTTAATTAAAATTATACTTTGCAATTAAAAAAAAAATAACATATTCATGGGCTCTGTCAATAAGAAAGATCACTTGGTAGCTTGTGTCTTCATTGTTGTTATGCTCAAGGAAGTTAATGATTTCCTGTTTTATTTCTTCCTGCACCCATCTGTTATTCAACAGAAGATTGTTTAATTTCCATGCCTTTGTGTGGGGTCGAGCGTTTTTGTTAGAGTTGAGTTCCACCTTTAGTGCCTTATGGTTTGAGAAGACACAAGGTAAAATTTCAATTCTTTTTATTCTGTTGATATTTGTGTCCCAGGATATGATCAATTTTGGAGAATGTTCCATGGGGTGATCAGAAGAATGTATATTCTTTATCTTTGGGATGGAGTGTTCTATATGCGTCTATCAAGCACAGTTGTTCTAGGGTCTCATTTAAATCTCTTATATCTTTGTCTAATTTCTGTTTAGAGGATCCGTCCAGCTCTGTAAGAGGAGTGGTAAAGTCCCCTGTTATTATGGTATTATCAGATATCATATTGCTCAGACTGAGTAAGGTCTGTTTCAAGAATCTGGGAGCATTTAAATTGGGTGCATAAATATTTAGAATTGAAACATCTTCTTGTTGTATTTTTCCCTTGACCAATATAAAGTGACCATCTTTGTCTTTTTTGACTTTAGTTGCTTTAAATCCACATGAATCTGAAAATAAGATTGCAACTCCTCTTTTCTTCTGAATGCCATTTGCCTTGTACTAGACTGTTTATTGCAGCTCAATTTACAATCGCCAAAATGTGGAAACAGTCTAAATGCCCACCAACCCAGGAATGGATTAACAAGCTGTGGTATATGTATACCATGGAATACTATTCAGCCATTAAAAAAAATGGAGACTTTACATCCTTCGTATTAACCTGGATGGAAGTGGAAGACATTATTCTTTTAAAGCATCACAAGAATGGAGAAGCATGAATCCTATGTACTCAATTTTGATATGAGGACAATTAATGACAATTAAGGTTATGCGGGGGGAGGAAAAGCAGAAAGAGGGATGGAGGGAGGGGGGTGGGGCCTTGGTGTGTGTCACACTTTATGGGGGCAAGACATGATTGCAAGAGGGACTTTACCTAACAATTGCAATCAGTGTAACCTGGCTTATTGTACCCTCAATGAATCCCCAACAATAAAAAAAAGAAAGATCACTTTTTTTTGAGACAGATTCTCACTCTGTCCCTGGGGCTAAAGTGCGTTGATGTGATCATAACTGATTGCAACCTCAAACTCCTGGTCTCCAGTGATCCTACTGCCTCAGCCTCCCAAGTGAGAGAGACTACAGGAGTGTCACCAATCCTAGCCAATTTTTCTATTTTTTATAGAGACAGGGTCTCACTCTTGCTCACTTGGTTTTGAACTCTTGCAAACAAGTGATCCGCCCTCTGGGCCTCACAAAGTGCTGGGAGTACAGGTGTGAGGTATCATGCTCAGCCTAGAATGCTCACGTTTTTCAGAAGCCTTGATTTTGCTTACTGCAACTACTCACCTTTGAATTTTAATGCCACCTATTCCATAAACATTGATCTATTTTATGTATTTTTATTGTGATTGGAACTTATATTTACACCCTTAATTAGTATTTTTCTCCCTTAAATATCTGAAGTTTTATTAAATTCCCACAGCGAGTAATTCAAGGTTTCAAACTTTTTGAAAGTTTACATTCACCTCATTAATCTAGTCTCATCAATCTAGATAAGGTTGTCTAATAAAATACAGAACATCCAGTAAAATTTTAATTTCAAATAAACAACAATGAAGATCTGGGGATGTTACAAATATTATGCCAGACATACTTATGCAAAATAATTATCTATTGTTTATCTGAAATTACAATTTAACTTAATATCATTATTTTTTTTTAATTTATTTAGGTGTTTTAGAGACAGGGTCTTGCTCTGTCGCTCAGGTTGGAGTGCAGTGGAATTATCATAGATCACTGCAACCTCAAACTTCCAGGCATAGACAGTCTTCCTGCCTAAGTCTCCCATTTAGCTAGGACTACAGGCAGGAATCATCAGGCTCGGATAACTATTTTTTATTTTTTGTAGAGACTGGGTCTTGCTATGTTACTCAGATGGTCTTGAACTCTTGGCCTGAATTGGCTCCCCCGCTATGGCCTCCCAAAGTGCTCAAATGACAGGCCTGAGACACCATGCCTGTATTTTTATACAATGATTCTGGCAAAACCCAACTGAGGAAACTCCAATATACTATTCTTCTGGAGAACTGAAAGAGGCTTTTTGGGATATCTGGTAAGATCTGTTCTAGAGCCAAATGCAAAGGCCATTGATGCTAGGATGGTTTCACATAGAAGCTGAAGTTTGTCCAGATTTTTAACGACTGAAAATAAGCATTTGGTTAACAGAAATTAGAAAAAATCATGCCGCTATGGCATGTGAAAATAAACCAGTAAGCTTCCATGCCTTCCTAATAACAGGGCGTGAATCTGATAATACAAGAACAAGAAAGAGACCCCTTTATCCAGTTTATCCAGAACAGTTTATCCAGAACAGCTATAAATTTTGCATTTACCCAGAGGTGAAGAACATTCTCCTTAGTAAAGTATCTTAAGAATAGAAAAGCAGGCATCTCATGTACTCAAAACCAATTCGAAACTAGTAGATGAACAACCATAGACCGAGAGGGGGGAAAAACACAAAATCAAGGAGGAGGGCATTCAGTAAGCTCCCACCTACGGGGTAGAATGTAGGGGTAGATGGCACATCCCTGGGTGAAGCATTCAGCTACAACTTGGTCTTTACCTAACAATGTAATCTATTCATATGTTCCCTTATATAAATATGAATAAGAAAAATAAAATAAAATAATGTACAATTCTGAGAAATAAAACATGTGAAACAATTTGAGGAAAAAATCCGTGCTTGAGGAATTTACATAATGAGTGGATCAAAAATATACATATATAAAACTTTATTTATTTTAAGGTGGATTTAACTATGTAGAAATATATTTTTTCACTGACTGACATTAAACAACTAAGGCGATTTTCCTCAGGAAAATAATTATGATGGTTTTTAGGTCTTGGCACCTATAGCTCAGCGGCTAGGGCACCAGCAACATACACTGAGGCTGGCGGGTTCGAACCTGGCCCAGGCCTGCCAAAAAACAATAACGACTACAACTAAAAGATAGCCGGGTGTTGTGGTGGGTGCCTGTAGTCCCAGCTACTTGGGAGGCTGAGGCAAGAGAATCTCTTAAGCCCAAGAGTTTGAGGTTACTGTGAGCTGTGATGCCAAGGCACTGTACCAAGGGCGACATAGTGAGACTCTGTCTTAAAAAAATAATAATCATCATTATTATTTTTCTTTTTAATCAAATATTTTAAATAAGCGGATTATTTAAAAAATGCAAGTATGAGTTTATTGGCCATTAGTATATCTTCATTTGAAAAGTTTCTGTTTATATATTTTGCCCATTTTTTTTCAATGGGATTGTTTGGTTGTTTCCTGCTGATTTCCTTGAGTTCTTTGTAGATTCCGGTATTAGGCCTTTATCAGATGTACAGCATGCAGATGTTTTCTCTCACTCTGTGAGTTGTCTATTTGCTCTTTTGATTGTGCCTTTGGGTATGCAGAAGCTTTTTAATTTGATATAAATGGCTAACAAATTCATGAAAAAATGCCCACTATCTCTAATCCATATGGAAATGCAAATCAAACATAATGAATTAACTCCAACAAGAATGTCTTATATTAAAAAGTCCCAAAACAGCAGATGCTGGCACGGATGTGAAGAGATAGGAACTGGTATACATTGTTGGTGGGACTGCAGACTGTAGCAACCTCGATGGAAAACTGTACAGAGATACCTCAATGAAGTTAAAGTAGGCCTATCCTTTGATCCAGCAATCCTACTATTGGGTATATACCCAAAGGAAAATAGGTCATTTTATTGAATGGACACCCTTACTCCAATGTTTATTACAGCACAATTCACAATTGCATAAATATGGAAACTACCTAAGTGCCCACCGATGTGTAAATGGATTTTAAAAATGTGGTATATGGAATACTATGGAGTACTACTCAGATATAAAGAAAAATGATTATCTACTATCTTTTGTGACAACCTGGATAGAACTCGAAACCATTATTCTAAGTGAAACATCACAGGAATGGAGAAACAAATACACAAACTCAATACCAGGTTGGATCTGATCAATCAACACTTAAGTGCATATATAAAAGTAAATCTCAATGATAATCAAGCTGGGAGGGGAGGGGATGGGTAAATTCCCACCTACTGTTTGGTTAGGGGGCACACTTATACTCTTTCTTGGGTCATGTTTTGCAAAAAATGAAGTATGTAAAAAAATGTGTACCCCCTAATAATCTGAAATTTCAAAAAAGAAAAATCACAGTTAAATATTATTTTTTTTTCTTTATTTTTCCTAGAGACAGAGTCTCACTTTATCACCCTTGGTAGAGTGTTGTGGCGTCACACAGCTTACAGCAACCTCCAATTCCTGAGCTTAGGCGATTCTCTTGCCTCAGCCTCCCGAGTAGCTGGGACTACAGGCGCCCGCCACAACGCCTGGCTATTTTTTTGTTGCAGTTTGGCCAGGGCTGGGTCTGAACCCACCACTCTCGGTATATGGGGCCGGCGCCCTACCCACTGAGCCACAGGCACCACCCTTTCTTTTTCATTTTTTTGAGACAGAGTCTCGCTATGTTGTTCAGGGTAGAGTGCCATAGTATCAACCTAGTTCACAGTAACCTCAAACTATAGTATGCATAAACAAGCTACCTTCTTGCCTCAGCCTCTTGAGTAACTGGAACTACCCACCAATATGTCCAGCTTTCTTTCTCTTGCTCAAGCTGGTCTTGAACGCCTGAGATCAAGAAACCCTCCCACCTTGACCTCCCAGAATACTGGAAATACACGTATGAGACACTGTGCCCATCCTAAAGATTATTTCTTGGTAGAATATATTGGAATATGAGAAATTGGAAAAAAACTTACAAGGAAACTATGTTATAGCATGTATCTTTTCATTTAGAGTCATATTACGGTCCTAAAAATAAATTTACTTTAAATATATAGCATGAACCACACAAAATGTAATATTTTGCATATTTTAATTTTTTTATTATTATGGATATATAATAGCTATATGTATTTATAGGGTATATGCGATGTTTTGGTACAGGGATACAATGCGAATTAACCAAATCAGGGTCATTGGGGTATCTATCACCTTAAGCATCTATCATTTATTTGTGTTAGGAACATTCCAATTTCATGCTTTCAGTTATTTTAATGTATACCCTAACTTAATGTCAATTATACTCTCCTTGCTGTGCCATCAAATGCTATTCATTCTATCTAACCATCTAATTATATTTTTGTACCCGTTAACCATCCCTACTCTATGTGCCATTTTCCCCTCCATTTCCCAGAAAAACATCATTCTACTCCCTTCTCCTTGAAGTGAATTGTTTTAATATTTAGACTCCACATACAAGTGAGAACACGTGAGATTTGGCTTTCTGTGCTTAACTTATTTCACTTACTGTGATGTTATCCCGCAACATCCATGTTGTTTCAAATGGGAGAATTTCATTCTTTTTTATGGCTATGTAATATTCCATTATGCATATGAATTTTATGCATTATGGTACATTTCTTTATCCACTCATCCATCAATGAATACTTACGATGATTTCCAATCTTGGCTATTGTGAATAGTACTGGAAGAAACACAGGAGTGAAGATATTTTTTCAATATACTGATTTCCTTTCTTTTTTATATATACCTAGCAGTGATGCTGCTGGGTCATATGGGAGTCCTATTTTCAGGTTTTTGAGGACACTCCTTACTTTTCTCCAAAGTGGTTGCACTAATTTACATTCCTGTCTCCACATCCTCATTTGTTGTTGCCTTCCTTTTTGATAAAATCCATATTAACCAGGGGTAAGATGACATCTTCTCATAATTTTGATTTGCATTTCTCTGATGACTAATGATATTGAATATTTTTTCATATATATATTGGATATTTGTATGTCTTCTTTTGAAAAATGTCTAGTTAGATTATTCGCCCATTTTTCAGTTGAAGTATTTGATTTTTTTCCCTGTTGTGTTCCAAAACTTTATTATATATATTCTAGTTATTAATCACTTGTGAGATGGGTAGTTTGCAACAATTTTCTCCCACTATGTGAGTTATCTCTTCAAAAATTTTTAATATTTTGTGTCTATGTAGAACAAGTTTTACCCCAAAAGAAGTAGTGCAGATTTACTTAACAAGAATAAGCCCAAAACAGGGAAGAGAGATTAGAGACTGTCCAAGAGATTCAGATAGAGTAGCCCTGGGAAATGAGGAATTGTCATCTCTCTTTTATTATCATTGCCAACCCTGGGACAGGAAAGAACAATAGTCTTAATACTCTTGTGTGCAAAACATTGTTTTTATCCTTATTTTACATAGAAGAGCTCTGGCTTAGAGTAGTAATGTATGCAGCCTCACTTATTATGTGGCCAAACAATTTGTATTAAACATCCAGACTTGATATTCATGCTTGTAGCCACTATGCATGCTGCTTCCATGCAATTCAACGCAAGGCAATTTAATTGCTCAGGGTGCTACTTAAAATCATATAGAGTTTGTAACTATCACACACTGTTATCAGTTAGAATGGATCCTAAAAATATTCTCGGCCTTGGAAATATGACCTTTATTTTTCAAAATAAATTAAAATGCATAAACAACTTTGACGAATAGTTGCATAGAACATTTGTATAAAATAACGGTTTGAAGAATTAAGAATCTAGAGAAAAGCAGTTGCTGATTTTGATGGTTTCAAATCTAAGGAAAAGAATTTTTTTGGCTAGCTGGATAGATGGCTAGATAAATAATGAAGATCGATATTTGTTCTACAATAGTCTCCAAAAAAAAAAAAGGAAAAGAATTTATATCATTTATGTGGTTTCCATGCTTAGATTAAGACTTAAACTATTGCAAATTTATTCATTATTTTTTTAATGTAACAACTTTTCTTTTTCCAAGTACAAAAGTACTTTAAAGCACTAGCTTTCCCCCAGGGTCCAGAGGATGAGTGAAATTAGAAAGAAAAGAAAAGAAAAAGTTAAAGGTATAGAAGGGAACTTAACTGGTTCATATTAACAACACTCTACAATTTGTCATGAGTGGACTGCTTAGTAGGCATAATCTCCTTTTCTCTTCCTTTAGGCACTGAGACAGCGATTTATGATACTGAATTAACTGGAAGTACAAGGAAAAGGTGGAAGAAGGGGATAAGGAACTTACTAATGTGAGGTGAAATCAAAATCAATTTCTAACAAGAGACTACTTTACACATTAACTTCTCTGGGTCACCTCAAGGTCATCCAGTTAGTGGCTCATGCATTTGTGGCAGAGAAAAAATAATTCCATTGACAAACAAGGAGTAATGATGAGTGGAACATACCAAAGAAAAGTGAAGTACGGCTGAATTTGGAAGTGTCTGCTGTCAGCTATATTTCTTAAAAGTTTTTGGAATCAGAGAACAAATAAATTTATAAATTAATATGAAGTTTTGAGTACTGAGAACCTTCTTCATTTTCCTGCCTAACATACCTCATATAAAACTTAAATATATGGTGTGAGTAGATGTCCCTCAGGGGTCTTAGAAAGTAATTCAGATTCTGATGCACATGTTTGTATCATGCTATGTTGATATGAGTGTGCTTGATTAAGGTTTACGAGACCAATAATCTGCCTTAAGTACATTTATCTTCCAAAACTCTCCCTGAATTCATTTGCATTTTTCATTGCATATGCATAATAATCTTCATGTGCATTTGCTTAAAAATTAGGTCATGCCCCTAATGCTCCATTTCTTATGGAGCTGGCAATTTTCTCTAGATTAAGAACATCTCAGAATTAGAGTTTTAGAAACTACCTAGTGAACTTTTCATTTTAATTAAGGTGAGGAGACTAAGATTCAAAGACGATCACTTGCTAGATCAAGGTCGTAGAAATGGTAGTGAGACAGGAATCTCAATTTCTTGCCTCTCAGACCAAATATTTTCCCCACTTTTATCTTTAACTTGCTTTTTTAGAACACATTGACTCCGAAATGGCTTGAAAATGTTTACAATGTTTTCTTTGTCCAATTAAACAAAAACCTTTTACCTGAAAACTATGTGCAAAGCACTTTGACAGGCATTGTGGAGCTGGCAAAAAGTGAGGGTTGGAAAGAATGCAAAAGAACGGTAACTTTCTCTTAGTGAGGAGTTATTGAAAAGGAATACAACCACAGATGCATAAACAACTTAAGACTAACACAGAACACAAGTCTGGAAATGTAAAATAATGACTGTCGAGACTGAGCACCTATGTTCAGAATTTATAATGTTTTCTAAGTTAGAGAAGATTTTTCACGGATTGGTTCATTTGGTAGGAAAATTGATTCCACTGAAATGAAGAGTGATATTGGAGAGCCAAAGTTTAGAATATTTAGGCTTGAGCTAATGCTTAATAGGAACTATTTTTTTAAAAAATCGTTCATAGCACAAGTGATAGCACTTATATCAATTTTTGCCAGGTAACCAATTTGGTATCCATTTAAATCCGTCTCCTCGGCTAGAATTCATGCTACATGAAAGCAGGCCATTTCTAGCACAAACAATGCTGTCAGTATTCAGCAGAGTGAGATGTTAAATAAAAATTGATTGGTTGAGTAACCATAAAAGAAATGACAAAGGAGAAGTGCTGTTGAATAACTTTAGAGCATAAATCTGGAAGTTACTTTGAAGTAGTGAGTTTAGGAGACCAGTGCTTATATCACCCAGGCTTGCACTAGGGATTTGACCTCGAACATAGGAAGCCAAAAATGGATCTAGTAGAAATTTCAAACAAACATTATAATTTGTAAACGCTTTTGAAACAGATGTACAAAGGAAGGAGCAGTCCATTAATTCCCAAGTTTAGATCTCTGCAAAACAAAAATAATGTTAATAAAAAGGAGACAATAAAATAGAGATTGAGCATAATGGAGAAATAAAAAGTTGGAGCTTTAAGCCTGAGACCTGTGGACAAAAGGAATGAGTTAAACCTCAGGTCTACTCACCATATGAATGTAAAAATTCTTGACCTAACTTCCCCGTATCTGCAAAATTCACTTCAGAGACTTAGTCTCTTTGAGGGGTCACGTCTTAAGGATGAAAGGAGATTGATTAAATATAGAGAATTTAGTCTGATTTTTGACACATAGGAGACATTCAATAAATAGTAACCATTTCAACTGTGATCAATTTTATCTTCTAAATAGTCTAATTTCCTAATTTAAATTTTGGGATTCCTTTCATATTTTAGTGTTCGATTGTTTTATTCCACATATTTGAACATGTGAAAGGGCAGAGATTATGAAAGCAGCTAGGAAAGTGTGAATGCAGCTTTTCTAGCAGAAGCCGGGTGAATGATGAGCGCTCAAGGGAACGGGGCCTGGGAGAAAGGCCAAAATTAGGGGCAACTTGAGCAGAAGGAGGATGAGATAAAGGAGACACCAACACAGAAAGAGACTCACAGCGCCGTGGTCTCCCAGAGTTCTGGGAGACGGAGATACGAAATGGGAGTTATCAGACAGTCACAAATGTATGGGCACACTGTACATAAACTACTATAAAATAACAAGAGAGGTGGAAATGAGGAGTTTGAGGGCCTTCTTTGGAATCAACATACTTTATAATCCTGTGGTCCTGACTGTCTCTTCTCGTTGCCTTTTTCTCTTGTCACCTTCTTTGTATTCCTCTTTTGCCTTCTGACTGTAATTATTTCATGCTTGTCATTGTCAATCCTTAACACTAAGTAGGCGATGTAACCAAATGTTCAATAAATTGCACTTCAATTGGTCATTTAGCATTGGGAAAGCGTTTTGTTGAAGAAAGGACAGTGCTACAGTGACAAGCGGCCTACTGGTGTGAACCCTTCCAGGATTTATGGCAGGCTCACCACCTACCAGTACTATTTTCAATTCAATCCAGTTCAAGTAGATGAGGATTTTAGAGAAAACAGCTAGAAGGAGAAACATACGACATTTCATCTTGCCTGAGAACATGAAATCTACAGAAGCTGTACGTAAATACGTGTGTGTGATGAGTGTTCATATATATATTCACAAAAGTTATAGAAAGAGCTGTATTCTATAGGATTTGGGCTGACAGCACCAAAATTATTACATTTTCTTGGTATTTTTACCAAGATACGCTTGATTGAACAAATAACTCAGTGAGGCTAAAACTCCAAGATGAAAACATTCAGCAGATTGCAATTCTTGAACTAAAAAGATTCTTTTTACAAAGTAAGAATAACCTTCATTCGTCTTTTTAAAAAATCCACAAAACCTAACAAATAGTGTTGATGCTACTGGATTGGTTCAAAACTAGTCACTGTTAACAGGATTCAGAACACTCCCAAAATACACAGTCCTGCAGATTATGTTATAGACTCAATACATGACTTTTAAAAAGTGATTTAAAGGAAAATATGAAAGGAATTGAAAATCGGCTCATTCAGATTTTATATGCAAGGCACTCAGAATTACACAAAAACAAGATATGTAGTAAAGAAAATAATGAGTGAATCTGGCCATGCCCATAACAAGTAAAGAAACTCAATAGTACCTTATAATTTCTCCAAGTTCATTGTAATATAATAAAGTCCATTTAACATTCAAATTTATATAACAAACTAGTGATTCTATATTTAAATTGACTGTATCATTTACACATGATTTGGCTTTTATTTATAAAGAGTTTGCCTCTTTATTTCAACTACCAACATTCATTTCAATATTGTTTAGCACATTTGTTCAAAATGATAATCTACCAAATATTTCAGCCAAATATTTTTACCTTCACTTTAATCCACAAAAATTAATTTTACCCAACTTCACTATTCTGGGCCCAACTATTCTTCTCCATATTTGGCTAGATATAGACATCGGCAATGTAGAAGAATGGCTATCTTCTTTGGCCCAGACCAGACAGAGAGCTATGACTCTTTCCTGAAGACCAACTGAGAAGAACCCATTAGCAGCTCCAGAGAAGTTTCTCCACCCCTGGCACAATGACAAGCCACATCCAGCCAGCACCTCACCTCCCATTGTCTTCTGCTCCCATTTCAATTTGAGACGAGTCCTGTTCCTTCCACTTCCACTACCAGATGTCAAGTCCCCAATATCTGTTGCCTGGATTTCTTCAATAAACTTGTTATGTCTTTTTTCTTAACCTGTGCTCTTCCATTTAGCTAACTTACCACTGGCAGAGAAATCTCACAAAATGTAATGGTGTTGAGAATAGATGCAAGGTCAGAAAGATTCAAATAACCTCCAATCCTCAGAAAATGAAGTAAAAACTTAGAATAACTCCCTGATAAAATGGCTCTCAATTATTTGACTGGTTTTGTGTTATGGGGAACCATATAATTTACTGCTCACATGGGGAGAAACTTTTTCAGAGGAAAAGGAATGCTGTTAACTGGGCAAATAGGAATACATGGTCACTCAGGGTCTTCTTTGACTCTCCTAAACTTGGAACAGTTTCTTGGTCACAGGTTTTGCAAGCAATGCCTAACCTTCCCTTGTCTGAAAGTTTAAATACACTGTCATCATTGCCCAGAAGGCGGATTCCATCTGCTTCATTCCACCCTTAAAAGCCTATTTTAACTCCTACCTCCATTATGGGGACTTTCTTCATTTCCCAAAGGACACGGTATCCTCTTCCTTTTGCCATCCACGTGAACTTCACCTCCCTTATCTTACCTTGCCTAGTACCTTGACTCTAAAAAAAAACCTTAGTAACAGCTTCATACTTATTCTTACATTTTCCTGAACATAAAGCAATAAGGTTCTTGCATATAGCAAACCCTTAATAATTATTTTCATGACATGCAATCACCAGCTATAAGCTCATATTTATTTGATAAAATAAATCCCCACATTATGTGTCTCTCTATCTCCTGATGCTATTCTATGGAATTGAAGAGTTTGAATAGTTTTGGTTTTTGCTGTTGTTTAAACAATACACTTGTATCTTTTGGCCATTCATGATAAAAGGTGAGTGATTTAGTGTGTTTCTGCAATTCCCCTCTCTAGTGCCCTGTCTTATAGACCTACTAATTTTTTAAGTTATATTACTATTTTTAATTTATGAAATGTATAATATCTATATACACTTCAATAGGTAAATTAATATTTCTGTGTTTGATTTAGGTTCTTTCTAATAATGTAAGACCAATACAAAGGGCAATTGCTGCATTACAATAAATATTATTCCCTTCAGATTCACCCAAGTAGCATAACTGGACTTACAGAGAAGAGGTAAACATAATTAGTAGAATCCTGGTTTTTAAAGGGTAATTAGCCGGAATGGATTTATAATATCTCCTTTTATAATTTTGCTTAAAATTTCTTCATTTCTTCTAGGTCACGACTATATGATTAATGGCATTATCTGTCTCATATGCAATATGCCTTTTTTAATTTTGTTGGATTACATCTAGAACAATTCATACACATGTAGGCACCATATTTTCTGAGCAATTTACATGTTTAGCCTCATATTGATTGATAGTTGGGAAAGCTCTTCTTTCAAGAAAGGCTTTGCTCCTTTGATTCTAGAATCTAAGGTGGCATATGAGGTCGGATTTTAATTCTATTTTACCCTCTAAAAGTTCTTAGAATTTTCTGTCAATTAACAAAGTTTTAATAAGGTGTGTGGCTCTTTCAATTTCAAGAATGATATTTCTTCAGTTTGTGCAACATTATTTCTTTTTTAAAATCAGATCATTTCTTCTCCTGAGTTTCCTCTTCTGTGATATTGGTTAGACATATGCTGGGGTCCTGCATCCATGCTCAACAGGCTTTAACTTTTACTCATAATTTTTTTTTCCTCTTTTCTTTATGGTTCTGCCTCTTGCTTTACCCTCCAGATCTCCTCTCCTGGTCCATGTGTCAGTCCATCTGTTCAGCCTTTTATTTTCACATTCATAATTTTAATTTCCAGGATCATTTTGTTTATTCCCTGACTGATCTTTTTCACAGCAACCTAGTTATATGTGTATGTATGTATGTTAACACTCTCGTGATTCTTTTAGAATGCTCACAAAAGTTCTGTGTTAAAAAAATATTCTCTTATATTTTCTGAATTACCTTTGGGATGATTTTTGCTGTTTTGTCTGTTAGTTTGTTAGTGTTTTTAAATTATGCTCTTGCTTTTGTTTAGTTATCCTGTGATCTTTGGCTGTTTATGTGTAATTATGTTTGAAGAGCCAGGCTGAATAATAAAGATTAACGGTTAAGCATTTTTCTCAGTTTTCTTTTTCTGAGAGGACGGACTGTGGACTTGCGAGTTAGTGATATTTTACCTTACTACCTTTTCTGAAAGATGCACCGAGGCAATCAAAACAACTTCATAACAAAACCCCAAATAATTCAATGAAAAAGGTCAAAAGTCTTATGTGGACATTTCTTAAAAGAAGACAGACAACTAATAGGTATAAGAAAAAACGCTCAGGGGCGGCACCTGTGGCTTAGTCGGTAGGGCGCCGGTACCATACACCCAGGGTGGCGGGTTCAAGCCCAGCCCCGGCCGAACTGCAACAAAAAAAATAGCCGGGTGTTGTGGCGGGCACCTGTGGTCCCGGCTACTCAGGAGGCTGAGGCAGGAGAATCGCTTAAGCCCAGGAGTTGGAGTTTGCTGTGAGCTGTGTGAGGCCACGGCACTCTACCGAGGGCCATAAAGTGAAACTCTATCTCTACAAAAAAAAAAAAAGAAAGAAAGAAAAAATGCTCAGTCATGAGTCAGTAGGGGAATGCAAATTGAAACTGCACTGAGATATTATCTCACCTTCATTAAAATGGCTACCATTGAAAACAAAGAAACAACAAATGCTGGTGAGGATGAGGAGAAAGAGGAAGGCTCATACCTTGCTGGTGGGAATGTAAAGTGGTATCGCCATTCTGATCCCACAATCCCACTGCTGGGTTTCTATCCAAAAGAAAGAAAATCAGGCTATCCAAGAGGTATCTGCCCCCCCTCCCGTGTTTACTGCAGCACTATTCACAATAGCAAAGACGTGGAATCACCCTCAGTGCTTACCAACAGGTGAGTGGATAAAGAAAATGTGGTACATACAGACAACGGGATATTACCAGCCCATAAAAAGGATGAAATGTTGTCATTTTCAGCAACATGGAGGTCATTATGTTAAGTGAAATAAGCCAAGAAAGACAAAGACCACATATTCCCACTCACATGGGGAAACTAAAAAAGCAGATCTCCTGGAGGCAGAGAGGAGAATGTAGGGTATAGTTCAGTAGGAAACTATAATAATTTATTGTATGTGCCCAAATAGGTAGCAGAGAAGAATTGCTATGTTCTAAACAAAAAGAAAAGATAAATGTTCAAGGAGCTAGATACCCCCATTACCTTGATTATTACACATTGTAAATATGTACCAAAATATCACATGTATGAAAAAAATGTACAAAAAAAAGAAAGAAAAAAATGTGCACAAGTATTACTTATCAATTTGAAAAAAGATGTTTAAAACATACTTGAACACTGGCGAGCAAGCCAACTGGAGACTCGCTCGAGGTAGAACTTGCTCAAAGCGTTGAAACCTTATCACCTTTCATCCTGTGTACAGCTGCATTTCCTAATGTGCCTAGTCCATGTCTGAAATAAAATTATTTCAAATCTGTTCTTTCTCTTTCAGTGTCTTATTATCTATGCTAGAAGCCCTGTGTCATTGATAATTCCCATTCTTCGGAGTTCTTAATTTTAACCTGCCCTCTGTCTACATTAAGATTGAAACAGAAGGGGGGAAGTGAAGGGCCCCACTGGCTCAACTTGACAGTTCCTTAAATACTTCTCTGATGTTCGCTGCAGTGTCTGCTTCTGGTCTTTACGCTGACTTTCAACATAGAAATTTTTGGGAACTCCTGTAGTAAGAACAACTCGTGCCTCTCTGGTTGTGCTTTCTCTCCTTTAAATTCTCCATAAATCAGGCCCAATAAACTTTTATTTTTCAAGGTTTTCCCAAACTGTTTAATTAAGTGTTGATTTTAATAATGTGATGAAGCCTCCTCTCATTCTCTCTCTTTCATCTCTCTCTCTTTTCTTTTCTCCTTGCCCCTTCCTTCCTTCCTTCCTTTCTCCCTCACTAACTCCCTCCCTTCTTCCTTCCTTCCCTCCATCTCTTTCTTTCTCATTTCTTACCGGCATCTTCTTTTCATTTCACTATTACCTTAGAGGTAGGATATATATAATTATATATGTTTGTGCTAGCCTTTATTTCGAAACAGAAACCAGATTATGTTTCTTTTTCTATTCAAATAATTCTGCTTTGAATTTATTGTAGATAGCTTGAAATTTATATTAATACTTGGTTAAATACATTTTCCACACTTTAAGGTGGATGGTACTAACCCATATAATACTACATTTAGATTATTCTTTTAAATTTCTCAACATACAAATGTATATATGGTTACAACCAAAAGGAACTATTTGCCTGAAATCTGCTCTTCCTGGCACTCTGTGGTTTCCATGAAATATAAACATCTACTGAATCATAGCAAATGCATTTCAAAGTTACAATAAGTAAATTCACTACCACATGCTGGGCTATCAACAGGCTGTGGTCTTAATAAAGTCCTGTCTATACAGAAGAGGTTAAGTCTATTGATACGAATTTCCTCTACACATTTGGAAATGAAGCCACTCTGAAAATATTCACATTTTAGTCTTAATTAAATCTCAATCATATTAAGAAAGCTAAACGATTTTGATGAGATGTGTTATCTTTAGGACTTAGTTCCCAGGTTGACTGTCTAATGATTATGTTGATTAAGTTATTCCAATTTGGAAACAGAAAATTCAAACACTTTCTAAACTCAATTTTAATTTAAAAAAAAAGAAGATGAATGTGGAAATACCCAATTTCACAAACAACCAAATGCTTAAATTAAGTAGCTCTAGGCCCCACAGCTTTGTCAGAGCCCAAGAAGGTTGTATAGGAAATCTAAACCAGATTCCTTGGGAAAATATGCTTTGTATTGTCAAATAAAATGGAATCCTCAAAAAGAATAGCCCTAAATATGCAAAGTTGTTAACTTCTGTAGCAATAATATGTAACACAACCAGAAAAACAAAAATAAAAACCAGATAAGGCAGCATTCCCTAGGTGAGCTACTTAGCAGGTCTGCCCACATATACCCCAGAATCTACTTGTTTTCTTGTAAATCTTCACAAGCATATTAGTTTAACTAAGGACACAAATTAGACCATATAAAATTATGAATGCTTCTTTTCTAGTATTTTTTTTTTAATTTGTTCCCCCCCCCACCCCTTTCACAGCTGACTGCAACAATCCGGTATAATTGATCTTTTCCTAAAACAATCTACCTCAGTACAGGAACTAGTTCTATAACTTTGGGACATCACGGAAGGAATCCACACTAAGCCAGCAAGGAAAGCAAACACCATAAAATTTCCTGATAGCTCTGCGTGGATGCAACAATTGTAAATATAAAAAGTGAATACTGATTCAGGCAGTCTCAGAGTTACAAACATTTGACTTAATACAACTTACGTTTATAAATGGTATACATGTAATAGGTAATGGTATACAGGTAATAGGTAAATGCCCCTATTCCAACTTACAGATAAATCCGACTTATGAACAAACCTACAAGACCTATCTTGTTTGTAACCTGGGGATTGCCTGTAAGCATTTCCACTTCCCTCCTTTCTAGGAAATGGAGAAGTGTCAGGAGACAGAGACAGCTGGAGAATTTCCTGTGGTCTGATCCAGCCTGCAAATTTCTTCTCTCACTGCCCAGGGTATATTGACGCTCTTGCTCAGGATTTTCAGGCTGTTCTTTTCTCCTCTGGCTTATTCCTTACAGCAGGAATTTTATTACTGATCTCAGAACTACCTCTCAACAGTTCATACTAGCGTTAGTCACATTTCAAATTATGCTAAGATTTCAGCAACTGCTTTCTGTTACACTTTCCTTTCCTTCAGTGTTTTCTGCTAATATTTGAATGCAGTTACCTATTGCCTCAGGAATAGTTCCTGCTTCTCATTCTCCTTCCCGGCCCTATTAAACTACTTCTATCTCTGCATGGTCTACCCTCTTGGGCAAGCTTCTTACTTTCCGGTTGGGGTGGGGGTGGGGGCTGCACAGATGTAACACCACTGGCTGGGAAAAGTGAGACAATTAAATCGCATCCTCCACTCAATTCATTTCAATATATTCAGTCATTAAACACATGTTTTTAAAAAACCTATTCCAGAGCTGCTGTTATGCCAGTGCTGAGGATATAATGGTTAGCAACACTAAGTAAGGTCCTTGCCCTCACAGGTAAGAGCCTAATGGCAATAATAGCCACGATTTATTCACTGCTAAACAGTGAGTGAATAGTGTTTATGTGTTAAACCATTTTCATGACTCATCTCATCATATCATGTAACTCTCAGCAAATCTATCATGATGTTATCTGTTAGTACAAAAAAATAACATAAAGAGACCAAAGGAGGGTCTTTTTTTGTTTGTTTTTTGCAGTTTTTGGCCGGGGCTGGGTTGGAACCCGCCACCTCTGGCATATGGGGCTGGTGCCCTACTCCTTTGAGCCACAGGCACCACCCCAAAGGAGGTTTTTCTGTAAGTCAATAATTTTACTGCCATTTCCCAGAATATATTAATTCAAGGCTGCTACAGATTGAGAACAGGGCTGGGTACAGTTAGCAGGTGATTACTTTACATTGTTTTATATTTGAATTGGCACCCTCCAGGGAAACTTATTTCTATCTGCGAAATGGATAGCCATTTACCTATGTTTTCTCAGTAGCCTAGCAGATCTAAGGTTTGAACCCAAGTCCCCATACTCCAGAGCTCATGCTATGCCTTTCTACACTAGCGCACACCTGTCCCCTCCACTCTTCTCCCTCTGTGATAGATAAATACAGGTCAAGAATGAGGGAAGGACGATGTGGCAAAGGTATCTGAAAAGCTGCATCAATTCCCTTTTGCTTTGTGAATTTTAGATAGAGCCAAGAACAACTATAATCATCCTTTCCTACCTTTCTCCCTCAATATTTAGTGGCCCAATTCCAGAATAAGTGACAGTGACATCTTTTTAAAAAAGAAGTCTTGGACTAGGAAGATGCCAGGAAGGCTATGTTAACCAGTGTGATCAAAATATGTCAAATGGTCTATAAAACCAGTTTATGGTACCCCATGATTGCATTAATGTACACAGCTATAATTTAATTTAAAAAAAAAAGGAAGTCTTGGCTTATGATTAAATGAGGAACTATTTTTTCAGGAAAAAAAATAGTTGTTGGAATGGGGACCATGACAAGATGCATGTAGAAGATTCCTGTTGTGCCACAGCTAACTTAAATCACAAATGAGCATTTCTATTATTATATTTTATCATTATTGCACAAAGCGCCCCATTTACTCATCCTATAGGCATCCTATAGGCATTTACTAAGAATGTCCTACATGAGGGCTCCATGTTAAGAGACATACCCATTCTGATATACAACACATGTATGCTGCTCACCCTCCACAAATTTATAAGGTTGACTTTTGATGATGACTGGAGGAAATAAAGGGGTAGGAGTGAGTAGGAATGAGTCTCAGAGGACCCCCAGGTTTCTGTCGCTACCTACAAGCTGGATGCTGCACTATGAATCCAGGGAACAAAGGAAGAAAAACTGGTTCTGGATTTATTGGAGTTCTGCCATTTCTGATTTTTAGGTTTTATTTTCTTTTCTGCTTTGAAGGTATCTTGTTTTGTTTCCCTCTGATACTCTGGTGGGAGAACTGTGCTCCTTGGAGCTTGGCAGGGTCATAACTCTTGCCTGGTTATCTTGATTTTATGAGCCCAATTAAAGATAATAAAATGTGTATTTAAGAGATTTCTGCCATCCTAATAGCCCCTACCCATCCCTAAGGAGTCTGTTCATGACTATTCAGTTAATTACAGTTTGTTTTATTTTATTTTTTGTCTTTTTCAGAACAATTGTGTGTGTTGGTCTGGACCTGTGCTCCAGTGTGCCCACCCTTTCTTCCTGCCACTCTTCTGTAGGGAAACAAAACAATCCAGTATGCTTTGATTTAATAGAATTCAGCAGTGGGCATAAATGACTTTATTAGAATAGGAAAAACAATCCATCTTGATTTCAAAAACTGAAAAGAAAGTAATGTGGGGATGTTAAATGGAGTTTTATCACTGATGAAGACACACTCCAGAAAGTTGTCTTCCTGACTCTGCTACAAGTGTCCCTTTATAACTTGATTTTACCCAACTGGTTTCCAAAACATCTGTCTAAATTATTTAACTAACTTTACTTTTAATTCCAACCCCTCATAATTTCAAAAAGACTCATGGGCTTAGAAGGATTCTGTGCTACAGTTGTTATTCTGGAAAAGAATTAAATGCTCACTGGAAGAAAATTTCCTCTTCTATCTTCTGTGTCACGAATTCTGTGTGAATAAACTATAGGAAGCCTCGTTCTCTGCTTTCTCAGATCTAGCCCCTCCCCCCCCACCTTACCATCTTCCTCTGCCCTTGAGCCAGGCACCTTGTTGGTGTTGACAGGCATCAGAAAGCCATGGGCTAGGAGCCAGACTGAGCCTGAAGGCTCAGGAAAGCAGATTGACACAGGTTCAATAATTAGCACAAGGCCAGACGCA
The DNA here is from genome assembly GCF_027406575.1 of Nycticebus coucang. Taxonomy (NCBI): domain Eukaryota; kingdom Metazoa; phylum Chordata; class Mammalia; order Primates; family Lorisidae; genus Nycticebus; species Nycticebus coucang. The sequence continues at coordinate 97,840,809 of NC_069790.1, forward strand.
ATGCTCAATAAGGATCTGCCCAGTTAATGGATGTGTGTGCTACCTAACTAGCTCTTGTACATGCTTCACGTTCATAACGAGGGGCTAATTTGCTGAGCATTATAAATGGAAATGGAAGCCCGACCAGCTCTTTGGTCCTCCAAAGTCAATAAAACTTGTTTAAAGCTTTCTTGTAGAAATACAAAAGTTTTATTTATTTTCTATATTCATGTCGATAATTTTAGCAATGTGAAAAAAATAAACATCATCAAGCATTATATGTATTATTTTGAGTAAGAAGAGACACTTGCACAGAGAATAGCAGGTAGAAATTTTCAAGGTGAAGTTTTGGGCTAAGATGTAATTTAATTATACAAAGTATCTCACGAGTACAATCTTAGCTATTTATAATAAGACTGCCCTGATGAAGAGCTCATCTAAACTCAACAACTACAAGACTATGATGTTCTGAAAATTCCTAGAGTTAGCATTTCTTATTGATTTCTTCAGGCTATTCCACATTCAATCATATCATAAATACAAAATAAATTTTCCAATTAATGTATATTGTGATTTATACTAAAAAATGTAATTTTTAGACTGATTTTGATTCCAGAAAGCTCAGCAAGAAAAGGGAATTTTGCTAGCCACAGTAATCACATCTCAACAGGCATGGACATGTCTTCTCCCATAAAAGTATTCATTAACTTCTAGGTTTCCAAATGGTTATATAGCTCCCACAGTCTGAGAAACACCAGTGGAACCTCCAATTTCTGGCATATTTGTTTACTTTATCACAAAATTCCTATTATCTCCATCACTGCTTTTAAAAGGGTAACTAAAAATATGCAACATTATTATTCTGAGAGAAAATTGTTATTTTTTCGATTACCTTAACACAACTTATTTATTTATTTATTTAGGATAGAGTTCCACTGTGTTGCTCTCAGTATAGTGACGTGGCATCACAGCTCACAGCAACCTCCAACTCCTGGGCTTAAGCGATTCTCTTGCCTCAGCCTCCCAAGTAGCTGGGACTACAGGTGCCCACCACAACACCCAGCTATTTTTTGTTGTTGTTCTTGTTGTCGTTGTTTAGCAGGCCTAGGCCAGGTTCAAACCCACCAGCTCTGGTACATGTAACGGATCTCCTAAGCACAGAGCTATGGGCGCTGGGCCAAAACAATACATTTAAAGGAGTAACAAGTTTACTATATTTGGCAGCAAGTTCGCTAATGTACGTATTTTATTCAAACATGGGTGAAGGCCACATTGATGAAGGAAAGGATGAATGTCCATGCAAATGAGCTCTTTGTCTTATTTAGGATTTTTCCTCTTAATTGGCTGGGATTTTAAGATCTGTGGAATTTCTTTGGAATGTTATAAGGCAGAGAATGTAATTGCCCCCAGGATGTTTAATTTCCTGGAAACTTCTGGGATAGAAGATGGAACAACCTTTAACCCTCACTTTGAGAGAATTCCCCTGGGTGCACATCGGAGCTGAAGGGCTTTCATTACAAAAAGATAGAATTAGCCCCAGTTTTTCAAACTGGTTCACTTCCATCCCTCTACCCAAACTGTAGAATTCAGGGGTAACCTGTTCTCTGTTTTTCTGTTCAAAGAACTACGGACACCCAGTTTATAAAATACTCTCTTTCAAATACATGTTTTCTTAGGGTGGTTTTGATCCGCATTTCTGATAATTAGGGATGATGAGCATCTTTTATATGTTTGTTAGCCATTTATCTGTCTTCTTTAGAGAAGGTTCTATTGAGAATGGTACACATCAGAAAATCTCAAAGCTGCAGATGCTGGTGTGGCTGTGGAGAGAAGTGAACACTTTTACACTGCTGGTGGGAATGCAAACTAATGCAACCCTTTTGGAAAGAAGTATGAAGAACCCTCAAAGAACTCAAACTAGACCTCCCATTTAATCCTGCAGTCCCATTACTGGGCATCTACCCAGAAGGAAAGTAAAATCCCTTTACCATAAGGACACTTGCACTGTCCTTGCACTTGGACTGTTTATCACAGCTCAATTTATAATTTCCAAAATGTGGAAACAGCATAAATGCCTACCAACCCAGGAAAGGATTAACAAGCTATGGTATATGTACACCATGGAATATTATTCAGCCATTAAAAAGATGTGGACTTTACATCTTTTGTATTAAACTGGATGGAAGTGGAACACATTCTTCTTAGTAAAGCATCAAGAATGGAGAAGTAAGAATCCTATGTACTCAATTCTGATATGAGAACAATTAATAACCTAGTACACAGTGAAGGAGGGTGGGGGTCACAGTGTGTGACACACCTCTTAGAAGTGGGACGTAATTATAAGAGGGACTTTACCTAACAAATGCAATCAGTGTAACCTGGTTCTCTGTACCCTCAATGAATCCTCAAGAATTAAGAAAAAAAAAATACAGGTTTTCTTTACCAGAAGTGTTCTATGTGGAAAAAGGTAATAGGAGATCAGTGACAAATAAAGACAATTTGGGAGACTCCATCGATCAAACTGCTTTATATAATTGTCTTTTGCTGTCTTCTTTCTCGATCACCACCATCCTCCAAATATGGAAAATAGTATGAATGGAGGCTGAGAAGAACTATCAAGATGAAGAAATATCAGACTGAAGATAACCACTTCAATTCCTTTTAGTTGTCGTTGTTTCACTGTACACTTTCTTTCTATTACTAAAGTCATCATAATTATCAAGAAATGGCTGTTACCCAGAGTTTCATCACAACAGAAAAGCAGGCATTTGTCATGCAGTGAGACATCTCTGGGACAGCTCACCCCTGCAAACTACGCCTGCCCTTTCTTTCTCCCTCTTTTAATTAACCTTTAGAAGAGAACAGGGATGTTAGTAGATAACAGAGCTGGACTGAGAGATCCAGAAAATGACGTGAGCTCTGTCGATCTTCAACCTTGTCTAAGAGGACGCATAAAAGTGTTTTTCATGGAAAATCACCCTCAGACAACACATACTCAAAGCAATGTGACCTTGAGAGATACTTACATTTCTATATAAGAATAGCACAGCCTGAAGCATCTTGAGAGAACATAAATGAACCAAAAGGAGAGGAAGAAAAAAATCCTCAAGAAAGAAGGTAAATTCAGGGGAAAAGTTGTCAAGGGCATTTCCTGGCACTTACCTTTTCGGCAGACTGAGCTGTACCAAAAAAGATGGGAATGAAAGCTAACCAAATGATGCAGGTGGTATACATGGTGAATCCAATAGGTTTGGCTTCATTGAAAGTCTCCGGGACACCTCTCGTTTTAATGGCATACACAGTACAAGTGACCATCAAGAGGATACTGTATCCAAGTGAACAAATGAGCGAGAGATCAGAAATGTCACACTTGAGCACACCCCTGGCATTGTCCGGATCTAGTGTCCGCTGTTCTCCATAGTCGATGATGATGTGCGGGGGGTCCACCACAAACCAGATGAATACTCCCAGGAGCTGCACGGAGATGAGGCTGAAGGTGATCACCAGCTGGGAGGCTGGACTGATAAACTTGGGCGCTGTCACAGATTTCTTCCCCTGCTCAAATATTCGGTGGATACGGTTTGTTTTGGTGAGAAGGGCTGCATAGCTGAAACACATGCCAAGTCCCAGGAAGATCCGTCGGAAGGAGCATATGATCGTGTCTGGTGCTGCAATCATTAAAAAGGTAATTGCATAACAGAGAAAAATCCCCGTTAGGAGCACATAACTAAGTTCACGTCCCGAAGCCCTCACAATAGGTGTGTCATTATAGCGGACAAAGGTCACAATCACAAAGGTGGTGGCAACGATCCCCAATATTGCGACAAACATGGGAACCATGGCCCAGGGAGAATGCCACTCCAGTTTAATGATGGGAATGAGCTGGCAGCCTGTGTGGTTGATGTTTGGTCTCTGATCCAAAGGGCAAAGTTCACAGGAGAGCTCGTCCACCTGATAGTTGTAACCTTCGCAGCGCTCACAGTGCCAGCAGCATGGGACCCCCTTCACGGTCTTCTTCCTCTCCCCAGGTTTACACGGGAGGCTGCAGACAGAGGCCGGGTGAGCACGCTCTCTGGTAGCCCACTGCATGTCTGCCACCTGTGGGTATAAAGAATGAATGAGATTTCCATTTTTCCTCCATTTATAATACCCTAATCCTAGCCACAGGTTTGTAATAAATCACGAATGCTGACAGTGCAAGTAGAGTTTACCATAATAAGAGCCCAGTTTCTTTCTCTGATATTGACTGTGTGAACGTGTTAAGTCATTGGCTCCAATAAATCACTGGCATCATCCACTTGATGAGTGTCATTAGTTCACATTTACCTCCTCAATGCTGGCCAATCTGACATTTGGAGAAAGATTTATTGGCCCAGTTTTAAAACTAAAAAACTGAAACTAAAAAAAGCCCAATAGACATTTTAGAGCTAATCATGGGTATAAATGTCAGAAACCCCAAAACACTGAATTAGGATATAAATCCATATAAAAGATGATCCATGTCTTTCCAAAATATTTGGGGAAATTCAAATCACACTGTGTCTATTTGGAGAGGAAATGGGAAAAAAAATGACAATTTAATTTCTGGATTTCCTCACGTGCTCATGGAGAAAACTATATGAATATGTTTTTCTTCTGCTAAGGGTTGGAATATACTGTTTTTTAAGTCTTGCATTTGTATGCTATTAAAAACATCATGCTGAATAAAATAGCTTGATGGTAATGTTTTCTACTGAACAAAAGTAGTTCTGTGAAGATTTAAAGCAGTAAAATTAATACAAATGAGAGTTTCCCTCCTGTGCTTAATATATGCCTCAGGATAGGAAAGTTCTACTTTATGCTTTCCAGTGAAATCACAGAATACTTCCATTGAAAGAAAAGTATTTTTTTTAATTTTTTTACTAAATCATAGCTGTGTACATCAATATGATCATGGGGTACCATACACTTGTTTCATAGAATATTTGACACATTTTCATCTCATTAGTTGACATAGTGGCCATCATTGAGCTCTTACCTTGAATTTGCTTTCCTTACTGGATATATAGTAATTTCAGTAGAATGCTAATAGGACAGAATTGAACACTACGATGATGGAAGACCACTTATTATTAAAAGCAGCTATAAAAGGTAAGCTCTACACAGGGAGTGGTTTGCTCACTGTCATGACAAAAAGAAAACAGTGATTGACACACAATTTTGCCTCAAGAAATATTGGTTGAATTCATTAGGGAGGAAGGATGGGAAGGGTCACATAGCAGATCCCTTAGGAATAAGGGCCAACTTGAAAGCACTAGGATTTGGAAATAGAAGGTTGCTCAAAGAAGCACAGAAAAGAAAGAGGAAGGAATGTTTGTGGAAAAATAACTACATTTCCAAGGCCAGGTCTATCAAGAGTCCAAAAGAATTCCTACACTTTGTGGTAGTCAGTCTCTAAGACGGGCCCTGATAACCTTACCTCCTAAAATTCACACACTCTTGCCAGCTGGCTCCCTCCCACATGGGATAGGGCTGATTTATGTAAATAACATATGCATACTCCAGAAATGATATATGCGATTGTGAGGCCAGGTCATAGAAGACATTTGGCTTCTGCCTTGCTTTCTCTTGGATCAGTCACTCCAGTGCAAGTGCAGGGTCCCGAGAACTCTCGAACAGCCCTGTGGTAAGGAAAAGAGGCTGACTGCCCACAGCCAGCACCAAGTTGCCACACATGTGGGGGAGAAAGGAATGTCTGGCCCCAGTCAAGCCTTCAGATGATGGCAGCCCTGACCGACATCATAACTACTACCTCATGAGAGACCCTGATCCAGAAGACTGCAGCTAAGGTGCTTCTGAATTTCTAATCTACAGAAAATATGTAAGATAATAAATGTTTATTGTTTGAAGTTGCTAAATTTTAGAATTTTTTTTTGTTCTTCAACAATAGAAAACTAACAGAGTATAAATTAAGCTTCCCCATTCTCTGTGGCTGCCATCATTTCAACAGTGTAGTGGTAGTACTCTGTTGAGAAGGCACACCTAGCAACAGCCACAAAATACCTCAAAAAATGCCCCAAAGTGTGCAGTTTCAGCAATATTCCTTCACCACTTTTAATGTTCCCTCCTCTTTGGCAACCAGGCTGCTGAAGTTGTTCTCATTAACAATTTGTTAAGAATACTTTGCAGTTTTGTACTGGAGGTGAATGGTAGAGGTCCTCAAGCTCAGTACTTGAAAAGGGCTATGTATTCTCCCCAAGGGTGAGTGGACGCTTATGTAACTTTAATTCCAAATATCTTCCCTTAAAAAAGCAGATGCTACTTCATTTGTCACAGAGGCGAGACTATTCGATCTCTCCTGTCATCTCAACACAAAAAATATAATCAATTATAATTCTGCTAATATTTATTAAGGAGATTATTTCATTTACTTATAAGATTGCAGTAAGAAAGAAAAAAAAACTTAAATGGGAAGGGCACAGTGCCTCCTCTCAAAAAATAAGAGGGCACTATGTGGGCTAAAGTATTGATTTTATATCTAATGGACTCTTATAATAAAATACATTCTTGAAGGTTATGTTTCAAAGCTAATTATTGTAAAACCAAAATTGCATTTTGTGTGGGGCTTCAATAAAGTTTATAATGTTACTATCCAACAAAAAATAAAGGTAGCAAAAAAAAAAATCATAAACATTAAATTTCAGGAAACCTGAAAGGCTGACTTATCCAGCTACAAATTTGATGCTTTATTTCTCAACAGGTTTTAGATTCCAGAAGGAAATAAGAGAATTAACAAAGAAATATACCTATACTGGGTAAGTCTCATTAAGAATGATAAACATTTATAATTATGAGCTAAATATAAAATTTTTGACATATTTCTATGTATTTATTGAACCAATGAAAAAATATTTTTCATAAATGAAAGCTATAGTTATAAAATTACGAAAAATACCCCATTTTTAATAGCTATGGATTTTCTTTAAGTAAAAAGTATATATTTAAGCAATATATATTGTATTTTTAGGAATACAATATTGTATGAGGAAATTACATCTGTTTTAGTAAACTTGTTAACTGTGCGTGCTGAATATACGTGACTTCATTTTCATCAAGGAATCTATTTGTGTATAACAATATGGTGCACAGATGTTGTTAAAATCTGAAAACCAACCAATATCCACCTCAAGGAAGGACACACGGCAAATATTTCAATAAGGATCTTACAAACAAATTAACATTTGATACCCTTAGATTATTTTATTTAGATGCTAAATAATTATTTAAAACCATACTGCTTGAAAACAAATCAAACTGCCTAACTTCCACAACTATGTTACACAGTATCAAGAAAGATAATTCAGCATTTTTGTATTACCATATTAGGAGATTTAAAATGGGGATGATTAGTGGTTACAAAAATACAATTAGTTAGAATGAATAATATTTGATAACAAATAAAAGTGACTAAAGTCAGCAACGTTAGGGTATACTTATTACAATAACTAAAAGAGTAGAATTGGACTATTCCTAACACAACAAAATGGTAAATGCCTGAGGTGATGGATACCCCAATTATCCTAATTTGATTAACTCCCGTTGCATACCTATATTAAAATACTACATGTACCATATAAATGTATGCCACTATGTGACCACAATAATTAAAAAATAATTTTTTAAATAATTATACCATTTTTCATAATGAGTATAAAGAGAAGCCTTATCTAATTATTTAAAAAATTTCTCTTCCTCACCCTTGGTATTATGTTGATATAAGGATGCTTTCTTCTAAAATATGTAGTCTAACAAATGGATGATGGTTTTACAGGGACAAAATGATAGTCCATTCCTGTCGTTACAATGTTTACCAATAATGATTCATTTTAGTAGGTTTCAATCCAGTGCATTTCAGAACATGTAAACCATCTGCTGGTTTCTGCTGTCAAATCCTGTTGTTACTGCAGACAAGCACACCAACAAGTACAAAACCCAAAGTTTCTGGGTGAATATCCTTGCATATTTTAATCCTTACTATTTCCAGAACTGTCAACCTAGCACAGTGTTTCCTACACTCTTTAAAGAGAACATCATTTTTTTATAGAATAAATTTCTTCTGTGTAGTTTCAGTAACTCATGAAAATAGGATTAGAAAAACGTTGCACAATGAAAAGCCTCATTAATAATTAATAATAACAATAACTTTTAGTGCTCATTATAAGCCTCTCAATATAATACCTCTTTTATAGTGTTTACCCAAAAAAATTAAATGCTTTTCTTCATTAATGTGATTACCATATACAGTGCATGAGAATATAATATATTATTTAAATATAATACTCACACCTTCCCTCTCTCTGCTCTCCTCGTCCCCCAACCCCATAGTTTACCAGGTCATTAATTGTCCTCATATTAGAATTGAGTACATAGGATTCTTGCTTCTCCATTCTTGTGATGCTTTACTAAGAATAATGTGTAAAGGAAGGAGGGAGAAGGGAGGGAGGTCATGGTGTGACACAATTTTGGGGGGTGGGAAACAACCTTTATAAAAGGGACTTTACCTAACAAATGCAATCACTGTAACCTGGTTCTTTGTACTCTCAATTAATCCCAATAATAAAAACAAAACAAAACAAAAAGCAAAAGCATACAGTGGGGGAGAAAATTAATATTATACTTACACATCATTGATTACTATTCACACCAATCTTTTTTTTTTTTTTTTTTGCAGTTTCTGGCCAGGGTTGGATTTGAACCTGCCACCTCCAGTATATGGGGCCAGCGTCCTACTCCTTTGAGCCACAGGTGCCACCCCTTATTTATACCATTCTTAACTTTTTTTATCTTGCTACACAAATAAGTTTCATATTAATAATTATTTTAGTATTGACACCTAGTATGCAAAACTCAATTCTTCATCTGTCTTATGTAATGAAAAATTGCATATAAAACATTTCTAGAGACGGTGAAGATTATTTTTAGATATTTGCTGATTAAATTCCACATAATCAATAGGCTTAAAAAGTACACTCAGCTTGCTTGAATACTTAAAATTTCAAAATTTGGTATCATCGTTAGCACATCACAGGATTCACATATGAGTACATGCTGCACACTTAATTTGATAATGCAACACAAAATTATAGATATGCATTATACATTTGAAATATATATGTATATATTTCTTAATGTGTATATATTTCCTTAGAATCATGCATAGTTTTAAATGACTACAGAGCAGACAATATTTCCTCTTCTTCAAAGTGTTAGGTAGATAAAGTGTCCTTTGAAAATTAAATATGCTTGAGATATCCCCAGATTGAAGTTCTTGTTTTATGTGATGTTTAAGATCTAAATAACCTTTAAAAGTACAGAGACTTATCCTATTTAAAGAGGCAATATAAAGTAAAATTTAGAAAAACAATTTCATTTATAATAGCATCAAAAATAAAACACTTAGAAATAAGCTTAGCAAAAGAGCACAGGATTTTTTCAGTCAGTAAAAACTATGAAACCTCATTAAAAAAAAATTAAAAAGTGCTAAAATAAATAAAAAGAAATTCTATTTTTATGGATCAGAAGACCTACTATTGCTAAAATGGCAATATTCCCCAAATGAATTGCAGATGGCTTTTTCCCCCCCAAATTGACAATATTATTCTAAAGTTCATATTGAAATATAGGGAACCCAAAATAGCAAAATTATTTTGAAAATGAAGAACAAAGGAGTAACACATTTTCTGATTTGAAAACTTACTATGCAAAATGCAGTAATCATGATATCATAATACTAGCATAAAGATAAACAAATTAATGAACAGAATTGAGGGTTCAGAAATAAGTCCTTAAATGTAGGGTCAATTGATTTTTGATTGGGATAATGAGAAAATCATATAGAGAAAGAATATTCTTTTCAACAAATGGTGCCAAAACAACTGGGTATCAATATGCAAAATAATTAAGTTAGACCCCTACCTCATACTGTATGAAAAAATTAACTCAAACTGGATGAGAGACTTAATGTAATTGCTAAAACTGAAAAATTCTTAGAAGATAATAGGAATAACTTTTTTTGACCTTGGTTAGTCAGTGTTTTTTTAGGTAAGACACCAAAATTAGAAGGAACAAAAAGAAAATTGGACTCCATAAATATTAAATACTTTTTTACTTCAACAGACACCATCAGGATTGTGAAAAGATAACCTGAAGGATGGGCAAAAATACTTTCAAATAACTTATCTGATAAAGGACTTGTATCCAGAATATATATATTTTTTAAAATCTTAGAATTCAACAGTTAAAAGACAATCTCATATAAAATGAGCTAAACTGAATGAATTTAATTGAATAGACATTGAATAGACATCTCTCAAAAGATGATACGTACAAATAGCCAACCTTATTATGGAAATATAAACTAAGACCACAGCACCCACTAAGCAGATTATAATGAAAAATAAAGAAAATACTATGTATTGAAATGTAGAGAAACTGGGACCTTTTGCATTCTTGGTGGTGATGTAAAATGTTAAAATCACTTTGAAAAATAGTTAGCAATTCTTTGGAAAGTTAACTATAAAGTTTCCACATGACCTATCGATTCCACCTCCAGGTATTTATCCAAGATAATTGAAAATATATGTTACCACAAGAATTTGTGCATAAATGTTCATGACAACATTATTAATAATAACCTTCAAAGCTGGAAACAATCCAAAAGTTCATTAACTTATAAATAAACAAACATGGTGTGTCTATTCAATGGAATATTACTCAGCCATAAAAGCAGTAAAGTATTGAAATGTATTACAAAATAGACGACCTTTTAAAACATTATAGTAAAACTGAAATAAGCCAATCAGAAAAGATTCCATTATTATGTGATTGTATTTTATATGCAATATACAGAATGGGCAAATTCAAAAAGTGATGACTTCTAAAGGACAGAAGAAGAAGCAAGTAAAGAATGACTAAAAAAGGGTAAGGGATTTCTTGGATGGTGATGAAAGGATCTAAAATTAGATATGTACAACATTAGAAATGTTCCAAACCCCACTGAATTGTGTACTTTAAAGGGGAGAATTTTATGACATATGAATTATCTCAATAAAGCTATTATTTAAAAAAATATGGAGACTACTTGAGTTGATACTTCCCGGTATTTTTAACACTCATTTCTTTGTTGCTACACAAAAATATATTTATGACCATCCTGTTCAAGGCACAGGTTCCATGTGGAGATTCAACAGTAACCAAGACATGATACTTGCCCTCTAGACATTAGCATAGGTGAAAAAACAAAGGCCAGTCACAGCTCTGCATGAGGCTCCTGTAGAGACTGGTGAGGAAATGGTGCTGCTAGAGGACCAAATTCAAGGTCAAGGACCAAATTCAAGGTTCAAGCTCAAGGTTCATGGATGTATGCACAATAGTCCAGAAGATGTATAAAACATAAAACATGAGGCTCTGCACCTGTAGCACAGTGGTTACAGTGCCAGCCACATACACTGAAGTTGCCAGGTTCAAATCCAGCCCGGGCCAGCTAAAACAACAGTGACAACTGCAACAAAAAATAGCTGGGCATTGTGGTGGGTGCCTGTAGTCCCAGCTACTTGGGAGGCTGAGGCAAGAGAATCTCTTAAGCCCAAGAGTTTGAGGTTGCTGTGAGCTGTTACAACACAGCACTCTACCGAAGGCAACATAATGAGACTGTCTCAAAAAAAAAAAAAAAAAAAAACATGGAAGAGAATCTCAGGAGTCCATGAGTCCATGAATCCCTTCCCTCCAAAAAATAGTTGCAACAAGACTTGAGAACCTAGAGAAACCAAATGTATTAGGATAGCAGGAGTGTAGATTAAAGGCATCTGGTGGAGCAGCAGGAGATAGGAAAAAGAGAGTACATCATACAATGAGCCTTGTGAGCCATTGAGAAGAATTTGGATGCCATTTCAGAGGTAGTAGGGAATTTTCTAAAGGGTTATAACCAGGGCAAAGATGATGAGCTTTAAGTTTTAGAAGGACTCTCTAGACTTCAAGGTAGAAAGAAGACTGGAGTTGTCCAAGAGTAAACAAATCAATTACATTGAAACTGTTGCAGAATTTTCCAGATGAAAAATAATGACAATGTGAATTTGAGGAATGTCAGTGGCCAAGGGGATAAAACATGAATATTCTATCAGCTGCTTCTTTAGAAGCTATCCAAATTTGGTGGATACAGATTTTAGGCCCAAGGGGGCAAAAGAAGATTCCCAGAACCAAGAGCTACTTGAAACCATTGTATTCTAATCACTACATACCTCAATAGTGCTAAGGGATTCTGTTATGGGATGAATTGTGCCACTTCCAAATTCATGTGTTAAAGTCCTATCCCTCAGTACCTCAAATGTCACTGTATTTAGAAATATGCTTTCTTTGGAGGTAATGAAGGTTGAATAATGTCCCTGGGGTAGACTATTATCTGACATGAATGGTGTCTTTATAAGGAAAGGAAATTAGGACACAGGTATAGAGGGAAGACTGTATGAAGACACAGGGAGAAAACCATCTACAAGTCAAGAAGAGAAACCTCAGAAAAAAACTGAGTCCGCCAACACCTTGATCTTGGACTTCTGGCCTCCAGAATCAAAAGCAAATGAATTCTTGGTGTTTAAGCTACCAAGTCTTGATACTTTGTTATGACAGCCTTAGAAAACTAATACAGACTTGAAAGGGTAGGTGTTCTTACTGATAAGTTACGGCATAAGATAACTCATTCATCAGCTAATGAACATTGCTTTGTACTAGGGAATGGACATACAAAGAAGAATAAGTGTTTCTACCCTCATAGAGTTACAGTTGATGGATGGAAAGACAATTAACCAGTGATGATAATAAAATAATAATTTATATTAAAGAGTTCTTCAAAGGAAACTAGGGAAACACAAAGGAAACTAGGGCCCTTTCATACTGGGCACAGAGGTGAAAAGCAAATTTGTTTCAGAGGAGGGCAGAGCTGTCTTGAAAAATACACAGGAGTTGGAGAAAGCAGAGAAATTCATCTTCAGTAGGATGAATCTTATGAACAAATATGGTATAATCACTGCAAACAATCTGTTATGATTAGAGCAGGATGCATGTTGACATGTACAAACACAGGAAGAAGAAATAGTCAGTTTCCATATGGTGAATGGGTTTGTAAGAGGCACCAGGTATTTAAACTTGATTCTCAAAGCCACGGGGGGTGATTAAAGGATTTTAAACAAACATGTGACATTATATATATATAAAACCATATTATCATTTATAATTACATAAATAATTATATATATATTTATTACTTTGGCAAGATCACTGTGGTGACAGATCAGGAAGTAGGGTGATATAAAAGTTACAGATAAGAATTAGGGGGGCATTGTAAATTCCAGGCAAGACAAGAGCTTACGAATTACATCAGATTGGTGGTGGTGAAGAAAATAGCATAGATTTGAGATACGGTACAGACAACAGAGACAAAGTAAGAGTGAGGGCAAGAGATGAACCAAAAAATGGCGCCCAGATTCCGGATCTGACATTTATCTTTGTCATTGCACTTACTTCCACCCCTCAAGTTCAGTCAGTCACAAACCTACACGTCAGTGAATGATCCTGCCTCTGCCTAACTCGCAGGCAATAGATGGCCATTATCCACCAATCCTCTTTAGTTCTTATAGCAGTCTTTCATGGCACTTTATGTAATTACACGCTTATTTGTTTGGTTTTATTTGTACTTAAATAAATTAGTTTTAAATTTTAGGTTATAATAAGAATGACTTAAGGAGCGATTCCTGGTTCATAGAGCTTACAACTCAAAGGTCTGAGAAAGAACACCATGTGGGCATTTAAAAAGAATCTCTTCTTCCTCTATCAACTCTGTCACACGTTGGTGTCAGAACTGGAGTGAAGGATGGGGCGCCTTAGGTGGCAATGCCAGAAAGAGGCATTAAAAGCTGAGATTGTTTGCAGTGATCATACCACCCACAGCTAAGCACTAATGTGAATTATATTTTCACAAAAGCAGGGATGAGTTTTAATTTTCCACCATTGCATTCCAGAGCCTAAGATGATGACTAAGACCTAATCGGCATCAATGAACTTGTTTTTTTTTTAATGAATGAAGTAGGCACACGTGAATGAGTGAACAGATAATGGAATCCTTCACAGAAAGGGTCATGGTAGGAAGTGACAGGTTTTGAAAGACAGATTATGACTTGGTTCACGAGTTTATGAATCATGTTTGTCTGGAGGTAATGATTTCAAAGGCACAGTAATATGCAAAGTCATTGAAGCCATGAATATTTATAAGATAATTCTCTCCCACAGAAATGAAGGGAAGTATGAAGGGAAGATAGCCCAAACAGAACCTGGAAAAAGTAAAATGTAAGAAGCAGACTCAGGAAGCTCCATGGGGAAGGATGAAAAAACACAGAGTTAAACTAGGGAAAAGTCCAGCTGAGGTCCAAGAAGCCAAATAAAGATTTAATTTCAGGAATAAGCGAGGGGTTGACAATGTCTGAAGATAGTCAAATTTAATGAGCATAGGATTTGAAAATTTAGAGTCCCTGATTACCTTTATGAGATAAAATTTTGCTTATCTGTGAAGTCTGCTCTGATCCACTGCACCCGGCTCAGGGTGTGTTCTCCCTGTATCTAACAAGCTCCAGTGCACACATTTTTTATTATTCTTTGGCATTACAAGATGATTATCTGTTGATGTGTCAATCACCACATTAATATCATGGACCACATGTTTTTACTCCATCACCTACATTAAGTCCTAAGATTTAGTATAAATTTCATGTTGGATAAATATGTAAATTAATAAATGGAACAGGCAATAAACTTGTCTGTAAGTACATATTCATAACTGTTCTCTGTACAGTGTTTTGAGTAGGCTTTAGGCAGTAGGCAGATGGGAGTACTAAACTTTGTTTCCTAAATTTATGCAGATTATATCTAGATGATTTTATCCATTGCTTTAGAAAATCTACTTTTTTTTTTTTTTTTTTTTTGGTTTTTGGCCGGGGCTGGGTTTGAACCCGCCACCTCCGGCATATGGGACCGGCGCCCTATTCCTTGAGCCATAGGCGCCGCCCTGCTTTAGAAAATCTAATCTTGAGGTGGCTAAGCACCCTACAAATAGCTCACAGTGATGTTTGGAAAAACTAACAAGTTAATATTTTGAAAGTGCTTTGTGAACAGAGACTTGGATATGCCTTGATTTAAAACTGAGAAGCAGCACTGTAAAGAAGATACTTACTCTCTACTCATAGTTAAGTATAGCTTGTCTGCCCCAAAATTGTGTCAGCAGCAACAAGCCAAAAGCCCACTGTTTCTGGATTTCATCCAGATCTGCTATTTCCTGCTTTTATCTTTCCAGAATCTCAGCTCTTAATGCCTCTTTCTGGTAATTGCCACTAAGGCATCCTATCCTTTACTCCAATTCTATGCAGAGAAAGTCATGCAGAAGATTGCCTTTGCCACTGATGAGTGAGCTCTCAGATGGCGGCATTTTGGGCATATGAGTCAGAGTATTGCTGTGGAATGGGTAGTTTAAAAAAGGAAGCATGCAGGAAATCAGCATTGCAATATTTTTGTTAAATGGATATAGCAATCTAATGCTAGAGCTTCACCCAACACAGTGCAAATGCAAAAATCCAGGGAGTATATGGTATCAGTTGCAATGGTATTGGAGCAGAATGATCTCTTCCTATTTTTAATTAATAATAATTCTAATTTGAAAACTATAGGGTGATCATTTTTAATTAAAAGCTATGAAATTGTGATTAAGTTACTATGTTTCTGATTATATAGTAGATAGTACTTCATAACTAAATTTTATTAAATAGATTCTTTATTGCTAATATAAGTAGATGTTAATAATGTGAAAACTGGCTCAGGACTATTAATCTCTAATGGTAATTTTGTAAACTTTCCAAAATATTCCATTTAACTACGTACATTTCTTTGATTAATGAATGCAGAAACTAAGATAGGTCATTACAAAGCATTCTGTCATTTTTTTTTTTTTTTGCATTTTAAACAACACAATTGATGTTTTGTTCAGTGCCAAACACTTCTCCAATCCAATATTAGCCCATATGACTCAATGGAAATTCACTCAATGCACAGAAGGATAGAGGAAGTAGATGCCCTCAACATGTGAAAAGATGGATGAATGGGTTTGGAATGAATATTTGCAGTGGAAAGTCACTTTGTATTGCTGAATAAACATAAAAATAATAATTATAATAATTAATAATAACAGCCACTGACATTTACTGAAGATCCTAAGTTTCTGAGTATTTTAAGCACTTAAAATTAAATGTTTACAGCAACTCTGTGAGTTTGGTGAATTTCCTCCCTTTTTGTTTAAAGAGTCGCAGAGCAGTGGCTCACATGCCTCATATCACACAGCTATTAAATAATGTCTAAGGGAGTCAACGGTAGGAGGTCTGAATCACATTATATTGCCTTTTCATGATGTTCCCAGGGAAGTTCATGTCACATAGTAGACAGCCGAAACATTTTGAGAATCTACTGTATTAGAAACATCCAGAATGGGGAGCAGAAAAGACAGGAGACAGAATAGTAGGCATAAAACACTTAAAATACTAGCCCAGGTGAAGAGAGTGTGGGCCCAGACAGGAGAAGGAGAAAATGAATAAGGTCATTTCATTCACGGAATATGGGTTCATTCAAGGAGAATGGAAAAGAAAGGGTGAGGCTAAAACAGATTTAAAAAGAAGAATCAAAACAACGTGGTGATCATTTATGTAAAGGATT
Source organism: Nycticebus coucang (assembly GCF_027406575.1). Lineage (NCBI taxonomy): Eukaryota > Metazoa > Chordata > Mammalia > Primates > Lorisidae > Nycticebus > Nycticebus coucang. The sequence continues at coordinate 97,857,567 of NC_069790.1, forward strand.
TGTTCTCACAAGGTACCTTAGAATAACATAAACATTTGTTTCATGGTTTCAGAATGCTGCACCCTAGTGATTCTTTTCCCCCTCATAATCATTAGAGTGAAACATTGTCTCTAGCTAAGATTGTTCTAGCCATTTTATTCCATCTGAAAACATCACAAAGGTCATAATATCAATTTGCATATTTTATTCAAAATAACCCTAAATGATACTCTTCTCATAAGGTAAAGCAACTTGTCTCTTGGTTGAAAACAGCTGGAACAGCTGAAATTGAGGTGCCAAATTGAAATAAATTATACCAAGTAAAAGTCTAGATACTGAGTGTTGAGTTCTCCAACCTCTTTGTTCTGTCAGGGTCATGGAATACTATCAGCCTGGCTAATATCCTCTAGGCAGGAGATTTGAAGATTAACCTTTGTGGATTTTTAGATTCAGCAACATAATAGAAAAAATTTTAAATATTTTGACATTAGGTAATTTTTCAGCGAAGCTCACTGTCAAAAAACACATTCATCTGAAGAAAGTTTTAAAAAAGATTTTTAGGATATTATTAAATATGAGTGGAAGCCCAAAGATCATTGGGTATTTGAGAAAATTTTGGGCCATACAAAATTGACATTGAACCAAATAAATGGGAAGAAAAAGCAATTTGGAAAATATAGAGTCTATGCATGGAGAGGAAAGGAAGCCAAAATTATTAATAATTTTAGAGATTCTGAAACGTATGTGCATGAAATAAGAATTTGCTAAAAAAGAACTTTTATAAAAGGAGTTATAAATTAATCATAATTATTATGGTTAATAGTATATTTATAGTTACCTTAATTAACATTAACTATCACTAATATTTATAATTCTAGAAAAATAATTAACTATAATTCAGAATTATAATTTCAGAAATGGAAATTGAAGAGAAGAATTAGAAGTAAAGTTGAAGGGAATAATCTCCCAGAAATTAGAGCAAAAAGACCTAGAAAAGTAAATGAGGAGAATAAAAATAATTAGACAGGAGAATAGATTAAGATAATAATAAGATATGAAATTTAAGGGACCAGTATAGGAGCCACAGATACACACAGACATAGACACACACACACACATATACACAAAGAAGTTTAAAGAAAGAAATTTGGGAATTGGAATTATCAAACAAAAAAATCTAATTCTTTTTCCTAAAGATATGAAATTCTAGATTAAAAAAGTCTTTGATATCCCAGCATACCATATAATAACATATAACCATTAAGCTGTATCCTGCTGAGATTTTAGAATACTCCAAATGATGATCTTAAAAGATTCTGGAGAGTAAAAATAAAAGAAAAAGATGTTGCAAATAATAAAATACCCATAACCTGACACCAGGAAATAAGAAAGCAGTCCCCATTTTAACCCTAAATTAAAATGATTCACAACCTAGACCTTGGAAACCTATTTGTTAAATATAACAGTAAAATGAAACATTTTCAAATATTCAAGTTGTCAAGAAAAAAAATTTCATCCATTTCTCATTCTCAGGAAGCTATTGGTTGATGTGCGGCACTTGAATAAAAGAATAAATGAAGGAAGGGTGGGGATTGGTTATAGGAAACAGGATATGCATCACAAAAGAGATGTGATGAACATCCTCAGATTAGCAGTCTCGGGAGATCCTAGGATGGAAGCTCTGCTGTCTACCTGGAGAGGTGCCAATCTACATTGGAGAAGCTGGAGAGAGCCTTTAAAGATGTCCTGTGGGGGGAAGTTTGGGAGTAAATTATTATATACATAAAAAACAAACAACAGAAACAACAAAAAAACAAACAAATAGTTTTAAAATGAAGATTATTAGATACAGGGACATCAAAAATAATTTCCAAGAAAGTAAAAGTAATCAAAGCATAACAGGTGACACAGTTAGGAACTGTATCTCTAATGACCATGATAATGTAAGTTACAGTGTGGCTATACCTAAAGAATGATAGGACAGGGATGTAAACCATGGGGGGGGGGAGGGCAGGGGGGCGGGACAGGTAAGAAGAGAAGTCCTCATTTTACAAAGTGAGAAGTCACTACAAACTGATAGAAAAATAAACAAATAAAAAGAATTAAATGTAAGCAAGTTATTCAGAAGCAAGAAGTAGAACACATTAAGGAAATGTTAATTTGAAAAGTTGAATGTAGTTGACGTTGAACATCTAAAATGGAGGAAGCACTACTGGGAAGGGGTTGCCTTTTTCCAAATATAACCTTGCTGGACCAGTGGGCTCTTAAAATCATCTGTATAAAAACAGTTAATAAACAAGAACAGGTTTAAATAAAAAGTTGAGAAGTCTAATGAAAAGGAAGACATAAAAACAAGTACAGAGAGCTAAATATGAAATATTAAATTAAAATTTATAGAGGAAAGACTGTAATGAAAGATATAATTTGCCTAAAAGCAAATTACTGTTGTAGAAACAAATTGATAAAGTTTCTCTAACCATTGAAGAAAAAAATACAAAGATAAAAAAAAATGGAAGAAAATCGAAGGCAGAGATCATTGAGAAAATTATGGACAACTAACATTTCTATAGGAGAAAAATTTTTACAATCAAAAGTATTATAAAATAAATTATTTCTTTGCAAAAAAAAATCTATGTAAATAGATTGATAGTCAAAATCAATGGAAAGGACTGAAAAAAAGCAAGACTTTTTGATAGAGGTTTATAAGTTAAACGAATTTCAATAAATTTCAAGCAGGACTAAAATATGGTTATAATTTTTTTAAAAATGATAATCTCGAACATTTCTACTAAAATACAAAAAATAAAAAGAAATGTAAGATTTTTAAGAGAAACTCTTATTATTACATAATAAATGATCTGATAAGCTTTCTTTTATGTGTGAGCACTGGAGGAAAACTTTACCACATATGTAATGACTGAAAATAGATAATTTAAAAGACATTTTATTGAAAACATTGCCTGCATAGGTAACAGAGTCTCCCTAAGCAAATCTGAGATGGTCATAAAGGGAAACATGATGCAAGATGTGGCCGTGATAACTAAACCATGTGAGAATGCTACCACAATGTGAGGAAGCCTAGCTGCAAAACTGGATTAAACTAACAAAAATAGTTTAAAAGGATATATAATGTAATCCAGAAACATAACAATAATAATCTAAATTCAACCCCCAGGTATCAATGAAAAGAGAACTTGTATTCTCTTTTATGGGCAACAAAAGCATAGAACAAGACAAAAATATCAGAGAAATTATAAATTAAAAAATTCTATAGCTCAGTGAAAATGTACTTAAAAAATAGATTGTGGAAATTTTTAAGAGATTAATTTTAAAACTATTATTTAGGTTACATTTTCTGATAACATTTTCTCATAACAACCAGAAATAAAGATCATAGACATAAAATGCAACCACTTAGAATTAAATAACTTTTTTTAGTAAGTCAGGTCAAAATGGCAAGTAGGACCCTTTAGAAATAAAAGATAATGAGCTGCAATGAACATTCTAGTGCAAATGCTTTTTAGTAAAAAATTTTTTTTTCTTCTGAATGGATGAGGATGCTCCATTCAAACAGATCTGTACTTAGAACAAAATTTTGTGTTCTTCAATGCTTTTATTATGATATGAGAAATAGTGAAATAAATGAAGTTGGTATTCAACTCACAAAACTAGGCAAAAAAATAATATGTAAAACTAAGATGAATTGAGGGAAGAATTAATAATAAGAGAATCAGAGGACAAAATAATGGCAATTTAAAACAAAATCCACTAATACTTTGCACTATGGACTAGCCAATAAAAATTATGGACTAGCCAATAAAAATTAGAGAGCTGACAAGTCTAATTGAGGAGAAAAGGAGAAAAAAAATCCTTCCATGCACAGCCTTTATTCTAAGATACATTAACAATTATAGATACAAAAAAATGGGAAAATTAAGAAAAATACAACTATAATCTAATCTAACATAATATTGTTGTGTTACTTTTTTTCTGTATTATTTTATAAACATAACCTCATGTCCAAGACCTTGAAAATGGTCTGTGACATAGTTGCAATCTTTAGCTTTTGTGTTTTTTCTTTTCTTTCCTTCATCAATCACTTAGAAATAATGTTTATACCACATATACCATTATCCCAAGGCAAAGTAGTTTATACAATTTATTTGAGTGAAATACTCATGGGAATGGCATCAGCATCCAAATCCAATAACCTCTTCTCAATCTTTTTTTCCTCTTTTACCTCTTTTTTTCAAGCCCTCTTGACATATGAACACTATTACTATTGTGTCTGTTCTATTGTTATGAAACTCTCTCTCTCTCCCTTTGCTGATTTGCCCAATGATGTGTATACTTTTATCTTTAACATTTTCAGACTTGTTCTTTCCTGCCAGAGGTCAACCATTCCCTGGCTTCAAAAACCATTGCTATACTTTTGTCTTGATCTTGTCACTTAGAAACAAAAACATTTCCAATGGCCTGCTGGCTAAGCACCATGAAACATAACCAAAGCATGAGCTCAACATGTCTGAAAATGGATTAATCATATTCCCTAAGAGATTTTCTTCTTGATTTCTCTAGTTTTTAATTGAATTTAATACTCTATATTGGTCATATATAATTTGTCTTTTATGTATTCATGGTATTGTGTGGCTCTATTCATTCAGTATAACACCATTCCTAGGCTACCATGAAGGAACTGTGTAGTTGGTCATTTTTTCTCTTCTAACATTTCTTACATATATAAATCCTGAGTAGATAAAAATATTCTAAACATCTTCTTTTACTTGTTTACCAACAGAAATTTAAAATGACTACTCGTTAATTACAAAGCAAAATTACAAATTGGTAACCTGACTTCAAGCCTTTAAACATTATGCCTCGATCTACATTTTAGCATCACATAAAATGTCCATACAGACCTTATATGCTTTCATCAATTCTCGTATGTCTCTTGGCTGTCTTCTGGATTATTTATTCCCTCTGCTGTGAAGACCATTATTTCATTCTTCACTATAAAAACACCACTATTTCTTCAAGAATTATTTCAAATGCCTCTTTTCTTAAACTACCCCTGGACACTTGATTCACAAGTGGCCCATTCCTCCTCTTATCTCATGCAATTTTGTTTGCATCATTTGTATGAGAATTCTATTATGTTCAAATATTATAATTAACTCTTTTATTAGTTTTTAATCCCCTTCAAGTCAGCAAGGTTGCCAATATGTGCCATTAATAAGCCTCATATTGTGGCTTCAGATTGTATTACTTAACCTAGCATTACATAAAAAGCATGTGCTAATAATATTTTTAATGTATAATCTTGAGATAATATAATCGAATTCAATTTTGTAGGCATTAAGAAATAATATTATAGCTGGGCATGGTGGCTTATGCCTATAATCTTAGCACTCTGGGAAATTGAGGCAGTTGGATTACTTAAGCTCAGGAGTTCAAAACAAGCCTGAGTCTGGACTCTAAAATATAGCCAGGCATTGTGGTGGGCACCTATAGTCCCAGCTACTTGGGAGTCTGAGGCTGAGGACTCACTTGAGTCCAATACTTTGAGGTTACTGTGAGCTCTGATGCCACGGCACTATACCTAGGGTGACAAAGTGAGAATCTGTCTCAAAAAAAAAAAAAAAAAAAAAAACAAGAAATAAAATTATAAATGTAATAAAATATGCACCACCATATTATGGAGACTTTGAAGAATTACACAACACAAGCAAATGCTTCAAAACACATTTCTATATGCTTTCTCTTTATAATACATGCTTCGAGCCTTGAATGCCTAGTTAACACTAATCTGAAAAATAAAACTAATGTATAATAACAAAATTTCTGAGGATACACTATGTTTCAGGTATTGGTCAAGGCATTTTAGTTGAATACACATATTTAAAATTGTTTATATATGTTGTTGGTCTTATTTATCTTTTAATATGAAAATGCACCTGTATTTTGCTGCTATAATTTTCTCACTTATAATAAAACTATCCTAAATATCCTAAAAGTCACATTTACCTTGGGCATTTAAAGAGCTTTTATATTTCGATCAATAGTAAGGTTTGGAATCACACCAGGGTTTATGTCTTTGATTTATAACTTACTAAATATATTTCTCAGCTTCAACTTCCTCACCTCAGAAAATAGCTCAATAATAATCACTTTAATCAAAAAAAATCACTTCAAATGATTTTTGAGGATGTTTTGAGGATTAAATAGATGAATTCATATAACAAACCTAGAACAGGGTAGGCATAATAGGCACAATTAGCAATAGTCACTACCAATCTCTCCTCCTCCATACTTTTCTACTTATTTTACCCAACATTGTAACTGTTGCTATTCCTCTTCCAAAATAAATTTAATGTATCCTTTATTTACTGCTTAAATGATATACATCATCTACAAGATATAGAAAATTACTTTAAAAGATGAAATCAATGAATTACTGGTGTTAAAGAGGGAGCTGAGCAAGAGCATGGGGCAGAAAGCTTATTGAAAGAAATAATAACTGAAAACGTTCAAAAAATTGAGAAAGATACAAATATCCATGTACAAGAATGTCTTAAAATACCGAAAGGATTCAACCCATATTAGACTACCCCAAAGCATTTAATAATTAAACCTTCAAATATCAAGGACAAAGAGATAATCCTAAAACCAGCAAGAAAAAGGGGTGTGCTCAGAGCAGGGGGCCTAAAGAATGGCTCCTCTGTTTATAACACACCCAACAAGATTCTGTGGTGTTGTGATGAGGGGCACACAAAACTTGTGGCCTCCCTATGAACAAATCCCCTACATGTGAAGATGAAAATTATAAAATGTATGTGGTGAGTGTATGGGTGATCACTGTATAATTTTTTCAACTGTACTGTATTTATCTTTTAATATGAAAATGCATCTGTATTTTGCTGCTACAATGTTCTAACTTATAATAAAACTATCCTAATAGTTAGTTTTAGAAAAATTAGAAAAATTGCCTAATAAAATTTTCAGAAAATGTAAAAAAAAAAAAAGCAAGAAAAAAAGAAGCAGGTAATATAAAAAGAAGTTTGACAATAGACTTCTAAACAGAAACTATACAGGCCAGGAGGAAATGGACTGATATTTTTAAGTGTCCAGAGAAAAAATAAACTGCCATCCAAACCTAAAACAATTTTCATTTAAACATGAAGAAGACATAAAATCTTTCCTAGACAAACAGAAGCTGAAAGAATTCACCACCACCAGTCCCATCTTGCAAAAAATACTAAAGAGAGTTTTTCAATCCTAAGGGGGAAAAATCACCATCGTGCAAAATAAGTCTTTTCAAGGTGTAAAATGTAGTAGTAAATTTAAGTACGTAGACAAACCCAGAATATTCTAGTGCTGTATTTCTGTGTGGAATCAACTCATAATACTGTATTTGTGATTTGCAATCAACTCATATCTCTAGTATAAAGCCCAAAAGACAAATCTATCAAAAAAGTAGCTACACAGCAACCTAGTAAGAGACAGGCAACATAAAACATGTAAATTGAGACAACTAAAAGTCAAAATGGAGGGGATGGAGTTAAAGTATAGTTTTTTGTGTGGTTATTTTTCCCTTTTTTGTATTTTTTTCTTTGTGATCTGAGATGTTAGGTTTTAAATAACTTGTTATATCTATAAGATATTTTTTGTAAGCCAATGGTAACCATAATACAAAAACCTGTAACACATTAACTAAAACTAATGCAACAAATTAGAATATACTACCAGAGATAATGACTAAATTACAAGGAAAGGTAGTAAGAAAGGAAGAGAGAAGACTCTAAATAATCACAAAACAAGCAACAAACAGTAGTAGTAAGTCCCAATTCATCAATAATGACATTGAAGATAAATGGTTTGAATGTCCCAACTAAAAGTAAAGAGCAGCTGAGTAGAAAGAGAAACAAGATTCAACTGCCTTTAAGAAATCCACTTCTCAGACAGACACTGTGGCTCACACCGATAATCCTAGTACTCTAGGAGGCAGAGGTGGGGAGATCACCTGAGCTCAGGAGTCTGAGACCAGCCTGAGCAAAGTAAGACCCCCATCTCTACTAAAAAGAGAAGAAGAAGAAAAAAAGAAAAAAAAAACTAGCTGGACGTTGTGGCAGGCGCCTGTACACCTGTAGTCCCAGCTACTCAGAAAGCTGAGACAAGAAGATCAATTGAACCCAGGAGTTTGAGGTGGCTGTGAGCTATGCTATGCTGGCATAGCACTCTAACCCAGGGCAAGAAAGAAAGGAAGGAAGGAAGGAAGGAAGGAAGGAAGGAAGGAAGGAAGGAAGGAAGGAAGGAAGGAAGGAAGGAAGGAAGGAAGGAAGGAAGGAAGGAAGGAAGGAAGGAAGGAAGGAAGGAAGGAAGGAAGGAAGGAAGGAAGGAAGGAAGGAAGGAAGGAAGGAAGGAAGGAAGGAAGGAAGGAAGGAAGGAAGGAAGGAAGGAAGGAAGGAAGGAAGGAAGGAAGGAAGGAAGGAAGGAAGGAAGGAAGGAAGGAAGGAAGGAAGGAAGGAAGGAAGGAAGGAAGGAAGGAAGGAAGGAAGGAAGGAAGGAAGGAAGGAAGGAAGGAAGGAAGGAAGGAAGGAAGGAAGGAAGGAAGGAAGGAAGGAAGGAAGGAAGGAAGGAAGGAAGGAAGGAAGGAAGGAAGGAAGGAAGGAAGGAAGGAAGGAAGGAAGGAAGGAAGGAAGGAAGGAAGGAAGGAAGGAAGGAAGGAAGGAAGGAAGGAAGGAAGGAAGGAAGGAAGGAAGGAAGGAAGGAAGGAAGGAAGGAAGGAAGGAAGGAAGGAAGGAAGGAAGGAAGGAAGGAAGGAAGGAAGGAAGGAAGGAAGGAAGGAAGGAAGGAAGGAAGGAAGGAAGGAAGGAAGGAAGGAAGGAAGGAAGGAAGGAAGGAAGGAAGGAAGGAAGGAAGGAAGGAAGGAAGGAAGGAAGGAAGGAAGGAAGGAAGGAAGGAAGGAAGGAAGGAAGGAAGGAAGGAAGGAAGGAAGGAAGGAAGGAAGGAAGGAAGGAAGGAAGGAAGGAAGGAAGGAAGGAAGGAAGGAAGGAAGGAAGGAAGGAAGGAAGGAAGGAAGGAAGGAAGGAAGGAAGGAAGGAAGGAAGGAAGGGAGGGAAAGGAAGGAAAGGAAGGAAAGAAAGACATAGTTTGAGACTAGCCTGGACAGAATAGCGAGATCCTGTCTCTACAAAAAATAAAATAAAATAAAGTAAAAAATTACTTCGGTAGGGTAATTTGGCATTACCAGTTACTTAGGAGGCTGTGGTGAGAGGATTGCTTGAGTCCAGGAGTTCAACATTGCAGTGAGCTATGATGTGCCACTGCACTACAGCCTGGGTGACAGAGCCAGAACTTGTCTCAAAAAAAATTCAGATTTTGAAAAACTCAGTTTTGATCCTTCTCAATCAGTAAACTCTCTTCCCATAAGGATAAGCATGCTTACCTATTTCCCCATTATTTTTCATGTTTTTGAAATTTGTATTAATGGATTTATATAGTAAGTATTCTTTTGTGGGTTTGATTACTTTCACTCAACATTATATATGTCAGATTTGTCCCTGATTTATTATTCAGTAGTTATTCTTTTACACTACTATGTAGTATTCCATTACATAATGTGTCACAATTTATTTATCCATTCTATTGTTGATGAATACTTGGGTCATGTTACAGTTTTTAGTTGTTATGAATAAAGCTGCAATGAGCAAAAAAAAAAAAAAAAAAAGGAAATCCATTTAATATATAAAGACACAAAGACACAAAAAGACACACATAAACTGAAAGTAAAGTGTCAGAAAAGATATTCCATGTAACTAGAAACTAAATAAAACCCCAAAACTAAACTTCTATGAGATAAAATAAAATAAAGTAGACTGTAATAGACTGCAAATCAAAGACTGTAAATGGAGAAAAAGAAGGTCACCAAATAATGATAAAAGGGTCAAGTCAGCAAGAGGGTATAACAATTAAAATACCTATGTACTCAACCTTAGGAGCTTATATATATATGAGAGAGACAGACTTTAATACAATAATAGTATAGGGACTTTAATACCCCACTCTGATATGGCCAGATCATTCAGACAGAACATCAACAAAGAAATAGCAGAGTTAAACTACACAGTAGAATCTAACAGGCCTAACTAATAGTTATAGAACATTTTACCCAACTGCTGTAAAATATATTCTTACCTGCAACTCCTGGGACATTCTTCATGGTAAACTATACCTTAGGCTACAAATCAAGTCTGGACAAAGTCAAAAAAATAAAAATAGTATCAACTATCTTTTCCAACCATGACACAATACAACTAGATCTCAATAAAAAGAAGGACCTTAAAAGACATATAAACACATGGAAATTAAACAACATGTTCCTGAAAGACCACTGGGTCAATGAAAAAATTAAAATAAAAAATTTAAAGAATTGTTGAAACAAATGAAAACGGAAACATGCCACTATCTATGAGATATAGCAAAAACAATAAGGAAGAACACAGCAATAAACATCTATAGCAAAAACATAGAAAGACTTCAAAAAACTACTTAGTGATGCACATAAAATAAGAATAAACCCAACTCCAAATTTAAGCAGAAGAAAATACTAAAGATCAGAACAGAAATAAATGAAACTAAGACTAAAAAAAATACAGAAGACCAATAAATAAAAAGCTGATTTCTGGAAAAGATAAATAAAATTTACAAACTGTTAGCTAGTCTCTCATAGGGAAAAAGAGAGAAGGCCCAAATAAATATATTTAGAAATGAAAAAGTAGACATAACTGAAACCACAGAAATATAAATAATTATTGGAGACTCTTAAGAACAACTATATGTCAACAAATTAAAAAAATAGAATAAATAGATAAAATCCCAGATGGGTACAACTTGCCAAGACTAAAACATGAAGAAATGGAGAACCTCAATAACCCAATAATGAGTAAGGAATTTAGCTGTAATAAAAATCTCCCATCAAAGAAAAGTGTGGGACATAGAAATTCACTGCTGAATTCTACCAAACATCTAAAGAAGAATTATTACCCTGGACAGAGTTGGAACATGTTCTTCTTAGCAAAGTATCACAAGAATGTAGAAGCAAGAATCCAATGTACTCAATTCTAATATGAAGCCAGTAGATGATCTAGTACATACCCACATAAGAGGAAAACTCAAATCAATTCAAGGCAGGGGGTAAGGGAATGAGGAAGAGGTGGGGAGGGAGAAGGATGAGGCAGTTACAGTGTACGGCACACCTCTAAGGAACAGGACATAATTATAAGATGGAATTTACCTAACAAAGGCAATCAGTGTAACCTACTTCTTTGTATCCTCAATGAAGCTGAAAAAATTAAAAAAAAAAAAAAAAAGAATTATTACCAGTAAAACTCAAACTCTTCAAAAAAATTTGAGGAGAGAATACTTCCAAACTCATTCTATGAAGATAGAATTACCCTGATAACAAAACCAGACAAGAAAACAACAAAAAGAAAACCAAAGTCCGATATCACTGATGAACATAGATGCAAAAATCTTCAACAAAGCATTAGCAAAGCAAATTCAACAACACTTTAAAAAGATCATTCACCATGATGGAGTGGGATTCACCCCAGGGACACACGGATGACATGCAAATCAATAAACATAATTCGTCATATTGACACAATCAAGTCAAAAACCATATTATTATTTCAAGAAGTCAAAAATCATTTGATAAAATTGAAGATCCCTTCAATATCAAACCTTCATCAAAATGATTAGAGAATATACCTCTATACAGATATAACTCAATATAATACAGGCCATCTATGTCAAACACATGGCTAACATTGCACCGAATAGGGAAAAACTGTCATAGATGACATGATCTTATACCTAGAAAAACCTAAAGACTTCACAAAATTTCTGTTAGGACTAATAACTGAATTCAGTAAAGCTGGAGATTACAAAATCAAAATACAAAGATCAGTAACAATTACATATCCCATCAGTTAAAAATCTGAACAAGAAATAAAGAAAGCTATCCTATTTAAAATTGCTACAAAACATAAGAAATAGCTAGAAATCTATCTTACCCAAAAAAGTGAAATAAATGGAAGTTTTACATTTTTCTTTTTAAAACTCTGGTGAAAGAAATGGAAGAGGCTACAAAAAATGGAAAAATTTTTCCATATTCATGGATTGGAAGAATTAATATTATTATAGTGACAATACCACCCAAAGCAATTTACATATCACTAATTTTCCTTTCAAAATACCAATAACATTCTTCACAGGAATAGAAAAAAATCTAAAATTTGTATTGAACCACAATAGCTAAAGCAATCACGAGCAAAAAGAAAATAGCTAAAGGCATCACAATTCCTGACATCAATATTTACTACAAAGTTGTAGTAACCCAAGCAACATGGTACTGCCAGAAAAACCAGGCACATAGACCGTGGAACAGCATAGAAAACAGTGATATAAATCCACATATTTGCACCCAGCTCATCTTTGACAAAGGCTCCAAGAATGTACAGTATGAAAAGGACATTTTTTTTTCAATACATGGTCCTGGGAAAAATGAATAACTGTATGCAGATGAATGAAACTAAATCCTTATCTGTCACCTTACATAAAAATCAAGTCAAAATGCACTAAATACTTAAACCTAAGACCTGAACCTATAAGACTGGTAAGAGGAAGAGAATTAGAGAAACACTCCAGGATATCAATGTGGGCAAATTTTTTTTGTATACATGTAAGACCTCAAATGCATAGGGAACCAAATCAAATATAGACAATTGTGATTACATCAAACTAAAAGCTCTGCACAGAAAAGAAAACGATCAATAAAGTGAAAAGACAACCCACAGAATGGGAGAAAATATTTCCAAACTACCCATCTGACAAGGTTAATAAACATAATATTTAAGGAGTTCAAACAACTCAATAGCAAAAAAGTGATCTGATTTAAAAATGAAAAAAAATCTGAATAGATATTTTTCATAATAAGACATACAAATGGCCAACAGTTATATGAAAAAACAATGATGAATGTCACTAATAATCAGAGACAGGCAAATCAAAACTAGAACGTGATACCATCTCACTCTGGTAATAATGGCTTGTATCAAAAAGGCAATAACACTGATGAGGATGTCAAAGAAAGAGGAATCCTTGTATGTGTACATTGTTGATGGGAATATAAATTCATGCAGCCTTAATGGAGAACAGTACAGAGGTTCCTCCAAAACCTTAAAATAGAATTTTCACATGATCTAGCAATCCCAGAACTCTGTGTGTGTGTATCCAATAACCAGAAAATCAGCATGCCAAACAGATACCCACACTCCCATGTTGCCTAACAGATACCTGCATTCCCATGTTTATTACTCACAAGTCACAATAGCCAAAATAAGGAATCAATCTAAGCTCACCTAAGTGGATTAATGGATAAGTAAAACGTGGTATATATGCACCATGGAATATTATTCATCAATAAAAAAGAATAAAACCTCGTTATTTGCAGCTATACAGGTGGGACTGAAGGCCATTATGAAAATAAAGTAAGTCAAACACAGAAAGACAAATATGACATGTTCTCACTCATATGTGAAAATTCCAAAGTGTATCTCATGAAGATGAATAGTAGACTGGTAGTTATCAGATGCCACCAAGTAGATTGAAGAAGGTGGATAAACACGGGAAAAATACACATGTATTTATTACCACCGAATTTTAAAATGATAAAGATGGTAAATTATATATGTACATTTTACCTCACCAATAAATTAAAAATGTAGAATAATAAAAATAGAGATTCTAGTTTTTATTCCCATTTTAAAATATTTAAAATAATGATAATAGCAACAGATAAATTTTTGGAAAAAAACCTACATATTCTATTCTCTGTATAAAATTTATTTCAGAAAATGTATAGCACTGGTGGATCATTGTTATAGTTCCATTACTGTATAACTGACAGAATCTGTGTGATATATTTTGGGGCTAGTTTACTTAAATAAGCACAATGATGCAGCTCTGAAAATATATCATTTTTATATTTTGAAAATGGAAATAGAAAATTGAAATGCCAGCTTTGTTAGTTTGATTTCTCAGAAACAATATTTTGTTTGACTACAGAAGAGTAGTTCTGAAAAGGGAATTTGTCAAAGGAATGAGTGAAACTAAATGTAATACTTGGCTTCGCATGGATTATAATGTGTCTCTACCTCCCAAAGCATGACATGAACTCTGGAATACTATATCTATTCCACCCTGGTAATCTCAACCCTGACTCAGATATTAAGCTCTTAGAGGTTAGCCCCATTTTATTGATTACAATATGAAATATGACCTCCTTGCATTCAGGCCCATGCACTCTTTTTTACTACTTCCAGAGATTTGTTAGATAATCATGTTTGTGAAAATCACACACATTACTACGGATATACCTGAAAAGCAAACCAATGACAAGCTTATCAATCAAAACATAGAATACACATAAACTCAAGATGAAAGCTGAATGCATTTTGAATCACGACTAGAGGGGCACTTGGTTCCATTACCCACCAAACCACAGATAATGAGAAGTGGGATTTCTTCTCTGCTCCCAGTGCTCTTTTGTAATCAATAGTTTGTTTTTTTTTTTGCACATCAAAGCTTATCTTCTTTTGTGCATATATAATAATTTATAAATGTTTTTATATTTGTAGAAAAGAAATTTAAAATGCGTTGAATTAGGTAGAGTTTTAAAAATTGTTTTAGTTTGGGGTTTTGGTTTAAAAGGAATAATAATTGTATATCTGGAATCAGTAACTGTGTAAACGCAGACACAAAAATATAAAAATAAATAAATAAAAATCAATACAGATAAATTTTGGAGAAATCACCTAATAATAAAGCAAGCAAAAGAGTAGAGTGGAAGAAAGGAACAAAAGGCAAAGCATATGATATAGCAAAACCTAGCAATAGTTCTACACTTTTAAGAAGATATAAAGTATAGTTAACTCGAATTGTTTTTAGAAAAAATTTACAATATAGTTCTTCCTTGCTTTCTATTTTATTGTCATATGTGTTATTTTGCCGGGCATTACATTATATAACTTCATTGAGATACATTTAGAACATCACATGTTTAATATTTATATTTCTTAAAATAATTCTCTATTTCCTTTTTTGCCAAATAACAGAATAAATACAAGAAGAAGGAAGTTGGAATTTGGGATTCTAGTTTGTGGGACAAAGATTCTTCTTATTTTTGGAATGTAAATGATAAATGTGTTGCCTGTAACTCAAGATGAAGGGGTGAAAGCAGTTAAAATAAATTATGATCTCAAAACTCAAGAAAATACTTAAAAACAAAACAAATACAAAGAACATAAATAAAATTATTTAGAACAGAAACAGCAATGGAACAAAATGGATGCAATTTATCTTTTTGATAGATTCCTGGGAAGCTTACTCTGGTCCATGTGACTAGAGAAGAATAAGGTACCATTTATGGCCTGGTCCCATGACGCAGTGCCAAGGCAGGCTGCAGAGCATCCAGAGCTGGATGTGAAGAAGCTAAGTAGGCAAACAATGAATGAAGATTCATATGAATTGCTCAGGCCAAGAAACTATCTTCATAGCCTGGGCTAAGAGCTAGGCATGATCTAACAGAAACTGATTCAAATCATCTTGCTTCACTACTAGACAATGCTGGGAAAAGCTATAAACAAGAATCCTTACCTTGTCACACATAAACCATCCAAAAGTTTAACTCATTATTAAAAAATGAGTAATTATAACAAACACCTGCATTTACTATACTTGTTATATTCCATATCCTTGTTGAGAGGTACAATTATTAATTTATTACTTGTTTATAATAATTGCTCTTACGATAGTATAATTCATTATTAATTTGAAGGCAAAAAATGTTATTCTGAGAGTTTCTGGTATTTGACACTTCAGATCATTAAACAAAGTCCGTATTAGCATTTTGTTACTGTTGTTCAGATTTTATGGCTTTGTTTTGCTTTTTTTCTTTAGAGTTTATTTACTGTACAGATGGAAATGCTCAGATATTTTATTTTTCCTATGATAAATAAGTATGGAATATAAATGGCCTCAGAATGAGTTCCACTTTGAACATGATATTTGAATATTCTCTGCTTAAAATTTGTTAATTGTCCTGAAAACAATTTTATTTGGACAGTTTAACCCACAATTTTCTCTAAAAGGAAATGCCAAAACCCCCCTCATATTTCAGAATACCACAATAAGGTACAATGGCTACATCTATAAAGCATCATAAACGTGCAACTGGGAAAAGTGAACACACTCACATCTCTGGAAAGCCAAAAACCCAGTTTGAGTACTTTCATACCCTTAATTCCATAAATAATGAATTCTTTAGGGGTTAGATATGTATCGTTGAAGAATTATCTCCCTTTGTTTGAAGTTGTTTGATTGAGAGACAAACACTTTGAATTCATAAAATGAAATGACTCATGACAAAGGATGCATGTTTGAATAATTTCAGTTCTAAATGTGAGACAAGTGGTTAAAGCCAGTTATTTATTTTGTTTTTTCAGATTGGCACCTTTATTGTAAGGTCTCAAATCAGGGATCTGGCAGGATAAAGCAGCTAAAATTTCAATGGAGAAGTAGCCCTTCTATTAAGAAAAGTGTACATGCTTTTATAAGTTTTATTATGATTGGAAAACTATCCTCTTTTACAGAGGGAAACTTCAGTCTTGGAAACATCAATCGTGGTGGCTACTGTTTTAAAAAGATGCTAAATTTAATTTATGTATGTTAAAAAAAAACTGTGTTTTGCCTCTAAAGAGAATGTTAGTTCCATTCCATGGTCCTTAGTTTCTTCTCCTAATCAAGTATAAATATTAAGACTTTGTAACACCCAATAAAAAACCCCTAAAGGCCCCTAACTGTCGCAGTCCAAGTCCCCATACATCTCAACCCCCACCCCACCCCTGGCAAAATCTGGAAACAGTTTTCAGAATAGAAGAAGGAAGTTCCCTGAGTTCTCAAAAACTCCTAGCCACAGATAAAACAATGGTGAAAGCTTACTCCAACAAAGTTTCCCAAGCTAAGTTTGTCCCAGTGCCAACTGCCATGCCGTAGCCCCCACTAAGCCAACTCTGTAACCCCGTCCCTGAGCTAACTAGCCACTTTCTGCTTCTGTGCTCACCAGCTTGCCTGCCAACACAGCACAAAAATGGTATAAAAATCAACCTGCTCCTCATTTTGGGGTCGTCTGCCTTTTGGGGCAGCGAAGCGCCTATGCAGGTATAATAAATCACCATCTGATTTATACCTGAAGTGGGGTCAGAGTTTTTCTTACTGGTGGCAAATGAGTATAACAACTTCTTCATTGGTATCTTCAGTTTTATTAACAACCCATAAAACTACTTGAAAAAATATGGATATAATAATATATTAAAGGAAGTGTCCCAAGATAGCATGAAGAAGAAACACAAAGCAAAAGACTAGATAGAAACCTCTTCGTGCCCTGAAAAATGAGCCATGTGTAGGGAAGTTGTTTCCACAGATAAGGGATCAGGTAGCTACCTGTGACATCCACAGAAATACTGTCTCCCAACAGACACTGAGCATAGCCGACTTCAGAAGTACCTAAAAATGCCCTAACAAGGGGCATATGCCCAGAGTCCTGGCAAAGTGTATATACAGAAATTATGGCAAAATGTATGTATATGACAAAGTGTGTTTGTATGAATCTGTGTGTCTGTGTGTATATGTATACAAACTGCTTGCTAAAAATGTGTAAAATACCAAAAAGTAACATAAAATTGTACCTTAACTCTTTTAAGTTTTCTTTAAATGAAAATTATGAAAGAATTATTGTTTCAAAAACTATTATTCAGAGAATAGTTGGAATTAAAATGAAATAAAAATTCAAGGGCGGCACCTGTGGCTCATTGGGTAGGGTGCAGGCCCCATATACCAAGGGTGGCTGAGCCCAGCCCGAGCCAAACTGCAACAAAAAAATAGCCAGGTGTTGTGGTGGGCACCTGTAGTCCCAAGCCACTCGGGAGGTTGAAGCAAGTGAATCACCTAAGCCCAGGAGTTGGAGGTTGCTGTGAGCTGCGACACCACAGCCTCTACCGTAGGTGGTAAAGTGAGACTGTCTCTAAAAATAATTAAAAAAAGAAATAAAAATTCATACCCTACTGGATCCTGAGAATTTTCACATATCACATTTGCGAAGGGCATTTCAACATATTCACAGCTCACTGTCATGACTTGAGTAAATTCAGGCTTAGAAAAATAGCACCAACAAATAAACAAATAAATAAGGAAAAGGGTAGGACCAAAATTCTAAATAGTCATTCTTGGAGGAGGGCATGGAGTGAGATGGCAGAGTAGAAACCTCTGGCAATTGTTCCTCCGCACAAACACCAAATTCAGTAACTGTTCACACAAGTAAGCTCCTACAGAAGAACCAAAAATCAGATGAGTGATCACAGTACCTGTTATCAACATTGTATCAAAGAAAGAGGCACTGAAGAGGGGCAAGGAAGAATCTCAACTGCCTAGGCCATGGGTTCCGCAGCCCCATGGTGCACAATAGACACTAAGTGGAGAGGAAAGTAAAGGGGTTGTGGATCTAAGGACGCCGTGCCACAGGGTACACATCACAGGGCATAATTCTGCCAGCACCTCTGCTGGAAGCATTTAGACTAACCCAGCCAGAGGATAATCTTTCACCCCACCTCTGAAGCTCAAGTTCTAGATAGCCCCACTACTGGATGACAAGAAAAAAGGGGTTAGCCTGGAATAAATTTCTAAGGAAGTAAGGTCATAAAGACTGCAATCTTTGAACAATTCCAGTAGTTGTGCTGGCTGGAAGCCAGGGAATTTGGGGTGCACATGAACAGTGAGGCACCAGCAGTGGTGGCCAAGCCTAGGCAACTGTCCACTCTAGGCAGCACAGCTCAGAAAGTATTTTCTTCTACTTAGAAAAGAGAAAGGAAGAGTTTAGAGGACTTTGTTTTTCACCCAGGTACTAGCTCAGCCACAGGAAAAGTACCAAGCAGACTCCTGAAGTCCCCAGTTTCAAGTCCTAATTCCTGGATATCATTTCCAGACTCACCCTGACCCAGAAGAAACATATTGCCCTGAAGAACCCATTCCTGGCAGAATTTAACACCTGCTGACTAAGCAACCCTTGGACTTGAAATAAACATTAGATGTATCTAGGCAACAGTTACCACAGGGCTTGCGTGAGACTGGGCTGTCTTCAGGGGCGACCGACCTGGCACTGGTGGCCATGTTACCAGTGTAACTTCTAATTCCGGCAAACCAGCACAGAGACTGAGGGAACGGAGTGAGAGACATTGCTTGGTAATCCAGGGGATTCTCCTTTACCTTACCCAAGTCCAACAAGGTAGTACCACCATAATTCTGCGAAAGTCAAATTAATGGGATTGATGCCCCTGCCCAGTAGTGATACAGCTGCAGTGACCAAAGACAGACATAGATCATAATACTCAATTCTCTCTGAATACATGGAAAGCCTTCTCAAGAAGGACAGGTTCAAGTAAGCTGAGACTTCAGAGGTGAGAATGAATTCCAAAATCTTTAATGCTCAGACATCAGTGAACATTCGCAAGCATCCAAGAACATCCAGGAAAACATGATTTCACTGAAGGAATTGAATACGGTACCAGTAACTAATCTTGGAGTGCTGGAGATAAGTAACCTTTTAGACAAAGCATCCAAAATAGCTGCCCTGAAGAAGCTCAATAAACTTTAAGACAACACAGAGAAGTAGTTCAGAAGCCTATCACAGAAATTTAACAAAGAGATTGAAATAATATTTTAAAAAATTAAGCAGAAATTCTGGAGCTAAAAATGCAGTTGGAAAATGCACAGTCTTTCAACAGCAGAACTGAACGAGAAGCAGAAGGAATTAGCTTGAAGACAGCATATTTGAAAATATACAGAAGAGAAACAGAAAAAATTAAAAAGAAGAATGAAGCATGCCTCCAAGATCTGGAAAATAACCTCAAAAAGGCAAATCTAAGAATTACTGGCCTTACACATTATCCAATTTCAAATTATACTACAGACCTGTAGTAACCAAGAATATGGTATTGACATAAAAAACAACACCTAAACCAATGGACAGAATAGAATAGGCAACTGTCCACTCAGAAAAAAAAATCCTGACATCTGTAGTGACTTTATTTTTGACAAAGGCTTTAAGAACATACAATGGGGGAAAGAACAGTTTCCTCAGAAAATGGTGCTGGGAAAACTATATATCCATCTGCGGAAAAATGAAATAAGAATGAAACTTGACATTTCTCTATTGCCCTATACAAAAATCAAATCAAAGTGGATTAAAGATTTAAATCCAATATCTATAAAACTATAAAACTATTAAAAGAAAACATTGGGGAAATGCTTTGTGGCATGGGTCTGGGCAAGTACTTCTTAATAACCCCAAAGCACAGGCAACCAAAGCACAATTGGACAAATGGTTTCACATAAACCTAAAAAGCTTTTACACAGCAAAGGAAACCATCAACAAAGTGAACAGACAGCCCCCAAATGGGGAAAATATTTGCAAACTACCCATTTGACAAGAGATTAATAACTAGAATGTTTTTCCTAACAATATAGGAAAAAATAAGATAATCCCATTAAAAATGGGCAAAGCATCTGAAAGGACTTTTCAGAAGACATAAAAATTGTGATCAGGTACATAAAAAACTACTCAGCATCATTATTTGTAAGACAAATTCAAATAAAAACTATAATGAGGTATCATCTCACCCCAGTTAAAAAGGTTTTTATCAAAAAGACAGACAATAATGAATGCCGTTGAGAATGTATAGAAAGGGGAACCCTCGTCCATGTAAAAATGTAAATTGTACAACCACTGTGGAAGACAGCATAGCGTTTCCTCAAAAAAACACAACTAGAACTACCAAATGATCTAGCAATCCCACTGCAGGTGTCTATTCAAAAGAAGGGGAGTCAGTACACTGAAAATATATCTACATTGCCATGTTTATTGTAGCATTTTTAACAACAGCCAATATTTGAAATCCATGTAAGTGTCCATCAACAGAGGAATTAATAATGAACTTGTAGTACATACACAAAATGGAATATTAGACAGTTGTAAGAATATAGTCTCACCATTTGCAATAAGATGGAGGGGACTGGAGAACGCATGTTAAAGCAGCACATAAAGATAAATCTCACATGTTCTCACTCATATGTGGAAGCTACATATTAAAACAACTGATCTCCCGGAGACAGTAAAATGATGGTTGCCAGAGGCTGAGAATGGTAGCAAGGAGGATGAAGTGGGGGCATTTGATAAGTGCAATAATGCAGTTAGATAGAATGAACAACATCTGAGAGCACAATAAAGTGAATTATCATCAACAAGAAAGTAGGTTATAGTTTAAAATAACTAAAAGGGTGGAATTGGAATATTCCTAACATAAAGATACTAACACCTGCAGTGACAGAACCCCAGTTACCCTGATTTGATTAATTCATATTGTATGCCTGTATCAAAATATCACACATAACCTTTAAAAATAAGCAACCATTATGGATCTATAGTAATTAAAAATAAAAACATTTAGAAAATAACTAGTACTTATGATTCATGGTAGGTTAGTAGAGATTTAAACATATGTAAGGATCAAGAGCAAAAATGGCTAACAGTTATAATCTTGCACCAAGCAAAATTCAAAGTCCCTACATGTATTTCCTCATTTATCCTAAAACATTCTTACTGGTATTACTATGATTTGATACATGATAAAATTATACAATGTGTAATGAGAATGTAACTTGGTATGGGTTCTCTCTGTCCCTCTCTCTCTCTCTCTCTCTCTCTACACACACACACACACACACACACACACACACACACACACTATTTATATAGATGGGGAGAGAGAGACACAGACAGAGACAGAGAACACTTTTTACCATGTACTATATTATATGTAGTAAATGGCAAAGCTGAGATCAACTATGTAGCTTCACCACAAAGCCACCCTCTACCCTCTCAAATTTTATATTCTGTTTTCCAAGCAACATATTTCAAACAAATAGTATAGAAATTGCATTCTTCCCTTGGTGGCCATGGAGAATTAGTTCCAGGACCTTCTACTGATTCCAAAATTCATTTAATTTCCCATATATAAAATGGTATTTATTTGCAGATAATCCAAGCACATCCTCCTATTTACTTTAAATCATCTCTAGATTACTTATAATACCTAATGCAATATAAATGCTACATAAATAGTTGTACTGCTTATGGTATAATAACAAGAGAAAAATTTGTACATGTTTAGTACAGATGCAATGATCCTCTTTTTTCCTGAATATTTTCCAGCGATGGTTTTTTGAATCCATGGATGTGAAATCCACAGATATCTGGGGCCCATTGTAGCTAGATGGACCACACCAAGAGCAATAAATCATTGTTCTTTATTAAGAAGTAGGAAGAAAAGCCAAGGGAAGGCAAGCAAAGATGTATTGCAAAAGCCAAAGTGATGAACATAATCAGTGATCAGGAATAAGCTGGAAATTAGGAATTCAAGAGTCAAACAGTGATAGAAGCAATTATTTGTGAACAGAGTCAAGCAGGTACCCATGCAAGGCACCTGACATGCATTTTGCCAGAGCAATTCATGACATGTAACGGTGTGAGTAATGTGCAAAAGGAAAAGGGCTGAAAATGGAAATTCAGAACAAGTGCACTATTGATCCTGAAGAAAGTCAACTGCTGGTAGTTTTGATTCAATTGACAAGCTACTAGAGCTCTTCAAACCCCATGTTGATTACTGTCATACTAGATTTTTGAATGGAGCACATTGCTTGTGCCACAGTTCCTTTTAAAATGCCATTGAAACTGCTTAATAACTTATACAGGACAGAAGTAGGGGGAAATGTGCTTAGAGTCAGAACTTAAAAATGCTCAGTTGATACAGTGCATCCTTCAACTGTGTATTTGGGTGTAAGTCAAAACTTCCAGGGGCCCATAGAATATGAATATAAATTATTATTTTAAATCGGAACTGAAAACATCAATTTTATTTTTTCTATTGCTCAGTATAAGAATAGTGAGTTTACTGCCTCTGAAAGTGACTGGTGTCTCCATTTGCAACTGGATATATTATATTTTCTCTTTGAAATTCTCTTTAATCACTCTCCAGTCTTAAAAGTAGTATCGGTAATTGTGTCAACAAATATGATCATTTTATGATCTGAGAAAAGCTGGAGTGACAAATGCATTGCCACTTGAAATCCAACCCAAAGATACAAAGCTGCATTGTCAGGGTGGAAGGCTAATCCGTACTTATTTATCAGTAGCAATACTTAACATCCCACACTGCTTTTCCTTCCTTTTTAAAGCCGTGACTGAACTTCTATTTCAGATGAAAGAATACAAAAATTGGGCGGCAAGGTTTTCAAATCCACATAGTTTTTAGTCTATATTAGTGAGTATACAAATCACTGATTTTTTTAAAAATGTGAATTCAAGTTAGCAGCAAGATTTCTAATTATAATTAATTGTTAATATTTTGAGTGGCTTAACAATTTAGAAAATAATATATTTTAATGGAAAGGCAGAAAGGATCAGAGAAAAGAATTACATAACAATTACTATATTCCTGACTCAGAATTTTTAGAAAGATGTTTGTTTACATTTTGAGATTTCAAACAGCAGAGGGAAGTGCTTTCACATAGCCTTCTGTTGTTGCTTATAAATGAGTCAATAAATAAATGAAAATCTCTGCACAGAGATAAAATGAACCTGAAAAATATCAAAGATCACAATATTAAAAGACAAATTAACACCACATATAAGATTTACTGGTTAAAATATGTCCCTTTTATATAAGAACACAGCATGGTAAGTAGTTAGGCCTTATATAGTAAATGGATTACTCTCTCCAAAAGATTTCTCCATGAATATAAAAAAAGTATTAAAACAGCGTCATCATAATTCTATAAACATAATTTTTAAGAACATTCCAATTTTAACACAGGACTAAGCAATTCTGGGATTGAAGACATTTAGGACAGGGATAAGTATAGTGTTGATATTCAATACAAATGGATCAAATGGATATTTACCAAGCTGGCAAAATAAGAATATTAATGAAATAAACATACAAATGACAATATTGTGATTAATTTCATTATTACATTAGTCTATGGACTCTTATGAGCTTTTCTAAATCTTCTCCTTAGTCTGAGCTTGTTATAAGATGGATATTAAATAATTGAAATCAGCTCTTTTATCTAAGACTTTATTCATTAACTTTTTTCCCTTGTGACCGACAGATTTAAATGGGCTACAGATTTTTTTTTTTTTTTTTTTAGAGACAGAGTCTCACTTATGGCCCTCGGTAGAGTGCCGTGGTCTCACACGGCTCACAGCAACCTCCAACTCCTGGGCTTAAGCGACTCTCCTGCCTCAGCCTCCCGAGCAGCTGGAACTACAGGCACCCGCCACAATGCCCGGCTGTTTTTTGGCTGCAGTTCGGCCGGGGCCGGGCCCGAACCCGCCACCCTCGGTATATGGGGCCGGCGCCCCACCGACTGAGCCACAGGCACTGCCCTGGGCTACAGATCTTACCATCTCCCCACACTATATATTTCTACCTAAGTCATTATTTCACCTGGGTCCACCATAATTACAATTAGTAACACCTTCCATTTTGTACCTCCTTAGGGGAAAAAATATAAAAATAGTAAAACAAAAACCAATTCAGGATAATATACTATATTATTACCAAAATGATAATATAATAGTTGTATCAACACATATAGATTCTCCCTAAACTATGGATATCTTCCACATTATTGATTTAATAATTAATTCATTCATTTTAAGATGGGTGTGTGATGTCTAATGATGATCTTTTATGCCTTATAAATAAAATCCAATTCATTGAGGGGGTCACAAAAAGCTATTTCCAAGAACTCTGAAATTTAAAAACATGATTCAGGGGGAAAATGTTAAAAAATTAGAGAAAATGAAATTATAAACTGCCAAGCTGGATGAGTCATTAAAAAGAGTGAACTAAATTTACAATGGGACTACATGAGCTAAAAAGATTTTGCACAGCAAAGAAAATAGAGTGAAATAGCAACCTATGGAACAGAAAAATATTTTAATCCATGTATTTGATGAAGGGTTATTCTTTAGACACTGTAAAAAAATTCTTATAACTCAATAGCAAAAACCCAACCCAATTTTAAAAAATAAGCTAAAGACTTGAATAGACAGTTTCCCAAAGAAGATATACAAATGGCCAACAGACATGTTAAAAAAATCTTCAACATCACTAGTCAACAGGGAAATGCAAATCAAACCCAAAATGAGCTATTACCTCATATCTGTTAGAATGGCTATTATAAACAAACCAAAACAACAAGTGTTGGCAAGGATATGGAGAAATTGGTGGGGTTGATATGACAAGCAATATGGACGTTCCTCGAAATGTAAAAGTAGATATTAAGTGATCCATCAATCTCATTTATGTGTATTTATCCAAAATAATTGAAATCAGGATCTCAAAGAGATAATCATACTACCACTTAATTGCAGCACTGTTCACAACAACCAAAATGTGAAAACAACTTAAATGTCCATTGATAAATGAAAAAAAAAAAAAAGAAAATATGGCACATACATATCATGAAATATTATTTAGCTTGAAAAAGATGGAAATTCACTCTTTGTCTACTAATCCTGGCAACGGAAGCCTGTTCATCACTATCTTTGGTGAATGTATCCTTCTTTGCAAACTTACGTACTCTGTAAATCTGTCTTTCTTTTCCTCATTAAACTTTGTTCCATGCCTATCTTAAAAAAAAAAAAAAATGGAAATTCTTCAATATGCAACATGAATGAACCTTAAGAACATTATGGTAAGTCAGTCACAGAAAGACAAATACTACATGATTCCACAAATAGGAGCGGAATCATAAAATAGGCAAATTCATAGAATGAAAGAGTAGAATGGTCATTGCCAGGAGCTGCAGGCAGGGGAAAAGATGAAGTTATTAATCAACATGAATAAAATTTTATTTATACTGTATAACATTGCACCTATGGTCAACAATAATGTATTGAGTACTTGAGAATTTGTTAAGAGGGCAGATTTTGTGTTAAGACTTCTTACTACAATAGAATAATTTTAAAAATGATGTAGACCTTTAGTGGTAAAGAAGGTAGCTCTCTGATGTAAAAAAATAAAATAAAATAACATAAAAAGATATTACTTCCCTACTGATAAGCCTCCAGTTAGGGAGGTAAGAAGAACGTGGTCTCACCTATGAATCCTTCCTGTCATTAATCAGCCATAGAGAGAGGAAAATGAGAAATAATAAGAAGCACAGAAAATAATTGACAATTAGATTCACCATCTTCCCTCCCACCAAGCTCTCACATGTTGGTTGGCCAAAATAAAACCTCTAGCCTACACTGAGAGATGGGAGTGGTAATCTTTACATAGCATATGAAAGCCAGGCCATTGCTTCAGCCCAGGAATTTGAGGCATGCCTGGACAACATAGCCTTGGATATATCTACATAAATAAATAGGATATAAGGTTATAATCCTAAATCACAGTGAATTAATTTTAGCCAAAAATTATCAAAAATGTTATGAAATATTTATTCAATATTTTTAAAGCACGAGAAAAGAAAAAATACACAATGTCTTGTTTCTTTTTTTGTTTGTTTGAGAGACAGAGCCTTACTATGTTGCCCTCAGTAGAGTGCTGTGGTGTCATGGCTCACAGCAGCTTCCAGCTCTTGAACTTAGGCAATTCTCTTGCCTCAGCCTCCCAAGTAGCTGAGACTACAGGCACCTGCCACAACACCAGTTTTTTTGTTGCAGTTTGGCTGGGGCTGGGATGGAACCCACCACCCTCGGTATATGGGGCTGGCGCCCTATTACTGAGCCACAGGTGCCGCCCAATGTCTTGTTTTTACCTCAAATAAACAAAATTATTTAGTGAACTATAAAAATAGCAATAAAAAAGGACATTTGGCTGTTTATATCTGTCTGAGAGTCTCAAAATGTGAATTAAGAACAAAACAGAAGCTTCAGACTTCTACAGTTCCTCTTAACTCAGCTCTTTCCAACATGCAATCATCACTGCATTTAAAGTAAATTTTCATGACATCAAATTTATTTACAGTTATGGTAACAGAAAAAAAGACATATATCAAAAATAAAATACTCCCAAAGGATACATTAGATTTACTTTACAACTCTTTCCTATCTCTAAAACTAAATAATTTAGAGTTATCTGATTAGTATTCAAAACATCTGGGTCTCTGGTTTATGTATGTCCAAGAAAATGGTCTGACTTCTCTCTCTCTCTCTGCATTTCTCTCCCTGCCCCCTTAGACTATTATTCTAACTTCATATAAATGAGAATTTTAGAAGATTTAAAAAAATGACTGACTTTGGAGTAAATTATGATTTTTCCTAAATTTATATGCAAATAATGAATCTGTTGTTCCATGAAAGATAGAAAAATATTACAAAAATTTACATTTTTCCTCATTTTTGTTGTAAATTACCCCACCAAAATTTTAAAAATAACAATCAGGTTGCAAAATAGATGCAACAATTCTTCCATAATATTTTTACAACATTAAAGTTACACCAAAACAAAAGATGTTGCTAGAGCTTATTTGGTGGCTTCAGTATTGTCAAATTGTTTGCAGCTCCTCAATGAGCTGGAAATCATCTCTAAGGGATTTGTGATCTAGCTAGGATGAAATACACTAAGCAAATATAAAACCACCATCAAGGTTGACAATTTTGAAAAAAATCCAGAAGAAATAATTCAGGACATATCATTACTAAGAAAATAAACCAGAGAATAACAATGCCTTTGCAAATTAACCACTAAACAACAATGATTCAGCTCCATGCTTTGATGATTTTTCAAAATTCCACTCCATCATACGTCTTAAAGCTCTTTTAAATTTATGCCCCAAAGTTTAACAGCTTCAAATGAACACACAAAAGATCTACAACTATCTAACAAGGAAAATTTTTGTTTCTGCTCTCAAAACATTGAGCTGTCTAAAAACGGAGTAGTTTCTTAATCTACTTTTATTTTGTGTTTTCTATAATGTGGTCACAAGCCAATGTTTCTCTAAATTGCTCTCTACAGTGAACTTGGAAAAAGGGTCAACTGACTTTTGTTTGCAAAGAGGTTCTTTTCCATCCTGGGTATGGAAAAGACAGGCTCCATGGAACTAAATTTTTATTCTCCCAAGATACCCTGAAACGTCTTCAAAATGAAATAAAAATGCTGAAAGTGGATTTTATTTTTAAATTTATTCTACTGAAGGAAGAAAAGGACACTTTGTATCCAGATCAGAGCAGCCAGTCAAATATTAACAGACCAGTACCTCTCAGGCAGTGTTGCTTGTTGGCACTAAAATTAGAATGAAACCGTGAGGACACCAAGGAGGAAGCTTTCCATGTAGCGGTTTCACTCTCAGGATGGAAGAGGCCAGGAGGTTTCTCCAGTAATATTTGGCAAAATGTGCCTCCTTCTACATCCTGCCAACATCATAAATTATCCAAAACTTCAGTCTCATCGGTTTAGAAAGGAAATCTATGCTAGAATTGGCTGCAGGGTTAGAACCCTAAGCTGAATGCAGAAAGGCAAATTAGTCACCCATGTCAACTTGAGACCTGCCAGTTTATCAGGTCTCCATAGTAGCAATCTTAGAAATTATCCTTTTTAAATTCCAGTCCTTAAAAATGCTTGGGGTTATCAATGAAGGATCAAAGAACAACTTACATCCATAAGATAAAACTTTCTTGCTCTGTAGTAACATAAACTATGAGTTTTTTGCATATCTACTTGAATTTCATGAACAGAACATTCTGATTTTCCTCTTAACCCTTCCCTAGCTCCAGACTACATCTAGTTTTCCAATGTTCTTGATTCCTAAAGCTAACTTGCTGTTTTCTTTTGGTGTGTGTTGCCTTTCTATTTTCCCTAGTTGCTTCTTTCTGATTTCATTTCTTCTCAATCAGCACTTTGCCACAAGCCCATTCTCTACATCACATATTCGTATTTTCTGGCCTTCAGTTATTTTATATTTGATTTTCAGTTCACTCCCCCACTGAGAGACAGTATATAACAGTGTTGGATAAAAAATCCTTGCATCAGTGAGCATGAAGTGGGATACGGGTCCTAGACATCTGTCAGGTAGGATACTTCTTAAATTATAACTTTAGGGCTCAAAGCATTAAGCCACTCCAGCTGCGATAGCCAACTTCATTGTATGAATATAAAATAAACTAGAAATTAGAAATTCAAAATATCTCCTGCAGACTTAGGCAGCAATCCGCCCACTCACAAGGACTAGGAGTCTCTAAAGAAGTTTTTATAAGTGGAACAATGAATAATTTACTTTAGCACGATTCCTATTACCAATTTTTTGTAAGGTTAAAGAGCCCTTGAAAAACATCTTTCTTTACTTGAATGCCACTGATACTAAATTACAAAACTATTAAAAGTTTCAGGAGCATTCTCGGACATTCTCCCCCAAGATTCTCATCGATAAGAATCACCATAACACTTTCCCTGGCTACTCCATCTTAAACAAAGACATGATAGAGGAAAAAGACAATACAGGACTCTTTCTAAAAAACAGGTGTCTGGTTGATTCACATACCCATCCATAAATATCCCAAGAAGTTGAGATCCCCAAATCTCGGCTTTTAAGAACACACAGCATGTCAGCAGGATGGATTGGAGTTCGATTCAAGTACAATTTCTTTCACGTTTTCCATTTTTTTTTCCAAATCTAATTATCTACATAACCAATAGATAACTACTCCTTTTCACAAATAGAACAACAATTCATGAAGTTGTTTTCAAAACTACATTGATTCAGCTGGTCTAAGATGAAGAATTGTCTCAGGAATTGGCTGTCCATCATTCCAGAACCCGTGTGCAGAAAAGTCTAAATATTCAAGAGAAAATTAAGTCATTAAAGACTATGTAATTATGCACAATGCAGAGAGAATTGCTACCAGCACAGGAGATTTTTAATAAATGCCATAAATAAAGAAAGGGAGGTTCATGGCTTGATAGATAAACATAAGTAGAAAATTCCCACCCTAAACTACACTGCAAGGGAGTTTCAAAGGAAACAAATTTTCCTTTGTCCAAAGGGATACCAAGGACATAGAACATATAAAGTCAGCAAGTAATTTGGATTTCATGAGATTTAAATGAGCTTATACACTATACTGAAAATAAATAATGGTCTATATCCAGGACCAGAATGAGAGACGTATCTCACTGTACAGGGATTTACCTCTTGGCATAAAAACAGAGGGCTCTTATGTAAGAAATAAAATAAAGTTCTGGAAATACTAATATCTGCAGTGTCCATACTGGCCCTTGCCATAAGAAAAATCCTCTTTACCTGTCAACTGGCATGCCCCACTCTCCTTGGTCCTGCGTAGAGTCCCTGGCCTGACGTCTCCTTCAGATCAGAGATCCAGGACAGAAGAATTCCATCCTTTTTCACTGCAACAGAGGAACCCAATTCCAAAGACACAGGAATTTCTTCAACCAAGGATCACCAAGCACCCGGCAAGGGAGACAAGAGGATAAACAAACGGAAAACTCTCGGGTCTTGGAGGAAACAGGTATTCCACTAAAGAAAAGAAACTTTAAAAACTGTAAATAATGTAGAGATTTGAGAACAAAATACATCCATACATCTAAAAGAAGATACTACTGAAACCGAATGTGAGGGATCAAAATGTTACTATTAGGGATTAATAATACAACTGATGAAATAAACAGCTGATAAGATCGACAAATAATTGCAAACATGTAGAATGTAAAGAGAGAAAGTGTGAGATCAAGAATCATTGCACAGATTATATTTGGTCAATAGAATTCCAAAAGATTACAGAAGATTGAGATATGGTATAATACCTAATAAATAATGCAAAGAAATGTTCCAGGGCTATAGGACATGAATCTTCACCTTAAAAGGGCCCACTGGATCCTCTGCACAGGGAATGACAAAGGACATCAAAGAACCCCTAGTTTCTTACAATGGAATTTGACTTCTTATGCTGAAACTGGATCTTTAAAACAACCACATAATTCTTTTAAAGTTCTGATGGAAAATTTCCTATCAATGCTTGCAAATCCAACTAAACTATTAATTTAAGTGTAATCTAGAACAAAGCTATTTTTCTGAGATAGTTTACCTCCTTGCATGCTATCATGGGAATTTATTTAAGAATATACTCCTAAAATGTGGGAAGTAAATTAAGACAGAGGAAAACATGGGATCCTTGAGATGATATTCCATGCCAGGGAGTGGTGAAGAGAGTACAGAAGAGCACAGCTGTGCAGCACCATAGAAAGCAGCCCGCAAAGCCCAGAACATGGAGTGTCCAGAAGAGACATCTCAAGGGGGTTAAGGGAAGACCATAAAGGTAATGGCAGAGAAACAGAAAGAAGAGAGAGATGGGGGGCGTGTGTGGTGGGGGAGGGAACCTCCACAAACTGTGCAAGGAAAAACAACAACAAATGGGCGGCACCTGTGGCTCAGTGAGTAGGGCGCCGGCCCCATATGCTGAGGGTGGCGGGTTCAGGCCCAGCCCCCGCCAAACTGCAACAAAAAGATAGCCGGGCGTTGTGGCGGGCGCCTGTAGTCCCAGCTGCTCGGGAGGCTGAGGCAAGAGAATCGCGTAAGCCCAAGCGTTAGAGGTTGCTGTGAGCCGTGTGACGCCACGGCACTCTACCCGAGGGCGGTACAGTGAGACTCTGTCTCTACAAAAAAAAAAAAAAAAAAAAAAGAAAAACAACAACAACAACAAAAGATCGGAAACATCAGTAAAATGTTTTTCTTTTTAATCCAAAGCAAGTAAAAATGCAATAAAATAATAGGCAATAGATTAATTATAAGAAAAGAGAATTAATACCTTAATACCTGCAACCTTCTCTTCTGAGTGACCCTGGTTTATGGCATTAGCTCTCTGCTCTGAAGAGAGAATCAAGTTTTACTCCAGAACTTAAATGTTTACATTGTGATAATAATATAAAGATTTGTTTTCTACTTTTAGAGTCAACCCAGAATCAAAGAAAGGGAAGACACAGTTGTTTTTGCAGAATGCCTATAGGAACAAAGTGATGATGTAAAAGTGTGACAAAAACAAACAACAATAGGTGATACACATGGGGAGAAAAGGCAGAACAAAGTTTATATGTTTTAATACATTTTTCTCATAAAATAAAAAGTCAAGTTATAATGGAGATTTAAGTATATTTTTATGGGAAAATGAAATTTACTAGAAAGAAAAAAAAAACCCACAGAACTCAAAATAACAGGTACCAGGACAGTGCCTGTGGCTAAAAGGAGTAGGGCGCTGGGACCATATGCCAGATGTGGCAGGTTCAAACTCAGCCCCAGCCAAAAACTGTAATAAATAAATAAATAAATAAAATAAATAATAACAGGTACCATAAAAAACAAGTTTGGAGGAAGATATTAAGGGTAGCAATAATGAACAAAATCCTACCTTTATTATCATAATTTCAGTAAGTAACTTGGTAAAGAATTTGAACTGTAAAAAAATATATTATGTATTCAACCCCACAAAATTATAAATATTTAAAAAAAGGTTGCCTCTCCAAGGTGGGCCCAAAGGTCTAGAAAAGTGGGATCAGATGGATCTTGCTTTTCATTCAAGCAATTTTCTGAATAAAAACTTCAGTAGAAATTAAAAGGCAAAACCTAAAACGACAACTTAAGTGACATTTCTGCCATTTTCAATTCACCTGGGGAATAAATGAATATTTCTGCATTCAGTCACTATGCTTGTTTGTGAGTACAAGGAACTGTAGCTATTGGCTTAGTAAAATAAACCATAAGCAAATCAAAACCACTATAACTGCTATTAGCAGCATATTAAACTCCTTAAAAATTGTGGACATAAGTAAATCCACTGATTTTTGTAGGAATACTACAACTTTTTAACAGATAACTATACAGAGTTCTAGTATGATTGAGTGAAGGCTTAAAAAGCAGTCAAGTGCATCTGTGAACACGGACTGAAGGGGATATTAGAAAGGGATGTGATGAATTTGGAGAACCACATATTCATCATAAACAGATTCCAGTGCTGGGCATAAAAGTGCCATTTCTTAGAAGTTAGGGATTTTTCCCACCTGTTCTATGATCAGTGATATTCTGTGATCAGCTATATTTTCAGGACTGGCCTTTTTTTGAACTTTTTTTTTTTCCGTAAAGTTAAGTCTTTGTGCTTTGTGAGCTGATATACCTCAAGGCAACTAGAGTTCCCCTTCTTTTCTTTTCTTCTTCTTTTTTTTTTTTTTCATTTTAATTAGACACTCACAAAATGGAATGTACTATTTTTTTAAACAGTCTTCTTCTTTATTTATTTATTTTTTTTCTGGACTATTTTACAGACTGGCCTGGAGTCTATATCTATTGTCTGATACTATTGATTGACTGCTGTTAAAACACTGGAATTGGCACTTCTGTGAAGAAGTTCCCTGATGAATACTGACTCTATTAGGCAAGGATAGCATAACATGACTCAGCGTTTTCTGTCAACTCTATTGAATTCCAAGCTGTCTCAGAGCTAGCTTGTGGTACTCTTAAATCCTCTGGTGGTTCTTTTTCCCTCGATTAACTTTGAGATCCTATACATTGTAAGGGTAGACTCCTTTCAGCAGTAAAATATAATCTGCTATTTGACCCATGAGTCTCATCTTCAAACATGAAGAAATGAAGAA
Organism: Nycticebus coucang; assembly: GCF_027406575.1. Classification (NCBI taxonomy): domain Eukaryota; kingdom Metazoa; phylum Chordata; class Mammalia; order Primates; family Lorisidae; genus Nycticebus; species Nycticebus coucang. The sequence continues at coordinate 97,891,388 of NC_069790.1, forward strand.
AATTATTACCTAAACCACCATAATTGAATAATGAAACATTAGTATAGAATTCAGGAAGATTATACTTGTTTACATATATCATATTTTTTTACTTTGTAAACCTTGAGGCTCTTACTTGAACAAAGCACGAATACCATAAATTAAAAGAACATTCCATGTTCTAAGCCATGATTATGAGCTGTACTTTCTTTTCTTATATTGCTATCTCTCTCGCTCTCAATTTCCAACTGGAATTTTTAGCCTTCAGTTCAAATCTATTTCTCCCATCACCTAATAATTAGCTCCCCATCCACTCTTCTCTCAAAGTGGTTAGTAATGAGAAACTCAATGGAAGCTGATAGCAACAGCTACTGCGCAAGGCAAGCAGCTTGAGTCTCCGTCAAGTGCTGTTGGTGGACAGTCATGAGTAAGCCATTTCTATTTTCTGCACTTTGGTTTCCTCATCTATAAATATGCTTAACATTTGCAGTCAGTGCACCAGGAGAACTGGGACAAGTATTTCATAATACTTTAAAGAACAAACTTCAACCAAAATTTTGAGAAGTAATTAAAATATTTCTTGATGTCATTCACAAATAGCAAAAGAGAACTCAGTGCATAGCATAGAGCAAATGAAAAGTCCTCTTTCCCCATCAGATATTTGAAAATGTCCCCAGGTCTCTATTTCTTTAAAATTCTACAAAGATTCTTCCAATATCAGCTTAGACTGTGTTTCATCTTTTTTTTTTTTCTTGTCTCCTATCTTTTAGATGTTTTCCTTTTCTATTCCTCAAAAACTCAGTGAGGATTCTGACCCCACAGGCCTGAAATATGAATTCCCTCCAGTCTAAATGCATAGGTGGATACTTCTCTCTTATTAAGAAAGTCTAATTATAGATCAAACTCACATCGTCTTTCCCCAGTGACTCTGTTGTGTCCTTTCTAGGTCAGTGAGGCAGTCTTCTTCAGAAGCACAGGTTACGTAGTCTTTGACTTCAGTGAAACACCCACAGCCAAACCTTGCAATTACTCACTTCATTGCTGACCCCATGGCCTCCGAGGCTTATCATAGCTGTCCTGCTTCAGTGGGAAATTCTATTCATAACACATAGCTCCATTTCTCTCTCCTGGTCATCAATTCTTTAAATTCCTAGTAACATTGGTGGTTTCCAAGTTTAACATCTGGGAGTAGAATCTTAGTCAGCAGAACTGAGCTTTAAGTCATCACCCAGTCTAGTCATGGGTGCCACGTTTCCTCCTTCCACTCTGAATGGTCTCTCTTTTCTTAAGATAGTTGATTTACTGGGAAGTATAGTTTAAAAGGTAATTTCCTTACAGCTTATCATCAAAAAAGTCATGCATCATGATCAAGTAGGCTTCATCCCAGGGATGCAAGGCTGGTTTAACATACGCAAGTCCATAAACGTTATCCACCATATTAACAGAGGCAAAAATAAAGATCACATGATCCTCTCAATAGATGCAGAAAAAGCATTTGATAAAATCCAGCATCCTTTTCTAATTAGAACACTGAAGAGTATAGGCATAGGTGGCACATTTCTAAAACTGATTGAAGCTATCTATGACAAACCCACAGCCAATATTTTACTGAATGGAGTAAAACTCAAAGCTTTTCCTCTTAGAAGTGGAACCAGACAAGGTTGTCCTCTGTCAACTTTACTATTCAACGCAGTGCTGGAAGTTTTAGCCAATACAATTAGGCAAGACAAGGAAATAAAAGGAATCCAAATGGGAGCAGAGGAGGTCAAACTCTCCCTCTTTGCTGACGACATGATCTTATACTTAGAGAACCCCAAAGACTCAACCACAAGACTCCTAGAAGTCATCAAAAAATACAGTAATGTTTCAGGATATAAAATCAATGTCCACAAGTCAGTAGCCTTTGTATACACCAATAACAGTCAAGATGAGAAGCTAATTAAGGACACAACTCCCTTCACCATAGTCTCAAAGAAAATGAAATACCTAGGAATATACCTAACGAAGGAGGTGAAGGACCTCTATAAAGAAAACTATGAAATCCTCAGAAAGGAAATAGCAGAGGATATTAACAAATGGAAGAATATACCATGCTCATGGCTGGGAAGAATCAACATTGTTAAAATGTCTATACTTCCCAAAGCAATCTACCTATTCAATGCCATTCCTATCTAAATACCAACATTGTACTTTCAAGATTTGGAAAAAATGATTCTGCGTTTTGTATGGAACCGGAAAAAACCCCGTATAGCTAAGGCAGTGCTTAGTAACAAAAATAAAGCTGGGGGCATCAGCATACCAGATTTTAGTCTGTACTACAAAGCCATAGTGCTCAAGACAGCATGATACTGGCACAAAAACAGAGACATAGACACTTGGAATCGAATTGAAAACCAAGAAATGAAACTAACATCTTACAACCACCTAATCTTCGATAAACCAAACAAGAACATACCTTGGGGGAAAGACTCCCTATTCAATAAATGGTGTTGGGAGAACTGGATGTCTACATGTAAAAGACTGAAACTGGACCCACACCTTTCCCCACTCACAAAATTGATTCAAGATGGATAAAGGACTTAAATTTAAGGCATGAAACAATAAAAATCTGCAAAGAAAGCATAGGAAAAACACTGGAAGATACTGGCCTGGGGAAAGACTTCATGAAGAAGACTGCCATGGCAATTGCAACAACAACAAAAATAAACAAATGGGACTTCATTAAACTGAAAAGCTTCTGTACAGCTAAGGAGACAATAACCAAAGCAAAGAGACAACCTACACAATGGGAAAGGATATTTGCATATTTTCAATCAGACAAAAGTTTGATAACTAGGATCCATAGAGAACTCAAATTAATCCACATGAAAAAAGCCAACAATCCCATATATCAATGGGCAAGAGACATGAATAGAACTTTCTCCAAAGATGACAGACGAATGGCTAACAAACACATGAAAAAATGTTCATCATCTCTATATATTAGAGAAATGCAAATCAAAACCACCCTGAGATATCATCTAACCCCAGTGAGAATGGCCCAGATCTCAAAATCTCAAAACTGCAGATGCTGGCGTGGATGTGGAGAAAAGGGAACTTTTACACTGCTGGTGGGACTGCAAACTAGTACAACCTTTCTGGAAGGAAGTATGGAGAAACCTCAAAGCACTCAACCTAGACTTCCTGCAATCCCATTACTGGGTATCTACCCAGAAGGAAAAAAATCCTTTTATCATAAGGACACTTGTACTAGACTGTTTATTGCAGCTCAATTTACAATCGCCAAAATGTGGAAACAGCCTAAATGCCCACCAACCCAGGAATGGATTAACAAGCTGTGGTATATGTATACCATGGAATACTATTCAGCCATTAAAAAAAATGGAGACTTTACATCCTTTGTATTAACCTGGATGGAAGTGGAAGATATAATTCTTAGTAAAGCATCACAAGAATGGAGAAGCATGAATCCTATGTACTCAATTTTGATATGAGGACAATTAATGACAATTAAGGTTATGGGGGGGGGAAGCAGAAAGAGGGACGGAGGGAGGGGGGTGGGGCCTTGGTGTGTGTCACACTTTATGGGGGCAAGACATGATTGCAAGAGGGACTTTACCTAACAATTGCAATCAGTGTAACCTGGCTTATTGTACCCTCAATGAATCCCCAACAATAAAAAAAAAAAAAATAATTCTGCCCAGCCAAAAAAAAAATAAATAAATAAATAAAATAAAATCCAGCATCCTTTTCTAATTAGAACACTGAAGAGTATAGGCATAGGTGGCACATTTCTTAAACTGATTGCAGCTATCTACGACAAACCCACAGCTAATATTTTACTGAATGGAATAAAACTGAAAGCTTTTCCTCTTAGAACTGGAACCACACAAGGTTGTTCTCTGTCACCTTTACTATTCAACATAGTGCTGGAAGTTCTAGCCAATACAATCAGGCGAGACAAGGAAATAAAGGGAATTCAAATGGGAGCAGAGGAGGTCAAACTCTCCCTCTTTGCTGACAACATGATCTTATACTTAGAGAACCTCAAAGACACAACCAAAAGACTCCTGGAAGTCATCAAAAAATACAATTTATGTCTCAGGATATAAAATCAATGTCCACAAGTCAGTTGCCTTTGTATACACCAATAACAGTCAAGATGAGAGGCTAGTTAAGGACACAACTCCCTTCACCATAGTTTCAAAGATATGTAATACCTAGGCATATACCTAACAAAGGAGGTAAAGGACCTCTATAAAGAAAATTATGAAATCCTAAGAAAGAAAGTAGCAGAGGATATTAATAAATGGAAGAACATACCATGCTTATGGCCGGGGTGGGGGGGGAAGCAACATTGTTAAAATGTCTATACTCCCCAAAGCAATCTACCTATTCAATGCCATTCCTATCAAAATACCAACATTATACTTTCAAGATTTGGAAAAAATGATTCTGTGTTGTGTACGGAACCAGAAAAAAACCTGTATAGCTAAGACAGTTCTTAGTAATAAAAACAAAGCTGGGGCATCACCATACCAGAATTTAGGCTGTACTACAAAGCCATAGTGGTCAAGACAGCATGGTACTGGCATAAAAATAGAGACATAGACATTTGGAATTGAATAGAAAACCAGGAAATGAAACTAACATCTTACAACCACCTAATCTTCAATAAACCAAACAAGAACATACCTTGGAGGAAAGACTCTCTATTCAATAAATGGTGCTGGGAGAACTGGGTACCCACATTTAAAAGACTGAAACTGGACCCACACCTTTCTCCACTCACAAAAATTGATTCCAAATGGATAAAGGACTTAAATTTAAGGCATGAAACAATAAAAATCCTCAAAGAAAGCATAGGAAAAACACTGAAAGATTATTGGCCTGGGGAAAGACTTCATGAAGAAGACTGCCATGGCAATTGCAACAACAACAAAAATAAACAAACGGGACTTAATTAAACTGAAAAGCTTCTGTACAGCCAAGGAGACAACAACCAAAGCAAATAGACAACCTACACAACGGGAAAGGACATTTGCATATTTTGAATCAGACAAAAGCTTTATAACTAGGATCTATAGAGAACTCAAATTAATCCACATGAAAAAAGCCAAAAAATCCCATATATCGATGGATAAGAGACATGAATAGAACCTTCTCAAAAGAAAACAGATGAATGACAAACATATGAAAAAATGCTCATCATCCCTATTTATTAGAGAAATGCAAATCAAAACCACCCTGAGATACCATCTAACCCCAGTGATAATGGCCCACATCACAAAATCTCAAAACTGCAGATGTTGGCATGGATGTGGAGAGAAGGGAACACTTTTATGCTGCTGGTGGGTCTGCAAACTGGTGCAACCTTTTTGGAAGGAAGTGTGGAGAAACCTCAAAGCCCTCAAGCTAGACCTCCCATTTGATCCTGCAATCCCACTACTGGGCATCTGCCCAGAAGAAAAAAATTCCTTTTATCATAAGGACACTTGCACTAGACTGTTTATTGCAGCTCAATTTACAATCGCCAAAATGTGGAAACAGCCTAAATGCCCACCAACCCAGGAATGGATTAACAAGCTGTGGTATATATACAGCATGGAATACTATTCAGCCATTTAAAAAATTGGAGACTTTACATCCTTTGTATTAACCTGGATGGAAGTGGAAGACATTACTCTTAGGTAAAGCATCACAAGAATGGAGAAGCATGAATCCTATGTACTCAATTTTGATATGAGAACAATTAATGACAATTAAAGTCACGGTGGGGGTGGGGGAAGGAGAGAGCAGAGAGAGAAAGAAGGAGGGAGGGGTGGGGAAAAGGAAGAGCAGAGAGAGGGAAGGGGGGAGGGCCTTGGTGTGTGCCATACCTTTTGGGGGCAAGACACGATTGCAAGAGAGACTTTGCCTAACAAATGCAATCAGTGTAACCTGGTTTATTGTAACTTCGATTAATTCCCAACAATAATAAAAAAAGAATTGTAATAAAAAAAGGTAATTTCCAATCTACAGTTACCTAAAGTTCCTAGGAAGTCTCAATTTAGTACATACATTTAACACTAAATTTAAAAAAGCAATATATGCAATAATCCAAAACCAAATAGTAGGTTATTACCCTATAACATTAATCTTGGAGTAGTAGCAAAGTTTCCCTCTAGCTTTGGCATAGTAGTATTCAAGGGACAACCTTAGTAAACATCTACTTATTTTGAAATTTCCAGACTGTAAGACACATGCTATTCTAATCTATATTCTAGGTGATGATTTACTTCAAAAAATAAATAAAACCAGTAGATATGACATTTTACATTCCAATACTGTAACCACAGAAAGCTCAGCTATCTTGTGGAACTATAGCATAATGTCTAAATATCAAAATCTAATTTGGAAGCAACTTAAATATTCCTTGAAACTTCCCAGCAATGCCAAAAGATGAATTTCTGCAACCCAGTAAAATTCCCTAAACCTCTTTTGCGCCCCTCTTGAGCATGCTTTTCCCTGGAGGAGCTTTCACTTTCAAGCATTCATTGTTTCTTTGTGTCTCTCTCTCTCTCTCTCTCTCTCTCTCGCTCTGAATATGCAGCTTTCTCATTTTGCAGCTGTACCAAACATTCGCTCTCTCTTTTTCTTCTTTTGTGACTCCTAAAATCTGCCAAAAACCACAACCCATGCTCCTTCTATAGTCCCATCCTTCTTATCTCCTACATGTATTCATTTCTTTCTCGGATCTTTTCAGTGTAAATCAATCAAACTGATTTCAGTGATTCCTGATTCTCCCCTCATGCAGCAAAGATGTTTCTCTCTGAAGAGAAGACTATAGTGAACACTTTTACTAGTCTTATATTCATATTGTTTACGTCATACATAAACAGCAATACTCATCAGAAAAGTCTTGTTAGAAAACATTGTAATCTAATTGTTTGCACTCTCATATTAATCTGAAATAAAAAAGAAAAACAAGCTAAATGAAATAATATATTTACATGAATTCCTGACACATGAAGATGTTTTAGAAAGAGTTGTTCATTAAATAAATAAAATTAGTAAGATGGCAAACAGGATCTAGTTTGGCCAGAATCCTGTATCTCTCTGCATACAGCTTCTCAGTCTCCCCATTCAATTCCCACTTAGCTTCCTAGAAAGAGAATGGAAATAAAAGAACAAAGGAGAAAGGAGGGCAGAAATGAGATCAGTGGTTTGTGTGAGGGTGAGCAAGTGGTGTGAAGAGGAACACAGCCTGGCTGAGTGTGTGTGCTTGCTCCAGGAGCTGAGTTGTGCATTTGCCAGGTGCCGGGGAGGGCAGAGGCATCCGCAAGGCTCCAGAACAGCTGTTCCCATCTCTTCTTCCCCTCCACATTCAGACAATCCAGGCAGTTTAAGGGCAGCCACTAGGGAGCAGCAGCAGATGGCCGCCAAGCTGCGGAGGTGTACTGCTGAATGGGGAAGGCTCCTAACTTACATTCTTTGAAAAAGGCTTCAGAAAGGGACAGTCATGAGAAATTTCCATTTTGAAATTTCGTCTTCAATTCAGTTCTCTAACTTTAGTTGTATGTTGTATTATAGATCAGTTATACAACCACTATTAAGCTTAAAGGGAAATTTCTTTTTTTCCTTTTTTTTTTAATCGTTTGCAATTGATTGAGGGTACAAACAACTAGATTACACTGATTGCATTTGTCAGGTAAAGTACCTCTTATAATTGTGCCCCCCCCAAGAGTTGTGCCACTCAAGGTGAATACCAATTCCCCTCCCTCTACCTGCGCCCTCATTCCTCAACCTCCCACCTTGTGTTAGATCATCTACTGGCTTCATATTAGAATTGAGTACATTGGATTCATGCTTCTCCGTTCTTGTGATGCTTTACTAAGAAGAATGTGTTCCACCTCCATCCAGACTAATACAAAAGATATAAAATCTTCATATTTTTTGGAAAAAAATAGTTTTAATATATTTTCTCTTCACATTCTTGTCTTGTACATCTGAAGTGATAAGTAAATGGTTAAGTGACAAACCTACAAGGAAATTTTGGATATTCAACCTACATGTGCTGAGACTCTATTCTGCATGCCACTTAAAACACCAGACTTTTTCATGGGCATTATGTGAGGTAGGTATGAAAAAGCCTTTTTCTAAGTAATGGTAAAAGATTCCACTTTACTCTCCCTCACCCCACACCCCCAAAAGAAACAAAAAGCCACAAAAGTCAGCAGAAACAAAACATGAGAAATTCGGTTCTGTTTCAATGTATGCAAATTCAATTCTGACTATATTTATACTTCAAAACATGTCAAAAATTCCCTTAAAGGAGAAAAGGACAAAGCTGCGTTTTGATTTTTTTCTTGGTGTTTTTAATATGGTTTTGTGTGGCTGGTATTCACTAGACCAAATGATTATGGCCCTCAAAAATGATAGCTAACAATTGTACAGAAGTTTGTGTTATTTTCATATAGAAAACTCTTTTGATCTTTAAAATTTCTATAAAATAAGAACACCTACATGATAGGAATCTTCCATTCAGAGAAGAGAAAGATCGTAGTGCATTAGTGTGCTGACGAGAGTTAGCCTCAACACTAGAGCAGTGGCCAGGAATGGTGCTCACGCCTGTAATCCTAGCACTCTCGGGGGCTGAGGCAGGTGGATGGCTTGAGCTCAGGGTTTCAAGACCAGCCTGAGCAAAAGCAAGACCACCAGCTCCATTAAAAATGTAAAACCTATCTGGGTGTTGTGGTGGGAGCCTTTGTGTGGTCAAAGCTATTTAGGAGACAGAGGCAAGTGCTTCACTTAAGCCCAGCAGCTTGAGGTTGGTGTGAGCTATGATGCCACAGAACTATACCCAGAGCAACAGTGAGACTCTGTCTCAAACAAAACAAAAGCAAAACAAACAACAACAACAAAAAGTTAACACGAGAGTAGTGACATTTTAATAGGTCTATGGCAGGCAATGGACATTAAGACTAGGCTTTGCTCTGATGTGGGTGAAACATTTCTGCCTGTCCAGCTAGTTTTATAAAGTGTTTATGGGGAGGACAAAAATTATTGGTATTCCAGAAAGGGAAATTTTATTGGTTTGTGTTCTGGAGAGCACCAAGCATGTCCATAATTTTTCAACTGAACTAATCCTTTGCCCCAATGTTTCCTGATTTGTCTACTAACTCTTTCACTTACATACACAAAATTGTGGCATTTAAAGGATTAATCTTACTTGATGGCTCAGGATATAGATAAAAGGAATTAGTAAAAATTAATTAATAAAAGTAACAAGGTATCTATTTAGTACTCCATTGTTTAATCAATGTTATGGAAATACTACTAAATAAATTTGAAATGTTGTTATTCTTCCATCAAAAGGTCCCTTAATTCCTTAGAATCAAATCAAATCAATATGACATTTAGAAAAAAAAGGTACAAAATAGACTAGGATGTTTCGCAAAAAGAAAACATGCTTGTCCCATATGGAAAAAAAAAAAGGTTCTGGTTAGAATAAAGGATTATTATTTTTTTTAATTCAAAAAAATTTTGGCACGGCACCTGTAGCATGGTGCTGGCCATATGCACAGAGGCTGGCAGGTTCAAACCCAGCCCAGGCCAATTAAACAACAATGACAAATACTACAAAAAAATAACCGGGTGTTGTGATGGGCACCTGTAGTTCCAGATACTTGGGAGGCTGAGTCAAGAGAATTGCTTAAATCCAAGAGTTTGAGGTTGCTGTGAGCTGTGATGCCACAGCACTCTACCAAGGGTGACATACTGAGACTCTGCCTCAAATAAATAAATACATAATTTTTTTTAATTTTCATAAATTCAAATAAGTGAATAAGTCATAAGTTATAGATGTGTCTATTCACTAATAATGTGAACGGTCAATTAGCACTGGGATTGTCTCTGAGGGCCATCTTTTGTAAAGTCTGACATAGTCTTCCTCAAATACAGTTGACTTCAGTTTATTTCCTTAGACTGGTGACTGACGCTCCATCTAGGATAAAATCCACACTCAAAGTTGAAATCCCAACTTCACAGTTTGCTTTTTAAAATACATTTCCTATGATTTCCCTTCCTATTCTCTTTGTTGTTCATGAAAACTCCATGGCTCCCTCTTTTTGCCTTGGTGGAGTCCCCGTTACCCTGGGGTGTGCCTTTTCTTCCTGTCCCTTCTTCAGTCTAGATCCATTTTGCTTAAATGAGACTTCCTTCTTGAAGCTTTTTTTTTTCCTTCCCAAAATCTTTCTTCTGCTTTCTTATCTACTTAAGAGTAATCATAAACTGTACCTTCTCCTAGTTTCCCATATCCAATCAATCACCAACTTCTGCTTGATCCTAATTCTTCTGTGGTCGTAAAAGCATACATATTAGAGTCTGATATATATGGTCCTGAACTTTAACTACATTCCTACTAGCTGAGTGAATTTGAACAAACAACTGATTGTTCATCATAGTTCCCTCTTCCACAAAAAGGCCATTCTGAGAGTGTCTAACTCACTGAGTTATAGTAATGATATAATGAGTTAATACAATTCAACTTAGATGAAAATTTCAACTTAAGCCAATATTTCTCAAAGTAGGTTTCAAGGAATATTAGTTCCATAGAATATTCTCTGAGTAAAAGCGAATTTATGGCTAAACCGATTTATTAAACTGTATATCCAATGCCCCATTTTCAGTCAGTCATGATGTAAATTAGCATATTAAAGGCTCTAAGAAGTCTTACAGTAAACAAAACAAAATGAAAAGTTTTTCTAACATTCCGTAAACTCATTTGATGAGAAAACCTCCGTGTGCATATATAACAGCTATTTAACAGCTTGCTGTGGAACCAGAGGTCTGAAGAAAGGTTTGAGAAAATGCAGACTTGGGGGCTGGGCACAGGAGCTCATGTATGTAATCCTAGCACTCTGGGAGGCCAAGGCAGGTGGATTGCCAAGCAGGTGGATTGCCTAAGCTCAGGAGTTCAAGACCAGCCAGAGCAAGAATGAGATCTACTAAAAACAAAGAAACTAGCCAGACTTTATGGCAGGCATGTATAGTCCAAGCTACCCAGGAGGCAAGGGGATCACTTGAGCCTGAGTTTGAGGTTATAGTGAGCTATGATGCCACAGCACTCTACCCACGTAACAGAGTGAGACTCTGTCTCAAAAAACAAACAAACAAAACAAAACAAAACAAAAACAAAAATGCTGACTTGGACAAGAACCACAGTTATCATCTTACAATTTATTATGGCCTCAGGTTTCCAACAGTTTTATGAAAAAAAAAAATTGTAAAAGAGACCATCTCCTAATGTTCAGAGCCACAACAAACACTCAGAAAATGATCCAAATTCTGTCATGTGGGAAGATACGTCCCAAAGGTAGTAGAATGATATTAACTTTCCAAAGCCAAATATTTCTTCACAATCTCTTACAGAATATGAAAAATTTCTATTTTTTTTTGTTTAATTTGCAATAATTGTTTATGCAGCCAGTAGCAAATAAAAAACTTCATTTATGGAAAAAAATTTAACAAACATGCGTGAAGATCTGATTAAGAGTGAGAAGAACTCTCACTGAGTTTCAGGAAATGGATAAATTCATGCCTTGATGAAGGCAGAATTGAGATGGGATCACCAGAGCTGAGTTCTAATTTACCTACCCTCAAAGATAAGTCTGCTTTCTCTGTACAAAATAAAAGGGCAGTACAGGTACACCTCATTTTATTGTGCTGGTTATGAATTTTAGGTCAACAAGTCTATCAGTGTTATTCTCCCAACACTGTGTGCTCCCTTCATGTGCTCTGTGTCACACTGTGTTATATATTTCAAACTTTATTAGTACTATGTCTATTAATATCATGATGATCTGAGATCAGTTATCTTTGATATTACTATTATAATTACTGGTGGTTTCATGGACTGAACCTATATAATACAACAAACTTATGTAAAAGAAAAAGAAAAATCTCAGGACCTCCCAAATTCATTATGTCAAAAGACAGACCTATGCCTGAGAACTGAAACAGCCTCCTTGGCAATTATGAAGAAATATTTAGTGGTTTGTACAGAAGATCAAATAAGGAAATTGAAGCAAAAAATTTTAATCAATAAAACGCAAACCCCTTTGAGTATTAATGAGAGAGAACTCAGGTTAAAAACAAGTCTCCTAATTTCCACTTGTACTTTTCACATCTCATAAGCTTTTTAAGGTCTCTTTATTAAGCACATTTGTGCCCTAAAAAACATGAAATCAAACTCCTATTATATATTTTATAAAGATCATTTGTAAAAAAAAAACAAACTGATTTTTCAATACATTAACATTAAGAACAAAATAATTGGTAGCCTAAATTTAATTCACAGTTGGCAAGCTTAAAGTATGTTCTTACTAGGAGATTTAAACAGCTTATGGCAATTCCAGTGTCTTCCAGTTCCTTTTAGAAAAATCTCACAAAGTGGTTAGATCAATGGTTTCAAGTATCACAGTGGATTAGTAAAAAAGTCATATCTGATTTCTGTAATTTAATGAAATGGATATAAAGCAAAAATGGGCATGTACCAATGGATCTGAAAGCTCAAAAAGCAGGCAGACAAGAACTAGCTACAGTGAAGTCCACCAGAGTATTAGAATAAAATAAGAAAAATAAGGTAAGGACAACACTAACAAATTCTTGAACACTCAGTGAAAGAGTGTGGCCACAGACAGTGTCATACTGATAGAGAAGATAGTAAGGTGAAGCAAGAGAAGAAAGAACGCATGTCTGTGTTTATAAGCTATGACGATAAAGGACCTAAACCCAAATGTTATTGCTTTTAAATGACAACCTTTTCTTATGTAATTTTGTTATAATTGCAATAAATATACTGTAATCAGGTTTTAGTATAACAGTTTTTAAAGAATCCATAGTGTTTCTTACAACAATAAACTGAGTCATAAATCTAAGAGGGAGAAGAAAATAATAAAAGGATGGAAAACTAATTTAAGGAAATAGTAGCAGAAAACACTTCCAATGTGGCAAAAAGGTAAAGGTTGAATCTAGCCAGATTCAATCCAAATAAAACTATCACAGAATATATTACAAATTGTCAGAGTGAAAGACAAAAAGAGGATGGTAAAAGCAGAAAGAGAAAAAAAAGAAATAACATACAAGGAGTCCTAATCCAGAAAGCAGCAGAGCTATCAGCAGAAATCTTAAAGTCTGGGAGAGAATTGGATTTTACCTATTAAGTGATGAAAAAAAAAGAAGAAAGGAAGAAAGAAGGAAGGAAAGTTGGCAGCACCCATAACCCAGTGGGTACGGCACTGGCCACGTACACCCAAGCTAGTGCATTCAAACCCGGCCCACAGCCAGCTAAACAACAATGACAACTGTAACAAAAAAATAGCAGGGTGTTGTGGTGGGCACCTGTAGTCCCCGCTACTTGGGAGGCTGAGGCAAGAGAATCACTTAAGCCCAAGAGTTAGAGGTTGCTGTAAGCTGTGATGTCCAGCACTCTACTGAGGGCTACATAGTGAGACTCTATCTCAAAAAAAAAAAAAAAAAAAGTTAGGAAGGAAGGAAGGAATCTGCCAACCTATAATATTGTACCCAGCCAAGTATCCCTTCAGAATGATGTTAAGATAAAGACTTTCCCAGACAAAATCAATCTGAAAAAGTACATCACCTTTCTTACTAAAGAAAGTTTTGTACACTTTCTTACAAATACAAAACTCCTTGGATAAGTCACTACAGAAGCAAATACAGAATACTCTAATGCTATAAGGGTGGTGTGTAATCACATACATCCTTTTATTTCCCTTGTAGGAAGTACTCAGACCTGCATTATACACAGATCAGCATAATAGACATCCACCAATGTAAAACAATTCAAAGACTAAAGTTCAGAGTCCAGCTACCACAATGACTCATGAGATAAAACTAAGTAATAAGGGTCTACCCAATAGGATGAACAGAAATCCATCACATGTATGAATACTTTCAATAAAAGTGAATGGCTTAGGCCAGACATGGAGGCTCATGCCTGTAATCCTAGCACTCTGGGAGGCTGAAGCAGGAAGATTGCTTGAGCTCAGGAGTTTGAAACAACCTGAGCAATAATGATACTCCATGTCTACTAAAAATAGAAAAAAAAAAAATTAACCAGGCATGGCAGCAACCTCTTATCCCAGTACTAAAAAGGCTGACGAGAAAGGATTACTTGAACCCAGGAGTTTCTGGCAGCTAGGTGATGCCATTACACTCTAGCTTGGGGGAATGGAATAAGTTTCTGTCTCCAAAAGAAAAAAAAAAAAAAAAAAAAAAAAAGAATGGCTTAAACTTCCCACTGAAGAGCCATAAGCTGGCTGAATGGATAAAAAAAATACAAACCAAGTATCTGCTCTCTCCAGAAAATACATATATCCTGCAAATACTCATTTAGGCTCAAGGTAAAAGAATGGAAAACAATTTTCCATGCAAACGGAAACTAAAAGAAAGCTGGTGGAGGTATTCTCATAACAGAGAACATAGACTTTCAAACAACAAAGGTAAGAAAGATGGCCACTACATAATCATGAAGGGAATAATTTAACAAGAAGACTTAACAGTTCTAAATGAACAGAAGCTCCCAGGAGCTCCCAGGTTCCTAAAGCAAAATTTTACTCAATTTAAACAAAATAATAAGCAGTAACACCATAATTTCTGGGGCTTCAACAACACATTGACAGAACTGGACAGATCCTCCATAAACAAATAAGCAACAAACAATGAACCTGAACAGGAGTCTAAAACAAATGGATCTAACAGACATTTACAGAACATTCTGCCCCAAAACTACCGAATATATGTTCTTCTCATCAGCTCATGGAACATTCTCCAAGATTGATCACATCCTAGGTTATCAGACATGTCTCAACATATTTGAAAAAACACATTCTCCTCAACTACATATGAACATTTTCCAGGCTGGATCGTGTTTTAGGCCACAAAAATTTGAAAACATTGAAGTTATATCAAATGTCTTTTCTGACAAAAATAGTCTATATAAAAACAGAAATAAATTTTAGAAAAAACTTCAAAATATTTACAAGTATGGCCAGGCACGGTGGATCATGCCTTGTAATCCCACCACTTTGGGAGACTGAGGTGGCGTTACTTGAGTCCAAAAGTTCAAGATCATCCTGGGCAACAAAGCAAGATCTAATCTCTACCCCCCCCAAAAAAAAAAAACAGATACATGGATATAAAACAAAATGCTCCTGAAAAGAACTGCAAATGATTCAATAAGAAATTTTTAAATTTCTTGAGAAGAACGAAATGAAAACATAACATACCAAAACCAATGGGATACAGCAAAAGTAGTTCTAAAAGGGGAGTTTATAGCCCCCATCAAAAAAGAACAGTCCAGAGTAAACAATCTCATATTGCACCTCAACAAACTAAAAGAAAAATACAAACTAAGCTCAAAGTTAGTAGAAGAAAGGAAAAATAAAGACTTGAGCAAAAATAAATAAAATAGAGATTATAAATACAATAGAAAAGATCAATAAAACTAAGAGTTGTAGTCAGTTTTTGGAAAAGATTCACAAAATCAACAAAACTTTAGCTAGACTAAAAAAAAAAAAAAGAGTGATAACTCAAATAAAACCAGAAATTAAAAATGAAATATTACAATTGACACCAACAGAAATAGAAGAGATAATAAAAGATTATTATCAACAATTATATGCAAACAAATTGGAAAACCTAAAAGAAATGGATAAATTGTTTGGTGCATAGAACCTACCCAAACTGATTTATGAAGAAATAGAAAATCTTAACAGACAAATAATGAGTAAACAAGCAAATAAACAGACTAATAATGAGAAAGAAGATTGAATCAGTAATAAAATGTTTCCTAACATAGAAAAGCCCAGGACCTGATGGCTTCGCCTGCTGAATTATATCAGACATTTAAAAAGAAAGGAATACCACTTCCTCTTAATCTTTTTTTTTTTTTTTAAATGAAGAGGAGGGAATCTTCCAATTTTTTTTTTTTTTAAAAGGACCCCTATCACCACGGGCACCTCCAAAGTAATCCCTTTAGCCAATGTGATCATAGCTATATTAAGCAATTAGTTACATGGCACTTTTTTCCAGGATGACTTTGCAAACTTGTCAGACCTCATACTATGACAGCTCTGATGGCCATTCCAGAAAAACAGTTCCAAAATTGCCTTGAAGGGAGGACTAGGTGCTGGCCTGGGTATATAGCTTTCCAGGGGAGTACCTCAAAAGTGACCACAGCGATATTCAGCAATGAGGTATGTATAGTATTTTTTTCTAGAATGAATTTGCAAACTCAATTGTCCAACCTCATATATCCATAATGGAATACTAATTAGCCATAAAAAAAGAAGGAAATCCTGTCATTTGCAACAACACAGACGAATCCAAAGGGCCTCATAGTACATAAACTAAACCAGTCATGGAAAGAGAAATACCGCATACTCTCCCTCATATGTGGTGTTGATCTCATAGAAATAGAGATTAGAACGCTGGTGAGCAGGGGCTGCAGTAGTTGTAGGGGGACAAGTTTGAGAAGTTATTGGACAAAGGATATAAAATTTCAATTGGATAGGAAGAATAATTTTGAAAGATGGTATCATTGGGAGAAAGTGTGTAGAAGAGATTTGGGATCTCTCCTTATTTCCTGTAACTACATATCTATCTGCAATTATCTCAGAATAAGTTCCATTAAAAATGATTTATAATCAAAGCAATCAATGCTACTAATATTTGGTACATTTATGCCTTTGTTATGCCCTACTGTCAGTTATGAATCTAAAGAAAAAAACCATTATTTTTCATCTCAAACGCCTGAGTTTTTACCCAATTGTGCTATTTCTGCAACTTCACTTGGTGATATGAGATCCACAACCTCAGGTGAAATAGTATGGAGAGTAGAGAAGAATTCCATCTTCTGGCTTTTTTCTCGTCCATAAATATTGGAAACTTTGAGGAAAGAAGTCATGTTAAACTTTTCATTAAGTCAACAGTCATACATATTAACTATTTTTTTCCCCTCATGCTCTTATCTAGGGCTGGTGGCTACATATTTTATTTGTATATAACACTTTTCAGTACTCAGTTGTAATTCTCTTGTGCACTGTAGACGTCACATAACGCTGGTGAGTCCACTAACAAACACACTAAATCTACCATAAGAAAATAAAATTTTGCAAGTTATTTCCTTAGTCTACAGTCTCATTTTATTTTTAGAACCTTATTTTAACCTTATTCATTCTACCCATTATGTTAACATTGTACTTATTCTGCTCCTCCCATGGTTAAAATAAGGATTGAAATACCATTTATTTTCATTTTTATTACTTTATTATCCCCATAAAAGTCTAGAGTAACCATCTTCCTTTGTCTATCTTTGGTTCTGATATAAAAGGACATTTTCTATGTTATGTAATGTCCTTCTTTACGTAGAAAGATATTCTTTGATTTTCCTTTTCTAATTTGACCACTATTTAATTTTTTAATTTAGATATTTATGGATATGCAATAATTACACACACACACATATTTATTTATGGAGTCCATGTGATAATGACAGAAGAATACAATGTACAATGTTCAAATCTGGGCAATTGGGATATCCACCACTTCAAGTATTTATCATTTCTTTGTGTTGGGGAACACTACAAATCTTCTATTCTGGCTATTTTGAAATATACAGTAAATGATTGTTAACTATAGTTGTGCTAATGAGTTATTGAACACTAGAACTTATTCCTTCTATATAACTGCATTTTTGTACCCATTAACCAGACCCCCTTAATCTGGCTCCCTCCACCCTTCCTAGCCTCTGGTAACCATCATTCTATTCACAAACATCACATGTTCTCATTAATATGTGAAATCTATCTATTTTTAAGTTTTATTCTGTCTGTTAATGTAGTTATTATTTAAATAGCTAATTAAGCTAGTGTGAATTTTCCTATTTTTGATTAAAAATAAAATTTTTAAATTTAGATATAATTTCTAATGTCCTTTCTTTTCTAATAAACTACTCAATACCCTGAATACCAGAATATTACCCTAGCAACCTGCTGCTAACTGGATCTAGCTAGCAGAATTTAACTTCTCAATCCCTAATCAGATCCAATCAGATTTGACATAGCATAGTTTTATATAATTTGTTATGATATGGTTTCGTAATGTTACTAAAATAGTAACATGATTATTTCAATTACTCTACTGAAGAGAAGGGATGAATACATTAGCTATTACTATTGAAGAGAAAATTAAAGTTGACCTAAATGCATTGACTCTATATTCCTGCTTTTCAATTTTCTCACTTGTGTATTAATCCTACTATGATAAATATAAAGCCTTTCACATATTTTATAGAACAAAGCTAGAACAAAGTAGACAAAGAGATAAGGGATAATCTATCAGACAATTAGATAAAAAATATGAATAAATTCTTCATTATAGCCTCTACTTAAGTCATGGAGGGATACCTCTTCTCCAGCCAATCTGTACTTTACTGCCAAAGACATTCTCCTGAAGTTTAAAGTTGTGTATACCTCTATTGAAAAACTCACTATAGGCTAAAAAACATGTTCTCTTAGTATTTGAGATCTTATACAATTTAGCTTCAAGCCATCTTTCTTCACCCTCCACAATATTCTCTAATCAGATTGTCCTCTGTTCTGGGAGCTCTGAATCACACTCAACTTTCCTAAAGAAACTGAGCCCTTTTCTATCTCCTGATGAAAATCTAGGTAATGTGCTCTCCTCTAGTATTTTTATAGTTTCATGTCTTAAGTTTAAATCTTTGATCCAGTGAGAGTCTATCTTAGTTAATGATGAAAGGTGTGGAGAGTGTAGGGAAAACCCTTGAAGAAATCGGTCTGGGCGAGTATGTTATGAGGAGGACCCCCCGGGCAATTGAAGCAGCTTCAAAAATACACTGCTGGAACTTGATCAAACTAAAAAGCTTCTGCACAGCCAAGAACACAGTAAGTAAAGCAAGCAAACAACCCTCAGAATGGGAGAAGATATTTGTAGGTTATGTCTCCGACAAAGGTTTAATAACCAGAATCCACAGAGAACTCAAACACATTAGCAAGAATAGAACAAGGGATCTCATCGCAGGCTGGGCAAGGGATTTGAAGAGAAACTTCTCTGAAGAAGACAGGCGCGCGGCCTTCAGACATATGAAAAAATGCTCATCATCTTTAATCATCAGAGAAATTCAAATCAAAACTACTTTGAGATACCATCTAACTCCAGTGAGACTAGCCTATATCACAAAATCCCAAGACCAGAGATGTTGGCGCGGATGTGGAGAAAAGGGAAACCTTTGCGCTGCTGGTGAGAATGCAAATTAATACATTCCTTTTGGAAAGAGATATGGAGAACACTTAGAGATCTAAAAATAGATCTGCCATTCAATCCTGTAATCCCTCTACTGGGCGTATACCCAGAAGACCAAAAATCACATCATAACAAAGATATCTGTACCAGAATGTTTATTGTAGCCCAATTCATAATTGCTAAGTCATGGAAGAAGCCCAAGTGCCCATCGATCCACTAATGGATTAATAAATTGTGGTATATGTACACCATGCAATATTATGCAGCCTTAAAGAAAGACGGGGACTTTACCTCTTTCATGTTTACATGGATGGAGCTGGAACATATTCTTCTTAGTAAAGTATCTCAAGAATGGAAGAAAAAGTACCCAATGTACTCAGCCCTACTATGAAACTAATTTAGGGTTTTCACATGAAAGCTATAACCCAGTTACAACCTAAGAATAGGGGGAAGGGGGAAAGGGAGAGGAGGGAGGGGGGAGGTGGGTAGAGGGAAGGAGATTGGTGGGATTACACCAGCGGTGCATCTTACAAGGGTATATGTGAAACTTGGTAAACGGTCTGTGAAGCTAGTGAATGATGCCCCATGATCATATCAATGTACACACCTATGATTTAATAAAAAAAAAGAAAATCTAGGCAATGCGAATTATTGCACTTACAACTTGCATCATGATGTTATTAGGAAGAACAGATCTGATTGTCCAGTGGATACTGTTCCTCAAAGATTCTGTTTTTTCCCAATCATTTGAATCACAGAGCCCATGTTTTCTGTATATGTATGTGTGTGTATGTATCAAAATAAACATTTGGGTTTATTGATAGGCACAGAGAAGTCATCATGGTGCATATAGCACTTTCTATAGCTACTCTCTGCTGAGAACACTGGGATAAAGCAGGCCAGAGACTTTATATAGGGCTTCTATTTGATTTCATATTGAAATACCAATTATGAGTCCTGTGTGGTAGGCAGGTTATAGCAAACAACAAAACAAAAATTATCACATACATTTAACACTTAATAAAAGGCAGGCAATGTTCTAGGATTTTTGTGCAGACAATGTCCTTTATGATCCCAAGACTTCTATGAAGGAGGTATTATTGTTTCCATACAGATGAGGAACCTGAGACAAAAAAAAAGTAAAATCCAAAGCCAAAGGCTAGACAATTCATGAATGGAAAGTCAGGATTCAAATATCTTTTTGACTTTGAAATCTGGTTCTTGGCCACCAGTTTACAGTGCAGTTAATATTTGTAATAAGCCTGTCTATGACCCCACTTAAAAGAGGAGAAAACTGAGGCCTAGAATTAGTATTTTGTCAAAAGTTTTCCTTTCATATAGTGATCCTCTGAAAATCTTAAATCAGGTTCAATGAAACTCTTCTCCTTCAAATCACCTTGACTCTGTTCCACTACACATTATAAGACATTCTTGTGAAGTCAATATGGTTTATTATTTTTTATTCATATTCAAGTTATTTGCTTTAATATAATGAGAAGAAAAAAATGTAATGAAACCAACAAAAACATATACTTCATTGCTATAGTAATCAAGAAAATGTCGCTCTGGTTTGAAGCCTAAAAACGTGAGCCCTAAGTTATTTTTGGCCTATCCAGGAACCTCGATAACCTTCTCCCTATGGATTTAAAGAAGCATATGGCTGTTCTTCTCATAGTTCAGGCTCTTCTGTTTACTCTGGACCTCTAGCTTACAATATGTTTTGTAATCACTAATAAGAACCACCTGCCTCTTGAGAGATTCAGCCTAACAAAATATGAAGACCTAATTGTTCAAATTCACTCTCAGGTAGGTAATACTCCTGGCATGTGTGGAATTAGATTACTGAATAAAACATTTAAATTAAAACAAACACATTATACTAACTAATTGTAATTGCTAAATTAAGAATGTGTGCTAGTTCCATAACAATAGAAAAAAAAAAAACCCAGAATTTTCAGAATAATAAAGACAATGCTTTTGAGCATTTCCTGGAAATGCTTTTCTAGGGGAAAGAAAAAAAATAATAATCTAATTGTTTTAAAAAATCCACTTACTCCCCTAAGATATATTCAGGACAAATTTGCTTCATTCAAACATACCTAAACCATATACTCTGTGGACAATTTTTTTCCCATGGTTGAATTCAGCCAGAAAAAAATGGCTTTTGAAAACAGGGAGAATTCAGTCCAATAACTGACTGATAAAAGCTTGCCATTGAGAGTGTGAAACCTATCATAAATCTGGTTTAATAGAACAAGAAGAGATAGAGTAGATGGATAGGAGTAAATCCTCCTCTCAAATCCTCCTTTGCCTTCGCAACGATTGCCACCAACAGCATGCCGTCTTAGGAGCCTGTGTGGAGGCTGCCACTGCAAAACGTGAACACACCTTCATTGGTGCACCTGCCTCACTGTGCTGCAGTGGTTGACTTGATTATCTGCCTCCTCTTCTATTCTATGAGTACCCTGAGAGCAGGTAACACATATTCATTCTAGTCCCAACCCCTAGCAGAGTATGAGCACAGAATGAGTTCCCACATGCTACCACAGGAAAGCAAACTGAAAATAGGCAATATTTACCAATCTCAGTTGTACCAGGTACTGGCCCAAGTGCTGTATTATATTATTTCATTTAATTCTTACTGCAACCATATATAGTGGGCGTTATTAACTTTTTCATTTTAGAGATGATGAATCTGAGGCAAATAATTTGTTCAGGGCTTTGCCTTAGATTTAAGCAGAACCCTTACAAACTGGTTGCTTTCCAAGCTCCCCTCCCTACTCCACCTTCAAGCAGGTGACTGATCCAATTCCTTAAAAGAAAAGTAATTTAGTTTGATCTGAAAATCTCCAGAATTCAATCCTTAATTTATAACTTCTCTCTATAGTCCAATTCACTGTTGTCCCCTGAGTTATATTTTCCCTCACTGCTATCTAGTTTTAAATTCTATTTCTCATGCATGATCATAATCATAATCATGCATGGGAAATAATTCTTACCAATAGTTCTGATACATTTTATGAACAATAACACAGTCACAAACATAAAATTTTCATGTACTGTTAAAGGTACATAAAAGAGCAGCTTGAGATTCAACATGAAGTTTATAACTATGTAATGCATATATGTATATATGTGTAATTGTGTATATAATTATTTAGGGTATCTTGGGATTATGTATTAGTGTATATATTTCCATACAAATCATTAATCATAAGAATATAATAAGAAAAAAGAATGTAATAAGAAGTGTGACATTAATAAAAGTCAAACAAAAGTAAATTCCTTGTCAAATCATTTTTTGTCATATTTTATTCCACATGTTTCCTTTCAAAGGGGCTTTTGTCAAAAAGTGATTGATTTGAGATATTGAGATAGTTCTCAATAACCTGTGGAGTTATCAAAGCTATGTTTTGATAAATGCCAATATGAGTTGCAGAAGATAAACTCGCATAAAGCAGGTACATGTAGTAAACTCAAGTTACGTGGTCTTCCATGTCACAGCAAGTTGCAAACATAAGCTATCCATGCATCATTAAATGCATAGCTGTGATAATTATCAGGAAGCCATTTCAAAGAAAATAAGTAATAAATATTCTAGTTTTGTTATTCATCATCACCTACTTCTTTGCTGAGAACTTGGGCGACTGCTGCTACATAAACTTCATCATTTCAGGGGACATATTTGAACATACTAAAGCAAAAAAAAAAAATACATCTAAAATATCACATTAATGTCTTTTGAGTGGTTCAAGCACATGTGCAGTCTCACAGTATTAGGATAGCTTTGAGATTCAAGAAGAGGAGGTACTTTCGTTAAAGAAAAGAGTGAGTTACACATTAGAACATTAGAACAGTTGAATATGTTTCTGGTTTATTTGAAGCATATTAAAATCATTTGAGATGCCTACAGAAGAAACATTGCTGTTGTTGCAGGGGTTCCTTGGCCATTAAATCCCTGCAAGTAGTCTTAAGTTTTCATAGATGTTATATGAATGAGCTGCAATCTTCAGCTGAGACCACAGGTCCCAAACTTTCCTTCTCTAAACCCGAAGAAGCCAATGGGTACTAACATTGGACCAAGGGCTATTAAAATGTGAAATGATTCTTTCTGTGGTGGTAAACAAATATTGTCCTTCTCATCCTTTCCCCCCTTATACCTTCCTTATCCTGCCATCCCCAGTCTGTGATTTCCTGGAAATCCCTTATCAATCAAATTCAGAATTGGCTTCCTGCTTCAGAGCCCCTCACAACCCTTACAAAGGGTTGCTGGCATATGACAACTCCCCCCTGAAGCCTCTTCCCTAGGAGATCTCCTTAGGGGGCTACCCACCAGCTGGGAATACCTGTGAAGCTCCTTCTCCCCACTGATATCCCCACTTGCTAACCCCACTCCATCCCAGCCAGATCTCAGCAGGAAGAGATTAGAGTCCTGGGTGGTGGCGTGACACTTGGTAGACAACTTTCCAGCTGTTTTCAGCACCAACCCAGGCCCTAGGAGCCCACTCTGGGCTGGAATCTCCAATCTGCCACTCATAGGAAATACAAAATTGATAGACCTTGGACCCGGTGAGTGCCTGTGGTAGATAGGGACAGGAGGCAGCCCTAAGGGCTGCTCAATCACCTGAACACAACCCTTGGATACAACTTTCCCTGCTGCTGCAACTGAAAGAGGGAATGTAAATGCAGAGCACGATTCACTTCCGTCACTCAGATGTAACCACAAGGTCTTCACTTATGATGTAGCAAAGGTGACATATACTTCTCTTAGAACCCAAATTTTATAATTCAGGGCACATTCAGTCAATTCCACCCCATCCTCAACGTGTGTGCACACATATACGCATATTTGCAAAGATTTGAACAACCACGTCTTTCAGAAAAGGGAAAAATTTCTCTAAGTATATACGGCTAATTAGAAGGAAATGAGATCTTTCATCAAATCCTTACGTATATCTGGAGATTTCCGTACAAAAGTTTTAAGTGGAAGGGAAGACCAAGTCATGAATTTCCCGGAACATTTATCTATGGGGAAAATCCATTCTGATGAACATTATGCTTAAAAATAAAGCTTTCCTCCTTGGGACCTATATATATTGATGTATTTTATATTGATACTTGCTTTTAGATGAAGCTGATTGGTCCAGTGCCCTATGATTTTGTATTCTTTACTCTTGTTGGTTATTTGATACTGGAAGATATCATAACGCCCAGGGGCATCTCCATTTTCATTGAAAGTGACGGGAGTACCAGCACTACCTATAAAGATTAAGAAAACAACATTAATAAAGGTTTAGTAAGATAGTCCACTGGGCTTATTTTTATCTTAAAATTAAATGTATGTAGTAAGTGATAAGAAGACTATAATCCAAACAAAGTCATTTGTGATTACATAATAATCTTTTACTTGAAAAGAAGCCCAGAAACATATAAGACGTGCTTTACTGTGCACATTGGAAAATAAATGACGAGTAGCCGAGTTAGTCGATGTCTGTAACAGGTAAATTAATAAAAGTTGATAGGCTGAATATTCAATACTGGCTACAGAGAATGGTAGTTAGTAGAGAAACATGTAAATGTCTTGGAGCCTGACAGCTATTAAAACCATATGTACTACAAATGGCAACTCAAGACATGACAAGAGAACTTCCCAGCCAAAGTCCCTAGAATTTTACATTATCCTAACTTTAATCCCATTGGGAAGCAGTTGCCTTTTCATTTCTTCTGACTCCACTATCACTGCCCAAGAGTATATCAATGTGATCAACTGATGGGAACCTCTCAGTGGGTGAGGCAGGGATCAGTGGAACGTCTCCAGTCTACTCAGATCATAGAAGTTCTCCCAGTTCACTAGGATAAGTTTAATAGCCACAGAATAGCAGAATGTAAGAAACGTAGTCTCTTCTAAACTCCAGTCCTCTCACAAGGTTTCATCTTTTAATGGCTCTGCTCACTTTTACTTCCCCTCTGATTAATTTGTCTGTAATTACAGATATAAGAATTGAAAGAGATCACTACCCAATTTTTTTTTTTTGTTCCATCCAATCTCAGTGTCAGTGTACACTTTCCTTTTCTTCAATAGCCCTTAGACTTCCCTTCATCTTATTGGACTATTTTTTCCTATCTTGAAAAATTCACCAGACACCAATCTCTCTTCTTGGTATCTATCTTCTCCCTGCAGGCCCCCTTCCCTGAATTTCTTCTTTCAGGATATTGGATTTAATTTCTATACTGTGTTAGAAGGCTACCCCTTCTGACTATCTCTTTTCCACATTATATTCTCCAAAAATACATATTACTAGTAGTTACATATGTCAAATATATATATTTCTACCTTTTACTGAGTTTCTTATGCTATCTGCAAAGTTGTTTAACTAAATGCAACAATTACAAAATTCTAAGATATTTTAACTTATTAAACAAATGGATGACTTTCTCAAAAAAGACAGTAACTTACAAAAAGGGTAATCAGAGTCTCACACAGCAGCTATTAGGATACATTTCTAGTATTTAATAGAGAGATGTCTAATATTCTATTTGAATATATTCTGATGTACTAAAAGAGCTGTAAACACATAAATTATTATTACTATTATCAATTCATGTGGGAAATGATCTTTTGTGTGAATCAATAAGAAAATGAGAATTTAGAGACTAAACCAGCTGTTCTGCAATCAACCAGACCTATCTTAGCTGCTCCTTAGATACTCAAGTGTAAACCCATTTGTCATATGAAATCTTTCCCAACTCCTTAATCTTTCCAGGTTAACCTCTGAAATCATTAGTTTCTTCATCTGAAAAACTGTGTTTTTTAATGAGACATAGAATTGTTATAAGAATTAAATAAATTAATATTTAAGTGCTTAGAACAGCATATGGCACAATTAAATGTTATTATTCCCACATGTTTACTTTCAGTTAATGGTAAATTCCACCTCAGAGGGTTACAGGAGGATGAAATGAATCAATACATGAGACATTTAGCACACAGTAAACATTATGTAAGTATTAACTTTTTTTTTGTTTTCTTTTATGGCAATGGTGTGTTTACGATCTACTGTCTATGTGAGACTGTATCAACTTTTCAGTGAGAACATAGGTTTTCATGACGTAATTATCACTTGTCTCTCTTCTCTTGCAACATAACACCATATTTACATAAAATCCAGTTCCCTAAATTCACCATAATCTGTCTCATTATCTTGCCTTTGCACATACTATTTTCTCTAAATTCCCATCCTATTTCCTCCTAATCCTTCCTCTCAATAAAATTCCTTCAAGATATGGCCAAAGAGTAGTGCTTTTAAAGAAGCTTAATGCTCCCAACCTAAAGAAGGAACCCAAGTACCTCTTCTTGTCCTAACTGGCACAAAGCATTCACTACACTCTGCACACTTTTACTATCTGTGCCATACCTAACCAAATCATTCATTCAACAGATATTTATTGAGAGCTTACTACATATATATTCAACTCTGGGTAGACCCTCTGCATTCCTCACAAGAATATGGTCTCCTTGGTAAGAGAAAATATATCTATTATTTTTGTAGGCACTCCGTCAAAGACAGTGCTCAATGTTGGCTGAGTAACCAATAAATACAATGAAGCATTGAAAGAGGCATCCCCCAATGATCCCAAGCAATTCCACGTTCCCTTCTTCATAACAGTATGAAGTTTGGGCTGGGCGTAATGGCTCACATCTGTAATCCCAGCATGTGGGAGGCCGAGGCAGATGGATTGCCTGAGCTCACAGGTTTGAGACCAGCCTGAACCAGAGCAAAACTTTGTCTCTAAAAATAGCTGGGCATTATGAGTGCCTGTAGTCCCAGCTACTTGAGAAGCTGAGGCAAGGGAATTGCTTAAGCCCAAGATTTTGAGGTTGCTGTTAGCTATGACGCCACAGCATTCTATCAAAGATGATAAAGACTCTGTCTCAAAAAAATAAAATTATGAACCTCATTTACATTATCTCTCATCTTTCATATGCACAAATGAAAAGACCAAATAAGTCTCTTAGTGTGACATTAAAAACCACAGTAAAATTTTGACAAATCTTTGACAAAGACCAGTGAATGGTCTTTAAGTTAAATACCAGTAGCTGCAGTGGTCTTCATTACAGATCACTCTTGCAACATGTTTTCCTAATCTGATTTCTGGCCTTGGGCTAGGCTTACAGTTGAAATACTTTAACCCTCTCACAGGAAGAAATTAATCCAAATTACATATTGACTCATCTTAAATGACTGTATTGGTATTCTGATCTATGTAAGGCAGAGCACCTTTAAGTAAAGGACATAAAGGTCACATTAGCTATTTACTGATTTCTACAGATTTTCCATCTTTAAAAAAATCATCTTTTATACTAAAACTGACTACTCTAAAAAACAGAATTAAGTGGCATTTTGTCCAGAAAAATATTTAAAATAACAATTGTCTCTTAATGTATCTATCAATTTATTATGGCTTAATAACACAGTTAAAGAAAATAAATATATTTGATTAAGCAATATTCCGACTATATGTAACACTATATATTATGTTCAATCAAACTTTCTTGCTTTGGGCAGTGCCTGTGGCTCAAAGGAGTAGGGCACCAGCCCCATATACCAGAAGTCGGGGGTTCAAACCTGGCCCCGGCCAAAAACTGCAAAAAACAAAAGAAAACAAAACAAATGAACAACAAATAAACAAACAAAAAAAAACAACATTTTCTTGCTTTATTTCTTTCTATCCTATACTTTTGGCATTTCAAAAATTTTTGAAGTACATAATTTTTTTAAAATACTTTTTCATCCATGTGTGCTAGTGGAGAAACGAAAACAAACAACATATAGTTGTGAGGTAATTTTTCCCAGTCAGATACTATCTTCAGAGTTTACTTATCTCCTTGAATATTTTCTGTCCAATAAGTTACAACCTAAGAATAGGGAGAAGGGAGAAAGGGAGGGGAGGGAGGGGGGAGGGGAGTAGAGGGAAGGGGATTGGTGGGATTACACCAGCGGTGCATCTTACAAGGGTATATGTGAAACTTGGTAAACGGTCTGTGAAGCTAGTGAATGATGCCCCATGATCATATCAATGTACACAGCTATGATTTAATAAAAAAAAAAAAGAAATGTGTGGGAAAACACATGTTTTTATAGGAAAAGTGCTACATCCAATGAAGATTTTATTTGAAAATATTGGCTCTTTTGAAAATTGTGCAGAGGAAGAGAGTATGGGCTTGTGACTTTGTCACTAAAGTTTGATTTCTGGGTCTGCCAATTACCAGTATGATCTGGGCAAGTTAGCCGCCTTAAATCTGTTTACCCATCTGTCAAGGAGACATAATAACCCGAACATCCCTAACCTATTACAAGTGTTACATGAGATGACACAGACAAAGCATGAATAAAAACTAAAAATAAAAATAATAGTAATTATTATCTGTTCCTTTGCCTACACTTATGCTCCTTGGCTGTACAGTTTCTTGTTTCCACAATGCAAAAATAATTCACCTTTATTTGCAAAAAAAATTATAAATATATTTTGAAATATAATCTTCTCAGTTTGTTTATTTTCATACCTATTACTTTTCTTCTCCCCTCCTGCTACCAAAACATTGTCTATGATCCTATTCATCACCACCTACACTATTGGACAAACAAGAAAAAAATGAGAAAGCTAGAAGTAAAATCAGTTAATTTAGTAATTTTTAAATTGCTTAATGAAGTGTCCTTAAATGAAGAATAAATACATGAGATTTAAGTCATTGATCAAAAGGATACAGGAATTAATCATTTTGAACGAAATATTTTCATGCTTTTTCTTTCCTTTCAATTTATTTTATCAAGTATTTATTACAACTAATAAATAAAAACACATATTTTGATTAAAGTCATATTATAGCTTAATTATTTAGGAATAATTCAGATTATTCTATCAGATTTATCCGTTGCTCAGCCTCATGTACTGAAGACTTTACCATTTTACTCACTATCTTCTCCACCCATGTTTCTGTTATTATTTCTGGGGGGCTTATTATCTTCTTGGCTGACTCAACATCCTAGTCTCAGGATCAGCTGACTTCCTTATTTTGAATTATCATTTTTGTTCATCCATTCATGCACCTACTATCGTGATCACCCTCTTGAACTTGTGATATCCAGTAACTATATAATCTCCAAGATTTTCTTTTGGACATCACCTTCTACCCCCTGTACAACAATTCTATCACCCCCTGAACTTACCAAGTCATCCATCTCCCATTTTGTCACTATACTCCACCCCTGCAGTAGTTTCTCTTCCCTTCTATTCCTAGATAGGTTCTATGATATGCCTTGCAAATACTCTCTGCTCTCTTGTGCTTCTCCCTGTCCAATTTTATTGCTATATCACATCACAATCATGGTTATATGAGCTGGACATCTTTGCTGAACATTGTTTGAGAGCATCATAAACTGTCTGGCAAGGCCAGGACTAGGCTGAGGCAAGTAAATGGCCCAGAGCATGACTCTGAGAGTGGGTGTGTGTTTCCCTGAATTTCGCATGCTGGATCTTATCTTGTCTAGACCCAGCTGTCTAGTCACACTTGAAATTCACAGATTTCAAGTGTACAATCGACATTTCTCTGCAACCCTATCACGCTCTCCCCGTTGGTCCATCTCCCTCCCTGTGGATGATATTTAACTGTTTCATGTCTCACTCTTGCTCCCCACATATCTAACTCTTTCCTTACCCGTCATCATTTTAGGTTGTCTCATGCTTTCTCAGAGAGAAAGAGCAGCAATAAAACTAAAACTTCCGCATCAGCTCACCGCAAAACTTCCCACCCACCTGCATCCACACCCATAGTCTCTCTTCCCCCGTCATAGCACACGGCCCCAGGTCTCGTCCAAGGCCCATCCCTTTCTGACACCACCCCCCCCCATCCACTCTTATCTTCCATGCACTTTCAGGTTCATGGTTATCTTTTCCTTCTATATCAACAAATTTAGAATTTTGGCAGAGGTATCCCTTTCAATCCATAAATAAGTAGCTCCCATCTTAAAAAGAAAACAAACAAATCTCATTATTCTAACCCCACAGCCTCTTCCAGCTATTGGGTTATTTTCCACTCTCCTTCACAGTAAAGCAGTGTTCCACGCTCTCCGTTTTCTTATTTCTCTCTTACTCTTCAACCCATGTCAATTTGAAATTTAATCTCATACCCCCAATGATGAGTCTCAATTTGTATGTCCAGCTCTGAACACAGGCTAGTCTGACAATCTGTATTGTCCACTTTGTTGCTTGACAATTACCTCAAACTTAACATACGTGGACACAATGCTCAGTTTCTACACATTGGCCAATGTGATTCATATAACTTTTCCCTCTTAGTAAGCAGCCGACTACAGTCTATACGTTCAATCAAGTCAAAACCTAAGTTAATATCCTGCAACTATATCAACACCCAGGAGCAAATCTTAATTTAAACTATGCACTTCAGTTAATAAAAATTTATCAATATTGATTCATTAGCTTTAATAAATGTACCATATTCATGTCAGATGCTGATAATTGGGGGAAATGTGGGTGTGTTGGGCTATAACAAGAAACTACTCAGTTTTTATGAAAATATACATTTTTACTCAAAGTGTCTTAAAAATTTAAAAGAATAAAGGTGAAATTAATTTTAGTAATATATTTTATGTAAATTAATATATACTAAATATTATCATCTCAAAATGTAATCAATATAAAAATATTAATGAAGTATTTTATGCTTTTTTCTACTTAAGTCTTCAATATCTCCTGTATACTTTTACCATAGTTTATTACAATTCAGATTATCCCCATTTTAAGTGCCCAATAGCCACCCATGGGTAGTGGTGACTGCATTGAAATAGCACAGGTCTAAAAGGCAAATCATTTGTGCAGGCACTGTTCCCTCGCTCCATCCTTTCATGCATGGGGAAGAAGGCCCACTGATCTGGCCTCCACTTCAACTGGATTGTACCCCTCCTGAACAAGTTTCTCCCCTGTGGGGACAGGGATCCCCCCAAATCTAGTCCAGGGCTCAGTGGATGCAAGATCTGGAGATAAGATCCTAAAATAAAATCTAAACTGCTCCAAGGGTAAAATAAAACAAATAAATCAACAAACAAAAGCCCATATTTAATTAGTGAACAGGTTCACTATACAGGTTCACTATTCCTATACATACCCAGAATGTTTCCATTCCCTCCACTTCTTCTTCCACTAACCTAGCGGTTCTCAACCTGTGG
Organism: Nycticebus coucang; assembly: GCF_027406575.1. Classification (NCBI taxonomy): domain Eukaryota; kingdom Metazoa; phylum Chordata; class Mammalia; order Primates; family Lorisidae; genus Nycticebus; species Nycticebus coucang. The sequence continues at coordinate 97,922,941 of NC_069790.1, forward strand.
GTAGTGACCCCTTTGTAACAAAGGAACATATTCTTCTTAGCAAAGTATCTCAAGAATGGAAGAAAAAGTATCCAATGTACTCAGCCCTACTATGAAACTAATTTATAGCTTTCATATGAAAGCTATAACCCTATTATAGCCCCAGAATATGGGGAAAGGGGATAGGGAGGAGCGGGAGAGGATGTGTGGAAGGAGGGTAATTGGTGGGACCACACCTACTATGCGTCTTACAAGGGTACATGTGAAATTTACTAAATGTAGAATATAAATGTCTTAACACAATAACTAAGAAAATGCCATGAAGGCTATGTTAACCAATTTGATGAAAATATTTCAAATTGTATATAAAACCAGCACATTGTACCCCATGATTGCATTAATGTACACAGCTATGATTTAATAAAAAAAAGAAAATACATCCTGCATATCAGATATTTACATTACGATTCATAACAGTAGCAAAATTACAGTTATAAAGTAGTAACGAAAATAATTTTATGGTTGGGGGTCACCACAACATGAGGAACTGTATTAAAGGGTTCCTGCATAAGGAGGCATTAGGAAGGTTGAGAACCACTGCACTAACCTTGTCCACTTTACTATAATGTCTCAGTGAGCTCCTGGCTAGTACCCTGCATTCACACTTGGCAACTATGATCCATTCTCCACCCTTCAGCCACATTAATACTGTAAAATAGAAATCAAATCCTATCACTCTTCCCACTAAAATCATTTGGTGGCTTTCCTTTTCACTTAACATAAAACACAAAAGGATTATCATGGCCTTTAAAACATTCTTATTTCTCTGATCATACTCATTTTCTACACACTAGCCATTCTAGTCTTTTTTTTCTATTCACAAGCACATGAAGCTTGCTCTATCTTAGAGAGTTTGACTTTCCTGCTCTCTTTTTCCAATGTTCTTCCTTCCTGATCTTCCAACTGGCTTGAGAATGTGGAGAATTTTTCCATCGTGTTCTCCACCATGTAGTTGGAGATTGTTTCATAAGCATTCGAATCCATATTCTCTTTTTCATGAGCACATAACCAGGCTACATTTCCAGCTTTCTTGGTACTTAGGCATGGCCAAATGATTAGTTGAGGACCAGCAAATGTGAGCACAAAAACTCCTAAGTGGTCGTCTATGCTCTTTCCTCTTTCTGGCTGGCCAGAATGGAAGTGGTATGCAAAACAATCTAGAGATCTTCATGTTAAAAATGTCTGAGCTTAGATCAGCCAGGATTCCAGTGTGAGGGCATGATGAAGGTTTGTGCTCCTAGCATTCATCTAGTACAACTACGTAAGCCAAAAACGAACACATTTTATCCTGTTTGAGTCATTACAGTTTGTGAGTCTATATATTAACAGCAGACATCCGTAACATCTGAGTATCTAGTAAAGTGAGCTCTCAAGAAATAGTTGTTAAACCAATAAAGGAAATAATATTAAATCTGGAAGTGAGTGTTTCAGTTCATGCTACATTATACATCGTATTAATCAAAACATTGCACCCCACATATACATAAATGTATTCATGATCTAGGTGTATTTGACTTAATAAAAAATAAATTAAAAAAGAATAATATAGAGTTTTATAACTTAATATCAAAGATATTGGCATGGATCAATAACTGGTTTCAGATTCGCCTTAAGAGTTAATACTGATTACTGCCATGTGGATTATACATAATATATGGTGAACTTAGAATATGTAATCATTCTCCAAAATTGCACTGGATAAGTACACATGTCTATTTACTTTAAAGTGCCCACAATTGGATGCTTTCATAAGAACACAAAATAATAGTTTAAAAATATGTGCCCAATTTTAGGTTGAAAATGGTTTTCTTTAACTGGTTGTTTTAATATGCGGAAAAAAAACTACAGGACCAGGAATGCAGCTGAATGGCATTTCCAATTCTCTGTACCACCCTCCTTCATGATTTTTCCATCAAGAAACTGAGCTGACAACAGTAATTTCTCCTGTGGAAGTGTCTTTATGATCCTCAGATTAAAGGTGCTTTAAGATTGTAGAGTGTCATTATCATTAATGAATAGAGCCATTTGAGAAACAGAAATACAACCTATAATTGCATTTATAGTACTCAAAAAAGCTGATTGAACTTTTAAAATAAGAAAAGATCCATTATTTGGTGATATACATCTCAAGGAAGCAGATGAATTAGGAGGTTTCAATAGAATCCCTTGTAAGAAAAGTGACCAAAGAGATGATTAAAATATCAAATGTTTGGTTAAAGGAAAGAAATGAAAAAGAATATATAACAATTAGGAAAGATAACATATCATAAGCGGAATTCGGGAAAAAAACAAAGCAAGTTACAGTGCTCTGAATTTAAAATATTTTCACTCCCTAACAGAAATTCTCTCATCACCTTGTACAATTGAACTTTTTTATTTTTTCTTTTGGGGGGTATTAAATACCTTATGCATAAGAATTTATATACATAACTTCCATCCCAAGAAGAACCGTGCTTTATTAATCATTGTAGCTCTAACGGTGGTGAATATATATAAGAGAAAGATGTGGATGTGTTTGTGTTTTTTAATTTTTTCTTTGATGTTTGTATTTTTAATTTACCTGTAGGTTGATTATGTTGTGAGGTAGGTATATAATTTTACTCTTTTTTCTATATTGATAACCATTTTTTCACCTTTTTTATTGAATAATTCTCCTTTCCCTATTGATTAGAGAGATATTTCTGTTTTATATCTAAGATCTGTAGAGAAATATGTCTTTTTCAGGCTTTTCCTATTCCATTCACTCATTTTGCCATTATATATATAACATATATATAAATATATATATATATATAATATAAATTACCAAAGTTTTATAGTAAGATTGAAAATGGTGTAAGTTCCACATTCTTCATCAGAAGTGTTCTCCCTTCTCTTTGGTTTATAGTTTTCCATGTAAAATTTAGAACTATCTTAATAACTTCTCTGAATAATTTTATTTGGATTATCAGTGGAAAATTGATTTAAAAAAATCTATAAATCAATTGGGAAGTATTTGATATACTATGTATTATCTTCCTATTGCTAGGCATTAGTTTCTTTTCAGTTATTTAGAATTTTGTAAGTCCTAAAATAGTTTTAAATTGTCTTTACACAGCAATTAGCCATTATCTGTAGATTTATTCTCATAGACTTAATATTATTGGATACTATTGAAAATGTATCTTAAATTACATGTATTACTTAAGTATTTAAAGTGCATCTCTTACTTTAACACTAGTAGGTAGAATGCAGCTGACTTTTTTGTATATTAGTCTCATATCTAGGCCAGGGGTTCTCAACTAGAGGTGAGTTTGTCTCCCAAGAAACATCCAGCCTGGCCTCTAGATAGTTTTGATTGTCCTAACTGGGAAACTGATGGCACTGGCAGCTCATGACAGAGGCCAGGGATGCTCCCAAGCACGCTACAGAGCGCAGGACGGCCCCTGCAGCAAAGGCTTCTCCAGTCCAAAATGCCAAGAGGGTCATGGTTAAGGGACTTCTGCAAAACTCTCTTATTATACCTTATAATTTGTCACTAGGTTTTTTTTTTTTAATTTCTGTGTAAAGAAAGAATCTTATTATTTGCAACTACTTATATGTCTATTTTTCCCTTGAAATTATTATATTTTAAATATTTTTCTCCTTTTCTTATGGCATTATCTAATAACTCCAATGCAATGCTGACATGTAGAGGAAATAGTGCACATCTTTGAACTTTTCCTAACTTTAAAGCAATACCTCCCATATTCTCCACTTATCATTATGTTTATCTAAGCCTTCTCTGAGTAATTCTTATCTGTTTAACAAAGTCCCTTCCCTTCTAAATGCACTAACATTTTTGTCATGAATGCTTTTTGAATAGTAGCACTGTTTTTCTTCCTGAATCTATTCAGATAATCTTTCATTTAATCTATGATTGTAATGAATTACGTTTATGAATTTTCAAATGTTCTACCATGTAAACTTGGGGTAAAGCCAACTTGACTTCAATATCTCATATTTTCATGAAATATTGAATTCAATCTGCTGGTATTGTGTTTGAAATGCTTACATTTATTAGAGAGATCTACCTATGATTTTTCTTTCTTATCACGTTCTTATTGTTTTGGTTTCAGATTATACTGACTCAAAGAATAAATCGACAAAACAGTCCCTCTTACTATATGCCTGTAAAAGTGAATAAAACTGTAATAATATCTTCCTTGAAAGTTTTGTAGAACTCATCTGAAATAATCCCCAGTACCCAAAAGAGAATGAATAAATCAATTGTGGTTTATGGCATATTTATACAATGGAATATCATATGCCAATCAAAAATGAATGAACTACAGAGACAGCAGAAACATAGATGTATTTTAGCAATATAATATTAAACAAAACAATTAAGTGTACAAAGATACCTTTCACTAAGGTATTAAAAATTATTTCTTTCAAAATTTCATTCTATTTCAGAATATGTAAAGTTTTCAGAATACATAAAGTTTTAGGACAAAGTTTAAAAAAGCAAATCACCAAAAAAAGCAAATAAATGTTTATTATTCAAGAGGAATGGAAATGGGATGGTGATGAAAATGTATGTTTGGATAGAGTTATTTTGTGAAAATTCTAGCTTTTTTGGGCAGAAGAGCATTTTCACAGCTTCATATTACATTATTTTAAATTTTTTAAATAGCTAAACACTAACGAAATAAATAAAGTGGACTCCGAATGGTTCAATGGTAAAGTTGTATAATCAGCCATGGAGCCAAAGGAGAGAGAAAAAATCCAAAGCAGAAGAGGGAGGAGCAGGATAAAAAAGAGGGGAGGACTCAGAAGAGAAGAAGGAGAAAAGAAATGGAGTGAGGGAGGGAAATGAAAAAAAGGTAGAAATAATAAATCAAAAGATGAAAGTTTAAAAAGGAAGAAAGCTGCATTAAAAACTATGGACCAGGAAAGGTATTTTGAAATACAGTGCTTTAATTTTTGTGTAATTCTGTGAATTAACTGAATGCTATACTTAGCAGTTTTATTATGCCCATGGAGAATACGAATCTTCTCTAGGGATCTATGGACCCAGACAAAATAGGTCACATACAGAATTGCTTTCACCCAATTCTCTAAAGCAGATTTCTGTATATTTTTAGATTTTATGTTCGTCAACCTTCTGTCACAATTTCCAGTTTATAAACTACAACTGCCTGGGATTAGAATCGCTTACAATTCTATACCAAAAAGCTTAATTCATTCTTTTTTCATTTTGAAGATTTTTTAGAGAGCATAAAGCTAAAATTCACCTCTTTTCATTTGACTCATTATTTCATATCTTGCTGAGTTTCAAGTTGTTCTTTTACCTTGGGTTTTGCATGCCTTTGTAATAATTCATTGATTGAATAAGGTACAATGTATCAATGCATTTCAGAATTAATATTTTATTAATACTGGCAGAATTATTGTGACCCAATCAAATACAGGAAGCTTTGTGAGTACAAATGTTAAGTGTCTAAAGAAATGGATAAAATATTAAACTAGGAGAGGCATACTTATGTCTAAAAATAATTTATGGGTTGAATTAAAAAGGATACCAAATAATTTATTTATACTGACACTGATTTTCTGTAATTACATCAACCATTAATTACATGAACCATCAATGTTTATTAAGTCACTGTGGTAAATGTCACTTAGCTATGTTGTAATGGTTATTTGAAGTGTTTATATTCTATACTGCCTGGGTAATAATTTGGAGCATAACTAAAAGAAACAGTGAAATATTTTAAAGATTATAATTTTATAATATATTTCACTATTAATTAAAAAATAAAACTCTAGTGCTACTTTAACATACCTCTTTCAAAATCTGAACTATCAAACAGATAAAAACAAGTAACATTTTATTCTCAAATATAAATGATATATTCACAAAAATTATTATTTTATGTCAAAATAAACTCTTGACAATCATCAAAAATTTGAAATTTTAATCCATATTCTCTAAACACTATGTAATAAAATTTGAAATTCTTAACAAAAGCCTTCAAAAGATTAAAACATTAAAACAATACCAAGTTAAATAAACAATAACCCTCAAAGATTTAGATAAACAACTAACACTTATTTTAATTAATTCTTTAGTCAAAGAGAAATTTAAAACTAAAGTTATAGAATGCTACTTATAGTCAACAATATATTTCAAAACCTGAAGCATATGGCCAAAGCTGTCCTCAGGGGAAAAATTAGAGAATTAGAAGTCCTTATTATTATATAAACTAAAGCATATATATATATATATATAATAATATTGAAATGATAAGTAGCTTTTTAAGCCTGTCACAAGATAAAAAATATTGGGAAAATAATGAATCAGTTTAACAACATAAATATTAAAAATGTATAAATTTCAAAAAGAATCAATGGAAATGTTACAAAGAATTAATAGTCTTAACACATAAGAAACTCTTGCAAATAATAAAGGCTTAACACCCCAGCATAATTGGGGATAATGAACAGAAAGTCCTAAAAAGAAAATATAAAATAATCACAGTAAGCATATAGACAACATTCCATCTAACTAGCAATAAAAATCATTAATGAGCTGAGAATGTTCACATTTGATCCAAGATTATATAGTATAGGTGAAACAGGGTGAAAACAACACTTTCATCTTTTGTTGTTGAAAATTAAAATTGATACTACCATTCTGGTTGGATTTTTCAACATGTACTAATGCCCACTTAACACTTTTATTCTTTGATTCAATAATAGACATTTATGCTGTGAAAATGAGCAGACAACTGTGCAAGGACATATGTCTAGATGCCCAATGAACCTTTATTTAGAAGAATGGAAAATAGGTAGACCATGTAAATGAACACAGCTATAAATGTATTTAGATCAGTGTTCTGAAAACGGGAAGATAGAAACAATGTAAGCACACCAATTAAGGCACAGATAAATAATAACACAGCTTTCCAACTGAATATAATACAGCCATAAAAACTATAATACAAATGTACATTATTAACATATGCTATAGGATATTTTTACCTTCAAAAGGATTATACACACCCAGAAGATAGCGATATTTTTAAAAAGGAAATGCTAATGATGGTGAGGATGTAGAGAAATTGGAACAATCATACCCGGTGGGAATGTAAAATTGTGGAGCTGCTGTAGGACAGGGATTGGTGGTTCGTCAAAAAGTTGAACAGAGAATTGCCATATGGTCCCTCAATTCTACGCCTAGGTGTATACGCCCAGGGGAACTGAAAACATGTGCTCACACAAAATGTGTACACACATGCTCATGGTAGCATTACTGATAATAGCTAAAGAATGTGAAAAAATAACACAAATGACTGTTAAATAATGAATGGAAAAACAAATGTGTTATATTCACACAATGCAATATTTTTATTCACCATGGAAAGGAATGAATATATGCTGATATATGCTACATGAATGAACCTTGAAAACATTATTCTAAGTGAAGACATCAGTTGCTCAAGGCCACATATTGTATAATTATAATTATATGAAATGTTCACAATAGACATATCTATAAAGACAGAAAGTAGATCAGCATTTGCCAGAGTCTGGAGTGGGGAGACAATTGGTAGGATTGTTAACAGGCCTAGAGCTTTTTTTTTTTTTTTGAGTGATAAAAATATTCTGAGATTATTAATGTAGGGTATGGTCATGATGATTATTACACAAGACTGTGGATATGTCACCGACTTCTGAATTGTCTAGTTTAAAAATGGTTATATTTATGCTCTGTGTATTATGTCTCAGCATAAAAAACTATAGGTTAACATAACATGATCTTGTTTTTATACAATCTATGTGCAAGTAGATGGAAGGATGACATAGAGGGGATATAGACATATATTTTGAAAGATAAGCAGCAAAATAAATTTATTTTGGTTAGTAAAATGAAAACTGGTCTAAAAATTCTTTTTTATTACCTTATTTTTTTTCCTTTATTTTAAAAAGTGTGTTTTTTTTTTTATTTTAAGAAGGACATAAACAACATATTTGCTTTAACATATAGGAAAGACAGAATGAAATATGGTATTATTTTGTAAATAATATAAATCATGCCAATACCTAATACACACAGAGTTTAGCCAATAGAAGCAGCAGCTCTCAGAGCCTGCTGACTGCAATGTTTTCTCCCATAAAGGTGAGAAGAAATATGGAAGAATCTAGTTCAGTGACTGTGCTTCTGTTAAAAAACAAACAAACCAACCCCCCTCCCCGCAATTCATCAATCAGTTCAGTTCAGGTTGATCCATTACCATATTTCTGAGAAGATCCTCCAATATTATTCCTGTTTTTTAATTTAAAAGATGATAGAAAAAAAAAAGGAAATATGTGTGTTCACTAGTCGATGAGTCGACAATAGCTAGCATAGGTGTTCCTGACGTTCTGGATAGTATATACCCTTGATCTGTCTCTAAATACAAGCTACTTGGAACACTTAAATGACTAAGTCTTTTGATTTTGAAAACAATCTCTATTCTGAAAAAAAAAAAAAAAAAACAGTTGGAATTGTTTTCCTGCCACTGATATTCTTACATAATTTAATCTTAAATTGTTAAGGCCTTTAGTTAAAAATAGAACTGTCTCTTTGAAAAGCATTAGGAATTTTGGGTGGCGCCTGTGGTTCAAGGAGTAGGGTGCCGGTCCCATATGCCGGAGGTGGTGGGTTCAAACCCAGCCCCGGCCAAAAAAAAAAAGAAAAGAAAAGCATTAGGAATTCTTAAATCCACATCCAAAATAATAATTTTTATATGTTAATTTAACCTTTTCCTTCAAACAACCATATGAATATGGTACAGACAGAGAATGTATATGAACAAATTTTTCTCCACTCTGAGTTCAGTTTAGTGTTTATGTCAATTAAAAGAGAACATCCCATTTCTGATATTTTCTAATATGTTTATCACAAAAATAGGAAAGAATGCATATTTTATCTTAAAACAGAGTTATAAGTTTTAAATTTATTTATATATAGATTTTAAATATATTATTTGTTATAGTTTATACGGGATGTTACATAGAAATTAGTTTCATTTAGGAATAAATTTCTTAGTTTCATTTAAAAAGAGAACGGGGTGTATATTCATGTGCATTACAGGAAATAATCTAGTGCCACTTTAAAGTTCTGTTTTGTGGAAACAATAGAGTAAAAAACTAAGGATTTATGGTTAATAGAATTTTTTTAAACTGGCTTTTAAATGCACTGAGAAAAAAAAAAAAGTCAGCTCTACCCAGGCCATTATCAGCTGTCCATTTTGTGAAGTGCTTCTAGCATTCCCATAGCCAAGTCCACAGCACCACATAAAAAGTCACAAGAAATACCTTACTCTTCCTTGAGAATATCTTGAGGCTTTGCCCATTTCCCACTTCTCTCTATCAACTGAATGGGTTTCCTGACACCAGAGGCAAATGAATCTTGGTTTCTCATTTTCCATGTTGTCCTTGTATTTCAAAACATAGCTCTAGACTACTTAATCTCAGGGTTGACTTAAACACCCATCAGGATCTGCCTCTCATGTTTGCTATTGGGTGCAAGGTCAAAATCAGTGTACCAGAATGCTTTCTACTACAGTCTCATCCTGTTAGACACCTAGAACAAGGACCTCTATTTTCCTTTCTGAGACATTGTACATTATCACCATTTCCATTGAAATCATCACCAACATTACCCAGCCAGTATTGAATCCTTATTATTTCTGAACATTGTGGATATGTAGAAATATCAGGCTATCCTTAAGATATAATTCATGATGTCTTAGTGATTTTACCTTCAAAGCAGTGATATTAATGTTAACAGTTAATGATGAAATGTTAAATGATGTCCATGAGGGTCATGACAAGACAACCATCCAAAGTGGGAAGGGTGTACTGGAAGAAAGAACAGGGCTGTGAGCTCTCTGATTAATTACTAGTGTGAATATTGCCTCCTGTCGTTGGAGTAAATATCACCCATGTCGTAAGATTGCTGGAGAATTAAATGATACATTTTAAAGAGTGGTACGCTGTCAATAATTGTTACAGTCTCCGTCCCTCAGTGCCATGTCTATGAAAGTAGAATAAATCAATAATTCCCTTCAGCCAAATAACTAATTAACTCAAAAAAAATTTACCTTTCTTTGCCCATGGATTTGATCAACAGAGTAATAAAAGAGAATTGCCAAGTTGACATTTCATTTTTGTCAACATAAATTCTCACTTGAAGAGTCAATGCCTTATAGCTATGTATGCTAATACCAGTGGTGAATATCAATTTTCTTCATTTCTTTCTATATTTGGCTGATTGAGAAGTTGATCTGCTAAATCCAACCAAATTTAAGAAAATATAATAATCAAAAGCATTAAACCCGCAGGACCCTTTACTTTGAACTTTATTGCCTTCTCTTGAGGCCTGATGCTAATATGATTATTTGTTCTTGAGAATAAACTAAAATTTGGGTATATCAATAGAAATAATTTTTATACAAGAGATGCTGAGGAATTTAAAAAAAAAAATTTTATTTTTTTTAGGGCGGCGCCTGTGGCTCAGTGAGTAGGGTGCCAGCCCCATATGCCGAGGGTGGTGGGTTCAAACCCAGCCCCGGCCAAACTGCAACAAAAAAATAGCCAGGCGTTGTGGCGGGCGCCTGTAGTCCCAGCTGCTCGGGAGGCTGAGGCAGGAGAATCGCCTAAGCCTAGGAGTTGGAGGTTGCTGTGAGACGTGTGACGCCACGGCATTCTACCGAGGGCAATAAAGTGAAACTCTGTCTCTACAAAAAAAAAAAAAAAAATTTTATTATGAGTCTAACATTTTTGAAATACCTCCACCTAAGGACTCTGGCACATAATTAGAACTAGCATCAAAAGGATAGTGACCCAAACACACAATACCTGCAAGGGTAGCTGTTCATTACCTTACATGGGAGAGGAAATACGGTCTCTTCCTCTGGGCTGGCTACCACTGAGATTACAGATTTACCTGCTAGAGGACGAGACCAAGGGAATTCAGCTCAACCACGGGTTACTCAGTCACACTAGAATAAGATGACGAAACAAATGTACAGCTTTATTGAAATAACATTAAATTTTCTCCATTACAAGCACTTATATGTCATAAATTCATCACTGAAACCACAAAGATTCATCCTTCACAAAGTTGATATCCCAGGTTAATGGGGATAGCACTTCAAATTTGTTTTTTAAATCTATAAGGTGATGTCCTACACATTCCAAAACAAGTGTCTGGAAAGAATAATAACAAAAATAGTCTGTGAAACTCTTATGAAGCTCTGTTTCTCTTCTTTTGAAATTGCTAAATGCTTCATGCTTTCTGATTTAAGTACCTTTTGAAATTGAGTTCTCTAAAGTTGATAGAAGCATTTAACTTTATGACTAAAACACCTTTTAGAAATTTATGTACAATATGTATATATTTTGCATTTTAATTCTAAGAATAGCCCAGGACAACAGTGTATTTCTAAATATACACACATATACTCACACAGTGTATGTGTGGGCATATAGTTGTCCTTCATTATCCATCGGATATTAGTTGCAGGAATACCAAAGTACCAAAATCTGAGGATGCCCAAATGCCTGATATAAAATGGTGTAGTCTTTGCATCTAACCTATGCATATGCTTCCCATATACTTTAAATCAACTCTGGATTGTTTATAATACCTAACCTCATGTAAATACTATGTAAGCAGTGGTTATGTTGTATTGTTTAGGGAATAATGATGAGACAAAAGTCTGTACTTGTGAAATTTTCAAAAAAATATTTTCCATCCATGATTTCTTAAATCCACAGACATGGAATTCATAGATATGGAGGGCTAACTATACCAAAATTCAAGTCCCTTTTCTCGAAGCAAAAACAAAATCAGAGGCCATACTTATATTTTGTTTTCTTTTTATTCTGTCCCCTGAAAGCTCATAGGAATTCATCTACAAGGTCTTGGTTCCTGCCAATATAGTCCAGTGGCTTTTTCTATCAGTGCATTTGTGCCACACAACACAGATAATACACAGATAGATACTACTGACTTAATGAATAAATTAATTTTTAAACCATTTGAAAGAAATAAGGATGAAAGTCTTGGTTTTACTTAGTTATCACCTAATTAATTAATTTGTTCTTATACCACAGCTGAATTCAAATACAAAATGGGAAGTTAGAAAAGTAACAGAAGCACCAATAATTGAAAATACCTTTAATAAATCAGATGCCTTATGACATTTTACCTTTTAATAATATGTAACTTTTGTAGCTATATTTCTGTTCATTCATTTTTCACAAGGTTTAACCTTTGCACATTAGTTTCCAAAGTTCATCACTTCAGTAGCAATGATTTTATAGAAAGAGTTATACCATATAACAACCTAAAAGATAGGTTGCAACGTTACTTTGCAAAAACCAACAATCAGATTAACTCGTTGCAGAAGAGGAAAAAAGTAAAATGTTTATACTTTATTGGTACATTATCTAGTTTATTTGGTATCAACAGACTTTATAACCAAGGACCAATATCCAATTAGATCTGCTAAAGTGCATGATCTGCAAACTGCTAAATAATGCACGCAAAAGTGCATCATTCTGGAGAGAACACTTCCATTCGAAGCTCACAGAAGTCATGACACCAAAAATCTTATTGGTGTTACTTTATTGTGCTTTATGGAACAAATAGAAAGACTGACCAAGGTGTGGTCCATTTTCCCATTTTCACAACAGATTGCCCTCCAAATGTCTTTCCCAGGGAGAAAAACTGCCCTAGACCATACTGATGTAGGAAATCATGCAGTCCGCATTCTCAGCACATTTGTAGGGCACAACACTAAAAATATAAATATAGGTATTTATGGGCTTAATTTTAAAGTTCTTTTGAAGAATTAAAATTGGAAGTCATTGTTTTACTTCTCAAATGAAAGAGTATGTTAGTCCTTATCTTAAAGCAGCTCTCATGAAGCATGAGAATGCCAACTCAGTACCACTGACTAGGAATCGCCATTATTACAACTGACTCCCACTTAGAGTGGTGAGTGGCAACACTGCCCTGGAGAGGCCAAACTTTCCCCATTCCCTGTGTTTTTCAAATCGGCTGCCAGTTCCCGATCAGTGGAATATATGATTTATATTCCTGGGGGGGATGGGGGGGTTGGGAACCATGTTTCAAATGGAAAAGCTATTTTTGAAATAGTCACAAAATTTTGGAGATAGGAAGAATATGACAGAACATATTCTTCTTAGCAAAGTATCTCAGGAATGGAAGAAAAAGTATCCAATGTACTCAGCCCTACTATGAAGCTAAATTATAGCTTTCACATGAAGACTATTACCCAACTATAGCACAAGACCATGGGGAAAGGGCCAAGGAAGGGGAAGGGAGGGGGCAGGTTTTGGTGGAGGGAGGGTAATGGGTGGGGCCACATCTATGGTGCATCTTAGAATGGGTACAGGCGATTGCACTAATGTGCACAGCTATGATTTAACAATATAAATAAATAAATAAATAAATAAGAAAAAAAAAGCAAACCATGGTTCTTTAAACAAAAATCTCTATGGAACAAACAGAAAGACTCCTATTACCAAGATGAACACTAGTGAGGGCTGCACAACAGTGCAGCACTTAATGCCATAAAATTAAAAGATGGCTAAAATGGTAAATTTTTAATGTACACACAAGGTGCCAGTGATACATACACACAGTTTAAGAAATGGAAAAAACTGTATTTGAACTGTAATAATATATGACTGATAACATTTGCTATTTTGTATATTGTATCTAGCATCTCTTGTGATTGCAGAAGTCAAATCTGACTTGAGTATTACAAATATAATACAGTTTTTTTCCCTTTCTTAAAATGTGTATATATTCTTGGCACCCTTTGTATTTTACCATAAATTAAAAATAATGAAAAAATACATAAATAAATAATGGCTCTGGACATTTCCAGATACCAAACAACCAAAAGCAAATAGAAAAATGGCTTAGGAGCTGCTGCTTTGCTAGAAAATACCTTTTTCTTTTTGTACAAAAAATTACAGGGTAGAACATTAATGTCTCCCTGAAACACGTGGCAAGAAGAGAAGTATTAGCCTGCTGTGAAGAACAAATTTTATTTGGGTAATTATGTTCTAGCTACCTGGAAGTCCCTCGAAGTCTCTCATAATCTGTGTCACTTCTAAACTTAATCTGTTTACTGTAGTCTCTGCTCTTCTAATTGGTCATTGCCGTCTGCCTCTAGGGTGGCTGCATTTCAGGAGAAGGGAACATGATTCCCGTATTAAAGCAGTACCCAACATAAATAATAATTCCTCTGAAGGCTGATGATGCACATCTATCAGGGAGCACCTGTGAAGGAAGTGGGCAATCTTCATAAAGATAGGTCATTGTCAGCAGGGCTTATGTTAATCTCCTGTTCTCATATCTCTGGAAATTCATGAAATTTTTTTAACTAATATTTTTTGATAATGGAAGTATACTTTGATAAAAGAAATAGAAACATCGCACACCACACTTTTCTGTACCTCAGGTGTATGTAATAAATAAAGATACATTTGTATTTTGAAGATGAACATTTATCAGGTGCTAAAATACAATTTTTGTTTTATTTTGTAATCCTAGATTGATCCACTGATTGATTTTAATAACACTTTCCTTTCTCCCATTATGTTTCTACAAAGAGCCATAGCTCTATCCATAAACAGAAGAAAGGCACCTTCTATGACAAAGACACACACACACACACACACACACACACACACACACCCCCCAATATCTTCCTACTGCTCTGTCAGAAAGCAGAGAAATTCCCAATATTAGTGTAACCATTTGGATTAACCAGAAGATTATGAGCAAAATGCAACATAATTGCTCTGGGAGGTTCACCTACTAACTTATTCATATATCAGCACAGACAGTTTTATCTGTTATAATACTTAACTCTGTGCAGAGTTTTGAATATGTGAAGTATATGGACAAGTTAACTTTCTTTAGAGAGATAGCTCAGAGTGTCCGAAAGGAATCCTGCATGGGCAACTATTGCAGGACAGCTAGAAGGTGCTACAGGGTGGGATTGAGCCCCATAAATAGTACTGCAGGTTAACGAGCAGTTGCCAAGTACGGATCACTAGTATATGTCTTAAGACAGCATTTACCTGCTTCATAACCTAGTCTATCTTACTTCTCTGCTGTAGGTGCAAGCGCTAAGATATTACAGAACAAATTAGCAGCATCCCAGTCTAGACACCCTGGAGTCACTCATTCTTTCTCAGATTCATCATGTCAGGTTCTTTACTAAGGATAGTCTTCAATTTTTGAAAGACTTCAAATCTTCCATGACTGTGGGCCTTGTAACCTGATAAAACAACAAGCTTCCGCTAGGGTCCTCCACTGACCAGAATGTTGTTTCTGAAGCATATTACTAAAAAACTTCTGATGGTTCCCTACTGATAGTGGGATACAGGTAACTCTTATTTAGATGGCCTTGCAGTCACCGCACACCTCTACTTTGGCCTTACTGCCTTACCATCTCACTTGCCATTGAATCTCACTGCACAATCTACGGTAGCCACATGGTCCACATGAGCTGTACACCAGACTGCCCAGCACAGTGTTCACTCTCCCAAAATTGCTAACGCTCGGGTGCATATCTGGCTTTTCTTCTGCTATTGAACTTGGGGTCCACTTCCAAGTGTTAGTCCAGATGTCACTTTTTCAGTGCTTTCTCTTTTCCTGTCATTTGCAAAAAACTTTAGCACTTTGCTTGCATCTCTCCTTGGAGCTCTACTTTATTTTGTGAAGAAGTACATCCACTGCCTATGCAGCTGCAATAAATCCCCTACCTCACACTATGAACTGGAGGAGGGAAGGATGCATCCTCCCTTCTGCACAGTTCCTTACCCAAAGCAGATGCTGAACAACCACTCATGCAATTTATTCCGATAGTATAGGGTCCAAGGGCTCAGAGGGGAGTGACCAGAGAGTACAAAGGGGCAAGCAGAAGGCGTGATATGCTTCAGGCATTCTGACTCTTTCAGCTTCTTTACACCCTGCATGATAGTTTCCTGAATGGTCAGTCTCATCACCTTAATAGTGGATGCAAAACAACTCTGGAAACCAGTCTCCAGCAGGACTAGCTCATTTTGAGTCACAGCCAAGCAAGAGGAGGCACAGTCGGGAAATTCCTTTCCCTCTAAGCTTAGGAAATGTGTTGTTTCAAAAGCAAAAGGTCAAATTAGACTAAACTAAAATAGCATGACAGATTTACAAATAGGAGACAGCAATATTGGGATTATTACCAATCATGATAAAATGAATAACAGAGCGATATCTAGATTTTCATTAGCCAATTCTGACAGAAACGACTTTATATTCAGCAGGCGCAGAAGCTGTGGTGTGAACGAGACCAAGAACAAAGCACTTTCCGGTTGGATGATGTGAAGGATCATTAACCACATCTTCCTGAAAAACATTACAGGTTATAAAAATGTCATCTAACCCATGCCGACATGCCCGTCTGTATTTAAGGCTGAATCCCTTTGAAATAAAGGCGCTCCATGTGGCTCAAACAGTACTGCGATTTCACATGTCAGAAAACTATTAACACATAACCAGAACACCCAAGCTGAAAGAGAGCAGTAGAAGGAATGTGAGATATGAAATCGTTCCAATAAAACCCAATTCATCAGAAGGGTAGGTCTTATACAAAAAGATAAAAATGGAGAACTTTTAAAAAATTGTATGACATATCAATATAATTGATCAGAACCTATGATAGCCTTTTACTCAATTAATGGCTCGAGTTCTATTTTTATAGGATGCTGAGGAAAAAAGGTCAAGATACTTCCGACTATCACTGAATTCTATCTGCCACAGGCTGGAGGGACTGTTTTATGAGAATAACTACAGTAACCAAAAAAGAAAATATTATTTCAACCTGAAAGAAAAGCAAGCTAGTCTATTTTTTTAGTATTGTATCAATGGGATAGATTCATGTTTGAGAGTAAATCAACTACTTTACTACTTATGCATACTACCTATGCTTATATAAAAGGGTATAATTTATCTTACTGATCTCTCCTCTCTCTCTCTCACCCCCCTCCCTGTCTTTCTAGCTTGGTATAGACATATAAGACACATACAAAGGTGTATGCACATATATTTTCTGCAGTTTTTGAGCCTAGAGGAAATAAGAAGTAAAGCTCTTGGATTTGACTTCTGGTCAACGTGTATATGGTCCCTCCTCCCATCCCTGCCATCTTCTGAAACTGAAGCTGTCAGGACCCCCTGCACCCACTTTTTCTCCATCCTTCTCGTGCTCTCCCCCTCTCTCCTGCTCCCACACTCCTTATTTCAAATATGTACAGGTGGGGAAGGCTCACAAGTAGAAGGGAGGCCCTGAACGAATCAAGTTTTACTACTCTTCTTGCCATATTAACCCTAAATAACTAAGAGAACATACTGCTGCGTAATGTGTCTTGAAAAGTGTAATTACTTCTAAACAAGACCGTTTTTTAATCCTGTAGTGTAGATCAATGTATTCTAATACTATTGTTAGCTGCTTTTAAAGAAAATTGGTATAAATACACCTGAAAATGTCATCTTAACTCCTTTATATACCTTCTTACTTTGGCACTGTCAAAAGACAGTGTAGTCAACATCAACTTATATTTAATTTTTGAATTCTACTCTTGGAGTGACTGCTAGCAATGAAAATGCTTTGCCTTTCTAGAGTTTCTCTGGCTTGTGTCTATTTACTTGCTGTCTTAGTCCCTGGTGCAATGACTCAAAAACTTTGAAACTGACCATCTACTATTCTGAATCCGAAACAAAGAAAAGGTCTGCAACTATGTGAGATAAATTTGGAATGGCTTAATCTCAAGAATAACACATACTTTTAGTGCAATTAAAACAAATGCTATGAGCAAGTGTCAGTAAGACGCTTCTTTCTATTAGGTAAAGAAGACAAAGACACAATTTTTTAAAAAATTAAGTCATATATACATAGAACCTGAATACATTTATGCCATTGTGGAATTCAATGTGTTGGTTATTTGTACAAATTGGAGTGTTTACATCCTACTAATTAACAAAGCTTTCACTTCATTTACTTAATCACAGTATTAAGACATTTATGTTCGATACTTGATAGATTTGACTTGTACCCTTGCAATATGCTCCACAGGGGTGGTCCCACCATTAACCCTCCCTGTATCGAATCATCCACCTACCATCCCATCCTCCTCCCCTTCCCTCCTTCATCCTGGGCTATAGTTGTGATTCATCTCTCATATGAAAGTGTGAGTGATTATTAATTGGTTTTATAGTAGTACTGACTACATTGGATATTTTTTTCCATTCCTGAGATACTTTACTAAGAAGAATATTTTCCAGCTTCATCCATATAAACATAAAAGAAATAAAGTCTTCATCTTTTTTAATGCTGCATATTACTCAATGTACATATACCACATATACCAGTACATATACCACAATTTATTAATCCATTCATGGGTTGATGGGCACTTGGGCTTCTTCCAAGACTTAGTAATTATGAATCTCTATAAACAGAATTATGAAACTCTGAAAGGAAATAGCTGAATATGTCAACAAATGGAAAAATATACCATACTCATGGCTGAAAAGAATCAACATTGTTAAAATGTCTATACTTCCAAAAGCCATCTACAGATTTAATGCAATCCCTATTAAAGTACCTCTATCATTCTTTAAAGATCTGGAAAAATTAGTACTTCATTTTATATGGAAACAGAAAAAAACCTCAAATAGCCAAGACATTACTCAGAAATAAAAACAAATCAGGAGGTATCATACTACCAGACTTCAGACTATACTATAAATCTATAGTGAACAAAACAGCATGGTACTGGTACAAAAAATAGAGAGGAAGATGTATGGAACAGAATAGAGAACCAAGAAATGAACCCAGACACTTATCATCATTTGATCTTTCATAAGTCTATCAAAAATATAAATTGGCACCTATTTAACAAATGGTGCTGGGTGAATTGGCTGGTGACTTGTAGAAGACTAAAACTGGACACACATTTCTCCTCTAACAAAAACTGACTCTCACTGATTAAAGGACTTTTTTTTTTTTTTTTTTTTTTTTTTGTAGAGACAGAGTCTCACTGTACCGCCCTTGGGTAGAGTGCCGTGGCGTCACACGGCTCACAGCAACCTCTAACTCTTGGGCGTACGCGATTCTCTTGCCTCAGCCTCCCGAGCAGCTGGGACTACAGGCGCCCGCCACAACGCCCGGCTATTTTTTTGTTGCAGTTTGGCCGGGGCTGGGCTTGAACCCACCACCCTCGGCATACGGGGCTGGCGCCCTACTCACTGAGCCACAGGCGCCGCCCCTGATTAAAGGACTTAAACTTAAGACATGAAACTATAAAAATTCTTGGAGAGAGTGCAGGAGAAACATTTGAAAAAATTGGCCTGGGAGAATACTTTATGAGGAGGACCCCCTGGACAACTGAAGCAACATTAAAAATACATTACTGGGATCTTATCAAACTAAAAAGCTTCTGCACTGCCAAGAACACAGTAAGTAAAGCAAGTAGACAGCCCTCAGAATAGAAGAGGATTTTTGCAGGTTATATTTCCAACAAAGGTTTAATAACCAGAATCCAGAGAGAACTCAAACTTATAAATAAGAAAAGAACAAGTCATCCCATTTCATTGTAGGCAAGGGACATGAACAGAAGCTTCTCTGAAGAAGACAGGCACATGGCCTACAGACACATGAAAAAATGCTCATCATCTTTAATCATCAGAGAAATGCAAACCAAAACCACTTTGAGATATCATCTAACTCTAGTAAGAGTGGCCCACATCACAAAATCCCAAAACTACAGATGTTGGCATGGATGTGGAGAAAAGGGAATACTTCTGCACTGCTGGTGGGAATGCAAGCTACGTTCCTTTTGGAAAGAAGTTTGGAGAACACTCCGGGTTCTAAATGTAGACCTGCCATTTGATCCTGTAATTCTTCTACTAGGTATATATCCAAAAGACCAAAAATCACTTGGCAACAAAGAAATTTGCACCAGATTGTTCATTGCAGCTCAATTCATGACAAAGACACTATTAATCAAATTAAAGAAAAAATAGTATGTGACATAGACTAAGCGTGGTGCACAGTGGTCCTCAAAGGATAAGGAACATCATTTTTTACTGAGCACATGAGAAAGCTTCTTTGAGAAACTACTATATTTGGTCAGGTACCACATAAGGCAGTTTTCACACATTATCCCATTTAATTCTCCCATCCCTGATAAGTAAGTAGTCTTACTGCATTATGATAAGAAAAATAAAGCTTAGAAAAATTTGTTAATTTTGGTAAAAACAAAAACACCTATGGTCATTACTCCATTAGGCCTCCTTCCATCATCCCATAAGGTATTACACCTGAACCTGAAAGGTGACAGGATTTGGGGGGTGAAATAGGTGGTGAGATTCCAGGTACATCTCATTGGCAAGAACTGTCATCAAGCCACCTCTAACTAGAGGTTGTGTGGGCACATTGCTACCCCAAAGGCAAGCTGGATTGTATTAAATCAAACATGGTGGGCAGACACCGGGCAGGTACTAGCATGATCAGTCATGAACTGTCAGCCACACAGACAACAGTGAATAAATAGTAGCTCTTATTTACTATTACTGGATTTCATTAAATCAAAAGAACACATTTCCCACGTCTTAACATTTCTTACATCAGTGTATACAACAGGTGTTAGAAGAAACTTGCATCACTTGGTTTGAGGTGAAAGCATCTGATGCTCACTTATGCATCACCTCAGTGAAGTAATTTGTACTGGTAGCACCATACATGACTGAACTTCAAATTTTTATTTCTAATTGTTATTTGAAATGTCATAAAACATGACATTATGATGAAACATTCAAGCAAAGTACTGTTAATTGAACAAGATAGAGATAGAGCTGAAGGAGGTAAATTTTCTATGAGAGGCTAGTTGTCAAGAATACAGTTGTTATTATGGTTCTTCCATTTAACAGCTGTGTGATCTTGGGGAAGTTACTTTATCTCCTGTAGCTCCTCTCTAACATGGGGATGGTAATAAGGTGATATTATATGAGTTTATATTAATAGAGTGCTAAGAATCATGTCCGGGACACAGGAAGTGCTCAATTCATGTTAAGCATCATTACTAACATTGCTTGAAACAACAAATCATTGTAGGGGAACAAATCTACTTTAATGTTATTTTTTTCTTTTTTTTTTTTAAATTTATACTGAAGTCAGGGCTTTCAGTATACCTGTCACCAGAATAGTGTACATTGTTCTTGATAGGCGAATTTTACCCCTTAATCTCCTCCCACTCTTCCATTCTTCCTGAATATTCATTGACTTGCCTTTATGACCACGTATATCTTTCATTTAGCTCCCTCTTACAAATGAGAACATGTGGCAACTATTTTTTCCTTCTTCTTTTAGAATAATGGTTTCCAGTTCCATCCAAGTTGCTGTAAGAGACATCAGTTTGTTCCTTTCTATGGCTGAGTAGTCCTCCATGTTATATATATCCCACATTTCTGTATCTACTTATCAGTTGATGGGTATTTAGGTTGATTCCCCATCTTGCTACTGTGCATTATGCTGCAATAACATTCGGGTACAGAGTCTTTTTATAAAATGACTTCTTTTGCTTTGAATAGATACCAAGTAGTAGGATTACTGGATTGAATGATAGGTCTACTTTTAGTTCTCTGAGAAATGTCCATACTGGTTTCCATAGTGGCTATAAAAGCTTACATACTCACCAACAAAAGAATTTTTATTTTTTGCCACAACAATGTTGACATCTGTTATTTTTGACTTTTTAGTAATGGCCATTCTGACAAGGGTAAAGTACTGTCTCATTGCGGTTTTAATTTGCATTTACCAGATAATTAATAATGTTGATCATTTTTTCATGTTTGTTGACCAACTATCTTCCTTTAGAAGAGTCTGTGTTTTTGGTCTACTTTTTGACAGGGTTATCTGTTTAACTTTCTCCTTGTTAACGTGTTTTAATTCTTTGTAGATACTGAAAATTAGACTTTTATTGGATGTATAGTTCGCAAATCTTTTTTTCTATTCGATGGGTTGTCTATTTATTTTGTTATTTCCTTTGATGTGCAGAAACTTTTTACTGTAACTAGTTTCATTTATTTCTTTTCATTGTTGCTGTATTTGTTTGGGGGGTCTTATAAATTCTTTGTATAGGTCAATGTCTAGAAGAGCTTTTTGTACATTTTTGTTTAGAAAATTAATGGTTTCATGTCTTATATTTAAGTCTTTAATCGATGTTAATTTTTGTACATGGAAATAGACAAGAACCCAGTTTTACACTTCTGCATCCAGTTTTCCCAGCACTATTTATTTATTTATTCATTCATTTATTTATTTTTATTGTTAAATCATAGCTGTGTACATTAGTGCAATCAAGGGGTACAATGTGCTGGTTTCATATACAATCTGAAATATTCTCATCAAACTGTTCAATGTAGCCTTTATGGCATTTTCTTAGTTACTGTATGTAGGCATTTGTATTCTGCATTTAGTAAGTTTTGCCTGTACCCATTCTAAGATGCACTTTAGGTGTGGCTCCACGCATTATCCTCCCTCCACCATGACCTTCCCCCTCCCTTCCTTGGCCCTTTCCCCATAGTCCTGTGCTATAGTTGGGTTATAGCCTTCATGTGAAAGCTATAATTTAGCTTCATAGTAGAGCTGAGTACATTGGATACTTTTTCTTCCATTCCTGAGATACTTTGCTAAGAAGAATATGTTCCAGCTCCATCCATGTAAAAATGAAAGAGGTAAAGTCTCCATCTTTCTTTAAGGCTGCATAATATTCCATGGTATACATGTACCACAATTTGCTAGTCCATTCATGGGTCGATGGGCACTTGGGTTTCTTCCATGACATACTGAATAGGACATCCTGTCATCTATGTATGTTTTTATCTGCTTTGTCAAAAATTATGGCTATATGGTTCTATTTCAGGGTTGTCTATTCCAATCCATAGGTCTATGCATCTACCTTAATACCAGGATCATGCTGTTTTGATTACTATAGTTTTGTAGCATACTTTCAAGTCAGGTAATGTGCATCCTCCAGATTTGTACTTTGTACTTAGGATTGCTTTGCCTATATAGGATTTTTTTTTTTTTTTTTTTGCAGTTTTTGGCTGGGGCCAGGCTTGAACCCACCACCTCCAGTATATGGGGCCAGGTCCCTACTCCCTGAGCCACAGGTGCTGCCCTATTCAGGATATTTATCATT
Source organism: Nycticebus coucang (assembly GCF_027406575.1). Classification (NCBI taxonomy): domain Eukaryota; kingdom Metazoa; phylum Chordata; class Mammalia; order Primates; family Lorisidae; genus Nycticebus; species Nycticebus coucang. Next base: position 97,946,278 of record NC_069790.1, read on the forward strand.
CCATATGAGGGTGAAAATTATTTTTTCTAGATTTGTGAAAAATGATACTGGAATTTTGATGGGAATTGTGTTGAATCTGTCAATCACTTTGGACAGTATGGAAATTTTAACAATGTTGATTCTTCTCCCTTTTACATTATCTTTTAAGTCCAAAATCATGTGTTTTTTAATTTCTAAGAAGAAATATACATGTAATTAAAATTTTGTCTATATGTGTGTGTGTGTCTATATCTAAGTACAGTTATTCAAATAAAAAGGTCACCTGAAATGCATGTGGAAGGATAATTAAAAGCCATAGAAATCGTCAAATATCTTGGACTAGATCATGGAATTAAAAAACGAAGAGAAATGGATGGCACCTCTGGTTCAAAGGAGTAGGGCGTCGGCCCCATATGCTGGAGGTGGCAGGTTCAAACCCAGCCCCAGACAAAAACTGCAAAAAAAAAAAAAAAAAAAAAAAGAGAGAGAAGAGAAATTTTATACTTACAGTATTTCCTTAGAGTCTAAAACTAAGTCACTATTAAAAGCTTTGAGCTGATGCTCAAGAGAAACCATTTAATACCCAGCAATATATACTTCTATTATGGAAAAATTGAACATGAATTCAATGAAACCAGAAATGAGAACAAAACCTGTGTTTTTCCATATGCTTTAAAATTATACTCTCAAATATAAGGCAAGTAAAGAGGTCAAGATTATAGTACGGGCTTTGGAAGCAGCTCAACAGACTTTCACTCTGATGAAGGCAGTCTTGGACTCAACTTTTGATTATGATTCAGAAGTAGTAAGTCAAATTAAATCATTTGAATAAAATATATAGAAAAGTGGCTTGGTTAAAAAAACAGGTATATTAAATGTCAGTTTTTCTTCTTTTCCAGAAGTATGCTTATTAAGTCAATGGTGAATCTTACATTAAATGACATCTTAGAAAAATGTTGCAATTCCAAAATATGTCCTTAAGGGCTAACAGTGAATGCATCTGTTTGAACTTTGTTTGTAAAACGAACTTTAGTATTAGAATAGGTTTTATGTTATGAATTTAAAGATTTAATCATAGGTGTTTCATACCAACAGCCTCATACTTCACTAAGAAATGTTCCTTTTTTCCTCAGTTTGTTTTGGGTTTTGGAAGGAATATAGACCAAGTGTGAGGACTCACATTATCCTTTAGCTTTGCTACTTTAAGATCTAATTTTCAAGGATTAAAAGCATGTGGTGCCATGGCCATATGGCAGTGTTTTCCATGGACAGAAATGACATGTCCCCAAGCACATAAGTGATGCTACTAAAGAGAATGTTTTTTCTCCTACTGAAAATTGATCTTTTCAGTCAAAATCTCATGAAAACATTGGTTGGTTTTCTGTGTATAGCTTGCACTTCTCTTATAGTAAATTGTTGCCAGAATCTCCCTGTTGTAGGAGACTATACATATACCATGAAAGCATTATATGTTACAGCCAATTTTGAAATACTTTCTAACCCTCACAGTGGGGAAAGTACACTTGACAATACAATCAATTTTAGCTTAATATCTAGCTCTTAAGACTAACAACTTGTTCTTATCTACAATAATAATCATGACCAGGGTCCATGGAATGACACCCTAAATATGTCATGATAGATGGCCTTGTTCCCAAAGGGAAGAACTATATACTGGAAGGACACTAATGTCTCCTTGCCCTGAGTTTTATTCAGTCTGAAATCCACTCTCCACACTCTATCATGCATTATAGTGTTATGTTTTGATGGTGGGAAGGGAAAAGGAAAAAACAAAAAAACAAAACATGACTTATATAATTAGTCACTTCCATTTCATGATCATTAACAATAAAAATACTTCGACACTGCCTAGCAATCTCACTACATTTCTCAGTCACCTGACTTTCTCTCATCATGCTTAACAGCCATTGACCATCTTTTCCCCTCTACTAAATTTCCCACTATCCCCATCTTCTATTTGCCTCAGATAATGATTTTATTCTGTATTTTACCTGGAAAAATAGAAGTTATAAAGTATAGCCCCTACTTTTATTTCATAAATAAATTTTACACCAACCCTCCCTGTTTCTCCAGCTAAAGTAGAAAAGCATCTGTTCCATTAAAAGTCAATCCCACTGTGTTCTGGTCATCCCTCCACATGCTCAAGGGCCTATCATCATAGTTTGTTGTACCCCTTACTGATTTCTTAACTTCTTCTCCATTACCAGCAAGGCTTACACATTCATATTAAAATGCACATCAGTTTATTTTAGGATTCCAGGATAGAATAAATGACTCCATGGAGGGAAGGAGAGAGAAAGAGAGATGAGAGAAGGAAGGAAAGAAGGGAGGGAGGGAGGAGGGGAAGGAGAAAGGAGAAGAAACAAAAGAAGAAAGGAACAAAGAAAGGAAGGAGTAAGGAAGAAGAAGAAGAAAGGAAGAAAATAAGGAAGCAATGAAGGAGGAAAGAAGGAAGGAAGGAAGGAAGGAAGAAAAGAAGGAAGGAAGGAAGGAAGGAATTAGTCTTCCTTTGTTACCCTGATCCTTCCTCAACTGCCACCTTCCCTTTCTACTTCTCTCTTGTGCTCACTAACCCATCTTCCTTTACTCTTCATAACTCTAATTTCTTTCTTTCATCAGTATTGCAACCTCCCTTTCAAAGATTACCAGTTGTGTCCATGGTGCCAAACCAAGAGACATTTATCAGCTCTGTGGCCTCTGGGCTGTGCGATTCTACCCAAAGTTTAAGAGAATGAGGCTTAGATATGTTTGACTCAAAGGCACACTACATAGTGCATTCATTTATAAACATTTAAACTTCCTCATCTATAAAATTAGGATAGAGATTCTTTACCTCCATTAGGTTTTTGTGGTGATTAAAGGATTTAATCCAAGTTTATGATCTTGTACCTGGCACACAGCAAGGATTCTATAGTTGTTAGTTTTTATAACTGGTAATGTTACTGGTGTTATTCTTCTGCAATTGGTCTCTTATCTTGCATTTCATGAAATAACACTCTCCAGAGGAAAAGAGCCAGTTGCTCTATCTCCTGCATGCAGTGTCTAGAGCTGATGCTATATTTACTATAAGCCATCACAACTTTGCCCAGTAATGTTGTCTTTCTCAAATGACTTTTGTGGGGTGATATTGGAGTCTTGTTCCCAGTGGGTACTCCTGGAAAGTCTGTGAACTTCCCAATGTATTTGAATAAATCCCTTTTAGAACCCAAACACAGTGACAGGTTCTTGTAGTACCAGGTACTCCAGAGACTGAAGCAGGAGGATTGCTTGAGGCCAACAGTTTAAGACCAACCTGGACAATATAGCAAGATCCCACCTCAAAAAACCCAAATAAATAAAATGTAAGAAATCTCATGTTGGTGTGAATTAGCCATATTTGGATTTTGTTGCCTGCAACTAAAAATTGTAACTGTTGAATTGGTAAAATTTTAAACTCAGCTTATTCCTCTCTTCAAATTTCATATTCATGTATTTAACTATGCCCTTAACATTGCCATTCAGATAGTTCACAGCTATCTCAAATTTAACAAGTGTAGAACTGAACTAATGATCTCCTTCTCCACCACTTGCATTTTAACATGTCAACACCATGCATAGTCGGTTACATAAAGAATCTACAGCCATCATTGAATGCTCTCTCCAACACATTTTGAAAGTAGTCAGTTTTGCCTGAAAAACACAACTCTCTAAACACAACTTGAATTTATCCAACATCCTTTCCTATCTTCATTTGTTACAACCCTAAATCAATCATCATTATCTCACAATTGCACCAAGCATCTGCCTGTCAGATTTCTTACCTTTTACCATTTTTTCCTCTTCTAATACAATTTCCTCATAGCAAAGTAAATTTCTAGAAACAAAATTTATATTATTGCCTTACCACAATTCCTCAATGGTGTCTCATTGCACAAGGGAAAAAATCCCAAATCCTTAGTATTACTTCCAAAATAACAAAAACTTTAGATTCTAGCTACCTCTTTAGCTGCCTCATATACTTCTGTACCCCATTCAATTCTCCTGAATCCTACTTTATTTCATGTCCTTAAAATAAATGAGGTTTTTTGTTTCAAGCCCATTACGCACACTGTTTCTTCTGCCAGGAAGACTCTGCCTCCCTAACATGACCACCTACTTCACATGACCTCCTTCCAAACTTTAGAGAGATCTTTTCATCCTGCTAATGAAAATCATTATTTTCATACTTGCCATATTCTTTCAAGGCATCCGTTATAATACCTATCATAGTTGGAAATTACTTTTTTATGTGATTATTTATTGTCTATCTTCCCTGTTTGATTTTCATAAGAATGACAAGTGGTCTGTTTGGTTTATTTCTAGTATTTTATGCCTAGAAATGGTAAGTACACAGAGTTGCTGTTCAAAAATATCTATCCAAAAAAAATCTAATCAATGTTTGAATTAATCATTTTCAACAGTAATAGACTTGATTGTTCTGCAGTCGGTGATGTTTTCTTCGTATGGTTCCTGTAAGAGCTATAAAGAGAAGGGGAGGAGCAGTAAGACTGTCTGAAAAGACAAAATCAGCAGCTGAATATTGAAAACCAAAAGCCAAATGTGACTATTTTCTCAGATGACAAGATGCAATTATGCTTCTGGATCAGAAATCAAGTTTTCGAGTAGATACCAACAAGTTGAATATTTAGAAACTCCATTACCTCAAACACGTACATAATCTCAAACAGAAACATTTCCTATGATTTCAAAGATATATTTAACAAATGCTGAACAATGACACTGGTGTTTAAGACCTGTTTATTACAACAATGTAATCCTTAGATGAAAAACACAGAGAAACACCAGATTCCCCCCACGGTTACTAGAATAGTTATCTTTAATCTTGTGCTATCCTTATAGTGAAAATATAATTTGAGGGCTTCATTTGCAAATCGCTTAAGAAACAGCTGTGGGAAGATAGCGTCGGGGATCATATACTCAGGTGTGTTAGCTTAATGTATTTCTTATTCAAGTAAATCACATTGTTTTCATCTGTGTCTAAAAATATCAATCCCAAATGTGAATATCTAGATGCAATAACAGAGACAAAGGAGAGAGAACCACTTACCAGGGCTTACACTCTTTATTCTACAGGTTTAAGGTTAATTCTATTAATCTCCTTTCCAACACCAGGAATCAACCTAGCTTTGAGGAACAGTTTCCCTCAGTGACACGGACACCTCAGTGATTAGTCATAGGAACACTGATCTCATTCCAATAAAATAGGGTCAGTAAGGACTCCCAGAGGAATAGAGAATTATGTGTTTAAAGAAAATCCTCCAAACTGCATGAGGATTAAAAGAGTTCCAAAGCAGTCAGGAAGGACAGGCCGTGTTCAATGTGGTGTTAGTGCAATCTCTTCATTCCAACTCAGCACAATTGTTCCTGGAGTGGCGGTGGGGCATAGAAAGTTCAGGAGTGATCCCTACTGACATAGGCAATTAAATTTTTACGATGAATCATTCAAATCCCTTATGTGATGGAAAAGGTCTTATTAATAAAAAGATAAAAATCTTTTCAATTGTACCAAAATAATTAATTTTGTATCAAATAGTATTAAATAAGGTAATGCCAACAGAATAAAAAGACAATAATATTGATTATATAGATAAGAATTATGGTTTCTGAAACATATCAATCTTACCATAGAATACACTTATGTATATAAAAATTGTTCACTTTTCAGCTTCCTTTACAGCTTACAATAAAAAAAGGTACTGTGTTGCACAGTAAACCTCAAAAACCATAAGTCCCAAGAGAAAATAACAGTTCAGGGAAAATAATAAGCAACAAGAATATCCGTGAATAACATGGGTATTTATTTTTTGAGTTTTTTTTTCAAATCAAAGAGCAATTTTTATTTCTATTTATCTTCCTCAGAAGTTGTAATGCAGCTGACCATGGCAGTGCATGTTGTGGAGAAAAAGGGAAAATAATTGAACTCAAGTCCATCTCAAATAATGTAAAAGATATCATTTGATAATTTACAGTACATTTCGTAAAGCAGACTGTAAATAACTGCTGAATTTAAAAGTCACAAAGGAAAATAAAATAGAATAAAATAAAAATCACAAGAGCATAGTTCTGGAATCATAAGAGGGTTTCAACTTTCTCTAGAGCCAGCAGAAAATGTGATGCATTAGAATTATATTGAACTTACTCTGTAACCATTTCTAGAAATAACCTACTTCTAAGAAGGTTTATTTGTATTCTTATCCTCTCTCTGCATCTGGACCTGAGAGTGAAGTGATGAGAATACTTTTTCAGACCATTTGGGGTGTCTGTCTGGTTCATTTTTATAGTGAACATCCCTAGTGACTTGTATGTGAACAGACCCCAAAGCAGCTAACCTCCTGCTGGTATCCACCTCCGCAAACTTAATCTCTCTCAGCTTGGGTTAATTCATCCTTAAATTGAATAAAAATGAAATATTTAATTGTTAAGCTCAGCCCCCGTTCCAAATTCTTAATCAGAAAAATGGTGGCAGGATTAGGAAAGTAATTAATTGTCTACAGAATTAAAATCAAAGAGACTTGCTGAGGTAAGCAACAACATTTGCAACGGACAAGGTAAGGTTCATTTTCTTTTAGACTGGTTGAATTGTACCTAGTGTTCATGTGTGGACTTGAAAATTATAAGTGTTTTTAATAAATTAAATCTAAAATGAAGGCATTTAAAATTATTAGCTGCTTATCAGCATGAAACACCAAGAACATTGAAGTGTGAGATTTTTCCAGTGAAATTCATCATGAAACTTTCACTAACAATGCCATCATTTACTTTTCACTATGTGATCACACCATCTCTCAGTCACAATTTTAGATTTAGCAATCTTAAAACTTAGTGAGATTAGGAAAGCTGAACAGGCAAATCAAATGATTAAGTTTAAGAAAGTTTTACAGGTATTTAAGCCTCGAGAAAGCTTAATTAAAGTCAATGAAGAATTTAAAATAGAAGTGAAAATTAAAGCAGTAGGAAATGTTGAAGAAAAAAATTGCTATTCTGTTGAAAAAAAAAAAAACAGGAAGAGCCACAGGGAACTGATGCTAATTATCATTGATTGAAGGAATTGGCACTGGCAACTGCAGGAAGTGACCTGAAAAACAGAAGTGAGGAAATGGACCAGAAAAGTAAAAATGAAGTACATTTGTAAAATGGAGGCAAAATATTTTTTCCATTTAAATATGCTTGATATAACATGGACATTGTAATAAAGACAACCAAATATACTTAGCTCTCTATTTATATTCAGTACTCATTCTATCACACTCATTCTTTCCACATGATACATGAGCACAGCCTTTGGGTCACCTGATTGAGTTCTTCACCACTAGCTCTCTACTCACTTCTCCTATGAAAGTAGATGCCACCTGCATCCCACAATCTTGTAAAATAAAATAGAAAGTTTAAAATATCTCACCCTTCTTGGCCCCAACTGGTCTTTCATCTTGAATTGAGCTTATCTCTAACTTATACTATTTATAAATGAACATATGAAATGAAATTTTCCTGGACCTGTGACTGCAAACATATTAGGCATTTGAATCAACGTTACAGTTTTAATTTATCAAATAATGTCTAAAATAATTTTAAAAACCAAATAGCTCATCCAAATATAAAGAAGGTACCATAATTTCTCACCCATAATAGGAATTATTACACCATCCACCTGTGATTTAATTGATTCCCAAAATAGATGCATTTCCAAAGCATGATACAAGAAGGAAAAAATAGAGCATTAAAATCACATTCCCGGGAAACTATATTTACAGGAATGCACACAAAATTGGTTAACCTCAGCACTCTCTCCAGTTGTGGTAAATAGATTAGGCCATTTCGTCAAAGTTGACAATGTAATGTCAATCACAAAATCTATCTTAAGTAGCTTAGCAATTATCAAATTCAGGAAACTACTCCCTAAGCTTACAGTTTGGGCTTTCTTTGGCCAGAGTTTTAGGGATCTGGAAAGTGGGGTAAGATGACCAGGACAGGTTGCTGAGGAACTGGTGTGCCACAGGATTTTCTTTTGGCAGTTAAAACAGTGAGGAATGTGCAGGAGGAAAGAGTCAAAGACAGACTTAACTGCCTGGGTGCATTCTGGCCATGCAAATTGGGGAGGGATCTAACAGCTGTCACTCCTTTTCTTTATTAAATTTTTATTGAATCTTAACTATATATATCTATGGAGTACAATGTGATGATTTGATATACAACGTGAAATGCTTAAATAAAACTGATTAACATAACCATCACCACATTTACTTATTTTTTGTGGTAAGATATTTATAATATACTCTTAGTTGTTTTGAGATGTACCCTTGCATTGTGCACATTAGGTGAGATCCCAAATACCCTCCCTAAACTTGCCTTCCCCCATTCTCTCCCCTCTCCTTCCTCTCCCCTCCTTCTTTCTGGACTATATTTGTGTTTTATCATTCATGTTAATGTGTAAGTGATTATAAATTGGTTTCATAATAGTATTAAGTAATTGAATACTTTTTTCCCATTCTTAAAAAGAATATGTTCCAGCTCTATCTGGGTAAACATAAAAGATATAAAGATTCCATCTTTATTTATGACTGCATAGCTATATATATATATGTGTGTGTATATATATATATATGTGTGTATATATATATGTTTTTGGGTGCTTCCACAACTTGGCAGTTATGTATTGAGCTACAGTGAACATTCTGGTGTAAATATGTAAATATGTTTGTTGTAAAATGATTTTTGTTCATCTGGGTAGATACCTAGTAATAGAATTGCAGGATCAAATGGTAGGTCAACTTTTATTTCCTTGAGAATTCTCCAACTTCTTTCCAAAAGGCTTCTATTAGTTTGCAATCCCACCAGCAGTGTAGAGGTGTTCCCTTCTCTCCACATCCATGCCAACATTCGCAGTTTAGAGATTTTGTGACATGGGATAATCTTACTGGAGTTACGTGATATCTCAAAGTGGTTTTGGTTTGCATTTCTCTGATGATTAAAGATGATAAGCATTTTTTCATATGTTTGTTGGCCATTTGACTATCATCTTCAGGGAAGTTTCTGTTCAAGTCTCTTACACACAAAGAAATGTAGTAGTGCCAAAGAAGATGAAATACCTTGGAATTTATCTAACAAAGAACACAAAAGATCTCTATTAAGAGAACTGTGAAACCCTGAGAAAAAGAAATAGTTGAAGTTGTTAACAAATGGAAAAACATACCATGCTCATGGCCGGGAAGAATCAACACTGTTAAAATGTCCATAGTACTCAAAGCAACCTACAGATTTAATGCAATCCCCATCAAAGCACCAATGTCATACTTTACAGAACTTGAAGAAATAGTACTTAATTTTATATAGAATCATAAAAAAACTCAAATAGCCAATATATTACTCAGAAATAAAAAAAAAATCAGGAGGCATCATGTTATCAGACTTCGGGTTATACTACTTATCTATAATGATCAAAACAGCAAGGTACTAGCACAAAAATAGAGATGTAGATATATGGAACAGAATAGAGAATCTAGAGATGAACCCAGACACGTATCATCATTTGATCTTTGATAATCCTAACAAAAATATACATTGAGGAAAAGATTCTCTATTTAACAAATGATTCTGGGAGAAATAGGCTAGCAACCTATAGAAGACTGAAACTGGACTCTCACTTTTCACCACTAACAAAAATTGATTCTCACTGTATAAAAGATTTAAATTGAGACATGAAACTATAAAAATACTAGAAAAGAGTGCAGGGAAAATGCTTGAAGAGCATGGTCTCAGAAAATATTTTATGAGGAGGACCCCCCTGTCAATTGAAGTAACATCAAAAATATATTACTGGGATCGGATCAAGCTAAAAAGCTTTTGCACAGCTACGGGCACTGTAAGTAAAGCAAATAGACAGCCTTTAAAAAGGGAGAAGATTTTTTGCAGGTTATGATTCCGACAAAGGTCTAATAACCAAAATCTATGGAGATCTCAAATTAATCAATAAGAAAAGAACAGACAACCCCATTTCTTTGTGACTCACTTTCATGTTATTTTGGAAGCAAGCAGAATAGCAGCTATGAGAAAGGGGTCAGAGTTATAGTTGGAGCAGAGAGTGAATGTCTATATATTGGAGAGACTTACTTTCACAGACAATCTGTGCTTGTCATTAATAAAAAAAAATAAAAATGTACTGCCTCTCATCAGTAATCATTGCCTTTGAAGACTATGTGTACTCAGAGAAAAGATTCATCCATTTCATATATCCGTTGCAGTGTCTAACCCCTGGCAACAGTGGAATGCATTAGCAAGAAACGCAAATGAAAAGTGCTCATGCGCACAGCACAGTGGCTATGATTTAGTAATGTTCATGCAGGAACTTATATTTACTGAGTGCAAGAATGTTTTCTATTATTTATTCTTCAAAATAAATCCATGAGATATTATCTCCTTGTTTTTTCAGGTGAAGAAAGTAGTTAACATGGGATCATAGAGATTGAGTCGAGTTGTGCCTATACACAGAAAAACAACCTTTTGAAAAAAAAATAAACTTAAGATGCTTGCTTGACATTAAATAAACTAGTGGCACTGAAATATTTTTTAGCATTAAAAATTCCCCCTCAAAAAAAAGTTACAGACAAGGGCAGCACCTGTGGCTCAAAGGAGTAGGGCACCGGCCCCATATGCCAGAGGTGGTGGGTTCAAACCCAGCCCCAACCAAAAACTGCAATAAATAAATAAATAAAAAGTTGCAGACAAAATTTCAATTTGTAAACAAGATACCATAACCACTATGTTATATTAGTAGACATTTTAAATATAAGTTTATAACATTTCCAAATAATTACTATAATAAAAACACTTCGATGAATACAAAACTTTAAATGAGAAACCATGGATAATAGTTTCAGGCTTACAAGATCCGACAATTAAGTTTGCAATCTCATCCTAGTAAAGGCGCAATATACATCATTGCTGAGTATCACTATGATGATAGCAGTTCTGAGCAGAAGCTAAATGTGGTGAACTCAGATTCCAGAAAGGATAAGGCCATGCATATCTAGGGACCAAAAGAATACAAAGAAAATAGCTTGGCCTTGGACCTGAGAGTGAAAGTAAATAGATAACAAAGAATAGGAACTAGTGACTGGAATCAATGAGCAAGACAACCAGGTGAGCAGAGAATACAATTCTAAATGGTCAGACTTGGAAGGGGTCTAAGAGAGCATCAAATCCAAGAAGGTTGAAGATGATAAATTTGAGGCACACATGGATCACCTGTTAGGTCTGACCACAGTCTACCAAATGTTTCAAACCTGGGTTCTCCAGATTTGTGAAATAGAAAATAAAGTTATTACAAGTGGCAGCAGGAACCTGTGTGAGGTAGTGTTTATATTAAATAAGAAACCATATGTAACAGAACTTTGTAAACTAAACACAACTAGAACAGGGAAATAACATTCTAAGGTGGCTTTGGATTTGAGTGCCTATATGTGTGTGCGTGTGTGTGTATGTATGTATTTTTTTCTTAAATATATAAATGTGACACACGCATTACAGAATATTTTAAAAAATAGGAGGAAAAGATTTAAAACAAAGAGAAATATTCAACTTTAATCCTTCCGTTTAGAAATGACCCACTGTTGATGGCTGGGTGCATAGCGCATCGGTCTTTGTTCTTATGCATACCTGTACCTTGTTTTAGAAGTAAAATTGCAGCCCTTTTACTTGGCAATATATTGCATATTTTGCCATTTAGTTATACTTTAAAAAGATTTTTTCATCCAATAGAATTTTTTTTTCAGATTAATATAAGAGTACATACAATTAGGTCACATTGTTTACATTTGCTAGGTAAAGGCCAAGTACTACATTATTTTAAAAACTAAACTCTACTGCTTTTAATCAATTCCTTAAAGTTAAAAACTTAGGTCTCTAAACTTCCACTATTTCAATAAATTTGTATGTTGGTATCCTTAATTTTATTTGCACTTATTTGGTTACTAGTAAGATTAATCATTTTTTCATGTTTTGGGCCATTTATACTTATTTTGTGTATTGCCTTCAGATTACTATCCATTTTCCTCCTGAAATGTTAAGCTTTTTAAAGAGTTCTCTGTTAAGTATATTAACCCATCCTCTGTCACACATATTTAAATTATCATTGATTTGTCTCATATAATTTATGGCATTGTCTTTATATAAGAGGATTTACATTTTGGTATAACTATTTTCCTTTATGTTTTTGTTTAAGTTGTAAAGTTTTCAAATATCTTCTGTATGCTACAACTAATGCAGATGAACATTATTTTGGAAAATACGATAAAAATGAATCTAAATTTAGTTTTTCCAAATTTATGCTATTCCAATATTTTGAATAACACATATTGTGCACCACTAATTTGAAATGCTACCTCTCTTCCATACTAAATGATTACAGGTGCTTGGATACGTTTCTAGATTTTTTTATTGAAATCCATTGATCTTCCTGGCTACTAATATAACTCTGCTACAATATTAAAATCAGAATGGCTAAATAATGTTTTAATTACTTTTAGTGCAATTATCCCTCCATAATTATTCTTTTTTCACAAAATACCCTTGACTAATCAGGCTGCCAAAACTCATGGTTAAAGTTCCAAGAGAGAATTAACACAAGTATATAAAAATGTCATTACTCCAAAGAGCACTCTCTCTAAATATTTCTAGGGAAAGTCTAAGGTGAACTTTTCCGCCTAAATTCTACCTCACCTTTCATCACTTCCTAGGTCCTGTCTTGTAGAGTACAAAGGTCAATGACAACTACACAAAAACAAACAAACAAACAAACAAAAAAAAAAACATAGATTTTTAAATGTACCCTTGTAAAGTCTTTAATGACCAAACTGGAGAATATATTGTATCTTCTGAAATCATTCCCTAAATCCAGCTCTGGGGACCTTCAGGATCTTAACTTGTCACAGGATGGTGACAAGATCCTGCTTCATGAGCAGAAACTAAGAATGCACAGCCTATAAGCCAAGTCTTCCTTGAGCTGTGGGGCTTTTATCTGCCCCACTTGGTCAGTCATCCCTCCTTCTTTAAATAGGAAGAAAAAAAAGTGGTCGGGATGCAGATAGCCTTGATTTCTTCTCCTTGTATTCAACACCTCAACTTCAACTGTCCAAGTTCACTTCAGTCCAATTTTTCTCCTTCTGCACTGGAGCTTCGGGTAAAAGCTGTCTCTAGTTGGCCATCTTGCCAGGGACTGCAGACGCTGGTGTGGATATGGAGAGAAGGAAACATTTTTGCACTGCTGGTAGGACTGCAAACTAATACAACCTCTATGGAAAGAAGTATGAATAATTCCCAAAGAACTAAAAGGGGACCTTCCATTTGATCCTGCAATCTCATTGCTAGGTATCTACCCAGAAGGAAAAACAAAACAAAACAAAACGAAACATTTTACCACAAGGACAATGTTTATTGCAGTTCAATTCACAACTACCGAGATGTGGAAGTAAGCCAAGTGCCTGTCACCCCATGGATGGATTAACAAATTATGGTCTATGTATACCATGAAGTACTATTCAGCCATAAGAAAAGATGAAGACTTTACATCTTTTGTGTTTACCTGGATAGAGGTAAAACATTCTTCTTAGTAAAGTATCACAAGAATGAAAAAAAGTGTCCAGTGTACCCAATACTGATATGCAACCAACATATAAACAACTAATAGCCCACATGGGAAAAAACAACAACAACACCACAAGTATAGTCTAGGGAGGGGGAGGGGAGAAGAGAAGGGAATTGGTGGGATCTCACCTAATGTACATTATGTGAGGGATGTTCAGCATGCCCCCGGGTGAAGAGCTCAACTACAACTTGAACTTTATCTTAGAAATGAAAACAATGTTACCTAAACATTGGTACCCTCATGTCAATTTGAATTTTTTTTTAAGTGGAAATACAGAGGACTAGAAGTGTTACAGACATGCTACTCCTTCTAAGAGAGAGATTCAAAATCCCCTCCCTCATATATATAAAAGAGAAAAGGAGCTCCATAGCAACTTGTCCAAATCAATATTCCATTTTAATGAGGGAAAATTCCCATGTCTTCACAGAGGCTTGATTTCTGCCCTGTTTCATATTTAACAGTGTTGAGTCTCTGTGTGCAAAGCATGTTTTGATAGACGAGTGGAAAGGTATGACAATACTATGCCCTTGGTCTGAATCTGCTCTGTTTTGATTTCATAATAAATGCCTCCAGACTTTCCAAATTTAATTTTGTAACAGGTTCTTTAGGTTCTTTCACTCTGTCCAGGGATTGGAAGCCTTAAAAGAAAATAAAACTGCAAAGAGATCTCTTAATAGAAATGTGTAATTTGTGCTGAAGATAATAGAATAAGCAATGAAGAAAACTTCTATTTTTCAAATTAATTCTGGCCATCAAGTAGATCAGGAGTGTGAAAATGACAGAAACCACAGGAAAAACTGTCTATGACATCTTAAGCCTCATGAAGCTGGTGAGAAGAATGTTAAGTTCAATCAGATGCATAGATGCCAGGAAAAGAGCCTTCAAAAAGTCCTGACAAAGGGGAGGATAAAATCACAGCTGAGACTCTGAAATGGAAGAGGGCTCAAGAGGTTTATTAGGTTACTCAGAAAGAAATTTCAATTCTCTTCCGCAAGTCATTCAGAAAACAAAGAAAAGGGCAGAAAGGCACATTTAAAGAGATCAACAGGAATCTATGATGACCTCAAATTTCATGAGTATTTGTGCAAACTGCAGAAGGACGAATAATTAAAAGGACAATGTTTGTAAAATATAGTCAGGAAAGCTAAAACACACGATAAACTGAGTCTTGAAAAAATATATAAAGCAGAAAAAAATATATTCTCCTTATCACCTTTCTTGCTTTTGTTTTTAAAGTGTCAGAAGTCCTAAAGGCATAGATTTTGGGTTCATCACAGAAGGAATGATCAACGAATGTTTGGAGTTGCTATGGGGTGCTACTCTACCTCTCAATCTTTTCTCTCATAGAGGACAACTGCCACCTAAAGACAGTGGGGCCAATGTTGGCATGGAGCCAGGCACAAATCTGGACAGGTGAGGTGACTGTAAAAGACACTTGAACTCTGAAGGAATTGAAGACTCCCAGCCATGCTCCCTACAGTGCCCATGTGTCCTGGTTTGCTTGACATAACCTAGTTTACACCTGCCTTTCTGGCGTAATTACTAACAGAACCCTTTACCCTTTTAAAACTCTCTTTATTTGGATTAAATGGTAATCTTAACATATATATATATACATGCATATATGTATATCAGCATTGTAAGAATACTTCACATTTTGTTTTCAGCAATCTTTGAGAATCCATGGTGACTAAAAATGTAACATGGAGATGAGCAGGTGTTCCAATTTTCAAAGGGAAGGAAGGAATATCTTGGTATATCTAGACTAAAAATAATTATAGCCTTGATAATTCGAGGGACAGATTATCATATTGATTTTTGTGATGACTTAGAGAAAACAGCCACTCAGAGGAAACATAGGCTTAAAAAGACTGAAATAGGTGAAAACCACCTTCGTTTTCCTTCGTCAGGGCTACTGTAATACATGCCATGGATTTCTAGGGATAGATCAAATGCGGACATTATCAAGACTTCTGCCACAGGTCTTCTTAATATTCTTAGAGTCAAGGATGAAATCTGAATTGTCATACAGTTGGATGTATTTTAATTAGTTGAATGACTATTCCAAATAGTGTTGACTAATGTTCACTGATGAGCAATGTTAATTTTGCCCTTGGCACTGTCCTTTTCAATATTTTTCTCATCAAGTTGGATTAAGACATGCTGATCAAAGTTACATGTGATGCATGGCAATAGCAGATACTGAGATGACACAGAGTCACAATCCAAAATTATCACATCAGACCAGGAAAATGTGCCAAGCCTATAAAATTAAATTTCATGGGGTAAAACAATTTCACAGGGAATAAATTATTTTCCAAAACTAGTCGCACAAAAACAAGACATGAATTTATGAAAAAGAAAAAAAGGTTTTGTTGACTAAAATCAAAGCCGGTGAATTGGCCATAGAAACCTTAATATCAACCTTTAGAGACTGAGATGTCAATTCTACTCTGATCCCAGCATGTCACACCCACAATAACATTTTCACTCTGGGAACGTCGACTTCACAGAAAATAATCTGGAGAATAAATTCTAACAGTGATTTTTAAGAAAAATATAAACAACAACAATATTAACAGATTTGCAATCCTTTATCTGAAATTCTGAAATCCAAAATATTTGAAACCAAAAGACGGTTAATTCAATTTTTCCCAAATCCCGACCTAAAGAGAAAGGGAAAGACAGTATCTATAGTCTTCATATATTCCAGTTTCATGTACCTATTCATGTTCATTTGCATAAATGCATAAATATTAATGTACTTAATTATGAGAACTACCCTAAGCTCCAATGGTGATATTATGCAATATATCCATATTTCCTTTTAAATAAAAATACAATAATAGAAATTTTAAACTTCATCTGTCTGAAGGGTTTGGGATAAAGAATTTTGACTGAATAACAAAGATAATAATAACAACAGCTAACACCGAAGTAGCACCTGCTATGTATGAGGCACTATTCCAGGCACTTTACATAATTAATTAATTAATTAAATTTAGCTAATTAATTTAAATCACATAACGTGGGATGTACATACTATTGTTATTATTATTATCCTCACTCCACCCTTAAGTAAACTGAAGCACAGAGATTTGTATAAAGCCACATAGTAATAAGTGCCGATCTTTATCTAGGAAAGATACAATTTGAATTGTAATATAGAAATATACTTTGAAGTAGATCTTTTTTTGCATGAGTTGTGTCCCTGAGTAATTTTACAAGAAAATGGTGCCAAACAGAGAATAAACTATTTTGGAATAGATCAAACCACAATTAAAACAAAACAGAAAATAAACTATTTTGGAGTAGATCAAACCACAGTCCCCACCAACCACTACAGTGTAAGCGAGAGCTCTTGGAAAAGAAGAGAGTGAGAACCTGACAACTGACATCTGGGATTCAGAGTTAAAGAGGTAGTGGAGGGACGCACAACTTAACCCTAATAGAAAAGAAAAACATTCTGGTACAAATATCTTAGTTATGATGTGCTTTTTGGTCTTCTGGGTATATGCCCAGTAGAGGGATTACAGGATTGAATGGCAGATCTATTTTTAGATCTCTAAGTGTTCTCCATATCTCTTTAAAAGGAATGTATTAATTTGCATTCCCACCAGCAGTGCAAAAGTGTTCATATTCTTCTTAGTAAAGTATCTCAAGAATGGAAGAAAAAGTACCCAATGTAGTCAGCCCTACTATGAAACTAATTTAGGGTTTGCACATGAAAGCTATAACCCAGTTACAACCTAAGAATAGGGGGAAGGGGGAAAGGGAGGGGAGGGAGGGGGGAGGTGGGTAGAGGGAAGGGGATTGGTGGGATTACACCAGCGGTGCATCTTACAAGGGTATATGTGAAACTTGGTAAACGGTCTGTAAAGCTAGTGAATGATGCCCCATGATCATATCAATGTACACAGCTATGATTTAATAAAAAAAAAAATAAATAAAAAAAGAAAAGAAAAACAGTGGTATACACTTAACAAATATTGACTCGCAATGCATGAAAGATTTTAATCTTCAGTTGTGGTACTCTTTGCTATGCAGAAGCTTTATGAGGGTGTTCAGCATGCCCCCTGGGTGAAGGGCTCAACTACAACCTGAACTCTACCTTAGAAATTAAAACAATGTAACCTAAACATTTGTACCCTCATATCAAACTGAAATACAAAAAAAAAAAAAAAAGTACTTCTTTAATCAAAATAAGTAATGTATTTGAATAAGAAACTTAAAGAAAAGAGTTAAATCTAAGACATGAAATAATAAAAATTCTAGAAGAAAGTGTGGGAAAAACTCTTGATGATGACGGCCTGCAGAAAGATTTGAAATGAAAAAGACTCCATTGGCAATCACAACAAGCTTGTGCTTGCCAAATTTAGATGGTAGATGCTGAGTTTTAATAACTGCTCACTTAGTTGTTATTTTGAGCATTTTAATCCCTCCAAATGTGCTGTACCGAATTCTAACACTCAGAAGCATGTCTTGACATAAAAGCTCAGGGAAACACGAGTGGCAGAAGTAGATTACATGACCTTTAAGATTCTTTCCAACTCGGAGTCATTGATTTTATAAGATGCTTTGGAGAAGTATTGCATATTATTAATATTTCTCCTAATCTTATTTGGTGTTCTATTAGCCTTATTCCCTTATACTGCACAGTAATTCAAGAACTTAAATGTATCAATACAGACCTTTTCCTCAGTTCTATTAACCGATTCCATGCAAGATAAACTGCACTCCAGTTGAACATCATTTTTACCTAACTAAAACACTACAATTCAATCTCTTCTGATTCTTATTCCATCTTTCAACCTTTTTGCCTCTTCCCATTTATTTTCTTCCCCTATTCATGCTGCAGACTCAACAAAATCCATACTCCAGCTCGACTACACTGCTTACCAGAGATTTAATAATCCCCAAATAGCAACAGAGTGGATTTATAGCTGTCTGTCTCATAACAACTGAGGAATATAAAAGGAAGTGTTTTTCCCTAGTCATAATCCTTAAATGCAGGTGATAACATTTTCTATCATCTTTTTGGGATTCTTTCTCTGCTGAATAAGAGGGTACATGGCAGCGAGTAACCACACCCCCAAATGTGTATCTACAGAAACACACACTGAGTTTCTATCTCAATGGTGCAAACTTCACATTAGTTGTCAGGTTCAGTCAGATTGTTGGATAGATCAAACTCAGGTTTCTAGGATACCTACCGTAGGCTATGGACTGGAAAAATAATTAGATGTGGGGCCTGGCCTCTAAGAACTAACAATATAAAAATAAAGAAGAACTATAATTTAACGAAATGAGTATAATAAAGGAAAAAAGTGCAATGGGTCAGCTCAAGAATGTCATTTGGCCCCCAGACACAAAGAAACAACATTTGTTTTGAGTGGGCTACCATGGCAACAAGAAAGGCTGCTGAAAATAAAAAAAAAAAAAAAAAGAAAAAAAGAAAGGCTGCTGGCCATTTAGCCAAATTACATGGGTGAAAGTCACCTAACATTTGCCATTAGCTTTATACACACCTAAGCACAAAATATGGATAAGAAAAAATAATTGGAAAAGAAAAAGTATCAGAATTCTGGTCACATTTCTAGTCAAACAGCAGACGTGCCACAAACGCAGGTTTCATATAGGCCAAGATATTGACCCCTTTGGTTGTCTGCAGTGGGTGGTGGGAGGAGAGGAAAGGAACTTCCAGGCCCATCACTTCAGGCCTAAAATGCCCTCTTACAGACTGAATGATTGTGTTCCCTCAAAATTCATGCTGGAAACCTAACTTTGAATGTGGTAGCATTAGGAGGTCAGTCCTCTGAGAAGTACAGACATAGGTCAAGATATAGAGGCTGCCTTTGGGTTGATGTAACCACATATTTAGCAGTGAGTTTCAATAATTTCTTTTTGTAAATGGATTCTGGGGTTAGGATTTACATAGATCTAAAGAGAGATACTTCCCTTTATATTTTGTTTTTAATATCCAGGAGATACATGTGACAGTTTGATAGTTGGTAAGTAGACACAGAGACCCCATGGAGTGATCTGATTCTGAAGTGTGTTTGGTCACGTTGCAATCGCTGAGCAGCTCAGGGTTTTCACCCGTAAAGAGCCATCAAGTGTTACATTTGTGTGAAGTTGGGAGGAAAACTGGGTTGGTTCTGAAAGACTCTGTAAGCCAGGAGAGGAGAAAATGACAATACACTAGATTTTTTTTCTGAAAGGGAAATATCTCTATCCAAGCTTCTTAAAGCACTTTTGAAGCAGCAGTTCTCCTCTTTATGGTAAACTAAGAGCACTTCTTAGAAGTACTCTATCCAAAAAAAAATTTTATTTTGTAAACGATTTTCCATTAAGTGGTGCTCAACTGCTGGAGGACTTGATGCGGCTCCAGTGAGCTTGCTGCCTCCTTCCTTTTGATGGATACCTGGGTCGTGGTGGTGGTTGCACGTAGTGCTCAATTTTAGGAAGAGAGAAAGCTTTCCAAAATTGACTAGCTATGAGATATTGGGGGTGCTCCAGTGAAGCACCAGGGCCCCTCCATTATTTTAAATTTAGATTACAAAAAAAAATACTATTATAACTAATGACTGGAAAATGTTTTAAATTCACCAATGTCTTTGCCTGAAACTTTATAAATCATTAATATGAAATTAAAACTTCCCATTTGAGTACCTATAGCTAATGCTTTCTTTCAATTTCTGCAATTCCTGAGGCTTCCATAAAGAAAACCCTTCATGACTTTATTTCTTCCTATTTTTGTACCATTTTATTGATTTAACCTCCCTTATCAATTCAGTAAAGATTGTGTGGCATCTTCCAGTGTTTGAGCTAGAATTGCAAAGATGAGTAAATATAGTCCTTTATTTCTTCCTATTTTTGTACCATTTTATTGATTTAACCTCCCTTATCAATTCAGTAAAGATTGTGTGGCATCTTCCAGTGTTTAAGCTAGAATTGCAAAGATGAGTAAATATAGTCCTTCCCTCCCAGAGGCTGATATTTTAATGGAGAATGTTTTGTTAGCCCATTTTTTATCAGTTCAGTAGTTCATCTTTATACCTCTAAAATTATCACATAAAAATGTATATATGCAGAAGAATTTTCCCAAATGAATGTTTTCACTGTTAGTATTTATAGATTCATGAACAAACAATTCATGAGTAAATGATAGGATTTCCTCTTCTGTAATATCAAAAGACAATTTTCATACAGAATTTCAGGGTGGGAAGGGCCCTAGAAAGGGATCTTTTTTTTTTTTGTAGAGACAGAGTCTCACTTTACTGTCCTCGGTAGAGTGCCGTGGTGTCACACGGCTCACAGCAACCTCCAGCTCTTGGGCTTAAGTGATTCTCTTGCCTCAGCCTCCCAAGCAGCTGGGACTACAGGCGCCTGCCACAACGCCCGGCTATTTAGAAAGGGATCTTTTAAGTGATGTTCTCATCTTACTGATGGAAGCCTGGAGAGTGAAACAACTTTATTTACGCAACACACAGAAACTGTAGCATCAAATCTATGCCAGGCAGTAAGGCAGAAGCTGGAAATACAATGGTGAATAGGACCCACTTTATAGGCTGTAATTAACAAGTAATTAAATGATAATTAAATCATTGCTATACATGAAAAGTCAAGATGCTGAAAGAGCATAAAAGGGGGTGATGAAAGCCAATCTCCAGATTCAAGGGCTATTTCTCTCTGAGGGTCTCATTAAAGATGGAACTTAATGAAAAGGAGGGTTATCCCAAATGCACAGCTGGAACTGGAGCCAACACTTCTTACGGCAGAAGTAGCATATTCTCTGCTATGGCAAGTTCCCAACTGGTACGCTGACAAGGAGCCTTCGAGCAGAAAACTGCCAGTCTTACTGCCAGAAGACTGTCCAGAAGAGGTGACCATAAGCTCACATCTAGTTCTTCCTGCCCAGACTGCTCCCCTTCGGTACAGGTGTTGACTATATATATAAATCCACATTTGTATGATAAAGAAGCACTTATTATCATATGCCGAAGTTTCCAAATAACTGGGGCTTGCCTTTTAGTTATGTATTTTAATGCCTTTTATATCCCAGACAAGTTAGTATTAAATCCAGTTTGGTTTGCAATAGATAATAGCAAAAGGGAGAAAACACAGCATCTATGCAAACATTAAATGTGTGTTTTTCCAATTATTTCTTTCTGATAGATAGGTCTTGCCCCTCAGTGTCATACAAATACAATCCATTTAACAATGCAAAGTAAGGAAAGAGAGGTTTAGATTTATAACTCCTGTAAGGAACCCATTTATCACTAATACGCCCATTTTATCACTGTCTATCTGCCCTGGTGCACTGTCGGCTAACATTATTAGTAATGTGCTTTGCTTGGGAAGATGAAAAGATAACAAATTTGGGGCTGTTTGACCAGGAATATTTCCTACCTCCTACTTCTTGGTGATGCCCAGATACCATTGGGGGTAATAAGCAAAGCCCCCAGTCCTTTCTAGAAGCTCCTGAGCTGGGCTAGTTTGGTTGCTCTTTACGTTAATCTATTTTCTCTCGTTAATTCCTCCTCATATGCATGTGTGTGAATTTACCTGAGTGATGCTACCACCTTTTCCTTCTTTCCACTATATGGTTGCCTAAAACAAGAAAAGTAAATTATTTTGATCATGTAATGAGAAGTGACTCCGGATACTTATACATAACTACTTTAGAAATATTTGAAGAAACAGTGAGTTGAATACATTGGTGATGCAGCCATTCCTTGACTCTCTAATCACAATATTTATTATGTTTCATCCTTTGCACTAGCACCCTTGCCCCATACACCCATGCAGCATTGCCAGCCCCCTACCACACTCCCTGCTATTATTTTAGGATTTTTCTACTGGCATCTCATTATTTAAAAAAAGTTGTTCTCTACTGTTCTGTGGCAACAACACCGTCCTCTGCGCCAGCTCTGGCCCCCTTCTGAAGGTGGTGCACCTCCACTCTCCAGAGCTGGTGTGCATTACGAGAGCTGAACCTTCCTGAGCTGTTGTCCTGGTGATCCCAAAGCTACCCAGGCTACCTCCTGGTAATAACATTTTAACATAAGATGGCAAAGTAGCCAGAAAGTCCCATGCATGCATTTTATCCTCACACCTATTACTTATCAGGGAAAAGAAAGCTTAGTTTGAAACTCAAAGATTAGGAAATTTGAGGGTTTTCCTCCATACTAAATGAATTATCGGGGACATAGCAGGGCTTGTGTCTTATTCCCAAGTATACAGACTTCTAGCCATCACATTGACATGTATTTACTTCCAGTAGCTAGATACATATTTTTATAGGCAGATGGATCCCTTTAGGCTGGTAAATTCAAGGGTACACTAGCTTCAGTAATTTCCTTGCCTACAATATATTTAAATTAAAATGACTATGTAATATGGGTGGGTAGTCCACAAAAACAAAATTCTTTTTTTTTTTTAATCTTTGGAGGTTTTTTTTCCTTCCTAATTTATTTACTATATTTATTATTTCTAGTTAATTATAATGGACAAGCCCCCTCCATAATGAGTGTGTTTTACTTGGATTTTTATGAGCTATCTCAAACTTAATCTATAAACTAGCAACTGCTCTAAATACAAAGAACGCCATTCAAATCCAGAAAGCTTCAGAACTAAACTGGATGCATGTGAATCCTTACTAGTTACCAGGGTATCTTTCTTACCATTTATCCTTACCCTACAAATGTTTGTATGTATACAGTCCCCAACCCCTGTGCCACAGACTTGTACTTGTTCTTGGCCTGTTAGAAACTGGGCGTAACAGCAGGAGGTGAGTGGTGCCCCAGTGAGGGAAGCTTCACCTGTATTTACAACTGCTCTCCGCTGCCTGCATCATCGCCTAAAGTCCACCTTCTGTCAGATCGCTGGCAGCGTTAGATTCGCACGGTAGCAGGAACTCTACTGTAAACCATGCACATGGGGGATCTAGGTTGTGTGCCTCTTATGAGACTCTAATGCAGTGGTTCTCCACCTGTGGGTCACGACCCCTTTGGGGGTCAAACGACCCTTTCACAGGGGTCACCTAAATACATCCTGCATATCAGATATTTGTATTATGATTCATAAGAGTAGCAAAATTACAGTTCTGAAGTAGCAACGAAAATAACTTTATGGTTGGGGGTCACCACAACATGAGGAACTGTATTAAAGGGTCGTGGCATTAGGAAGGTTGAGAACCACTAATCTAATGCCTGATGATCTGAGGTGGAAATGAGGACATAGCAAGGTACTTCACGTGTCACTGTCTCCCATCACCCCCCAGATGGAACTGTCTAGTTGAAGGAACACAATCTCAGGGCTCCCACTGATCCTACATTATGGAGAATATATAATGTAATTATTTCATTATATATTACAATGTAATAATAATATAAATAAGGTACATAATTAATGTAATGCATTCGAATCATCCTCAAACCATCCCTGCTCCCCTGGTTCATGGAAGAATTGTTTTCCATGAAACTGGTTCCTGGTGTCAAAAAGGTTGGGGACTGCTGCTTGGATCAAGGGTAGACATCATGTATTGTTGTATCCCTAACCTACCGAGTGAGACACTCACTAAATGTCTGAATGAATGAACGAATGGAGAATGAAAGACTAACGATGATAGCTAGCCTCTATTAAAAACATAATACACATCAGGTATTGTCTTGGGCAAGTTTCATAAATGACTGATTAATTCACATGACACTGTGAGGTATTGTTATCCCCAATTTGCAGATGAGCAAACAGCTGCTTAGAGAAGGTAAGTAACTTGGTAAAGGTTACACATCTCATTGATGACAGTTTTCATTTGAACTCAAGGTTGTCCTATGGAAAGCCTACACTCTTATTCTAGTAGGACAGGAGTCAGAAAAGTATGTTCTTCACTGTTTTGCCTACCACTGTTTTAGCAAAGAGTTTTATGGCAACTTAGCCTTGCCCACTCGTTTCTGTATTGTCTATGTATGCTTTGGGGCTACAACAGAAATGCTGAGTAGTTGCAACTGAAATAATCTAGCCTGCAAAGCTTAATGTATTTATTATGTGACCCTGTACAGAGTAAGTGCACGATCTCTTTGCCAGGATATGCCGGAGGAGCTGACCACAGTGATGAAAGAGCAGTGAAGGAAAAGCAGGGAATCCTGCCCCACTGAGAGACGTGGGCTCCACATCTGCTGAGTCTACAATTTCTCCTACTCCCCATCCTAACACAACTGGGTTATTGTGGGATTGAAAAACATACAGGCAAGGTCCTAATTTAAATCTAACTAGCCTTCAATTCTCATCCATCTCGACCGTGCTGTTGCCTCTTCTCGTTCTGTTCCCCGCTTGGTGCTATGGCTAACTTATATCCCAGTGAAGCTTCTGATCTTTCCAGCTGAGAGCAGCTAAAGAGCTGAAGCTCTTGTTAAACAATTAATTAGCCTTTGGAGGGGCAGAGATAAGGTAATCACATTCATTGGCTTGCAATAAAAATTAAGAGAGTATTTCAGAACTAGTGGGCCTTTCTCTTTCCCCTTAAACTTCTGTTCTCCTTTACTCCTACACGTCTCTTTCTCCCCCCCATATCTCTTTATCTCTACTCATACGTAGGTAGGCCTTACTAAAGCACCATCTCTCTCTGTCTCTACTTAACTACTCCTATATAGGCCTTATTAAAGCAAAGCCCAGTGCTCATTAAGTAAAATCCAATATGTCTTTCTTAATTTTCAACCATTATGTATTACATAAATAAGATATTTTGCCCAGGCAAGATATTATTTGCCCTTCTTGGAAAGACTTAAGGTCCTTGGATGATGGGTGGGTCTTCCTTCCCACTACTCTTTTCATCCCTGAGAGATGAGTGCATAGTAAACTAAAAGCCTCCAGGGAAAAAGTAAACCTGGATTGTAGTCCCCTTTTTGTATGATAGTGATTAAAACATTTCTGAGGTGTTCAGATAACCCCAAATAAGGCAGGAATTTGTGACCTTGATGAAAGAAGATATGTAAACATATACCTTTGGCATTTCCATCCCTCCCTGGATTACCTTCCACACTGGGATCTCAGAGGAACAGAAAGCACCAGGATCTGGCCCAATGTGTTACCATCTCCTTCCACCCAGAGATACGTGTAAATCTAGCCCAGAAGTCATTGGCCCGTCTCATCAACCTATCATTCCAGTAGTTCACCTCCATTTTTAACTTTTTATAATGTCTTTAAAATATAAAGTGGAATGCACGTACAGAAAACTGAGTAAAACCAATCTGTAGACTCTAATGCATTATTACAAAACACACATCTGTGTAATCACCAGGCAAATAAGGAGACACGATACTTTTGGCATTTTGATGGCCCCTCTCCATTCTCTGCTATACTTGTCCCCAATCACGAAATCTCTCCTCTTGTCTCAAGATAACTACTCTGACTTTAAGACAATATTTTCCTTGATTTACTTTGTTTATCATTTACACCTTACGGTGGATCCCTAAAGCTTTTAGTTTAATTTTACCTGTGGGTTTTTTTTAACTTTATACAAATAAATTTTTTCCTATTTGAACTTTTATATACTAGAATATTATAGAATCAGTTTGTCTGCTTGGCTAGTTCTGACTTTGCTTGTGAAAATCATCCTTCACTGTGATGTTATCTGTAATTTACTTGTTTTCACTGTTAAATAATATTCTGTTATTTAAATATACTATAACTTACATCTCTATTGTAGTATTTATGACCATATGTGCTATTTCTAGTTTGTAATATTATGCATGTTGCTTCTATAAACATTCTTTTGTATATGCTCTGCTGGAAATGGATGTTTATTTCATCGAGTATATAACTAAGAATGAAACCGGTGGATGAGCTGGTGTGCCTGTTGCAAACATAGTAGATAATACCTATCCTCTCTACAAAGTGGCTGAGCCAATTGCCCTCCTCCTAGCAATACATAAGGACTCTTATAATAAGCTTCCAATTTTTTTTTTTTTTTTTGTAGAGATGGAGTCTAACTTTATCACCCTTGGTAGAGTGCCATGGCGTCACCTAGCTCACAGCAACCTCCACCTCCTGGGCTTAGGTGATTCTCTTGCCTCAGCCTCCCAAGTAGCTGGGACTACAGGTAAGTTTCCAATTTTTTCCAAACCTGAAATACCACAACAAATAAGTAAATGAGGAGATGGGTATGTTAATCAGTTAGATGTAAGCATTCCACATTATATATCGAATCAGCACATTGTACCCCATAAATGTGTTAATGTACACAGTTATAATTTAATAAAGAATAAAAAATAAATGTAACCAGTTTTATACTACAGATAGATATTGCTTCTTTACTGTAATTTTAACTTGCATTTCCTAGATTATTAATGGGGTTGATAACCATTTTAACTTTACATGTTGGTATTAGTGAAATACATGTCAAAATCCCACGCTTCTATTTTTTATTAAGCTGTCTTCCTTTTCTCTGTTATTGTAGCACCAGACTATATATAAGTACTTCATTTGTTATACATATTGCAAATACCCTGTCCCACTCTATGGCTTGAATTTTCACTCTCCAAATGCCCTAAAGATTCTCACATCCAATAATAGAAGATACATGTAAACCAAGTCTTTGTGGTGGGTTCGCTCATTGACATGTGTTCAGGGTACTATGAAATATAGAGAAGACTAGTTGTCAATTAATCCTAGGAGGGATGAAAAAGCAAAAACATCACAGGGAGGTAAAATGAATATTGAAAACATATATTCATATTTTTTAGGAAATTAAAGAAACAGATGCCTCAATGCAAACAGATATTCTGAGTCCTTTCCAGTCCCATCTACGCAGCTGAGTGAGAGAAGCAGTACTCTTACCTGGAGAAATTTTTCAAGGATGGTCAGTGATGAGTAAAAGCATAAATATAAGCAAAGAAAGGTATAAGAGGTTTCCAAGATTCAGAGGCATATTACCACTTAAAATAAATATTCCCAGTGGTTTCAGAAAAGGATGAACAGAATTATAGTTGTCTTGGGGTAAAGTAGAGCTGGGCTAGATGGCAATGAGAGTGAGTTTTAGGAATTGCACATGGAAAATAAGAAAACAAAAGCTTGGCAGGTATTAGAGGCAATGAATAACATACCAGCTTCAGAATCAGGGAAATGTGGGTTTAAATTCTGCACTCCTTTCTCAGTGCCTTTTTCTTCCTCTGTTCCCCTGTGCTCACTGTCTCTCTCAGACACACAATTGTGTAACCATGAACCATGGTATAGAAAGCAGAATTTTCCAAAAGTGGCTGGAAGTGCTTTCTCTCAATCTTCTGAGCAATAAAATAGCTAGCAAAGGGCTAGCAGGATCTCTCACTTTTCCCAAAGGATCATGCTCTACTGTTTCCCTCATCCTTAGAGGAAAGGCTGCATCTTCTTATTGGGTTTTCAGGTCCCCAGGTTCTGAGCAGCTGGCTTCCTCAGAAATCTATGTAAAACAGTTGATAACTATACTTGTCATCCATATAATGTATTTGCAGTATCTTTACCATTTTTTCTTCTCCTTGCTCTATAAACTCACTGTGAATCCCAGCAAAGCACCGGCCCTGGCCCACCTGTCTGTGGGATGTTGAGAGGGTCCCAGAATGTGTGCCTTTCATGCTGACTCTAGCTTGTAAGTTTCCCAACAAAGCCTGTCCTCTAACTACGTGATTCTATGGAATTCATCTTCAGCCCTATTGCATCATGGTGACCTGAGATAAGTTACAATCATTCTCAGCCTTGGTATCCTCATCTGGAAAATAGGAATTATTCCAACTACTATAATGAGTTATTGTGAAGAGTGGAAAGATAAAGTGTTTAAGATGCCTAGCACTGGGCCTATTTTACATGGCTCAGAGAAGAAAATATGGCCAAAATAATTAAAACCAAGTAGCCGCGATTTCCCAAGTAAAAAATAATGTCATGATGCTGACCTCAACAAAATTATTTGCTATATAATTGAAGAGTGTGTGTGTGTGTGTGTGTGTGTGTATGTGTCATGGGTAGAGTAGTGGCGGGGGGTCGTCTGGGGGGGCTTGAAAGGTGATTTTCATAAAAGGAGGGATTGGCCATATCTAGCTCTAATCTACCAAATTATCCAACTAACAATAGTAGATTGCATTTTCACTTGTACTGATGACCCAAGAGTTGTTTTCATTATATTTAAGTATACATACACAGTTTATGTTTATACCAGACATATGAGCAGAAGTCTCTACATAATCATGTGTAAACTTTTCTTTCATGCCTGGATTCTGAGAAGGCATATATGTATATGTCTATACCAGTTGTTAGATTGAATTAATACTTTTGGAGAGGTCTGTCTTCCTGTGTTTGAGCTGTAAGGGAGGAAGATTTTCCGTAGAGCAGGTAGTAAGGAATCTAGCCAGAGGAAAATATAGAAGATAAACTCTAAGCATGTAAATAAAGTAGTCAAGGCAAAGACAGATTCTAGGGCTAACCTTCTGCTGCTGGAGGTGGGAGTTGCTTCCAGATTTATTGCTATGGTTACTCTAGATGGCCAGAAGACCACAATGTCAAGAACAGGTTAAGACAATATTGGATGAATAAGGATTTGTTTGGGCCCACCTGCGGGGACAGGTCTGGGGCCTAGGAAGGAGGTAAGTGACAGTGAGACAGACCAGTTTATTCTGTGTGCAGCCCTCAGATTGAGAACAGAGCTGGCTAGATAGAAGAGGCATTAACCCCGAAAATACTCCTTACAGATTTGATAACACGAGGAATTCTACTTCATCTGAATTTAATCCCATAGACTATTCAGACTTTTAGGTCCTTTAAAATGTACATGGAATGAAGAATAATAGAAATCTCATTATAAATCAGCTGACTTTCAGGCCTGAGTGTAAAGCACTGCATGGTATTCTTTGTCAATGGTAACTACGGGGTAGAATAAGGGAAACCTGGAGCTCCGGAATTCTGAAGGAGGAAGAAACAGGCAAGGAGGAAAAGGAACTAGAAGTGAAAGACGGGAGGGCAAAGCTGTGTTTTGCATGTTGTCCCTAATCACAATGGGAATCAAGCTCAGCCTATGATAAAGACTTTGACATGGGAATGAGAAAGCTACCAAACATCCCTGAACAACAGTTAGTCCTGCGTGAATCACTAACGCCATATAAACACCCTTGCATGGCAGAAATTTAATGTTTACCCTGCAGCCTTTGGGATTCAGCTATAATTGGGTCAAACTTCATACAACAGCAGAGAGTCAGACCTGCTGTAGATGAGATGCACGGAGAAGGGGGAGGAAATGTCCGAGGCTGAGTTTCTAAGCCTCTGGTTTCCCCCTGCCATGGACAGAGTCCATGTCCTTGATGTCAACATTTGGTGATATGTGTTGGAAATGTTGAGAACAGAGGTGACTGTCTTCAGGACAAGGCATTACTCTCCTTGTGGAAGGTGTGTTCAATATGCCATTCTGAGGAGATTGAACTCTTCCAGCAACACATAATGAAAAAATACTATGACACTGAGCAATAAACTGAGAATATATCAGAATCCCAAAGAGTACATCTAATATTGCTTCTCCTAACCACAGAGTATGGAATGTTATACTATTATGACTGAAAAAAAAAAAAGCTGCCATTTTCTCCCTTCCCTATTGAAGAAGAGTTCCTTATTAACTTTGAATTCAGTTAACGGAGCTGTTCCTCCAGGAGTTTATTTCTGTCAAAGTTCAAATCCTGAAAGAGTAATGTAATCACCTTCCAAATATCAATCTTATAAAACAGAGGCAAAATCAGAAAATTAGTAGGTCGGACTTTATGGGTGATTTCTTTTCACAGCCTAATGCTTTGTTTAACTACCATCGTTAAATTATTTTAGCATAAAAAATGGTATTCCTCTTCCCCTCTACTCCCACCACCACTCAAACCCTCAACATGACAGAGGTGGCTGGATAAGTAAATAACGTAATATTCTCCTTAAACCTAACCAACATTAATTGGACACACTACTTCCCCTAAAAATTACAGTAGTCTATTACTGGAATAAAAATGATAAGACAAAAAAACCAAAATGTCAAGATATGTACAAAGAATCTACTAATTTATTGGAGGTGTGTGGATAACAGGCAATATTATTATTATTATTACTCCTTTGTGATTCATTTCAAACCAAATTCTTTTATTAGCAAGGTCTTTTTCCTGACTACAAAAGTAATAAATACCCTTTATAAAAAATCAAGAAGATATTAAAAAGCACAAGGAAACAATAATAATTAATAATACAACTGCCACAGATAATCATTATAACGGATTTGCATTTTTCTTTTCATCTTTGGTGCATATAAGAACTATATGTTACACTATCTGTGTGTTTTGCATTTTTGTATTTATAAGCATGTTCTTATTTCAGTGAATTATTAAAAGCATAAATCTTAATGTCTATATTGTATTTCATTTTATTGACATTTACATATCCTTTTGTTCTCAACATAAAAAGCTTTAAAAAAAACTATGTGCAAATAATTTTTTAAAAAATATTGCATCACTTCTTAGAGTGAAATTCTTGGAAGTAGTGTTTCTGAATCAAAGGGCAAGAAAAGAGTAACTACCAAATTATTTTCTGGACAGATTATTTTATAATTTATTTAATCTTTTGTTACCCATATAACAAAGTATTCTGATCTTTGTACCCTCTTATCATCTCAAAATATTTCCTCTGAAAGTATTTTCTAATACAATGGGTGAAAAATACGTTTCAATTTATATGGTTCATTGGTTACTTCGAAGACATAGTAGTTTTCATAAACATATCAGTCAAATGTCATTTCTCGTTTTTTTTTTATTATTTTATTTTTTCACTGCAACTTTCAGATTTCAAGATGTAGTTTCTTTGGTGAAATGTTGTAATATGCCCTTTATAGGGTGATATTTTAAGATTTTAAGAGAGGTTGTAAACAACAGTGTTTACAACATACAGTGTTGTATGACCACTGTAAATATTCAATGTATTAAATGTTTGTCTTATATTTGAAGTAAATATTTCTCCCAGCTACTTTTTTCTTAACTTTGTTCATTGTACTTAAGATGTTTATTTAAGTTAATCGATTTATATATCTACATGATTTTTTTCTCATTCCTCTAAGTTTAATAAAACAACTCTCCTTTGACAGATTAGATGTGCATAATCTAAAAATACAGTCCTTGCTTTTTAATTATTTTGTTAGAGTTAAATGAAACTGAAACTTAATGAAATTAGCTAACAAAATTTCCCATTGCTGACTAGATATTATAAAAACATTGAACCTATCATGTTTAATAGTGCATAGATTTTCCCAAGCTGGAGATTCTGTGAAATAGAGGGTAACCAATGATTTGAGTATAACTGTGATTAAACTTTCCAATGTTGGAAGACAGTTTTAATGGAAGCTATTATCTGTATTTATAGCAGTTTCATTTTTTACTTTAGCTGTTAATTACTCAGTTTTTCCTCCTTTTTTTGCAACTGATTTGCAAAGTATTCTATTAATTGCCTCATAACTGTCATATCTCTGGAAAATTGTTAACATGACTTAAGGTAATCAAGGAAGCTCTTGAGCGTTGAAATATACAGTCTTATTTTAGATCTCTGTTTCTCATCTGGGTTCTGCCTAGGCAACACCAGTTAGCTTTAATGATGCCTTCACACATTTGCTATTAACTTATATTAGTCTGGGTCAGTCAAATCCTTGAGATATGTTCATCCCTCTAAGCTGCTTGCCTGGGCTAGATGTCCATGCAATCCTTACCCAGCTCCAAAGTCCAGTCAGAGGCATCTAATCTGGTCTACAATGGTCTTCTACCTTGATAATACTATGTATCTGGTGGTCTGAATTTAAGAATGCAGAAACAGAATAAGCATGATCCCGTCTGATATTGAACTCTACTCTTTCTTGCATCCCTAGTCTCAAATCATGGACATCCTAAGCAAAAAAATGCAATGCCTTTCAAGGATATGTTTGTACTAAGATTGCCTATGTAGTGTGGTTTTCCAATAGAGAAGAGACAGAGGAAGAGAGGAATTGAAATGCCTACATTCAAGAATAATTTCTAGGCAGATAGCTAAATCATGATCCAGCAAAATGCTACATTAGTAGTAAAACATTTTTAAAGTGAATTCTTTTTTATGACAAAATGAGGGAATGTCTCATTGATGTCTTTGATGATTTGGGAAACAAATACTTTCTGCCAAAACTGTATTGTGCACTAGAGCAGTTTTTCCACCTTGTTTATCTCACGGCACACTTCCACCTATACTTAAACTTCCATAGCACATTTAAATTAGGTTGATCAAAAAAAGGGTAAAAAAGAAGGAATGTACTTACTATGCTTTGAACTTCTTTCAAAAATAATATAATTAGTGGTCTTCAAAAATTTTTGCAGCACACCTAAGATGCCCTCACGGCACACCGGTGTGTGATGGTACACCGGTTGAAAATCATTGCCCTAGAGACAACGGTTTAAAGAGATATAATCCCTGTACTCAAGCAGCTCACAGCATGGACAGCAGTCTGACTGTAGAACCGTGTCAGAGCGGTGAGAGGGAAGCACTGAATAATGGGGAGCAGCTGGCATGGATGCCTACTTCAGACTGTAAATATCTGGAAGAATTCTGGAAAACGTGCCCTGTGAACTGAGTTTTAGAGGAAGAGAATTTCAGGCAGAAGAAATAGCATATTAGAAGTCCCCAAACTGTGGGAAAATTGCCTATTTACTTTCTTGCAAGTATTTCAGCAAAGGTCTTAATTGGTCAGTGGTAAGAGATGGAACTAAAGGGCTTAGCAGGACCCAGTGATTAAGGTTCTTGTATGTCTTCCTAAGGGTTTTGTATTTTACTCTGAGCCAATAAAGAGTTATTGAAGGATTTTAAGTAGTCATGAGGGTACAATCATGTTTGCATTTTAGAAAGATTTCTCTGGCTGCAGTTGTGTAAATAATAGAGAAGGAGGGGGGACACATTAGCATAGAAAGAATGGTTAGAGGACAGTTCTTAGCAATTCGGGAAAGAAATTAAGTTTCTTTAGAAGAGACAGTACTTCTGCAGAAAGACATTAACGACCTAAAAGAAACATAATATGATGATTGCATAGATAAAATTAACAGGTAGAGGAATATCTAGGAGGAGATCTGGTTTGGCCACCAGGTAAAATCTGAGACAACAGGAAGCCACCGTGTGAGAGATTTGACTGAAGATAGACGCAATTAGCTTGAGTCACCCCTGAGGTGGACAAGTGGACACAAAGGGCAGGGGCCAGGGTGAGGTGAGCGAGGTACTTAGTTGTGAACAAAATGTAAGAAACAAAAATCTCAGAAACCAGCATAAATACCAGTTTAATGAAAAACTGTTTCAAAAAATCAAAATTAAGTCTAAAATCCATGAACAAAATATTCCCATGTTAATTACTGGCAGGATCAGTCACAGCGTCCTGCCATGCCAAGATATGCTGAAGCAAAAAGAAAATCAGAGATGCTGATCGTCGGACATAGGCAGTGGCAGGGGCAGCTGGAAGCCCCCGCTATTAAAGGATGTGGGGATGAAAAAGAGATGACAGAGGTCGAAACTCAGGGAAAGGAGGGAGCTGGAGAGAAGGAAGTACCAGTGGGACAAGTCACTGAATAAAGGCCTTCAGAACTAGGGAACTTCCACCTAGGGAGCTTCCACCATAGGAGCCTAAGATCACTCTTCTGGGAATACACCCAAAGGAAACGAAATCAGAAGCTCTTAGAAATATCAGAACTCTGACGTTCACTGCAGCACTATGCACAATAGCCACACTTATAGCCAGACTAAGTGTCCATCGCTGAATAAATGAATAAAGAAAATATGGAATTTATACACATGAAATATTCCTTGACCTAAAAAGAGAAGAAAATCTGATCATATGTGACAAAACAGATAAACCATTATTCTAACTGAAATAAGCCAGGCCCAGGAAGACAAATACCGTATGTTCTCAGGAGTAGAATCTAAGAAAAAAAGTTGAGCTCACATAAACAGAAACAGAGGGTACAATGGTGGTTAGAAGGGAGAAGGGGGAACTGAGAGATGCGTGTCAAAGGGTACTCAATAGAAGTTGGTTGAGAATAAATCCAGAGATCTAATCTACAGCATGGAGACCACAGTAAATA
The DNA here is from genome assembly GCF_027406575.1 of Nycticebus coucang. Taxonomy (NCBI): domain Eukaryota; kingdom Metazoa; phylum Chordata; class Mammalia; order Primates; family Lorisidae; genus Nycticebus; species Nycticebus coucang. Next base: position 97,981,075 of record NC_069790.1, read on the forward strand.
ATATTGCATCGTGTACTAGAAATCTGCTAAAAGAACAGGTTTTAGGTGCTCTTACCATGAAAAAATTTAAAAAAAAATAGAGATAACTATAAGAGATGATGAATATGCTAATGTCTTGACTGTAGTAATTCATTTCACTATAAATGTATCAAAACATCATGTTGTACACCTTAAATATATACAATGAAAGAAATAAAGCACTCTTATTGCCTGTATAACACGTTAGCACAATGTGTTATAACACAATGAGCCCCCTGTGGGTCATTCTTTTTTACTTTTGAAATATTTGCAACATTTACTTACATCTTTCTATATTTTTCCCCATCCCCAAGTTTACAGAAATTAGTATGCAATACTTATTTTTCTGTAATCCCCTTCCTTTTGAACATCAATCAGCAGTTACTAAAGTGAATCCTTAACAAGGGAAAAACAAAGAAGCCTTAAAAACACTATTTAAGGCCAGGCATGGGAGCCCATGCCTGTAATCCTAGCACTCTGGGAGGCCAAGGTAGATGGATTGCTTGAGTTCAAGAGTTCAAGACCAGCCTGTGCAAGAGTGAGACCCCATCTCTAAAAGTAGCCCGGCATTGTGGCGGGTGCCTGCAGTCCCTGCTTCGGAGGCTGAGGCAAGAGGATTGCTTAAATCAAAGAGTTTGAGGTGGCTGTGAGCCATGATGCCATTGCACTCTAAAGAGGATAACAAAGTGAAACTCTATCTAAAAAAAAAAAAAAAATTGCCGAAAATAATAGAAGTGGCACTTAAGTGCTGCTTACATCTCTTAAATGCTTTTATTCAACCTTCAGGTAGAAATTATGTTCAAGGATGCAATAGCTAGATCCCAAAGTTCACTGAAATCTGCATCTTGGAGTGTGATTCTTTCATTTCACTTATAAAATATCTCCTGTAATGGTGGGAAACATTGTAAGCAAACACACTAAATGTTTGTCGTTTGTGGAAGTAAGTTATTTCTTTGTACACTGCTATTGTTTGAGTGAAATTCCAGTGATTTATAGTAATAGAATAGATTGTAGACCTACCCCAGAGAACTACCTCTCAAACATGCTAAGTATCCAGGCTGTCAAATTAAGGAGTCTCTGAGGCTGCGGCTTCTCTGGTCAGCTTTAATGAGGCAATACTCTGGCAAATCCCTCACTATTAATCTTAGAGTTGTTTTTCTTCTACAGTAAGTGAAAAGGGAATTTTTAAAGTGTATGTGGTGGCCTGCTCTTTGCTATAATCTTATTTAGAGGGTTGTTCAGGAAGAATTGGAATATAGAAAAATTATCCTACTTTCCCTCATTTAAGGAAAACTAGAAAACACATCATAAAATTTCACAAAAAAAGAAAAAGGATGCTTATCTTTTATATAATGTGCTTTATAAATATTTAACTTATATTAAAATTATATCTTAGCTGCACTAATGTCACAAACACTGCAGGCATATATCAGTGTATATGCTACTTAATAAATGTTACTACGTCTTCCAACCACTGGGATTTATTTGGGAGGGATAATGTCATGTTATTTCCTATACCTAGAATGCCCCAGACTTCTGTGTATATTAACACTTTATTCATCTGACACAGACCATGAGCTCTTTCCAGATGAAGCTTTTTTTATTAATTTAACAAGTTATTGACTGCCATAAGTGAATGAAGCAATGAAAAATAAATAAATCAATGTGAGCAGAATCTATGAGCTACATACTTTGTAACCCAAATAGAGCCTGTTACAGTGCCTGGAATATTATTAGGCCAAATAATACTCACCTAATTATTAATTATATATGCATTGTATAAATTGAAATACATTTATATTTATTTCACGAAATTCTCCCTAAATTATATTAGCTTCTAAAGAGAAGTGTGTCTTTCCAGCAACCTAATCTTTTGAACATTCATAGGCACTTTCTCTGTAAAGGTCAATAAACCTTTTTTGAATGTGCCAGAAGAAGTTGGTAGATAATTTCTGATTGTCTAGTTTTATAACAAGACTTGCTATCCTCAAAGTTTAGCAATCACTAGAACCTGAGGGATTTTTATCTAATCTTAACCCTGCACCTCACTGCCAGGCAAAGCTAATCACTTAACCTCCCAATGAATTAATGGGTTGATCTATAAAACACAATTGCCATTAAAAAGCATGAAAGGAAGTGACTAATTATGGAATAAGGATAGATTTAAAGATTCAACAAAGCTATTGAAATTCACAGCAAAGCCATTTTCCATCATCTCCCTAAATTGTAACTGTACTGCTTTTATGAGGAGTGAATTCAATAAAAACAAGCTTCTGTAGTGCTGGTTTGTATCTGCTGGACTTAGGCCATGTGTAAGAAAATTCCCTTGCTTTTAAAAACATAAAATGTAAAGGATGTTGAAAATTCATGCTGTTTTCCTTAGAAGCTGAAGACTCTAGTAGACAAGACATCCCCCCATGATTTTGATAAGACTGATAAATGAAAAGGTAGTTCATACATTTCTTTTTATCATCCTCTATTTCCTTTTTTGTTTTTCCATTACATTTTGAATTTGACTTTTATATTTCTGAATCTTTGCTTTTTTTGTTTACCCCCAAAAGATTTTTACAGGCTCCAAGGTACCATTTTCAGGGTCTGATTAGGTTCTCCCTTTCCTGTGTGTCAAACAATCATTTCCAGGCTACAGATAAAGGGCCAGAGTGCCCGAGCAATGCCCTAAGCTCTCTAGAGGCTTCCCTGCCTGAGCTGGCTGCATCTTTCTAGCCGCAATGCATTTTTTTTTTTGACAATAATAAATACTGGCTGAAAAGAGAGTGATGGAAAATACATTTCTCCAAACCATAATATTCAGGTCTATTGATGGATAAACTGATTTGTTTTTCCAGGTGCTATAACATCTGTTCAGAGCATGTAGGCATAGCTGCAAAGGGGGATGGACGATGTTAACTGAACTGGCACCGGGGCCACAATGAGACGGAAGAAAATCCAAACCAAGGCACACATTGTTTAGATAGTTAACAGGGTTATTTTAACCATCAATTCTACCTTACACAATGACGTTTATCCATTCAAACTCACATTAGTGACTTCTGATTGTATTATGGTGGGAGGTTGGCATAGAATAAATGGAACAAGAATTTCACAATATCCAGACAGTTAATAAACAAAAAAGTATGTTTCATGTATCAGTACCTGAAAGAAACCATCTGGACTTTAAATGAATAAAGAAATAAAGAATTCGTGTAGGCAGGAATTCTTCCTCCCTCTCCTGGGGTGCCACGCCATCCATCACTCCTTTTCTCTCCCACCATCTTCCCCTCTCTCACTCCGCTCACGCCCTGCTTAGCCCCACTCTCTTCCCACTCTCTAATATAAAATAAACTTCTACTTCTATATCCTAAAAAAAAAAGAGAGAGAGAGAATTTAGTGTAAGAAAAATAAGCCAGAACACCGAAACAGAATTGAATGCAGGCTGCCTCTACATTCTAGTTATTAAAGACTGATTTTTTAAAAAAAAAGAACTTCTGTAAGAAGATGAAGTAATCTTTTTTATACTTTATTTTTAAATATTTCCTAGCATGTTCTCATTCATCAGCTCATTGGATTCTCATGTTCTTATATCCCTAAAATTAAAATGTTATAATTTACATGTTGGAGTTTATAAAGTTGAATGAAATAAATTACATAATTTGATGCGGGATGTAAAGGAGCCTCTGGAACTCCAGTCCCAGGGTATCTGATCCTGTCCAAGGCCCTTCTCACATAAACCTGTTATATCATTTAATAAAATAAAAATGTCAATTTCATTTATTTTTAAGTTTTTTCAAACAAGCAGTTACTTTAGCTCTCAGATGCCTAAAACCCACCAGCCCAACAAGAGTTGTTTTTTTTTTTTTTTTTCAAACAGTCATATAAAAGAATGGAGGACATAAAAATTGTCTTCTTCCCAAGAGATTTTAAGTATTTATGTTCCTGAATGCAGCTAAATTGTTAAAATTGTGTCCTGACAAAGAACAGGAAATGTGTTTGTCTGCTGTATTTTCCCCATCATCTCATTACTTGATTCCCTTTTTCCTCCCTCCGTTTCCTTCCTTTTTTCTCTCTTCTTTTAATAAACATATACATATATATATATACACACATACATATATATATCTCCAGTTATTACCAAGCTTACAGTACACTGGACAGTGTGCTACGTTCTCCTTTGCAAACATTTAAAAGTATAATAAGAGAAACAGGAAGCAAGGAAATGAATGAGCTAGTTTTGGAATCAGATTAGTCACAGTTGATCCCAGCTGCAGGCCCAGAATGACAAAGGTGGGCTGCCTCGTACTGGGATCACATGCAGTGCAGCACGGAACAAGCAGCACCTTGTCCTGTCAACTCATTCTGCAGGGCCATTTATAGCCTTTACCTTAGTTGATGGCAATAATTACGTACTTTACAGGTACTTATTTTTTAAGCCACCATTTTTAAATTTCTGATTAATATGAGGGTACACATGTTCAGGTTACACTGTTTTCATTTTTAAGGTAAAGTTCAAGTTGTATTTGAGCTCTTCACCCAGGCAGCTGGCTGAGCACCCTCCTGCTGTGTTGCCAATCACCCTCCCTCCTCCCCATTAGAGGTCCTTATTAATCCTTGTACCAGGTACAGAGGAGGCCTCAGAAACTTCTCATCTCATGGGTCTCACATCTAACCAGGCACCAGAGAGACTGGTAGTTTTTATAAGGAATGGATTCTTCAGCACTCCTAAGGGAAATCAATGTCTCCAAAAAAGTCATCTTTTTTAAAAAAGATCCATGTTTCTAACAAATTTTCTAAGTGATTATTGAGTAGTCTATTGACAATGGCATTAGAAAATCTTAGACTATAACCCTGATTTTGATTTTTTATTTTGATCAGGAAAAAAAAATCTAGGCTCAAGTCCCAATAGTTCAGATAGTAAGATTATATGGAAATTTTTTAGTCTTAGAAATCCTGAAAAAGGTAGGGAATTGTTAATATAGTTTATGTAGCCAAAATCCTTGCCCAAACATTGGAAAATAACAGAATAAAAGGATTCAGCCAAGGTAGAGACTTCTGGATCCCTGTGAGGCAACCTAAGAACATAAGTCTGTCCAGTAACAGTGAGCTTAGTAAGTAAGTGACTATATGTCCTGGTTTGTTTTAGACAGTCTCATTTCATGACTGCCATCTCAGTATAATTATTAATACTGCTACCCATTTCTCTCCCGAGTATTCTTATTTTAGCAATAAGTTATAGGCTCACCCTAACCATAAGGGAACATTGTCAGAGATGCGGGCATGTCCTCCATGCAGGTAAGTGGCAGGGCAATGATAGGAAGGCTCTGATCCGCTTCTCGTGGTTATAGCAGTGCAAACCTGAAACCAGCAGTTGGGGCAGGGGCTTCCTAATTCCCCAGCTTCCTAATGAAGCAAGTCCAAGGTGTTCTTGGAGTCACTCCTAGAGGCCCAATCTGGAGCTCTTGTTTCCCAAGCCCTTCTAAAAAACTGTAAACACAAACTTATCACATTAAATTCATTTTCTGCTGAAAATGGAGCCTCAGAATGTGAAGTGATAAAGAGCTAAAGAATGAAAAGGAGACATGTGACAAACCTAGGGAAAGATACACCACGTGCAGAGGGTCCTGAGATCAGGAAAGGGCTTGGCACATTGAAGGGACAAGAAGAAAGTTACTATTGCTGGAGCAGAACAAAGAGGTGGAAATGGGAAAAATGAGTTCTGATCAGGGCCATGTCCATGAGACGAGTTCAGATTTTCCCCAAAATATGTTGGGATTCCATTGAAGATTTTCAACCTGGTGTGATCTAGTTCTAAGAATATTAGATTCTAGATGTTTTATAGAAAAATAACTGAAGTAGGAAGATTATTTTGGGGGTAACTCAGAATTCCTAGTAGGGGTGAGGAAAGGAGAAAATAAAGGCAAGTCTTCAGCTTTTAGCTGGATCAAAATGAAGATGCGGTACAATTCACTTCTAGGATAGAATAAATGTGTGTTTGAAGCATCAAGAGTTTTGGAAGGTTTTTTTTGTTGTTGTTGTTTGTTTGTTTTTGTCAAGTTCAATTTGAGATGCCAATGGAACCAAGGGACTATGCCAAAGAGAGGGCTATAAATAAGAATCTACAAGAAATAAGTTTTCCATCTACAAAATCTTATCTAAAACAGGTCAAGTTGTTTCAGCACAAGAATCAGAAACAAAAACCTCTGAGCACAAGGCATCCAAGCACCTATTTCTTATCTTGGCCATAACTAAAGGCCATCGTCTGTTCTACTGTACTAGTTCTATGACCACAGCCCCTGTGCTTTCCCACAAACTTATGAACACTTCCTCAGACTCAGAAAGGACTGGATGTTTGCTTAGCTTTACCACCAGCAAATGACTGAGTCATATTTTCAGGACATCTATTATCCTCTGCTTGTGTGTCTACCTCATGCTTCCAAACCAGAACAGTGGTAATGAGACCTTAGCACCTCCAGTCTGCTCACCTTGCGATAACAACTACATGGAGATCTGACTGGCTATTCTTAATAAACACATTCTTAGCATCACAGGACACTATGTGCCACTATCCCAAATTTCTTGTTGCATAAGATAACTAAGCCTATTTCATATGCAAGTTTCATTATAATCATCAACACCACTATAATTTTATCATAATCATCAACACCACTATGGTGGTGGTTATTTTTATGATTACTATATATTGAAAACTGGTATGTCAGTCATTATTTAAACATTTATTTTATTTCTACCTAAATATATTTGTATACCTGAAATATTCTCAGATAGACTAGACACGGATCTATGTGTGAACAAGCCTATTTTTCTATATTCGTACATGCATATATTCGAGCACAAAGCTAAACAAATACTGTATATACATATATTTATGTTATGCATGTAAACTAACTTGTAGTTAAAATTTTAGCTTAATAATTACATACATGTTAACATGTATATATACTTATATTAGACTAAAATATTGTCATAAATGTTATCTGAATTCATAGTCACTAAGGATGCACAATTTTTCTTTCGATTATTTTCACTCTCTGAAAATAGTGAAGACCCTCGAAAGGTTTAAATGCCCAATCTTTAAATTGAAATGATTCACATTAAAAAAAAAAGAAAAATATCTCAACATATTTACTCAGAATAGGCAGGAAGTTAAGAAATCAAGGGACTATTTTTTATGAATTTTCACTCTGAATTTCACACTATTATTTTACATTTTTTCTAGTTTGTTAATGCCTAATGTAAGTAAGAAAGACCCAGGGAACCATAACATATATCACTAAGAAATGAATCTTAGAGGGGAGGGGAGACAAGATGGCGGACTGAAGCCAGCTTTCAACAAAGGCTCCCGTCCAGAAGGAGAGTTAAGGGACAGGAATTTAGTAAGTATCCTGGTGGACTTGAGCCTCACCAAGAGAGAAGGCTGAAGAACGCACATCAACACCGCTGAGGCAAGTTGTGATCACAAGGACGCAAACAAAAGGTACAAAATCCACCACCAAGCGGACGGGAGTCCCCCTCCCCCATGAGACCAGCTCTGTAGCCCCACAATTGAACAAGTGGGCAGAAATTAAAGCCCCTCCCACTACACTCCACGGGAGAGACCTTCTAAAAACTGGACCTACCTCCCCTACTGGGGTGCCGTGGCGTTCTCCTGCCGGACATAGGGCTGAATAAAACTTTGGGAATCCTTTGCCGGCAACCCTGAATCCCCGGCGCTCCCCTCCCGCCCACTGAGGTCTGGAGGCCTGTCCCCCAGGACTTCGGATCCTTGGGTGATTTCTCAAGGGGAGTGGACAGTCCCCGAGTTGCGACTGGTCAGCATTGACTCTGAGGCGCGCCGAGTGAGGAGAGGGCACCGGGCTGAGGGGGAGTCACGCCTCGCGGCACTTCCCTGCGGTGCAGTGCAGCAACCCTCCCCGGGCATAGGGGACCCAAGACTGAATCAGACTCTGGCCTCCCCGCTGAGAGCTGAGAACCCCTACTCTCACTCGGGGTCTGAGGGCCTATCCCCCAGGAGTTCGGCTCCTTGGGTGATTTCTCGAGGGGAGTGCACAGTGCCTGAGCTGCGTCAGGTCAGCGCTGACTCTGGGACACGTGAGCGAGGAGAGGGCACTCCGCTGAGGGGAAATCAAGCCTTGGCGGCACTTCCCTGCAGTACAGTGCAGGAGCCCTCCCCGGGCACAAGACTGAATAAGACTCTGGCCTCCCTGCTGAGAGCTGAGAGCCCCTACTCTCACTCGGGGTCTGAGGGCCTATCCCTCCGGAGTTCGGCTCCTTGGGTGATTTCTCGAGGGGAGTGCACAGTGCCTGAGCTGCGTCAGGTCAGCGCTGACTCCGGGATACGTGAGCGAGGAGAGGGCACTCTGCTGAGGGAAAATCAAGCCTTGGCGGCACTTCCCTGCGGTGCAGTGCAGGAGCCCTCCCCGGACCGTAGTATTGCGTGAAACTGAATGAAACTCTAGCTTCCCCCCGCCCCACTCCCAATCCGGGTCTGGGGGCCCATCCCCCAAGAGTTCTGATTCTTGGGGGATCTCTTAAGGGGTGTGGACCCAGCACAAACTGCGGCCGCTCAGTGCTGACTCTGGGGCGCGGGACAGAGGAGAAAAGGGTCGCCTGAGTGCCCACACCAGAGCAGCAGTTCCCTGGAGGTAGATCAACAGCCGTTTTTTCTTTAACGGCAGAACGCTCACTTCTGGATATTCTGAGGCCACACCCCCTGTCTCCCTGGGCAACCAGAGGAGGCCACCGGTGACACGGCTCACAAACCCAGAAGCCTCCAGGGCGGGGCCGACCCAGAGAGGTGTTCAGACGCAATTCTCCAGCAGCAAAGACGTTTGAACTCAAAACAGCCCATCTCCTGTAGGCGACGACAGGAACAGAGACAGAACCTCACAAAGTTGTCTGTTCTGTTCTGTTCTGTTAGCAGCATCCATCAGGGACGGGGCTAAGCCTGAGTGAACACCTCCTTCCCATCACCTGCATCAAACACTCAAAGATGTCAGGCCCCATCTCCTCCTGCTAAATAGCGGCAGTCTGCGGGGGCCTGGCAGACTTCCTCGCGATTCAGGCAGGTGCAAACCCCTGGAGTGTCTGTTCACTGCAGGCAACTGGGTTAGCCATCTGCAGAGATACCAGTGACTGGGTCCGACGGAGGGGCAAAGTGGGGAAGGAGACGTCAACCTTCCCAGACTGCTCTGTTTGCGGGGTGGCTCCTCCTGACTCCACGCTGCACTGGGGTGAGCTGTCTCAGAGGAGTCACCAGGCCCCTGTGATCCAGTTCCCAGAGACCTCTTGAACCCTTCCACCTGAGACAAGTGCCGATTGAGACAGTTGATTCGGACCTTTTGAACTGGGCTAATAGACTGAGGACTTTTCAGGTGGTGCCCTGGGTGTGCGATTGTAGGAAGGTTTGATTCTCCTTTTCCAACTGGGGCCAGAGGTGGGCAGGCGGGGTGACTTAATTGCTGATTTTTCCACACAGCTGAGACTTCAAGCCAGAGTAGAAGTTGCAATAGGATCGAACAGAAACCAGCTGAAAACAAGACAGAACCACTTTGCTCCACCACACCAGACAGGGCCCCAGTTTCTCAGCCCACAACACTGTACGGGCCCTCGAAAAAACCCCAGGGGAAAAACCAAAGGGAGTAAACCATGGGGCGGAATCAGCGGAAAAACTCTGGTAACTTGAATAACCAGAATAGATCAACCCCCCCAAGAAAAGATACGGCAGATGTGATTGAAGATCCCATTCATAAACAACTGGCTGAGATGTCAGAAGTCGAATTCAGAATTTGGTTTGCAGACAAGATTAATAAAATGGAATTAGGAATTCGAGGAGAAATTCAAAAACTGTCTCAAGAATTTAACGAATTTAAAGACAAAACCACCAAAGACTTAGACACACTGAAACAAGAACTTACAGCCCTCAAAGATATGAAAAATACAGTAGAATCCCTCAGTAACAGAATGGAGCAAGCAGAAGAAAGGATTTCTGACATTGAAGATAAAGTCTTCGAACGCTCCCAATCTCTCAAAGAGGAAGAGAAATGGAGAGCAAAAACGGATCACTCACTCAGAGAGCTCTCAGATAATTCGAAAAAAAATAACATAAGGGTTATAGGAATTTCGGAGGCTGATGACGTGGCAGCCAAGGGCACAGAGGCCCTTCTACATGAAATTATGAAAGAAAATTTTCCAGACATGCCTAGAGAATCTGAAATTCAGATAGCAGACAGCTTCAGAACCCCAGCACGATTCAACCCCAAAAAGCCATCTCCCAGACATATCATAATTAGCTTCACTAAAGTTAACATGAAAGAGAAGATTCTCAAAGCAGCCCGGCGAAAGAAAACTATAACGTACAAAGGTAAGAATATTAGAATAACTGCAGATCTCTCTGCTGAAACTTTTCAAGCAAGAAGAGGCTGGTCATCAACTTTTAATCTCCTAAAGCAAAAAAACTTTCAACCCAGGATCTTGTATCCAGCTAAACTGAGTTTCATCTATGATGGAGAAATTAAATACTTCAATGACATTCATATGTTGAAAAAATTTGCCATAAGTAAACCAGCTCTTCAGGATGTTCTCAGACCTATCCTCCACAATGACCAACCCAATCCTATACCACAAAAGTAAACTCACTCAGAAACTTCGGATCAAACTCCAACTTCCACACTGGCGAAAGGATTAAAAATGTCCACTGGACCTTTGAAAAACTCGATACCCAAAATTCCACCAGACTTATCCTTACTCTCCATCAATGTGAATGGCTTAAACTGTCCTCTAAAGAGGCATAGGTTAGCTGACTGGATACAAAAACTTAAGCCAGATATTTGTTGCATACAAGAGTCACATCTCAACTTAAAAGACAAATACAGACTCAGGGTGAAAGGATGGTCATCCATATTTCAGGCAAATGGTAATCAGAAAAAAGCAGGTGTTGCAATTTTATTTGCAGATACAGTAGGCTTTAAACCATCAAAAGTAAGGAAGGACAAGAATGGTCACTTCATATTTGTTAAGGGTAATACTCAATATGACGAGATCTCAATTATTAATATCTATGCACCCAACCAGAATGCACCTCAATTTATAAGAGAAACTCTAACAGACATGAGTAACTTGATTTCCTCCAGCTCCATAATCGTTGGAGATTTCAACACTCCCTTGGCAGTGTTGGATCGATCCTCCAGAAAGAAGCTGAGCAAAGAAATCTTAGATTTAAACCTAACCATCCAGTATTTAGATTTAGCAGACATCTACAGAACATTTCATCCCAACAAAACTGAATACACATACTTCTCATCAGCCCACGGAACTTACTCCAAAATTGATCACATTTTAGGTCACAAGTCTAACCTCAGTCAATTTAAAGGAATAGAAATTATTCCATGCATCTTCTCGGACCATCATGGAATAAAACTTGAATTGAGTAACAACAGGAATCTGCATACCCATACAAAAACATGGAAGTTAAATAACCTTATGCTGAATGATAGCTGGGTCAGAGATGAGATTAAGAAAGAAATCACCAATTTTTTGGAACAAAATGACAATGAAGACACAAGCTATCAGAACCTCTGGGACACTGCAAAGGCAGTTCTAAGAGGGAAATTTATAGCACTGCAAGCCTTCCTCAAGAGAACGGAAAGAGAGGAAGTTAACAACTTAATGGGACATCTCACGCAACTGGAAAAGGAAGAACATTCCAACCCCAAACCCAGTAGAACAAAAGAAATAACCAAAATGAGAGCAGAATTAAATGAAATTGAAAACAAAAGAATAATACAACAGATCAATAAATCAAAAAGCTGGTTTTTTGAAAAGGTCAATAAAATAGATAAACCTCTGGCCAACCTAATCAGGAAAAAAAGAGTAAAATCTCTAATATCATCAATCAGAAACAACAAAGACAAAATAACCACAGACTCATCAGAAATCCAAAAAATCCTTAATGAATATTACAAGAAACTTTATTCTCAGAAATATGAAAATCTGAAGGAAATAGACTGATACTTGGAAGCACGCCACCTTCCAAGACTTAACCAGAATCAAGTGGAAATGTTGAACAGACCCATATCAAGTTCAGAAATAGCATCAACTATACAAAACCTCCCTAAAAAGAAAAGCCCGGGACCAGATGGTTTCACGTCAGAATTCTACCAAACCTTTAAAGAGGAATTAGTACCTATATTACTCAACCTGTTCCAAAATGTAGAAAAAGAAGGAAGACTACCCAACACGTTCTATGAAGCAAATATCACCCTGATCCCCAAACCAGGAAAAGACCCAACAAGAAAAGAAAATTATAGACCAATATCACTAATGAATATAGATGCAAAAATATTCAACAAGATCCTAACAAACAGAATCCAGCAACACATCAAACAAATTATACATCATGACCAAGTTGGTTTTATCCCAGGGTCTCAAGGCTGGTTCAATATACGTAAATCTATAAATGTAATTCAGCACATAAACAAATTAAAAAACAAAGACCATATGATTCTCTCAATTGATGCAGAAAAAGCTTTTGATAATATCCAGCATCCCTTCATGATCAGAAAACTCAAGAAAATTGGTCTAGAAGGGACTTTTCTTAAACTGATAGAGGCTATCTACAGCAAACCCACAGCCAATATCATATTGAATGGAGTTAAATTGGAATCATTTCCACTCAGATCAGGAACCAGACAAGGCTGCCCATTGTCTCCATTGCTTTTCAACATTGTAATGGAAGTTTTAGCCACCGCAATTAGGGAAGAAAAGGCGATCAAGGGTATCCATATAGGGTCAGAAGAGATCAAACTCTCGCTCTTCGCAGATGATATGATTGTGTATCTGGAAAACACTAGGGACTCTACTACAAAACTCCTAGAAGTGATCAAGGAATACAGCAGCGTCTCAGGTTACAAAATCAACATTCATAAATCGGTAGCCTTTATATACACCAACAACAGTCAAATTGAAAAAGCAGTTAAGGACTCTATCCCATTCACAGTAGTGCCAAAGAAGATGAAATATTTGGGAATTTACCTAACAAAAGACGTGAAAGATCTCTATAAAGAGAACTATGAAACTCTAAGAAAAGAAATAGCTGAAAATGTTAACAAATGGAAAAACATACCATGCTCATGGCTAGGAAGAATCAACATTATCAAAATGTCCATACTACCCAAAGCAATATATACTTTCAACGCACTCCCTATTAAAGCTCCACTGTCATATTTTAAAGATCTTGAAAAAACATTACTTCGTTTTATATGGAATCAGAAAAAACCTCGAATAGCCAAGACATTACTCAGAAATAAAAACAAAACAGGAGGAATCACACTACCAGACCTCAGACTTTACTACAAATCGATAGTGATCAAAACAGCATGGTATTGGCACAAAAACAGAGAAGTAGATATCTGGAATAGAATAGAGAACCAAGAGATGAATCCAGCTACTTACCGCTATTTGATTTTTGACAAGCCAATTAAAAACATTCAGTGGGGAAAAGATTCCCTATTTAACAAATGGTGCTGGGTGAACTGGCTGGCAACCTGCAGAAGACTGAAATTGGACCCACACCTTTCACCATTAACTAAGATAGACTCTCATTGGATTAAAGATTTAAACTTAAGACATGAAACTATAAAAATACTAGAGGAGAATGCAGGGAAAACCCTTGAAGAAATTGGTCTGGGTGAGTATTTCATGAGGAGAACCCCCCGGGCAATTGAAGCAGCTTCAAAAATACACTACTGGGACTTGATCAAACTAAAAAGCTTCTGCACAGCTAAGAACACAGTAAGCAGAGCAAGCAGACAGCCCTCAGAATGGGAGAAGATATTTGCAGGGTATAACTCTGACAAAGGTTTAATAACCAGAATCCACAGAGAACTCAAACGCATCAGCAAGAAAAAAACAAGGGATCCCATCGCAGGCTGGGCAAGGGATTTGAAGAGAAACTTCTCTGAAGAAGACAGGCGCACGGCCTTCAGACATATGAAAAAATGCTCATCATCTTTAATCATCAGAGAAATGCAAATCAAAACTACTTTGAGATATCATCTAACTCCAATGAGACTAGCCTATATCACAAAATCTCAAGACCAGAGATGTTGGCGTGGATGCGGAGAAAAGGGAACACTTCTGCACTGCTGGTGGGAATGCAAATTAATACATTCCTTTTGGAGGGATATATGGAGAACACTCAGAGATCTAAAAATAGATCTGCCATTCAATCCTGTAATTCCTCTGCTGGGCATATACCCAGAAGACCAAAAATCACAACATAACAAAGATATTTGTACCAGAATGTTTATTGCAGCCCAATTCATAATTGCTAAGTCATGGAAAAAGCCGAAGTGCCCATCGATCCACGAATGGATTAATAAATTGTGGTATATGTATACCATGGAATACTATGCAGCCTTAAAGAAAGATGGAGACTTTACCTCTTTCATGTTTACATGGATGGAGCTGGAACATATTCTTCTTAGTAAAGTATCCCAAGAATGGAAGAAAAAATACCCAATGTACACAGCCCTACTATGAAACTAATTTGGGACTCTCACATGAAAGCTATAACCCAGCTACAACTTAACAATAGGGGGAAGTGGGAAAGGGGGGGGTGGGTAGAGGGAGGGGAATCGGTGGGATCACACCTGTGGTGCATATTACAGGGGTATTTGCGAAACTTGGTAAATGTAGAATATAAATGTTTTGGCACAGTAACTGAGATAACGCCGGAAAGGCTATGTTAACCATTGGGATAAAAATGTGTCAAATGGTTTATGAAGTGAGTGTATGATGCCCCATAATCATATCATTGTATACACTTATGATTTAATAAAAAAATGAAGAAAAAAAAAATGAAAAAAAAAAAAAAAAAGAAATGAATCTTAGAGATAGAGGAGAACTACTACTTTGAGATAGGGGAGAACATATAATTACATGGGTTGCTATTAATTTTAATGTTAATAACAGTTTATTTAATAGATGAAAGATGCCTGAAAATAACATCTGAGTGCTTTTTTTCTTTTTGTTTCATGTAAATCTGAGAGAAAATCCCTATTAGATTAGGAAAATTCATAAGGTAGGTGTATTATTCAGGATTCCCCAGAACAAGAGCTAATAAGTCAATTCCTCATGATAAATTTTTTTCTAAAAAAAGAATTCTTTATAAGAAATTTCTTTTCAAAAAAATAAAGATTTATTATAAGGAATTGGCTGCCATTATGGATACTAACAAATCCCAAGGTCTATAAAGTGAGTTGGCAAGCTGGAGACTCTGAACAGCCAGTGATGTAATTCCTGTCCAAAAGCCGGCGGGCTGCAGCCCAGGAAGAGCTGATGTTTTGGTTTAAATTTCAAGGCAGAAAAAAGTCAATCCCAGTTTAGAAGCAGGAATTAGATAGGAAGAATATTCTCTCACCCACAGAGGGTCAGCCTTTTTGTTCTATTTAAGCCTT
Organism: Nycticebus coucang; assembly: GCF_027406575.1. NCBI lineage: Eukaryota > Metazoa > Chordata > Mammalia > Primates > Lorisidae > Nycticebus > Nycticebus coucang. The sequence continues at coordinate 97,996,563 of NC_069790.1, forward strand.
CAAGTGACTGGATGAGGTCCGCCAAGTTAGGTAAGGCAATCTGCTTTACTGAGTCTACTGACTTACATGTAAATCTCATCCTAAAACACCCTCATGGAAATATCCATGGGCATGTTGTAGCCCAGTCAAACTGACACACACATTGATCCTTATGGTAGGTCAACATTTTCTTAAGATGCAAGATTCTTTGCCTTCACTAAAATTTCATACTAAATAAAAAAAATGAACATAACTAGAAACAGCAACAGCCACAGAGAGTATAAGCTACTTTAAGTCTGGTTACAAAGGCTTAATGTGAGGTCTCCACATCTTATTTCCAATGGCCCCCATTATATAATATTCTTAATCCATGTTCAATGTCTGTCACTTCTCCACATCTTTTGCAGAAGTTGCAAAATTCTCACTAAGGGCCTGGTCCTTTTTTCCTCCTCCCTACTTAACCACCCTACTGTTTCTCTCTCTTCATGAAAGTCCACTTTTTACATAATTGCTACACATGTGGCCTCAAAACATTGCTATCATCACAACTCTCCCCTGCTTAAGACCTACAATTGCTCAGAAACACCAAGTCAGATTAATTTTACATTCATTTCTACAAGGTCTATGCCCCTTATTGTATATTAACCTTTTTTTTTACATGTTTAACAAGTGATTTATTTATTTTTTTCTTTCTTTTTTTATTAAATCATAGCTGTGTACATCAATATGATCATGGGGCACCATACACTTGGTTCATAGACCATTTGACACATTTTCATCACATTAGTTGACATAGCCCTCCTGGCATTTTCTTAGTTACTTTGCTAAGACATTTACATTCCACATTTACCAAGCCTCACACATACCCTTGTAAGATGCACCACAGGTGTGATCCTTTTTTAAAATTAAAAAGTTAAAGTCCCTATACTGAATTTCAAAATGTCAAAGAGTTGCCACAGCTGTAAGCCAACCAGAAATAAGATGAGTGCTATGGGCACATAGGGTATTCATTTAAACAAATTGTGTCTCTTCCACAGAGTGTGCATGGGGGTGAAGAGTGCATAGTATCAGGGAATGTTTCACTTAAGTGGTATTTCTTTTATTCATCAAAAATGTATTTAGTTTCTCTTATACTCTTGGTCTATGCTAGGCATTAAGGTTTCAAAATATTAAAGACCCAGCAGCCCAGTGAAAAATAATAGAGTGTGAATAAATAAAGCTACTCATGTATGGTCAAATGATATTCAACAGGGTACCAAAAACACACAATGAAGAAATAAAAAAGTCCTCGGGCGGCGCCTGTGGCTCAGTCGGTAAGGCGCCGGCCCCATATACCGAGGGTGGCGGGTTCAAGCCCGGCCCCGGCCAAACTGCAACCAAAAAATAGCAGGGCGTTGTGGCAGGCGCCTGTAGTCCCAGCTACTCGGGAGGCTGAGGCAAGAGAATCGCTTAAGCCCAGGAGTTGGAGGTTGCTGTGAGCTGTGTGAGGCCACGGCACTCTACCGAGGGCTATAAAGTGAGACTCTGTCTCTACAAAAAAAAAAAAAAAAAAAAAAAAAAAAGAAATAAAAAAGTCCTTTATAAATGAGGTTGTAAAAGTAATATCTGCATGAAAAAGAACTATATATCGACAAAGAACACAAATCAGCAAAAAAAAAAAAAAAATTACACAAAAAATGTACAAAAGACTTGAAGAGAAGTTTTTCCAAAGAAAATAGAGAAATAGCCTACAAATATGGAAAAATGCTCAACATAACTATCAGGGAAATGCAAATTCAAAATACAATGAGCTACCACTTTACCCATAGCAGAATGGCCATTACTAGAAGGTCAAGAGACAATAGATTCTGGCATGGATGCAGAGAGAAAGCAAGGTTTATACACCATATAAGCAAATTAGTACAACCTCTATAGAAAACAGTAGGGAGATTTCTCAATAAATAAATGCAGATCTACATTTGGAAATTCCACTTCCACTGCTCGATATCTACCAAAAGGGAAAAAGTCTTTTATCCAAAAGATACCTTCAGTAGATTGTTTATTGCAAAGATTTGGCATCTACCCAAGTGCTGATCAACTCAAAAGTGGATAAAGAAGATGTGTGTGTGTGTGTGTGTGTTTATACACATACCATGGAACACTACTTGGCCATAAAAATGAATGGAATAATGTCATTTGCAGCAACTTAGATGGCACTGGAGACCATTATCCTAAGTGAAGCCTCTAAGGAATGGAAAACCAAACAATGTATGTTCTCATTAATCAGTCTAAGCTAAATGCTGGGGACATATGGGCACAAAGAGATATAAAAATCATTGGAAATCAAGAAGGGAGCAGGTGATAGGAGAGATATGTAATAGAAACTTATCTACGAGATACAATGGACATTATTCTGGTGATGGCACACCAAAAGCCTTGACTTAAGCATTATACAAGGTATTCATGTAACAAAAATATTTGTACTCCATTAAAATTTTGAAATAAATAAAAGATGAAGAATAAGTGTTGGCGAAAATGTGGAGAAGGGCTAACCCTTGTGCACAGTTGGTGGAAATGAAAAGTGTTACAATCACATGGAAAATAGCATGAAGGTTCCTCAAAAAATTAAAAACAGAACTACCATATTATCCAATTATCCCACTTCTATGTATATCCAAAGGAAATAAAATCACTATATTGAAGAGATACCTGTATTCTCATAGTCATTGCAGAATTATTCACAATATCCAAGATACAGAATAAAGCTAAGTATCAATGAGTGACTAAAGAAAGAGAATGTGTCATACACACACACAGAGTAAAATGCCATTCAGACTTAAGATTGACTCTACTTGTCATGAAATATTTCTCTATTGCATATTATGCTGTTTTATAGCATTATACCCACAGTAGGATTTCTTTCAAAACTGGAGTCAATCTTCCCAACTCCTGTCACTGCCTTATTCACCAAGTTGATGTAATATTCTAAAGCCTTTGCTGTTATTGCAATAATATTCATAGCATCTTCACGAGCAGTAAGTTCTATCTCAAGAAACCAGTTTCCTTGCTCATTCTGAAGAAACAATTGTTCATCATTTAAAGTTTCACCAGGATAATGAATCCTTTCTAGAAGATTTTCAATTTACTTTGCCCAATTCCACTAGAAGAATCATTATCCATGGCAGGCATAACCTTAAAATTGCATTTATTAAATAATAAGATTGTAAAGTTAACATTACTCCTTGATCCATAGGCTGCATAATGGATGTTGCGTTAGTTGTCATAAAAATAAAGTTGTTCTCTTTGTACATCTCCATCAGAGCCCTTGGGTGACCAGATTAATTGTCAGTGAGAAGTAATGTTTCGAAAGGAATCTTTTTTCCTGAGCAGTGGGTCTCAACAACAGGCTTGAAATATTCAGTAAACCATGCCATAAACAGATGTTGTATCATCTAGATGTTGGTGTTCCACTTATATAGCACAAGCAAAGTAGATTTAGCATACATCTCAAGAGTCGAAGATTTTCAGAATGACACATGAGCATCAACTTTAACATAAAAATCACAGCTTCATTAGCCTTTCACATGCTAGTCCTTTGAAAATTTGAAACCAGGCATTTACATTTCCTCTATAGCATCTTCCAGTAGAAGGCTGTTTTGACTGCATTACACATTTCTTGTTTAGTGCAGCCATCTTCAGTGGCTTATCTTTACGAGCTCTTCTCTATAAGCCACTGCAACTTCTACACCAGCACTTGTTGCTTCACTTTGCACCTGTATATTTTGGAGATGGCTTTTTTTCTTAAACCTCATGAATCAACTTCTGCTATTTTGAAACTTTTCTTCTGTAGCTTCTTCATTTCTCTCAGCTTCACATAACTGAAAAGAATTAGGGCCTTGATCTGGACCAGACTTTGGCTCAAGGGAATGTTGGGGCTGGTGTGATATTCTGTCCAGATCAGTACAACCTTCTCCATATCAGCAATAGGCTCTTTCTTATCATTCATGTGTTCATTGGAAAAGTGCTTTATTAATAATTTTCTTCAAGAACTTTTCATTTGCATTTATAACTTGGCTAATTATCTGGCACAAGAGGCTTAGCTTTGGGGCTATCTTGACTTTCAACATGCTTTTCTCACTAAGCTTAATGATTTGTAACTTTTGATTTAAAGTGAGAGATATGTGACTCTTTCTTCCACTTGAGGCTCATTGTAAGGCTATTAATTTGCCTAATGAAGCTATTGTATCTCAGGGAAGTAGGGAGGTCTGAGGGGAAAGAGAGATAGGGGAACAGAACATCAATGAAATAGAACACATATCACATTTATTTATTAAGTCTTCTGTCTGGTATCAGTACACTTCACGGCACCACAAAACAATTACAATAGCAACATTAAAGGTCATTGATTACAGATCACCATAACAGACATAAAAATAACAAAAAAGTTTGAAATATTGTAAAAGTTACCAAAATAAGACACAGAGACAAAAATTGAACACATTATATAAAAATGGCACTTACAGAATTGCGCAACTCAAGAGTCACCACAGACTTTCAATTTGTATAAGAAATGCACATTTTAAATACACAATAAAGCATGCATGCTTGAAAAATCAAAAAACTTTGAACTTCTAAATGTAGAGTATTGAATGATGTTTGCAAATATTAGTGGGTAGAATACATGGGCAGGTGTTAGTGAAGAGGTACCAATTTTCCTAGGGATCTAGTGTGCAGCATAAGTGGTGATGGATTTGTTAATCAATTTGACTGTGGCAATCATTACACAATGAATGTGTGTATCCAATCATCACATTGTATATCTTAAATATATTAAATCTTTATTTGTTAATTAAATATTTTTAAAAAGTAAATGTACAGCCCCTAATATTATGGAACTCAAAAACTAGTGGAAGGTAACTCAAAAATGACAGTATCCACTTACAGACTTACTTTGTGCCAGGCATTATGCTCAGCATTTTATATATTTAAGTATTTAATTTTAACAATCATCCTATCAAGTAGGTTCTCTTATGATTTCCATTTCACACACGAACAAAACCTAAGGAAAGAAAAGTTGAACAATTTGCTCAAAGTCACTCGCTAAGTAATGGAAGCTGACTTTGAACTTGACAGTCTGGCTCCAAAGCTGTTTCTTTTAACCACGAAATTCTACTGCAAATTGTACTTTAAAAAGGCTGCCCGGAAGTGTATGGGAGCAAATATGAAGTGCATCAGACAGAGTGACTTCATGGAAAAGAGAACTCCCTCTTTCTTAGGCATGGCTGATCCTTGAAAGATGTTAAAGCTATAGATGCTGACGCCTGTGCAGTCACAAACCCACATATAACTTCTGATTTTTTCCTAAAAACGTAACTACTAATAGGCTGTTTATCAGCAGACTTACTGATAATGTAGTCAATTAACACATATTTCACATATGTATCATATACTGTATTCTTAAAATAAGCTATGGAGAAGAACATATCATTATGAAAATCATAAGGAAAAGAAAATACATTTACAATATTGTACTGTATTTAACAATACCCTGAGTTTGTGTTGCCTGTGGCAAGATGAATCATCTGTCTGAAATGGCAGGCAACAGCAACTGTAGACCTCAATCTACAGTTCTTACGAAGTAATTCAGCTTTTTTATTTTATAATGTCATGACTTTGCTTCTTCAGAGTGCTTCCAGCCTCACTATTCATGCTTTATAGGGGTCCCATGGTGTTCAAGGTATGTTGTATTGCACTAAACATAATGAAAAACATACAAGTACTGCGAGAGATCTCTTTTACTGCAACATGCAACTTACTAGAGAAACAAACGGCTGGCATGAAGATGATTAGCATCATAGCCTTTTAAGCAGGTACTCTCAACACTTGAGTTCATTGCAACAGGAACGGAAATAACTATGAAATTATTAGAGTACTAGGAAATGTACTATAAATAATGCTAGGGAGTCATGATTTATACATCTTTACATTTGTATATTTTTCTCTTGACTGAGAACAGCACCATGTTCAATTGTTTCTGTAACTGTGAAAATGTTGACAATAGTTTCCTGTACATTTTATGGTAGTATATTATAAAATAGACTAGTATCTACATACATGTTATATATTCGTATATACCTTTTTTCTTAATTTTTAAAATATTCCTAAGCTACATGGTTTGTGAGTTTTTCGAATTGTCACAAACTTCAGATAAATTCAATATGCTTATTGAAAACATCTACATATAGGTGGACTCATACAGCATAAACCCGTCATGCTCAAGGGTCCATTGTATCTGCTTATCTCCATCCTTAGCTCTCCAACACTGATTTTCAAATATAACCAGGCTGGGCTCCTATACACATTCTTATATTTAAAATTTTGTTTTCTCAAACCAAGCTGCCCCATTTCTTCTTTTTGCAAATACTCTTTCTATTCCCTACAACGATTTTTCTTTTGCATTCCAATTCCAACCAACCAATACCAATTTTCTCTTTTCTGCCCATCTTTATAACCATTATATTATATTATATTAATTATATTATATTAACTGAGCATATATTTTCATAGTTGGTTACAGCTCAATTCTGTACTCCAATTTTTTCACATGCATAAATCCTTCACCCAGAACAGATTCTATATCACCTGGTCATAAGTATATTTGCATCCTCAAAACATATACGCAGTAGGTACTTAATAATTTATTTTATATAATTCAATTGGATTAAGGAGCATTTAAATTCAGGTGTGAAAACTGAATGATCGTTTCCTCTCTAAACGGCCAGCCTGGTTTCTTTTTCAAAATGGTTTTTCATTTCCCTTACATACAGTCAGGGCCTTAGACTCCTGACTTTGCAGTCTAATTGGCCTAATTTAAAAATCATGTTGGCAGCAACAATTTCTATAACTATCTGGAGTTACGAAGGAAGTAGTTATCCGGAGAAGTATATTTGACAGCTAAGTTATTTCTCTCCAGAAATGCACTGAAATTTAGAATGGGATCGGTTAGGCTTGTAATATCTACCATTTTTCTGTAATAACCCTTTGCTCCTCTATGGCATTTGCCTAAGTCATTCTCCCAAGACCCCAAAGGTGGGTGCTTCTAGAAAGTGTGACTTCATGATGCATCGCCTGCCAAACATTTCAGTGATGTTTTCCTAAATGCCCGTAGGTTGCTTTTCTCACCCGCAAGGACCCTTCTGTTGCACTCCCGCCTTTGTCTAAAACTTCTACTATATTATCTATTAATGCATCTGTGCCTGTACACAGAACCATCAAGAGCTAAGAACTTTAATTTCCCTGAGGATGTTTTGAAGAATCCCTGTAACGAATATCAAGAATTTTTGAGAATGTTTTTAGGCAGAAGATAAAGTATCAACAAGGAGAAAGAGATTGAGGAAAAGGGAGCAATTGAGAGACAAAAACATTAGAGAAAAGAGGAAAGATTATGAACGTAAGTAAAGCGGTTGTTCTCTAAAAGAAGCCAGTGAGCTCTTCCTCCAGCAAGAAGAGAAATAATAACCAGGCCAAAGGAACAGAAAGAGGATAATGTTTCTCAAATTTTTTGGAGATAGATAAAGATGGTGATCAAGAGCCTAAAACTGTCTTTAAAGACATAGGGAATAAGATCATTTTCTTGACAGAGCAGCAGATTTTGAAAACAACATGAGATTATCTTCATGAGAAATGTATTTGGGCATTTATAAGAAGGTCATAATTGTAGTGAGAGTCTAAGTGAAAGAGGCTGGCACTACTTTATAATAGCACTGGCACTGGAACTCTTGGCCCTCGGGCAATTCTGGACAGAGAAGAGATAAAAAGCATGGGCAACGGGGCTCATCTTAAAGGCAAATAATTCTAGAGGACTGGAGATGGAAATAATTGGTGTAACTAAGAGGCCCAGGTTTAAAGGTTGGAGAGTCCAACAGGCAGCACCTGTGGCTTGTTCATGACATTTGCATGAGCTGTCTAGAAAAATGAGTGATGGCAGTGACAGGGCCCAGCAGACACAGCCTTTGGTCTGGGACATACAACTACAGAAAAGTTTCTCCAAAAAAAGAAAAATAGAAAAAATATTGCATGTCAATAACTTTGCTTTCTCTACATACAATTTTAAGGAGTTATATCTCTTAGTATAACCTATGTTTCTACTCCAAAGGATTGTGGTATCTAAAAAATACATACTACTCAACATTGTATATTACCAATTAACAAATTTGGAAATAAAAATCAAAAACACAATTGTCTAATCAAAATTAAAACAGCTTAACCATTTTTAATTAACATCTAACTAATTTTTTTAACATCTAATTTTATGAAAAAATATTTACGTAGAAATCATACTGAGAATATAAATTTTAAGATTATCTATACTTATTTGCCTATTTCTATAAGTAAACCTTTCACACCTATATAGTTAAATAGTGTAAATAATGTAAATGGTGATGCCTTTCATAACTGCAGTGTTTTTTTCTCTTTTCATTTGATCAGTTGTCCAGAGGGAAGGCTAAGCTTACTCCAGATTAAGAGGTTTAAAAATGCATTGCTTAATGGCCGAGAGTGTTTATACCTGCCAATTTCAGGCTCAAGTTATGGAGCAGGGGAAAATCTTTGATTCACAGAAGTTTATATTTTTGATTCAGAAGTTCCTCAGACTGGGTTGAGTCAGAGTTATAAGAATTTGCAGTGATGGGCTTTGACTATATGCTAATGGGTTGCTTTTCTGTATTAAGGTAAAGAACAGGATTAACCAGGATAGCATCCACTGGCTACTTTGCAAAGGCCTGGTGGCCAAGTGAGAGTAGAGGCAGATGTAACCAGATGTAAGCTTTACTTTCCATTTGCTTTCATCTTTAGTCCTCTAGAATTATTTGCCTCTGGGATCAGTTCCATTGCCCATACTTTCTATCTCTTCCCTGTCCAGAATTGCCTGAGGCCCACCGAGTTACAGTGACACATCATACTAGTGAATTTAGGCCAGCTACTTTCATTAGGGATCACAACACAATAATGACCTTCTTAAAGGTGCCCAAAATACGATTTCTCAAAAGGAGGCCCCCAGTCTTTTGCATAATCTATTGCACTTCCCAAACAAACAACCCTACTCGCTACTTCTTTAAGGGAAAAATTCAGGCTCTGTACAGTCATCTTTTATATAGTTAGCTTTATCCTTCACAAAAATTTGAATGTATTATATAATCAATATTGTACATCGTAAGAGAATAGAAATTCTGAGGTTTTGGAATAAAAAATATGAGAGTTCAATGCCTAGATTAGCTACTTAAGAGGCAAGAGGTTTTAGAAAAGTTATTTAACCTCTGTGAACTCCAAATCTTTCACCCATAAAGTGTAATTATCTTTTACAAGGTTAGCGTAAAGAATAAATTAATAAATGAGATGATATATGAAAAGTATTTTACATAATTCTTGGCTCACAACAAATTGCTACCGTGTGCATCCTTCATCTTAAGAAGAAATACAGAGGGATTTTTTTATTTTTTTGAGACAGAGTCTCAAGCTGTCATCCTGGATACAGTGCCCTGGTGTCATAGCTCACAGCAACCTTCAACACTTGAGCTCAAGAGATCCTCTTGCCTCAGTTTTTCTATTTTTAGCAGAGACAGGGCCTTGCTTTGGCTCAGGCTGGTCTTGAACTCATGAGCTCAAGCAATCCATCCACGTCAGCCTCCCAGAGTGCTAGAATTATAGGCATGAGCCACTATGCCTGGCCTAAAAGGGATATTTTGAAAGTAAGTGTTTAATATGCACATATATTTCATTTTCTAAACAGTATTAAGTGGCCAGAGTGAAATGTTTATTCAATAAAGTATTCATCACTGTGAAGTTTTTAAACCCATAGGAATTCTGCTCATCCAAATACCAGTAACTGGGGAGGTAGGGTTCAGGCATTGTACTAAAAGGAGTCATAAAGTAGGTTGTGAATGGTTTGGTCAAGCTTCAGTCCATTCCCATGAAAGTATGCTATTGTAGTCTATGACAGTCAACATGTGTGAAAAATGACAGTCACGGGCCTTGGAACCACTAAGATACTTTACAGAGGGATATTATTGGAAAGCTCTATGATAGCTAAAGTTTACCTAGGGCTGTGATCCACTATAGTTCTTAGCTGAGCAATCTTTCTCTGAAAAAAAAAAAAAAAAAAAAAAAAAAATGCCGTGCAATTCACCAGGCCTCCAGGGAGTTAGGAAATTACAAATAGAGACTCAAGGAGTGGGTGGATTTTTTTTTCTTCAAAGCAGCAGCTGTTAGGATAAAAGGCAATTTTGAGTCTTAAAAAAAAAAATCAAGAAATACATGTACAAGGTGTTTACTGATTTCTATAGCAAGTTCTATTTTTTACTCTTCTCTAACTTCTTCTAATTCCAACGTTATATATTTCTTAAAGCAAAGTCATAGCTTTGACAAGTGTCCCTAATTCCTATGTCCTAAGCAAAGGCAGAGACATATGTGTGTATGTGAATTATAAACATACGCTTTCTCACTTCTCTTCCGTTTCCCCGTTTCCCTCCCTTCCTGCCTTTCCTCTCTCTTCCTTTCCTTCCTTCATTAAATACATTTAACTCATTTGGTCCCCACAAGATACCTCTTAAATTATTAGAGAAGTCATCATTCTTCTCACAGATAACCTTCCTTACACGTGTACAATATGTGAATACAAAAAGGTAACATTTGATTTTTAATCCAAACCGTTGCTGCAGTTCATTGGAAAGGGATCATCCAGACAGGTTAACTAAATGATTTCTAAGACCCCCTAGACACTGCCTTTACAATGCTAAGGTTTCTTAATTTTAACTCTAAGAAATACACTGATAAAATATAAAAAATGTTAGTATTTATACATAAATTATGAAAACTATACTGGCTCTCTTATCCAAAACGGTATTGAATGTATTATATTTAATCCAAATATATAAATTATTACATTTAATATATTATATTAAATACAGTTTTGGATTTGAACAAAGGTATGTCTTTATAATTCTGGCTTTCATCTTTTTTTTTTTTTTTTTTTTGTGGTTTTTGGCCGGGGCTGGATTTGAACCCGCCACCTCCGGCATATGGGACCGGCGCCCTACTCCTTGAGCCATAGGCGCCGCCACTGGCTTTAATTTTACAAGGAGGAAAATGAGCAAAAAGAAAACATTCCTTGAATGGGGATAGAATTTTCATTGGCATCTCTAAGAAGAGTTTTGGGACTCAGAGCTCTCACACAGCTTTTGAGGAAAGCGCTTTGATTGTTTATCTTACTGTCTTCCATCAGTTTTTCCCTCTAGCAAACACAGGGATGAAAGGTCGATGTGCTGGTCATTCTACTGTCATCACAACATAAAATGTTTTCTGTTCTCTTGAGCTGCCACCCCATCAGCACTAACAGCTTCACCCCACACCCCAAGGGTATACAGGATCTACCTACCTTTAAAATGTGTGAACCAAATTATATCTGCAGTGATTTTTTTGTTTTATCCTTTGATTTGTCACTATTTCTTCACAATGTCAAAAACCTCAGACCCTGGCTTGAATGGTGATCAAACTCAAAGGCACACAATTTTGGATCTGATCCTGAATCTACACAATAAAAAATCTATTCAATTCAGACTCAAATCCTGCACTTTGTCTTACAATAGTGAAGTCCAGCCCATCACTAAAGCACTACTTTCTCCTGTAAGCTTTTTAAAGAATGAACATAATGAGGTTATAAAGAAAGGAAGTATTCCTTTTACCAGTTGTACTATAATACAGGCATCTGAAGAAAAATATCCTCCGACCCCTTCAAAGATTAAACCCTTGCTTTTTCTTGTTGTCATTGTCTAGAACATTTATTTTTAAATTCATCTTTGGAACTGACTTCAAAGACAGTTTCAGATTTTTATCAGAGGAGCAACATCACCAGTTTATTTTCACAGGACATTCAATTTGCCTAATATATTTTCTTCCTCTCATTTTCTCTCTTTATCTCTGTGTGTTTAGACTTGACCTCTGCTGCACTCCTTTGCGTATTGATTCACTTTTATTTAACAAACATTCATTGAAAGCTAAGCTCTGTCTGTGAACAGGACTTCCCTACATCTGTGCCAAATTGTACTGTCAAAAACTTCCTCTATTTCTCTCTATCCCACTCTCCTACTAACACTGCAAATGGAGACTCTTTTCTTTTCTAACCCTAATCCTCCTCACTTCTGTGCTGTTATGATTTTTTTTCCATAGTTGTTGCTATTTGCTTTTTTGAAGATTGGGCTAGAATCAGACCTCTTAACCCTAGAATTTGAAAGACAGAGTTGTACCAGTGAGCACCTTAAGGGAAACATATCGGGAGGTGATTAATTGACACATGTGTGTTTAACAAAATTAGGACCCTGGCTGGGTAACATAAATCATCAGAAGATATGTACCATCAAATTTGCATTTAAGACATACGTGTATTTCCCTAACTTCACTCCTAAGCACCATGTTTTCTTATCTTATTTCTGTCTGGACCACGACCTGGATGCCCCTTGGGAAACTCAACCCACACTCCCCAAACCACATGCATTTTCTCTCTACAGACATGCACGTCCTCTCATCTTTATTTTAATTAACATTCCCACCACCTAAAAACAAAAAATGAGTTATATGAGATTCTATTGAGTTTCTCCTTCCATCTAATCAAGTATTACCAAATATCATAGAATCCCAACATCATCCTTGAATCAGCCTTGGATTCTACCTCCCAAACACAGCCCTCATCATCACCCACTGGGTGTCTGTCCTACCTATTCCAGGATTGGAGAGAGATAATCCTGGAAGTAGGAAGATGATTGTTTTAGAAGACAAAGTATTCATCTCACTCCATAGCCTGAAATGTCTTTGTTGTTTCCTACAGCCTTCAAGGTAACTATCAAACTTTTTCTATTACTTACATTTTGATCTCAGCTAATTCTAACCCTGACTAAATTAGCCAAGCACAAACAAGAATGCACCCATGAGAACATCTCTCTCTTTTCTTCTCTCTGTTTTGAGCAGTTTTCTTATGTATTAAAATAATAATCTGTGATTCATCTCTATCACCGTGCTCTCACTCTGTAATTTTTTTCTCTTATTATAAAGTAAACTTTATAATCTTTAAGATCAGGACCAATCACCCAATTTTTGGTACAATGCTTGGTGTAGACAGAATAATGTCTTCTTCAAAGATGTCCAGGTCCTAATTATCAGAATCTGTGAATATGTTGTGTCACATAGTAAAAAGGAATTAAGGTATCACATAGAATTAAGGTTGTAATCAGTTGATAAGTATATCTCAGATTATCTGGGCCCAATGTAATCACAGGGTCAATGTAATCAGTTGATAAGTATATCTCAGATTATCTGAGCCCAATGTAATCACAGGGTCATCCATTATTGCTTACTTTGAAGACTAAGGAAGAGGGCCTTGAGCCAAATGGTGTCTAAGCATTGGAAAAGGCAAAGAGACATATTTTTCCCAGTGTCTCTAAAAAGTAATGAATCCCTGCTGACACCAGAGAGACCCACTTTGAACTTCTAACCTTAGGAACAATGAGATAGATAGTGATTTGTTACAGAAGGCAAAGAAAATACAGTGTTCATTTGATTATCCCATTGTTCCAAAAACTGTATGTGTCTCTCAATATACATACATATATTTATTTATTTATTTATTTATATCACTACACATAGCTATTACACATACCTATAGGAGCAACAGTCTCTTTAACTTGGGTAATTTTGCTAATTTCTAGTTACACATAAGGCATCACACATTCAATATATGATACGTAGATACAATATTCAGGGTGGAAATGCTTATAAATAAAATTTCCAATGTTTTTTAAAGTTGTAAGTAGATAGCCATGTGGCAAGGGTAACAGAGAACAGAGCATGCAAAGAAAGAATGACGACACGAAAACAGGTCACATGTGATCTTCCCAGTCACTTTTTTTTTTTTGCAGTTTTTGGTCGGAGCTGGGTTTGAACCTGCCATTAGGCATATGGGGTGCCGCCCTCATTTCAATTCTTAACCAGCAAATTCATCACAGACCTGAGGCCCGGGCCAGTGCAGTTATGCTGAAAACTACAGTCTGCAGAGGACTTTGAGCACGTCTCGGTGAGAAGTGAGAATGCAAATGTCAGGGAGATTTTAAGAGAATTTTGTAATTAACTATATCTTGGTTGAATCACATACGGCAATTACTTTTTCCTGGCATCTAACTACGTTCAGCCATTACAAACTGTGGGTGAAAAGTAAGAACACTGAAGACTTTGGGTCAGGATATAAAAGACATGTGATCAGAAATAACAGAAAGGAAAAACACCAGAAACTGTTAATTTTACTAATGGCAGTGCTGTGTCTAAGATGTCACCCCAGGCCTCCAGGAGGTTATATTTACATAGAGTTTGAATGTTTAAGTAAGAGTCTATGTGAGGTGATTAAGTGAATATATTTTAGTATTTTCTCTGCCAGGGGATATCTTCCTTCACCAGAGTCCCATTCTCCAGGGTTAGAGGAAAGAAGCCAACCCAGCTACCAGTGAGCCTTCTTTTTAATAAGATACGTAAGTCCAGCACATTTTTCACCAAACTGTAATGTATCTCTTTTCCTCCTGGGAAAGCAGCTACATTTCCCAGTATCCCTTGTAGTTAGATGCACTATGACTGAATTTTGCCAATGAAATGGAGAAAGTATATCATGACACTTCTAAGTCTGGCTCCAAGAACGGCTTCCTGCTGAATTTCCCGTACTGTCTCTCTTCACCCACTTACTCGCCAGGTGCAAAGATCCAGAAGGGAACATTGAGGTCTTAGAGGATGGCACAAAGTCATTATGTGAAAGGAACTTGAGTCCTTGAATGACTGTGCGGCACAAAATCCCCTCTCTCAGCCTCACTAATCTAGAACTATGGCATTTGTTAAAAAATAAACCTGTCTGGCCAGGTCTGGGGGATCATGCCTGTAATCCTAGCCCTCTGAGAGGTTAGAGAGCAGCCTGAGCAAGACTGAGATCTCTTCTCTACTAAAACTAGAAAAAGAACTACCTGAGCATCCTGGCAAGGGTCTGTAGTCCCTGCTACTCAGGAGGCTGAGGCAAGAGGATTGCCTTGAGTCCAAGAGACTAAAGTTGCTGTGAGCTACGATGAGGCCACAGCACTCTACCCAGGGTGACAGAGATTCTGTATCAAAAAAAAAAAAAAAAAAATATATATATATATATATATGCATATATATATCAAAATCAACCTTTCTGTCAATGCACTGAGATTTTGACATTCTTATAATACAACAATGATTTTCCTGACAAATGTGTGGTTATTTTAAGGATGCTTCATGGTGATCCACTTATGTTGTCTCCTTTATGGTTGTAAAAATGTACAACTTGAAAACATTTTTGTTTAAAGCACACTTTAAAATATGCACCCGACAAGTGATAACAGAAAATATGTAAAATAAACTTCATTTTAGAAATAAAAAAGATTCGGGGATTTTGATTGTTTTAGTAAGTCTTCCATTATCATCATCAAAACTAACAGCATTTTTAAAAAATGTGGTCAGCTCTCAGTGAAGGGTGCAGTGTAGCGGGTACATGGCACACCTTCTGAGTGAAGGGCTCAACCACAAGGTGGACCTTACCCAATAAATGCAAATAATGTAACCTAATTGTTTGTACCCATAGTTAATCTGAAATTTTTAAAAAGAAGTGAAAATATCATTGGTGTGGAGATGATAAGGGATGAAATAAACAGGATATTTAAAGTCACTTGAATGGATACACCTTCTTATCTGTAGCTGGAAACAGTACCTAAGCACCTGGCGTGTCAAGCTTTACAGTCTGTGGATTCTCTCAGATAAAGTCCATGCTGTGAAAAAGAATTGCAAGGACATGACAGGAACAGATGTTTGCTCAAGATGACTGGACATGTTTGTAAAAGCATCAAAGTGTACAATCTACAAGTCATCAACAGGCAGGTAGTTTGTGGCCAGCCTTCAGATTTGCATGTTCACACAAAGTTGGCAACTTAAGGGGTAATCCCATTATGTTCATTAGTAGAGCAAAGTTATCTGCTCTCCATGACACCTTTAACTTAAATTGTCAGTAATCAATGAATATAAATAAACAGGTATGATACAGGCATATTTCAATCCGGGGCATTCCTCTTCACAATTTGGGGCACAAAATTCGCTCCCGAGTCAGGCCACAGATTGTGATGCTCAGGACCTCATGACTAGCAGCTGGAGGCCCCGTCTATCCCTTCCAAGATTTACACCTCCCAGGTTAAAGTTCTGCCCTGTCTATATTGCTTAACAGTAAAGCTGGGAGTGGGGCCCATACAGGAGAATCCAGTCTGGTCCACTTCTAGCCTGACTACAGTTTCCCACAGAGACAAGGAATGACCTAGAAGTTAAGAACATACACCGATAAGACAGATTCAACCAATTACCAAATTGAACGTTTAAATGTGCTCCTCTATGATTCATTTTCTTCACTGTTAATAGAAGTAATAATATTTTCTCATAGCATTTTTGTGAGAATACAATTAATACATGTTAATCTCTTTTAACAGAGTTTCTGATACATAGCAAACTTGTGCTAGCTGCTGTCATCATCATTCATGGGTCAAGTTTTAAAAAAAGCAGTATAGGGTGGGCCAGTCCCCAGTTTTAGTGACCATCACAGATTCCTTGTTCTGTGCTTCTTTGAAGGTAGGCAAGCTTGCACATCAGTGACTTGCCTGCCAGGCTGGCCAGGATACTCTCCAGTCAAAGGTTCTTTGATATGCTAACCCAGACTCTCTCACAGACACAGGGATCCAGACTCAGATGAGGATATCACAACTCTGTGTCTGGGTAGATAGATGGTTCCCTGCTCTGGCCACTGCTTTGGAATAGTGGTCCCAATCCTCCATGTGACCGGTTCTTTCTTTTATTCACTCCCTCTCCTGTTCCAGAACGAAGGCTCAGGCCCTGGGCCTATTACCGTTACCTTTGGCAAAATCCTTTCAGTAACCGAGGGCCCTTTCTTCCTGCTGGGCCTAAGTCCACTCTAATTTAGAACACAGCAGAGGAGTTGGAAACTCTCTGCCCCTTCTTCCCAGAAAAATTTTCAGGTTTTTATCTTACTACAGAGCTATACAAAGATGACATAAGTGTTTTACAAAAATCTATAAATAGAAGCACAACCCACTCTTGCTATGAAGAAAATTCTGATGAAAACAAACCTGACCACCAGAAATAACTATTTTCTGGTTTGCATGAGTAATATGTCATTGATCATAAAATAGCCAGGCACTTAAAAACATAAATTTATATATTCTTTATGTATCATTTTCCTGTTTAATGAAATAAAACATCCCCAAAATATAACATAGCACTTGATTAGCTATGTTTCAATGACTATATAATACAGACTTTTTCACATAACTTTAAAGTTACATACATATAATTATTTAATTTAAACTATTATCTGAATGTACTTAAGTAAAATATTTAAATAATTAAATACACATTGATGCATACATAGACTATATCTGCATATTACACATATCAATACATATACAAGTTCAATAAGACAGGATTCAAGTAATCTATCTACTTTTGTGCATTGGGTATGAAAGACATGAATGCATATTAAGAATATACTTATTAAAAATTAATAATTGATATTCATAAATATATGGAATCAATATAAATAAAAAATTTGATTCAGAGCTTTATTACTTCAGAATAATATGTTTTTTAAAATACAGTATTTGAATTTATAGCAATTTAAATGAAAATTCTACCTTTACTGAAGTGGCACAGTGAGTATTTTAAAAACTCAATGAAATAAATTATCATTTGTGTAGATGTCTCTGATATAGACTTTTCCATTTTCCCTGAAAAATAATTATAAACAGTAGGAAAAACAAAACACAAATAAAAAGCTAAAGCAACTACTAAGACCAAGCCTAATTCCAAGATCTGGAAAGAATTTTAAAATGTCTTAAAAGTGAATTAAAAGTATATCTATCTTGTGCAGTGCCCAGAAAACTCCTACTCATCTGAAATGATGCAAAAAAATAAAGAAAGAAAGAAGGGAGGGAGGGAGGGAGGGAAAGAGGGAGGAAGGAAGGAAAGAAATAAATCAGAGGTCCTCCCTGTTGTTTCTCTGCCCATATCTTATATCTACCCCCCACAACTTTCAAGACATAATGAATGTCTGCCAACTTTAAGATTGAGTTGCTGGGCATTGAGTCCAGCTGTGCTTAGTAAGTAGTTTCTCACCAGTATTACGGCCTAGTTCTGGTATGTACACTTGAGCACAATTATATTTGAGACCACATTAGTAGGGCTTGCATTCCGATACAGTCTCCTCATTGAAAGAGAGGTGGAAGTAACTCTATCCAGCGCAGCGGGAACTACACAAACCCCTGCAGACGCAGAGGGAAGTGAACTGTGCTGGTGAACATCATTTAAAGAAATGCCAGGAAGGAAACAATTGTTGAGAACCTGTCTACTCCACAGCTGCTGCTTTTTGTGAGGCAGCACAAGTGATCTGTCTGCACACTACCCACCCTACACACACACCCCACACAGGCAGCCACTTGTGCTCTCTTTGCAGATCCAGTAGGGAACGGCAGCACGCGGGTAGCAAACGAGGTGAGCAACGCACAAACCAAGGCCATTCTCAGCGCTGTGCTGCAGCACCCTGGGATGCTGTCTGTGCAGAACCACTAATTTCCCATTGCTTCCAGAAGAAATATAGACCCCAGCGGGGTGGCTCACAGTGGGAGTGGGAAAAAATATCCCCCTGCAGAGCAATAATGATACAGAAGAGGAGAGCTTCCTGGATACTAACTTTGTGCTCCAATTGCCTTCTCAACCTGTGAAAGATCAAGCAAGAGTCAAAAAAGAACCTCAGAAATGCAAGACACCCACACTGGCTCTGGAGACCTTTCTTCACTTACACACACAAGAAACCAAAACGACCTGCCCTAGCACCTTCGAAAACCACTCCAAACCAAGGAAAAAGAACTTGACTCTGAAAAGTCATAGAAAGAGAAGGCCATTGGAAACGTTCCAGCAGAGGAGCTAGACCAGTGATTTCCAACCGGTGTGCCACTGCACACTGGTGGACGTGAGAGGATCTTAGTTGTGCCGTGAAAACTTTTAAATATCATTAATTAAATTATTTTCAAAAGAAGTTCAAAGCATAGTAAGTATATTCTTGTTTTTACTCTAGTTTTGATCAACATAATTTAAGCATGCCATGAGATTTAAAAGGTTCAAAAACAGGAGCTAGATGAACGCTTTAGAAAACTGATCAACTCAACAGGCACAAAAAGGGGTGGCATCAATGATCCCAGGACTGAGGGTCACAGGACACCGGAAGGGCCACAGGTGAGGTAGCCCTGCTGCCTGTCCTTTCCTGGCCTCATCCTGTGCTAGCATCCTGGGCTCTTCATTGTACTTTAAACATGCTAGACATTCTCCTAGCTGGAAAGCTCTTTCCCGAGATCATTCCTAGCCTCATTTACTCATTTCATTTTGGTCGTTATTCATACACAATCACTTCCGAAATATTTCCCCAGCCACACTGCTTAAATGACAGCTTCATTCTCTCTCCCTCTCTCTCTCTTTTTTTTTTTTTTTTGCAGTTTTTGGCCAGGGCTGGGTTTGAACCTGCCACCTCCAGCATATGGGGCTGGCGCCCCACCCCTTGAGCCACAGGCAGCACCCTCATTCTCTCTTTATTTGCCTCATCTTGCCATAAAATCTTCACAGCCCTTGAGTGCAATGGCAGCCTATTAGAGTGATTAAGGGCTGATTTTGTCACCTCCTGGCTGTGTGACATTAAGCAAGCTACTTATCCTCTCTTTGATTCATTTTTCTTCTTCGATGTCAGCTGTAGCCAACATTATTGGTACCTCACCCTCTGAGCACTCCCATCCCTGTGTGCTCAGATGGCTTCATAGTGCAAGTACCTGTGATCTTCAGCCAAAAGGTGTCTTCTGGCCCTAGGAACATTCTCAGCATTTGTGCTGGACAGGCCAGAAGTACTAAGGAATTAAAACTCCAGGGAACAGCTATTCCATTAGAATGAATGAGAATTTGAAGATATTAATAAATATCTTCCTTACCCCTTGGGTGGAACAATTGAGGCCACTTCTCTGAGCCCCATTTGCTCACAGACCATACACCTCATAATAGCTTTCTTCTACTTTCCTTCCCTGTCATACTTCTCTACTCCCTTGCCAGCTCCTCCTGGGATGCCTTCCTACTCGAACTGCTTGTACTCGAATCATAGTCTCAGGGTTTGCCTCTGAATGAACCAAACCTACAACAGCTGTATTAGGGAAATGGGCTAGAATAAGGGAATTGACATAAGCAAGTACATAAAACAGCACCTGGGACACAGCAAGTATTCTCCAAGTATTAATTTTATCATTCCTCGATGTATCTCAGTGTCTACAACAATACCTGGTAAAAAGTACATGCTTAGTGAATACTTTTTACTGCAAAAATTTGTCTATTAAAGGGGAGAAATATGAGACAAAAGGGAGATCAGAGGGATAAAGAATCATAAGGAAAAAATTTCATGGTAGTTCTATTATAATTCACATTAGAAGACAGTAAGGGTTTAAAATGACATAAAAACAAATCATAATATAAGTGGACTGGATAGGGTACTCCAGAATACAAAGAAAAGAGACAAAGAGGTAAAAGGGATGAGAATGAATATGATAAATGTAGAGGACAAAGAACAAAATTCAAACATGAGAATTTTAGGAATTCTAAAGCAGAAATCAAAAATTTTCTTTATGAATAGTAATAATCACCAATGGAAGAATAAGCTTACTATTTAAGTTAGGGGATAGAGGTTAAGTATGCAGATCTCAAGTCCTAAGTATCTTCAGAAAATAAAACTAATGAGACAATCTATTAGGATAATTTCTGCTTTCTTCATTTATTCCAGAGCTCCTTGCAAAAAAAATGCAAGTAGTACTCTGTTGGATGGCGCCTCAGATGTTCTTTGACCAAATTTTACTAATGGTAGTAGGAGTTTGTTTTTGTGCCATAAAAAGAGAGGAAAGATTCCCCCCCAAATCCTCATTTCCAACCTCCATTAGTAGCAAAGACTCCTAGAGCTTGGCCTTTGTGGGTAGGTGCCATCTTTGGAGGGTTGGATAGATTTATGGACTCAAAAATCCAGCATTAGTGAAGTAGCAAGCAAGCTACTTCAGAAAGCTCCACAACAGAAATTGCATTTTCCGGTTTAGAAGTTCCACATTTGGCAGATTCTGCGTGCTTGGCTAACCCCAAATGAAGTGACACATGAGTTTGCATGAGATTATCTTTTTTCTTTTTTTCTTCCATGATTTTTCCTGCATCCAAAATCTCAGAGAGAAGAACTCAAACCCTAAAATCCCACTGGACCACTAACAATTCACAACCATTTCTGAAATTATAAGAATAAGGAACTAAATATTTCTCAAGCATTGAGACAAAACTAAAGACTGAAACTAAAGAGGAAGGAAATCAGACTGTCCTAATCCCTTGTACATTAAATTCTAGAAGACAATGTAACAAATGCAGAGAGTTCTGGAGCAAAAGTCTGTGTCCCAAGGGTTTACATCTATCCAAGCTAAGAGAAAGAGAAATAGTCTCAGACTTGGAAGAGTCTGGGAAGACCACCTTCTATTGAGGAAGGCAAAACAAAACAAAACACAGAGGTCAAATTACAGTCTGAATCAAAAGTAAGGACTTATGAATAAGAAAGCAGTCATGTAAGAGAAATGTTGATATGTGGGTGGTTACAAAAGTTTTGAGATATATGAAAATCAAGAGACATTAAATCCACTCAGACAGAAATAAATGAAGCCCTCCTAGCAACACTAATAAGCTGAGAAGGTTGAAACTTGTATGGGTGAATTAGAAAGAACATTTTTGACTGTGTTTCTTAGAAATGAAATAATGGACCAGAAAAGAGTGTGTCTCAAAACTCTCATAATCATCCACTTGTAAGGCTCATCTATGTGTAAAGGTCATGGAACTAGCTCAGTAAGATTAGCAATAGATCCATCCACAAACCATATATGTGTCAAAGAAATAGTACTAGTAATGCACTGCATGACTATAGTTAACAATAATATGGTATATAATTTCAATGTATAAGCAGTAATAATTTGGTATGATAATGAAAACTATGTAGCTGGAGCAAAGATTTGGAAAAAAATAACAAAGATTTACATGGACAGAGAAGACAAAATAAGAGCGATTTTGAATTTGGAAAATGCCTGAGCGAAGGTCCAACATTAAAGATGCTTGAGATCAATTTGTGCAACAGTGAATGTATCAGTTGGACTGGAAATTCAGGAATCACTTTAGGATATTGGAAAGTAAATTTGGAAAAGTGAATTTGGGATACACTATGGAGGGCCCTGGGTGTCAGTCCAGGAAATTAATAAATCTCTTTTATAAATATGTGGAACTGTCAAAAACTTTGAGCATGAAATATAGAGTAGTAAAGGGGCATTAACCTATGTATCTGCACAGAGGAAGCAGAGTAGAAAGCAGACACAGGGGACTTGAAGAGAGACAAGAGAGAATGGAACAAAGTGTGATGAAAAATACAACAGCTTCCAACTGCATAAATGTGAGGCTCAATATGCAAAAAGATAACATTATGAAGTAACAAATAAAGACAACGTGAAGGCCATTAATTTTTAAACTAGAAAATTAAGGGAACAGGTAGTTTAGAGCATAGAATGAATGATGTTATCTATTAACTATGTACATTTGTGTGAAATTAGTTAGTAAATCAACTTTTTGATAATTATATACAATGTCTTTTCTTGAATATAATTATTTGTTAAACACTATATCTTATTAACAAATATAGCTAAAAGTTATAATTTAATTATATATCTACTTCTATAGAATTCTTTTTAGAATACAATTGTATCCTTAAAAGGATCTCAAAGAATAGAAATTTTAGATATATATATATATATATTTATTTCTTGGGGGTGAGGGATTCATTGAGGGTACAAAGAGCCAGGATAAATTTTTTTTATATTAAGCCAAATTTGTCAATTGGACAGAAAATTGTGAAAGTAAAAAATTATTTTTCAGTCTTTAACCAGATATTCTCTGATGTCCCAATGATAAGATTTAATATTGATTAATTAGAATGAGGTTCAAATAATGAAATAAAGAATGAGATCACATAAAGAAACCATTTTATTAGGTCTGATACTTAAGACACTCAGAAGAATGACTAAGAACAGCTGGATATTCTGAGAACTTGTTGTATAAGTAAGTGATACCCAGATCCAAATTTGACCTAAATATTTACTATGGGGAGTAAGTTGTCTAAGAAGTTTCAACAGTAATTTCCAGTGTTTCTTGTTTCTGTATTTCCACCTGCTCCCTTTTTATATTTATTTTATCTTTATTTTCTAAATTTTCTATAAAAAGATTATTGGCTGAAATATTCACAATGTTATTAAACAGAAGGGAAACAAAGCCCCTTCCAAAAATTAACCATGCTAATTAACTCAGACACTCCCTGACATTTTATTATAAACGTGGACTATTTCTGGCCATCCCAATCTTCTACTTATGACTTCTTCATTAAATATATTTTCACATTCTACAATATCACCAGGAATAAGTCACCAGAATCAAACATTCAAATTTAGATTAGACTATTTCACCAGTACTTGCACAATCATTATAATGATAATGGTATCATTGATAAACACATAATATGTGTTTAGATAAATCATGAATAAATTTTCTTGAGACAATGAAATATATAATTTTCTTTATTAAATCATAGCTGTGTAATTAATGCAATCATGGGTTACAACATGCTGATTTTATATACAATTTGAAATATTTTCATCAAACTAGTTAACATAGCCTTCACGGCATTTTCTTAGTTATTGTGTTAAGACATTTATATTCTACATTTAATAAATTTCACATGTACCCTTGTAAGATGCACTGTAGGTGTGGTCTCACCAATTACCCTCCCTTCACCCATCCTACTCCCTCCCCACCCCTCCCTCTCCTCTTTTTTTTTTTTTTGTAGAGACAGAGTCTCACTTTACTGCCCTCAGGTAGAGTGCCGTGGCGTCACACGGCTCACAGCAACCTCTAACTCTTGGGCTTCTGCGATTCTCTTGCCTCAGCCTCCCGAGCAGCTGGGACTACAGGCGCCCGCCACAACGCCCGGCTATTTTTCTGTTGCAGTTTGGCCGGGGCTGGGTTTGAACCTGCCACCCTTGGCATATGGGGCCAGTGCCCTACTCACTGAGCCACAGGCGCCGCCCCCCTCCCTCTCCTCTTTCCCCATATTCTTGGGCTGTAATTGAATTACACCTTTCATATGAAAGCTATAAATTGGTTTCATAGTAGGGCTGAGTACCTTAGACACCTTTTCTTCCATTCTTGAGATGCTTTGCTAAGAAGAATATGTTCCAGCTCCATCCATATAAACATGAAAGAGGTAAAATCTCCATCTTTTTTTAAGGCAGCATAATATTATATGGTGTACATATAACACAATTTATTAATCCATTCATGGGTTGATGGGCACTTGGATTCTTCCATGACTTAGCAATTATGAATTGGGCTGCAATAAACATTCTGGTACAAATATCTTTGTTATAATGTGATTTTTGGTCTTCTGGATATATATCTAGTAGAGGAATTGTAGGATTGAATAGTAGGTCTATAGATCCCTAAGTGTTCCCCAAACATCTTTCCAAAAGGAACGTATTAGTTTGCATTGCCACCAGCAGAATAGAAGTGTTCCCCTTTCTTCACGTCCATGCCAACATCTCTGGCATTGGGATTTTGTGAAGTGGGCTAATCTTACTAGACGTAGATGATATCTCAAAGTAGTTTTGATTTGCATTTCTCTGATGATTAAGGATGATGAGCATTTTTTCATATGCCTCTAGGTCATGCACCTGCCTTCTTCAGAGAAGTTTCTCTTCAAGTCCCTTGCCTACCCTGAGATGAGATCACTTGTTCTTTTCTTGCTCATACGTTTTTTGAGTTCTCTGTGGATTCTGGTTATTAAACCTTTGTTGGAGACATAACCTGCAGATAAATTCTCCCATTCTGAGGGCTGTCTGCTTGCTGTACTTATTGTGTTCTTGGCTGTGCAGAAGCTTTTTAGTTTGATCAGGTCCCAGTAATGTATTTGTGATGCTGCTTCAATTGCCTGAGAGATCCCCCTCATAAAATATTCACCCATGCCCATTTCTTCAAGAGTTTTCCCTGCACTTTCTTCTAGTGTTTTTATAGTTTCATGTCTTAAGTTTAAATCTTTAATCCAATGCAAGTCTATCTTAGTTAATGGTTAGAGGTGTGGGTCCAGTTTCAGTCTTCTACAGGTTGCCAGCCAGTTCACCCAGCACCATTTGTTAAAAAGGGAATCTTTTCCCCACTGAATGTTTTTAATTGGCTTGTCAAAGATAAAATAATGGTAAGTAGCTGGGTACGTCTCTTGGTTCTCTATTCTGTTCCAGACATCTACCTCTCTGTTTTTGTGCCGGTACCATACTGTTTTGATTACTATCAACTTATAGTAAAGTCTGAGGTCTAGTAGCATAATTCCTCCTGGTTTGTTTTTATTTCTGAGTAATGTCTTGGCTACTTGAGTTATTTTCTGATTCCATATAAAACGAAGTATTATTTTTTCAAGATCTTTAAAGTATGACAGCAGAGCTATAATAGGAATTGCATTAAAATTGTATATTGCTTTGGGCAAAAGGATATTTTAACAATGTTGATTCTTCCCAGCCATGAGCATAATGTATTTTTCCATTTGTTAACATCTTCAGCTATTTCTTTTCTTAGAGTTTCATAATTCTCTTTATAGAGATCTTTCACATCCTTCGTTAGGTAAACTCCCAAATATTTCATTTTTTTTGGCACTACTGCGAATGGAATAGAGTCCTTGACTGTTTTTTCAGCTTGACTATTGTTGGTATATATAAAGACTACAGACTTATGAGTGTTGATTTTGTAACCTGAGACACTGCTGTATTCCTTGATCACTTCTAAGAGTTTTGTAGTAGAATCCCTGGTGTTTTCCAGATATACAATCATATCATCTGTGAAGAGTGAAAGTTTGATCTCTTCTGACCCTATATGGATACCCTTCACCACCTTTTCTTCCCTAATTATGATAGCTAAGACTTCCATTACAATGTTAAAAGCAGTGAAGACAATGGGCAACCTTGCCTGTTTCCTGATCTGAGTGGAAATGATTTCAATTAACTTTAACTTTAAATTTCATTTCATTTCAATTTAACTCCATTCAATACAATATTGGCTGTGGGTTTGCCGTAGATGGCCTCTATCAGTTTTAGAAATGACCCTTCTATACCAATTTTCTTAAGTGCTCTGATTATGAAGGGAAGCTGGATAATATCAAAAACTTTTTCTGCATCAATTGGGAGAATCATATGGTCTTTGTTTTTTAATTTGTTTATGTGACGAATTATATTTATAGATTTACATATATTGAACCAGCCTTGAGACCCTGGGATAAAACCCACTTGGTCGTGGTGTATAATTTGTTTGATATGTTGCTGGATTTTGTTTGTTAGGATCTTGTTGAATATTTTTGCATCAATATTCATTAGTGATATTGGTCTATAATTTTCTTTTAATGTTGGGTCTTTTCCTGGTTTGGGGATCAAGGTAATGTTTGCTTCATAGAATATGTTGAGTAGTATTCCTTCTTTTTCTATATTTTGGAAATGGTTGAGTAATATAGGTACTAGTTCCTCTTTAAAGGTTAGGTAGAATTCTGATGTGAAGCCATCTGGTCCTGGGCTGTTCTTTTTAGCAAGATTTTGTATAATTGATGCTATTTCAGAACTTGATATAGGCCCATTCAATATTTCCACTTGATTCTGGCTAAGTGCTGGAATGTGGCGTGCTTCCTAGTATTGGTCAATTTCCTTCAGATTTTCATATTTCTGAGAATAAAGTTTCTTATAATATTCATTAAGGATTTTTTGAATTTCTGAGGAGTCTGTTGTTATTTTGTCTTTGTCGTAACCCAGAGGTTCTGATAATTCATGTCTTCATTATTGTTTTTGTTCCAAAAATTTGGTAATTTCCTTCTTAATCTCATCTATGACCCAGCTATCATTCAGCATAAGGTTATTTAGTTTCCATGTTTTTGTATGAGTATGCAGATTCCTGTTGTTACTGAGTTCAACTTTAATTCCATGATGGTAGGAGAAGATGAAAGGAATAATTTCTATTCTTTTAAGTTTGCTGAGGTTAGACTTGTGACCTAACATGTGATCAATTTTGGAGTATGTTCCATTGGCTGAGGAGAAGAATGTGTATTCAGTTTTGTTAGGATGAAATGTTCTGTAGATGTCTATTAAATCCAAATGGTGCATGGTTAAGTTTAAGTCTAAAATTTCTTTGCTTAGCTTCTTATTGGAGGATCTATCCAACACTGTCAAAGGAGTGTTAAAATTTCTGACTATTATGAAGCTGGAGGAAATAAATTTGCTCATGTCTGTTAGAGTCTCTCTTACAAATTGAGGCACATTCTGGTTGGGTGCATAAATGTTAATAATTGAAATCTCGTCATGTTGAGTGTTACTCTTAACATATATGAAGTTACCATCCTTATCTTTCCTTACTTTTGTTGGTTTAAAGCCTATTGTATCAGCAAATAAAATTGAAACACTGCTTTTTTCTTATTTCCATTTGCCTGAAATATACATGACCAGCCCTTTACCCTGAGTCTGTATTTATCTTTTAAGGTAAGATGATATTCTTGTATGCAGCAGATATCTGACCTGAGATTTTGTGTCCAGTCAGCTAACCTGTGTCTCTTTAAAGGACAATTTAAGCCATTCACATTTATTGAGAATATTCATAAGACTGCTAGAATTTGGGGTATCAAATTTTTCAAAAGTCCAGTGGACATTTTTAATCCTTTCTCCATTGTGGAAGTTGGAGTTTGATCAAAAGTTTCTGAGTGAATTTACTTTTGTGGTGGAAGATTGAGGTGGTCATTATGGAGGATAGGTCTGAAAATATCCTGGAAGACTGGTTTAGTTATGGCAAATTTCTTCAACATGTGAATGTCATTACAGTATTTAATTTCTCCATCATAAATGAAACTCAGTTTCACTGGATACAGGATCCTGGGTTGAAAGTTATTATGTTTTAGGAGATTAAAAGTTGATGACCACCCTCTTCTAACTTGAAAGGTTTCAGAAGAGAGGTCTGCAGTCATCTAATATTCCTCCCTTTGTAGGTTATGGTTTTCTTATGTCTGGCTGCATGCAGAATTTTCTCCTTCATGTTAACTTTAGTGAAGTTAATTATGATGTGTCTAGGAGATATCTTGTTCAGGTTGAGTCATGCTGGGGTTCTGAAACTGCTATCTGAATTTCAGAATCTCTTGGCATGTCTGGAAAGTTCTCCTCCATAGTCTCATGAAGAAGAGCCTCTGTGCCTTACGAAGCCACTTCATCACCTTCAGGAATTCCTATAAAGTGAATATTAGTTTTCTTCGAATTATCCCTGAGCTCTCTGAGAGAATAATCTATTTTTCTCTCCATTTGTCTTCCTCTTTGAGAGTTTGGGAGTATTCAAAAGCTTTTCTTCAATGTCAGAAATCCTTTCTTCAGCTTGCTCCATTCTGTTACTAGGGATTCTACTATATTTCTTAGATCTTTGAGGGCTGCAAATTCTTGTCTCAATTTGTTAAAATCTTTGGTGATTTTGTCTTTGAATTCATTGAATTCTTGAGACAACTTTTGAAATGCTCCTTGCATTTCTAATTCCAACTTTACCTCCATTCTATGAATCTTATTTGTAATCCAAATTCTGAATTCCATTTCTGACATCTCAGCCATTTGTTTATGAAAGGGACCTTCAGTTGTGTCTGCCATATCCTTCCTTGGGGGAGTTGATCTACTTTGGTTAAACATGTTACCAGAGTTTTCTGCCATTTGGCTATATGAGCAGACAAGGTGAAGTTGGATTGGAGGGTTCCTGGAGTAGTGATTAACGAGCCCTTTGCCCCAGAGCTGGGACTGGTGTCTGTACCTTTTCCCATAGAGCTTTGCAAAGGATCTGTACAGTGGTATGGCCTAAAACACTGGGGACTTCCTTGGTGTGGTGGGGCTATGTGGCTTGTCTTGTTTTGAGCTGGTCTCTGTCCTACTCTAGTGAATCAGTTACTCTGGGTTGAAGTCTCAGCTGTGGAGAAATGCCAGCAATTAAGTCACCCCACCCCCCATGGGCGACAATTGGAAAAGGAAAACCAAACCTTCCCACAACCACACACCCAGGGTACTATTTTGGATAGTCCTTGGGTGATTGGTCCAGTTTAAGAGGTCCAAATCAATTGTTCAGGTCAGCAACCAGTCTCAAGGGGAGAGTTCAAAAGGTCTCCGCCTACTAGATAGCAGGGGTCTGCTGGCAGCTCAAGTGTGACTCATTCTGGTGCTCCATGGAGTCAGAAGAACCACGCCCAGCAAATGAATTCATCTGGGAAGGTTGATGCCTCCTTCCCTACCTTTCACCTTTGTCACACCCAGTCACTAGTAACCCCACAGGGCTGTGACCCAGTTCCCTCCAATAAGAAGATGCTCCAGGGGTTGTGCCTGCCTGAGTCACAGGGAGATCTATGTCTCCTCAGCCAGGCCTCTGCACTCTGCCACCATCCACCACGGGGAGCTGAGGCCTGACAATCTCAGGTGGTTAATGGAAGCTGGGACAGTTCACTCAGTTCCAGCCCTGCTCCTGATTGATGTTGTTGACACTTATATTTTTGCAGAATTTGTGGTTTTGTCCTGGCTATATTCCCCTGAGGACCAGATGTTGTTTGAGTTCACAGAAACTGCAACTTAGCCCTGGTCTTTGCCATTGCCTGGAGCTGGTTTTCTGTCTCCACTGCAGTCTGTGTTGGGTGGGTGCAGTTACAGCTCACACTCAGCTCTCAATTTCTGCCTCTTCCTGCCTGCTTTTGTCTCAGCTACGATCCCCTGAGGGCCAGGTGCTTCTTAGGCTCACTAAAGCAGTCCTCTGGCTGAGCTCTGCCCTGGGAGTATGCTGTCTCTGTGCATGTGTCTTCTAGTCTCTGTCCTGCTGTGCCCCACCCAGGCAACTACGGCCTCAGGTATACCCTTTACTCACGGGGCCTGCGTTTCTGTCTCAGATCTGCTCTGCCAATGTCTGCCACTGGATAAGATGCCAGGCTTTCTCTGGTTGCCCAGAGAGGCAGGGAGTATCTGTCCAAAATATTCCAAGGGGTTGGAGCCCTATCATTCCTGCAGCTGCTGCTGCTGCTCTGTGCCGGGGCACTGCCTCTCCTTGTTTCACATGGGTTCCTTCAGTACACCATCTTCCCCCTACTCCCATGCCGCAGAATTAGCACAGACCTGCAACAGCCCACTCCCTGTCTGCACCTCTCAAGAAAATGCCCAAGAATCTGGATTTCATGGGGGACAGGCCTCCAGACCTCAGGGTGAGAGTGGAGGGGAGTCTGGGAGTTCATAATTACAAGTAGAGAATATATATACAGTTTTATACAGTTTTATGCCTGGTGGGAGAGTGCCATGGCATTCTAATAGGGGAAGGAGGTGCGGTGTTTAGAGGTTCTCTCCCATGGGATGAAATAGGAAGATGTTTGAACTCTGCTCACTTGTTTGTAGAAAGTGTACTGCAAGCCATTCTCATGGGGCTGGGGACTCCCATCCACTTGGCGATGGATTTTGTACCTTTTGTTTGTATCCTTGGGGTTGCAGCTCACCTCAGCAGGTTTGATGTGTGTTCTTCAACCTTCTCTCTTGGGTCAGCTCCAAACCATCAGCTTACTTGCTAAACTTCTGTCCTTTAACTCTTCTTCTGGACAGGAGCCTCTGTGGAAAGCTGGCTGCAGTTGGCCATCTTGCTCCAGACCCCCCAAAATATATAATTTTCTCATTTTCTATTTCTAATAAATATTTTCATATAGAAAATAACTCTGAGCAATTAAGCATATTATTTGTATTATTAAGAACATAAATGTTTCTTTATCTTTTATCCTTTTTAGAAGCTATTTTCATGGAACAATATTATAAGAAGAGAGGACTAGGAAGAAATTCATAAAAGGACACAAAATTGCAGCTAGATTGAAGAAGAAATAAGGTCTAATGTTCTACACCACTGTAGGATGACTATAGTTAAATTAACATGTTATATAATTTCAAGTAGCTAAAAGGAAGATACTGAATGTTTCCAACTCAAAGAAATGATACATTTTTGAGATAAGGGTTATACTAATAACCTTATCTGATCACCATGCAGGATATATATCAAAACATTATTATGTACCCTATGAATACGTGAAATTATTATTTGTCAATTTTAAAAAATACTAAATAAAAAAAATAATAATAAAACAAATAAATAAATAAAAGAGTAATATATATTTCTTATTTGGGGGATATAACATCATTCAACATTAGAGAAATTGTCATAGGGTATAAAATGTCTAGGAAGCTACCATAATGACTGCCAGCATGAAAGCACCACCAATATTTTTCACTAACAGATTTTTCCTAATGGAAGTTGTAATGAAAAGAGATTAGCAAAGCACAAATTTTTCTTGCTTTTATTTTCTTAGAGTGTTTTTTAACTTAATTATATATAATACACATGAAAGTGATGACATAATAAAATAATGCATATTTACGTCAGTAGTTATTTCTTTCACAAAGTCATTAACTAAATTTAGTCTGTAGTCAGAACAAATATTATCATCATATGTTCTTTCACAATATTAAATGTTTAATATAACTTCAAATAAACTGATTTAAATGATGAAACTGAAAAATTGCAGACAGATTATTAAGGATGATAAAAGACCAGTTGTAAAAGAACACCTGTTGAAAAAATTAAAAGGTCCATTAAGAAATTGAGGATATTACATAATAAAATCTTCTACATTAATTCAGAGCAATAGCAAATATATGTTATCTAAAAACATGCAGAGTATCCATTTAACAAATTATATTGTTTTACATTTTGCATCTTCTGTGAATTTTACTTTGAGACACACTAGTAAAACTATATATAATTATATATATGTGTATATATAGCCTAATTTATAAGAAAATATATTAGTAAAAGCACCCTCTCTAGACAATCATCTCAGTGTCAAAGAAAAATGTATTTTTGTCTGTTATATCAAAATTGTAAATATAGCAGGCAGACATCTTTATAAAACAGATCAAAAATAGAATCATCCATTCTAGCTGTACAGTCCATTTGAGTTATAATACTGATTTTTCCTTAGGTGAAATCCTAATGAAATACATTATAGCACACCTAGACATTAAAAAGTGGGACCTGTATAAGAAAAATAACTTCTTTTTGTTTTATCATTGTTACTTATTTTTAAATGTGGGATTTTTCCTATTGAACCACTGTCTTCTTTTCCAAAATTTCAAAGTATAAAAATTTTCTTAAAAATGGTTTAGTAGTAAACAGTAATCCAGATTATTTTTAGAGGCATATAATCTTAGTGAATACATTATTTTTTCTTCACTAACTCATCTATAAAGAGAATTGCCCTTTCTGGTAAAGTAAAATAAAAATATTAGAATGATTAAAGGACAGTTTTCACTGACAGATTTGTCCTAATGAAGTTGTAATGAAAGAAAGATTAGCAAAGTACAAATTTTTCTTGCTTTTACTTTCTTAAAGTATTTTTTCAATTAATTATATATAATTTACATGAAATTGATAACATAATAAAATAATGCATAATTATGTCAGGCCAGGTGTTTGGAAATGAGTAGTATCTCTTTCTTTCTAATTAAAAAAAAGAAAAAATTGTCGGGCGGCGCCTGTGGCTCAGTGAGCAGGGCGCCGGCCCCATATACCGAGGGTGGTGGGTTCAAACTCAGCCCCGGCCAAACTGCAACAAAAAAATAGCCGGGCGTTGTGGCGGGTGCCTGTAGTCCCAGCTACTCGGGAGGCTGAGGCAGGAGAATCGCCTAAGCCCAGGAGTTGGAGGTTGCTGTGAGCTGTGTGATGCCACGGCACTCTACGGAGGGCAATAAAGTGAAACTCTGTCTCTACAAAAAAAAAAAAAAAAAAAAAAAAACTTGTCTACTGCTTTACCATTCTGAACTTAACCAATCTCACCTAATTTTTTAAAAAATGACTTGCTAAAAAAAAAAAAAAAACAGAAAAAGATAAAGAAGCCATATAACTAAGCCTCATTTATAAATACAAATGCAGAAACTTCTCAATAAGATATTAAATTTTGAGTAAAATTAAATCTAACATTATATTAAAAGGACACTTGTACTAGACTGTTTATTGCAGCTCAATTTACAATCGCCAAAATGTGGAAAGAGCCTAAATGCCCACCAACCCAGGAATGGATTAACAAGCTGTGGTATATGTATACCATGGAATACTATTCAGCCATTAAAAAAAATGGAGACTTTACATCCTTCGTATTAACCTGGATGGAAGTGGAAGACATTATTCTTAGTAAAGCATCACAAGAATGGAGAAGCATGAATCCTATGTACTCAATCTTGATATGAGGACAATTAATGACAATTTAGGTTACGGGGGGGGAGCAGAAAGAGGGATGGAGGGAGGGGGGTGGGGCCTTGGTGTGTGTCACACTTTATGGGGGCAAGACATGATTGCAAGAGGGACTTTGCCTAACAATTGCAATCAGTGTAACTGGCTTATTGTACCCTCCATGAATCCCCAACAATAAAAAAAAAAAAGATACAAACTCAAAAAAAAAGAAAAAAAGGACAATACACTGTATTTAAAAGATTTATTTCATAAATTAGATTATAGTTTTATATTGGCAAAAATTTAATAAATTAATTAATAAATTAAAGGAAAAATATATAATCACGTTGACAGGTGACAAAAAATGCATTTGACAAAATCATATTGTGCCATCTTTTTAGAAAGACTTTAAATTAGAAATTTTTTTAGTATGGTCAGGAGTAACCATCAAAGGCCAACACTAAGCATTATGCAAAAATCAGAAGTTATTAGAGAGGCATTCTCATTAATGTTATGATCATAATCAGTATTCCCTGTCATTTCAAATGTCTTAACCAGTGCATTAAGACAAGTAAAAAAAACTTATACACAAAAAAATGGAATCATTTTAAACTCTATTGGAAGAAGTTAGTAAACAAAAGTGTTGCTTAAAATTTTTACTTTAAAAATATTAACAACTTTCCAATATATCTACAATGCAAATATGAAGTAATCATAAACTAAGTGAAAATTTGCCAGTACTACATTGAAATGTACTACTGAGAGAATAAGAGTTGAATACAAATACATGTATTACTGCCCAGGATAGGCACAGTAATTTCTCAAAATTGCTGTGTAAATTGAGCCTATTTCTAAAGAAAATCTCAGTTAATTTTGGAGGGAAATTTTGTAAATTGTATCTAAATGTACAAAAATAAAGTCAAGAAAACTTTGAAATTCATACTAATGGTGGTAACCTATTCTACTAGATGTTAGAATACACAATGGCAATACCTAAAATAATGATTAATTTGCACAAAAAATATAGTCATATCAGTGAGATAGAAAATTCATAAACATATCCAGGAAATGTAATAATATAATGTATGATAAAAATGGCACTTCAAATCACTAAAAAGATTGAATGATGACTATTAAGAAATTAATGTTAATTCAGAAAATTAACAGAACAAAAAGTTTGGTTTTTCAAAAGAATAAATAATATTAATAAACATTTGGCCAGATTATCTAGAAACAGAAAAGCAAAATCTCTAATAACCTCAATCAAAAATGATAAAGGGGCCCTGGAGGTGGAGCAAGATGGCGGCCGAGTAACAGCTTCCTTGCATCTGGGCACCATGAGTCTGGGGAGATAGGACTCCAGGCATCTCTGGCTGGTGGGATCTGCCTATCATCACCCCTGTGAGGATACAGGGAGTCAGCGAGAGACTTCTGGACCCCAAGAGGAGGACTAAAACAGTACAAAAACGGAAAGTGGTCGTGTGTGTTCAATCCGTCTAAACCCGCCCACAACTTCCACAGGCACGTGAACTTAAAGAGCAAGAGGAAGTGATAGGAAAATTAGGGCAAGGAAACAGATAAAAGAAATCACTCATGAGGAAGAATCAGCAGAAAACTCCAGGCAACATGAAGAACCAGTCCAGAACAACCCCGCCAAGGGACCATGAGGTAGCTGCTGCAGAGGATTCCACTTATGAAGAAATGTTAGGAATGACAGAAAGGGAATTTAGAATACACATGTTGAGAACAATGAAAGAAATGATGGAAACAATGAAGGAAACTGCTAATAAAGTGGAAAATAACCAAAAGGAAATCCAAAAACAGAATCAAATAAGAGATGAACGATATGAAGAATATAAAAAGGATGCAGCAGAGCTGAAGGAACTGAAACAGTCAATCAGGGAACTTAAGGATGCAATGGAAAGTATCAGCAACAGGTTAGACCATGCAGAAGAAAGAATTTCAGAGGTAGAAGACAAAGTTCTTGAGATAACTCAGATAGTAAAAGAGGCAGAAAAGAAGAGAGAGAAAGCAGAACGTTCACTGTCAGAATTATGGGACTTTATGAAGCGTTCCAACATACGAGTTGTAGGAATTCCAGAAGGGGAAGAAGAATGCCCCAGAGGAATGGAAGCCATACTAGAGAATATTATAAAAGAAATTTCCCAAATGTCACCAAAGATTCTGACACACTGCTTTCAGAGGGATATCGGACCCCAGGTCGCCTCAACTCTAACCGAGCTTCTCCAAGACACATTGTGATGAACCTGTCCAAAGTCAAGACAAAAGAAAACATTCTACAAGCTGCCAGGAGTAAGCACCAGTTGACCTACAGGGGCAAATCCATCAGATTGACCGCAGACTTCTCTAATGAAACTTTCCAAGCAAGAAGACAATGGTCATCTACCTTTAATCTACTTAAACAGAACAATTTCCAGCCCAGAATTCTGTACCCTGCTAAGCTAAGCTTAAAAATTGATGGAGAAATCAAATCATTTACGGATATACAAACATTGAGGAAATTCGCCACACGACCAGCTCTACAGGAAATACTTCAACCTGTTCTGCACACTGACCACCACAATGGATTAGTAGCAAAGTAAGAACTCAGAAATTAAAGGGCAGAACCTAACCTCCACACTGATGCAAAACATAAAACTAAGCAATAGACTCTCACAAAATAAGACGAATAGAACACTACCACACTTATCAATTATCTCAAAAAATGTTAATGGCTTGAATTCCCCACCGAGGAGACATAGATTGGCTGACTGAATTAAAAAACACAAGCCATCCATTTGCTGTCTCCAAGAAACACACCTGGCTTCAAAAGACAAATTAAAGCTCCAAGTCAAGGGTTGGAAGACAATTTTTCAGGCAAATGGAATTCAGAAGAAAAGAGGAGTTGCAATCTTATTTTCAGATACATGTGGATTTAAAGCAACTAAAGTCAAAAAAGACAAAGATGGTCACTTTATATTGGTCAAGGGAAAAATACAACAAGAAGACATTTCAATTCTAAATATTTATGCACCAAATTTAAATGCTCCCAGATTCTTGAAACAGACCTTACTCAGTCTGAGCAATATGATATCTGATAATACCATAATAACAGGGGATTTTAACACTCCTCTTATAGAGCTGGACAGATCCTCTAAACAGAAATTAAACAAAGATATAAGAGATTTAAATGAGACCCTAGAACAACTGTGCTTGATAGACGCATATAGAACCCTCCACCCCAAAGATAAAGAATATACATTCTTCTCATTACCCCATGGAACATTCTCCAAAATTGATCATATCCTGGGACACAAAACAAATATCAACAGAATCAAAAGAATTGAAATTTTACCTTGTATCTTCTCAGACCATAAGGCACTAAAGGTGGAACTCAACTCTAACAAAAATGCTCGACCCCACCCAAAGGCGGAAATTAAACAATCTTCTGTTGAATAACAGATGGGTGCAGGAAGAAATAAAACAGGAAATCATTAACTTCCTTGAGCATAACAACAATGAAGACACAAGCTACCAAAAACCTGTGGGATACTGCAAAAGCAGTTTTGAGAGGAAAATTCATCGCTTTAGATGCCTACATTCGAAAAACAGAAAGAGAGCACATCAACAATCTCACAAGAGATCTTATGGAATTGGAAAAAGAAGAACAATCTAAGCCTAAACTCAGTAGAAGAAAAGAAATATCCAAAATCAAATCAGAGATCAATGAAATTGAAAACAAAAGAATCATTCAGAAAATTAATGAAACAAGGAGTTGGTTTTTTGAAAAAATAAATAAAATAGATAAACCGTTGGCCAGACTAACGAGGAATAGAAAAGTAAAATCTCTAGTAACCTCAATCAGAAAGGATAAAGGGGAAATAACAACTGATCCCACAGAGACATAAGAGATCATCTCTGAATACTACCAGAAACTCTATGCCCAGAAATTTGACAATGTGAAAGAAATGGATCAATATTTGGAATCACACCCTCTCCCTAGACTCAGCCAGGAAGAAATAGAGCTCCTGAACAGACCAATTTCAAGCACGGAGATCAAAGAAACAATAAAAAATCTTCCAACCACAAAATGCCCTGGTCCAGATGGCTTCAGTCCAGAATTCTATCAAAACTTCAAGGAAGAGCTTATTCCTGTACTGCAGAAATTATTCCAAAAAATTGAGGAAGAAGGTCCTCCCCAACACATTCTATGAAGCAAACATCAACCTGATACCAAAACCAGGAAAAGACCCAATCAAAAAGGAGAATTTCAGACCAATCTCACTCATGAATATAGATGCAAAAATTCTCAACAAAATCCTAGCCAATAGATTACAGCTTATCATCAAAAAAGTCATTCATCATGATCAAGTAGGCTTCATCCCAGGGATGCAAGGCTGGTTTAACATAAGCAAGTCTATAAACGTTATCCACCATATTAACAGAGGCAAAAATAAAGATCCCATGATCCTCTCAATAGATGCAGAAAAAGCATTTGATAAAATCCAGCATCCTTTTCTAATTAGAACACTGAAGAATATAGGCATAGGTGGCACATTTCTAAAACTGATTGAAGCTATCTATGACAAACCCACAGCTAATATTTTACTGAATGGGGTAAAACTGAAAGCTTTTCCTCTTAGAACTGGAATGAGAAAAGGTGGTCCTCTATCACCTTTACTATTCAACATAATGCTGGAAGTTCTCACCAATACAATTAGGCAAGATGGAAATAAAGGGAATCCAAATGGGAGCAGAGGAGTTCAAACTCTCCCCCTTTGCTGATGACATGATCCTATACTTGGAGAATCCCAAAGACTCAACCACAAGACTCCTAGAAGTCATCAAAAAATACAGTAATGTTTCAGGATATAAAATCAATGTCCACAAGTCAGTAGCCTTTGTATACACCAATAACAGTCAAGATGAGAAGCTAATTAAGGACACAACTCCCTTCACCATAGTTTCAAAGAAAATGAAATACCTAGGAATATACCTAACGAAGGAGGTGAAGGACCTCTATAAAGAAAACTATGAAATCCTCAGAAAGGAAATAGCAGAGGATATTAACAAATGGAAGAACATACCATGCTCATGGATGGGAAGAATCAACATTGTTAAAATGTCTATACTTCCCAAAGCAATCTACCTATTCAATGCCATTCCTATCAAAATACCAACATCGTACTTTCAAGATTTGGAAAAAATGATTCTGCATTTTGTATGGAACCGGAAAAAAACACGTATAGCTAAGGCAGTTCTTAGTAATAAAAATAAAGCTGGGGGCATCAGCATACCAGATTTTAGTCTGTACTACAAAGCCATAGTGGTCAAGACAGCATGGTACTGGCACAAAAACAGAGACATAGACACTTGGAATCGAATTGAACACCAAGAAATGAAACTAACATCTTACAACCACCTAATCTTCGATAAACCAAACAAGAACATACCTTGGGGGAAAGACTCCCTATTCAATAAATGGTGTTGGGAGAACTGGATGTCTACATGTAAAAGACTGAAACTGGACCCACACCTTTCCCCACTCACAAAAATTGATTCAAGATGGATAAAGGACTTAAATTTAAGGCATGAAGCAATAAAAATCCTCCAAGAAAGCATAGGAAAAACACTGGAAGATATTGGCCTAGGGAAAGACTTCATGAAGAAGACTGCCATGGCAATTGCAACAACAACAAAAATAAACAAATGGGACTTCATTAAACTGAAAAGCTTCTGTACAGCTAAGGAGACAATAACCAAAGCAAAGAGACAACATACACAATGGGAAAGGATATTTGCATATTTTCAATCAGACAAAAGCTTGATAACTAGGATCTATAGAGAACTCAAATTCATCCACATGAAAAAAGCCAACAATCCCATATATCAATGGGCAAGAGACATGAATAGAACTTTCTCTAAAGATGACAGACGAATGGCTAACAAACACATGAAAAAATGTTCATCATCTCTATATATTAGAGAAATGCAAATCAAAACAACCCTGAGATATCATCTAACCCCAGTGAGAATGGCCCACATCACAAAATCTCAAAACTGCAGATGCTGGCGTGGATGTGGAGAGAAGGGAACACTTTTACACTGCTGGTGGGACTACAAACTAGTACAACCTTTC
The DNA here is from genome assembly GCF_027406575.1 of Nycticebus coucang. Taxonomy (NCBI): domain Eukaryota; kingdom Metazoa; phylum Chordata; class Mammalia; order Primates; family Lorisidae; genus Nycticebus; species Nycticebus coucang. The sequence goes on from NC_069790.1 coordinate 98,036,239, forward strand.
TGGAAGGAAGTATGGAGAAACCTCAAAGCACTCAAGCTAGACCTCCCATTCGATCCTGCAATCCCATTACTGGGCATCTACCCAGAAGGAAAAAAATCCTTTTATCATAAGGACACTTGTACTAGACTGTTTACTGCAGCTCAATTTATAATTGCCAAAATGTGGAAACAGCCTAAATGCCCACCAACCCAGGAATGGATTAACATGCTGTGGTATATGTATACCATGGAATACTATTCAGCCATTAAGAAAAATGGAGACTTTACATCCTTTGTATTAACCTGGATGGACGTGGAAGACATTATTCTTAGTAAAGCATCACAAGAATGGAGAAGCATGAATCCTATGTACTCAATTTTGATATGAGGACAATTAATGACAATTAAGGTTATGAGGGGGGGAAGCAGAAAGAGGGATGAGGGAGGGGGGTGGGGCCTTGGTGTGTGTTACACTTTATAGGGGCAAGACATGATTGCAAGAGCGACTTTACCTAACAATTGCAGTCAGTGTAACCTGGCTTATTGTACCCTCAATGAATCCCCAACAATAAAAAAAAGAAAAAGAAAATGATACATGTGAAAATGTACAATTAAATGTACAATAAATAAAAGAAAAAAATGATAAAGGGGAAATAATAGATCCCACAGAGATACAAGAGATCATCTCTGAGTACCATAAGAATCTCTATGCCCCTAAAGTTGACAATGTAGAGGAAATGAATCAATACCTGGAATGACACCCTCTCCCTAGACTTACATGAGAAAATAGATCTCTTGAACAGACTGATTTCATGAACTGAGATGAAAGAAAAAAATTTTTAAATCCCCCCCCCCCAAAAAAAAGCCCTGGTCCAAACAGCATCATACCAGAATTGTATTAAAGCTTTAAAGAAGAGCTATAGCCATACTGCAGAAATTATTCCAAAAGATTGTGAAGGAAGGAATCTTCCCCAACATATTCTTCAAAGCAAACATCACCCTGATACCAAAACCAGGAAAAGACACAAGTAAAAAAGACAACTTCAGACCACTAATTCTTAATAAAATCCTAGCCAATAGATTATAGTTACATATTAAAAATTCTTAATAAAATTCTTAATTCTTAATTAAAATTCTTAATAAAATCCTAGCCAATAGATTATAGCTACATATTAAAAAAAAATCATTCAACATGATCAAGTAGTTTTCATCCCAGGGATGCAAGGCTGTTTTAACATGCAAATCTATAAACGTAATCACCATATCAACAGAAGCAAAAACAAAGACCATCAGCTCCTCTCAATAGATGCAGAAAAAGCATTTGATAAAATTCAGTATCCTTTTCTAATTAGAACACTTAAGAATTTATGCATAGGCAGCACATTTCTGAATCTGTTTGAAGCCATCTATGACAAACACACAGCTAATACTAAACTGAATGGAGTAAAACTGAAAACTTTTCCACTTAGAACTGGAAACAGAGCAGGCTGTTCTCTATAGCCACTACTATTCAACATAGTGCTGAAAGTTCTAGCCAATACAATCAGTCAAGAGAAGGAAATAAAGAGCATGCAAATGGAGGCAGAGGAGGTCAAACGGTTGCTCTTTGCTGATGATGTGATCTTATACTTGGAGAATCTCAAAGATTCAACCACAAGACTCTTTGAAGTGGTCAAAAAATACAACAATCTGGGTGGCGCCTGTGGCTCAAAGGAGTAGGGCGCCGGCCCCATATGCTGGAGGTGGCAGGTCCAAACCCAGCCCCAGCCAAAAACTGCCAAAACAAACAGACAAACAAAAACAACAATCTCTCAGGATATAAAAATCAATGTTCACAAATGAGCAGCTTTTATATAAACCAATAACAGCCAAGATGAGAAGCTAATCAAGGACATAATTCCCTTCATAGTAGCTTCAAAAAAAAGAAAGAAATACCTAGGAATATACATAACAAAAGAGGTGAAGGACCTCTGCAAAGAAAATTACAAAACCCTAAGAAAAGAAATTGCTAAAGATATTAACAAATGGAAGAACATACCATGATCATGGCTGGGAAGAATAAACATTGTAAAAATGTCTATACTACCTGAAGCAATCTACAGATTCAATCCAATCCCCATTAAAATATCATCATCATATATTCAAGATTCAGAAAAAAATAATTCTTCATTTTGTATGGAACAAGAAGAAACCCCGTATAGCCAAGGCAATTCTTAGTAATGAAAACAAAGCTGGGGGAATCACTTTACCAGACTTTTGGCTATACTACAAGGCCATAGTGATCAAAACAGCATGGTATTGGCACAAAGATAGAGACAGTAACATCTGGAACCGAATAGAAAACCATGAGATGAAACAAACCTCTTACAGCCACCTGATCTTTCATAAACCAAACAAGAACATACACTGGGAAAAAGAATCCCTATTCAATAAATAGTGCTGGAAGACCTGGATGACCACATGTAAAAGACTGAAATTGAATCCACACCTCTCATCACTTACAAAAATTGATTCAAGATGGATAAAATAATTAATTCTAAGGCATGAAACTAAAAATCCTCAAAAAAAGTGTGGGGAAAACAATTGAACATATCAGCATAGGGAAAGATTTTATGAAAAAGACTTCTGTGGCAATTACAACAATGAAAATAAACAAATGGGACTTAATTAAACTAAAAAGCTTCTGTACAGCCAAGGAAACAACAACCAACGCAAACAAACAACCTTCAGAATGGGAAAAGATATTTGCATATTATGAATCAGGCAAAAACTTGATAACTAGGATCTATAGAGAATTCTAATTAATCAACAAAAAAGTCCCAACAATTCCATATATCACTGGGCAAGAGAGATGAATAGAACTTTCTCTAAGGAAGACAGATGAATGGCTAACAACCATATGAAAAAATGTTCATCGTCCCTAATCATCAGAGAAATGCAAGTTAAAACTACTGTGGAATATCACCTAACCCCATGAGAATGGTCCACATCACAAAGTCTCAAAGCTGCAGATGCCAGAGTGGATGTGGAGAGAAGGGAACACTTTTACATTGCTGGCGGGATTAACAAAAGTAGTACATAAATACCATGGAATACTATTCAGCCACTAAGAAGGATGGAGACTTTACATCTGTTGTATTAACCTGGATGAAGGTGGAACACAATCTTCTTAGTAAAGCATCACAAGAATGGAAAAGCAAGAATCCAATGTACCCTATACTAATATGAAGGCCACCAATGAGCTAATACAAGGAGGGAACTAATACAAGGGGGATGAGCAGGTGGGGAGAGGGGAGGAGGGAGGGCAATAGGGGGTCACAATGCATGGCACACCTTTTGGGGGGAGGACACAATTAGAAGAGAGACTTTCATAAATGCAATCAATGTAACCTAATTCTTTGTATGCTCATTAATTCCAAACAATAAAGAAAGAAATGAATGTTAAACATCTATTTACTATTGTATAGACCCTCTCCTCACAATACACTAAAATCAAGAAAACATAAAAAAATCTTTGTTAGATGACACCCACAATTCAAAATCTCTAATCACAAGAACAATGAAATACACAGAACAAAAGAGACAGATGGAGACAATGTGAGTCCTATTTGTGCACCTGTGGGGAGTGAGTTCTCTGGAACACTTCAAAGCTGGAAGCAGAAACGACAACACCTGGGCACAAACCCTGGGTGATAACGAAGCTTTGCTAATGCTAAATTTGATTCAAGAACCAGAAGAGCCCACTATTTGTATATAATACCTTAAACAGAAGTGCACAGATTGCTAATGTTAAGTTCTTCCAGAAGGTTGATGGAAGCTCTGGGTACAAAAGACTCATGGATCAGCACAAATTGAACATTTTCCTACATCAACCACCACTCTACTTAGTAAGGGCAACATCAATAGCAATTCTGTGCTCAATTCCAGAACCCAGGGCCAAGAAATCCTCTCACAAAATGTGATGCCTTAAATCAGAAACTTAATCTAACTTACAACACATGTGCAAGTATGGGCTCTTCTCACTAATTGGAAATGTGCAGCACCTTTGCAAGTATGAGCCTGCTGAGATCCTAGCTTATTTTCAATTTCTTAAACTATATATAAACATAACCCCTAAAAATAGGAATCAAAAGTATCCTAGAATGTGTAAACATAACCTGCTGAACCAAGCAAAAGCATTTTCATTTGTCATGCTTGATACATCAGCCCATCCTGTAATACGGGCAAGGTTATTCATTAATTATGTGTGTCAATGTTATGAGTCTGTAATTGCAAACTGGATGTTTTTGTGTCCCTCTAATTATATTTAGGGGAGAAAGTGCTTCTAACCTTTGCTACTAAATATCCTCTGAGGCTATGTGAAGCCAAAAAATCTTAATAGAAATGGAAAAGTGCAGTCAGTCACTACCCTAAATAGCTTTCCATACAAAACCAAGTATGCTTATGTTTCTAAATACCCAAAGATTTGTCTCATTGGAAAATCTTTAAGTCAATGTGTTGGGGTCACAGCAATGCTGTCAAGTTTCTTAAAGATTCACAATTATGTCCCAACTTAGTACCACTTCTATGAAACATAATCTTTCTCATTCCCCCTAACCCCTCACATGACAATAAATTTAACACTAGGCTGAAAATTCACAAGTACATAATTTTTCCATTTCCTTTTTTGTGCAATGGCCCAACTTACAAAAAGCTGTTTTAAATACCCATTTATTTTTTCATTTGTTCATCAAACTTTTATCAAACACTGCTTAGCTAAGCACCAAACTAAGCCCCAAGAATATAAAGTCAAAGAGGTCATGACTTTTACCCTCAAGACATCTAGGGTGGAGGCAGACAAGTAAATTAGCAATTCGATGGCAATATGGGAAGTGCTAGCTACTGATTGAGGAACACTCCTGCGGGTGGAGTAAGGCTAAGATGGGTTACTTATAGAGGAAAAGGAACAATACATGAGTTATCATAAAGTTGGGATGTAGCACGATCCATTTACAGAATCATAAGTCCAACATAGCCAGAGAAAAGGGCCCACGCAATAGAAATACAGAAAATAAGAACCTTTTTGATGGAGGGAGAGTAAGCAGTGGGACCACACTTATGGAGCATTGCAAGGGTACATGTCATATCTACTTAGTATAGAATATAAATGTCTTAACACAATAATTAAGTAAATGAGGTGAAACACTATATTAACTAATTTGATCTAAGCATTCCAAATTGTATATCAAATCAGCACATTGTACCCCATAAATGCATTAATGTATACATGATCTAGGTGTATACGACTTAATAAAAAAAAAAAGTATACTTAAAAATATATAGATGGAAGATCCCATAAGATTTTCTTTTACCAGGGATGAACTATTGGGATGTAAGAACAATTAAAATGTGCTTTATTCATCCTTAAAAAAAAAAAAAAGAAGAACCTTTTAAGGAAGGGTGTGATGTGTTCAGCCAAAAAGTTAAGATATGTGCTAAAAACTATAGGGAGCATTTCAAGGCCTTTAAGCAAGAGGAACATATGACAAAATAAGTATTTTGGAAACAAGCCCTCCAGCTGCTGTACAGAGGACACACTCGAAAGAGAGCCCACTAAAGAGGTAGAAGACAAACACTATTGCAATTATCCAGACAAGAAATTCCAATAGCTTTAATTAAGGTAGGAGTGATTGAAGGGGAAGAATGAATTTGGAAGATATTTCAATACTGGTGAAATGCTGTCAAGAGGTTTAAGAATCTAAACTGGGTCTGGTTTTCCGGCTTGCAGGTCCAAGTGGATGCTGTTTAACTCACTGAGATGAGAAATTCAAGAAAAGGAATAGGTATGAAATCAGAGTTAATAGGCCTAATTTTGAACTTGGTAAGTTCAACATCCACCCAAGTGGATCAGTGCAGGATGCAGTTGGATAAGCAAAAGGTCTAGGTCAGAGGCATGGAAATCATCTGTATTAAAGAAATAATTGAAGTCATAATAGTCAACATTACTGGGGGGATAGGGAGAAGAATGTAGAAAGAAGAAAAGAAGAATGAGCATAGAAATCTGAGAAATTCTAAATGAAAGGGAGAACAGTGAGCAGGCTACAAATATTTAATTGCTGGAAGAGGAAGGCGGGGTGGGAGAGGGACAGAGCCACAGACTTTGATGAAAAACTCCAAGGAGGTATAGTGTCTGAGATGTTTCAGAGAGATCACTTCAAATTTTCACAGCCTTTAGCAAACAGGCAAATTAGATCTTAAGGAGACAAGGGTAGAGAGAGAAGGAGAAGGAAGGGTAGAGAGTGGCGGAGAAGGAACCAGACTCTTAAGGAGGGAAATGGGCAATATGGGTATAGTATAGGCCAGTTTTCCAAACAGTTTATCAAAAAAGAGAAAGAAAGATGCAGACATCCTCTGTAACAATGACTGCACTTAAAATGAGTAATTATTATCATATCCAACTCTTTCGAGATGCGGACTTTGGCAGACTTCTTTTGGAAACAATTTAAATGGAATAGAAGATAAATGTTTTTTTACTGAATTCTGATGCCAAAAGTTCTAATAGTGTAGTGACTAGCCTTGAGATTCCTTCCAAAGTTACTCAAAATTGTGTTTGTACAAATGCTTGCCGTGCACACAAAACATAATTTATCCAATTAGAGTGTAAATAAATATGTAATAGTCATATCTTTGCATCTTATATCTCTCTTAAGATCATGCTTTTCTATTTAGTCACCTTGAAGGATATTTTGTACCAATTCTTCCCAAGAGATTTAAATCATTTCTTTCAACTTTACGACTCTAATCTCTCATTACTCCTTTTTAGCTTGGCAATCCTCCCACTACTGCTTTGTATAATTACTTTTAGTTCTCACAGATGTTTGTTCTAACTCTAATTTAATGTCAGCTATAAATTATAGCCATGTGTCATATAATGATAATTTGGTCAGTGACAGAGTACAATGTGAGAGTGGCCCCAAAAGATTCTAATACTGTATTTGTACTGTAATTTTTTGGCTTACATGTGTATAGGTACACATATACTTATCATGTTACAATTGCCTATTGCATTCAGTACCATGTAAGTAACATGCTATAGTATAGTTACTATAGTAACATGCTATACAGGGTTTTAGCCTAGAAGTAATAGGCTATATGATATACCTACATGCATAGTAAGTAATACATAACATCTAGGTATCTCTACAATTTATGTGCAGTAGTGAAATTATCTAAGGACACATTGCTCAGAACGTGCCCCCAATGTTAAATGATGCAAGACTGCATTGATAATTACGATGGTTTACATTGTTCACCCAAAGAGATCCCACAGGTCCCTTCCAAACTATGCACTTCTCTCATGAATAAATGCCAGGCAACATCAAGGATGATAAAAATAGCCTGTCACAGACTTAACATGCTGTTTACCTAGTTACTGAACAATAAAGATTCTTTACAAGACTCAAGTTAAAATCAATCTCAGGAGATGCTCCACTGAAAAACCTGCCACGAGCTGATAGAACCTTTGATTATTAACACGAGTCCATTTCTTATTCACTAGGAAATAACTTGTATCAAGTCAAATTGAATTAGTTTTGCCTAAAAGATCAACGGTGTTTTAAAAATTCTTAAATAAATGCAAGTACATTATGCATCCTTTAAATAAAATTTCTTTTTTTATACTCTTACTGCTAATAGGGAACTCAACACTAATAGCTGACACAAGAGGTGGCCCTCAAGTCACAAATTGAGACTCAAGCACTACTTCACTGACCTTGAACAAATAATTTATTCTGTCAACCTTAGTTTCACAGGTTTGAAAAGAAAATTCTATTATTGCTGATTTGAATTTGGCAATTCCTGATTTGAAAAATTATAGAAGTGATGTGCAGAAAGATTCCTTTAGCCACAAATGGTTTCTGCAGCAGAATCTTGTCCTTAAACCCCCCCTATTATTTCAGGCTTATATGTCAACCAGCCATAATAGGTAGTAACTTATAATTTCAAGAAAATCCTGAATGATAATTATAGACATTTTCTATCAGAGAAACCCTGATTCATAGCTTTCAGCAGTAAAGACTTTAAGAATGTTAGCTACCCAATAACCCAACATGTATCTTCATATCCAAAACTGATTAACTAGAAAGTGAGACGTTCAAAAGTTGGGGAACTTATGAGCTAGTGATAATGAAATCAATAAGGGCAACTATGAATACTTTATATAGAAAATGATAGCAAGTATAAAGCTTATACAATCTTATATGGTAAAGCTTTATTTCTACAGATCAAATGGAAAAATAATAATTATTACCGAGGACATATATTCCAGACAATGTGTTAAATGTATTATATTGTTTGTCTCATAGGATCCTTATCACTCCTGTATTAAGTAGTTACAGGAGAGTCTTAGATTTGTTAGGAATACATTAATATATGTTTGCAAATTTCTAAATTTTCAAATATGAAATTTTCATTCATGTTTAAATCAATTATTTCCTGTATAAACAGTATATATTAATATCTTCACTTTAATCTACATTTCAATTTACATTAAAGCTTGACATTCTTTAAATTTTTTTGCAAAGACTGCAACATTTACTGAGCCAGTTTCAGGAGTAACTTTCTCTTGTTTCTGCATATGGAGGTTATGGCAGAACTGGTCATATCCTGGATCTGAACCAGTATAGGATTTTATATTCTACTGTTTACTTTGTCCCAAACTTCTGTTTGCTAGGAACCATTTATTTATTAGAGCTCTCTCTCTCAGCCTTTCTTTTAAGGCTCTTTTTATATATTTATAAAGAAATTTAGTTTGTTATCCCTATAAGAAAAATCTGGATAATTGATTATGCTCACTTGCTGGCTCAGGGATTCAACTGCCCCAAAGCACTTGGCTCACTACACATTATGGAACTTGGAAGTTGCTCTCAAATATATAAACATGTGAATGGTGGACACATGAATGATAAGGATTGATTTTACTACATTTATATTTATGGAAAAGGGGACACTGAACCTCAGATAATTAATATACCTCAAGCCACATGTTCAGTAATTGAGGACGCTGGTCAACCCAAGCCTGAAAATCTCCCAAACCTGTACTCGTTCTTTAACAACACATCTCCAGTCTGACAAATAAGCAGTCTGAATTCTTGCAACTGCTTTAATAAAAACTACATTTACTACAGTTTTGATTTAAAAAATGTAAAAACTGACTTCTAGTCTTGGTTTGCGAACTAACCAATTGTGAGATTTTAGGGAGTCATCTTTTTTTCCATTCTGGTATTCAATTTCTTCATTTATATAAATGAACAACAGTCAGGTTTTTGTGAGCCTCAAAGACATAGGACTTTATAAGAGCCTTGCTAAGTAGATTCATGACCAGGAAACTCTGTTTTTAATATTTTTTGTATTAATTTTTTAATAATTTGTTCAATGTCATTTAATGAAAAGATCATTTCCCCCTCTTTGCCTGTATTGAAGTGGAACATTCTTGTGAAATCAGATGATCACATATATGGGGGAAATGTAGCCTAAGATATAATCAATCTTGGAGAATGTCCCAAGTGCTGATGAGAAGAACATATGGTCAGTAACTTGGGGGTAGAATTTTCTATGAGGCCCATTTATTCTAGTACCTGTTTAAGTCCACTATTTCTATATTGATTTTCTGCCTTGTTGATATGTCCATGTCTTTCAGTGTTTAGATTTTCAGCAAATGCAATGCTACTGTTTATTTCTTTGCTTATATCTAGTATAATTTGCTTTATGGATCTGGAAGCTCCTTTCTTAAGTATATATACAGAGCGTGCCGAGAAAACATATACACATTTTAAGAAAGAAAAAAGCTGTATTAAACTTGTAATACTCAAGTCCCATTTGATTTCTGCAATTACAAGAGATACAAGATATACCAGATAACAAATGTTATCGATCTGTATTGAATGTTATAATATTAATATATTTTGTCCTTTCTGAAATATGTATACATATTTATGGCACTCACTGTATATTTAGGATTATTATGTCTTCTTGTTGAATTGGTCCATTAAACATTATATAATGACCATTTTTGCGTTTATTTGTCACAATTGTTTAAAGTCTATTTTATCTGATCTGAGAATGGACTTGCTCACTTTTGCTTTCCATTTATATGTAAAAATTTTCCCATCCTTTTACCTTGAGTATGTGTGAGTCCATTAGAATTCAATGTGTTTCTAAGAGACAGCAAATACTTGGTGTATGTTTTTTAAGTGGGGGCATTAAGACCGTTCATGTACAGTGATATTATTTCCATATGGGAAATGGTTCTGTTCATCATGTTTGATGCTACCTTGTTGTTTGTTGTCCTTCTCGTGCCATCATTTTTCAAGAGCTGAGAGTTTTAACCTTTTGATATTTCACGCTGGTGGGTATCTGTTGTGTGGTTCCATGTATAATGCAGTTCTAAATATTTCCTATAGGGCAAGTCTAATAGTGACAAATTCCCTTAGTGTTTGCTTGTCTAGAAAAGCCTTTATTTTTCCATCATTCATGAAACTTAGTTTTGCAGGATACAAAATTCTTGTCTGAGAGGAATTGGTGAGCTCTCACCTACGGGCAGAATGTAAGCATATATGGCACACCTGGGTGAAGGCCTACAATTTGGAGCTTACCTAACAAATGCAAACAATGTAACCTAATTGTTTGTACTCTCCTATTAATCTGAAATAAAAAAAAAAATATTGGCTGGCAGTTTTTCTGTTTAAGAAGACTAAGAATTGGGGCTTTAATCCCTCTGGCATGATAGTCTGATGAGTTATTCTTTGCTGTTCTTTACCCTTTGTCATGTAGCTTGTACAATTTGCTCCTTCATTTTGATTTTGGCCAAGTTGATGACTGTGTGTCTTAGAGATGTGCTTATTCTATCTTCTCTGTGTTTAATGTTCATTTTGCATCGGAGATGTGCTTATTCTATCTTCTCTGTGTTTAATGTTCATTTTGCATCTGGATATCTCAATCTCTGGCAATTCCAAGGAAGTTTTCCTCAGTGATTCCCTCAAACAGGTTTTCCGTACTTTTTGCTTTTTATTCTGCTACCTCAGGATACCTATAATTTGTATATTGGTTCACACATATTGCCATATTTTCTGAGTGATTATTCATTCTGCTTTATTCTTTTTTCTGCATATTTTGTTTACTGGGTTATTTTGAAAGTCTTATCTTCAAATTCTGAGATTTTTTTTCTTCTGATTGGTCTAGTTGAAGCTTTCTGCTATATTGTAAAGTTGCCTAAATGACTCATTTTATAAATTTATATTATTTCTATTATATTCTTTCTTGTGTTGTCTAGTTCTTTAGTAACTTTTTCATTCATGTCCTTTTTGGGGGGGGGCTTCTTCATTTTAGTTTTAAATTTTCTCTTAATATCATTCATATTATTTCTCATCAATATTCTGAATTCCATTACTGACATTTCCACAATTTTCTTTTGGTTGAGATCCATTGGAGTAGATCCACTGTGATCCATTTTGGGTATCAGACTATTTTGTTTTTTCATGTTGCTAGATTTCTTTTGCTGGTTTCTTCTCTCTATTCAGGGCAGATAGGATTGCAAGGCACCTATTATACTTTGCTTGGAACTCTCTTACTTGGTGAGAAGGAGAAGTTCCTAGGAGGCACTTTTGGGACCCACTGTGGGAAACTGACCTGGCAGGAGGTGGGCAGATGCACTGAGAGCCTACAATGCACTTGTTCTGTTTCTTCCCATCCCCCTGTGATTATCACAGTCCAAGCAGGTGTTGGGTAATCATTGTGATATTCATGGGAAGTAATCAGTTGTTCCCCACATCCTTTTGGGAGCTTAGGTGGGAGGGTGGACAAGTCTCTCTCAACAGAGATTGTAATTGTGGAAGACTTCTCTGCCTGGGCCTCCCACAGTGGTGACAGTGGCAGCTGGGTGACGCTGCCTAGGCAGTGATTATGGGTGTCAGGGCTGTCGGCATTCACTCTAACTGAGTGCAGGTACCTGGCAGAACTTTGGACTGTGAATAGTTCCTGCCAGGCAGGGGGTAGGAACCATGAGGATAGGTCCAAGGGTTCCAGTGGCAGCAGGGGAACTTTGGGAACAGAGGTGCAGGTCCAGTGGCAGTGTGGATTCCACATGATTGAGGCTGTGGGGTAAGAGCAGCACAGGAGCCATGAGAGACTAGCCATAGTGCAGGGAAGCAGCATGTGAGCCTCGGGCGAAGGGCTGTGGTACTAGACAGCAGCATGGGAGCTTTAGGGCCAGGGCCATGGTTCCGTGGGGCAGCACAAAAGCCACAGGTGGGGGACTATGAAGCCGGGTGGCAGCACCAGAACTTCAGGGATAGAACTGTGGAGCCAACTGGAGCATGGGATCACAGGGGTGAGACCGAGAGGCTCATTGTTTCCACTGAGCTCCCACAGAATAATCCTGTGTGCATACTTCTACTATTAATTCTAGTTACTAATTCATGCTGATGTATTTTAGTAATTCCCTATTTATAGGGCCAGCTTTCCTCCAGATTTGAAGTTTCCAAAGGGAAAAGTTGCTTTCACATATTTCCATTCCACACCCAGCCCACCCCACCCTGCCTACACACAGAAGTTGACCTTCTGGCTTGCACATAATAGGTATTCAACACAAATTTGTTGAAATAATATTTATGCACTGGAGACAGCCATGAATGGAGCCACTGATTCACCTTAATTACTTGGTATCTGTCCTGATGGCTTTAACTCAGTGTATGATATACACCAAATAAAAGTGTGCTGTGAAAAGTAAAGCATAAAGTATTCAATGTCTATAAAACAGACTGCTACATAACTGAGCCTGGGTTATATGTACGAAGATTTCAGTGAAAGGATGCAGCTAATTAGCAGTTTTAAAAGTCATTCTACCATATACAGATATGATAGTTTAAAGTGCTGTAATTCAGATCCAATAAAACCTTCTCCGTTTTCATTTTTAAATATCCGAAGGCGTACAAGGCAATGTCCCCAAAACAGAGATTGGTTTTCAGCGCAGGTGATATTAAAACAATCCACTTTTTGCATCTTACCCAACACCGACCCTCTAACCAGTGGTTCTCAACCTTCCTAATGCCGCAGCCCTTTAATACAGTTCCTGTAGGTTGCAACCCACAGATTGAGAACCCTGCTATAGACACATTTTTAAAAATTATATTACATTAAATTTCAGTCAAAATCCTACTGCAATAAAAAGGGGAAAAAAAGAAAGTAAGAAAGAAAAAGGAATGTGCGCCTGGAGTGAAATGGAGATTGGAAATGCAGCTGTGGTTAAACAACATTTTCTCTATGTTGATATCCCTTAAAGAAATTATACCAAATAGAAATATTGAAATTTTCAAACAAAATAATATTTGGGCTACTTCTCTAACAGCATAGTTTGCCTATGTGTTTTATAATCATTTTTTCTTCTGCTTGTATACAATAGTACTTATGAAGAGATATTATTTAGAATAGTGGTTGTCAATGGTAGTCCACAGACCCCTGGAGGTCTCTAAAACCCTTTCAGTGATCATTTTCATAAAGCCATTTTCATAATAATGTTAAAATGTGGTGGCTTTTTTTGTTGTGTTGGTAATTGAACTTATGCTAAAAAAAAGAAAAAAGAAAAAGTGGGAACATTCTCGACATTTTACAATAAAGCAGGCACTGGTGCCAAACTGTACCAAGAGTTATTATATTCCTCACAGCTACAAACATACAGTGAATAACAAATTCGCTAGCTTCACTTAAGAGTGGCCTAGGAGGACTTTTTGATGAAAGCCACCTGGGGTGAGGTGATACCTCACTGCGGATGCAGAAAGAAAGGGACACTTATACACTGGTGGTGGGACAGCAAATTAGTACAATCTCCATGGAAAAGAATGTGGAGGTTCCTCAAAGAACTAAAAGTAGACCCACATTTGATCCAGCAATTTCACAACTATTTGCCCAAAGGAAAAAATGTCATTTTATCAAAAAGACACTTACATCCTGATATTTATTACAGAACAATTCATAATTGCAAAGATGTGGGATCAACCTAAGTGTCCATCAATTCATGAGTGGATAAACAAATCGTGAGATATATGTATATGTATGTGTACACACACACACATATACACACACCGTGAAAAATATTCAGCCATGAAAAAAGATGTCTTAATCAATTTTGCAACAATTTGAATGGAATTAGAGTAAAGTAAAGTATCTAAAGAATTAAAAAAAAAAAAAAACACCAGATGTACTCACTGTTAAGTTGGGAGTAACTGATCAGCACTCACGTGCATAGAAGGAAGTAAAACTCAGTGGAAATCAAGTAGTTATGGGAGGGAGAAAAGAGGATGGTGAATTCAGACTGAGTGGGTACAATGAAGACTCTCTGGGTTATGGTCACACAATCCTGACTCAAGCAGCACAAAAGCAATACATGTAACCAAAAAAAAAAATTATACCCCCATAGTATTCTGAAATTTAAAAAAATAGCATACTAGATGAAGCAGCAAAATTTCTCTCTGAAATCTTCATGCTTGAATTAAAAACTTCATATTTGTGTGATGAAATGTAATGTACAGATACAGTACTCTGTGTATTACAGGCCAAAGCATGATGGCTCAGTGGTGTGAAGAGAAATATTTATATTTTTAGAGTTGTGAGCTGGACTAGACACCTTGTTAATGGCATATCATTTATACTTGAAAAACTACTGACAAGCAAGTATAAACTATAGCTATTAAGACTTGAGTTTCTGCAAAATTTTTCTCAAAAATGAACTATATGAAGCTGTTAGGCAAGAAAAACTGACAGAATTTTTTATTAATGATAAAATTTGAGTTTTCAGCTAAAATAAACATTTTGGAAAATTTATATCCTCCCCAAATCTAATAAGGCTTTTCTGATCAGACTTATCCGACTGCATTAGTACTAATATTAACATATGAAATGTTTTATTATTATATAATCAAATGTTCCAATATTTAACAGAGATACATAATTCAGTGAAGCAATATTTTCCTAATATTTCAAAAGCGTCTAGAGTTAAAAGATCTGCTCAAAGCACGGTATCGTTAAGTAGGTTTTAAGTTTATGGAATAGTCTCGGATTCTACATTGGAACAATATTTTTCAGGTTTTTGTGAAGTATCATATTATACACAAAGGCTATTGAAAATATTTATTTCACCATTACATGTCTGTGTGAAGCTGAAGTTTCTTTATATTCCTCAGCCGGAACTTAATATTGAAGCAGATGAAAGGCAGGAGAAGATAGGAAAATGCAAGCTATCGTCAGCTAATCAAGAGGGGAAAAGAGACTTATCAAAAGGTAAAACAAGGCTACTCTTCTCACAATGCTTCTTCCTCTTTGGAATATTTTCACCAAAATTCTATTTATCTTAACATGTAATTTTGACTTATCTTCCATTAATCAAATGAATATTTTAAAATCTAAAGTAAATAACCAATAGATATAATTCACACAAATGGAAGTTTTTTGGAGTCCTTAATTTTTAAGTAAAAAGGAGGATGCTGAGAATGACTGATGTGGAAGATGTATGTTAGGATTCTCCATAATTTAATAGGAATCAAAAAAAAAAAAGAAACAATTCTCTGGGAACTCTATTTTTCATTCTATTGAGTTTAATTTCTTATCTATATGGAGCCAATGATCTATATATCATCTATTCAACAATCATTTCTCAGTCCCTGCTGTCAGCCAGACACAGTGGAGGAAGCCAAAATCCTCAGACACAGGTCCTGTCTGTCAGGAGGGCACTTACAGATACTGTTGTTATTAGGATATATTCATGTGTTAACTTGCCTCTGTTCTCCCTGTGGGGGGTGTGTGTGTGTGTGTGTATGTCTGTGTACATGTGTGCATCCAGCTGCCTCCTAAAGGTTTTCACTCGAATGTTCCACGGAGTATTAATAGGTCCCAAACTGAGATGACTCATTCAGTTGAATATGCTCAATTAATGACAATTTCCTACCTTCTATGCTGGTTTCAGGTTTCTTCCCCTCATTAACACAACATAATGCCGAGCATGGCAGCTCACACCTGTAATCCTCACACTCTGAGAGTCTGAGGCAGATGGATTGCTTCAGCTCAGGAGCTTGAGACCAGCTTCAGCAAGAGTGAGAATCAGCCTCAACCAAAAATAGAAAAAAACTAGTAGGACGTGGTGGTGCAGGCATGTATTCCCAGGCAAGAGGATGGCTTGAGCCCAAGAGTTTGAGGTGGCTGTGAGCTACGATGACGCCGCGGCACTCAATCCAGGGCAACAGAGTGAGACTCTGCCTCAAAAAAAACAAACAAAACAAAACCTCGACATAAAATATGAATAGTCTTTCTTTTTTGATGATAAATCATACTTGTGAAATTACTTTTTTTCATTCTCTTCCACAGTAATAATCTCTGCTATGAACCTATTCTCTTTAAGTCATGATTATTGAATCTTTTCTTCTATACTGAATTTTCACAAAATGGTACCTCTTATTCTGCATTTGTCTCCTTCTGAATATTAAATTTTACACTCAAAATAAAAAAAAAAATTCAGAGATGTGTGCAAATGTGTGTATGCTAAGTATTCCACTAAATGCTTCTCTGTAACTCAGAAACAGATACATAATAAACTTATATCTTCTGAAGAGTTTCTTATTGATTTGAATATATTTATTTGTCCCAAAGAAAGCTAAGGGAATATTGCTTATTAAAGTGGCAAAAGGCCCTTATCATAAAATATTACAATCAGAATTTTAATGTGATAATTTAAAATACATGAAGTATATTTTTAAATTCACTATAGAAAACAGAAGAAGAAAAATGTAGAAGAATCAAGTTATATTTCCTTAAATATCACATTCCCTACAAATTAGAAAAAATAATAAAAAACAAACCTTCAATGTATGGCCATATTTATGGAAATACATCTATGTTATTTCATAGTATTCATAGTACTGATATATTAATAAATCATACAAGTCATTAACTGTCCCCCAAGATTCTAAATCTCTAATAATTGAAGACTAGAGATTTGTGAATAACAAGGAAATTAATTCGCTGTTGTCTAGAATAGAGAAATGAAATCTTCTGATTTAGGGACTATTATTGTTTTATGGAGACCACCATCCTAACTGTGCCCAGATAAAAATGTTCTAATTAGATACAAAAAGCTAAATGTGGGCGGCACCTGTGGCTCAAAGGAGTAGGGTGCCGGCCCCATATACCGGAGGTGGTGGGTTCAAACCCAGCCCTGGCCAAAAACTGCAAAAAAAAAAAAAAAAAAAAAAGCTAAACGTAAATTTCCAGCATCTAAAATTACGCAATAAAGCATGAAATAGCTTAACAACAATGATCTTTTATACAAAAAATATGCAATCTAAATTATACTTTAATTTTCCAGTTTCATATAACTACATATTTTATAATGACCAAATTTAAACAAATATGGATCACAGTAAACCATTGGGTAGTTACTGTGTTATTAATGTTAATGTTTTCATACTACTCTGTTTTGCTTGTTGTTTCAATGCATGTATCTTAACTCTTAATTGGAATGTATTTTCTTAGGACAATGTGTTAGTAAAATATATCATTGGTGCTCTTCCAAGTTATTCTCCTATATTATTGTCACATAGTATGCCTTCAGTATGATTCAATGTCAAATCACACCTCAATTCACCTTGAAATACTTAGCTACAAGAAGACAGTCATATGTATAGATTTTACTTTTTCACAGACAAATTAATTGTTTGGTATTTGTTATTATTGTTTTCGGGCTCTATACTTTCTTTTTCTTTTTTACTAGATTATAATTTTATTTATTTTTTTATTAAATCATAGCTATGTATACCATGGAATATTATGCAGGCTTAAAGAAAGATGGAGACTTTACCTTTTTCATGTTTAGATGGATGGAGCTGGAACATATTCTTCTTAGCAAAGTATCTCAGGCTCTGTAGTTTCATCAGCAGAAACATTTTCTTGGACAAAAGAAAGCATGTGTTCCTAGCCACTAGCCTTCTCTAGCTCTGCGATCATGCCTTCTGTCAGTATCACATAATTATGTCACCTGATTAACTCATCCCTCCAAGAAAATCAAATCCTCTGGTTTGGATAAAGACCATATATTCCACTAATTGTTACTTCCTGGAAATGTAGGCCTGGTAACACATCAAGAGACAACAATATCTCCTTTTTGCCCTACACTATCAAATCTAAATTATTCTACTTGGTATTTAATAGTATCCATATTATGATGCCAACATGTTAATCAACCTTATTTCTCATTGCTCTCATTGCTCATTAACAAAAATGTATTTACAATATGTATTCCACTTTCTTTATGCTTACATTTCTCAGGATGTTAATAATATTCTTTCTATTTTGTCTACTTGCATAAACACTACCCATACTTTTCTCTTTCTTTCAGTATTACTTCAAGTAATAAAACCATACAAATACAATTGAAAAATATAAAATTTCCCCCCATTCAATTCCTCTCCGTCTCT
The DNA here is from genome assembly GCF_027406575.1 of Nycticebus coucang. Lineage (NCBI taxonomy): Eukaryota > Metazoa > Chordata > Mammalia > Primates > Lorisidae > Nycticebus > Nycticebus coucang. The sequence continues at coordinate 98,054,711 of NC_069790.1, forward strand.
CTCTTGCTTGGTATTTATCATTCCTATGTACATTTTTATTTATTTTGTATACCTGTTTGTACATATAAAACATATGGTAACTATGTATTAGTCTTTAGAATAATATTACATGGCATCTTATATTATTATCACTTATGGTTTCTAGATTTATCCATGTTGGCTAAAATTAAAAATGATCAACAATATGGAGTATTGGAGGTGAGTAGAGCAACCCAAACTGTCATAGATTGCTGTGAGACATACAAAACTCACAGAGCTGCTTTAGAAAACAGTTTCTTTGGCAGGTTCTTATAAAGTTAAACATGTTTTTGTAATGTAATACAGAAATTATACTCTCGTCTAAAGTTTTTACCTGAGAAACAAAAGCACATGTGTTTACAAAAAGTTGTACTTGAACATTCACTCAAGTTTTATTCCTAATGGAAAAAACTGGAAACAATCCAGATGTCCATCAACTAATGAACAAATAAACAAAATGCGATAGACAAAAAAGAAAAGAAGGCAATGAACGAACTACTGATAGACACAACACAGGTGAATTTCAAGAGCTTTGTGCTAAGTGGAAGAAACCAGACACAAAAATTATAAAATGTTGGATTCCTTTCATATTAACATTTTTATTTTATTTTATTTATTTATTTGAGACTGAGTCTTACTGTGTCACCCTCGGTAGAGTGCTGTAGTGTCACAGCTCACAGCAACCTCCAACTCTTGGGCTTAAGTGATTCTATTGCCTCAGCCTCCCAAGTAGCGGGGACTACAGATGCCCACCACAACACCCGGCTATTTTTTGGTTGTTGTTTTCATTACAGCTGTTTAGCTGGCCCAGGCCAGGTTCAAACCTGCCACCTTTGGTGTATGTAGCTGGCCCCATAACCACTGTGCTACAGGTGCTGGGCCATATTAACATTTTTAAAAAGCAAACATCTAAATGACTCATGTTTGATGAAAATGCTCTAAATCATGATGGTAGTGGTTGTTATAACTGTAAATATTGACAAAAACACATCAAATTGCACACTAGAATCAATGACTTTTACTGTTTCTGTATTTTAACTCAATGAAGCTCTTAAAAAAAAAAAAATACTGGGCTGGGAAGAACCTTAATGTCCACTCCTCAGTCTGAAGAAAATCACAGATGTTAATATCCAAATCTCATTTATGACTGTAAGGAGTTTTCAGAGGCTTTAACTTGACTCTGATTTGTTTTATCCATTGCCCTCCAACTCATTAAAACAACTTTTTGGGTTTTTTTCTGCTGATCTTTTGTTTTCATTTTATTTCACATTATAGGCATAGTTATATAAAACTAGACTCCATTAGTCCCAGTGTTCTATCTAAATAATAAAAGTTCTCTGTTTTCTCTTTTAACCATGTTTTTTTTCTTCAGTAACAAGCTTTCCTCTGTTTTCTACAATAGAAGTTATCATTAGAGGTGTTATACCTTGATTACCATAGTAATTATCTTAATCACCGTGGTAATTAGGACTACAAATATGAGCTAAGTTATTCTTCAAGGGCTCAGATCCTGGTTCCACCACTAAATTAGGTAAGTGAACTAGAAATATGCTCCAGTTTTCCCATCTCCAGAAAGAGGTATAAAAATTATCCCAACTTCATCATATCATTTTAGGATCAAATGAGATAATACACGAATGGTGCTCAGAAATAGACCTGGCTGTAATTGGGTTATAGCTTTCATGTGAAAGCCATAAATTAGTTTCAAAGTAGGGCTGAGTACATTGGACTAAGAAAATTCCAGGAAGTCTATGTTAACCAGTGTGGTGCCCCACGATCACATTAATGTACACAGCTATGATTTAATAAAAATAAATAAATAAAAATAATTAAAAGAAAGAAATAGACCTGGCACATCATTAGGACTCAATGAATTTTAGCATTTGTATCAGCCTTACATTTTTTCATTGGAAATTCCAGAAGAAAGAAATAGAACATGACTACATAAGCACCAAAATGAGATTTTCGTCTAGGAATTATACTCAACTATAAATAACATCAACGGCCAACAGAAGTCATTCTCTGCTTTTCAGTTTTCAATCTCAAGTTTCTTTTCAGTCTCAAGTTTCTGGTCTACCTTTGAATGGAGAGGATAAATTAAATATCTCATAGACAGTGAACTCTTACACCTATTACAATGTTTTATACAGTTTTTGCATTTTCACTGTGCATTTGTGTGTATATACTTTAATTTAACTTATCCTAAGTTTATTTGGGGGCTCTTTAAAGGGCTTGCTTTAATTGGGACTCTGCAAAGAACTTGCATTATTTAGATTAAAAAAAGACACTTCTAGGAATACCCAGGTCCTGCACTGGCTTAGCAGAGTCCTCCTATGGATCTCCAAGGAAAGAATCACATAAAAGAGGTGAAGAAGGCACAATTGTACTTTACTATTAGCTATGTCCTGGGCTCAAACTCCACAGTGGAAATTTATAAACTAGAGGAGACAATAGAGAGGACTCCTTGTCCCTATTTGAATTAAGAAAATGAGTCAGTTCTACAAGCAAAGCCTAATTTTGAGCTGAACTATACCAACTTGCCCCAGGTCTTCTGAGGCAAGGACAGTAATCTTTGGTCAGTGGCCATACATGAAAAAGTACATCCTCAGAAAAGAAGCTAGATGACCCAGCCTGCTCAGGAGATCTCAGCACTGCAGCATCACTGTTTTCTCGGGGAATCCTCTAATGAGAACCTCATTCATTTGCTTTTAGCAAAAAGATAACTCCATCTGGGAACACAGTAAGCAAATTTCAAATTTGACCCATTCAAATAAACATCTTCCTCCTTGAGGTTGGAAGAAAAGGGGAAAACGAGATTCACTGAAGATCCAGAATGAAAAGAATTTACTTCCACAAGAAGCCCAAGCAGTCATTAAAATGGCTGTATTGCCAGGGACAGTGGTGCATACCAGTGGCCGCAGTATTGGAGAGGCCAAGGTAAGTGGACAGCTTGAAACCGGGGGTTCAAAGCTGTAGTGTACATGTTTGCACCTGTAAATAGCCACTGCATTCCAGCCTGGGCATTAATGGAAGACCCAATTGCTAAAGAAAAAAATAAAAAATGGCCATGAAATTTAATTAAAATTTCACTAGCTAGTATCTGTTGCAGTTTGCTATGCCATACTTTACAAAAGCTGCAATTATAATCTGGGAAGCATTTGCAAGACAAAATATTTCTTCAGAGTTCAGTAGAATCATGTTTATGGAATAAACTTCAAAGAAAATATATTTTTAAAATAATTACTTCCCAACTACAGTGGGGTACATATCATATAGTCTACTCTGGGAGACATGCCTGGACTCTAAACACTGTAAGAAAAACTATGTAGATTTCCATGGATTTCTACAAAGTGTTCCCTAACTGCTATGCCATCTTAACCCTAAAGAGTAAACCATATTTTGAAATTTTGGAAAACAGCATACTTTTTAGCAAAAATGACTCTGATGCCAGGGACAAAAAAAGAATTTAATATGGTAGTTTTAAATTAAAACTTTTGTACCAGCTTTTCCTAGATTCTTATCCTTGTCATAACCCAGGTCTCAGTTAAAATACCATTACTTTGGTGCTTTAATGAGGATTGCAGTAAATCCATAGATTGCTTTGGGTAGTATGGACACTTTTACAATGTTGATTCTTCCTAGCCCTTATTTATTTTCTCAAGGCTTCATAGTTCTCTTTGTAGAGATCCTTCACTCTTTTATTAGGTATATTCCAGGAAAGCATCAATGTTATTCTTTGAAGAACTTGAAAAAAATAGTACTTTATTTCATATGGAACCAGAAACAAAACAAAACAAAACCGAATAGCCAACATAATTCCCAGAAATCAAAACAAATCTGGATGCATCATGTTACCAGGCTTAAGGTTAGACTACAAGTCTATAGTAATCAAAACAGCATGGTACTGGTGCAAAAATAGAGACACAGATCTATGGGATGGAATAGAGAATCCTAGAGATAAAACTAGCTGAGTAGCACCAGCTGATTTTTGAATAACCAAACAAAAGCATACACTGGAGAAAAGAATCCCTATTTAATAATTGGTGCTAAGAGAAATGGTTAGCCACATGTAAAAAAATGAAACTGGATGTACACCTCTCACCACTTACAAAAATTGACTCACAATGGATAAAAGATTTAAATTTGAGACACAAAACTGTAAGAACTCTAGAAGAAAGCATGAAAAAAACTTTTGATAATATCAGCCTGGAAAAGATTTTATGAAGAAGCCCCCATTGGCAATTGCAGCAACATCGAAAACAAATAAATGAGACATGATCAAGCTAAAAAGCTTCTGCACAGCTAAAGGTTACAACAACTAAAGCAAACAGACAGCCTTCAGAATGTGAGACAATGCTACATGCTTCACATGCTACAAATCTGACAAAGGGCTAATAACTAGATCTACAGACAACTCAAATTAATCAACATGAAAAGAACAAACAACCCATTTATAAGTGGGCAAGAGACTTGAACAGAAATTTCTCTGAAGATGACAGATGAATGGCCAAAAAATACTACATGAAAAAATGTTCATCATCTCTAATCATCAGAGAAATGCAAATCAAAACTACCTTGAGATATTGTCTAAACCCGAGTAAGAAAGCCCACATCACCATCCCAAAGCTACAGATGCTGGCATAGATGTGGAAAGAAGGAAACATTTATTTGCTGTTGGTGGTATTCCAAACTAATAGTCTTTTTGGAAAGAAGTATGGACAATCTTCAAAGAGCTAAAAGTAGATCTTCCATTTGATCCTGCAATACCATTACAAGGTATCTACCCAGAAGAAAAAAATAATAATTTTACCACAAGGACATTTTGCACTAGAATGTTTATTTCACCTCAATTCACTATCACCAAGATGTGGAATCAACTGAAGCACCGATCAACCCGTGAACAGATTAATAAACGGTGGTATATGTACACTGTGGAATACTATTCAGTCATTAAAAAGATGGAAATGTTACATCTGCTGTATTAAGCTCAGTGGAGGTAAAGAACATTCCTCCTTGTAAAGTATTACAAAAATGGAAAGGCAAATATCCAATGTACTCAATACTAATATGAAACCAGTAGATGAACAACTACACAATTAAATTCAAGTGGTGGGGAGGGGTGGTAGGAGGGGCATTGGCAAACTGTCACCTTACAGGCACAATATAAGGGTACATGGCACACTTCTTGGGAGAAAGGCCCAACTATAACGTACTTTACAAACACAAATAATGTAACCAAATTGTTTATACCCTCATATTAATCTGAAATAAATATATATGTATCATTATATAAATGTATCTAATAATATATATGTGCGTTTGTGTATATGTATGTATATATGCGTGTGTGTGTGTGTGTGTGTGTACAATTAACTTGGTAATACCTGTCCTGACTTGTCTAGGTAATAAGTCCCAGCCTCCTCCTCTCACAATGTTCTCTGTTTTACACATTTCATAGTTGTTTGTTAACTGCTTATTGTACTAAAATGCATCCTCCTAAGAGCAGGGATTGGGTTTTATTTGTACAGTTTCTAACAGAGTCAGCCTTTATTAGTAACCTGTTAAATAAATAACTTGATGAATGAAAGCAGATTTTAAATTTTTTAAAAAAATCTGTCTTCAGAGAAATGTTCTATTTTAGCTCATTTGATACTTGGAGCATTGAACAAAGAATTGAAAATTCTGGGTCTAGTCTCAGTTCCTTGACTTAGTAATTAAATACTAAGTCAATACTACTTAATACTACTTAAATACATCACTTTTATATACCTCTTTTGTATCTCTGTTGCCAAATGGCATTAACTCACTAACTTACCCTACCACCAAGGACTAGTAGGGCTAATGAGAAGGGGAAAAAAAAATACATATATATTATGTACACACACACACACACACACACACACACGTATACTTGAAAAGAATTAAAATGCCTTAGATTCGTATTATAATATGGTAAAATTCAAGGTAATTAGTGGATAAAAAAGATTTAATATAGATAAATTGTAAATTTATCATCAAAGAAATCTTTCCTGGGGTATGAAATAAGAAAACCTGGGGCATTATTATTAGGAGCTTATCTTTTTTATACATACATGTTTGTTTAAATATGAATCCCAAACAATAAGATTATTTTTCACCTCTAATAGAATATTTACAGTTCAAACATGGGATGGAGAACATATACACAATAGGTAGATTTAAGCAACTTATTTGTTTTGTTCTAAATATCATTTAGCTAATTTTATTTTACCCCTTCTAATCTACATTCATGTGATCTGAGCCCATGCTGGAATTCACCAATTTTATACATTTGTGACATTATTGTCTTTGCTAGGAAACTATGAAAAGTCTTTATAATCACAATGATTAAGTAACCAGCCAGGGCACAGTGGCTCACGCATGTAATCTTAGCACTCGGGAAGTCCGAGTTGGGTGGACTGTCTGGGCTCACAAGTTTGAGACCAGCCTGAGAAAGAGGGAGACCACATCCCTACTAAAAATAGAAAAACTAGTCCAATGTAGTGCCTGCGTCTATAGTCCCAGCTACTTGGGAGGTTGAGGCAAGAGGATTGCTGGAGCCCAGGAGTTTGAGGTTGTGGAAAGCTAGACAACACCATGACATGCAACCCAAGGTGACAGAGTGAAGGGGGGGGTGCAGAGCAAGATGGTGCCTGAGTAACAGCTTCTTTTCAACCGGGCACAGAAAGACTGGGGAGAGAAGATTCCAGGCACCTCTGACTTCTGGGCTCTGCCCAGTAATGTCCTTTTGGAGACACAGAGAAGCAGCAAGAGACTTCTGGACCACAGGAGGAGGGCAAAAGCCGTGGAGAAGTGGCAAGTGCTTGAGTTTGGTCTCGGGCCGTGGTGGCTGCCACAGCTGCAGCTATAGCAACAGCGAGATTACAGACAGGGAAAGCCTTCCCTGTGGGTTGTTTTTTTTGGACTTGGGCACTTGGTTGAATTAGCTTGGGAGACCTTGGGTGAGTGTATAAGTGACTTTGAGTGGTGTCCAGAGTTTGGGAGTGAGCCACTAGGGTGGAACAAGCTTTCATTGTTCAGTTGCAGGCTGAGCAGCCATTGTAGGAGAGAGGCCTGTGCTGGGAAACCTTGGGTGAGTGATCTAGTGATTTTGAACAGTGCCCAGAGGCTGGGACTGAGACACTGGGAAAAAGCAGAGCTTTCAGTGTCAGGCAGTAGGAGAGTTGCCTTGCAGCCTCACCCCTCAGGGGCTTAGAGTGAGGCCAGTTTTGGTGCACCTGTAAAGTGGGCAGCCACTTCAGGAGAGATCCCAGTGACGCATGCTTTCCTGGGAAAGCCTCTACTTAGCCAAGGGTAAAGGTTTAAAGTGTCTTTAAAGCAGACTGAGGAGCGATTCAGGCTCTCAATCCTGTGTGGTTTGAAGGCAAAAAAGTCAGCAGAGGCCTACAGTCTCCATGTTATACAGATGTATCAGCACTTTGATTACCATCTCATACCCCAAAAGATCACCGGTTGCCCAGGCAGTATTCAATAAGATATATATATATTGCTTTGGTTTTGGTTTCCTTTTTTTTTTTTTTTTTTATTATTTCAACTTTTCCCCCTAGATTTTTCTTTTTCTTCATTTTACTAAGTGTGAAAATACTTTTTCATTGCTGCCTTATTTAATAATAATAACTTCATTTTTGCTAGTTTTTCTGCCCATTATTTGGTCCCCCCCCATTTTATCATATAAGGTTTTTGTTTATTTGTTTTGGTTTGATTTATAGTATTTTTGTTTATCCTCTTTACTTGGTGGAGGTAGTACTGTGTCTGCTCACGTTGGCAAAGAGCTGCTGACCTCAAGGGAACCACCCAACCCAGCACCCCCAGACGTTGGGGGTTTTAAGGTGTGGGTTTAAGTGCCCAACTGTATACCTGTATTACTCCTGTCTCCCTCTTTCTCTGCCTCCCGTCTTTTTTTATCAATATTCCATTTTACTCAACCTCTTTCCTTTTTCTTTCTTCTTCTTCTTCTTCTTCTTTTTTTTAATCTTTTTTCCCTTCTCTCTTTAATCTTCTTATCCTTTTAGTCATGTACCAAAAGGACTCATCAACACCTTAGGTCAGAGGCATTAGGAAGTGAATGAAAACTTAGGGCAAGGAAACAGACAAAAGAAAATACTCTTGAGGAAGAAGCAGCAGAAAAATCCTGGCAACCTGAAAAACCAGATCAGAGCAATCCTGCCAAGGGACCATGAGGTAGCTTCTGCAAAGGATACCACCCATAAAGAAATGTTAGAAATGACAGATGGGGAATTTAAAATATAGATGATAAAAACAATGAAGGAAATTGCTGAGAAAGTGGAAAATAACCAAAATGAAATCCAAAAACAGAATCAAATAAGAGATGAACAATATGAAGAATATAGAAATGATATAGCAGAGCTAAAGGAATTGAACCAGTTATTAGAGAACTTAAATATGTAGTAGAAAGTATCAATAACAGATTAGACGATGCAGAAGACAGACAGAAGGGAAGAATGCATAGAAATTAAACAACCTTATGCTGAATGACAGTTGGGTACAGGAAGAGATAAAAAAGAAAATCATTAGCTTCCTTGAGCATAACAACAATGAAGATACAAACTGCCCAAATCTTGGTATACAGAAAAAGCAATCCTTAGAGGAAAATTTATCACTTTAGATGCCTACATCTGAAAAACAGAAAGAAAGTACATCAACAAACTCACACACTATCTTAAGGAATTAGAAAAAGAAGAATAATCTAAGCCTAAACCCAACAGAGGAAAAGAAATATCCAAAAGTAAATCAGAGATTAATGAAATTAAAAACAAAAGAATCATTCAGAAAATTAACAAAACAAGGAGTTGGCTTTTTTGAAAAAATAAATAAAGTAGATAAAGCTTTGGCCAGACTACACATAGAAAAGTAAAATCTCTAATAACCCCAATCAGAAATAATAAACGGGAAATAACAAGAGATGTCACAGAGATACAAGAGATTATTTCTGAATACTACAAAAATTCTATGCCCAGAAATTTGACAATGTGAAGGAAATGGATCAATATTTGGAATCACACCCTCTCCCTAGACTTAGTCAGGAAGAAATTGATCTCCTGAACAGACTAATTTCAAGCACTGAGATCAAAGAAACAATAAAAAAAATCTCCCAACAAAAAAATGCCCTATTCCAGATGGCCTCACACCAGAATTCTATCAAACCTTCATGAAGAGCTTATTCCCATACTTCTCTAAAATATTCCAAAAAATTGAGGAGGAAGGAATTATCCCAACACATTGTATGAAGTAAACATCACCCTGCTACCAAAACCAGGGAAAGACCCAACTAGAAAGGAGACCAATTTCACTAATGAATATGGATACAAAAATTCTCAACAAAATCCTAGCCAATAAATTACAGTTTATCAAAAAGTCATACATCATGATCAAGCAGGTTTCATCCCAAGGATGCAAGGCTGGTTTAACATATGCAAGTCCATAAAAATTATTCACCATATCAACAGAAGCAAAAACAAAGACCATATTATCCTCTCAATAGATGCAGAAAAATCATTCAATAAAATTCAGCATCCATTTCTAATTAGAACACTGAAGACTATAGGCATAGGTGGCACATTTCTTAAACTGATCAAAGCTATCTATGACAAACCCACAGCTAATATTTTACTGAACAGAGTAAAACTGAAAGCTTTTCCACTTAGAACTGGAACCAGACAAGGTTGTCCTCTACTGCCACTACTATTCAACATGCTGAAAGTTCTAGCCAATAGAATCAGGCAAGAGAAAGAAATAAAGGGAATCCAAATGGGAGCAGAGGAGGTCAAACTCTCCCTCTTTGCTGACGATATGATCTTATACTTAGAGAACCCCAAAGACTCAACCGCAAGACTCCTAGAAGTGATCAAAAAATACAGTAATGTCCTAGGATATAAAATCAATGTCCACAAGTCAGTAGCCTCTGCATATGCCAATACAGTCAAGATGAGAAGTTAAATAAGGACACAATCCACATTACAATAGCTTCAAAGAAAATGAGATACCTAGGAATATACCTAACAAAAGAAGTGAAGGACCTCTATAAAGAAAATTATGAAACCCGAAGAAAAGAAATATCAGAGGATATTAACAAATGGAAGAACATGCCATGCTCATGGCTAGGACGAATCAACATTGTCAAAATGTCTATACTTCCCAAAGCAATCTACAGATTCAGTGCCATCCCTATTCAAATAACATCGTCCTTTCAAGACTTGGAAAAAATAATTCTTCATTTTGTATGGAACCAGAACAAACCCTAAACTGCGTATAGCTAACACAGTTCTTAGTAATAAAAACAATTTGGGGTCATCAGCCCACCAGACTTTAGACTGTACTACAAACTATAATGCTCAAAACAGCATGGTACTGGCACAAAAACAGAGACATAGACATCTGGAATCGATTACAAAACCAGGAAATGAAACTAACATCTTACAGCCACTTAATCGTCCATAAACCAAACAATAACATACACTGGGGGAAAGAATCCCTATTCAATAAATGTTGCTGTCCCTATTCAATAAATGTGAAAGAGAAATATCTTCCTCTTTCACATATTCTGCAACTACAGCATCTAAACTTCTAACCCTCAAAATGGCAATTCCAAGTCTTGGCTCTGTCCTTTCCCTAGAAAATAAGGACTGTGTATTAATGAGATGCATACCTAAATTACTTAAATATTTTGTGTAGTCTAAAATATGTAAAGCAAATATCTAAAACATAGGTACATAGCAATAAATGTTGCTGGGAGAACTGGATATCCACATGTAAAAGACTGAAACTGGTTCGGCACCTTTCTCCATTCACAAAAATTGATTCAAGATGGACTAAAGACCTAAATTTAAGGCATGAAATGATAACAATCCTCAAAGAAAGCAAGGGGAAAACACTGGAAGATATTGGCCTCTGGAAAGACTTTATAAAGAAGACTTCCATGGCAATTTCAACAACAAAAAATAAATGGAACTTAATTAAACTGAAAATCTTCTGAAGAGCTAAGGAGGCAACAACCAAAGCAAATAGACAACCAACACAATGGAAAAGGATATTTGCATATTTTGAATCAGACCAAAGCTTGATAACTAGAATCTACAGAGAATTCATATTAATCCACATGAAAAAAGCCAACAATCTCTCATGTCAATGGGCAAAAAAGATGAATAGAACTTCTCTAAGGAAAACAGATGAATGGCTAACAAATATATGAAAAAATGCTCATCATCCCTAATTATTAGAGAAATGCAAATCAACAACCCTGAGATACCACCTAACCCCAGTGAGAATGGCCCACATCACAAAATCTCAAAACTGCAGATGCTGGCGTGGATGTGGAGAGAAGGAAACACTTTTACACTGCTGGCAGGACTGTAAACTAATACAACCTTTTTTGGAAGAAAGTATGGAGAACTCTCAAAGATCTCAAACTAGACCTCTCATTTGACCCTACAATCCCATTACTGGGCATCTACCCAGAAGACAAAAAGTCCTTTTGCCTTAAGCACACTTGCACTAGACTGTTTATCAGTGCTCAATTTACAATTGTCAAACTGTGGAAACAGTCTAAATGCCCACCAACCCAGGAATAGATTAACAAACTGTGGTGTATATATACCATGGAATACTACAAAAGATGGAGATTTTACATCTTTTGTATTAACCCGAATGGAAGTGGAATACATTGTTCTTAGTACAGCATCACAAGAATGGAGAAGCATGAATCCCATGTACTCAATTCTGATATGAGGACAATTAATGACATAGTACATGGTGGGTGGTGGGAGAAGAGAAGAGCAGGGAGAGGGAAGCGGGGAGGGTGGTGGTGGGGTCACGGTATGTAACATATCTTTTGGGGGGTGGTACACAATTATAAGAGGGACTTTACCTAACAAATGCAATCAGTCTGACCTGGTTCTTTGTACCCTCAGTGAATCCCCAACAATAAAAAAAAAAAAAATGATTAAGTAATCATATCTCCATACCCAAAGGGAGATACACAAAATCTTAAAGAACTATCATATGGCATTCAACAGTTTATTCCTAATTCAAACCAAATGATATAGATAGGCCAATCAGGTGTTATTGTAATATTTCAAGAAATTCTTGAGATACACAGGACTAATTTTTTATATTAGGTTGAATCTGTATGCTTAGACCCTTATGCTATCAAATAGGATAACCTAAATTTGCATCTGTCAATTAAACATGTTTCTTAAGGAGACATTTAAAATGAAGTATCTAAAAACCTGCAGTAGATCCAGAAAATTTTAAGATAGCTCATTACATTAATCTGCAATTGCATCATGCCTAAATTACAATGCCATAAAACTGTAAAGAAGGTGAATGTTGTTCACAATACTCTAAACATTTTTGATTCTTGTTCAATTTTTAGGATTTAAAAATATAATAATACAGGTAGTGAACTGGCTCTGGAAACATTTTCTGTAAATGCCAGCCAAAGTTAACATAAGCTAGCTCAAATGTCATTTGGTTTATCCAAGTCACTCTTCAAAGCTATGAACCAATTCAAATACTCCACTCTTACCCATTATCTCTATGAAGATAGAAAAATTCATTTTGATATTGACAAGAAAACATCTACTTTCTTTCCACATATATTTTTTTTCATTTTTAGTCTTTTTGTCTTTTTCTATAGGGAGAGGTGTATATCTATGTGCGTGCTATGTGCACAACTTCAAAGCTCTTGGTATTAGAAATTCACTTTCTAGTTAGACCTGTTGAAGGACTTAAAGCTACTCAGCTGAAACCATCCTTGAGTTTGCTAAATGTGTTATTTTATTTTCATAAACATTTTGTGTGAAGACTGCTAGAAAATTTATAGACTGGTTATTTTCTGCTTCAGTACCAATAAAGCACATTGCTATCATGCTCAACAGCCAAAAGATGGTTTCAAGCAATGCTGAAAAGAAAAAAAATCCAACATGAAGTGGTATTTGTTTACACATATATTAGCATATGATTGCCCAAAGTAGTACCATTTCAATTTTGCATCTGCAGCCCACTGGAAAGCTCAGATGGTGCAAAACTGATGAAGTGTATAACCTAGAAAGGTATAAAAAGAAAGTATTATGCAAACATTGCAATAAAAATCTCATTATTTTTAAACAACATCTGATAATTTGTGCCTATGCATATAGACTGAGTTTAAGAAGAAAAGAAAAACTTTCTCATTGAAATCCACTAGTTAATCATAAGCTTGAACAGTAAATAAACCATTCATCTCCCTCAACCTAAGCCAGACTCTGTACATAAGAATTAGCAACGCTCTTTATGATTTTGACTAATGTTTATCTAGTATGATCAGAAAGATATAACTAATTCTTATTTAAATACTACCTGGAAAATAAATTTTGAGGTGTTAATTGTTTATTTGCTGATGGCCAATGTCATTTCAGGCTAAACATGAGTATAGAAAAATCAAGGAGCTCTTATTTCTGGAAAGGGGAGCAAAAGCAAAATCAAGAACATTTTCGCAAATGCCTTATTAGTCCTCTAGAATCCACTGTCTCTAGAAAATTGGTGGCAATTCTTCATGTCTTGTCATTAATAATGGAAAAGCAAATATGTTTTCCTTCCTAGTAAAATAAAAAGATTACATGCTAAAAGAGAAAAACAATTGGCAAATCTTACACTGATAATATGAGTATTTTGGAAATATCCTAGACACAGGGGTGTCCAACTTTTTTTTTCCCTGCACATTAGAAAGAGAGTTGTCTTGGGCTACACATTAAATGATCAAATACTAACAAAATCTAATTTTAAAAAATAAAAAGTCTGTATACACTTTTTTTCTGTGTACACTTTTTGTGACATTTGACACAACAGATAAACAATGTCCTCACAAAATCAGCACCCAGCCTGTGTGTTCATGTTGGACACCTCTGTCTAAAGGATTGGCTGAAACGGTATCATATTCTCCTTCACAGCGCCTAGCACAAAGACCAGTGGGAGTAGGCAATCAAGGAATACTTTTTCCTGGTGCTGATTCAAACTAAAATAGTCATGATAATGCTATTTCCTGGAAGGTGAAATATCCTTCAGGAGTTACATCTATTGTCTTTGTGGGTTAATCAGGTATCCAACATTTAGCCAGTACATAAGTCCTATGTAGCAATATTTTCACTGGGTAGTTCTACAATTCCAACTTATTCGTTTTTATGTCTTTTATTAGATAATATAGATAATATTAGATTTATACTTTATCAGTTCTAACAATCACAGAAAGAACCCATGATGATATACACACACACATACTTATATTCTGACTATAGAGAATATTTTACTTCATTTCTAATGACACTTGAACAATTGAGTCTGATCAAAATTTCTTGGAGTTACCTGAAACTGTTTTCTAAAACCATTTTCTCAGATTCATAGAAAATACAAAAAATATTTGGGAAATTCAATTTTGGCCTATGCCAAAACTAAGATAAAATTTCCAAGTTAAAAAATGATAGTTGAATAAATGGCAATGAAACAATGGGACATCCACAGGCAAAAAGGAAAAAAAAATGAATCTATTCACAGACCTTACACCTTTTCCTAAAATTAATTCAAAGTGGATCATAGACCTCAATGTAAAAGGTAAAGCTATAAAGCTCTGAGAAGATAACAAGAGAAAGCCTCGATGACTTTGGATGTGACAATGACCTTTTAGCTACAATAATCAAGGCACACTTTATGAAAGAAAGAATTGATAAACTGGACTTCACTAAAATTAAAAACTATCACTCTGTGACAAACACTATCAAGAGAAAGAGAAGAGAAGCTGCAGATTGGGTGAAAATATTTGCAAAGGACGCTTCTAATAAAGGACAGTTTTTCAAAATACAAAGAATCTTTAAAACCCAATAATAATAAAACAAACAATATATTTTTAAAAAATAGACAAAAGCCCTGAACAGCCATCTCAGTAAAGAAGATATACAGATGACAAGTGAACATATAAAAAGATTCTCATCTTATCATATGCCATAAGGGAATTTTGAATTAAATAACAATGAGATACCACTACACACCTATTAAAATGGCCAGAATTCAAAATAATGACAACACCAAATGATCGTAACAATGTGAAGGAACAGTATTTCTAAGTCACTGTTGGGTGAAATTCAAATTGGTATGGCAATTTTAGAAATTTCTTACAAAATAAAACATACTTGTACCTTATTATCCAGCAAGCAAGCTCATTGACATTTACCTGAGGTAGTTGAAAATTTATGTCCGCACAGAAACCTGCACAACTTCATTCATATTTGCCAAAACTTGGATGCAACCATAATGTCCTTCATTACGTGAATTGATAAACTGTGGTACTTTCAGACAATGGAAAATTATTCAGTGCTAAAATAAATGAACTACCAGCCATAAAGAGACATGGAGGAAGTCTAAATGCACATTACCAAGTAAAAGAAACCAATCTGAAAAGGCTACATAGCAGATAATTCCAACTCTATGACACTTTTGGGAAAGGCAAAACTGTGGGGATAGAAAAAAAGAAATCAATGTTGTCAAGGGATTGGGGAAAGGAGATAGGTGAAAGACAGAGGACTTTTAGGTCAATGAAATCATCCTCTTTAATACTATATTGATGGATACATGGTATTACATGCCTTTTCTAAAACCCACACAATGGATATCAAGAAAGAATCTTCATGTAGTACTATGGACAGCCGGTACTTTTCACTCATTTTTGCTGTGAAACTAAGTGTCCTAAAAAGTAAAGTTTATTACTGAAAAGGATTGTGTGACAGTTGGGTTATAGGTTTCATATGAAAGCTCTAAATTGGTTTCATAGTAGGGCTGAGTACACAGCTATGATTTAATAAAAAAAAAAATAGAAAAGGATTGTGACCTGACCAAGATGAGAAGGTTCTTAAAGGTAATTTCTTTACCACTTTCAAAGAAATTACATGTATTGTACTAAATATTTAATTCTTAATCTAGTTAAACCTCATTCAGATACTAAATGTTACTACTTTATAAAATAATTTAATTTATTGGGCTTTAAAAATTAAATATTGAACATCTCACAAAGCAAATTTAAATAATTGAACCTAACATTAATAGAAGAAGATAATGGTGAAAATACATTTTACTTTCTCTTTATCAAAAATTGCTGTAAAATGAAGCCAGACGTTAAAAAGTCCAGATTATGCAATTTCATTTACATGAAGTATAAGAGCCGACACCCCTGGTCTGTGCTGTTAACAGTCAGGAGAGTGACTTCCAGGAGAAAAATGTTCTGATTATAAGGGGACATAGGAGGGTGCTAAGTGACAGCTGAAGATCCGGGGGGTGCTTTGATGTTCTGCATGCTGATACAATTGTTTTGGATTCTAGTTTGGGCACTTTCAATTATTGAAGTTCATTGAGCTATAAACTTATTGCACTTTGCTATATGCTTTTTATACATTTTTAAAGTTAAATAAAGGCATTAAGCATTGTTCTTTATTTCATTTTTAATTAAATTAAAGAGAGAATAGAGATAAGAGTACATAAATTTTCACATAAGCCTAAC
The DNA here is from genome assembly GCF_027406575.1 of Nycticebus coucang. Classification (NCBI taxonomy): domain Eukaryota; kingdom Metazoa; phylum Chordata; class Mammalia; order Primates; family Lorisidae; genus Nycticebus; species Nycticebus coucang. The sequence continues at coordinate 98,071,308 of NC_069790.1, forward strand.
GTTTATTTAAGGTTAGAAGAGAACAAAAACGCAATTAAGAGCTCTTCAAGGAGCCCCGAAAGGAATGGCCTTTTGGATTTATCATTAAACAGAGCAAAATTTCTCTGCATTACACTTAAATATAAATCATAAGGTCACCTATATAACATAAACAGCTAAAACAAAGTGTACCCGATCTGGGGAAAATGTGAGCTTTCTTCAGTAGGTTGAAGGGTAAATTTTAACCACCAAACTGTGTTTTCATTTCATTTGAATTACTTCTTAAAAAGAACAGGACATATGACTTTTACATAATTCTATCAAGCGGTCCACTCTGTTCTGTGAACACGGGTAACTGAATCAGCTGGGCACTGACACAATAAGTGTTCTCTGGATGAGTTGGGTGTGACTAATAAGCTTCAGTTAAATTCTTTGTGCAGGCTTGGGTGTGTCTTTCACAGCCCGCGAGTCAGTGAGTTTCCAATGGAATTCTTAACACAGGAGGTGCAGTGTCTTCTTGAACACCATTTCAAGCAACAGTCTGCACCTCTTTCTCTCTCCTGTCTCATTTTACTAGGCCAAATGGATTCAGGTGGGTCTCACTCCTATATCTTCCTCCAAAGTTCTAGTAAGAAATGAAGGAACCAAAAATGACTCCAAGAAAAAAGAGAAAAAACAAACTAAAAAGCCTAAACAACTTTGAGAACGGGTGAAGAACACCTTGAGAAATTAACTTCAGACAACACAATATTACTGATTATAGGAGGTTTATGAGATGCTTTGAAACCTAAGGTGTGTAGGGGAATTTGCGTGGATAGGTGTGTATTTGGGGGATGTTTATGTGTGTATGTTTGCAATTCAGTGTATATATATATGTATATATATATACATATATATACAGAGAGAGTTTATTCTAGTAAGAAGCAGAAAAAATAATAGTTACCATTTATAGATTAGTCACAATATTCCAGGCATTGCACCAAGTCCTTAAGCATAAATTATTTCATTAAATGCTCACAATAACACTATGACATAGGTATTATTATTATTCCCGTCCAAAGATGTGACCATAGATATTTAACAAAATGTAAGTGATGTATCCAAGGTCTCCCACACTCTTGGGAGAGGAAATATTTGAACTCATGACTGTGTCCCAAAGGTTCACTATCTTAGCCACTTGCCACTCTCTTGGTTACTGAATGATCACCAGAACAAGCTGAGAAATATGAAAAAGAAAGAGGATAAGAGGAGAGGAAAAGAAATTTAAGATACAAAGAAAGGTGAAGTAAGGAAAAGAAGCAGTGAGAAATGAAAGAGAGAAAAAGCACAAATGGCAGAGTTTGGACACATACGGACCATTCAAAAATATTTGTTAAATGAATATGTAGGACAAATACACACAAATACCATAAATGAACATTCTAATTTTTAAAATTAATAAGGGGCTTTTAAGGTTCAAGAAAAAAGTTATTTTATGGTCACGGTGTTGAAACACAGCCAAAAGACTGAGAAAGCCAAATTCAAAAAAGTGTAATAAATAGACACCAGAACTCAAAGGAATTTCCTCACTCATATCCCTCACTTTCAAACTAACTTTATAATTAAACCCTAAGGTAATTATAAGACTTAACAACCTTAAAGAGAAAAATAATCACATCTACATTACAATTTTCAGATAGATTCTTTCTGAAGCAAAATATTGCTAAAAGATAATTACCCCTAATAACAGGGGAACTATTCCATTAAATACCTTCCTTCATTAAAAATAAAAAAAAAGATGCAATGTTGAAGGAACCAGAAGAAATAATCAGAGAATGAGCGCCATCTGATCTACTCTGCATTCATCAGATACCCATCGCAGCAGGAAGTTACTTTGCCATTTACTTTGAAAATGTTGTAAAACATTCCCATTTGGTGGCATGGCAGTAGCAATCTTTCTCATTTTTTCCTTGTTTTCACTTCCACTTCCCTCTGTGTAGTGCTTTTTAAGTCTGCATCTTTCTAAAGATTCTCAAATCCTTAGTCCCAACCCACCCATCTCACCATCACTGCAACCTCTTACTTCATAAAATATCTATTAATAAAATATTCACCACATATTGTAGTTTATCTCTTTACTAAGCATTTCTAACCATTATCAACTTACATTTAGAATTCACGAGAATCCAAAATATAAAAGCAATTATTATTCCTATTTATAAGTGAGGAAATAAAGATTGAGGAAGATTTTGTTACTTGGCCAAGATCACAAAATAGGGAGTTGTGAAAGGGGGATTCAACTCTTGAGAACAAAGCTCATGTTTTTCTTCCCTGGGAAAAGTACACAGTCTCAAACACAAACTACTTCAGAAACTTTCCCTATTATCTTGAATCGTCTTTATTCCCTCATCTGATTCTTTATCCTTCATTCAAGGTTCATGACCACATCCTCATTTAAAACCAGGGTTAGCCCATAATCCTTAATTACTGAGCTCATAGTACCCCATCTTTCTCTATGAGAGAGAGACCCCAAACCCTAAGTCAGCAGGTGAAGTTGCGTAGGACTCTAGGAAGAACTAAAATAATTTCATTGAATTGCTTCAAGTTGTTCTTCAATGCTGGCTCAATCTTGGCCCACATGTAGGTCTTTATATTTTAAGGGAGAAATATTCTCATTAATAAACATAATGATACATGACTGTAAGAAATTATACTTTAAAATCCTGGGTTGGGTGTGCTGGTTCCCACATACATTTCTAGCACATTGGGAGGCCAAGGCAGGAGGATCACTTGAGGCCAGGAGTTTGAGATTAGCCTGGGAAACATGGCAAGTCCCCTGTGTCTATAAAATAAATTTTTCCAAAAAATTAGCTGGATGGGGTGGCTTTTCCCAGTAGACTTAGATACTCAAGAGGCTAAGGCAGGAATATTATGCCAGCCCAGGAGTTAAGAGGCCACAGGGAGCGATACTTGCTGCACTATATTACACTCTAGGATGACAGAGTGAGACCCTGACTCAAAACAAAACAAAACAAAACAAAACAAAATATACTGTTTATCATCTTATCCAGTTAGAAAACAGAGGCAGGTATAATGACCCTGCCAAATGTCATGATGACTTCATTTATAAAATTAATACTTTATAACCATCTTGAAATATCTTAATTGGAATAGAAAAATTTCTTAATTTCAAATCTACTTGTTTACTTTTGGAAATATTTATTAATTTTTTTAAAAAGGGAATGGAAGATATAGTCATATTGAATATATAAACAGAAACTTCAAGAATTAATTGCATAATATACTTCTAAATTACTAATAATGATTTCCTCGATTTCATTTCAAATGAAGTAATTATCAAAAAAGGTATTTTGAAGACCAATAGATAATCATTTCATCACATTTTTCTTAGCTTTATCTCTATTTACTAGACAAGTAAAAGTTAATCATAAGGAAATCATGCATCATAATTTCAAGCAATGACATTTTGTTCATTTTTCCATATATTGACTGTCCTATTTTCTACTGATGGAAGAAGATGAAACAGAAAGTGTTGTCAAGTCAATTACATCAGAGGCATATATACTATATTACCGAATTAACTGCAGTGATGAGATTGTCACAGTCACAAAGATCATTTAGAAAAGTTAAGATCCTTCTCGAAATCTCTCAATATGTAGTCAAAATGCAGTGCCCAGAACAAAGCCGTGGCAAATGACTCTGTACTTCCTTCCTCTGTCTTCAGCTTCTTTCCATTTCATGTGTACTTGCATTTTCTCATTTCTAATATTATTTTCTCATTAAGACTATTGCAACTAATTTAACATCCCTGCCTTTAATCTCACTTTCTGCAGGCTTCAAAGTGCTGCCATAGTTATTTTTCTCAAACACTTATGGTAACTCTTCACCGCACTGCTCAGAGAGCTTCAGTTCCTTTTTGCCTATCACTTTCAAGTACCAGAACTTAGCAGCGATCTCTAACCAGCTGCAAGCTCATACCAGTTTCATCGTCTGAATGACCCCATGACCATCCTCTTGCACCCTTCTGCTGTGAATGCTCAGCTTTCCTAGAATGTGCATGTATGCTCCACTGTCTCCCAGCTATTATTAAACTTTTCTTTACCATGACTGCCTTTTCCACTTCTTGTCCACCAGAGAAAATGTCACTTTCTATTTGAACCTTAAATCAGAAATCACTTGCTCTCTGTGTTATGGTCTTTATGCCTCTCTTACATTGTTTCCTGATCACAGATTCATGTTGTGTTCATCCAGGCCCATTCCTCTATCATATCACTTACCAAGTTGAATTATTGTTAGTAACATGTAAAATGTTTCCTGACATTCGACAAGTCATAAAATCATGTTTTATTAAGCTTTGTATTCTCAATTTTAAAGGGGTGCAAAGTCCTTTCAAAAATTAGGTAGAGTCCACCACAAATATACATAAAATTAATATTTTATAAAATATGAAATTAATATAAACAATTAAAGAAAGACAACCATAAGAATATTTATAGGCATCTATATTTTTAAAAAACAACTTTATTCTTAAAAGAATACATACAGAATTTAGAGTTGGAAGAGACATCAAAGATTAGAACATTTTAGTATTAATACAATCTTTTCATTGACAAGGTGAAGCTGAGTTGTTTAGATGGGCTCACAGTAGAGGAAAATGGCAAAACAAGAATAAACGCCTTGGATCCCAAAACCCAGACAAGATGTTGTGGCACTGTACAACATTCTGTTGGTGAGTTTTACTTAAGAACAGAACAAAATTTTGATTTTGTTTTCTTGTTTTTTCAATAAATTACTATACATATAAGTATTTCAAATAATTTTTAGAATATATTCCTAAAAGAAAATAAAAACTTGATATGTACTGAGCAAATTAATATCAAAAATACAGAAATATCTATTCTTACTAAACATTATTTTGAAAACAAATATATAGTAATTATTTTTAAATAATTGTGATTCTAAATTTTACGTCTTTGTAAATTTGATAGGGTAAAACAGTCCCTCATTATTAATTGGCCTTTCTTCAATTATTAGTGAGTCTTAATGCTTTACATTAATATAAATGTTCATTAATATTTATAAATATGGTTAATTCATCTCTTAGAAATGGTATAATTCATATCAGTAGATGTGGCTTATTCTATATTTGAGACATAACAACCTCAGTATATTTCTTACTTTAATTTCTATTTTAAAATCATGTTCATGATAGCTTTTTAAATAATCAAGTGTGAAAATTTTACCAAATCAAACATGTCCATTTTTCTATTATAATTTCTTTTATGGATTATAAACCCTCCCATTCAAACCAGATAAACTTTCCCATATATATTTTTTCTTTTGCTTCTTCTTTTTCATCTAATTCTAAAAAAAATCTAAGTGGATAATACTGCCTTCTGTAGAGAAATACTCTCCCTTAAATCTATCATAAATCGGTAACCAACTAGTAAAAATTCTTTTCTCACTAAGTTCCAAAGACACATTTATCATATGATAAATATATATATGTGTGTGTGTGTGTGTGTAAATTTATTTATTTATATGGCTTGGTGCCTGTGGCTCAAGCAGCTAAGGCACCAGCCAAATACACCTGAGCTGGCGAGTTTGAATCCAGCCTGGGCCTGCCAAACAACAATGCCGGCTGCTACCAAAAAATAGCCGGGCACTGTGGCAGGCGCCTGTAGTCCCAGCTACTTGGGAGACTGAGGCAGGAGAATTGCTTGAGCCCAGGAGTTGGAGGTTGCTGTGAGCTGTGATGCCATGGCACTCTACCCAGGGCAACAGCTTGTGTTGTTATAATACACTGTTGCATATTTATTTTTCTATCAAGTTCCATTTATCATATGTATAATCTGATACTAGTTCTATATTGAACTGATTATTATAACTTAACATGATGCCTAGACATAGGGCTAGTCATAGTGGCTCAGACCTATAATCTCAGCAGTTTGGGAGGGAGAGGTGAAAGGATCACTTGAAGTCAGGAATTTGAGATTAGCCTGGGCAACATAGCAAGAACCTATTTCTATAATTAAAAAAAATATATATCAGCCAGGTTTTGTGGTGCATCTGTAGTCCTAGTTACTCTGGAGTAGTCCTAGGTGAGGCAGAAGGATTGCTTGAGCCCAGGAGTTCAAAGTTACAGTGAGTTATGATTGAGCCATTACACTGCAGCCTGGGTAAAAAGAAAAAGACCCTGTCTCTATAAAAAAAAAAAAAGAAGAAGAAGAAGAAGAAACAAACAAACAAAACCCATTGTGTTCAACTAAGAGCTGATAGCCATACTGCAGAAATTATCCAATAACATTAAGAAGGAAGGACTCCTTCCCCAACTCATTTTATGAAGCCAGTATCACCTGAATAGCAAAGACGTGAGAGAACACAAAGAAAAAGGAAACCTGCAAATATCCTCAATAAAATACTAACAAACTGAATCCAACAGCCATCAAAAAAATAATCCACCTTGACCAAGTAGTCTTCATCCCAAGGTTGCAAGGATAGTTCAACATATATAAATCAATAAATATGATTCAACACATAAATTGAAGCAATAACAAAGACCACATATGATCATCTCAATAGAGATGAGAAAGCATTCAACAAAATTCAGCATGCTTTCATTATAAAACTCTCAACAAAGTAGGCATAAAAGAAACATACCTCCAAATTATAAAGCCAACATCATACTTTTTTTTTTATTAAATCATAGCTGTGTACATTGATATGATCATGGGGCATCATTCACTAGCTTCACAGACCATTTACCAAGTTTCACATATACCCTTGTAAGATGCACCACTGGTGTAATCCCACCAATCCCCTTCCCTCTACCCACCTCCCCCCTCCCTCCCTTCCCTTTCCCCCTTCCCCCTATTCTTAGGTTGTAACTGGGTTATAGCTTTCATGTGAAAACCCTAAATTAGTTTCATAGTACGGCTGAGTACATTGGGTACTTTTTCTTCCGTTCTTGAGATACTTTACTAAGAAGAGTATGTTCCAGCTCCATCCATGTAAACATGAAAGAGGTAAAGTCTCCATCTTTCTTTAAGGCTTCATAATATTCCAGCCAACATCATACTTAATAGAGAAAAGTTGAAAGCTTTCCTACTAAAAACTGAAATAAGACAAGGTTGGCCACTGTCACCACTTCTCTTCAACATAGTACTGGAATTCCTAGCGAGAACGATCAGGCAAGAGAAAGAAATAAAGGGTATCCAAATCAGTAAAGAAGACAAATGATCCCTTTTTGTTGATAATATGATCTTATATCTGGAAAACTCAAAAGACTCCACCACTTGGTGGGACCACACCTATGATGCATCTTACAAGGGTACATGTGAAACTTACTAAATGTAGAATATAAATGTCTTAAGACAATAACTAAGAAAATGCCAGGAAGGCTATGTTAACCAGTGTGATGAAAATATGTCAAATGGTATATAAAACCAGTGTATGGTGCCTCATGATTGCATTAATGTACACAGCTATGATTTAATAATAAATAAATTAAAAAAAAGATACCTGCCCTTGAAAGTTTATTGCAGTACAGTTCACAATTGCAAAGATGTGCAATTAACCCATCCATTTATGAGTGTATTAACAAAATCTGGTGTATATATATACATATACATACATATATATATATCTCACAAAATACTACTCAGTCACAAAAGAGTGAATTCATGCCTTTTACAATAATTTGGATGGAACTAAGACCATTATCCTAAGTGAAGTATGGAGTACACGTGACCAGAGGGAAGAACAACTGCATGAAAATCAAGCAGGGGTAAGGGAGGAGGTTGGGATGGACAAACACTTATTTAATGGGTACAGTGAACACTATCTGGGTGAGAGGCACTTTTATAGCCCTGCTAAGCATTATAAAGCAATCCATGTAACCAAAACATTAGTACCCCTATAATATTTTGAAATTAAGAAAAAAAATCCTGTTGAAATTCAAAAATTATGCTTAAATCTTAAATGTTTAATAGGAATAATTGTTTCTCTAAAATTATTTTATTTTTACTTTTATTCTCACAATTACAATTGAATATTATTTAATATTCCAGAAAACATTGCCTATTTAAATAAAACATCAATCCTATTTAAATAAAACTAACCCTTAACACAGATTTATTTAAAAAGGGTTAACATCTTTTCCTATAATTAGCTCTTCTATCCATAAATGTCTCTCCATGTTTTCAATTTTTTTTATGTCTCTCAATAAATTTATCTTCATATAGGTCTTTTACAGCTTTTGGTTGAATTTATTTGCAGATATTTTAAATTTGCTTTTGCAAAGGAAACAGAGTTCCATTTCCCACATATTAGTCAATAACTTCTTGCTACTATGCAGGAAAGCTCTTACTGTTTTAATATAATCTTTTATATTTGATCATATTTCTAAAATGGATACTCATTATCTTGAGATAAAATTATTTGGAAATAATCATAAAACTTTTTTTTCCTTTTGAGTAGCAATCCTTCACATTTTACTTTCATGTTTTATTACATTGGTAAACTTTATGGAATATTAGTAATAGTAGGTCTAACCCATCTCTTTGACAAGAATAAGTATAAATATATAATTGATTCTAAACAAAAAAAGATGTTCTTTATATGTTAAACATTTCTAGTTTATTCTAGTTTGTTTTGTACTCATAACAGAAATGAAAGGTATACTTCAAATGGCTTTGAGAGAGGATACCCGAGAAGGGTGAGGTCTAGAAGAACAGGTCTTCTCAAGGAGACACAAGGATACACATGCAGGGTCCTCTCCATGGTGACTCAGCTCTTGGGAATTTGTAAACTTAACTTCCTGAAACTTGGAAATTTCCAAGTTCTGTGAAATTCTGTAGTTCTGTAGGGGCAGGAATAGCATCTCCTGCTTCATTCAAACTGGCCAATGAGAAGGGTACCTGTGGAGTGGAACTTTTTGACTGTCAATAAAAAGGGAAAGACCAAGGCAGTAGGGGAACATGGCCATTTGGAATTCTTCTTTGCCGTAAGCTCCCAGCTGGTGAATAAAGCCCTTCCTCTTATAAATGTGGTGTTTGGGTGCTCTTTCTCTCCATTGGGCCTTGTCTTCCTGCAACATTTTTGGTTCCCTGACCGGAAAGAACATGCACCTGGTAGTTGCTGCCAATCCTCTGGACACCCACATGGGGGCCCCTGATAGGCCTGGGCGACATGAACCACTGAGCGCGCCAGGGAGGCAGTTTCTCGACTGGGCTGAGAAAGGACCCTGTCAGCGGGTCTTCAAGGAGTCAAACACCGGTAGGAACTGGCATGTGGGAACAGGTACCTACATAGGGAGACATCTAAGGCAAGGTATGATCAATCTGGGGATCCTACTACAGTTTTAGTGGGAGAAGGAGCCTGATAAACTCTTTGGGCATTAGATCGCCAGCTGGTCTGTTGAGAGGTATGTGGATGTGGTGTAACTGAGAGAACTCTGAGGGTAGTGTTGGACCTCCCTTCACAGGGTCTAGGCGAGTGTTGGTTTGCCTCCTATGGCTAAGTGGGAGCTTGAGTGGAAAATGGAGGCTTCCTAGGTTAAGAAATGAGTTGGAATTATGTGCATGTGAGTGCTTTGAGAATGACTGAGATGGATAACAATAGGAGGGGTTTTGCCCTCCTCCCCAATTCATGGGGTAAAATGAATGTGTGAGTGTGGCCTTCTTCCCTGCTTCAACTTTGCTCCCTGGCTATTCTGAGAGAAACTGGAAGTTCCAGGTTTTCCGCTTTCTGTCTTTGGTGGTGGCCATGTGGCCATGTGGGACTTGGGGGAAAATGAAAAGACATTAGAAAGAATGTTGTTGTAGTTTTGTTACCAGAATTTCTTCAGTGAGTGGTCTCAGGAATTTGAGAATTGAGCCCATGGGCCACAGATCAGTGATAAAATGGCATTTTGTTGAACTGAGGGGCATGCAGAAAGAGTGGAGAGTGCCAGAGCTATTGGCAGAGGGGTTGTGCCTTGGAAAGTGTTGCAGTTCAGGCAGTCCAGTAAGCTCTGGATGGCCCTTGAAAATTTGGGGAAGAGAGTGTAAATCTTGTGCTGGACGAGGCTGTATCCACATAAGCAACAGGTCTCCAAGGTGAACAGCCTCTGGAAGGGGGGAGGAGGCCCAGATCAGAGGTTTCCTGCATAAGTCCTTTTTCTAGGGGTAAATAATTGGCCCTGAGAGATATTTTGGCCAGGACTTGGTAGATGGAAAAATACCTTTACAAACTGAAGGGGTGTTCTAGCAAATGAATGAATGCAGTGCCTCACCTTGGACAAGGTTATTAGGTCTTTGCTGCAGTTTTTGTCTGGGGAGGGGATTAGGGTGTGTGCTCCTCAGGGTGGAGCCATCCAAAAGGATTCGGGCTGCTTTGTGCATGACCTTGCTGGGGGCTCAGAGGGCTTGTGCCTAGAGATGGGAATCTGATGTCTGAGCTCACCTGAGCCTGAAAAATGGGGGTTCCCTGTCCAGCCCTGACTGGGAAAACCCTGTATCAATATTACATCTCATAAAATGTCTCTCATTTGTAAAAGGTAATAATTTGGTTGTTTAAATTGTTGGAAAAACTGAATCTTTGTCAAAGGATAAGAGTCTTGCCTTTTAAACCTTCTAGTTACCAGTTTGGCTGAGTGAATGGGTGACTTCATGGTAAACTGGGATCCTGTTTTATGGGAAGTGAGTTTTTGAGAGTAAGAAAAATTAGACAGAAAGGAGAATGGCATTGTGTAAAGAAAGAATCTTGTGTGATAAATTTTGTCCTGAAACAGAATGGTTGTATAAGAAAGTGAAAGGCAAGGCAAAAGTTAAAGTAAGTTTAGAATGTTTGTAGATGGTCTGTGCAGGTTAAATGAAGCTCATAAAAGAGAATTTGCGAAAGAATTTACATGTGATCCAGTTGACTATGTATCTCCTTTAAAATCTTTTGTCTTGTAATTTTGTTTAAACAAATGTTTTATGCTTTTGATATTTGACAAACCTTCCAAAATTAAACTCTAAATCTGGGGCTTGATGCCTGTAGGGCAGTAGTTGCAATGCTGGCCACATGCACTGAGACTGGTGGGTCCAAACTTGGCCCAGGCCAACAAAAAACAAAAAAACACAACTCTAAATTTGGTCTTCTTGAAATATTAAGACCACTGAAAGTCAATGGAAAACAAATTAAACTTATTTGATTTATTAAAAATATATAGGAAACATTGTAAAATATGAAATGGTGATTAATTTTGTGCGAGTTATGGTTATATATATGTTCCAATATTATAAAACATTGGTCTGTCCTCACCTATAAAGCATTGGTCTTTCCTAACATATAAGACATTGGTCTGTCCTAACATATATTGTCAGTAATAATTTTAATTCATTTAAAAAAAGAAAGTGTTTTTTATGTAACAGGCTGAGTCCAAAGTTTATCCTAAAAAGAAAAAGAAATATTAAGAGAGGCTGATGAATTAGCTCAAATTCAAATTCCTGATGTCTTTGGAAATTGAATACCTTCGGCCTAAAAGCAGATTTTTAGAACTTTCATTGGAAAGGTACATGTCTATGAGTATTGCTAACCTAACTTCGATAGAACAGAAATCAGTTATGTGGAACTGGGCTAGTTTGTAATGGCTTTTTGTTCAAAATATTGTTGATTCTTTCTGCGTTCTGTTTTCCAGAAGTCAAGAAAATAATTGTCTGTCTTTTGAGCTATTTGTAGCTTTTCAAGCAATGTATGTACTTATGAGCAGAGTTTGAAACATATTTTTCTCGCTCCTTAATTTCTCTGGAATTTGAAAGCCATTTGTAAGTATTCTTAATTTCTGACAATACAGTTATTTGCATAAGTTCAATAAGAATCTGTTTTGTTCTATAGGACATGATGAAGGCAATGGTTATTTTACTAAGGCTTTGGCTGGAATAGCATTTCCAGAGGTGTCCAGACTGCATTAAGGAATTAAGGTTGACTTTATAAGGCCAATGAAAAAGCCCTTTGGAAAACTGGCCAGATTCCCATCAGTAACATTTCCTGATCTGTGGTAAGTAATGAAGGTCACTTGCTGATGGGTCCGGGAATCGAAATGTGCTTGGAGACCTCGAGAGAAGAGGGATTTACCCAATGCATACAGGTATCTAATGACACAGAAGAAACCTGGGCTCTGAAAGGCTTTCAAGAAAGTCCAGCCTGAGATTCCTTATAAAAGGTTCCAGCAAAGCCAATTTTAAAGAAAACAAGAGCCTAGATGACTAATGATCAATTATTCTTACTGCACTTTATGCAAATAATCAGACCCTGTATGCTGAAGGTACAGTTTATTTTGGCAAATAAGTTAGTTCTACTATAATTTGCCTTTAGTAAAGAGAGAAATTGGAGAGAGAAAAATGATTCAAAGTGAAAAGAGGCTGTAGCCTACCTGTATTAAATCCCAGCCTTGTCTGCACTGTCAACTCATAAAATGAGACATAACTGTTTTACTAAATTGATCTGTTAAATTGGACTAAGACTCTGGCCAAAGAGTATAGAATTATATCCAGTAGTTATATTTACTCTGAAGCCTTAAGACTCCACAAAGGTTGCCTGTTGGATACACTGGAAAAACTTGTGCAGTATTACATGTTATCTAGTATTTCCCAGTAAATGCTGTCACTGTAACACTTCATACTACTGTGCCTAATCCATATACTCTGCTGAGTCTGCTGCCAGTAGAAGCCAAGTGGCCCACTTGTCTGGACTTAAAAGATGCCTTTTTCAGTATAAGGCTGGCTCAGGGAAGCCAGAGGCTGTTTGCTTTCCAGTGGAAGAGACCAGACATGGAAACTTGGATCCAGTACACATGGACCAGGTTGCCACATAGGTTCAAAACACACACGATTTTTGGAGACGCACTGGCTTATGACCTCCAGAAATTCCCAGCTCAGGAATTAGAATGTGTGCTGTTCCAATATGTTGATGACCTCGTTTCTAGACACCCTATCCAGGAAGGCTACGCCCAAGGCATGGACTGTCTTTTATGACATCCAGAGGTATGTGGCTATAAAGTATCCACATGGAAGGCCCAGATTTGCCAGCAGCAAGTATGTTATCTAAGATTTACTATCCAGCAGGGGTAGAGGTATCTAGGCATGAAATGGAGGCATTAATTGCCTCCTCAGCCCCACGAGCCAAAAGCAGGTTTGGAAATTCTTAGGTCTGGTCAGCTTCTGTTGCCTTTGGATTCCCAACTTTGCCATCTTGGCTGTCTTGGCTAAGCCCTTTTATGAGGCAACTAAAGGAGAGGAAGGAGAGCCCTTAGAATGGGGAGGAGAACAGGAACATGCCTTCTCCCAGCTAAAGATGAGGCTGATAAATGCACCTGCACTGGGGCTCCTAGACTTGACCAAGCCCTTCACTCTGTATATCCCAGACAGAGGAAAGACATCTGTAGGTGTTTTAACCCAGCTGGTTGGGTCCTGGCCAAGGCTTGTAGCTTACCTTTCTAAGCAGTTGGATAAGGTGGCAAAAGGATGGCCACCATGCTTACGGACTCTAGCTGCTACTGCTCTCCTTGTGCAAAAAGCTGATAAGCTGACTCTAGGGCAGGATCTCAGAGTGAAAGTACCCCACTCTGTGGTCACTTTGATGAACACAAAGGACATTTCTGGCTCTCTAATGCAAGATTAATTAAGTACCAAAGCTTAATGTGTGGTAACCCATGCATAACAGTAGAAGTATGTAACACCCTGAACCCAGCCACACTCCTTCCAGTCAGTGGAAGAGAAATTGCGCATGACTGTGCGGAACTCAAACATAATGTGTACTCTAGCAGACCTGACTTTGTGTGACTAGCCCTGGACAGTTGCAAACTGGGACTTGTATGCAGACTGAAGTAGTTACGTGATGGTGCAAGGTGAGCGGCGGGCTGGGTATGCAGTGGTTACCTTAACAGAAACTGTAGAGGCTAAGCCCCCACCCCAAGGAACATTGGCTCAAAAGGCTGAGTTAATTGCCTTGACTGGAGCCTTAGAACTAAGTCAAGGGAAAAAATTGAATGCTTTTCTGACTCTCCAAGTACACAGGACATTGTACAAGGAGAAAGGACTATTAAATTCTGGGAAAAAGAACATTAAGTATGAGCAAGAGATAACTTCAGTTGCTAGAAGCGGTATGGAAACCCTGGAAAGTAGCAGTGATACACTGTTGTAGACATCAAAGAGATGCTTCCACCATCACTAAGGGGAACACCAGAGCTGATACTGAGGCAAAGAGGGCTTCCTCCCAGCCATACCAGGTGTCACAAGTGGCTCCCCTCATCCCATGGGTTCTGGAGCTCACCCCTATCTACTCCTGGGAGAAGAAGGAATGGTTGGCAGCAGAGGGGAGCCAAGAAGCAGAGGGAAGATGAATAAAGATGCCAGATGAACGAGTAGCGGTCCCCCAGATTCTAGGAGCCATCATGGTGACAAGAGTATTTGATGAAGTTGCTGGGCTGGTACTTCTACATCTCCCACCTGGCAGCCCTGGCCAAAACTGTCAGTCTACAGTGTGTCACCTGCAGCCAGTTCAAAGTGCACCAAGGACTGATGGTACCCCCAGGAATCCAGTCGTATGGAGCAACGCCCTTTGAGAACTTCTGGGTAGACTTAATAAAACGCCCAGATTTAGGAGGAACATGTAATTGATGGTGATGGTCTTTCAGACTTGGAATAGGTAAAAGCCTTCCCCACCAGAAAAAAAGGACTCCTGAAGTAGTAAAATGATTGCCCAGAGAAATCGTCCCATGGTTTAGACTGCCACTCTGGTTTAAATTTGGCAATGGGCTAAGCCTTCATAGCAAAACTAGTGCAAATAATAAGCTAAAGTTTTGAATAATTTATAGGCCTCAAAGCTTAGACAGAGTAAAGTGCATGAACAATACCATAAGAACAGAAATTAATAAACTCTGCCAGGAAGCAAAGCCTAATTGGATATAGGCCTTGCCACTGGTATTTTTCAAAGAGGCCCCTGTCAATTCTTTGCAATTTAGCAGGAACTCCTAAAGGAACTGGGAAAGACGGAACTGAATAGGACAAAACCCCTAGAAAGAATAGCAAGGAAAATCTCCACTGGAATAATTAACCTTGTTCTGTTTAGTGTTTTGTGTCTGTACATCCTTTCTCTCTGCAGGATCAAGAGGACCAAGTCTAGGTCCAGAATCAGAACCTGATCCCCCTGAAACCAAGGTAGAAAGGGCTTTCCACCATCATCCTGACCACATGCACAGCAGTGAAGGTGAATGAAATCCTCACCTGGAGTCATCACAGCTGGCTGAATAAAACTTCACTGCCCCTTGGGAAGTAATGGTAACTTTTAAGACAGTCAACATACCCTGCTCCAGCCACATACTGGGAGCTGGCTGGTCAACACACGGCTGAAGTCTGAGGAAACTCCTCGAGGGACTTGTCTTAATTGGACTTTGACCTTTGGGAAAAGGGGGGAAATGTCACAGGGAAAAGTGAAAACTCGTATGTATATTAGCCCGCCACCATGGTACTATTAAGACCTGAGTAGAGAACCCAAGAAAAGTCACAGTCCCTAAAACCTCAGTGCTAAAAAAATAATTAATATTGGCACCTGTGGAAACAAGCTAATATTGAGAACCCAAATTAAAATATATTGGAGTCTAAAAAGGGGGGAATGAGAGAGGATACCCGAGAAGGGTGAGGTCTAGAAGAACAGGTCTTCTCAAGGAGACCACCAGGATACACATGCAGGGTCCTCTCCATGGTGACTCAGCTCTTGGGAATTTGTAAACTTAACTTCCTGAAACTTGGAAATTTCCAAGTTCTGTGAAATTCTGTAGTTATGTAGGGGCAGGAATAGCATCTCCTGCTTGATTCAAACTGGCCAATGAGAAGGGTACCTGTGGGGTGGAACTTTTTGACTGTCAATAAAAAGGGAAAGACCGAGGCAGTCAGGGTGCGCAGCCATTTGGAATTCTTCTATGCCGTAAGCTCCCAGCTGGTGAATAAAGCCCTTCCTCTTATAAATGTGGTGTTTGGGTGCTCTTTCTCTCCGTTGGGCCTTGTCTTCTGCAACAGCTTCATGCAACCATATGAAATGTTTATCATTGTCTTATTTAACCTAGTAGCAAGTGTCTTATTTAACCAAGTAGCTAATATTAAGCCATAATTGTTTCTTTTAAATTATTTGAAAATATTTTATTCACACAAATTTATATCAAAATCAGATTACAGTGTTCAGAGACTCTCATAATTGTATATTTGGAAATTTTGAGATTTCTGAAGAAAAGAAAATGCTGATAAATTCCATCTCTCTACCACCCTCTATTATCTGATAAATGTTGCCTATTTCCTTAGAATATCAAGCATTGCAATATTTATTTCACTATTCAGTGCTGTGTTTAGAAAAGCTGCTTCATTCCTCTTGGTGTCAGGGAATTCAACCACAATATAAGGGACGGCATTACATAATACCAAAGTTGGATTCTTCTTAGAGATTCTTATAGATTCTATGTGATTCTTTCTTTTTTTTTTTTTTTTCTTTTTTGAAAGGGGAAGTTGGGAGGGTATGAGAGATAAAAATCTACCTGTTTGGTACAGTGTACACTATTCAGATGACAGGTATACAAAAAGTCCTGACTTCAGCATGATATAATTCATCCATGTAACAAAAGACACTTGTACATTATACATTTTTTGAAATTGGAAAGAAGAAATGATGGTTTGGCACCTGTAGCTCAGTAGTTAGGGCACTGGGCACGTGCACCGGGGCTGGTGGGTTCGATCCCAGCCTGGGCCTGCTAAGCAACAATGACAACAGCAACAAAAAAATAGCCAGGCATTGCAGCAAGCGCCTGTAGTCCCAGATACTTGGGAGGCTAAAGCAAGAGAATCACTTATGCCCAGGAGTTTGAGGTTGCTGTGAGCTGTGACACCATGGGACTCCACCAAGGGAGACTCTATGTCAAAAAGTAAATAAATGAAACAAAGCAAAAAAAAAAAAAAAATTCTATGCTATGTCATTCATAATTAAGTCTTCCTTAGCCTAACAGAAACTCACCAACCTAAAGAAGCAATGAGATCCAGAGACCTGGGCATAACCCCTTTCTCAGGTTCCCACCTCTCTGCTTACACTTTAAACATTCCCCATAAGTCACTTACAGAAACTTTCTAAATATGCTTTATATCCTTTCATCCCCAGGCAGTGACTCATGACAACCAAGTAACCAAGTTTTTACTACTTCCTCCTGGCCGCTGATAATTTGTAACAGGTTTGACAAACAACTCAAGTTTGGTTAATGAGATTCAAGCTTTGAAGAACTTCTATGTACTATGTATGCAGGCGAGTATGTGTGCTATGTGTGCACACACATATATACATACACATGCACTGCATGTATATATATTTCTTAAACTTAGCAGGTGTCCTGAACAAAGACTAGCTAAACTCTAGAAATCCAGACCTTCTGATGCCCTGTAGCCTAAAAGCAGAGAAAACCAATAAAAAGAGAAAATCAGATGAAGCAGACAGACTGAGAGAAGTTTGGGTTTCTATGGGTTTTTATTTCTTTGAACCAGTTCTTAAACTCTTTTATATTCTGACATAGGGTTTCCTTAGATATGTTTTAAATTCCTCCTTGTAGCTTAATTAAGAAAGGTTAAGTCAGTTTGTTAAGTTGG
Organism: Nycticebus coucang; assembly: GCF_027406575.1. Lineage (NCBI taxonomy): Eukaryota > Metazoa > Chordata > Mammalia > Primates > Lorisidae > Nycticebus > Nycticebus coucang. Next base: position 98,088,929 of record NC_069790.1, read on the forward strand.
TTGGTTACATGCGATCAAACAGTCCCAAGAGGGAAGCCACTGTGCTTGATCTGCCATGACGTGAGATCAACTACCAGGAAAAGGAGCAGGGAGATACATCTAAAATTCTACCCAACACTGTTGCTTTATGATAAATGAGACTCCTATAGCAACAGAAAAATCTTTGATTCCATACAAGATGTTCAGTATTAATATTTTATTGCCTGTAGACCAGTCTAAAGTAAGGGATTGACATAGTTGCTTAAGTTCCTGAAATATCTGAACTCCTATATGGTTTTCTTTTGATAAATCGTAGGATTTCAAAAAATATATAGAAATAGCACTTTGTTCAAATAGTAGCAATGAAAGTAACTCAAAAAGGTAAGTTTTTATTTCCCTCTGGCTTCCCAAGTAGAGAAAAAAGGTTGAAAAAACTTTTAAGGGAAACCTTAGTAATTCTGGATACCTTATGACTGAGAACATGCTTAAAATACAGATGCAGAAGATGGTTCAGGTACATTTTTCCTGTGATTAAGAAAAACAGTTAAGCGATTAAATTCAATTATACCACCATTGTAACACATTGTCTTTGATGCCAAATAGTACTTTGTAGCTTAGAAGTTTTATTAAATATTTCAGCATTAGCTACTTTTTTATGGAACAAATCGGGACTAAAATACTAATCATTCATTAATCATTCTAAATTCTTTTTTTTTTTTTACAGTTTTTGGCCAGGGCCAGGTTTTTTTTTTTTTTTTTTTTTTGTAGAGACAGAGTCTCACTTTATGGCCCTCGGTAGAGTGCCGTGGCCTCACACAGCTCACAGCAACCTCCAACTCCTGGGCTTAAGCGATTCTCCTGCCTCAGCCTCCCGAGTAGCTGGGATTACAGGCGCCCGCCACAACGCCCAGCTATTTTTTGGTTGCAGTTCAGCCGGGGCCGGGTTTGAACCCACCACCCTCGGTATATGGGGCCAGCGCCTTACCAACTGAGCCCCAGGCGCCGCCCCAGGGCCAGGTTTGAACCTTCCACCTCCAGTATATGGGGCCAGGGCCCTACTCCTTTGAGCCACAGGTGCCACCTGATCATTCTAAATTCCAATATTTTCTTTACTTTTTCAATTAAATATTATACTGGAATAAGCATGATCTTTTAAACCAAATATTTTTAAACAATTGCTTAAGGAATCATGCCACATGCCAGGTTACCATGTCAGAAAGATTAAATTTTAAACATAATTCCTTTTAATTTTATACCAGTGGTCTGTGCAATGCCCATTTACTCTGCTACTTCACCTTCCCCTACTATAAACAGACAAGTTTTCCTCCACATCGATGACATAGATTTACTATCTCAAACTAAAAAGAACCACAAAAAATAGTATGTCCTGATATCTTATGAATGTCAAAAAGAACCAATTTAATAACAATTTTATCTACACAAAAATTATTCTTTGGGGTAGCCACTATTCAATAGTTAAATAGATATTTCTAAATAATTCTATCTAATGGTTCAATTTTTTTTTTCCATTACTTACAGTACATTCTGTAGCCCACTGAGCCCAAGAGAAGGTCTGCAAGGCCATAACTGGCAGTTGCTTCATGACTCTCATTCTTTGATAATTGGTCATAGCTATGCTAAAAAACCTTCCAGCATATAATAGTATCTGTTATCATGTAGAGTAAGCAGCTCTGAGTCTAGTCAAGCACACCTAGCTTTTTCAGGACATTTAAAACCGATCCTAAGAAAACCTTGGTTTAGCCAATGCCTCCCACCTTGAACTTCCAGTCTTTGGAAAAAGGGTCTGTTGTCCCACCAGGTGAGAACAACGACCATCACCAACACAACATACTCAACTGGGATCCAATTAACAACATAAAATAGTTGTTTGCTAGGCTCCCAATGGAGAACACAATTCTAAAAGTCTACTTACAGCCTCTATGAAATCCCTGTAAAGAGCAAGGATATTTAAATCTGTGGACTGAAGTGAGCTTCATAGAGCCAGTGGGACTTCGGAGACATGTAAGTAGAGATAGAAGTGGATGGACAGGGGTATGCCAATTCCTCCAACCCAACAGCTTTCATTTTAACTGATTGCAATGTTAGATTTCTGAGTAGAATGTTTTCAAAGGCAGAATGTTAAAAGCAGTGTATAAAGGAGACATCCTTTATTTATTCTTCAGAGTATGATACATTCCTGTATCATCTGAGCTCAAAAGAGTTATAAATCTGGATCAGGAAAGATTATCATCCTCCTCCTTGAAAATGCCTTTAACGAAACATCCTTCAGTGTAACAAGAATTACGTATCTTAACTTTGATTGAGGGTACATTTGCAAAACAGCCAGAGAAGGCTTCTGCTTTTGCTGTAATTTTTTAATTAATAAATAGCATTGCTCATTTGGCTGTCAAAGTCCCATGTGACACTTTTCTTTAAGAAATAATTTCCAAGAAAATTGATTCTATCCTGAAAAGTAGGTAGGCTTGCTTCTAGCATATAATAAAAATTAGAATCCCATTGGAAGTATCTTTATATTTTGATTGCTTAAGAAGCTCCAAGTTTAATTTAGGCTTTTATCTGGTAACCATATTTATTTCTTCCTCCTTTAATAGTTTTGATTGTACGTTGATATTAGAACAGCTCTGTGTGTCTTTATCATAAGCATACAAGCTATTAATAATGAACAAACAGTAACAGATAAGCCAATAAGGAAACAGAAAAATTAATGAACATCCTAAAAATTGCTGAAAATCAAGAGAATTATATATCCCATGGTAATTTACTTATATTCAGGTCTCTAACCCTGTATCATCAACTATTGGAACACAGACAAATCTCAAGCCTAGAATAATTTGCAGATTTCCAAATAGCTGACAGCAATTCTGTTTTAAGTTTTCACACAAAAATTCATTTCTTTTCCATGACCCTCATCTGAGGTATATTTACTCTTGTATCTGACACAGTTCAACTATGATTCAAGAGATTCCAGTGGTTTTCAAAATGAAGAACAAACTTTAAGAATAACCTTTAAGATCTCACATGGTCTATTTGGTCCTTCCTGTTGCCCCACCCGTATCTCAGGCACCTATCTCCTTCAGATCTCATCTGACCCTACTGCCCGAGATTAAGAAAGCATTCCTTACCATCAACTCTAGATCCAGCCTACCTCCCTCTTCAGCACTTACTGCATATTATATAATTATACTTTTGTGTGATTATTTGATTAATATCTAAGTTTTCCAGGAAACTCTAAATCCCATGATTGCATTGTCTATTTTCACCAGTCCTATTAGCACCTGTTCTAAAGTCAAGCCCAAAACCAGCATGGTAATGTAGAAGGGAAAAAAACTTACAAAAATTGTACAGGAAAACTCAGAAATCATTGCAGTCTAGAGACAAATCATCTTAAAGGCCATTGCATTAAGACATCCTTTAATAGTCTTCAATAGCATCATTTATTATTACCATATGGTATAATAATAACTGAAGTCATCACAGAAGGGTTAGGTTTTGATCTATGCTTAAGATAAAAGAGAAATACTAATTTGCTTTCAACATGCTTTCTCACAGTACTTCTTTAGAAGATTTCCCTGTCTTCTGGAGGTGAGCTTCAGTTATGGAGAAACTTTGCCACCTTCTTCCTGACGAACAGTATGGGATGAAGGAAGTGTTCCCCAACTTCACATTAGGGTAAATAACCTTGTATTGTAACATTCCTCTTTTGCTCAATTTGATAATTGCATAAAAATTATTTTCAAACTCCCCTTAGTGTTCATATTCTTAACGAGTTAGTGTTACGTAACAATCCACAAAAATTCTCCTGGAGACAAGGATAGAGTATATTGAACGCAAACCAAGTTCTATCATATGCTGCCTGAGAAAAGCAAGAGAAAAGAAGTTTCCACTTGAATTCTAAATTGAAGATGACCTTGTGCTTTTTTGAGAAAATCTGGCAGCTGAGGTCACTGGAGTGTATTATGATAGACAGTGCGGTGCTGTGTGTGGCTTGGAGGCATGACCATTGTGTGGATTACAGCCAAAGCCAAAGAATTAGACAGCTCAGAGCATTCTATTATTTCATTTGAAAATAATGGTCAAAGTCACGGGCAGCAACCATTGAAACTTTCATGAAAGAACAGCAGCATTCAATAATTTCATCACTTTAGACAGGGAGTTTGGCTATTCTCAGCCGAATACCATGAATCTACCATATTCTATATCAGTTTCTTGTGACAATCACAGAAGGAATAATTCTGCTTTTACAGTAGGAAAATCCCATCTACCCAGTATTCTATGCAGCTCTTGGCTTCCAGCTGCCTAAATCCTTGAGAAAAATGCAAGGAAAGAGAAGACGATGCAGAAACTTCACATTCTCCAGCATAAATATATAGCGACTCCCAATCATCCATTTTCTTCAAGTCAACTTACCGTTTATAGAGTTTAAAATCAGTTTCAAAACAAAATATCTACAATCTTTTCTCTGCTAATGGCTCACCACACACACACACACACCCAAAAATAAACATTTTCAAAGCAACCTAATCTGTTGTCAATCGTTTCAAAATAAGGCTTCCAAGTTATTTATGAAATAGTGATATTTAAGTAGAACATTCTGATTGATAGAGGCTTATTTTTAAGTTTTCCTTCTTTCAAAAGCAGATTAATTGCAGCACAAAAAATATGTTTGAGATTTAAAAGCAGGTGGAAAAACTCACACTTCTGATTAAAAAGGAGAACTGCTAATCCTGTGCTTTCTACTCTGAGTATTTTCTACATATCAGGAGAAAAGAGCACACCCTATCACTTCTAAAGTATTTAGAGACAGAAAAAAAATAGTTTTAACTTACCATTAAAATTTACAGCCCGGATATAACCAAGGAGCTCTTTCCCATCAATGGTACTCATTCGTGGACAAAGGCCAATGTATCCAGGGCAGAGATCTTTGTGCATATTGTGTAAGGCATAAGCCATGGAATATACTGCATCAATTACAAATTGGACCTTTCCTTCCTGCTCATAAGATGAATCCCGAGCAATTCGCTCCAGCCCTGCAAAAGAAAAAGAAAAATCACCGGACACAATTATAAGAGGGACTTTACCTAACAAATGCAATCAGTGTAACCTGGTTCTTTGCACCCGCCCAGGTTGGATTTCATTAGGATACGGCGTTAGCGCTAAGATTTCCATCATCTGAGGCACATGTAATGAGACACACCATTTGCTTTTACTTTTGATTACTTTAGGCCTATGGTTGCAGAGTCAGGCTTTTTAACCAGGCATTAAATTTTGTATTTGGAAAGGGTAGAAATTATTTCATTAGCAATGAAAAGATACAAAGTAAATAAAATAAGTGTATTTTCATTATCTTTATTTTCACCTTCTAGAGCCCTATTATAATGTACACTCTGGTAACTACACGACATTTTGGTGGTGGTTTGATCTTTTAAGGAAAAATGTGTAAAATGTCACCCTTTCCATCTACCTCAGCCCCAGGATCATAATTTAATTAGTGACCCAAAGTAAGGTCTTCCACCTCCAACTGCACTTTGCAAATCTGTTTTTGTTTTGAATGCTCTCTATTTGAGAAACTTGTAACTCTTAAATGGCAATATTCCCTTAAGTGACCCTGTTTATTAAAAAAAAAAAAAAATCATTGAATTTATTTTCTTTTTGAACTTAATTTTATATTTAAATTTTCTATTAAAAAGATGTATATTTCTCAAAATGAAAGTCATTCAGAGTAACTGTACCTGTATATTTAAGGCTGAGAATTATCATTGGAGATTACCTTTGGGTTTTAAAAGGATTTTAAAACAGAAGGTAAATTAGAGATCAGCTATGATCCAACATACACATTTTGAGGGTGAGGAAACTGAGATTCATTGAGGGGCACATAGAGCAGATTTAGGAGGTAATCTTAGGTCTCATACTGTAAGCCCAATATTTTCTCAATCCTAAGAAAACTTTGGTGGATGTCAAGAATGTTGGGCACACAGAAATAATTATAGAAAGGATTGGGGCTCATTAAGGGAATGAAGAAAGATCTACCTCTTCCACATCCCCACACCAAGTTATACAATCACTTGAATAGACCAAAAAAAAAAAAAAAAAAAACTTTCACTTTTCCCCTGGATGTTAGTTACCTTTAATAAAGTCTTTATATTCAACAATACCAGTGCATGCAACCTCTAAATTTAGAGATTTAAATTTAAATAAATAGGTTATTTTATATTTGGGTATTTATAGCATGACAGAACCAGATGTTCTTATCTAGACAAAAGTAGTGGTCAAGTTATTCATTTGTATCCATCCAATCACTGGACAGTATTTCCCGTAGTCTCAGTAACTGTGACAGTCTTTTCCTTTAGATGCTGCAGTCTGCCATGATGCTGAATTCTGTTCCTCCCTTCTGGCATGGCCTTTCTAACTTTTCTCACATCTCAACTTTCCATTCTCTAAAGATGAGTCTCCTTTTCCCCCAACAACAGAATCTATTCATTCTCAACACTGTCAACTATTACTATTTCTGTGGCCTAGAAACATAAATTGGAAATTGGAATCCAAAATGCTGAGTATAGAGTCCAGAACATTGAAATAAATTTCTATAAATTTATAAAAATCAATTTAATTCAATTTATAACCTGCCTTTTTGGAAAATTAGTTTCCTAAGCCTTTCTTATCATCTAATTGCTGGGCTTACAATTCCAATTGCCTATCATATCTCTATGTAATCTGCTTCTGTGCCAAACACAATATATCTAAAACTAGGTTATCATTATAGGAAATGACATTATTATTTCTTTAAAACTTCCTATTGAGGGTTTTGCAGCTTTGAGAGCACAAAGAAACTAGTTCTCACAGAGAGCATTTTCAAGGTGTCTCCTCCAGCCTACCGCCACCCAACCTGAGCTAAGATCCATGCAGATATGGGGACAATATCCTCTCCGTGGTTCTGTGGTACACTTTTGCCTCCTGAGTCCTAGGACACTACTATTTGTGCCCAGAACCTTATCAACACCCCTTTCAGTTCTTGCCCCAAATGTCCCTCTTACAGTTTAAACCACAAAGTAAACAGTTCGTAAAGAAATATTGAATATTAGTTATAGAAAATAGAGAGATTTTTTTTTTCTTTACAGACTCTTATCTGTTGACCCTTCTCTGAGGGGTCTCCCAGAACATGGAAGCAAAACCTGGAGAGTCATGGGAAAACTAGAAAGATTGCTTCTGGGAAAGAAGTAAGAGGCAAGGAAATCCAGTGATAGAAGACTGAGAAATGACTGGACAGTCCCCAGATCTGGATGGAAGCTCTATGCTTCACGTGTTTTGCATCACTCACTGTGACAACTGAAAATGACGGCTATGATGCCAGGGCAGCTGTCCCCACATATGATCATCTTCTTGAGTAAGATCCCTCAGCACCACCCTAGACTTGCTTGGTCAGAAGCTCCTGACTTGGGGACATGAACAATCTGTCCTTTCAGAAACTCCCCCAGAAATTCTGATACAACTGGCCTGGTCTGTGGACCCATTTGGAAAACACTTTCTCTCCAATATACCCCTCCTTAAAAATACGAGTATAATCATGTGAATGTGTTGTTGAATGCAGTGTGCTGTAGTCAACAATAAGTTAGGATATACTTAAGTAACCAAGGGAATGGAATTGGAAAGTCCCTGATACAAAGAAATGGTAAATGCTTGAGGTGATGGATATCCCAATTATCCTGATTGGATTAATACACATTGGATGCCTATATCAAAACATCACATGTATCAATAATAACACAACAATTATGTACTCATAATAATTAAAAACAAAAATGTTTAAATACCAGTATAGATTTACTGTTTAGAGAATTTTATGGTATTGAAGCAGCAAAATAACTCTTTTATGCACAACTAAAAGAAAACCTAATCAAATCCTTTCCCTTTTCCCACGTGAAGAGTTGAAGAATGTATAATTCCCAATGTCTATAAAATGCTTCTACTATGTTCTTAGACACACCGGGGGAGTGGAGCTAATATCAAGAGAAGATGCCAACAAGACATGAAAAATCTGTAAATAAGAAATTGTAAGAAAAAAAAGAAAGAAATTGTAAGGAATTTTTTTTCCCATAAACCAAATTAATTAAATGTTTTCCTCCTGAGGGATGGAAGCAGGAAATAGGAAAGAATAAGAAAAAGAAGAGAAAGAGGGGAGAGAAAAGAGGATGGAGCCACACAGGGCAAGGCTTGAGCCCATGGGGCAGAAGCAGAGAGAGATTTTTTAAAACACAGATATCTAACCTTAAGTTGTTTGTACTTCTGCTCTATAAATCCCTCTGCTATAGACGCACACACACTTCTGTAAATGTTGTATCTTTATCAGATTTTATGTTCTTCTGAGAGCTTTAAAGGAAAGAGAGGATTTCCCTGTTTCCATTACTATAGGGTAAAGGGTGGAGGGTAAAGGCATATTTTTGGCAGAAAATGCCTAAGCCAAATGATTTCAAAGGAGGCAATGGCCATGAGAGCACTAAACAATTTGGAAAGTCTTTACAACCTACAGAATACATGTAAGAGCTAGACATGTTAAATATTTTATATTTTTAATTTACTCTATCCCAAAATGCTCTGGATTTAATATAGTATGGTTTTAATACATCTACAATTGATTATTTCCTAATCAATCTCTAAAGGTATTCCTCAGCATTCGATAAGTGGATACATTTACATATAACATTCTCCTGATAAATTAACATTTTAATTTAAATAATTGGATATATTTACATACAGCATATTCCTGATAAAGATGCCCCAACTTAATAGACATGCTTTTCCTTGGCTTTTCTTTAAAAAAAAAAATATTGTCATATATAAATAGATTTACATGTACCCTCAAATGCCGTACCATCTTATTTTTTAAAAATATATTTAAATTTTTACTATTTAAACTATTTTCTTGGCTAATTGTGAACTCTATTTTGAGTGACATTAAATACATCCAACATTGTACATTTTTTTCTTTTAGAGTAAAATTTCAGAGGTCTTTCTAGTGACTGGTGTCACATGTAACTCCATGGACACCAAGAGACTTTCCACATAAACCAATACAAGCAAAGTGGAGGCAAACTGAAAGCTTGAACACGATTACCACTTTTAAATTTAAAAATTAATCATTTAATGTCTTTTCAGGCTGTTTAGACAATACGTTTTTCTGTTCCCTAATACTTCAGCTTCATGATGACACTTAAGACTTTACAGCAGCTTCCTATATCTGAGTCTCTTATTCATCTCAAATAGGAGTTTAGGAAGCTGATGGTGACTCATCAACCTAATTGGCTGTAAAATTTCATTATGCCATAGTTTCTGAAGTTAGTGTTAATGTATTGCTGTAAAGTGCTAAATATTGTCAAAGGGTCTATGTCAGCCATCTATTTAAAGTTATCACTGATTGTAAAGTCACGATGTGTTTTAGTATATGGCTTAAAATTAACATATAGCAAAGTGTTTGCCCAGTGGGAGACGAAGTCGGCCACAGAAATTTTATAGCAAGATTGTTTTACATTTTCATTAATGAAATCTAATATTTCTGACTATATCTCATGTTTCTAGAAAACACAGTAAATTCTTATTGGTCCAAGAAATACCTTATGACTTCAGCTAAGCTCTTTTGCACACCACCAGGCATCTTCTAGATTTTGTCCCTCCTTAATGAAAAAGGCAAATCAGCCTAAGTTGGCAAAACATCGTATAGTTCACAGTACAATTTCCTCAGATGAGCCTGACAGGACTTGTAAGTCATTTGGCTGACACATTATTGTTGCAGAGCTTGGCTTTCTAAGAATTCCCCATTTCTCAGGATGGAGTTCAGTTTTTTGAATTGAAATGTCAGAGAGTTGCTTTTATTTTTACAAAATTAGGTATACAAAGCTTCCAGTATTAATGATGATTTAATAAACAGCTGGTCCATTCAGGACAAAAAAATAAATAAATAAAGTCCTGTAAGTTGTTTTATTCCCAGGAAACCAAACATCCTGTTGGTTGTCCTTTTCAGATCACCTCAGCCTGGAGTATAAATAATCCCACACTCTAAATTTGTAGATTAAGAAATATTCCTATAGTTTCTCTCTGAATTTTTAAGTATGAGCAACTATTTTAAGTAATTAAGTCATTTTCCTGGAGTTGCTGTAGAGAAAATGAGAGAGAATGATAAGAACGTAGAAGAGAATTTACGAACCTTGTCTGAATGAGCACATCCATGCACGCAGGCCCAGATTTAAAACTCATTCTGAATTCCACGAGAGCGCCGTGTGCCTCCCTACTGATAACCGGGAACACCCATGGCATCCTGCTTTCCCCACGGTGCTATAACTGCATAGTACAGGGGCTTTCAAATCAGTGAGAACCACGCCAAGAACCGCACCAGACACTAAAGAGGAATTGGTATAAAGTTGACAACAACAGGTCATGTTTAACTGAATTTAAACTGGTTTGGGTTCCAGGATAAAAAGGGGGAGCAAAGTAAAAAACATGAGTATGTTCAACAGCATAGAAATATCTCGTGAGCGCGAGAAAGTGTGCACCTCCCACCTCAAAAAGAATTGAGAACATAGGCCCTGAGATAAGGTGGAAAGTCAAACTGGCTAATGGAAGTAGCTGCCAATGGGAGAAAGAGGATGGAACAGTCAGACAGACTTGGATTTGGGTCCTGCCTGGGCAACTTAGAAGACGAGTGGCCTTGGACATATTCCTGAACCTCACTCAGCCTGGGCCTTCCACTGGGAAATGGACCTCTGCGATAGCGTCCCCCGACTCTCCATTCTGCCCTGCTGGCACTCTTACTCCTCAGTCAGCTCCACTCTCAGGTCCTCATTACATGAGGTCTCCAAACCACACATCTTCAGGCAGCTCTTCACTCTGATCATTTTCTTTATTTTTTGTCTAGACGTTTCCAAGCATCAAGTAAGATGTCACTTCAACTCAGTTACTGTTTAGCACCCCCTCCCACCAATTTAACAGCCTAGATTAGATATGAGCCTCACATACTGAATATTGTTCACTTTAAACAGAGAGCCATGATAAAAATATAAAATTATGGCTGAGTATAGCTTGATGGTGGAGACAGGTCATGCAGAGAAAATAAAATGCTGGATATGAAAGCAAAGGAATGGGAGAAAATAAATTCCAGCTGCCCAATGGACTGACTCTAACCCCCTGATTAAATATGATTAAAGGTCAGGGTTTTGAACCTAGGGAGTAGAAAATTGGGACGATGAACAGAATTTGGAAAAGCAAGTGAAAAAGTTTAGTTGATCACGTCTCCCCAAATGCACCAAGACCTTAATTAAAAGGCCAAATTTTAACTTTCTTTAGTATTTATTACCTCTTCTAGCATCGTATGATATAAGTTTGCTGAATTCATTAAAAGAATATAAGGTCCGAATGTTTAGAGTCTGCATGTAACACCGATGTGGTTGACACTTCTTTGTAACACTACAGTAACGTGAGCTGCTTTAGAGTCGAGGGCCTTATGCAGTGTGGCAGCCAAACCACTGACCTGAGACTGGAGAAGTCACACTTGCATCCTTGTTCCAACACTAGGACTAACTAATGTTGCTACTTTGGGCAAATTACGCTCTCTGTGGCATTTACTTACATCTTGATAAAAATTAAAGAATTGAATGTGATGATCTGTCAGAGCCCCTCAGCTCTGAAATTCTGGATTGTAGAGCATGTCCTCTTATTTCTACCTGTTTCCTCCTAATACTCCCTAAGATCACGAGAAGATAACATAAGGGTGCAACTGAACAAACGCCACTAAACCAATTCTCCAGAACAGTACAGAGTATCATACCACTGGGCTACTGTCAAGACCTGGAAATCCTACACTAAGAAAAATAGCAAATGTCAGCCTGGGGTATTTTTCCCTTCATTCTTGGTCCTGTTTAACTGTGTTATCAGATTTTTAGTATTTTTAGACATAGAGCCATTTTTCATATCTCACTAAAAGAAAATGTTTTCAGTTCTCCTCTTATTCTAATACAATGGTTAAAATAATCAATTATAGAAAATAAGGTTAGCGAAGTGAAAAGGGGAAGCACAAATAACAAAAATAGAACACTTCACACACAGAATCTCTTTAATCCTTAATTATCATTATTCCTCTTTTACAAATAAAGGAACTAAGACTCAAAAAATAGAATAATTTACCCCAGATTGGCAAATTATGGTAGTAAATGGTAATTTAAAATCAGGTCTATTTGACTCAAAACCTCTGCCAATGTCTCTCCACCTCCTCTGTGAAATTTTCTTTGATTCTTCCAGCTCAGGTTACCTTTTGCTTCTCCCAACTCCTCACAGCCACCAGACCCAACGATTGGCTTGTCTCCTCAGATAAACTGTAAATAGAGATTGTTTGTGTGTGTGCCTGCACAAGTTATTCTTTTTTTTTTTTTTGTAGAGACAGAGTCTCACTTTATGGCCCTCGGTAGAGTGCCGTGGCCTCACACAGCTCACAGCAACCTCCAACTCCTGGGCTCAAGTGATTCTTCTTGCCTCAGCCTCCCGCCACAACGCCCAGCTATTTTTTGGTTGCAGTTTGGCCGGGGCCGGGTCCAAACCCGCCACCCTCGGTATATGGGGCCGGCGCCCTACCGACTGAGCCACAGGTGCCGCCCACAAGTTATTCTTCAAATAGAGAAGCAGGTATTAAACAAAGTTGTAAACTAATACAACTTTGTAGAAATAATAACTAGTAAATAAGAACAAATATTAACAAATGTTAATACTCATACTGAAATGCATTAAAAAATGGATAATTTGTTTCTATAACATCTGATCTATAAAAAAATTATATTGCTTGTAAATTTCAGCCATCCACTTGTAATACAATCCCCAAGTAAGAGTATGAAATGTTTGAGGTCTAAGCCAAAGGTGTTTTGTATTTATGAACACTGTCAGAGTCCTTTAGCTTTGGAGGTATGAGGTGTGCTTTTATTCATATATGGCATTTTATTAAAAAATAAAAAAAAGCTCAGGAGAGAATTTCATTCATACCAGTGTGGATTCTACAACAGAGTTTAGCAATGTGAAAGGGAGGCACTGAACAAATGAACTAATTTGAGTCTTGGCTTTATCTATTTACAAAGGGCAGAGAAAATGAGAAGATAAGAGTCATTTGCTGAAAATCACCTGCTCTCTATCTGCTTCTGTAATTTAAATGCAGTACTAACAACTGAAGGCTGTCAGTTTCCCAGGGATACATCAGGAGACACTTGTAAATCAACCACTGAAGAGCTCTAGCTGGGCTCACAAGGACTTCTCTCCTTTGAGCCAGGAAGGAAATAGAAAGTGCTTCAGGCAGGTGCCAGGTGTCCCCTTCAGGTGTTAGAATTATGATGCAATGTTCTAGGGTTTCTAAAACACTGACAACCCTAAAATAAGTGATAAATAAGATTAAGAGTATATCTTCATGCAAAACAACCAGTTTAAAAGAAACACTTTCACAGTAAGTTACTTTATAGGTACCACCCAAAGTCCCTAAACAGAGACTGTTTGACTAAATTCAATTATTTATGCAGGTGGCCAAGAAGTTTGTGTGCAATTTGTACATGAATTCTCTGTATTTTTCCAGGGAATTATCTTAGATCGTATATATGAGAGACAATTTTGATTAAAAATAATGTATGAAACTGTTGATATATTTTAGCTAAGGTTTCTCATTTTAAAGGTATTGAAGACATCCTGCCCCCACAGAATTCAAATTTTGTCATCATAAATGCTACCTTCTAAAAGCAGATAGGACTTTTTTTTTTTTTTTTTTTTTGGCCGGGGCTGGGTTTGAACCCACCACCTCCGGCATATGGGACTGGCGCCCTACTCCTTGAGCCACAGGCGCCGCCCAGCAGATAGGACTTTTAATCCACTGCCCCCACTCACCCAACCCAATATGTTATAGTCATTGCAGACCCTATGACTTGGCTCAAAATTTACCATTTTATTTTCTCTAATTACAACAGTAATACACTGTTGTAGTAGAAACGTGGAAAATAAAAGTGCACAAAGAAAACAGATAAAGAACCTCTATTAGCCTCCCACTTAAATATTATTCATATTTTAGTCTGGTGGCTTATGACATTTCTCTCTTTACCCCTTTATTTTTAAACAGTAAGGTGATATATTGTTTTTAATATGTTTACTCTTTTTAATATGCTATATGTATTCCACCTATAGTGATATTTCTCTGATATTGTAGAAATTCATAGTTTTTAATATTGTCTTTAATTAAGATTCCTGTGTAATCATTAATCATTTGATTCATATTTTCACATTTAATTCCTTTTTAATGTTGAATGTGATATGTGGATAAAGATAAAGATTCCAACTTTGTTTTCTAAATTGTGCATCAATTGTTCCTGTGCTATTTATTTATTTATTTTTATTATTTTTTTATTTTTTTTTTGAGACAGAGACTCAAGCTCTGGGTAGAGTGCTGTGGCATCACAGCTCACAGTAACCTTCAACTCCTGGGCTTAAGCAATTCTCTTGCCTCAGCCTCCCAAGTAGCTGGGACTACAGGTGCCCACCACAATGCCCAGCTATTTTTTGGTTGTAGTTGTCATTGTTGTTGGGCAGGCCCAGGCTGGATTTGAACCCACCAGCTCTAGTGTATATGGCTGGCACCTTAGCCATTTGAGCTATAGGCACCAAGCCCCAGTGCTATTTATTAAGTGGCTATTCATTTTCCCATTCATTTATATAAAGTCACTTTTAACACACGTCAAATTCTTATTCTTAGATTTACAAATAAATCTAGACTTTCTGCTGTAGGCCATTTTTCTCTTAACATACCAATACTACCTTTTTTACAATTCTTGCAATTTTATAAAGTTATACCATTAGTTAATGCAAATACTATCATATACTTTTTTTTTTTTTTTTTTGCAGTTTTTGGCTGGGGCTGGATTTGAACCCGCCACCTCCGGCATATGGGGCCAGCGTCCTATTCCTTTGAGCCACAGGCACCGCCATACATATTTTTAAAAAATTTTTCGACTAGTCTCACTAATCAACTATAGAATTAATTCAAACTAGTTTAAAAAATTGGTGCTTTTTTAAGAATTGCATCCATTTTTCAAATTAACTGTGGAAGATTTGACAATACTTCAGTAATGTCTCCATTTGAGAATGTGGAATTTCTGTTTATCCAAATCTTCTTTAAGAATCCTCAATAAAGATAGATCACTCACATATTTTTTATGTTAACATTTCAATATTTCATGTTTCATAGCTCTATACAATGAGGATGTTTTCCATTTTATCTTAATTGGTACAATTCATAAATTTCAATTCATTTTTAATTTCACCATTTTTTTACTCTCCTATTGTTTAAATGCAATGCATCTTAGACGGCCCAAATTAAGTCCTATCTCTTCTACACAGAAGGTAAAATGAGAAAAAGAGCATGAGTTGGGAGATAAGACAGACTAAGATTTACCCTGCCTCTGAGTCTTTTACTAACAAAATGGGAATTGACTACCTATGTTACATGGTTGTTGTGAGGATTAAATGATATAATGTGAGGCATCTGGTACATTATGTAGTAAATAAATGAACACTTTCCCAATTACACAAACAACAGAAATCACAACAGAATGTTAAACCCAGGATATATTCACTAGAACCACCACCCTGCATCCAGTCTGCCTGGGTTCAAATCTCAGTATCACCATTTTTTAGTTATAGGACTTTGATGAACCCCTTATCCTCCTAGGCTTCAATTTTCTTATCTCATTTGTAGGGATGCTGACACAACTAAATGAGTTACTATGTACTGTATAAGGTAGTCTGAAAATAGTAGTCTCTCTCTCTCTCTCTCTATATATATATATAATTGTCATTTTATTATTTATCTTCATTAAGTGTTTGTGATATGCTTACTACCAAGCTGGATACAATGATAAGCAAAAACTGAACAACTCGCTGAAATCATAGAGTGTCACTAGGTCTAGGGCCTGAAAGACAAATAGGAATGAATGAGGTGAGTGAAGGATCTGGAGGGGGCACAGGGGCAAGGTGACAGCAGTAGTAAAAGCGAGAGACAAGGGAATGAGAGGGACTGTGGATCCAAATGAGGACAGCGAGGCTGCGGCAGAGGAAGCAAGAAGGGGTGGGTGGATGGTGGAGGTCTGAGAGGGCCACAGGGCCAGGCGGTAGACCACTGCAGACTGCCTGGAGCCACTCTGCCATGAATGTCCCCTGCATGATCTTTAGCATTAATATATTCAGGTCAAGGTTCCAACACTGGGTTAAGATTGCTTTTATTTACAAACTCTCCAGCATATAAATTACAACTCAGGAACTGAAAGAAAAAGATAATACAAGAATTGTTTCCAAGACTGCGTTATCATTTAATAGCTGACTTCACTCATTCTATTTACAAATTGCTAATAGTATTATCTTTGAAACAAAAAGTGGAATAGTAAATATGAGACTTGAAATATAAATATAGGAAAATAAAACTTTTCCCCTTCCCACTCTCTCTAACTCCACCTTCCTATTCCTTTGAATTCTAACACTTTTGTTTGAATTGTGTCAACTATGAAAGTAATATTACCATATAGGAACACATGTTATGAGCCCCTACCTGTGTAGTTAATAAAATAGGAATGCCCATACTAAAGTGACCTTTAAAATCTAGAGGCTATCTACAGCAAAACCACAGCCAATATCATATGGAATGGATTAAAACTGAAAACATCCCCACTCAAATCTGGAACCAGACAAGTCTGGATACCCACTGTCTCCACTGCTATTTAACATAGGGTTGGCAGTCCCAGCCATCACAATCAGACAAAAGAAGGAGATCAAAGGAATCCAAATGGGGGCAGAGGAGGTAAAACTCTCCCTCTTCGCAGATGACATGATCTTATACCTGAAAAACCCCAGGGACTCAACTACGAAGCTCTTAAAAGTGATCAAGGAATATAGCAGTGCCTCAGGTTACAAAATCAACACCCACCAATTAGTAGCCTTTGTATATGCCAACAATTGTCAAGGCGAGAACAAAATCAAAGATTCTATTCCTTTTACAATAGCACCAAAAAAAGATGAAATACCTGGGAATATATCTATCAAAAGATGCGAAAAATCTCTATAAAGAGAATTATGAAACTTTGAGAAGAGAAATAGCAGAATATGTCAACAAGTGCAAGAACATATGATACTCACGGCTGGGAAGAATCAACACCGTTAAAATGTCCATACCACCCAAAGCAATCCATAGATTTAATGCAATCCCCATCAAAGCACCAATGTCATACTTTAAAGATCTTGAAAAAACTAGTACTTCAATTCATATGGACAAAAGCCAAATAGCAATTAAAGTTCTTAGAAATGAAAACAAATCTAGAGGCATCACGTTGCCAGACTTCAGGTTATATTATAAGGATACAGCGATCAAAACATCGTACTGGCACAAAAATAGAGACATTGATGTATAGGATAGAGAACCCACAGATTAACTAACAGCATAACAAAAACATGCAATAGGGAAAAGAATCCTTATTTAATAAATGGTGCTGGGAGAACTGGTTATCCACATGCAGAAGACTGAAACTGGACCTGCACCTCTCACCACTGACAAAAATTGATTCTTGTTGGATAAAAGATAGAAATTTCAGATATGAAACAATAAAAATTCTAAAAAAGAGTGTCGGGAAAACACTTGAAGATACTGGCCTGGGGAAAAACTTTATGAGGAAGACCGTCTCCCCACCCCGGCAATTGCAGCAACACCAAAAATAAATAACTGGAACTTGATCAAGCTAAAAAGATTTTTCACAGCTAAGAGTACCACAAACAAAGCAAACAGACAGCCTTCAGAAAGGGAGGAGATTTTTGCATGTTATGAATCTGGCAAAGGCCTGATAGCTAGAATCTAAAGAAAACTCAAATTAAACAATAGGAAAAGTTCAAAAAACCCTTTCTATAAGTGGGTAAGATATTTGAATAGAAACTTCTCTGAGGATGACCAATGAATGGCCAAAAAACATATGAAAAAATGCTCAACATTTTTAATCATGAAAGAAATGCAAATCAAAACCACTCTAATAGATCACCTAACCCCAGCAAGATTAGCCCACATCACAAAGTCTCAAAACACCAGATGCTGGTGTGGCTGTGGAGAGAAGGGAACACTTCTACATTGCTGGTGGGATGGCAAAACAATACAGCCCTTTTGGAGAGAATCCTCAAAGATCTAAAAGTAGACCTTCCATTTGACCCTGCAATCACCTTACTAGGTATCCACCCAGAAGAACAAAAATCATTTTACCACAAAGACATTTGCACTAGAATGTTTATTGCTGCTCAATTCATAAGCAACCTAAGTGCCCATCAACCCATGACCAGATCAACAAATTGGTATATGTATACCATGGAATATTATTCAGCCATTAAAAAAAGATGGAGACTTTACATCTTTTACATTTTCCTGGATGGAGTTGAAATACATTCTTCTTAGTAAAGTATAGCAAGAATGGAAAAATAAATATCCAATGTACTCCATACAAATACGAAATCAATATAAAAACAATTAACATGTTCCTAAGAACAATAAAACACTATCACAGCCCAGTTCAGGGGTGGGGGAAGCGGGAGGGGGAAGGACGTTTGGCAGAAGGAGGGAGGGCAGGAGGTGGGATCTCACCTACTGTGCACACTGTGAGGGTGAATAACACACCCCCTGGGAGAGGGGCTCTTACACAAATGGAACTTTACCCTGGAAGTGAGAACAATGTAACCTAAATAGTGAGCCCTGAGATTGATTTGAATAAAGTTTAAATAAATAAATAAAATCACGCCCCTCCTCTCTCTTCCTGTCTCTCTTGGTCTCTCCTCTCTCCCCCTCTCCCTCTTTCCCTTTCCTCTCTCTCTCTTTTCTCCCCCCCCCAATCTCTTTTCTCCCCTCCTTGGTGCTTCTCTGCAGCATCCCTCCCTCGCCAATAAAAACCTTTAGTACAAAAAAATAAAATAAAATAAAAATAAATAAATAAATAAATAAAATCACCTTTTTTATTTTATTGTTTGGGATTTCTGAAGGGTACAAAGAAGTAGGTTATACTGATTGCATTTGTTAGATAAAGTCCCTCTTATAATTGTGTCCCACCCCCAAGAGGTATGTCATACACTGTGACCCCCATCCACCTCCCTCCTCCCCTCTCCCCGTTCCCTAATTCCCCTGCCCGCGCCTTGTATTAGGTCATTTACTGCCTTCATATTCAAACGGAGTACATTGGATTAATCGTCTTATCTGCTTTGTTTAAGTTTCATGACATGACTTATTAGTAGTCTGAAAATCAATATAGTGGGTTACAAATATCACATTTTCAAAATAAAGAAAACAGAAATGGAATACATCCCAAATAGGAACAGGAGTGACATCCCAAATAGGAACAGGAGTGTTTTTCTCTTGAAGTTTTTTTTCTTCTTTCAGTTGTGAGGTGGGTGTGTGTGTACTGAATTGCTATAAACAATACATTATTAAACTGGAGCACAGTCAAAATCAAGTTTGAAACTCACTGGCCTAGTCCAGTTCTCTTATTTTACAAATGATGAAACTGAGATCAAGGGACTGAGTGATGTTTTCAGATCTGACAACTCACGAAGAGGCAGAGCCAGTAAGAAAACCCTAATAATCGAATTCTGTGACTCTACTTTTACATCATGTTGCCTCTTTTCAGCTGCATTTTTTTCTCCCATTGTAATTAAGGGCCATCAAGGAAAAGTAGAACTTCAGAGAATCACTAAATGAGTTTTCCCATGATGAACTAAAAGTCTTGAAAGAATATGTAAATTATGGGAAGAAATGGGTAATAAGAAAGTATGAGTTATGGGACGGTTTGCTCTTATTCCAGTGAGAAACCGTCAGGGAAAACCACCAACAAAGCACTGTGGGTTTTTTTTTGTTTTGTTTTGTTTTTTTGCTTGAAACAGCAAAAATATAAAAGCAAAGGATTTTATAACAGAAACTTACTTTTTTTAAAAAGCACCAAAGGAATCTTAAGTATAAGGTATAATATCCTTTAAATGTGACTTTTGGAGTATCTATGTGAAGTATTGGACCACACAGATAAAAAACATAAATAATTGTTGCCTCTGTACAAAGCAGTCAATCCTCTGGATGACTGACTGGGATTTTCACTTTTCTTCCCAATTTTAGGGGTCACAGCACAGGCATAGGTATAATGCCAGTGGCTGATTAAAGCAGGTCAAAATCTGTCTGGGAGAGTTTCTGTGCCATCCTTCACAGGGACAGGGACCAGACGAGATGACCTCTCTTGTTGCCTTCTAATTAATTCAATCAGCCTCTGCTTTGATCAGACATCTTCAGGGATGCAAACTGTACACTTGCTCCAGGTCCTCACCAAGAATCAGTAAACAGAGGCTGCAGACTGTGTTTAGTGAATAAGCAGTATTCATCTTTCGGTCATCATTTCTGATGTACAGCTGATTTCTAAGTATTATTTTCTCCCCCAATAATCCAAAATCCCATGGAGGGCAGGGTCTAGATCTAACTCCTTTTAGTTCTCACTGGGCCTAGTATGGGGCCCAAATAACATCTTAAGTTAATATCAGTGTGTTAAACCAACCTGAACAGAGTTTCTTTCTTAAGAAGTATACATTAATAAGATAATCCCATTTAGTGTCCGTACGGTCTCCATCCCTTTTACTTTGATATTCTAAGAAATGACACTCTAGGAAACTATTTTGGGATATGGTAAAGTATCATGGATCTGGGAAAACTTTCATCAAATTGTCTGAATCTATGCTTTGCATCTGTGTGCTCAAATAAATGTACATAAAAGAGTTGGTGAAGTGTTTGGTTTTTGTTTCTTTTCACATGGAATGGTAGGATAATTTCCATAATCGAGGGAATAGATTATCTGAGACTAACTGCATTAGACAATGTTGAAGCAACAGATCCCAGATGAGGTAAGTGCTCATGTGGCAGCTCCCTCCATACCCCTCATAAGAACCTGTGCCTGTATGTTAGCACTTCCTAAAGAATCAATAAAACATCAGTGTTCATTACGCTGAACTTTATCATTACATGATGCCTCTATGTTAGCACTTCCTAAAGAATCAATAAAACATCAGTGTTCATTACGCTGAACTTCATCATTACATGATGTTGCCTCAGATCAAAAATTGTGGCTTTTAGGCAGTGCCTGTGGCTCAAAGGAGTAGGGCGCCAGCCCCACATGCCAGAGGTGGCGGGTTCAAGCCCAGCCCCAGCAAAAAACTGAAAAAAGAAAAAAGATTGTGGCTTTTGATCTGAGGCAACATTATGTATAAGTTCAGCTCAGTGAACACTGATGTTGCAATTCCTACTACTAGGTGTATATCCAAAAGACCAAAAATCACTTCAGATATTTGCACCAGATTGTTCATTGCAGCTCAATTCATAATAGCCAAGTCATGGAAGAAGCCCAAGTGCTCACTGACCCATGAATTGTGGTATATGTATGCCATGGAATATTATTGAGCCTTAAAAAATGATGGAGACTTTGCCTCTTTTATGTTTACATGGATGGAGCTGGAACATATCCTACATAGTAAAGTATCTCAAAAATGGAAGAAAAAACATCCTGTGTACTCAGTACTATTATGAAATCAATTTACAATCACTCACACATTCATATGAAGAATAGATCATAACTATGGCCCAAGACGAAGGCGGGAGGAGGGCAGGATGGGGGGAGGTCAGATCAAGGGAGGGTGAATGGTGGGATCACACCTCTGGTGCATAATGCAAGGGTACATGTCGGATCTATTAATATAGAGTATAAATGTCTTAATACAATAACTAAGTAAACAAGATGAGGTACATTTTAACCAGTGTGATGTAAGCGTTCCTAATTCTATATGAAATCAGCACATTGTACCCCATAAATGCATTAATGTATACATGATCTATGTGTTTATGGTTTGATAAAGAAAAAAAAAAAAAAAAACTGATGGTGACTCTAGAGCTAAGGGTGGCCAGCAAAGAAATAAGATCTCAGTTCTACAACCTCAGCCACCTGAATTTTGTCAATAGCCTGAATGAGTTAGGATGTGAGTTTCTCCCCAAGAGCCTCCAGATGAGCACTCAGCCTCCCAAAACCTTGTTTTCAGCCTTGTGATACCTCAGCAGAGAACTCAGCTACTCTGTGTCAGATTTCTCAGATAAAGCACTGTTAACTAATAAATGATTTTGTTTTAAACCAAAAAAGAAAAAAAAGTGGCTTTTGCCTAAGAATTTACCTTACACTAAAAAGAAGTAAATTTGCTTGACAAATCTTTCTTTAAAAAAAAAATCTAACTAATATAAACTGTAGGGTCCTTCAGCATTATACATAAACTAAATTATAGCTATGGTTTGTGTAGGTTCTAGTGGGTTCTACCTAGAAAACAATGTCAAATAAAAGTAGAATTCTAGCCCAGTAAGGATGAAATTAACCCCTAAGGATCTGTTCGGGAAACAAACCATGTTTTCACCTTAAGACACAGAGTATACCCTTTTAGAATCCCTCCTTATCATCCTTGAATGTAGATACAAAAATAATGGAAAATATTTTCATCTTTAAATTTTCAATACATGCACATGCAAAAAAAAGAATTTAAAATATTTTCATCTTTAAACTTTCATTCCACGCTTGGAACATCAAAATACATTTTGTGAGAAAAAGTATAAACAGAAATTTGATAAATTTAGAACCAGTGTGAAAATCATAGCCTGAGATGCACTTTAAGTTTATTTCTAACAAATTTTCTTTTCTGAGTGTTTTTTTTTGGCTCCCCCAATTATGTTTCTGGCACCAAAAACTTGGACAGAAAACAGGTGTGACAAAGGAAACATATAGACACAATGTAGAAATGTTTATAAATAGCCTCTTCCAGAAGCTGAACTGAGGAAACCTAGCACTTCCTGGGCTCTGCCATGGGCCAGCCACCGAGCTGAGCAAGCTGGACCTGTTGCTGCACCGTGCTTGCCGTTGCTGTCAGGGGAGTCTTATTACTACCATTTGTAGAAAACTAAGTCCCAGATAGGTTAAGTACACTGTCTGCTACCATGTACTTAGTAAGCGATGAAGCCAAGAATCAAAACTGTCTATCTAGTCACATTGGTCTTGGTTTTTCTTCTTCTTCGTCTTCTTTTTTTTTGCCATTATAAATCAGGTCCTAGTGACCAGGTCCTTGGATTGACCTTTCTGATTAATATCTGTCCTCTAAACACCGAGTAACCATTTATTTGGCTTTTGATTTCTATCACAATCTTGTGTGTTCAGCTCCTGTATGAAGTAGCATTTTTCTCTTTTTCTAAAGATGGGCTCTCACTGTGCTGCCCAGGATGGAATGCAGTGACCGCTCACAGGCAGGATCACAGTGCCTTACAGTCTCAAACTCCTGGATTCAAGTGATTCTCCTGCCTGAGTAGCTGGGACTACAGGTATGTGACCCTATGTTCAGCTTGAAGCAGCATTTTTTAATATGTGAGTTTTCTGATAGTCTTTCGATCAAATGTTTTCAGGAATAAGACAGACGCGGGTACTGGAGTCATCTAGTAAACCAGCCTCTTTCAGAACTGACCTTCTGAGAAGTGCACTGATGGGTCTACTTCCTCACTGCAATGCACATCCTGACTTCTGCAATTTGGCTTCGAGCCCAGCCATACACCAAGGCTAGCCAAGGCAGAGACCAATAGTTGCCCCTCATACCAATTCACCACCCTTTATATTTTGTTACAGTACTATGATACTTTGTTCATAGTTCTAGAACTCATAATTTTTAG
The DNA here is from genome assembly GCF_027406575.1 of Nycticebus coucang. Taxonomy (NCBI): domain Eukaryota; kingdom Metazoa; phylum Chordata; class Mammalia; order Primates; family Lorisidae; genus Nycticebus; species Nycticebus coucang. The sequence continues at coordinate 98,112,723 of NC_069790.1, forward strand.
CCAGGCACGAGCTAACCAGAGTAAAGATTTTACTTCCCAGCCTATTTAGCCTCCAATAGGACATAAGCAAATAGATACTGTGACAACTTTTAGAAACCTTTCTGAAAAAAGCCTGGGTGTATGCCCTTTGCTTCTTTATCATTTTCCCTCCTTTCCTCCATGTTGCCACCTCAACAGCAGAAGTGATCATTAGAGCTCTACCTGTCACTTAGAGCCAGAAGACATCAGAGCCATACCCTAGAGATAAAGAGTAACAAAGGAGCCAGGTCCCCTAGGCCTGGGTAAAGTAAAACCATTACACCATTTCCAGATGGCTTCCTCTAGATCTTACTGGAAAGAAAAAAATAGGCTCTATCTTGTTCAAACAAGTGTTATTTTCACTCTGTTACTTACAGATAGAATTAATGCTAAATGGCGTACGACCACGTCTTTGTGTCTAAACCCAAGGACAGTAACACACTTTCCACCACATTTTGACTTTTAATTGTACAAGTCCTTTGAGACTGTCTGAAGGAGCATGGGGAAAAAAAGACATAAAATTTATAATAAAAATCCCTCCTCTTACTAGCTCTGTTATCTATGGTGGATAATAACCTCTCTCGGTTTCAGAGTCTCCATCTATAGTAGATGAGGGAATAATGACCTCCTACTTCAAAGTGTTACATGCAATCAATCAAATAAAAACTACAATTTCTACAGTATTCTTATGCCCCTTTGTCACAGGGATACAAGTCATTTATGATTTGAGATTTTTACACATTCAACTGTAAAATGCCTTTTAACCTGAGTACATCTTCTCTAGTTTCACCTATTAAGCCAAATTAAAGAACATTCCAGTTTTCTTCAAATAATCCAGTTACTGTTTATATAATAAACTAGGGGAAAAAAATAAAGCTTTTAAAAGAATTCTGTTTGTTGTTTCTAAAATCATCTTTGAATCCTATCTAGCTTTATGACTATTTCATTATAAGTCCACAAAGGCAGGACCCGTGCTTGCTCTCATTCATCATTTTCTTTCCAATACACCAGTAACAGCTCAGTGACTGTCAGTGTCCCCTAACCAACCCTTCCATGCTAGTCGTTCCTATAGTGTGGGGTCCTTTCTACTTCTATGTAATGAAAACTTAGTGGTAGATTTTGGTCTTAGCTTAACGGGCCACTTCATGGCATTTATTTCCCCTGTCCTTTATTTTCTAAGTGAAATCCTAAAGGCCAGTATGTTCCCTAATAAGAACTAGTTATCCTGTTCCATACTGGAATAGCCTCATGATAAATGTGATAAATAAATAAGACTCAAAATCTCTCCAATATCATTATAGTTACCATGAAGGGGCTGCCAATCAGCTGAATGTGTTGATCTAATTAGGAGATCAGATTAATCTGACATGAGTTTCAAAGTCTGTGACTTTTTTAACTCTTAGTTAAGTTTACAGAGTTCTTTTCAGCCTCATACCCTTTTCATTTTGCAAGTTTTCGTTTTTTACAATATTTACTCTTTTCTGCTCCCCATATTTAGTGCACATCTTGCTTTTTCAGTTCCAGATCATTTAGCTCCTCTAAACAGCCATAATTCTATCCCCTCATCCCAGCCCAACAAGTGTTCAATGCCTTTGAGACACACCACTTCACAAAAATAGTAACAGCTGCTCCAGGGACCACCAACCTGAGTATGCCTGTCACATGCCATCACTTCTGGAGTCTATGGCCTCAACAAGTTGTACATAGAAAACAATCACCAAATTTAGATGGATATTTATTTCAACTAACCCCAAATAATACTCTTCTAGATTTTCTAACAATCAACATAAAGAGAAGAGAAAGTGATAACTCTAACATATCGTACAATGTTTCTTTTGTCAAGTCATTTGAAATTTAATATGAAATTACATTTAACTTCAAAATAATTTACTATGTATTACTCTGTTAATGAAAAACCATTTTCTTCAAAAGTCAAGATTTTCTATTAAAAAATAGATACATAGAGACAACAAAATTGTCAAATCAATTAACATTTTTACCAACCTAATTACAAGAAAATGTTCTTCAAGATTCCTCTATTTCTATAAAATATTTTACCTTCCCTTTGATTATTTTTCCAAGTGGCATCCCATTTTATTAATGTGTTAATTAGTTTGCTATTTCTTTTATTTTGCTCTTTGTAAATTTTGTAACCTTCCCTTGCCTTGACTTGCTGTGGCATATACTCATGCAGTCCCATCAGTTGGTATTGATTTCTATTTTCGGATATTCAATATCTTCTTTTATATTTGTAGGTTTTCATACCCCAATTATGCAACTTCTTTAAGGTAAATTCTACTGGCATGCACTCTCTGAGATGCAAGATATCACCTGAAAATCAAACATAGCATGAATAACTAAAAATGAGGGGGAAATACCCACCTAATTATTTGTTTGAAAAATATCAGACTAGAAAATGCACATTGTCTATTTACTTTCCTCAGTGAATCTTTAGCCAAATCCAACAAAAATAGCAAAAGCCATTTCAAAATGTATAATTTTTTATCATTAAAAATTATCTTTCAGATATCCTTTGTATTTATTGTAGTTCTTATTCACCCCAAATTGCACATTTTTAACAAATGCTTTTAACATTTCCCATCCCACTTGACCTACATCTTCTTGATATTTCCCTTATGTCAGAATCACTCATATATCTCTTAGACACTGGGCTAAATTTTTTTCTCACCTATTGAAATGGCAAAATAAAATGTAATTACTTTAAAGGACATTAAAAAATGAATTCCGTTTATCCCACAAATGGGCTCCATAATAATTGTGTAGTTAAACATACAATTAGTAGCAAACCAAGACAGCATTTAGACTAATTAGACCTTGACTCTAGAAGAGTTTACAGATTATGCCTATGAGACAGCAATCAGGTCAGCTTGATCAATTTAAAAGCAAAACGATTAATCAACTCAGAGAGAGAAAAAATAAACCTGTCCACTCATTTTCTTTTCAGTTGGTAGAAATTCAGCCTTAATGAAAGATAAGCCACTCTTCACACAGAAATAGATTTTTCATATTGTCCAGAGTAAATGTGAGACCTCATAACATATGGCATTCTACCTTTCATACAGCCTTTTCTGAACTACTCATATATTATCAAGGAAGAGAGAGGAGAACCAGAGCAAAAAACAAAGAGGGCTACATCAAACATACTACAAGTGACTACAGATGATCACTAGAAAACAAGATTGGTTTCTTTCCTGATATATACTTAGTCTACAATTCCTAACATGCAGCAAGATAATCACCAGAAACGGCTTACACATGTTACACTCACTTTGCAGTCCCTGCTTGCCAGAACCATCCTGAAATCTAAGCTAGCCTAATAATGTTCAAAAGACTAACAAAAAAATCATAATCAAATACAATACAGAGTAGTTACTGTTTGGTGGGAAGAACAATGGAGGCATTTTTTCTCTAGCTATAATACGTTTATAATTCTGGCCCTGCAAATAAGGAAACACGTAAAGAAACAGCAAGAAACTCCCTAATAAGCATCTCTGTTATAAATTTATGGTATCTTCCAGCTTTCTGTCTTCAGTGGCCTGACAGATAATGGGGACTCCACAGTTCTTAAGTAGTTACCCTTTCATCACTACCAGTGAGTAGAATATACAAGTTGATGTTCCACGGAAGCTAATTTATTTTTTTAAATGCTAAAACCCCATAGAGCATAACAAATAACACAGGTATAAAATATAAGTATCTGAAACTCAGCATCAGGACAAAGCACTTCTTGTGTGTCAGTAACAGATAACAAGCCTGAAGAAATATGAAAAATGCCCTCCTTAAAATATATAGATATTATCTGATATCATGACTTCTTAAAATCATTCCATTCCAGTGGAACAGGAAGGACAAGTTGCCTACTGCTATTCCAGACATTTATAGTTTCCATTTAGTGATTTTATAGCAAAGGTTTGTTATACAGGTTATGTCAAACATACTCAGAGGTCAATATATCTGGAAAAGAGGAAAGATTAAGACTCTTAATTTTTTCATACAATTGAATCACTGAACAGTTTTTTAACGGGAAGTTTGGAGTGTATACTCCAACTGTTTCATTTGTTTATTTCTAAAACTGGTCTGTGTGGGCACATATGCTTAAAGATATATATACATTTTTTAATATTCTACTATTTCTTTGGGCTTTGGGCTCGGAGTAGTCCAAGGTGCAACTTTCTTCGGTCATCCTGAATCCAGGTTCATCTGACACAAGCCACCTCCACCATGCCGCCTCAGTTCTACCCCAACATAGATCGAAGTTGTGCACCTGAGGTGCACGGGTGCCATGTCTGCCCTGGCCCCCAAGATGAGTCCCCTGGGTTTGTCTCCAAAAGAGGTTGGTGATGACATTGCCAAGGCAACTGGTGACTGGAAGGGTCTGAGGATTATAGTGAAACTGACTATCCAGAACAGACAGGCCCAGATTGAAGTGGTGACTTCTGCCTCTGCCCTCATCATAAAAGTCCTCAAGAAAACACGGAGAAATAGAAAGAAACAGAAAAACATTAAACACAATGGAAATATCACTTTTGATGAGATTTTCAACATTGTCAGACAGATGTAGCACCGATCTTTAGCCAGAGAACTCTCTGGAACCATTCAAGATACCCAGTCGGTGGGCTGCAATGTTGATGGCCACCACACTCATCACATCACAGATGACATCAATAGTGGTGATGTGGAATGCCTCGTTAGTTAAAAAGTACCAAGGAAAATGTTTCAATAAAGGATCATTAGACAGGACCCCCAAAATGAATATAAAATAAAATATTCTACTACTTTTTTAAAAACAAAAAAGAATGTAAGTTACTGTGTGTTGAAATTTCATTTAACAAGCATAGAGATACTCTACCTTCTGAGAGGAAATTTACCTTTATGTAGCTTCTAAAGATACAATAAATAAATATACCCACTCACAGCAACTTTTTTTCTTTCTTTTTTTTTTTTTTTATTGTTGAGGATTCATTGAGGGTACAATAAGCCGGGTTACACTGATTGCAATTGCTAGGCAAAGTCCCTCTTGCAATCACGGCTTGCCCCCATAAAGTGTGACACACACCAAGGCCCCACCCCCCTCCCTCTGTCCCTCTTTCTGCTTCCCCCCCATAACCTTAATTGTCATTAATTGTCCTCGTATCAAAATTGAGTACATAGGATTCATGCTTCTCCATTCTTGAGATGCTTTACTAAGAATAATGTCTTCCACTTCCATCCAGGTTAATACGAAGGATGTAAAGTCTCCATTTTTCTTAATGGCTGAATAGTATTCCATGGTATACATATACCATAGCTTGTTAATCCATTCCTGGGTTGGTGGGCATTTAGGCTGTTTCCACATTTTGGCGACTGTAAATTGAGCTGCAATAAACAGTCTAGTACAAGTGTCCTTATGATAAAAGGATTTTTTTCCTTCTGGGTAGATGCCCAGTAATGGGATTGCAGGATCAAATGGGAGGTCTAGCTTGAGTGCTTTGAGGTTTCTCCATACTTCCTTCCAGAAAGGTTGTACTAGTTTGCAGTCCCACCAGCAGTGTAAAAGTGTTCCCTTCTCTCCACATCCACAGCAACATTTTTAATTAGATGCTAGGAACTTAGTTTTGTATTAGGAATTATTCATGCCTTTGTATTAGCCATTGTATAAAGCTATTACATTAACATTTTACTTAAAAGTTTACTTTTTTTGTTAAGGATCATGGTGTCAACAATACAGGTGAATCAGCTATGTCTTCTTATGGTTGTGCCAAGGCAGTCAGAGGTTGAAGAGGATTTTGCCAAGTCAGAGGCCACCCCTGGAGCCAGGGCTGCACTAATGGTGGCAGAAACATATGGTAAGATTGGTCCAGAGTCCAAACAAGTGAAGGTGAATGAGGAAGAGCAGCAGCTATGCCTGGTGAGGGTGGATACAGACAGGAATGGCTGGCAACTCAGTAGGTAAGAATCTGGGGCTCTGAGTAGGATGACTTGGCATGAATGTCAAGGGTTGCAACTGCTGTGCTAGACTGCAAAATGTGAGTCAGATGCCGTTCCTGTGGGGGAGTCAGTGAGAAATTTGAGATTCTCATTAACTCTTTGAGACCAGTAGGGTGCCATTTGATAAACGACAGTGCCAGTGTTCTAAATGGAGTCTAAGCATCTGGTGGAATAAATGCACATCCAAAAGTGTCCAGCTTATTAACAGAGTATCACCCCCACCCAAATAACGTGTACTTATGGCTAGTGCATCCTATATATGCAGTTTTGTATTGGAAAAAAAGAGAAACAGACAGATCTATCCAGAAATAGCACACAGTTCTTAAGAAGATTACATTACCATGTTCTTTCTCTTTAAAAAAGACTTAATTGGAGATGTCATGCTTAGATAATTGAATATTTTCACTTGCTACCAGCTCTCTTTGCCTATGTTTACTTTATGACTTGCATGCACAATGCAGAACTTCCTTTAGAGTTACTCTTATCTTTCCACCTTCTGTACTATATTCATATTCTAAATGCAAATCAGTGTCTATATTGTTTCATATGAAGCAGCTTTCTCAGACTAGTTTTTTTTAAAAAAGTCCTGCTTATAACCAAGGAGGCTGCCAACTTAAGGTTGTGACTCACACGTTTAGTTCTGCATACATTCAGTTGGGAAAGAGGCATTCTCTTTTCTCCTTGCTTAGGAACTCTGAAGGAGAAACTGAATTTAATGTCTAGTGCCAGTGCACAGGACTGAATTCAAAAGCATATGCCTTAAATGATCTTTCAGAGTATTTTGTCCATAATTAGTATTTGTTGCCATCAGGTAGAAAATAGCCTCTTGGGCACAGCTTGTGGGTAAAAGAACTGTAGGAGTGGTTAACTGAATTTCATTTAAAAAACGCAACTCTGAAACAGATAAACATCAATTTTAATCAGGCTATTAATCTTGATGTTGAAATTAAACATGTAATTGCAGGAAAACAGGTTTTCCTGGAGGATGGAGAGATGGAGACAGAGATAGAGGTCAGGCAAACCTGAGCGTTCGTGTGCTTCCTCAACAAAGATGTGGGCTTGCTGATGCTGAGTTTGCTTCAGAAATCAAAAGTATAAATATCCTTTCAAAGAGGCTCTTATTTTATAAGTGAAATAGTTCCAGAGTGGCGATTTATTAATAAAAGGCTAGTGGGAAAACCAAAATGTTATTCCAAGGGCAAGGTCCACGGCCCCCGTGTGTCCTTCAGAAAAGGCTAAGGAAGGCCAGCAGCAGGATTCAAAGTTGCCCAGTCCTGGGTGACCTCTCTCTGTCTGATCAGTATCTTTTCTTCTTGATGGAATTTTAAAAGAACTTCACAGCAAATGGTCGTGTTCTTTTTTCACCAATATCCCTTGCTCCTAGAAACCCCAAGTAATCAAAATAATATTTAAATCAATGGTTAGCAATGTGTGGTCCCTGTACTGGAACCAGTAGAATCCCCGTGGCAGGGAACTTGTTGAAAAAGTAAACTCTCAGGTCTCACTGTAGCTCTAGTAAATTAAGATCTCTCGGATGGAGCCCAGAAATCTGTATTTTCACAAAGTCATTCTGATGTCCCTTCAAAAGTTTGAGGGTCCCTGGTTTAAACTTAAGCAATGAGGTGCAATTACTCTAAATTATTTTAGCTTTAATCATTAATTAATCTGAACCTGGCTGTCCCTCCCGTCTTTAATGCCACAGTCCCTACAATTCAAGCTATTACAAACTGTAGCAGATCTAAACAGAATAAAGTCACTTTTCCATTTCTTTAAAGAAGTCTTTATTGTAGGTTATCAGTGTGTATTTTCCACCCCAGCCATGAATATTCACTCTGTCTGAACAGTTTCAGTGATCATGGAAAAGAGAAAGGGCTGGATTTTGCAACCATTAGAACATTGCCCGATATTGGCGATGGTACCTGGCCGTGGTGTGTAAACCACCCCTTCTTTGCTGCTTCTCAGCTACAGAAGACACAAGTTCTTTCCTTGTTCCCTTCTCATCTTCCCTGTCCTTACTGAGGTCCACTCTGTAGAACTGACATCCTATCCCTCTCTAGAATATAATTTAAACTGCAGAACTCTCTCTCACATGTTTGTGCTATTCCCTGGGCACCTTCTTTCCCCTCCCAGAAACAGAAGAAAGCTGGAAGAGCGTATGGAACAAGATTAAGCTGCTGAGTCAGGTTTTCCACGACAGTTTTCCTATCAGCTTACTTTCAAATCTTTACCTGATTATTTGTATTCATTTTCTACCTGTAACAAAAACCATCCTCTTTTTTAACTCCTTTCTGATCAATACTTAAAAAAAAAAAAAAGCAATAGTTTCCTTGGTAACAGCTACTCACTCACTACACCTTTATATTATTTTGCATGGTTTTGGTCTGTTCTAATAAGAAACAGTTGTGATAGAGTAGAAAGCGCACCAAGGCCAGAGGTCTGAGTACAAGGAAAAATTGCAACATTTACAGACTTGTCACCACAAGATACAACTCTGAGACTGAGTCTCCTGATCTGGAAAATGGGATTCATAACTAGGCCAGCCCTGCATACCCCATATCACTCTTGAGAAGACCGGATTTAAAAATGCATATGAAATCACCATGAACCCGGGAAAGAGCTAGCTAAACCTAAGTTACTAGTTCCAGTGAGAGCGCTTCCTAGATTCAAAAGTTACAAAACAAATAGAACTAGAACTTGAAAGCAATCACAAGTCTCCTTAGAATAACAGTAACCTTTTAATCAATAGAGTCACAACCTCACAAAGAATGTAGACAGATTGATCCAATTGATTAGCTGGTAAATGGTAGTAATAAAAATCAAATAGTAAGTTTTCAGTTTTGCTGAAGCAGGTCCAGATGCAGAAATAGAAAATATGGCCCAAGTTATTTCCGTACTTGGAGGAATTTGAAACAATATACCTAAGAAATTAAAAATTGTGCAAGAGATCACACTATCTAAAAGAACCTTGCAAAGGAACTCAGGGTCAAGGATGAATGTGAAAAGGTTTATTAATATAAAAATAGGTTTGTGGTTAATCAATAAAGCCTTAATAGATTATGAGAAATAATCACGCCCATAAGGAATTACTCTGGATCATTAACAGCAGTATAGATTTCCATCAATTTAAATGGCTCTTGAAAATAATACATGGTATTTACTTCCTGGTTTTCTTCATGTCTTAGGAAAAATATTGATTTGGAACTCACAAATCACCAAAACAAAGAGGCTAAAATACAATAGAATGTCTTTTCTTTCTTTATTACAGAAACCAAGTAAGAAATAAAAAAAAAACAGCCCTTGGGACTAGTGGTGTTAATTATCTACATTATTTTTCCTGGTGTACAATCTTGGGGGAAAAAATCAGCCTATTAACTTTGTAGAGTGATTTCTCATAGACATTTTGCACAGCATGAGTTTACCACCAATCCCAAATTATTAATGTCAATTCCCTAGGTTTAGTGTCCCCAAAGGTCATTTTCTCTAGTTACTAAAGATTAGTAGAAATGGGGTCCTTAAAGTTAACATATTGTCACTACAAAGACCCTTTATCCAATTCAGAAGATAATCACCTTTTATTTTTTGTAAAAGAAATGATAGCAAACAACAGGACACAATTGATATTTTTATTTTTCTTATAATAAACATCTTCCTGATCTATTATAATTTATTCTAATATATGGAAATAAATGGTATTCAATCTTAGCCAGTGTATTACACTATACCCTAGGATTTTATTATTCTCACATTTAAAAACAAAAACATGAAAACATAATACTAATTTAAAAGAAAATAAGCAGTGCTAACATGCTCTAAAACAGTGTTAGTCAATGTGTGATCCATATACCTGCAATGAAAATTAACTAGGACGCTTGCTAAATTCTTCAACTTCATCCTTGTGAATTAGACCAGAGGGAAATTGGGATGTTTCAGTTTATCCAACATTTCTGGGGACTCCTATGCACACTACAGTTTGTGAAACACTGTTAATCTAGCCAGTGATTCCCAAATCTGCTGCACATTTAACTCAGCTGGAAAATTCGTAAAAACACGAATGGCCAGGCATCACCCCAGACCAATTAAATTGGAATCTATGAGCCCTTGGCAACATTTAAAATACAGAACATACTTCTTTAACATACTTACATTAAAAACATAGCCATTGTTTAATCTGAAATTTTAACTGAACATTCTGTGTTCTTATTTATTAAATTTGGCAACCCAGGTACAAGCTTTCTTTACTATTTTAGTCAACTGAGCAGTTATGATTGAGAAAAACTGATTCTAAGCATAGGAATATATAATTCTACAAAACCACGGAGGTATGAGAAGCAAAGTTGACATAATATTGCTCAGAAGCAGGCAAATAAAGTGAAGTACTGGTCACGCTTTTAGGACTTCAAATACTTGTATTTATTTTTCCCAAAATTTCATATAAGTGATGGATTTTTTTTGATTAAGAACGTAATAAATGAAAGCCTTCTAAAAAAGACTTATGCTTTTAAAAATAAAATACTCTCTTAGAAAACACTAAATAAAATGAGGACTTCAGCTGGGTGGTTTCCATGATCAGCTAAATTCTTTCATCAGAGTCGACTGGCTTCCACAGTCACAAATCCCTCTCTCTACACCACCAAGATTCCCCTACAAGAGCAATCATGATTAACAGCCACCTCTCTCAATGATGTTCACTCTTAGCTTTGGAGCTTTCATAAGGCAGAAGAAAATTAATGGTATTTCCTCCTCAAGAAAAGGTTGGGAGCCCTTAGACATTACCCAAGTGTCCAAGGATTTGGACATAGGCACAAATGGAATAAACATAGGCACAAAACATAGGCACAAATCCACCCATAGGTTTACACAGTAGGGGAGACTAGAGTTGTGGAACATATGTTGTTGCAGCCAGTGACGTTAGAACATTGAGACAAGATTGATAAATAAAACTCCCCTGATTTCTATAAATGTAAATTTCCCCCATTGTAGTCACCCCACATTGAAAGCATTAACATATTCTATAAATCACAATTTACAATAAAATAAAACATTTAATATATTATCATCAAACTAATAGCATTCTCTTAAAAACAACTTCAGATTTCAGAAGTTACTAAATAAACTTTAGCAAGAATGTATTTTTGTAATGTACCTTTGTAAATAAAGAAAGAGCAGAGACAAATTGATCAACATGGGCAAGGCACATGCCCATTTTAAGATTTTTCTCATAATTTATCTCTCTCCAAATATCAAATTTTATGAAATTATCAAAAACTCTATATTCCCATTATCATATCAATACATTATACTATGTATCACATCAAACATGGCCATCATATTGCTTCCCAAAATAAAAAAAAATAATAATTATAATGGTAAAGTTATCTTGACATCTATTTGTATAGCTTCAGAGTTGGTGATGATTAATCCCCCTTTTCAAAATGTAACATATACCAAAAATGGAAATATAAAGGACCAGTGGGTGATTTAAATGACCTTCAGTAGGCGACAATAATGATACAATGGACAAGGGAGTAATTGTGCTGATCTGCATGTCTCCCGGGGTTCCGTAATATTAAACACGACAGGCCTGATGACCATTCATCCTTGCTGCTGGCAAATTATTTCCCATTAATAATCATAGTAGACTAGCTAAAAGGAATCTTCCAATTTAGTGTTTACATGTTAAACATAAGTAAAATATCAACTATCTCCGAGATGCCGCTTCACTTGAGGTTCACTGTGTGTGCATGCTTTGCTTTTTGGTCCAGGAGAAGACTAGCTCTCTAGAGAGTGGTGTCAGCTCCTCTGGTGAAGGTCCTCTTGGTAAAGCACTTCAAAAAGAATAACTCTCCTGTCATGGAGATTGTGTTCATTATTAGCAAATAGATAATATCATCCTAGAAGCATTTTTAGAGAACTCAGTAGGGTTTTACTCAATTATAGGTTCATAACTATCTTGAAACTCAGTCCTGCCCTGAGTTCAGCATTCTGTCTCTTCAGGACAATTAAATTTCGGTTGCCTAGCTTAATAGGACACCCAGTTACATTTAAATCTCAGAAACAGAAGTGCTCTGTTCTCTCCCCTTGAGTAAGAGGGTCTAATTGGACATTTTAAAATTACAATTCATTTACTGAAAATAAAAATAAAAGTTCAGACAGAACTCTAAACTACAGAAATGGTCATTAAATGTGAAAGTGTCCTACCCCCACCTCTGAATTGTCAGACTCGCAGTTCATTAATTCTTGACATATTCACGGCTTATAATTCTCCTACCTTTTCTGCCAGTATAAAGGTTAGAATTTAATCAGAGTTACCATGCTAAACCTCTTAATTTTTATGAATACTTCATCTGTGTTGTGACTAGCATTAGGAAAGATCGCTTAAACTGAATGACCTAAGAACATAATTTGTGGTTTATCATCTAATATTTACATTTTAACATTTAATATGAAATTAAAAGTATGATAACACACACATATATATATATACATATATATATATATATATATTTTTTTTGCAGTTTGGCCAGGGCCAGGTTCGAACCCACCACCCTCAGTATATGGGGCCAGCACCCTACACACTGAGCCACAGGCACCGCCCAATAACACATATTCTTAATTTTTCAGTTATTTTTTTTTAAATATTCAATCACAGGTAACATTTTCAACTTTATTTTTTTTTAATTATATTTTGACTTCCTCTAAATACCAAGCCATGCTCCATGGTCCATGAATATATTCATTAAGCCTGCAGCCAGCAGTGTGCAAATTTATCAATAACTCACAAGTAACAGAACTGAGAGACTGCTCCAATTTGAAGTCTACTGACAGAGTTCTGAAGCTAAAACCTTTCAGCCTATCAAGCATGGATTTATTCATGATTTTTGACCTTAGAAGATTTAGGGGGAAAGTGCTGAAAAATTGAAAGTTCTAATCACTGGATAAAAACTACTCCTAGAACATGAAATAGTACTCCAAAATCCATAACTAGCACTAAGATAGTATAAAACAATAAAGGAACTCAAAGGTCACTTCCCCCCTAAATAGCAACATGAACTGCTGGCTGGAGCCTGATACTATCTAAAGAAACATTTGTGTGTGTCATTAAAAGTAAGATCAAGGAGACAATAAATATTGGGCAAGCCTATTTAATGCACAGAAGTATATGTAATCACTGATAGTATTTGAAAAAGATTCTGCATCTTTTTCTTTGGAGATAAATTTAGATCCCCAGAAAAAGTACAAGATGAAAATTTCTCTATGAGAAGAACCAAATGATATCATGATACTCTACATTCTGCATTAAAATAAGTCTCAGAATTCTTTTCCAGATTTACACATAGCCAAGTCCACTGTCTTCAACTTGTCATGCACTATGTTGGGATTAATATTTTACAGTACTTTCTTCTCCCGTGTAGTGTGCTTCACCTTCATGGTAGCAGAGACTCGCCAAGGGCACATTCAAGTATTTAAGGATTAAATAAAAGGCTTTGACGTTTGCGTTTTACCAAGATAGAACAAAGGCATCAAGAAAAGTCCTGATGGGGAAAATACAGACTTAGATGAATTAGTCTGGAAGTTTAAGGCACAGAACACTGGGAGGAAGATAGCGTCAGGCCCATCTCACAGGGATGGGGATACTTCACTCTGCCCTCCACGGCCACATGCAGGATCATTCTGAATGATCAGTGCAAGTTAAAGAGAACTGCGTGGACGGGCCAAAGACAGGAATGGTGAAGAAGAGTTTTGGCGTTTGAAACAGGGCTGAGTTGTCTCCATCTCACACCTGTGTAGAAAAATCAAAACGAATATAATACTTTTCAGCAAGACTAGCTTTTCTCAACTGAACTCCTCATACACCAGAAAGTAAAGGTGCAGACCTTGCTGCCTCTCAAACACTAACAGGGTAAATGGCAACGCACAAGGTCAGAGAGAAGGTAAAAGTAGAAGGCTGGGATTTTTGGAAAAAGCCTTTCCTAAGAGTGAGACTAGGAAGGTCTCCCAAGAAGAGAGACCTGTTCAGAAGTCTGTTTTCTACAAGTGGGAATCTAGAACAATAGCCGTGATGATAACCTGTGGCAGAAGTTCAGGGGCACAGCCTATGTAGCACTATCGATGAACACTCAAATGCTCATTCAGAGATGTCAGGAGGGAGCTTAGAGGATCTATGGTCCAGCAGCATCAACATCATCTGGGAATTTATAGAAATGCAGACTCTCAGGGCCCACCCCAGACCTCTTGAGTTGGATTCTGCATTTTGAAAAGATCTTCAAAGGATTCTTAAACACACTGATTTTGGAGAAGCACTGCTCCAGGATATAGTTAAATTACTTTGTACTAAAGCTAAAGGTGATCTCAGGAGTTTCCATATTAAAAAAAAAAAAATCCCTGATGAGACAAACAAGAGGATGTTAAATACCAAACAGCAGTTAGAAACATTAGTCTGACAAAGACGAGGAGGATAGACATAAGGGACAGGCAGCAATCATTCAAAAGACAATGACAATAATGTGGACATAATTATATCTATGAAAAGGATCAGCCAAAGTGACCTTAGTCAAAGTGACCCCTTTGATTCCCAGCTTGACACACGGAAACATAGGATGAATTAAGTATTAAAAATCTCTCGTTGGCTGGGCATCGTGGCTCATGCCTGTAATCCCAGCATTCTGGGAGACTAAGGCAGGTGGATCCCTTGAGCTTAGGAATTTAGACCAGCCTGAGCAACAGTGAGACCCCATCTCTAAAACTAGCCAGATGTTATGGCAGGCACTTGTAATCCCAGCTACTCGAGGATTTCTCGAGCCCAAGATTTTGAGGTTGCTATGAGCTATAATACCATGGCACTCTACCCAGAGTGACAGAGTAAGACTCTGTCTCAAAAAAAAAAAAAATTCTGTCCTTTATCACTGGATAAAACCACTCCTAGAACGTGAAATATTATTCCAATATCCATAACTTGCACTAAGATAGTATAAAACAACAAAGAAACTCAAAATGGAAGTCACCTCCTCCTTCTCAATCCAAGGAAACTGAAGCCAGAAAAAGGACTCAAAGAAATCTAATGCTTTTTTCTTTCTTTCTTTTTTCAGTGTAACAAAGATAGATCTTATTTAGGAAGAACAAAGAGAAAGTTTAGAGCACTTCCAAAGAGAGTTGGAAGTGGGTCCCTCTCATGAAGGAAAAAAGATGAGCGAGACCTTAATGCTGTTTTCAAAAGACAGTTTGATTTGGGAGAGTCATCCTACTTTACACAATCAGAAAGTATAAACATCCTCTTTTCTCAAGTTCCACATCATGGTCATCCTCAAACATAAGCTCTAACTTCCAAATTTCTTTTTTGTCTGTGTGTATAGATGATGACAATGCTGATAATAATGACTAATGCTGCTGAAAATATTCTACCCTGCCAAATTGCTTTGTGGTACCTTAAAACCCATAAGCACTATGAATCTCATCATATCTTAACGCATTGCTTTGTACAGACCCAGGAAGGAGACCAGCCTCTGTCATCCATCAGTGTCCTTCCTAATGCAGTCCAGGTTCCCTGTGAAAGTCCCTCTTCTGCAGGCTGGGCAGGCTCCCTTCTCACTCCTCTGCTGTGAAAGCACTGCCTTTAGTAGATCACCCTCACCCTGTGTTTCTCATTTAAATATTTGTATGTGTAATGCAGCTATGCCCCAGTTCATCAATAGTAATTCTTCTTATATTTAATGACAGAGAAATGTGGAACATTAGTGAGTCAATGTTGTCTCTCTCACTAAAGCCAATTTGCTTCTTCGGCTAGCCTCTGAGCTTGCCACTCACGTCATCCCAATTCAGCTACCAGAACGGAGTCAATACTTGGGGGTGGGGCAAGAAGTTTAAAAAATATCCAGCTCTCTAGGATCTTTCAAGTGGTGTCCCCTTTAGTGATTTGGAAAGAAAAATTATTAAATCCTTTTGTCAAATGTACAACAAAATAAATTCCTGAAGAATTAATAATTTCTATTTTATCAAGTGTTTAAAAGAAAACAGGGTCCTAATATTACTCTGACTTAAGAACTGTTTAAATCAAAATCAAAAACCTGAAAAATAATAATATATTTAAATATATAGAAATTAAAACTAATAAAAATGTGAAAAAGTCATGCCTTATTAGTGATATTAAAAGACAAATATATTGGGTAAATATCTATAACATATATGAATAAGAGATATAACATTATATATGAAAAAGCTGCTTGAAATAAGAAAAATAAAAAATATTTGAAATAAACTGTTAAAATATTATAATGGCCAAGTTTATAAAAAAGTTATTCAAAAAGAAATATAATCAACCAATATGCATATGAAAAGTGTTCAACCTAATTTGTGCCAAACTAATACAAATCAAAGCCATCCTACATTTTTTACCTATTAATATCCTATGTATTGCTAGTCATAGTATAAATTATTCACATTTCCTAAAACAATAATTTGTCACAGTAAAATAAAACTTTAAACTGTATATATATATATTTCACTCTGCAAAGCCACTTATAGAAATATATCTTAGTTAGATGTAATGTTGTTTACAAAAGCAGCCAAAAACATTGGATATATGCAATAATCCAATATAATGGATTATTTTGTGTTCTTAAAATTTATGATGTAAATCTATAATTATTAACTTAAAAGTTGTTTGCAATATATTGCTATATTAGAATGAAATAGGTTAATATGATATTTTTCTCATTTATTTTATGTAAAATGAAAATGTTGATATGTCTAGGTTTACATAGTACACCAGAATATGCAGCATTACTCTCTGGGTGGTACTTAATAGGTTATAATTAAATGTTTATTGTCATATAATTGTGTATAATATGTACATATTAGTTATTGTAATTCTTGTGGAATAAAAATAAAAATAAATCAATATTCACAATTTGGAAGGGAGAAGGGAGAATGAGAGCCAACATGCAAAATATTCAGAAGGGGTTTCCTCTTCTAGAAAAAAGCTAAGTAGAGAGGACTCTTCCCTTTGGAAAAGCTAGGTACAGAAGGAAGAAAGGGAGACTTCAATGGTACTGTCTCCCATGTTCTGAGTCAGAGTCCAGTGCTTGGTACACTTTCTCAACTACTTGAGGAAATATAGTTGAGCATTAACATGGATTATATTGGGCTTGGAGCAAGTGAGAGTTTCCTAATGATTTTTTTTAGCTAACATAACCAATATGTGTCAATACACCATTTATTTAAGATTCCAAAGCACCATATTAGCTCTATGATTCCCCTGTTATGTTAGAACAACTTTATTAAATTGACAAAAAAATTGTATATATTTAAGGTGTATGATGCTTTGATATTTGTATATATTGTGAGATGGCTAGATGAAGCTAATTGGGCTATGTATTACCTCACATGCTTATCTTTTTTGTGTGTATGGTTAGGACACTTAAAAATCTACTCTACTCCCATGGCCATTTTCAAGTATACATTATATTATGATCATGATGGTATAAAATACATCACTTGAACCTATTTCTAACTGAATTTATGTATCCTTTGACCAACATCTCCCTAGTCCCCTATCCCCAGACTCTGGTAACCACCACAGTATCATCTACTTCTATGAGCTCAATATTTTAAGATCATGCAGTATTTGTCCTTAAAATAATAAGATCATGCAGTATTTGTCCTTAAAATAATTAATTATTTTACTAAGTTTTCATCAGTGGATGAATGGATAAAGAAAATGCCACACACATATAAGAATGCTCTGAAGCCTTTAAAACAAGAAGAAAATCTTGTCATTTGTGATGACACAGGTAAGCATGAAGGACTTTATGTTAAGGAAAGTAAGCTAGAACCTTTGAGTGAGCCCCACACCTGTCACCTATCCTAACCATGTCTATTTTGCTTGAGGGCTGTAACGTAAATAACAGTATCACTAGAAGCCACGCCTCAAATCAAAATAAAATCACAAAATTTAAATCGTAGGAAAGAAAAATCTTTATAATTTGAAATCACAAAGGTCAAAATGTACAGGAAAATATAATGAAGACCAGGGCTACTTGTTTCAAGGAAGAACGATATTAATTCACATGATCACAGAATTGTGTGAATTAAACCAACAGACCGTTGGCCATAAACTTGGTGAACAGACACAAATGCCCGGGAAGATCTTAGCAGGGTATACTGACCTTGAGAGATGCAGGCAAATTTTACAGAGGCAAGTTGAAGATCTAGGTCTCCAAAATGGTCATACCTTACTATTAAATGAAAATTCCTTTTGAATAAATTGGTGATTCTCTTGATTCCCGAAAAACCCAATATTATTTTGGCTTTTCATTGTAATTTTTGAGGAATCATAATCCCTTTCCCTTTAGATTCCATTTACAAGGAACTGACTCTTGTAAGGACCCTGGAACCTTGTGCCTGCAGTTCAGAGATTCTACCAGCAGATGGCAACATTGTCTTATTGAGTAATGTGACAGGTAACTCAAGATGGCCTGGACTTAACTCTTTCAAAATACAAAAACTATTTACAAAGATTCCAGTGCTTAGTGGAAAGGATGAACCTCTAATAATAAACTATATAAGTACTAAAGAAAAGTTATAATAAGTGAGGTTTCGTTTTCAAATACAAATCAAAGTTTAAAAATCTGTAGATAGTTTAAGAGTTTCATAGTTAGCTATTATCAATTTCTTTTCATAAATTCTATAACTGAAATTTATACATTTCTACATCCTCAGAGATGGCCTTAGTTGTCTTTTTTACATTTCTCATATTCTAGTTATTGAGATATTTAATAATTGCTCTATGAACTCCCATAACCAAGTAATGACCCCCACAATGCACTTCATTATCTCTAAGCACGGGTCCTGACCACAGTGCTCAAGCACTCTGAGCCTGGGGTCAAAAACGCATGGGTTTCAATTGTTCACCATTTACTTGAGTACATTATTTAATCTCATTATAACGTGCATGTCTTCATCTGTATCATAGCGCTAATACACCTGCCTCTTAGGATTAAATGAGAAAACACAAGTTTAAAATGCTAAGTTAAAGGCATTGTGCCTGGCACATAGTCAGCCCCTTTAACACTTTCTGTGCTCATGACTTATACCTGAGTTCTGGATTGAGCACCTTTCTTATGTCTGAATGATCAGATTAAAAAGGAGAGGAGTAAATAACTGACTGTAGCTTCCTGTCCTAATCACAAAAGATGCAAGAGAAGGCTGCCTTATTAGAAAGGGGCAGTGATTTTCCCCTTTTTACAACTGATTTCAATCTCCTCTCTTAAATGTCCTCTGAGTCTGTATTCTTTGTAATTACAGCTCTTATCAATGTTATATTCCATTGACATGATTTGCCAGTCCTGTGGCTTTTCTTGCAGCTATCTGGCAGCTTAGTATTTTTCTCTCTTACATATCTACCACTTCAAGGAAATCATCTTTTCTTTTAGTTTTCTTTCCAAAATATCACAAATATAACTAAGACATACTGGAATGACTATAAGCTGTCACTTAATAAATATCCTCTCCAACTCTATTCCAATTCACTCATCTCTTTTCTTAAGTTTATTCTCCTGCCATAACTGGCCAAGTCCATTAGCCATTTGAAGCAAACATCATGCCATTAACCTACTGACCTCAAACCTTCTGCCTACAAAGCCTAGATTGAGCACTCCTTTCCCTCCTCCATCTTCTCCTCATCCTTCTCATTACTCCCACTCTATCTATCTAACCGTAATAGCTTAAAGGAAACCTAGTTATAATTCCACCTCAAAATTCATGCAACAAATATACTTACATTTTATTCTCATTACTGACATGTTTGTTTTTTGTCTTGCAAGTCCAAAACACTTCAGCCTGAATTAGAAATAGCAACCCTGAATCCAGGCAAGATGGCAGCCGAGTAACAGCTTCCTTGCATCTGGGCACCGTGAGTCTGGGGAGATAGGACTCCAGGCATCTCTGGCTGGTGGGAACTGCCTATCATCACTCCTATGAAAATACAGGGAGTCAGCGAGAGACTTCTGGACCCCAAGAGGAGGACTAAAACAGTGGAAAGCCGGCAAGTGGTCGCGTGTGTTCAATCCGTCTAAACCCGCCCACAACTGTAAGTTCAGTAGCAGCGAGACTGCAAACCAGAAAGGCCTTACCTGTGAACTGTTTTGATGTCCTTGGACTTGGCACTGAGTTGAACTGCCTTGGGGAAGGCCTGAGCGGGAGTGCGGAGAACTTTGGCCGTTGTCTAGGGCCCCAGTCTGAGCCACTGAGCCAGACGGAGCTGATAGTGTTTGGCGGTGGGTCACACGGATCCATTGTCAGTGATCTGCCCCGGCAAGCTCTGCCCTCAGGGTCGCAGAGCTAGAAACGGGTGGGAGCTGGTAACCCAGCAACCAAGTAGCCTAAGGGTGGGGTCTGAGCCGTCTTGCAGCCCTAACCCTCAGGGGCAGAGTGAGATCGGTTTTGGCACACTGAGTAAGTGCATAGCCACTTCAGCAGCGATTCCAGCGAGAAAGCTGGGAAAGCTTCTGCTCAGCAAGTTTACAAGTTCAAAGTGCCTTTTAAGTAGGCTGAAGAGAGATTTAGGGTGTCTACCTGCTGGGGTTTGAGAAATCAGCAGCCTCCAGTCGTATCAGAACTGTGACTAACATCTCATACCCCAGAAGACCACGTGTTGCCCAGACAATATTCAATAACATATACAAACTGCTTTGTTTTTGGTTGTGTATTTTTTTCTTCTTTTTTTTTTTTGGTTTGGTTGTTTTTTTTGTTTGTTTATTTTGACGTTGCTGATGTTCTTTTGTTTTTTTAATTTCAATCTTTTCCACACAGATCCCTTTTTCTTTCTCAATTTTCCTAGTTTAATTATAATTTCCCATTGCTGCCTTTTTTAATAACTTCAACTTCATTTTTGCTAGTGTTTCTACCGATATAATTTGGTTTTTCACCCAATTTTATCCCCGTAAAGTTTTCTGTTTGCTTCTTTTGGTTTGATTTAAAGCATTTTTGTCTTTCCTCTCTACTTGGTGGAGGTGGGGTACTGTGTCTGATCAGGTTAGCAAAGAGCTGCTGACCTCAAGGGAACCACGCAACTGGGCACCCCCAGAAGGTGGGGTTTTTTAAGGTTGTGTCAAAGTACCCTACTGTACACCTATATTGCCCTGTCTCCCTCTTTCTGTGCCTCTCTTCTTTTTGTCAATATTCCTTATACCCACCCCCTCTCCTTTCTCTATCTTTCTTTTTTTCTTATCACTCGGTCCTCCTTTCTTTCATCCCCTTTTTTTGCTCTTCAACCTTCTCACCCTTCTGGTCCTATAACCCTTAGTCCACAGGCACAAGAAATTAAAGAGCAAGAGGAAGTGAAAGGAAAATTAGGGCAAGGAAACAGATAAAAGAAATCACTCATGAGGAAGAATCAGCAGAAAACTCCAGGCAACATGAAGAACCAGTCTAGAACAACCCCACCAAGGGACCATGAGGTAGCTACTGCAGATGATTCCACCAGTATAGAAATGTTAGGAATGACAGAAAGGGAATTTAGAATACACATGTTGAAAACAATGAAAGAAATGATGGAAACAATGAAGGAAATTGCTAATAAAGTGGAAAATAACCAAAAGGAAATCCAAAAACAGAATCAAATAAGAGATGAACGATATGAAGAATATAAAAAGGATATAGCAGACCTGAAGGAACTGAAACAGTCAATTAGGGAACTTAAAGATACAATGGAAAGTATCAGCAACAGGTTAGACCATGCAGAAGAAAGAATTTCAGAGGTAGAAGACAAAGTTCTTGAGATAACTCAGACAGTAAAAGAGGCAGAAAAGAAGAGAGAGAAAGCAGAACGTTCACTGTCAGAATTATGGGACTTTATGAAGCGTTCCAACATACGAGTTATAGGAATTCCAGAAGGGGAAGAAGAATGCCCCAGAGGAATGGAAGCCATACTAGAGAATATTATAAAAGAAAATTTCCCAAACATCACCAAAGAGTCTGACACACTGCTTTCAGAGGGATATCGGACCCCAGGTCGCCTCAACTCTAACCGAGCTTCTCCAAGACACATTGTGATGAACCTGTCCAAAGTCAAGACAAAAGAAAAGATTCTGCAAGCTGCCAGGAGTAAGCGCCAGTTGACCTACAGGGGCAAATCCATCAGAGTGACCGCAGACTTCTCTAATGAAACTTTCCAAGCAAGAAGACAATGGTCATCTACCTTTAATCTACTTAAACAGAACAATTTTCAGCCCAGAATTCTGTACCCTGCTAAGCTAAGCTTCAGAATTGACGGAGAAATCAAATCATTTACGGATATACAAACATTGAGGAAATTCGCCACAACAAGACCAGCTCTACAGGAAATACTTCCACCTGTTCTGCACACTGACCACCACAATGGATCAGCAGCAAAGTAAGAACTCAGAAATCAAACGACAAAACCTAACCTCCACACTGATGCAAAAGATAAAATTAAGCAATGGACTCTCACCAAATAAGACGAATAGAATACTACCACACTTATCAATTATCTCAATAAATGTTAATGGCTTGAATTCCCCAGTGAAGAGACATAGATTGGCGGACTGGATTAAAAAACACAAGCCATCCATTTGCTGTCTGCAAGAAACACACCTGGCCTCAAAAGACAAATTAAAGCTCCGAGTCAAGGGTTGGAAGACAATTTTTCAGGCAAACGGAATTCAGAAGAAAAGAGGAGTTGCAATCTTATTTTCAGATACATGTGGATTTAAAGCAACTAAAGTCAAAAAAGACAAAGATGGTCACTTTATATTGGTCAAGGGAAAACTACAACAAGAAGACATTTCAATTCTAAATATTTATGCACCCAATTTAAATGCTCCCAGATTCTTGAAGCAGACCTTACTCAGTCTGAGCAATATGATATCTGATAATACCATCATAACAGGGGACTTTAACACACCTCTTACAGAGCTGGACAGATCCTCTAAACAGAAATTAAACAAAGATATAAGAGATTTAAATGAGACCCTAGAACAACTATGCTTGATAGATGCATATAGAACACTCCACCCCAAAGATAAAGAATATACATTCTTCTCATCACCCCATGGAACATTCTCCAAAATTGATCATATCCTGGGACACAAAACAAATATCAACAGAATCAGAAGAATTGAAATTTTACCTTGTATCTTTTCAGACCATAAGGCACTAAAGGTGGAACTCAACTCTAACAAAAATGCTCAAGCCCACCCAAAGGCATGGAAATTAAACAATCTTCTGTTGAATAACAGATGGGTGAAGGAAGAAATAAAACAGGAAATCATTAACTTCCTTGAGCATAACAACAATGAAGACACAAGCTACCAAAACCTGTGGGATACTGCAAAAGCAGTTTTGAGAGGAAAATTCATCGCTTTAGATGCCTACATTCGAAAAACAGAAAGAGAGCACATCAACAATCTCACAAGAGATCTTATGGAATTGGAAAAAGAAGAACAATCTAAGCCTAAACTCAGTAGAAGAAAAGAAATATCCAAAATCAAATCAGAGATCAATGAAATTGAAAACAAAAGAATCATTCAGAAAATTAATGAAACAAGGAGTTGGTTTTTTGAAAAAATAAATAAAATAGATAAACCATTAGCCAGACTAACTAGAAATAGAAAAGTAAAATCTCTAATAACCTCAATCAGAAACGATAAAGGGGAAATAACAACTGATCCCACAGAGATACAAGAGATCATCTCTGAATACTACCAGAAACTCTATGCCCAGAAATTTGACAATGTGAAGGAAATGGATCAATATTTGGAATCACACCCTCTCCCTAGACTTAGCCAGGAAGAAATAGACCTCCTGAACAGACCAATTTCAAGCACTGAGATCAAAGAAACAATAAAAAAGCTTCCAACTAAAAAATGCCCTGGTCCAGATGGCTTCACTCCAGAATTCTATCAAACCTTCAAGGAAGAGCTTATTCCTGTACTGCAGAAATTATTCCAAAAAACTGAGGAAGAAGGAATCTTCCCCAACACATTCTATGAAGCAAACATCACCCTGATACCAAAACCAGGAAAAGACCCAAACAAAAAGGAGAATTTCAGACCAATCTCACTCATGAACATAGACGCAAAAATTCTCAACAAAATCCTCGCCAATAGACTACAGCTTATCATCAAAAAAGTCATTCATCATGATCAAGTAGGCTTCATCCCAGGGATGCAAGGCTGGTTTAACATACGCAAGTCTATAAACGTTATCCACCATATTAACAGAGGCAAAAATAAAGATCACATGATCCTCTCAATAGATGCAGAAAAAGCATTTGATAAAATCCAGCATCCTTTTCTAATTAGAACTCTGAAGAGTATAGGCATAGGTGGCACATTTCTAAAACTGATTGAAGCTATCTATGACAAACCCACAGCCAATATTTTACTGAATGGATTAAAACTGAAAGCTTTTCCTCTTAGAACTGGAACCAGACAAGGTTGTCCTCTGTCACCTTTACTATTCAACGTAGTGCTGGAAGTTCTAGCCAATACAATTAGGCAAGACAAGGAAATAAAGGGAATCCAAATGGGAGCAGAGGAGGTCAAACTCTCCCTCTTTGCTGACGACATGATCTTATACTTAGAGAACCCCAAAGACTCAACCACAAGACTCCTAGAAGTCATCAAAAAATACAGTAATGTTTCAGGATATAAAATCAATGTCCACAAGTCAGTAGCTTTTGTATACACCAATAACAGTCAAGATGAGAAGCTAATTAAGGACACAACTCCCTTCACCATAGTTTCAAAGAAAATGAAATACCTAGGAATATACCTAACGAAGGAGGTGAAGGACCTCTATAAAGAAAACTATGAAATCCTCAGAAAGGAAATAGCAGAGGATATTAACAAATGGAAGAACATACCATGCTCATGGATGGGAAGAATCAACATTGTTAAAATGTCTATACTTCCCAAAGCTATCTACCTATTCAATGCCATTCCTATCAAAGTATCTACATCGTACTTTCAAGATTTGGAAAAAATGATTCTGCGTTTTGTATGGAACCGGAAAAAACCCCGTATAGCTAAGGCAGTTCTTAGTAACAAAAATAAAGCTGGGGGCGTCAGTATACCAGATTTTAGTCTGTACTACAAAGCCATAGTGGTCAAGACAGCATGGTACTGGCACAAAAACAGAGACATAGACACTTGGAATCGAATTGAACACCAAGAAATGAAACTAACATCTTACAACCACCTAATCTTTGATAAACCAAACAAGAACTTACCTTGGGGGAAAGACTCCCTATTCAATAAATGGTGTTGGGAGAACTGGATGTCTACATGTAAAAGACTGAAACTGGACCCACACCTTTCCCCACTCACAAAAATTGATTCAAGATGGATAAAGGACTTAAATTTAAGGCATGAAACAATAAAAATCCTCAAAGAAAGCATAGGAAAAACACTGGAAGATATTGGCCTGGGGGAAGACTTCATGAAGAAGACTGCCATGGCAATTGCAACAACATCAAAAATAAACAAATGGGACTTCATTAAACTGAAAAGCTTCTGTACAGCTAAGGACACAATAACCAAAGCAAAGAGACAACCTACACAATGGGAAAGGATATTTGCATATTTTCAATCAGACAAAAGCTTGATAACCAGGATCTATAGAGAACTCAAATTAATCCACATGAAAAAAGCCAACAATCCCTTATATCAATGGGCAAGAGACATGAATAGAACTTTCTCTAAAGATGACAGACGAATGGCTAACAAACACATGAAAAAATGTTCATCATCTCTATATATTAGAGAAATGCAAATCAAAACAACCCTCAGATATCATCTAACCCCAGTGAGAATGGCCCACATCACAAAATCTCAAAACTGCAGATGCTGGCGTGGATGTGGAGAGAAGGGAACACTTTTACACTGCTGGTGGGACTGCAAACTAGTACAACCTTTCTGGAAGGAAGTATGGAGAAACCTCAAAGCACTCAACCTAGACCTCCCATTCGATCCTGCAATCCCATTACTGGGCATCTACCCAGAAGGAAAAAAATCCTTTTATCATAAGGACACTTGTACTAGACTGTTTATGGCAGCTCAATTTACCATTGCCAAAATGTGGAAACAGCCTAAATGCCCACCAACCCAGGAATGGATTAACAAGCTGTGGTATATGTATACCATGGAATACTATTCAGCTATTAAAAAAAATGGAGACTTTACATCCTTCGTATTAACCTGGATGGAAGTGGAAGACATTATTCTTAGTAAAGCATCACAAGAATGGAGAAGCATGAATCCTATGTACTCAATCTTGATATGAGGACAATTAATGACAATTAAGTTTATGGGGGGGGAAGCAGAAAGAGGGATGGAGGGAGGAGGGTGGGGCCTTAGTGTGTGTCACACTTTATGGGAGCAAGACATGATTGCAAGAGGGACTTTACCTAACAATTGCAATCAGTGTAACTGGCTTATTGTACCCTCAATGAATCCCCAACAATAAAAAAAAAAAAAAAAAGATAAAAAAAAAAAAAAAAAGAAATAGCAACCCTTCCTTTAAACATTACAGCAACTTGGTTGTGGCAGGTAGATTGCCTCTATGTTTATAAAAGAGAGATAAGAATCTATTTTTTATTAAGATCCAACCTACCTATACTGAGTCTTCTTAATAATTTGTAGGTCTTTCAGAATCTTAACCAGTTCTGTCCTGCTCTGCTACAAACTATTCTACCAGAATTCTACCCCATCCCAAATAAATAAAAGGCAGAGGGATTCCTCTCCCAGACTGTGGGCTTCTTACCACTTGATAGTCTACATGAACTTATTCTGATACTCTCCTTCCATCTGAGATGCTGACTATACAAACACCACTGGCCAAATCATAGAGATGGCAATAGAACTGTGACCCACAGCCTCTATAGTAATCATCCAAGCAAGCCAAACCATAATTTCTGCAGAAACTGGCCCAGAAAGATTAGGTCTTGACCTAGTCAATGAGTCAGCTTCTCAATTTGTTTGTCCTGGTTTCTGCTTTCACCTCAGGTCCAACCAGAAAAAGACAAATATGTCCCTCCAAAGCAATCATGTAAGATGCCCCACCTCTGATTAGTCTACTTTCAGCTTCCCCATGCCAACAATGTCCAATCAGAACACACCTGGAGCTAGTCATTTATTTATTTAATAAGGTTATCCCATTACCCCTGCCTACCTTTGAGTCTCTGACCCAGTCAAGTGATGGTAGCTGATTCTGTTGCTATAGCAAGCTGAGTAAATACCTCCATTTGTTCTCATTTGAGTAGTCTTTGTTATTTCCACAGCATTTCTAGAGGTCGCATTGTTTATTGAAATACGGTCGCATTGTTTATTGCTTCTGTCTCTAGGTTTCAAGCAGGTGCAGTTCCCCCAAATATCCTTTATGCCTTGCTCCTTGTGGCTTCTTGAGTCTGCGCAGATATTATAAGTCAGCACAAGGTCTGAAGTCTGTTCTCTTTTCACTGGGTTCCTCAGCTATTTATTCTGCTCATTACTCAGGTTTTCTTATTGATCCCCATTTGTTTGACATTCCTGGAAAACCATTTCTATTTACCCTTTTTTGCTCTCTTTTTGCCTCTGTTTATGTTGGTCTGTCTAAAAGTGTTGTTTATTGAAACAAGGAGAACCCCACGATAGAACACAGGCATAAGTCCTATTCAAGCTAGCCTTACAGACTGGTAAATTTTCAGCTCTTACCAGATCAGGTTTCCACTTGTACAAACTTTGCTGTAGGTCACCAATAAAGCTGTATGAGGTCTTGGTTCTATTTCATTATTATTATTTTTTTTTTTTTTTTGAAATCTTGGCTTTAGTCCAGGGAGAATTTTCTCTCTACTTTTCCACCTGCCAAGGGGTGCATATTGTCAAGTCTCTATTTATAGGCAGCTGACTTCTTGGGGACCCGAGACATGAAGTATACAAGCAACACTTTTGGCCAATTTTTGTCAGGTCTCATGAGGTCATCAAGTCTCCTTCAAGAAAAACTTTAGTTTCTTTTATGCACTTCCATTGCAATCCTAATTTTAAGCTTCTCTCTCTAAATGGCACAAGTTCACCAAAGATAATTTCTGACTTCAAAGGCCACTTTGACTTGAACAAAATTGTTCTTTTGAGAGATGCCTCAGGGAAAAAAAAGGGAATAAGATTTCTCAGGCTCAATGAGCAACATTTTTCTATTGGTGTGCAGAGGAGTCCAAATGAAATTCTGCTTTATAAATCACTTCATGAAAAGATTCTTTGGCCAAGGCTAATTAGCAATTTTATAAACTTAAGCAAGAGTAAGCAATACTAATTGCTCTAGTAAAATTTCCCCTTCTTTGTCCTTAATTTGCCTCACTATCTCTGGGTTTTCCTCTTCCTCATTCATTATTATCTCTTTCCACTCCTTGGTCATCTCCTTTCTTCTCTTCTCCTAGTCTAGACCCCCTTATTTTTCTCGATGATTTTTCTAAAACCCTAAAAATCCAGTTTCCTATAAAGACCCATCCTTCCTCAACCCAGGTATTCAGGCAACTATAGAATTTAAACCTCATAGTTCAGCTGAATTAAAAGCTACAAGTAAGGATTTTCCTAAAGCCACATAAGACTAGCAGGTGCTCATACAGAATTTAGAATTCTTTTGAGTGCATATAACTCACAGGTACTTGACTTATATCAACTTAAATACATACTGGTTGGAACAGAAGATGCTCAGTTCTGGATGGCAAAAGCTGATTGGACTGACTCAAAAAAATACCTACAAGATTCCTCTTTCCCCAATAAACTGGGGTTCACATAAACAGATCAAAAAGTAAGGCAATAACCCATTCCTGAAACATTGCCAATAATAATTGATTTGGGCTATAATTCAATCATGCACAGAAAATATGAAATTATAGGACATTTTAAGGATAGACTAAAAAATAGTCTACACAGGGGATTTGCTCCAGAACAATCCCCATCCCACCCCATATATTAAAAGTTAGTCCTTCTTATACAGGTCTTGCCTCCAGAAAATATTGTATTTTTATATGAATTTAATTGAAAAACATCCTCCTGTAAGTGAATCCATGCAGTTCAAACCTGTGTTGTTCAAGGGTCAACTGTACTTTTCAGCAACACTCAAGAGTTAAAAAAGCTGCTGATATAACATATACTATTCCATTTAATTTTGTCAACTGGATTATAGCTGAAATTGGGGACTCAATTTAGGAACAGAAATGAGAATAGAAAGTAGCCCCATACCTGAATTTTGACATTCTACAGAATATTTTTGAAAGGGCATTACAACAAAAACCAGATAAGATCTAAAATGAACTTAATAGTCCTGTAGGTCAAATGTCTAGATAGCTCACTTTCTAATTGATCACTTACTGATAAGCACAATCATAAGTATTAAAAACCAAAGAGACACTGGAAAAAAGATAGTCCCATACACCAAAAGAAACACCAAGTCAAAGAAAAATCCCTCAATTTAGATAAATGAAGGCGTTTTGAGGAAGGTAAATGCAGCCAGATATCCTGTCTTACCCATAAAAGATAATTCACTCAAGATGAATTAACTGTAACTTAAGACAGTAAACTTTCTGGCAGGTACAAGAGCCACTCTCTTTTCATTAAACACTCCCACCTCTGCTCAGCTTCCTTTCTAGAGTAAACATACCATGTAGGGGTAAGGTATTTCAAATAAGAAACAGATTATCCCTCTCTCTTAACTTTTGTTGTTGTTGTTGTTGCTATTGCTGTTGTTGTTATTTGTGAACACTCAAGTGAAAAACATTTCTTCCCTTTGTGTGACATACTCCTGCAAATTTAATAGGAAAAGACTTATTTTGCATATGAAATTGTAATATGAAATGCAAACCAGAGGGACTATTCCTGGAAGTTCCAGAGGACTAACTCTATTCACAGTCATTTCAGCTGTGGAAAATCCTTGCCTCCTCCGTTACAGTTGACACAAATCCCAGATACAACTCTTGACACATGGATTAGTTTTCAATTGATACTGAAACAAATTACCACAAACAGTAGCTTAAATAACCACCCATTTTTTATTTTATATAAAAAAGGTACAAAATGGATCTTACTGGCCTAATATTGAGGTGTCATTGGAGCTGTAGTCCTCTAGAAGCTCAGAGAGAGAGAGAGAGAGAGAGAGAGAGATTCCTTGGCTCATGGCCTCTTTCTCACCTTCAAATTGGCCAGTATGACACTTTATAATCTCTCTCTGACTTTCTCTTTCTACTCATAAAGACGCGGTTGATCACAGTAGGCCCATCTGGATAATCTCAAATTTAGCAAATTACAACCTCAATTCTACCTAAGACTTCATTGCACCCTTGCCTCACTGCGTACCATAGTCATAGTTTCTGGACAGTAGACTGCAGACATCTTTAGAGTACTATCACTCTGCTACCACAACATTGCACCCAAGATTCCCAGGGCTAAAATATCTACCAAAATAAAAAAGATAATTAGAGGAGAAGCTACTAAAGTTCAGATAGTTCCTACCAAATAGTTATCCAAACTTTTCCAATATGCCTTGAAGCCAGAAGGAAAGACAAGACTCAAACCTATAAGTGAAAGCTTTATATCCAAAACGGTCTCATATTTTGCATTATTCTTTGTTAACACTCCCATCCCATCCTGCCATGAGGAAACAAAACAAGTGATGATATTGATTTGTCCAAGACCTCAGGGCCATTGACAAAATTATTATCCTTCATTTCCCTGTAGAACTTCATCCAAATACTATCCTCTCATCAATTCCAAATGTAGCCACCTGCTGCACTGTAGTAACCCTCTGCTCTTTCTTTTTCAGTAGACCTCTAGATCAATGAAGGCAGCACCTTTGTAACTTCACCTGGGGAGGATGGCAAAACACCTTTCTGGTTCTGTTTTGCACTCAAGCTAGACCTCCCATTTGATCTTGCAATCCCATTACTGGGCATCTACCCAGAAGGAAAAAAATCCTTGTATTATAAGGACACTTGCACTAGAGTGGTTATTGCAGCTCAATTTACAATCACCAAAATGTGGAAACAGCCTAAATGCCCAGCAACCCAGGAATAGATTAACAAGCTATGGTATATGTACACCATGGAATACTATTCAGTCATTAAAAAAAAATGAAGACTTTACAGCCTTTGTATTATCCTGGATGGAAGTGGAAGACATTATTCTTAGTAAAGCATCACAAGAATGGAGAAGCATGAATCCCATGTACTCAATTTTAATATGAGGACAATTAAGGACACAGTGGGGGTCAGGGAAGGGCAGAGCAGAGAGATAAAGAAGGAGGGAGAGGTGGGGGAAAGGAAGAGGAGAGAGAGAGAAGGATGGAGGGGGTGGGGTCATGGTGTGTGCCACACCTTTTGGGGGCAAGACAGGATTGTACCAGCGACTTAACCTAACTTACCTAACAAATGCAATCAGTGTAACCTGGTTTCTTATACCCTCAATGAATCCCCAACAATAAAAAAAAGCTATAATTTTGGAAAAAAGCCATTATTTAGGGTATTATCTATCTCTGACACTCTGCTGATAAAGACTATCCAAACTTATTATAGCCCTCTGATCAAATTACTACTTAGAGGAGTTCTACGTTTAATTAATATTGAAAATAATGGGCACTAAATTTTTCTAAGCTTGCAAACTCTTTATAAATTGACTAAGGCTACAGTAAGAGATACTCTTCTCTGAGAGGATAAACATACACAGACCTTCTGTAATCTGAAGAGGACTCTTTAAAAAGCTCCTTCCCTAGGAATCCTTAACTACAAAAAGTCTTTTCTTCTACTTATGCATGAATGATATGGACAGGTTGAGGTTTAAAGTCAACTTCATCATAAAACATCAAAAACCCATTGGTTACTAACCCTCACCCTTGATGTGGTTGCTAAGGCTTACCTTCCTTGTCTTGGGGCACTAGCTGCCAGGGCAAAACTTGTCAATGCTTCTGCTAAATTAGTTCTTGCTTCCCACTGATCTCATGCTTCCTCACATAGCAGAGAGACTATTACTCATTGAGAGCAAAAAAACATTTTTAACCAGCCAATTAACTTCTTATGAGACAGTTGCTCTCTTTTTCACATTACCTTCACCACTATAACACCCTAACAAATTTTGCCACTCTCCACCTCCTATCAGAAGGGAAACTTTACAATGATCTTACCTAAATTAGGATTTTCTATGCCTCACTCAGATCTATTAGAGACTCTATTGAAAACCTTGACCTAATATTATTTGTAAATGGATCATACCTTAAAATGAAAACTGAAGATTATCAAGGAAGACAAGTTAACAACAATTTAAACTCTCCTTTAGAAAATAGTCAACCCTCCATAATCCATGGCTTCCTTATCCACTGATTCAACCAACTGTGGATTCAAAATAGTTGGGGAAAATGCCTGCTGTGGTGGCTCATGTCTGTAATCCTAGCACTTTGAGAGGCTGAGGGAGGTGGATTGCTTGAACTTGGGAGTTTGAGACCAGCTTGAGAAAGAGCAAGAAGCTATCTCTACTAAAAATGCCCATTTTTTGTTTGTTTTGAGACAGAGTCTCACTATGTTACCCTGGGTAGAGTGCCGTGGCATCACAACTCACAGCAACCTTAAACTCTTGGGCTCAAGCTATCCTCTTGCCTCAGCCTCCCACGTAGCTGGGACTACAGGCACCCGCCACAACACCCAGCTGTTTTTTGGTTGCAGCCATCATCGTTGTTTGGCGGGCCTGGGCTGGATTCGAATCCGCCAGCTCAGGTGTATGTGGCTGGCACCTTAGCCTCTTGAGCCACAGGCACCGAGCCAGAAAAAGACAGTCTTGAACCTCCTTGGAGGGTTCCTTATCAGATACTTTTAATAAATACAGCATTGAAACTCCAGGGGGTCAATCTTTAAGTTCTTATTTCACAACTAAAGAAACAATTCAGTATTCCACACAACTGGAAGGGTACTCCAACAGATGAAGTTGAAGTGAGTATTCTCAGGGGTACTATAGAAGCAGTTAGTTTTCAGAAGCATATAACAGTAAAAGAAGATGACCACTTCCACCCAATACATCAGACCAGCCCCTTGTTTCTCTTTTGTTTTGTCTTAATCTTCTTGCCTATAACCACTATTCTCATTTCCTATAGACAAGATTGTCATCCACTCATAATGGCCCTTTTCTCTCTCTCTTTTTTTTTTTTTTGCTGTTTATTATAATTACATCAAAACATACTCATTTAATGTCATGCTTAGATTTTTCCAAAATGTAGCTACTTCACTTTATCTTACAGATTGCTGTGCTTTATAGGTCATCTATAACTAGACTTCTAATTTAAAAACAAAAAAGACTCTGAGCAATCTTGGTCCCATCAAATGACACCTATAGAGAATTATAATCAATGGAATTGCCACCTGCACCTACATGGACAAATTAGCTTAAATAAATCAACCTGTGACTCTGTTATTGTCCCTCTAACCCAGGAAAAGAACTAATTATTACCATCTATTGATCAGATGCTAGGTAATTCTAAATTTGAATTCCATAATTTTCACTGGAAAATAGGCTAATTACTTGCTACTTGAAAGAGAGTAAGGGAGAGTCAAATATATAGCCCAGATCATGGAAGGCCTTTGTTCCAACCTCATGTCATAAATGATTCATTTTGTTCATAGTTTTGTACACTTACTGGTTATTACTTCCTTTGTGACCAAGGTCCTGCTTGCTCAGACTAATACTTCATGCACTTTAGGAATAGTATTTAAAGATTTTTCTAGCCACAGAGACCGTGATTTTATAAAATGCCAAGACTGGAAATTCTGACTCAAACGCCAGTTCCAAAATGAAGCTATCCTTGATTATTCATGCATTTTACCTAAGAGAATTACTGTTTCATTGTTTATGTGAATAATCAGAGTAGTGTTCCCAACAGTAGGAATCATATGTATAGAAAAGACTCCAAGAAGTTATTAACAGTATTACCTCTGCCCCAATTGTATTAACTATCAGCCTCAACTCACAGAGATTAGTGATGCATGATGTCACTGCTCTAGGTTTCTTACTGCCTGGCCAACACGGTGTCTGTGCTGCTCTTAATACTTCTTATTGTTCATGGATTAAGGAAGGAAGCTATACATTTTAAGGCTGTATATTGCTTTAAAAAAGCTACCTGAACCCCTAAGGTGATCCTCATGCCCTCAAGATTTTTTTCAGATTAATATAAGGGTACATAAAATTGGGTTACATTGTTTACATTTGTTAGGTACCATCTGAGTTGTAGATTTTTCTCTGGCTTGAGTTAGGCAATTAGGGTTCCTAGTTCCAAAGCACCTCACAGGGACTATTAATTCTTTTTATTTTTATCATAGTGATAATGATGATAATGGCAATCTCTTGCATCCCTCAAAGCATTTTGAGTCTTAAATGCTTTTGTATAGCCACTCTCTCATCATGGTAGCCAGGATGACGTAAAAAGAAAAAGGTCAAGATTGTAGGATACATTGACTATGCCCACAATTAAACAATCCCCAAATGGTGAAGGTCTGGATTCCTAGCCTTCCATGAATTGCTCAGCCTCTCACAAGGAGGGAATGATCTGAAGGTGAAATTGAGACAATGACTACACAAATAGACAATGGCATGAATATATAAGATAGTAGAACTCTGATCCACAATCTCTGCAACAACTAGCCTGGAAAACCAGATTAAATGTGATAAAATATGGAACCTGGCTATCCTATTGCCTGGCACATATGTGGCCAATAAGTCATGATGATAATGATGATGATGATGACAATGATGACAATTTCTTATACTTGCTATGTTCTTATCTTGCTGTTTGCTACCACCCAGGGTCCACAGTGATATTAAGAAATTGCATCTAGGGTGGCACCTGTGGCTCAGTCAGTGGGGCACCGGCCCCATATACCGAGAGTGGTGGGTTCAAACCCAGCCCCGGCCAAACTGCAACCAAAAAAAAAAAATAGCCGGGCATTGTGGTGGGCGCCTGTAGTCCCAGCTACTCGGGAGGCTGAGGCAAGAGAATCGCCTAAGCCCAGGAGTTGGAGGTTGCTGTGAGCTGTGTGAGGCCATGGCACTCTATCGAGGGCCATAAAGTGAGACTCTGTCTCTACAAAAAAAAACAAAAAACAACAACAAAAAAAAAAGGAATTGCATCTATGACAAAGAATATATATTTTCAGATAAATATAAAATTTCAAGCATATACAGAAGTACACAGTATGACAAACCTAATTTCACCAATTATCAATTCATGGACAATATTTTTCTCTATAGTCCCCAAATTTTCTCTCTTATTTTATTTTATTTGAATCAAATCTCAAGCATCATTATAATTCACTCCACTCTGAGAGG
The DNA here is from genome assembly GCF_027406575.1 of Nycticebus coucang. Taxonomy (NCBI): domain Eukaryota; kingdom Metazoa; phylum Chordata; class Mammalia; order Primates; family Lorisidae; genus Nycticebus; species Nycticebus coucang. Next base: position 98,148,077 of record NC_069790.1, read on the forward strand.
CCAAGCCATGTGGATTGCTTGAGTGCACAAATTCGAGACCAGCCTGAGCAAGAGTGAGACCCAGTTTCTAAAAATAGCTGGGCATTGTGGCAGGTGCCTGTAGTCCCAGCTACTCGGTAGGCTGAGGCAAGAGCCAAGAGTTTGAAGTTGCCACAGCACTCTACCAAGAGCAACAAAGTGAGACTCTGTCTCAAAAATAAATAAATAAAATAAAAATCCTTAGTATTATCCAACAGTAATTTCTTGTGTTATGAATCTAATGTGGTAAGAAGTTCGACATTGATTTATACACACTTCAATTGTTTCCACATATTTATATTCCACCTCCTTTTTTCATTTTTATTTTTCTTTAAAATGGTGTTCATAAAGACGAATAGTTACTAACTGTATTACTTTTATATTATTGACAAGAAAGAAAATTTAGAAGAGAACTAAATTTTGTCTCCATTAATACCTATCTTTACTACCTTTGGCGAGTTTTCTGTACAATTTCTTGCTATTTTAATATCCAAACAATCTAGAGTAGGGTGTGGAATATTTACTATTTAGTTCATTTTAGTACAGTAAATAAAATGATACCATGGAAAATATGCATGAGGCTTTACTTAATTGCTGTCATAAATATCCTTTTAAGTATTTTCAAAATATTCACCAGTTCCCTTAGAAATAATTTACTTGAAGGGTGATGAGTTTTTGCCTGTCTTATTCATTTGGAAGGTTCAGTTTATTTACTGAGGATTATCAATGTACAGTTACCGGTAAATTTAGAAAATATCTTGTAGGTTGCATATTTACGAAAAGTCTGACCCTATCATTTATCATCCTCTAAACACATCCTGACCACTTTTTGCCATCATCAGTTTTGAGCAATTGATTTTCAAAAGCAAACATTTGAAAGGAGTGGTTGAAGGGGAGGTTGTTTTAACATTGCTGTTTTTATGAGTCAATAACTCACCTCAATGAAAATGACTTAATTTCATGAAGGTAAGTAAAATGTCCTTTTAAAACGATAAAGAGAAAATATCTTACGTTCATTATATACAGTTATATCACTGAATGTTCCTTTTCTTCTATTTCCTTTTGACACACTTTATTTTCCCAAACTATAGTAAATGCCAGAGCAAACCAAAATCTTCACAAGCCTTATGGCAAAAAAACCCCACTTAGGATCAAAGGTAATTCAACTAGTGAATTATTGAACATGAATTATTGTACAAAAATCTTAAACTTCATAGTGTTTGACTCTTTCTGGGGAATGGTAAGAACAGTGAAATAATATGAAAAAATACTCTTAAGAGAATAAAAGAAGGATGATAAAGGAAAAAAATCTTTGAAGAAATCTCTGACATTTTAAAATTCTTAATAGAAAATATATTGGATCAATGTAATATTAACAGAAATATCTCACTTTCATTTGTCAAATAATAAATTGGCTTCTCGATGAGATACTTTCTCTTTACAAATCTTAGGAAATATAACATGAGGTCATTAGTGGAAGCATGTCCTGAAACTAGTTAAATCTAAATTTAATTTTCTGTGGTGTTAGCTTAGGGCTTGATTATCTTCTTTAAGTGAGTAAAATAAACTGTTCTATTAGATATTTTCCATGAAAAAAAAAAAACAAGAAGATATAATTTCAGGATAAAAAGATAATCTCTTATTGCTTATTGTCATTAAGCTACGTTTTAAACTCTTAGTGCCAATGAAAAATATCAAATGTCAAATCTTTCAACTACAGTAATTCCATTCTTGGTATATTCAGTCTGGTTCAGATAAGTTCTGTAAAAAGGAAGATGCTCTGAGTCATATATTTAGCATTTAAAAAGTTGTAACCACATCACTCTTATCAGAATTAATCTTGGCACTTGATGAACCAAGGTAAGTAAATTTTTCTCCAGCATTCAGATACTCTTGCAAGCTAAATTCTAACTACATTCAAACCTAAGGAAATCACGTCTAGTTATTTAGAACTCTGACAAGGATGTGATAGTAGTAAGGTGAATGGTACATCGCCTAATACTCAGTTTTCCCATGTCAGCAAGCTAGATTATTCTTGACAGAAGCTGAAGCATTCTTTAGTGTACAGGTATTCCTTGGAATATCACTCAAGCAGAGATTCCTTCCAGATCCAGTTATTACAACTCCTGTCATCTCCACCTTGTAAGAGTCTCACTAATCCACCTGGTTTAGGCTTTCTACAGCTCTCGCCTAAAACAGAGCTAGATCTCCCTGTCTCTGTGTCTACCCACACAGTAACTAATCCTTAACTGAACAAACGAGAGATCTGTCTACGTAGAGAACGATTCTCTGGATGGCTAACAGACTAGCCATCCCAATCTACTTTATCACATTTTCTCCCCTTCTTGCTCATTCTCTTCCTCACATCTTTCTTTCCTGTTCAGACAGATATACACATGCATATACATGCTACGTTAACCTTAATCTTTTCACAACTTTCCAAACACAGAGCTCACTAAAATAACCTTTGAAACCACAGTGGATTTTGTTAATATTCCTATAAATATACCAATTTCAATTACCTCCCTGCTTAACTATGAACTTTGTGAGGGAGATAACTGTGTCTTAATCTTCATTGTATTAATCTCCTTGATAAATATTCAGCAAAGTGAAATTAATTCTAACAGACAAATCAATGTAATATAATAAATATTCAATGAATAAACTACGAATATTTGCGTATTCATTAAATGTTAAAGGTATCATTTCAACTTCATTTAACTTTATTGGATTTGTGGCCAAAATTTGTTTTAAAATAAGAATTAGACCTTAGCTAATTCAATACAGCAAAATATATTCCAGATTCATTAACAATGTAAATAGCTTTTAGAAAAACTATAGAAATACTAGAAGAAAATAAAACATTCATATCATGTTGGGGGATAGAAAAAAATCTTTCTAAGCATGAATCCAAAGACAAGCATCAATAAGGAAAGCAATGTCAGGTTTTCCAATTAAAAATCTATAGCACTACCATAGCAATAAATTTTAACCAATGATAGAAAAATCTTAGAGCTACAGTCTTGGCTATAATTGTTTCTGCCAACATATAAATATTGGGCACTTGAAATTTAGCTAGCAAGACTGCACAATTGGATTTTTAATTTTGCTTAATTTTAACTAATCTAAATGCAATTCAAATTACATTTAAATTTTACATCTACTTGTAGTAAGTGGCTGCTGGTTTGAACAGTGTATGTCTACAGGTTCATAAAATCTTCTAGACAGGAAGTAAAAACACAAATCAGAAAACTAAAAACAGTTGTGAAATATATCTGTTGAATAAATACATTATATCCTTAAAACATTAAATGTTCTTACAAATTATTAAAAAATTCCTTTTGGAGAAAAAATAGAAATACAAATGGCCAATAAATATATGAAAAGCATTCACTACTCACTGCCAATCAAAGGAATGCAAATTGAAACAATACAGTGCTCCAACATTTTATCAGCTTCTCCTCAGCCTCATATTTTTTTCTGCCATTTCCCTCTCCTCTCTTTTCCTTCAGAGCAAAACATTTTGCTGAATTAATTTTATCTTTATAGAAAAGTTTTCAAATAGTATATAGAGTTCCAATATTACTCTAATCCAGTGTCCCCTAATGTTAACACATAGCATTATCATAGTACAATTATCTAAAGCAGGAAATTGTTTTTGGTGCAGTATTGTTAAACTACAATCCTTTTCCAAATTTTGCTTGTTTTCTTAGCAATATAATTTTCTGTTTCAGGGTCCAATCTGGAATCTCATATTGTAATTATTTGTCCTTAGTGTTCTATAATCTATAATAGTCCTTTTGTCTTTCCCAGTCATGATGCCAATATTTTTGATGAGAACTAATCAACTGTTTCGGAGTATGTCCTTCAGTTTAGTTATTATTGAAATTTTTTCATTATTTAAATTTGGAAAATTCTCTCATTTTTAGTAATAATATCACAGAAATGGTACTGTGTCCTTTTCAGGTCAATATATTAAGAAATTTATGATTCTGATATGTCAGAGCAAAAAATTTTTTGGAAGAATTATCTTCACTTATAGACTGATCCACTGATAACTGGCTTCAGTCCCTATCAGTACATTGAAACTGCTCTTGTTAAAGGCAGTATGAACATTCTGGTTATTCAGTAAAAGAAACTTTGTGGCCCTTTACTCCTGGCCCACAGGGTAGCCTTGAGTATGCTTAACCCTCTCTTACACGTGCATAATAATTAGCTGTCACAATCCCATCTTGCCTGACTTACAGCTAACTGTTCTTAGTGCTTTTCTTAGTTCCCTTCCCTGGTCGGTTTCTGATACACTGTCTCTAAACATTAGAGTGCTTATTTATTACTCTGCACACTTCCTGGACAAATTCATCTGCACCTCTGGTTTTACTTACCATCCATGTACAGACAATTCCCACATCAATATCTTCAACATATTTCTCTTTCCTAGTCTTTAACCTATATATAAAATGATATTCCAAACATCTCTATGGAATATACTACAGGAATCATAAATAGAATAGGCTCCCCAATCAACCCTACCCTAACCTTAAAGTTTAGTTGATAAAATATGGCTTATTTTATACTACAAAAGGACTCCTAAAACCTATGCTACTATAAATATAAACCCAGCAAAGTAGAGAGCAGGTCAAGAACATCATTTGTTCTTTGAAATAAATATTAATGTGGTCTAAGATTGCATTAGATTGTGTGGTAGCCACATCACATAATTGATGCATAAGATGACTGACTGTAAAAGAAAATATCTGTTTTTTATAAATATATTGTTGTAGCTGTTCTCCCAATCCTGTAGTTGTACAACTAAAATTTATAGCACACTATGACTCTCTGTTCAATCCCTCCCATCTGATATATTTTTGGATATAAATATAATAATTCAATTAGTTTTTAAATCCAGGTACACTGAGCAAATGCCAGGCATATGACACTCTGGGAGGCATTGCAACACAGAGTGGGGAGAGGGATTCAGATTGTTATTTGTTCCCTCAATCCATTCTTCTCTTCTTCCATAGTATTCCAGTTTCATCTGGGATCTTGGACATTAGCTAGATGCAATTCTGTCCAAGAGAAACATGATGGGGGCCACGTAGATAACTTTAGGTTTTCTAGTAGCCACATTAAATGAAGAAGAGGTGAAATTAACTTTAGTAACATATCTTTTTTTAACTCAATCTATCCAAGATATTTTAATTTCAGAACATAATCAGTATAAAAATATATTAATGAGATATTGTATATTCTTTTTTCATTCTAAGTCTTTGACATCAATGTGTATATTACACTTACAGCACTTCTCAAACACGACCAGCCACATTTCAAGGGCTCAGCAGCCTCATATGGCCAGGGCCTCCCAGGTTACAATTTAGTGGCAGAAAGACTGCATGTCCCAGCAAGGTATAGCCAATGTTCTTGCCAATGGAACATTAGTGGAAGTTATACTTGCAACTTAACACTTTATTCGCTTAAAAGAAAACTACTTGTATTTTTGAATCTCTGGTAGGGCAACATCAATCTTAACCTGACTTACACAAGAGTTGAACAAGCCACCTCATCCCAGGCCCTAGGTTTGCCCTCCCTCATATCTGAAAATCTGGTAGCTAGTGGATTTCTAAGAACTCTATAGAGGAAATAGTTGCATCCTGTGTATGTGCGTGTGTGCATGTTCTTTTTTTTTTTTTTCTTAAATCATAGCTGTGTACATTGATATGATCATGGGGCATCATTCACTAGCTTCACAGACCATTTACCAAGTTTCACATATACCCTTGTAAGATGCACCGCTGGTGTAATCCCACCAAACGCCTTCCCTCTACCCACCTCCCCCTTCCCTCCCCTCCCTTTCCCCCTTCCCCCTATTCTTAGGTTGTAACTGGGTTATAGCTTTCATGTGCAAACCCTAAATTAGTTTCATAGTAGGGCTGAATACATTGGGTACTTTTTCTTCCATTCTTGAGATACTTTACTAAGAAGAATATGTTCCAGCTCCATCCATGTAAACATGAAAGAGGTAAAGTCTCCATCTTTCTTTAAGGTTGCACAATATTCCATGGTGTACATGTACCACAATTTATTAATCCATTCATGGATCGATGGGCACTTGGGCTTCTTCCATGACTTAGCAATTATGAATTGAACTGCAATAAACATTCTTGTACAAATATCTTTGTTATGATGTGATTTTTGGTCTTCTGAGTATATGCCCAGTAGAGGGATTACAGGATTGAATGGCAGATCTATTTTTAGATCTCTAAGTGTTCTCCATATCTCTTTCCAAAAGGAATGTATTAATTTGCATTCCCACCGGCAGTGCAAAAGTGTTCCCTTTTCTCCACATCCGCGCCAACATCTCTGCTTTTGGGATTCTGTGATGTAGGCTAGTCTCGATGGAGTTAGATGGTATCTCAAAGTAGTTTTGATTTGCATATCTTTGATGATTAAAGATGATGAGCATTTTTTCATATGTCTGAAGGCCGCGCGCCTGTCTTCTTCAGAGAAGTTTCTCTTCAAATCCCTTGCCCAGCCTGCGATGGGATCCCTTGTTCTATTCTTGCTAATGTATTTGAGTTCTCTGTGGATTCTGGTTATTAAACCTTTGTCAGAGACATAACCTGCAAATATCTTCTCCCATTCTGAGGGCTGTTTGCTTGCTTTACTTACTGTGTTCTCAGCTGTGCGGAAGCTTTTTAGTTTGATCAAGTCCCAGTAGTATATTTTTAAAGCTGCTTCAATTGCCCAGGGGGTCCTCCTCATAAAATACTCGCCCAGCCCGATTTCTTCAAGGGTTTTCCCTGCACTCTCTTCTAGTATTTTTATAGTTTCATGTCTTAAGTTCAAATCTTTGATCCAGTGAGAGTCTATCTTAGTTAATGGTGAAAGGTGTGGGTCCACTTTCAGTCTTCCACAGGTTGCCAGCCAGTTCACCCAGCACCGTTTGTTAAATAGAGAATCTTTTCCCCACTGAATGTTTTTAATTGGCTTGTCAATGATTAAATAAGGTAAGTAGCTGGATTCATCTCTTGGTTCTCTATTCTGTTCTAGACATCTACTTCTCTGTTTTTGTGCCAATACCATGCTGTTTTGATCACTATCGATTTGTAGTATAGTCTGAGGTCTGGTAGCGTAATTCCTCCTGCTTTGTTTTTATTTCTGAGTAATGTCTTGGCTATTCGAGGTTTTTTCTGATACCATATAAAATGAAGTATTGTTTTTTCAAGATCTTTAAAGTATGACAGTGGAGCTTTAATAGAGATTGCATTGAAATTATATATTGCTTTGGGTAGTATAGACATTTTAACAATATTGATTTTTCCCAGCCATGAGCATGGTATGTTTTTCCATTTGTTAATATTTTCAGCTATTTCTTTTCTTAGAGTTTCATACTTCTCTTTATAGAGATCTTTCACGTCCTTTGTTAGATAAATTCCCAAATATTTCATCTTCTTTGGCACTACTGTGAATTGGGATAGAGTTCTTAACTGTTTTTTCAACTTGACTGTTGTTGGTATATATAAAGGCTACTGATTTATGAATGTTGATTTTGTAACCTGAGACGCTGCTGTATTCCTTGATCACTTCTAAGAGTTTTGTAGTAGAGTCCCTAGTGTTTTCCAGATATACTATCATATCATCTGCGAAGAGCAAAAGTTTGATCTCTTCTGACCCTATATGGATACACTTGATTGCCTTTTCTTCCCTAATTGCAGTGGCTAAAACTTCCATTACAATGTTAAAAAGCAATGGAGACAATGGGCAGCCTTGTCTGGTTCCTGATCTGAGTAGAAATGATTCCAATTTAACTCCATTCAATATGATATTGGCTGTGGGTTTGCTGTAGATGGCCTCTATCAGTTTAAGAAATGTCCCTTCTATACCGATTTTCTTAAATGTTCTGATCATGAAGGGATGCTGGATATTATCAAAAGCTTTTTCTGCATCAATTGAGAGAATCATATGGTCTTTGTTTTTTAATTTGTTTATGTGCTGGATTACATTTATAGATTTACGTATATTGAACCAGCCTTGAGATCCTGGGGTAAAACCGACTTGGTCATTATGTATAATTTGTTTGATGTGTTGCTGGATTCTGTTTGTTAGGATCTTGTTGAATATTTTTGCATCTATATTCATTAGTGATATTGGTATATAATTTTCTTTTCTTGTTGGGTCTTTTCCTGGTTTGGGGATCAGGTTGATGTTTGCTTCATAGAACATGTTGGGTAGTCTTCCTTCTTTTTCTACCTTTTGGAACAGGTTGAGTAATATAGGTACTAATTCCTTTTTAAAGGTTTGGTAGAATTCAGACGTGAAACCATCTGGTCCCGGGCTTTTTTTTTTAGGGAGGTTTTGTATGGTTGATGCTATTTCCAAACTTGATATGGGCCTGTTCAACATTTCCACTTCATTCTGGCTAAGTTTTGGAAGGTGATGTGCTTCCAAGTATTGGTCAATTTCCTTCAGATTTTCATATTTCTGAGAATAAAGTTTCTTGTAATATTCATAAAGGATTTTTTGGATTTCTGAGGAGTCTGTTGTTATTTCATCTTTGTTGTTTCTAATTGATGAGATTAGAGATTTTACTCTTTTTTTCCTGATTAGGTTGTCCAAAGGTTTATCTATTTTATTGACCTTTTCAAAAAACCAGCTTTTTGATTTATTGATCTGTTGTATTATTCTTTTGTTTTCAATTTCATTTAATTCTGCTCTAATTTTGGTTATTTCTTTTCTTCTACTGGGTTTGGGGTTGGAATGTTCTTCCTTTTCCAGTTGCTTGAGATGTCCCATTAAGTTGTTAACTTCCTCTCTTTCTGTTCTCTTGAGGAAGGCTTGTAGTGCAATAAATTTCCCTCTTAGAACTGCCTTTGCAGTGTCCAAGAGGTTCTGATAGTTCGTGTCTTCATTGTTGTTTTGTTCCCAAAAATTGGCGATTTCTTTCTTAATCTCATCTCTGACCCAGCTATCATTCAGCATAAGGTTATTTAACTTCCATGTTTTTATATGAGCATGCAGATTCCTGTTGTTACTCAGCTCAAGTTTTATTCCTTGGTGGTCTGAGAAGATGCATGGAATAATTTCTATTCCTTTAAATTTACCAAGGGTAGACTTGTGACCTAAGATGTGATCGATTTTGGAGTAAGTTCCATGGGCTGATGAGAAGTATGTGTATTCAGTTTTGTTGGGATGAAATGTTCTGTAGATGTCTGCTAAATCCAAATGTTGGATGGTTAAGTTTAAATCTAAGATTTCTTTGCTCAGCTTCTTGTTGGAGGATCGATCCGACACTGCCAGAGAAGTGTTGAAATCTCCGACGATTATGGAGCTGGAGGAAATCAAGTTGCTCATGTCTGTTAGAGTTTCTCTTATAAATTGAGGTGCATTCTGGTTGGGTGCATAGATATTAATAATTGAGATCTCATCATAGTGAGTATTACCCTTAACAAATATGAAGTGACCATTCTTGTCCTTTCTTACTTTTGTTGGTTTAAAGCCTATTGTATCTGCAAATAAAATTGCAACACCTGCTTTTTTCTGATTACCATTTGCCTGAAATATGGACAACCATCCTTTCACCCTGAGTCTGTATTTGTCTTTTAAGTTAAGATGTGACTCTTGTATGCAACAAATATCTGGCCTTAGTTTTTGTATCCAATCAGCTAACCTATGCCTCTTTAGAGGACAGTTTAAGCCGTTCACATTAATGGAGAATATTGATAAGTGTGGTGAAGTTTTGGGTATTGAGTTTTTCAAAAGTCCAGTGGGCATTTTTAATCCTTTCGCCAGTGTGGAAATTGGAGTTTGATCCAAAGTTTCTGAGTGAGTTTACTTTTGTGGTATAGGATTGGGTTGGTCATTATGGAGGATAGGTCTGAGAATATCCTGAAGAGCTGGTTTGGTTATGGCAAATTTCTTCAACATCTGAATGTCATTAAAGTATTTAATTTCTCCATGTCATAAATGAAACGCAGTTTAGCTGGATACAAGATCCGGGGTTGAAAGTTATTTTGCTTTAGGAGATTAAAAGTCAGTGACCACCCTCTTCTGGCTTGACAAGTTTCAGCAGAGAGGTCTGCAGTCATTCTAATATTCTTCCCTTTGAAGGTAATGGTTTTCTTTCTCCTGGCAGCTTTGAGGATTTCTCCTTCATATTAACTTTAGTGAAGTTAATTATGATATGCCTGTGGGATGTCTTATTGGGGTTGAGTCGTGCTGGGGTTCTGAAGCTGTCTGCTATCTGAATTTCAGAATCTCTAGGCATGTCTGGAAAATTCTCTTGCATAATTTCATGCAGAAGGGCCTCTGTGCCCAGCGAGGCCACGTCATCTGTTTCTGGAACCCCTATGATTCGAATATTCGCCTTCTTCGAATTATCCCAGAGCTCTCAGAGAGAATGGTCCATTTTTGCTCTCCATTTCTCTTCCTGTTTGAGAGTTTGGGAGCGTTCAAAGGTTTTATCTTCGATGTCAGAAATCCTTTCTTCTGCTTGCTCCATTCTGTTGCTGAGGGATTCTACTGTATTTTTCATATCTTTGAGGGCTGCAAATTCTTGCTTCAGTGTGTCTAAGTCTTTGGTGGTTTTGTCTTTAAATTCGTTAAATTCTAGAGACAGCTTTTGAATTTCTCCTCGAATTCCTAATTCCACTTTGTTAATCTTATCTGCAATCCAAATTCTGAATTCGATTTCTGACATCTCAGCCAGTTGTTTATGAATGGGATCTTCCATTGCATCTCATATCTTTCCTTGGGGGGTTGATCTATTCTGGTTATTCATGTTACCAGAGTTTTTCCGCTGATTCCACCCCATGGTTGTTTTACTCCCTCTGATTTTTTCCCCTGGGGCTTTGTCGAGGGCCGGTACAGTGTTGTGGCCTGAGAAACTGGGGCCCTGTCTGGTGTGGTGGGGCTAAGTGGTTCTGTCTTGTTTTCAGCTGGTTTCTGTTCCACCCTAGTGAAACAGATACTTTGGATTGACGTCTCAGCTGTGGAGAAATATCAGCAATTACGTCACCACGCCCCCCAACGGCAAACAATTGGTGAAGAAAAATCAAACCTTCACCATGCACCCAGGGCACCATCTGATTTGTCCTTAGGCGATTGGTTCAGTTCAAAAAGGTCCAAATCAATTGTCTCCATCTGCACCTGTCTCAGGTGAGAGAGTTTAAGAGGTCTCTGGGAACTGGATCACAGGGGTCTGGTGACTACTTTGGTGTGGCTTGCTCCAGTGCTGCGTGGAGTCAGGAGAAGCCACCCAGCCAATAAATCAGTCTGGGAAGGTTGATGCCTCCTTCCCCACCTTGCACCACTTCACATCCAGTCACTGATAGCCCTGCAGTTGGCTGACCCAGTTGCCTGTAGTGAATCGGTACTCCAAGAGTTTGTACCTGCCTGAATCACAAGGAACTCTGCCAGGCCGCTGCGCTCTGCCTCTCTCCAGCAGGAGGAGGTGAGGCCTGACAACCTTGGGCGCTAGATGAAGGTTGAGGGGTTTTCACTCAGGTCCAGTCTCGCCCCTGATTAATGTTACTGACAGAACAGAACAGAACAACTCTGCAGTTCCCCTGCAGAAGAGCTGAATTGAGCTCCAAATCTGCTTGCCTTTGCTCCTGTATTGTCTATAGGCTGACGATCCCCTGAGGGCCAGGTGCATCTTAGGTTTAGTAAAGCAGACCTCTGGGTCAGCCCCACCCTGGGAGTTTCCCTGGTTTGCAAATTGGAGTTGCCTCAGGCAAACTCAGAGTCTCTGGTTGCCCAGGGAGACAGGGGTGTGGCTTCAGAATATTTGGTAGTGAGCCATATTGCTAGCAAAAGAGGGCCGCTGCTTTATGGCTCAGGCAACGGCGCTCCAGTGCAGCTCCCCCCCGGCCAACCGTCCTCTCTCCACTCCTGCACCCCGGAGTCTGCACCGACAGGCCGCAGCCCAGCACCGCCCACACCCCTCAAACAATCGCCCAAGAGTCCGGACCCCTGGGGGACAGGCCTCCAGACCCTGGAGCGACAGCAGAGGGGAGTGCGGGGAGCGCTGGGAGCCTGGGGTTGCAGGCAGAGAACACACAGAGCCCCACACAGTTTTATGCCTGGCCATATTGTCACCAAAAGACGGCTGTCGCACTATGCCTCAAGGAACTGCCACTCAGGTGCAGTCCCGCCTCCTCCGACCGACCGGGACTGGCCTCCAGACCCCAGTGTGAGCGAAGGGGAGCGCTGGGAGCTCAGAATTCCAGGTAGAGACTATATACAGTTTATACAGTTTTATGCCTGGCAGGAGGATGCCGTGGCACCCTCGTAGGGGAGGTAGGTCCAGTTTTTAGGGGGTCTCTCCCATGGGGTGTAGTGGGAGGACCTTTGAACTCTGCCCGGTTGTTTGTGGGACACTCTGAGCCGTTCCCATGGGAGAGGGGACTCCCATCCGCTTGGTGATGGATTTTGTACCTTTTGTTTGTATCCTTGTGGTCGCAGCTTGCTTCAGCGGGGTTGACGTGCATTCTACAACGTTCTCTCTTAGTGCAGCTCAAATCCACCAGGTTACTTGCTGAATTTTTGTCCTTTAACTCTCCTTCTGGACGGGAGCCTCTGTGGAAAGCTGGCTTCAGTCAGCCATCTTGTCTCCTCCCCGTGTGTGCATGTTCTTATGTGTGTGTGTAGCGGAGAGTGAAGGATACATAAAAAAGCCTGTCTTGAACCTATATTTGCATAAAAACAATACTGTTTTTTGTTTATATCACAGGTGTTCTCAATCAATAAATATAGGCTTTCTGAAAATGCTTTTATTCATTTTTACATATAGTGAAGAAACTATATTACAATATCATCACTTTTCTTATTATTTCTTTGGTTGGGGTAAACATTGCTCATCCCTCAATTAGTCACCTTATGTTCTCTGGTGGCAGACAGCCTGTGTGAATTAATAGCAAGGGGGTGTTGCCGAGCTTGTTTCAATCACTGCCTTAGCACCATGTCACAAACAAAATATGCATACTTTTACATACATATTGCAAGTACACATAAGAAATCAAAAGAGTCAAAGTCAGTGGCAAATACACACAACAAATCAATAAATAAAACACATTCTGCTCTAAAAGTTTGCTAGTACATTTCCCAGGAAGTCATTACTGTCTAATGATGGCAGATTTCTTGCCCACTGCCTGTTCATGCTGAGAGGGGGAGGGTACCTTGTGAGAGGAGAGGAGAGGAGAGGAGAGGATATGTCACCCAAAGGACTGTGCTCATTGGCACATCTGTGTGTCTTATCAAAGGCTATATCTGGGCCACAGATTGCAGTTAGTCTCTGGAAGGTCCAGAGGTGTTGCTCATTTGCTCTTTCTATTTGTCACGTTGCAAGTATGAACACTAATGGCACCTGTCCCAAGTGTATGAGGTCTGACAATTAAGTTCACAAACTCACCCTAGAATAAGTGCCATATATATCATTGTGAATACCACAGGGATCACGCTCAAAGTATTCCCCTTGAAAGGGATGTGCTGATACCAGCACCTAGTCCACCCTTCAAAACAATTTTGGAACTCTTATGCTGGAATGACCATCAGAGCTGTTATTGGACAGCACACAAAAACACAAAACAACAATAATGAACACCACTCAGCAAGACACTGCCACATGTCAACGGAAGCACAGCTGTGAGACATTGATATACCAAGGTTACACAGACTTACTGAGTTGTTTGTACAGTGCTGCCAACATAACCGCATGGCAGGCAGCAAGTCTGTGACCTTAATTGTCAGATCTTCATGATGGCTCTGATAGTTATTCCAGAAAAAGAGGTCCAAAATTGTTTTGAATTGTAGAACAGGTCCTGGTGTCAGTGCATTCCACCCCAAAGGGAGTACATAGAAGATGACCATAATGATATTCACCAGTGAGGTATGTAGCACTTTTTCTAGAATGAGTTTGTGAACTTATTTGTCAGGCCTTATATGTGATTCTTCATGAAATATAGCTCGAGATAGTGATGGGAGTATCTTTTCAAGCAAAAGCATGAATATAAGATGCCTTGTTATTTCCTTTACCTTCTTGATTAGTGACTAAGGAATATGTTGACATCTGTCAACTCTTAACATTTACATTACATTGGCCTCTAACTCAGAAGTAGTAAAATTACACAAGGCAGCAAAGTCAGGTGAATGCTTATCAGGAATAAAGAGTCATGGTAACCTCCATACTATAAAACTCGTTCAAAAAATACCCCTCCCTCAGGAGACTGGTTTGGAAGCAGTAAATTTTGGGAAGACAAGTGGGGCAACCATCTGTGTCTTTTGCTGTATCAGAGTTTACAGAGCAATTATCCAACTATGAGCTCTTTTAAAATGTACAAAATTCAATGAGATATTATTTTCTTTACTGCTATTGTCATGCCTACCTAATAATAAATAGGAAATCTAAGATTTAGAAACATAAAATGACTTATCCAGGGTTAATAGATAATAAGGGGCATATTTCTTAGGTTTCTCAATTCAAGTCCAAACTTTTCACCATGTATGGCCTCAGAAGATAACAAAGTCAACACTTTGGGAAGTTTACCTAAATTCTATTATACGACCTGGTGAAATAGAATAATCATGCCAAAATAAACTCTGAAACTGTACCTTTAATTTACAAATTACAAAATGGAAATCCAAACACTGATGTTTTTAAAAAAAAAAAAACTTTAAAATTGTTACACACAAATACATGTCTATCAATAAAATAATTTAAATTTTATAGATTGAATTAGTAAACTTGTTTTCTATTTCATTTTAGGAATTTACATCTCTGAAAGTCTAGCAGAATATATTCTCTATTTTCCTTTTCAAGCATGAAACCCATCTCCATAATTAAATGCAGACTTATACAAGTCCTTTTTTGAGCATTTACGGTATACTCAGTATGTGCCAAAGGTGTACCCAGCTATTCCAAGGGTACCCAGCTATTCCAAGGGTAAAGCCAGAGAACTTCATGCTCTGGGCAGAGTCATCACTAGAACTCAGATTATTGCCTTCTCTTGCCCAGGAGCTGGTACAGTACACCATGCCATCTTCCAAAAAAATACTACAGTGGATCAAATCTTTTTTCATCCAGGTTTGTGTGACAATGGCACACATTGGAAGCAATGATTATTCTGTGGTATCAACTTCATAAAGGTACAGATGTACATCCAAAGATCTACTTAACAATTCATTTAAATCACACTTAAACCTATTTGTATATTTACCAGCTAAACTCACTCAGCATTTAGTTAAAGGGAAAAAAATAATAAACTATTATAAAGCTCAGTTAGAATAGCAACTTATTTTCTTTACCTATAATTAAATAATTGATTTGTCTATGTTTTTTATTTAGTAACCGAGATTTAGGTGTTATGTCATCAATATAGCAATAGTACTAAGAATATATTTATTATGAAACTTCTATTATCACAGGAGACGAGAAAATGGCTGTGGACTTTCAATTTTCCAAATCATGTGTAATCCTTCCCAAGGATGAAACTTAGAAAATGTACTTTTGGCACTTGTTTACCCAAAACACTCTTCTATTAGTTCCTCCTCTCAAGCATTTTGCCGTGATTCCCTGGCTAATAGTAATACCTAAAAACTAAAAGCTACAGCATATGTTGAATAGCTGTACTGCCACGTAAATCATATTTACTCTTATTTGTTAGCATGCTGTGTTAATTTCAGAAAATTCAATGATAGTTCATGAATTTTTCAGAATCTCAAAAAAATGACATGATTTTATATTGAAAACTGAAGGGATGTTGTCGATTTTAATGTGTACCAAAAGGTCACATGATTTCTCAAATTGAATATTAAATTTAGTTAACTCTGCAGAAACTTAAGGACTCTTGCACAGTCTCTTGGCTACCCATGAGCAGATTAAGAATTAGTCAAATTAGGAGTTTAAATCCAACACCTGAGGTATGCTTTGGAAACGTTTCTGCAGGGATTGCTCATACGTCCCTATGCTGTACCTGGAAGAATGAGAGGAATATATTCAGAGATCAGACTGTCCTATGGATGGTAAGAGCCAAACCAGGAAGTAGCAACACAGAAACATCTATATATATGTCGGCCAAATGGTGCTTCATCTAAGTAATGCATATTTACTCTCTGTTCAGTTCCCAACCCTGCCCCCATTAGGAAACTATCTTTGATGGTTCGTGAAAGAAACAGTAATAATAATAATACTAAAACTACAAGGATTATATTCAAGTACAAATAATATTTTTCAAATAAAACTATGAGGATTATATTTAGGTACATACAATATTTTTCAATTTGTTGGTTCATTTTGCCTTCTATGCTAAACATGAAGGAAAATGTACTGTAGTAAATGGTTCAGACTAACAGAGTAACATTCAGAAGAAAAAGCTGCAGGGAAAACTGATGACTCAGTTGTCCCAAAGATAATACAGTGCAGTCAGATTAAAAACTCTAAGTGGACAAAGTTTTCATAGAATTAACTTCTGGGGCTTAATTCTTAAAACACTAAAATTATAAGATTTAACAGTTTCAGAGTATTTTGCAACACACATATCATGACTTTAAAACCTATTTTTGTGCATAAGAGGGAAGCACCAAAAAAAGCAGAATCTTCACACAAAGAAAATTAAAATTACTTTTCACATGTGGAATATTTCCCTACAAAATTTCAAGTTGTGTTTTAAATATAAGTGCATGAAACTTCTGTTTCAAATAAAAGAAATACGAATGCCTTCATGGTATTATTTATTAATAAATTATTTCTTACTGGACATACATAAGCTGTGCTATCATAAAATAATAAGAAAGTAAAAGCTAAAGTGTAGTCCCCACATTGCACTCTTCTTCAACAATAAGGATCTCCTTGACACACACTGAAATTGCCCCTATAGGTGACTCTGGTGAGATGTTCCTGGGTAAACATGAGACTCAAGACATATAATAAAAATCTAGCAGCCCAGTTCCAAGTGCCCAGGAACTTGTTGTCATTGGCACATTAAACAGCAGACTGATAAACATGAAAAGATTTATAGTGATAAATTGTTAACTATTGTTGAAATTAAATTGAATACTTATATCTTTAAAATCCATTTAATTTCTTTGAAAACATGAAGCTTTCCAGAGGTTGATATTTATTATGGATTTTGGTCTTAGTCAATTTGTAAGTACTGGCCTCAAAATTCCAGTTGGCACACAAATTGATTCTCTCAGGGAAACAAAAATTATATGGATAATCCCATCTATGAGTTCTAACTGTCTAAAACTTCAGAAGATTAATTCAAAGGACAGAGTGTAGGTTGTTTTAAAGCAAACAACTTCAAAGAGAATGTATTTCTCTGCTTTAAAACACATACACAAACACACCTCTAAAAGGGTCAGGCCATCTTCAAGGGCAGAATGCTTGTTTAACATCTAGATCAGGGGTCCTCAACGTATGGGCCGCGGGCCACATGCAGCCCTCCGGGTGTTTTTGCCACCGCTGCCTGTCCCGCTACAGTGCGCATGTGTGGAATGTGCATGCACTCCCTGACTCCCCTCCTCTCTGTCTCTCGACTCCTCCTCTCAGTCTCGGGACTAACTGATGCACACTTGCATCTCTTGTTTCAACTAGTAGTGACAAATATGGAACCAGATATTGACCATCTCATTAGCTAAAAGCAGGCCCATAGTTCCCATTGAAATACTGTTAAGTTTGTTGATTTAACTTTAGTTGTTTTTCATTTTAAATATTGTATTTGCTCCTGTTTTTTTTTTTTAATTCAAAATAAGATATGTGCAATGTGCATAGGAATTTGTTCATAGTTTTTTTTTGTTTTTTTTTTTAACTATAGTCCGACTCTCCAACGGTCTGAGGGACCGTGAACAGGCCCCCTGTTTAAAAAGTTTGAGGACCCCTGATCTAGATATAGGCTGCTAAGACTGATGGATGAGAGCAGAGACAAGAGAAAAAGCTGACAATCAGTACAGGGTATCATTCCGTATCCTTAAAATACTCCTTCTTTAGTCAGCTCATTTCATTTTGATCAAAACATTGCTCTAGTATGAATGTTTGTCTCCCCAAACCTCATGTTGAAATCTGATTCCCAGTGTTGGACATAGGTTTTTTAGGTCATGAAGGTGTATCCCTTGTGAATAGATTAATGTTTCCCCCAGGTTGGGGTAAAGGAGGGTGAGTGAATGAGTTTTCTCATTCTATTATTTCCCATAGAAGCTGCTTGTTAAAAAAGAGCCTGGCTGGGCGGTGCCTGTGGCTCAAAGGAGTAAGGTGCCTGCCCCATATGCCGGAGGTGGTAGGTTCAAACCCAGCCCTGGGCAAAAACTGCAAAAAAAAAAAAGCCTGGCCATTACCACCTGACAACTTTTTTTCAGACCATGTGATCCCTGCACCCCCAGCACCCCTTCACCTTCCTCCATAGGTGGAAGTTGTCTGAAGTCCTCACCAGACACAGATGCTGGCACCATGCTTCTTGTACAGCTGCAGAACTGTGAGGCAATAAACTTCTTTTCTTTATAAATTTCCCAGCCTCAGGTATTCCTGTACAGCAACACTGAACACACTAAGACAAGCATCATGCAACCACCTGTTCAACGTAATGAAAAAATCATGTCAAAATTGAAGCCAAATTCCACATTACTGAAACCCATGGAGAATGAAATACACTTTTTCCTGGATCCTTGTATTAATTTCCTGGCCAGAATTAAGTCCTTTCAAAAGCTAATAGACAAAAAATTGCTTGAGTC
Source organism: Nycticebus coucang (assembly GCF_027406575.1). Lineage (NCBI taxonomy): Eukaryota > Metazoa > Chordata > Mammalia > Primates > Lorisidae > Nycticebus > Nycticebus coucang. The sequence continues at coordinate 98,166,812 of NC_069790.1, forward strand.
ACCACTCAAGCAATGCCCATGTACACACCATGTACATATATTCATTGTATATAAGAAACATGTGCATTTAAAGAAAACAAGAATTCCATTGGAATGTACCAAAAGAAATAATGATGGATGATTGTAGTCACTAAACTTGGAAGTAGTAATGGAAAGCCTGGTTCAGACTGGATCACGGCCTTCCTCTACCACCCCTGTCATGTATCATCTACACAAAATTCAAAGGTCATGACCTGGTCTACAAAGCTGTGTGTGAGCTGCCCCCTGCCTCTCTATCCAATCCCATCACCCTCGTCTCCTCCTCAGTCACTCTGGGCTCCTTCCATCCTTCCAGTACACCCAGCTCCATCCTGCTTGTCAAGTTCTCTGTTCCTACACCTGTCTCTTGTTCAGCTTTCAGGTCTCAGCCTACGTGTAATTCCCTAAATATAGTTTTTGCCTAACCCACAGTCTTAACAGGGTGGCCCCTCCTCTTTCAAAGCATGTTCTACTTTTCCTTTGAAACTTTTATCAACATGTTTACATGTTTATGTTAAATATAATTATTTACTTAATTTATTTTTTATTCCTTAGGTCCTAAGATTTCTGAGGGCTTATTTGGGATAACTAGCATACAATAGAAACTAAATAAATAATATTATATTGATAAAATCCCAGTCTGACTCTTACTAATTATCTTGTCTGAGGCAAGCCACCCAACTCTTCTGAACCTCATTTTCTTTTCTTTATTTCTTTTTCTTTTTGCAGTTTTTGGCCGGGGCCAGGTTTAAACCCACCACCTCCAGTATATGGGGCCGGCACCCTACTTCTTTGAGCCACAGGTGCCTCCCTGAACTTCATTTTCTTATCTATAAAAATGAGCAATTATTCTATATATTTTAGCATAATAGGGCTATATTTACAAAAAATATTTTGCAAGTTGGAAAATGCCACTCAAACTTAATTTATCTTTGTTACAGCAAAATAATAAACCAAAGAACTACTTAATTGGCCATTATAATTGTCACTTAGTTGATATACACATATATCCAGAAAGGCCTCACAGTTAACACTAATAAACCTTGGTATTTAAGTCATAGTATAGACTATGAATAACAATAATTCCTTATAATAACAGCTAAAGTTAATGACACACCAAGTATATCAAAATTCTGATAGGAATATTTCCTTTAGGCTCAGCACCTGTAGCTGAGTGGCTTAGGACACCAGCCACATACACTGGAGCTGGCAGGTTCAAACCCAGACCAGGCCTGCCAAACAATAATGACAACTACAACCCAAAAATAGCCAGGCATTATGGCGGGTGCCTATAGTCCCAGGTACTTGGGAGGCTGAGGCAAGAGAATAGCTTAAACCCAAGAGTTTGAGGTTGCTGTGAGCTGTGATGTCACAGCACTCTACCAAGGGTGACACAGTGAGACTATCTCAAAAAAAAAAAGAATATTTCCTTTAATATAGTTTATGCTAACATGTCACATAAAAATTGATTTGTATTATTTACTTGTTATATTTATTGAGCTATTTCAGCATTTAGAAAACAATATTGAGTACATGTAACTTTATAATTCAAATATTCCTTGGCATTAACAACTATATGAATGAACATGAAAACTGCAAATGTACTTTATAAGACAAGATGATATAAATGGCAATGAGGAGTGGACTTACTGAGTTATTTTTCAAAGAGTAGAAATCCATTTTTGTTTACATGCATAATTCTCACTTCCCTCCTCCAATGGTAAGGGGAGAGGTTCTACATCTACAGCTCTTTTTATTAGAGTCTCAGGAGCCAACAAGTGCCAGATGGAACATGACCATGGTCTCATCTTTTTTCACCTTAACCCAATGACCTAACAGCCTTGGACAGCAGAAGATTTGTGATGCTAAAAGAATTTACTTCTGCCTGGATATTTTAGGGATTTGACTCCTGTCAGGTAGTGCAACAAAGTCAAGTGATTTCAATTTACCAGGCAAGGACGAGAAATGGTTTGAGGAAAAAACCAAGGTGATGAACTATTGAGCATTCAGTTCATTAGCTGTCATCCATCTTGACATCTTCATCTTTCAGGCAGTACTGTAGAAAATCAAAGGCTTGTAGTGCCTCCTATAAAAAATCTGAGAAGGAAAACATATCCTCTTAAAGTTAAAGGAAGCATGAAGGCTATTTCAAATGGATTATGAAAGATAACCATTGCCTCACAAGAGAAAATCTTGGTAGATATCCAATTGTAAATACTACCTGTGTCCTTAAATATACTAATCTTAAAAATATTATCATTAAAATATGCACTGAGTGAACTGCTAAAATATTTTTAGCTCTTCTAATTTGATGCATTCTGCATTTTAATATGCAGTAATGGTGGTATGACAAATAACTGACCTTTTAGAAATAACATCTTAGGAAAAAAAAACAACAAAAAACAGAGACTCAAGAGAAAAAGAAAGTGTTTTTCTGAAAAATCAGCCAGTAAAACATAGACAGTATGACTCCAGTGACACAGCCAAGTCTTGGTCAGATCACCTTTCTTCTTCTGTTTCTCTGCTCTGCTTGTTCAGCACTGAGGTACTCAAACTCCAGTTATTTTACACTTATGTGCAGAGTTTCCTGGAATTAAGAGTAATGTAAGTACCCGAAGACATTAAAAAGAAGTGGTTCAGGAAAGTGCCCGTGGCTCAAGGAGTTGGGCACCGGCCCCATGTACCAGAGGTGGTGGGTTCAAACCCAGCCCCGGCCAAAAAAGAAAAAAAAAAAATGTGGTTCATATCCTTCCCCATCTAGTATCCCTTACCAATGAGAAACTGCTTCAAGTTTTTAAGGATCCCTAGAGATGAAGGCAAGATGAATATCATGCCCTACCTCTCTCTTTTACATACTATTTTATGAATGCCAAGAGGCATTGTGACATTGAGTTTAAATTCTCCCATTTCCGAAACACTCAGTGAAGATTCCTCCGCACCTGTAGACACTAACACACAAAGTAACACAAAACAAAGATTCTTTTCCATGTCTCTCTCTCCTGAAATTACCACTTAAAACATGGAAGCCGAGCTGAGAAAAAAATGTTAACTCACAGCTAGTATCCTGTAGCGACAGGATCAGAAAGTCTAAAATATTACCATGGACTTGCAGAAGCCTCTACAACTTTAAATTACTGGACGATAACCGAGAAACTATTCAGGTGTATGCTTTGCCCATCAGGGAAACTACCAGGTGCAGGTGGTTGGGTGAAGAACCAACCCAATGCCTCTGAAGAACAGCATTTGGTATCCAAGTAAGTTCCTACACCTAACAAATTATTTCCAAGTGCTTTAGCCTGAAATTCCCTAATACGTTATGAACACTCTTATTGTCATCATCCTACCTACTACTACCACCATGATTGCCACACATAGTAGGATTCTTGGCCAGGAACTGCACCAAATACTTTACACAAGGCGATTTATGTAACACCTGCATCGACTGTATGAATAGGCATTATTATTTTTAGTTGACAGGTGAGGAAACAGACTTTTATCACAAAAAGCATAGTCCATGGTAGACATACATCCACAGCATCACTTGGGAGCTTATTAGAAATGCAGAGTCTCGGGCCCACCTCCAGATGACTGAATAAGAATCCACATTTTAATAAGATACAGGCGATTTCTAGGCACATGAATATCAGGAAGCACTGCTTTAAGTAAATGGAAACACTCAGATTCAAACTTGGGTGTCTCTAGCTCAAAGACCCAGATATTAAAGTAGGTGTTTCTTCTTGATGGTGCAATGACATCTAAATGTACATTGAGTACATTTATATTTAGGCACCAGTTTTTCATTAGCTGACAAAATCTGATACTGAGAATTATAAATTTTAGAAGAGAAAAGGGTAACCTGGGAATCATAGAGAAACAGATACTTGGTATGGGAGGAGGCCAGAACCACTGGGAAAGGAGATTGTACTAAAAACACACTTTGTCTATTTCAGTTTGGCTGAGGACTAAGGGCTGACTTTGTTACCCAAACTGCCCAGCTCTCTTGAAGTGATCCTTGATATCAGACAATCTTACTGGGAAGCTCGAGTACTTAACGGAATGATGCACAGGACCCCTTCTCAACAGAGCATTCCACACCCTATGAGTGAAGATCTGGAAATCTTCCTTTGCTGAATGTATATACTTACTCTTCAGGTCCTTACATCAGATAATCAGCCTAATATTAAACTTTGTAGAGATACCAACTACTTCATTAAATCTGACAAATGGAAATATTTATATGAGTGAGACTTCTTAAATTCTAGCTGGGTTTTTCCCCACATATGTAATAAATCAAACTATATTAATCCATCAAATGTCCATCTGGAATCTGCATTGATAATATTCAAGCCTGATAAATAATTAAAATGTTATTTTTATGCAGATTAGTATCTGATCTTGAAAACAGTTTTCCTTACCCTTAAATTGAACATTCTCTCTACAGTCTTATTTACACTATCAAATTTTCCAAGCAAATATTTTGTTCCCAGAATAGAAAGGCAAACTTAAGGTTATCCATAATCAAGTTGTCATAATTATTTAAGTGTAGCTTTATTGCCTTTTTATTAAAAACTAATCAGATACTATAATTTTTCCTTCCTTACGTGTTCGAATATTTCAGTAGCTAATTTTCTTTTTTTCTATTTACTTTGTTTAAACACTCCAATGAGACAGTATTTTCATCTTTTCTTGGAGGAGAATTTAATTCTTTGAAGTCTATGTTTCTAGCTCATTATCTTGCATCACTATAACCATGTAGCTTAAGGAGACACATCATGCCGATACATATGCCCTTGAGCTTTTTATTTAGAAATGAATTTTTGGCTGTGTGTTTTCATTGTGTAAACATTTCCAAATTCCACACCCTACCAGGACTTGCTTATGAATACATTTATTACGGGGTGGGGGGAGTGATCTTTGTGTAATTTTCTACTACAAATGAAAGGGAATACAGGGCAACTCATTTTTGAAAGGAAGATGATAATTTCCCATCAAACTTTCACTTTAATAGTAGAAAGTAAACACTAATTTTATGTCACAGAGGAGGTTTAAACTTCTGTTTTTGGAATCAATATTCATTAGATTTCTCTAGCCTCTATCAGAGAAGATCTGAAAATTTAATAAAGAAGAGATACTTCATTTTGTGTAAGTAGCTGTGTATGTGAAGATTAAAGACTCTGGCAGTGCCTAAAAATGAAGTGTTTTGTTTTCTGTCCTAGAATAATGTGTGCATTGGCATTGTGACAGCTTAAAAATCTCATAGAATGAGCTTTAACTTGTACTGCATGGTTCACTTTCAAGCTCAGAAATCCATTGGGTAATATTCCAGTCATCTCTTGCATATAACAAACTACTCACACATTCTGTGGCTTATAATGACCACTATCTTATTATTTATAAAAAATGTGTAGGTCAAGAACTCAGGAAGGCCTTTCTGAGAAATTCTTCTGTGTCATATAGTGCCAGAAGTCAGGTGGTAGCATTCCTCTGGAATGCTGCAGAGAGCCCAAGTCAGCTTTATTTTATTTCTGGAATCCTGGTAGAAATGGCTAAAAAAGTGAGCTCTGGTGGTCATCTGACTATAGCCTCTACTGCAGCTTAGGGTTCCCAGAGAAAATGATCTAAGAGAAAAGGTATAAGGATCCTTCTGACATAGCATCGTAAATCCCAGAATGTCACTGCTGAATGGGAGAGAATATTTGCAAACTACTCATCTGACAGGGAATTAATAACTAAAACATATAAGAAGTTCCAACAACTTGACAGGAAAAAAATCAAATCATCCAATAAAAAAATGGGCAAAGGATCGAATAGATATTTCTCAAAAGAAGACATACCAATGGCCAACAGGTATATAAGAAAATGCTCACTATCATTAGCCATCAGAGAAATGCGAACCAAAACTACAATGAGATATCATCTCATCCCAGTTAAAATGACTTTTATCAAGAAGACAGGCAATAACAAATGCTGGCAAGGATGTAGGGAAGGGGAATCCACATACGCTGCTGGATGGAAATGTAAATTGGCGCAACCACTATGGAGAAGAGTATGGAGGGTCCCCGATAAGCTTGATGGAACCCCAGCAATGCCACGGCTGGGTATGTATCCAAAGCAGGGGAATTCATTATATTGGTAAAAAATACTTACACTCCCATGTCTATTGCAGCCCTATTTATAATAGCCAGAATTTAGAATTATCCTAAGTGTTTATCAACAAATACGTGAATAAAGAAATTGTGGTACATATGTACAATAAGATACTATTTGGCCATAAAAAGATGAAACCCTGCTATTTGCAACAACATGGATAAAACTGGAGAACATTATTTTAAGTGAAATAAGCTAAGCACAGAAAGACATATCTTTCATGTTCTCACTCATCCCTATATGGAAGCTAAACGCTAAAAATAATTGGTCTCATGAAGACAGAGAGTAAAATGATGGTTACCAGAAGCTGGAGGGTAGCAGGCCAGGGTGAAGGAGGAGGGAGTAGATAAAGGGTAGATGGTTAATGGGTACGAAAATATAGGTAGATAGAATGAACCCTATTTAATAGTACCATAAGTAACTATAATCAGTAATAAAGTATACATTAAAATACTGAAAGAAGTGGTATTGGAACGTTCCTAACACAGAGAAATGATAAATACCCAAGGTGATGGATACTCTAATTACTCTAATTTAATTAATACACAATGTATGCCTGTATCAAAACATCACACGTACCTTATAAAGATATACAACTATTATGTACACATAATTAAAAATAAAAAATAGAGAAAAAGTAATACATCCAAAAATCAATACATAATAAAACAAAATAATTTGAAGAAAAACTTTAAATGTAGTTTATTGAAATGGAATAGAGAGAATATTCACTAAAAAGGACAAAGATTCTAAATGGCAAAGGAAAACTACAAAGGCACAGCCAACCTACTTGCTGCAGGCCAAGGATGAAGACCAGGACAGACCTACTTCTCTCTTTCTCATATTATTTTATGAATTCCAAGAGGCAGAAGGATACCAGAAAGATGTTTATGAGGGTATAGGATACTGAAAATTAGGATAAGTCTTTATAATTTGTATACCTGATCCTGATCAAAGTGATTTCTAAATCAGAAACTGATGAAAAGAAGAGGCACTCCCACTCAAAACAATGCGATCAGAAGAAAAAGACTTAGTAAACTATATTTAATCTCTGAAAGGAGAGGGAGAGATGGCGGAGGGGAGAGAATCATTATATATTTATGGTAGGCAGAATAACGACTCCTCCAAAGATGCCCATGTCTTACCCTCTGAAACTTGTGAATATATATTATGTTTCATAAGAGAATTAAGGTTGAAAATATAATTAAGATTGCCAATTAGCTGAATTGAAAATAAGGAAATCATCCCAGATCATCTGAGTAGATCTGCTGTGATTACAGGGTTCTTAAATGGGGGAGATCACCCCAGACCATCTGAGTAGATCCGCTGTGATTACAGGGTTCTTAAATGGGGGAGATCACCCCAGACCATCTGAGTAGATCCGCTGTGATTACAGGGTTCTTAAATGGGGGAGATCACCCCAGACCATCTGAGTAGATCCGCTGTGATTACAGGGTTCTTAAATGGGGGAGATCACCCCAGACCATCTGAGTAGATCCGCTGTGATTACAGGGTTCTTAAATGGGGGAGATCACCCCAGACCATCTGAGTAGATCCGCTGTGATTACAGGGTTCTTAAATGGGGGAGATCACCCCAGACCATCTGAGTAGATCCGCTGTGATTACAGGGTTCTTAAATGGGGGAGATCACCCCAGACCATCTGAGTAGATCCGCTGTGATTACAGGGTTCTTAAATGGGGGAGAGGGAAGCAGAAGGGTCAGACTAGAGAGATGGTGTCAAGAGAAAGACTCAGTTGGTCATTGCTGGCTTTGAGATACAAAGTGACCATGAGCCAACAAGTGTAGGAGCTTCAAGAAGCCAGAAAAGCCTAGAAGAAATTCTCCTCTGGAGTCTTCAGAAAAAAAAAAAAAGCAGTCCTGCTGACACCTTGATTTTAAATTTCTTTTTTTTTTGGCCGGGGCTGGGTTTGAACCCACCACCTCCGGCATATGGGACCGGTGCCCCACTCCTTGAGCCACAGGCGCCGCCCTGACACCTTGATTTTAGTCCAATCAGAGCCATTTCAGGATTCTGACATCCAGAGCCATAATGCAACATATATGTGATGCTTTAAAGCACTAAGTTTGTGGTAATTTGTTACAGCAGCAATAGAAAACTAATACAATTGTGAAAAATGTGTGAGGGAAATTAGAAGGGAAAAAAAAGTATTTAATTGGCTAACAGTTGTTCAAGGATAATAAAAATGATAATGAGACTTATGAATGTATTACACAAAACAATAAATATCCTGAAAGAAGATTACTACCCTTGACGCATAATGCTTGACATAACCCTGCCGGCTTCATAACAAATGTGCTGTATGTCCTGTTTGGAATATCAGCCTCCTGTTTTATTTAATGTCAGTGTTGGCAGATCTGGACATCAGTAACTAGCACAGTGTCTGGTACATAGTAGAAGTTCAGTAAGGAATAAATCCATTAGATAAACTAAATGGGGCTATAAAATAACGAAACTCATTATCACATATGGCTTATGAGATTAGGCACATTAGCAAAGGAAGGAAGAGAGAAGGGAGCTAAAATTATTTGAAACAAAAAAAGAAACTAAATCGAGATCCAAGTGAAAATGCTAATACATTTCTACTCAGACATTTTTAACCATTGACGAAGCTTCTTACTTTCAGTTGAGTCTTCATAACGTCTTGCAAAAATGCGTGGCAGAGATACAGCTGAACACCCACCAGCTGAAGCTGGGCTATGATTGCTCTGGCAAACACATAACCCAGAGTAAATATTGTCTTGCACAAAGAAGTGAGGAGGTGGATTAGGCATTGTAATTACCATTTGCTGGGTATTTGGCATTCTTTTTAAAGATTTAATCATTTAGATGAGCTTAGTATCACTAAAAAAGAAGTCAATATTTCTGTGAGCCAGGGAGGAACGGCGCTGATGTTTTCCTTCTGCTCAGCTGTTACATGCGCCCACAGAAAGGCAACTTCACCTGCTACTTAACTTATTCAAGACAGAACAGATAAGGAATCACGAGCAGTAACATCTTTCATTTTTTTTTTTCTGAACATGCTGTGTTCTCATATATTATTGATCAGAAAGTGCTATTTAAATACGACAGCAATTTATAAAATTACACAGTAATCTTGCTATATTATCTTAATGAATTTTACAACCAGCACCCACCCACTGTCCTTCCTCGTGCGGCTGAAGTGTTCACGTGCAGATTAACAATAGCCAAGGCAGACGCTGATGGCAGCTTTCAGCTCGGGACTTCTGTTAATCTTCTCCTTGTCGATTGGCATCTACTGACATAAATGGCTTTAATCTGAGTTCCTGGCATTCAACATTTATAAAACAACATTTTGAGACACTGATTAATGTAGCATTCCTTGGAGAAAATGCTCCTAAATTTTAGGATACAGAAGATCACCTGACATTTGTTAAAGTGTGGATTTCTCAACCCTTTTAGAGAGACTCCAATTTTTCGGTCTAATGTGAGTACAGGAAGATGTATTTTAAAAAGACATTCTGGGAGACTCTGAGCTACAGTGTCAGGGCTATGTAACCAAACCTCATTTGGAATCATATATAAATCTGGACAATATTTTCACTGAGCCCTTCTTCTTCCATTCTTTAATTTTCTTTTTTTTTTTTGAACTTTTTTTTTTTATTAAATCATAGCTGTGTACATTGATATGATCATGGGGCATCATTCACTAGCTTTACAGACCGTTTACCAAGTTTCACATATACCCTTGTAAGATGCACCGCTGGTGTAATCCCACCAATCCCCTTCCCTCTACCCACCTCCCCCCTCCCTCGTCTCCCTTTCCCCCTTCCCCCTATTCTTAGGTTGTAATTGGGTTATAGCTTTCATGTGAAAACCCTAAATTAGTTTCATAGTAGGGCTGAGTACATTGGGTACTTTTTCTTCCATTCTTGAGATACTTTACTAAGAAGAATATGTTCCAGCTACATCCATGTAAACATGAAAGAGGTAAAGTCTCCATCTTTCTTTAAGGCTGCATAATATTCCATGGTGTACATATACCACAATTTATTAATCCATTCGTGGATCGATGGGCACTTGGGCTTCTTCCATGACTTAGCAATTATGAATTGGGCTGCAATAACATTCTTGTACAAATATCTTTGTTATGATGTGCTTTTTGGTCTTCTGGGTATATGCCCAGTAGAGGGATTACAGGATTGAATGGCAGATCTATTTTTAGATCTCTAAGTGTTCTCCATATCTCTTTCCAAAAGGAATGTATTAATTTGCATTCCCACCAGCAGTGCAAAAGTGTTCCCTTTTCTCCACATCCGCGCCAACATCTCTGGTCTTGGGATTTTGTAATATAGGCTAGTCTCACTGGAGTTAGATGGTATCTCAAAGTAGTTTTGATTTGCATTTCTCTGATGATTAAAGATGATGAGCATTTTTTCATATGTCTGAAGACCACGCTCCTGTTTTCTTCAGAGAAGTTTCTCTTCAAATCCCTTGCCCTCTTTAATTTTCTAAGTCCTTATGTCCATGATCTCTTTTTTTTGAGACAGAGCCTCAAGCTGTCGCCCTGGGTAGAGTGCTATGGCATCACAGCTCACAGCTCACAGCAACCTCCAACTCCTGGGCTTAAGTGATTCTCTTGCCTCAGCCTCCCAAGTAGCTGGGACTACAGGCTCCCGCCACAACGTCCGGCTATTTTTTGGTTGTAATTGTCATTGTCATTTGGCAGGCCTGGGCTGGATTCGAACCAGCCAGCTCTGGTGTATGTGGCTGGCACCTTAGCCACTTGAGCCACAGGCGCTAAGCCTTTATGTCCATGATCTGTTTTAGTCCTCACAAAAATCTTGAAAGGTAGGCAATATTATTATCCCGTTATAATAAAGAGGTTAAGGGTTAAGTCATTTGCTATATTAATCTTTCCTGGCTGCCGTAATAAAATGCCATAGACTGGGTGGCTTAAGAAGAGAAATGTATCCTATGTACTCAATTTTGATATGAGGACAATTAATGACAATTATGATTATGGGGGGGAAACAGAAAGAGGGAAGGAGGGAGGTGGGTGGGGCCTTGGTGTGTGTCACACTTTATGGGGGCAAGACATGATTGCAAGAGGGACTTTACCTAACAATTGCAATCAGTGTAACCTGGCTTATTGTACCCTCAATGAATCCCCAACAATTAAAAAAAAAAAAAAAAAAAAAAGAAGAGAAATGTATTTTCTCACAGTTTTTCTGGAGGCTGCAAATCTTAGAACAGAGTGCCAGCCCGGTTGGGCTCTGGTGAGGGCTCTCTTTCTAGCTCACAGATGGCTGCCTTCTGGCTGTGTGCTCACACGGCATTTCCTCAGTGCATGCATGGGGGAAGAGAAGGAGTGAGCTCTCGCTCCTTCTTCCAAGGTTACCAATCCCATCAGCTTAGGACCTCATCCTTACGACTTCATTTCATCTTAATTGCCTCCTAAAAACAGTGTCCAAATACAGTCACATGAGGGGTTAGAGTTTCAAGATATGAACTAGGGGCACACAATTCAGTCCATAGCATTTACAGTTAGTAAGTGGGGCCCAGGATCTGCACCCTAACTGCCTGCCCTTCAGAGCACACACCATTTCCATCCCACCTTGCCACTCTCAAACTCTATTACAGACCATCGGTTAACAACAGTGATTGGCCATTTGGTGACAGAGGCCTGGAAGCTAGCTCAATGAATACACAGTTCTCCATTAATCGAGAACTGACTTTCGTGTAATCAGATTGTTTCATGAAACATCAAAGACCACATTATATCTGTTGAATAAGACTATATTATTTCTGCAACTCTATTACCAGTGAAATATTTTTGCTCATGGAGGATACTGGTTCAAGAAATCCCTTCCAGATGAGACTTTTCAGCAGTTCAAGAGACGGTATTAGAAAAGGCTAAGGCATTTGCCTCTGTGAACAGCTCTCATTCATCTTCTCTTTCAATGCTACGAGCCTTAGCTTGTCCTGGGCATACTTAGTCTTATCCTTTTGCTTATCCCAAAGTAGTGAAAATAAGGTACACTTATCAGTACTTTTTCCGATTCACAATCTGCACAGAAATGAGTCATTCATTACTAAACTTCCTTTACACACCATAGTCTGATGTGAAAACAAAAAAGCTGAAAGAATACCATAAAAACAAATTTATAAAGTCTCATACCAATACCCAGGCAAAGTAGAAAAGGATATCTATAAAGAATGATTTCTTGTGAATTCATGAATATTTGTCTTTGTTAGGCACTTATGTACTCAAAGATGATAAATTTATGTTACAAAATAGTATTAGTAGCATAAGAAAATGGAAATAAAGGAGCAAGGAACCAAAATCTTTTTGTGAGGATGACTTCCTGCCCCTGTGTTTGAAATCTAGATATAAATGAAGGGTAAGCAGTCATATGCTGGAGAGGGGTTACGCTGAAGGTTAAGTCTTTTAAAGTAATGCTGAGAAAGAGATGGGAAGAAAGTGTGGTGGACGAAATAGGTGTGGGAGAAGGTGGGTTATCATTCTTAATTCTACTTGTCATCCTATGGAAAAATAGAATTATTAATTTATCTCCTATTACATACCCAGCACTATAAACACATATACTTATATATGTAATATACATATTTATGATATATAAGGGATCTTCAAAAAGTTCAAGAAAAATGTGTATTATGAAAAAATGGGTGAAGTGAAATTTTTCCCACTAAAATGAACTTATCTAAATTAGTATAACAGGTCTGAACAGGATCTAATTTGGGCACGAGGAAAAAGAACACGTCAGTCCGAAAAGAGCCTCTATCAAAGCAATATGAATTCTGCTAACGTGGAAGCACAAACATCAAATTTATAGTGAATCTTAGGTAGGAGAGTGGTAAAATTATTTGATGCTCTATAGTTTATGGAGATGATGCTTCAAAGAAATCTGCATACAGGTGAGTAACTCGCTAAAAGAAGGGATGAGCCAATGTTGAAGACCGAGCTCACAGCAGCAGACTACATCAATTTCTAAGAAAAAAATTCATCTCGTGTGTACCCTAATTGAAGAAGACCAGGGATTAATAAGAGAAACAACAGCCAACACCATAGACATCTCAGTTGATTCAGCTTACATAACTCTGACTAAAAAATTAAAGTTGAGCAAGTTTTCCACTTGATGAGTGCTGTAACCATTGTGACCAGATCAGCTGCACACAAGAGAAAAGCTTTTGATGGAAATTTTAAACAAGCAGGATCAAGATCCTGAAGCATTTCTTTGAAGAACTGTAACAGGAGATTCTGTTCAGTAAACAGTACCTGTATCTTTTGTCCTCAATTAAATTATTCTAGTGTTCACTAACAAAAGGAAAAAAGGAAAAGAAAGAGCTGAGACCAGATAGGTTTATAGAATTGAACTAGAAAGATTAGAAATTGCTTTTGTGCTAAATTGAAACATTTTATAAACCTTCTTAGAGATCTTAAAGTCTATTGAGAGTATTTTCTTTAAAAGAATTTTCAACTGGGCGGCGCCTGTGGCTCAGTGAGTAGGGCGCCGGCCCCATATGCTGAGGGTGGCGGGTTCAAACCCAGCCCCGGCCAAACTGCAACCAAAAAATAGCCGGGCGTTGTGGCGGGCGCCTGTAGTCCCAGCTGCTTGGGAGGCTGAGGCAAGAGAATCGCGTAAGCCCAAGAGTTAGAGGTTGCTGTGAGCCGTGTGACGCCACGGCACTCTACCCGAGGGCAGTACAGTGAGACTCTGTCTCTACAAAAAAAAAAAAAAAAAAAGAATTTTCAACTGCTGTATTTGCAAAATTTAGCATAGTTTAGTCTGTGCGTCTCATCTTTGATCAGGATATATGTGCATTATATAGTCATACTTTATACACTTACGTTTATACACTCATGACTTGCTGGTGGTAAGTTCTGGGTTGACCTCAATCATACGCCAATAATGGTATTTTAAAGTTTGGGGCTAACCCCAAATAGCTGAGTGACTTTACTACCATCTGCATTATTTTCAAAATTCACAGGAAATAATTTTTTTGTTGGGTGGAATGTTTTATGAATATAGGCCCCAAGCCTGGATTTTTGAAAAAGGATGCATCACATGAAGTAATTACTCCAGTACTACCAGGCACCTCTGTTCCTTTCAGCTGTTTCATGTTAACAGAGTTGTTACTTGACTGGCCTTTGAGGATGAAAGAATAAGACCACCAGAGACAAGTAAAAAGGCTGATTTGGCATCAACTTTTCTTTGCATCATCTGTTACCTGGTGTTTTGTTTGGTCTGTAAAATGAAGGAGGTTGTGCTATTTTTTGTTTGTTTACTTTGTTGTGTTGAATTTCTGCCTGCCATATTTGCACTTACTTTAAGAGGCCCCATGTTACAGAAGAAAAGGGTGAGCCTCTCACTCTGATGGGCCAGGCTTACCCAGACACCTTTCCAGACATGGAATTATCAAACAGGACTCTTTCTGGACTGAAAAAAAACTTATAAGGCAACCCCAACTCAACTCCATTCATGCATGGCCCATCCTGTATTTGACATAGTATTATTTACACATAAATATGTAAATGTGATTTTAGTGTGCCTTAATGAGTAGCAAGTAGCTTAGGTAAAACAGGAATTTTATAAGAATATAGCAGTGGGACATTAAACCCAAGCCTGGAGCCGAGCCTCAGGACTGGGCTGGAACCAGAGGCTGTCGCCTGTCGGTGGCACTTCTGTTCTCTTCTAGTCCCCTCTCTTCACCTGCTATCCAACTTTTCCATTATTTGCTTTTTCCCTTTCCTCTACTCTCCTTTGTTTTCTCCTAATTATAAAACCTCTTTTTACCTATTGTAATAAAAGGGACTGGATTCTTATTGTCTCTGGCTGAGTCACGTACACACACTTGCCCATCACTGACGTTATGTCCAAGTGGGCAAGCGGAGTTGTCAAGAGGCTCACAGTTACAAAGACAGAGATGATATAAGGACATTGGGGTGGGAGGGTTGGGCAGAGGGTGTGGACATATCACAGAGATGGGAACTAGGGAAAACAATTAGTATGTCTGCTCCGGGCATTCCTTTCTGGTTCAGTGAGCTTTTGGTGGGCAGAATATAAGTTTGAAAACCTCTCTCAGAGCCTTTGCCCTGTGGCCTCAGCAGCTTTCCATGGTTCCCCTCTGATGATGGAATAGAGATAAAATTAACCTTGATTAAGCATAAAATGAAAATCCACTGTCTAGATTATACTGATCTTGCCTTTTATTTCATTACTGTCTTTCACATACTGTAAAGTCCAGAAAAATAAAACTATCTTCTACCTCCTGAAATAGCTTTTATCTTTCCTGCCTTCTTATTTTCACTTGACTAGTTTAATCAGTGGTTTTCAGTTTTAATATGCAGCAGAGTCACCTGGAGGGCTTGTCGAAACACACATCACTGGAACCATCCACAGAATTTCTGATTCATTAGGTCTGGGTGGTGCCCCCAGTTTTACGTCTCTCACAAATTTCCAGGTGATACTGAGTTTGCTGGTCCTGGGACTACACTTTGAGAAACCTTGGTTTAATTGCTCAGAAATGCTCTTCAACCCATCCATGTTTATATAACTGTTAACCTTTCTTTATTCACAAGTACAATGTCTTATTTCAAGTCTTCCTTGGTTGTTAAAACAAAAAATAATTTCTCCTTTCTCTGTGCTACTGTAGCCAGCTGGACTTCTCTAAAACCATTACCTGCTTTGCATCAGAACTACCTTGTAACTGAACATTCCTTATAAGTAATGATAATGATTTACCTATCTTTGCATCACCAATGGTGCATGTCAAAAATATTTAATAAATATTTTAATTAAATTGAAGATGTAGAGTATGACCTCGAGAAATTCAAAACCTTTCAGAAGAGAATGAAAAGTTGTTTTTTTTTTTTTAATCCATAAGAGGGAAAATGCCTCTTATTTTATTTTTATTTCAAATTACTAATACGGGTACAAATGATTAGGTTGCATTGTTTGCATTTGTTAGGTAAAACTACAACTTAGAGAGTCTTCCTTTGAAGAAATAAAATGACGTAAATGATTGAGAAGTAGGAACTTACACAAGCTTTTTTTATTTGTTCCCAAGTATTGCTAAAAATCTGCACTTTTTCCCCCAAAGTAAATTTCTGCTCTGTTTTTTTTTTTTTTTCCTTAACTCAAATAATTAATGAAAGATCAGGCTTATATGAAGAATGTTACAGCTATGGACCTTACTGTTTTGAGTAATTACTTTAAGAAATATCATATCTTAAAATATTTCCTGCCAGTGTATCTCCTTTTTATTAGCACTCTATAAATTTGCTGTCACTGTGATATCTGCAGGGAATGCCTGTAAATTAAAAAATCAAATAAAGAAAATAACATTGCCACAATTTTTTTTCAACAATCTGTTCTGAAGGATATGAGTAGATGCAGCTAAAATATGAACTTGGAGCTTGAGTGATTAGAATTTATCGGAGAAACTGGTATTTCTATTTGCCTTTCATTTGCATTTATTTGTCATTCTCCTAATTTTGTCTGGAGTAGCTTCAGGGATGAATTCTGTTATATGATGCTATCTTCCTTTATAAAATTAAGTCTAGAGGTCAGTCAAACCGCTGAATAAATTCACAATATCTAGTCCCATGATGTAGATGAAGCAAGAAACATTTTTTCTAACTCATTTGGAGGTGGCTTCTTGATGCAAGGATTCAGAAACGGGAGCAAATATACAACAATGTTAAGTCAGCAGCAAAACCTAACAACAATAAAATTTTGAAACTCTTAGATGAGGGAAAAATTACCAAGTTCCGTACTGCTATTTAATTATTGTTATGAGGAATACCATCAGGATGACATACCGTCCATTCTGAGATTCATGCAGTCTTTCCTTCTGGCCTGTGGGAAAGAGGTGCACTTCACAGCTGGATCCGTAGGTCTTGTATTGTGGTATTTGGGGAATTAGTCTGCCTTTATTCCAGTCCTCTGAGAAACTTCTCTGAGACTAGATTCTTGAAGCAAGAATCTTAATGATAAGGAAGCTGTTTGTAATTGCACGGTACATTTACCCCATGGCAAAAGCAAAATAAACTTTCTTTATGTGAGTAGGAAGATTTTTACTCAAAGGATCTTGAAAATTGACCTAATTACTCACCAAAGAGAAACTAGACCTATTCTAGAAGGGACAAGGGAGAAATTCAAATAATAGGGAAAATTTTGTGCACTACCACAACTACACAGTAGGGTATCTTTGCTTTTATTGGTACCTAGAGAAGTCCCGTGTAAGCTTTATAAAACCTCTTAACCAAATGGTGCTATTGCCTGTAATTCTGCAGGCAGAGGTGGCAGCTGCATTTATAAACAGCCATTCTCCACTGTGTTACCCAGATAAAGAAAGGAAGTTGACTATGTCAGCCGCTGATCACAGACATTCCTCAACCTTCAACAGTTACAATCATAGAGAGCCATCATCTCTTGGCATGATCATCCATTCGCTACAACTGGACCATTTCTATCCATATACAAATACGTTCTCAAATAGTTAATCTTTTAAAAATAAAACTCTCCAAGGCTTGCCTCCACACTCATCTCTACCTATAAACTCATTTCTATACTTTTCTTCAGAGCAACACTCATCAAGGGAGTTGGATTCAAGCGCTCTGCTTCTCAGTCTTATTTGTCCTGTGGTTAAAATATAATTTGTATACTACTGATTCTGAATGTTCATCTCAAGGCCACACATTTGCTCTGCACTTTACACACCTGTATGCAATTCAGTTACTAGATGTTTGCTAGTCACTTAAAACTTGACATGTTGAAAACAGAATTTTCCACTCTCTACATTCTGAAATTGGAACCTCTCCACTCTATTCAACACAAAACCTTAGTAATTACCCCTTTCCTTCGATCTTCACTGCCCCAGTGCCCCCAAAGGAGGCTAGAGCTGGATCAGATAATACTCCACATGCACTTGTAACATTTGTTATCTTATACGTTGTATCTTAGATCTTTTGTAACTGCAGAAGTCCAACGTGATTTGAGTATTAAAATTTTAATGCAGTTTTTTTACTTTCTTAATGTGTATACTTTTTTTGGTACCCTCTCTTTGTTTGGAAGTGATAGAACTTAAATGATATCTTGGTGATGTAGATGTACAAGGTCTCCCTGCTTCTACTAATGGCTCCCTACAGTCCATTTTTTGTGAAGTACTTGGAGTCATACTTTAAACATTTAAAACAGGTCACTCCCTCTATTCAGAATTTTAAAATTTATTCCTACTTTTCTCTCTCTCTCTTAATCTCTTTCTCCTCTCTTTTTTTTTTTTTGTGAGACAGAGTCTCATTCTCTTGCCCAAGCTAGAGAATACAGTGGCATCCTCATAGCTCAAGTGATCCTCCTGCCTCAGACTGCTGAGTGGCCTCGCTAATTTTTGTATTTATGGTCACAGTATCTCACTATGATGGTCAGGCTGGTCTCAAACTCCTGTCCTCAAGCAGTCCTCCAGCCTTGGCCTCCCAAAGAGCAGGGACCCAGGTGTAAGCTATCGTACCTATTCTTATGTCTCTTACTACAAAACCTGAATTCTCTTTTTAACCCAAATTCTTAATCCTGGCCTATAAGCATGTGTATGATTGGCCTCCTGCCTGCCTTGCCAACCTTACCTCTTATCTGCCTCCCTCTCACACAGGACGATCAAACTATGCTGGCAACTGTTAAGGAAAACTTACAGGAGGCATTTGGGGCTAAGCTCCTGCTCTAGGCTCCCACAGAATGACTAAAAATCAAAAGGGAGTAACACATGCTAACTGCTCTTCAGAGAAATCAGGGCAAAGAGATGACAGCAAATTTCCCACACAGGCCAGTTTCACTCTCCAGTGGGCTTGATAATGCAGCTCCCTCTGCTTTCATCCTTGCACAAAAAAGGTAGCCCAAAGTAACTGGATGTTAATTAACCTGTTATTTTTGTATTATTCTGGCTCCTTGTTCCCATCTTACAAGAAAAACAATTTTGAAATGACCAATCTACTTTTCCTTGTTTCTGCTTTTATCAGCCCTTCTGTCTATAAAACCAGACTCCTCTGTTTGACTCACAGGAACACTTACTTTATTTTATGGAATGAAGTGTTGTCCCGTTCTAGAATCACAGATGAAGCCAGAGGAAATCTTTAAATGTACTGTAATGTTCTTTGGTACCCTCCTTTCTTTTCCTTGAAGATGGTGTATCCTTTCCCACTTACCCAAGGCCTCTGCCGTGAATAGCCTTTTCTGCTCTTTTCTTGGCAGACTCAGTCTGACGTGCTCCCCTCCGACACACACTTGCCCTTAGAGAATGGCCTTCCCAGATCACCCATGATGAAGAGCCTCCCCCAAGGCAGCACTGTTGGTTTACATCAGTGCACACACACCTGTCCCAGCACACTTCCTTCCACCCATCACACACACACACACACACACACACACACACACACACACACACACACCCCAGAGCCCCTTATCCCTTTAATTTAAAACCTCCTTGTTGTTTTGTTTTCTTTTTTCTCTGGTTCACAATGGCAGCTCCAGTGGCTAGCACAGCCTCTGGCACATAGTACGTTTTCAATTAAAATTCACTAAATATTGGCTCTACACTCGTAGCTCAGTGAGTAGGACGCTGGCCATATACATTGAAGCTGGCAGGTTTGAGCCTGGCCTGGGCCTGCTAAACAATGATGACAACTGCCACCAAAAAATAGCCAGGCATTGTGGTGGTTGCCTGTAGTCCCAGTTGCTTGGGAGGCTGAGGCAAGAGAATTGATTAAGCCCAGGAGTTTGAGGTTGCTGTGAGCTGTGACACCACAGCATTCTACCGAGGGTGACATCATGAAACTCTGTCTCAAAAGAAAAAGTTCAGTAAATATGAATGCTGGACTTGCCCCTATCAAATTTGACAAAGTAAAGTTAACTCCATGAGAAGTCCTTTATCACCAACCTCAGATGTCTGGTGAATTAACACATCCTGAAGCTGGACTGACTGAGATCTGATTGGTCATACTTTCCCCAAGCTATTTGCACTTTAGTGGAGCGGGGAATAGAGAGGAACAAGAATCTTTTGTGTATATGCAATTAACATTTTGGAATTAAAGTCAAATGTGTTTATCCAAATGTGAAAGCTATCCCAGATGATCCTCAATAAAGGATACCCCACTCAGGTTGGAGGGCCAGTGCATATAATATTTTAAGAGGTCAGGGGTAATTTGAGACTTCGATGCAAGTCTGTACTGAAATCTGAAATAAAATGCACATATATAAAAATTTACATACAGTTTGAGTGGTGCATGGGCCCCCTGGAGCCTATCCATTAGGCTCTCTGGAGATCCTAAATAAATAATTCTTGTATTTTACTAAATGAACAAGATTCCACTTTCCATGGTAAAACTTGGGTTGCCGATTTTCTTATAATTCTTCCTTAAGCAATTTGAATGTCCCACATTACCTTTATAGACTGAAGAGAAAGAATATGTTAATTGGGAGGAGTGAGAGTAAGTTAATACACTAATATTTGCTAGAAACTAGTATGTATTGCTCTCGGTAATACAATGTCAGTGGAATTGAATTTAATTCTCTTATTTATTCATCACAGAATTAAATTCTCACATTTAATTAATAAAACAATCCTGTGAAGCTATGATTCTATTTTTAAAGACTGGAAACTGAGAAGAACAAAGTCAGATAATTTACACATAAGAAGTCCATGATGAACCCAGATTCATATCTAGATTTCAAATTCATGTTCATTGTGTCATACCATAAAATTTGTATTTTAAAAGTGGCTCATTCATTATTTCATTTAACTAACGATTTGGACATTCCCCTTAATTCTCTGACTTTATCTTCTGTTACTCTTCCCTTTGCTTACTTCATCCAAGTCACACTGGCTTCCTCACTATTCCTTAAACTATGATTAATTCTCAAGGAGAAATCTGCCATGAAAGCAATTAACAGACTTCTAGAAATGAGTCATTGAAATATAATTATGTGTCTGAGCAAGAATCTATGCCTTCTTAAGAAATGTAGTTTGGCAAAAATATTACTTAAAAGATGATTACCTCTACTATGATGCTTGCAATATAGAGATATTTGTTAAAGTATATTATCAAATATGGAATAATAATTATTAATTAAAATGATTATAGAATAGTTTTATAAGAAAAACATAAACATACCCTCATTAAAAATGTCCTAATACTTTACCCAGTTTGTAGATATTAACTCCAATTCTTTTAAACAGCAGCAGATTCATTTATAGAAATTGCAAGCATAATGATTTCTATTCCAGTCTATATTACATATTTACTGTGCAAATTTTAACATATTTTAAATTGAGAACACGGGAAAACACCGTTCTGTTTTGTATATTTATGCCCTTCTGCTTTTTTAAGTATGTTTTTTACGTATTGATGTTCTTTTGTTTTTCTGGAAGTCAAGTCACTCTCGTGATCTGTGAATATTGGAATACAACTGAGAAGATACATAAATAATAAAGAATCCATTTGATAGAGCGAAAGATTGTTCTATGGTTTGTGACTGCAGCATGACTGTAATTCTTTTATTAGTGAATTTCTCTCGGTGGCCATCAGCCATGCTCAGATAAGACTTCTCATTCCATACCTGCCAGATATGTTTGATCTCAGCCGTTCATAAAGATGCCTTGCTGTCAGAAACTTTATTAATATTTCTAACATGTAAAAATATAGAAAGCTTTATGAAATACTCACATATAACCAAAAATTAATAATCCTCCCCTTCCTTCTTCCCTAGACATAATTACAATAGTGAAGTTGCTGTGTATCCTTCCCCATGGATATTTTTATTTTCCTTCATATGTATCTATTCATAAAAAATGTAACAAAGTATACCTTTATTTTTTTCTTTTTCATTGTTTGGGATTCATTGAAGGTACAAAGGATTAGGTTACACTGATTGTGTTTGTTAATTAAAGTCCCTCTTACAATTGTTTCCCGCCCCCAAGAGGTCTGCCATACACCATTACCCTGCACCTGCCTCCCTCCCTCCCTCTCCCCCATCCCTCATTCCCCTATCCCCCCCGCACCTTGCGTCCTCAAACTTTTTAAACAGGGGGCCAATTCACTGTCCCTCAGACCGTTGGAGGGCCAAACTATAGTTTAAAAAAAAAAACAACTATGAACAAATTCCTATGCACACTGCACATATCTTATTTTGAAGTAAAAAAACAAAACGGGAACAAATACAATCACACTGCCTCCTGTGGCCTGCGGGCCGCAGTTTGAGGACCCCTGCATCCACTGCCTTCATATTAGAATTGAGTACATTGGATCCTTGCTCCTCCATTCTTATATCTTTTTTTTTCTATCACTATTATGCTTTCTAAATTTGGGCAAAGTTGATATATGAAGACCTAGCTCATTTATTTTAACGTTTATATAATACATCACAATCCATTCCTCTTTTCCTCTACAAGTGGTCTTTTGCATTATTTCCAATTTTTACATGGCTTGTATATGAGAATTTCTCTATAGCATATGCCTTAAAGTGTAATTAGTAATGTATAATATTTTCAACATCATTAGATATTGGTAAATTAACATCTAAAGTGGTTTTACCAGTTTATTCTCTCACCAACAGTATTCGAGAATTTCCAATTCCCACAACCTCTCCCATAAATTGGTACTCCCAGATATTTAAAAAACAAAAAAATTTTTTTTTACCTGACAGGACATAAAATTATATGTCTTTGATATTTTAAACTTTGTGTTATCTTGATTACTTGTGAACTTGAGCTTTTCCAAATTTATTGGTCATTTTCTTATCCACTTTTATAAACTGTTCCTATTCCTGGTTTTTGGTTTTTTTTTTTTTAGTTTTTGGCCGGGGCTGGGTTTGAACTCGCCACCTCCAGCATATGGGGCTGGCGCCCTACTCCTTTGAGCCACAGGTGCCGCCCCCTATTCTTGGTTTTTTATTTTACTCATGTTGTTTTTCATTTCTCACTGGTTTGCTGGAGTTATTTATATAGCTAAGAACCTAATCTTTTTCTTTTTTTTTTTTTTTTTTGGTTTTTTTTTCACCATGCACTGGTTTTATATACTATTTGACAAATTTTCATCACACTGGTTAACATAGCCTTCCTGGATTTTTCTTAGTTATTGTGTTAAGACATTTATAGTCTACATTTAGTAAGTTTCACATCTTTTGTTTGGTTTTTTTGTTTTGTATGTTGAAAAGTATATACAAGGGCTGTCCAGAAAGTACCCAGCCACATTTGTCTCTATTTTTGGATTACATCTCTGGATATTTTGCAGACAGACTTTGCATACTACAACTATCATTTCTTGGTCCACAGCTGGCCTTTTAAATTTTCTGTTAAGGTTCTACAGTTTTTAACTAATGGTAGTCAAATTGATCAATCTTCTAAATTTTCCATTTTTTGCTTTATAACTTTTTGGGGAGTGTTTTTTAAAGAAATCATTTCTTAGTCCAAGGCAGAATATATGTGTATATGTTCCTCTATATATCCTACAAAATTAAAACATATTTTTGTTTTCTATATTTATGTATTTAATGGTCTAGCTTTTATTTTGTGGTAAATGTCAGTTATAAACCTAATTTATTTATATTTGTCTACTTATATGACAAATTACTTCAATATCATCAAAAATCTATCCTCCCCTCACTGATTTGTAATACCATCCCATTAATTTTATGTCCCTTGTGGTCAACTTCTGAGATCTCTATCCTGTTTTGTAATAAAAGTACAAAAATAAATAAATAACTAGCAATCACATATGGCATCTTATAGCTATGAATGCCATGTTTATTTCACTAAAAATTAATGTTCGCTTTCATATTGTAAAAAGATTTTAAAATTACTATTATATACAACATTATTACTTCCAAAATCCGTCAGTAGATACTGTTAGATTTTCTACACACAGACACATCTTTTATAACGGATAATTTTGCTACTTATTTTCTGATCCCTATGTGCTCTTCTTATCTGATTGCATCGGCAAGGACTTAGCTGCTGCAATGACCATTAAGTGACAGTATGCGTCCTTGGGGAAGAAAGCAGTACTTTTACTGTCAATTCATGTTTCAAATTATTAGCATATTCAGATTTTCTCTTCCTACGTTAATACTGAAAATTTATATTTATAAAATTGTTCAGTTAGCCTAAGATTGCAGATTAATTAGCATAATGTTCATATTATTGTCTCAGGATTTAAAAATCTTCACTAGATCTGAAATAACGTCCTTTTTTATTTCTCATATTGCCCACGTGTGTGCTTTTTTTTTTATCAGTCTTGCCATGAGCTTGTCTATTTTAAAATCTTTTGCAAAAATCCTTCACATATATATACATATATAGATAATTTTTTTTTTTGTAGAGACAGTCTCACTTTATCACCCTTGGTAGAGTGCTGTGGCGTCACACAGCTCACCGCAAACTCCAACTCCTGGGCTTAGGCGATTCCTTTGCCTCAGCCTCCCAAGTAGCTGGACTTCAGGTGCCCGCCACAACACCTGGCTATTTTTTGTTGTAGTTTGGCTGGTGCTGGGTTTGAACCCGCCACCCTCAGTATATGGGGCTGGCGCCCTACCCACCGAGCCACAGGTGCCGCCCCTTCCTTTGTATTTTATTAGCAATTCCTCCATTATTTTTGTTTTCTTTTATTACTTTGTGCTCCTCTTTGTATGCTTTCCCTTCACCCACTTTCTTTAGAGGGTCTCTGCTGTTCCTTTTCTAACTGCCTTCTTCATTTTTTCCCAAATGACTTATTTTCTAATATACATATTTATAAACTGAAACTTTCATTTAAGTGATTATTATATCCCCTTAAGTTTTTGTACGTACTATGTTCACTTATTTCATTATAAATATTATATTATAACTTACTTTCTTCATTAACTCATGAATTATTTAGAAGCCTATTTTTCAATTTCCAGCTATATGGGAGTGTTGGACTATTCTTTATAGTTGGTGCCTAATTTCACTGAAATTATTTTATGGAATTGTGTGCTAGTTCTTCTGCAGTTTGGATTAGTGATAATATCAACGCACACATATTTTGACTTTTTAAAACTTACAACATCAGGCGCCCACCACAACACCCAGCTATTTTGTTGTTGTTGTTGTTGTTGTTGTAGTTGTTGTTTGGCAGGCTCAGGCCAGGTTCAAACCCACCAGCCCCAGTGTAATATGTGGCTGGGGCTGGTCCCTCTCCCTCAGTCTCTCTGGTCTCTCATCCTAGAATGCTTGCTTTGAATTTTCTTATTTAGACTCTACTTTTCACTCATATTTCCGATCTTTCTCTCTCATCTATTCCATCATGGGTGATTACCTTATAATTATCTACAAAGTGACTAATTATCTCATTAGCTGTATCTGGTCCATTGTTTATCCAGTCTATTGGTGTTTATATTTCTGGAAATTTCATTCTAGTTATTTTTCATAACTGCCTTATGGTTTATACCTTTCTATCTATACTGTTTAAGATTTTAACTTCCATTTTTTAATGTTTCAGATTATTCTACATTTCAAGACTTTACTTTTTTTAAATTTTACCTCAGGGTGATTCGTTTTATAATACTGTTTGCAATTTTTTGCTATGACCTAGGTTTTTGGGGAATTATTGTTTGTGATTTTTTTTTTTTTTTTTAGGGGGAATGAAGTTGTTTTACATGAAACCATCCCTACAAGATACCATTTCTACAGGACACTTAGTGATCCCACCCACCAGGACCCCGCATATTTTATCAGTTATAGACTAATTTTTGCATCCTCTTCTCAGTTTGGGATTCCTATTATATACGAGTGGTGAATCCAAGCCCTACTCTGGTATATAGTGTAGAGGTGGTCTTTCCAACCCACATCCAGGGACAAATACCAGTTTTCCTTGCTTCTTAAAGCTGGGGAGACTTTTTCTAGTACTGTGTTCAGGATCCCAGCAGACTCTCAGCTCCAGAATTTGTTCAGGGAGCTCAGTTTCAATTCCTCACCCAGATTCAGTATCCAGTATTGATTTCTTACATCAAGTTTTAATATACCTTGATCTTTTTTTTCACTTCTGTGTTTATGGAACATGAGGATTTTCTGAGTTCTGAGCTTTTCTAGGTCTATGCTTTTTGGGGTACTATTTCCAGTGTTTATATGATTTTGACATGGAACAAAGAGTCTTCTATGTTACCTCAGCTGTTTGTATCCTTTTTGGTCTTTGCCCTTTGCCCCGTGGAAGCCCTTCCTTAGTCTTCTATCTCTCTCTTCCAGAAAGAAAAAACTCTTTAACCATGGTGGAATTTTTTGTGTTTTGGTGACAGCTTTATTGATACATAATGTACATGTCACACAATTTACCCATTTAAAGTGTACAGTTCAATGCCTTTTAATATATTATGGTGTTCATCTATCAATACAATCCATTTTTTAAAACTTTTAGTACCCAAAAAAGAAGCTCTGTTCCTTTCAGCCATCACTCTCCAGTCATCTCATTCCTCTCCTCCAACCACAACCCAAGGCAACCACTAATATACAAGCACTAATATACCTTTGTCTCTATGGATGTGCCTATTCTGGACATTCCATGTAAATTCACTCAGGTAGCAGGTGCTTCTTTGTGACTGGCGGATTTCACTTAGCAGAACACTTTCAAAGTTTCTGGATGTTGCACTATCAGTGCTTCATTTCTTTTAATCGCCAAATAATATTTTATTGTATGGATATGCCATATTTTATTTACCTGTTCATCAGCTGATGGACATATAACTTGTTTCCACTTTTTACCTATATGAAAAATGTACAAATACTCATGTACAAGTTTTTGTGTGCAGGTGTGTTGTCATTTCTCATGGGTATAAAAGTAAGAGTAGAACTGTTGAAATACATAGTAACTTAACTGTTTGAGAAATTAACAGACTGTTTTACAAAGTGGTTACACTGTCTTAGACCCCCATCAGCAATGTGTGGGGATTCTAGTTTACCACATCCTTGCCAACACCTGTTTTTATCTGTCTTTTTTTATTATTGCCATCACAGTGGGTGTGAAATGGCATCTAATTATCATTTTGATTTGTATTTCCCAGGTCACTCAGACTGTCGAGCATCTTTTCATGTTCTTATTGGTCATTTATATATTTTCTTTAAAAATGTCTATTCAGATCCTTTATCCATTTTTAATCGAACATTTGTCTTTTATTACTGAGTTGTAATAGTTCTTTATATATTCTAGCTAAAAATCTCTGATCAGATATGTGATTTGCAAATATTTTTCCCATTTGGGGGGTGGTTGCTTTACTTTCTTGATAGTGTCTTTTTCAGCATGAATGTTTTTATTTTTGATGTCCCATTTATCTACTTTTTGTTTCCTGTCCTTTTTGGTGCCACATCTTAAAAAAAAAATTGCCTAATCCAAGGTCACAAAGACTTACACCTATTTTTTTCCTATGAAATTTATAGTCTTATAGCTTATATTTAAGTCTTTGATACATTTTGACTTAATCTCTTATACAGTTCAGGCACAGGGATAAATTTCAAAGTGGTTACTACCTAGAAAGGTCTTCTCTAAACATTAAAGATCTGACAAGATAATTACTTGATTTAAGGGGCATACCATCATAATTGCTATCACAGCAATATTAAAAGATACGAGACATCAGCCTTCTTGATACTCTTATCTCTGTAAAAAGCATTGAGTTATAAAACCTTAGTTCAAAGAGATTGATTCTCTTACAATTTTTCCAGATGTGCTTGTTTTTCTATAGTTAAAAAAACTACTAAGAGGCTTCACTGTTGTTGTTTTGATATAAGGAGAGAGAACTGAAACACCAGGAATTAAACAGCCAAGTGAACTCTAATCAACCAGTATGACAGCTTGTAATGAAATAAAAAACTCATTTCCATAGACTGATTTCTCACAATGTAGCCTTGTTCTAAGTGTTCGTTATTGTGGTTTACAAGAAATGAAGGAAAGTAATAAATTTGGTGTTTTCTTACCAAAGCCATTAAAGGTTTATTTGAAGTTTAGTTGTATTTACTGAATACTTTTATAAAATTTCTGGAAATTGATGTCAATATTTACAAGTAATGAATCATTGGCAAAGGAGAGAAAAACAGAAATTCCTTGTAACACAGTAAATCCTGGTAAGTTATTCTTGTCTGCATTTTTCTCTATATTGCAATAGCCAAAAAATATGAGATTAAAGGGTGAAAAGAGAAAAAAAATCCTATTAAAAGAGTCATTGGTAGCAAAGAATAATAATAATGCCAAAAGAGAAATGAGAGGGATGAAAGGAAAAGAGGAAAGAGAGAATAAGAGAGATGGGAGAATGGAGGTAGAAGCTGAGGTATGAGAGGGGTCAAAGGCAAGAAACTGAGGAGAACAAGATATTATCATCAACCTGTATAAAAAGGGATGTAGGTTTTGATCAATGGCCATGATCCTAAATGGAGTTCAAGAGACGTAATCAATCAACAATAAATCTGAAAGTATTTACATAAAGTACCTCAATATTAGTAACAGTTTACAGCAGAAAAATCACACAATCAGGACCAAAGGATGTTTATCTACCATAAAATGTTAATCAGAGAAAAAAATGAAACATGAAAATAAATGTGTGGGTTCGGACAGAGTGGGAAGTGAGGAGAGGGGAGTCGAACCATCACCCTTGGGCCCCATAGCCCTTGGGCTGCTGGGTGAGTTTAGGGTGCCCAGGCGCCAGGCCAGGCCCAGGTCCTGAGGCAGTGACAATCCTTGTCCTACCTGTGACCTCTCCAAGACATTCCCACTGTCCACTATGTGTCCTGACACAGCTCTGTAGGCCACAGCTGAGCCTCCCCCAGACGCAGAGGAAGCAGCATCCAGGGTGAAGGGCACGGTGAGCTGAGAATGATGGTGACCTGAATGTCAAGAGGGGCCTCGAGATTCTGAAAGGGTGGGGCCACTGTGGACTTGAACACAAGCTCAGCCTCGTCAGCGTCCTCAGCCTCAGGCACAGGGCCACAGAGATCCAGGACCTGGAGTGACCCCTGTGTCTCCAGTGAATAAGACGTTACCCCACGGAGCCGAGACCGGAAGAGTCCTCTCTGTGTTTCCTTCTACCAGATTTTGATCCTTAAAGAAAGAAATGGCAGAAATCATAGAACAATGTGCCACTTTTGAACACCAGGAAGGTATCCAACTACCCTATGGGAAGGAAGCTTTCCTGGCCCTGAATAGATCTATGTGTACAGGCGTAACTCAGAGATATTGTAGATTCTGTTCCAACCAATGAAATAAAGGGAGTAACACATTTTTTGTTTCCCAGGGCAAAAAAAAGTTACGTTTACACAATACATCATGTATTAAGTGTGTATTAGAATTCTGTCTAAAAAGTCTGAAAATACTTTAACTTAAAAATACTTTATTGCTAAACAGGCTAACAATCACCTGAGCCTTCAGTGGGTCATAATCTTTGTGCTGGTGGCTGGTGACTGATCAGAGTATTGGTTTTTATTTTTGTTTTGTTTTGTTTTGAGGAAGGAATATGAACTTCTTTTTTTTTTTCTCTTTTTTCAGTTTTATTATTTTTTCATTAAAATCATAACTATAGACATTTATGGGGTACAATGTGATAATTTGATAAACAATGTGGAATGCTTAAATCAAACTGATTAACATAGGCATCACCTCACTTACTTGTTTTTTATGGTAAGACATTTAAAATTTACCCTTAGTTATTTTGAAATATATCCTTGCATTGTACACATTAGGTGAGACCCCACCAAACGCCCTCCTTCCTCCTACCAATTGCTCTCCCCTTTTCCCTCCCTCTTCAACTCACTTCTCCTCCTTGCTAGACTGTATTTGTGATAGTTGGGTGGCCATGGCAATTATTTAGCAATTATATGTTATCTTTTTAAAATAAGACTAAAGTTTGTTGCGTTAATTTACCAACTCTTTCACAAAATGTTTTTTGTAGCCTATGATGTTGTTTGATAGCACTTGACTCACAGAGTGTCTTTCAAAATTGGAGTCAGTCCCTGGAAACTGTGCTGCCGCTTTATGAACTAAGTTTATGGAACATTCTACATCCCTTGTTGTCATTTAAACAATGTTCACCAGAAGTAGTTTCCATCTCAAGAAAACCTCTTTATTTGCTTGAGTTTCCATCTCAAGAAACCACTTTACTTGCTCATCCCTAAGAAGTAACTCTTCAGCTGTTCAAGTTTCATCATGAGATTGCAGCAATTTAGTCACATCCTCGGGCTCCACTTCTAGTTCTAGTTCTCTTGTTATTTCCACCACAGTTACTCACTCCACTGAAGTCCCAAACTTCTCAAAGTCATGCACAAGGGTTTGAATTAACTTCATTCATTTACCTCTTCTTGTAAATCATGAATGTTTTAGTGGCATCTAGAATTGTGAATCCTTTTCAGAAGATTTTTTTTTTTTTTTTTGCAGTTTTTGGCTGGGGCTGGGTTTGAACCCGCCACCTCCGGCATATGGGGCCGGTGCCCTATTCCTTTGAGCCACAGGAGCTGCCCCTTTTCAGAAGATTTTCAATGTACTCTGCGCAGGTCCAGTAAAATAATCACTATCTTTTTCAGCTATGACCTTATAAAATGCTATTACATAATAAAACTTTAAAATTGTAATTACTCCTTGATCCATGAGCTGTATGTTGTGTTAGCAGGCACAGAAATAACTTTGATCTATTTATACATGCCATCAGATCTCTTGGGTGACCAAATGCAATTTCAGTGAGCAATAATATTTTGAAAGAAATCTCTTTTTCTGAGCAGTAGGCCTCAACAGTGGACCTAAAATATTCGGTAAACCATGCAGTTAACAGATATACTGTCATCCATACTTTGTTGTTTCATTTCTAGAGCACAGGCAGAGTGATTTCATATAATTGTTAAGTGTTCCAGGATTTTCAGAATATTAAATGAGCATTCAATTCAACTTAAAGTCACCAGCTGCATTACCCCCTAACTAGAGAGTCAGCCTATTATTTGAAGCTTTGAAGCCAAACATTGACTTCTTTATGGCTATGAACGTTCTAGATGGCATCTTCTTCCAAAAGAAGGCTATTTCATCTACATTGAAAATCACTGTTTAGTGCAGTCACCAATTATCTTAGCCAGACCATCTGGATAACTTGCTGCAGCTTCTTAACAACACTTGCTGCTTCCCCTTGCACTTTTATGCTATGGAGACAGCTTCTTTTCTTACACCTCAGGAACCAACCTCTGTCAGTTTTAAACTTTTCTTCTGTGGCTTCCTCACCCCTCTCAACTTTCATAAAAATGAAGAGAGTTAGGGCCTTGCTCTGAATCAGGCTTTGGCTTATGACAATGTTATGGTTTGTTTGCTCTTCTATGAAAAGTACTAAAGCCTTTTCCATATTGGCAATAGGGCTATTTTACTTTCTTATCCTTTGGGTGTTCACACAGATCCATGTTGTTCAATTAATTTTAGAAGAGATGAGAGAAATCTACAAAGAGGAATAAAATGGTTCTTTAAGCCTATGCCAAACTGGTCACGTTTAGAAGACATTTTCCTATGATAACCATTGTTTTGAATATGCATTTTATTCCTCATAAGCATATAAATAGTTAACAAGGCTGAGTACTTTTTTGAAATAGTAATCTTTATAGATTTGAAGTCCCTTACATACACTTAAAGTAGTGATTGTAAAATACATCATTTTGTAAATAGTCTCTTGCTAAAATTCATATGCAATTTGTCTTTTGCAAATGGAATGACCAAACCACGTTTTTGGGCAGTACACACAGTGCCTGTGCACTGGTTTAGGAGAGAAGGGGAGAGAAAAAGTACAAAGGCTCCCTGGCAGCTGTTACAGAGTAAGGCGAAATTAACCATCTTGTCCTGAATGTTTTGTGCATTTTGTTTTACTTCACTTTGTATGTAGTGTATATAATGGACAAATGAGTCTTAATTTTAAACATCTAGTCTTTCCAGATATTTAAGAAGTTGCACAGTAACTGAGATGGCGCCTGAAAGGCTATGTTAACCACTGTGATAAAAATGTGTCAAATGGTTTATGAAGTGAGTGTATGATGCCCCATAATCATATCATTGTATACAGTTATGATTTAATAAAAAAAAAACACAATTAAAAAAATAAATAAATAAATAAAAAACAAAAAACAAACAAAAAAAAAAAGTTGCCAATACATTACAAAAGTAGAGTCCAGAAACTGTGTTTTGTGCATTTTGTGTTACATACAAAAGGCTGCCTTCTGACAACAACTTGCACCATTGACATTAAACCCATCTCTAAGAATTATAGATGCTTATATTTGTACACATAGTAAACACTAGAAGTGTGAAATAAAATGTGAAATAGAATAGACAACTTTGTTGTTAATTATGATAAACTAAAATGTGGGTACTTCTAAGACATTATTCATGAGATGTTTTATGTTCATGGATTCACATTATCCTGCATGTGGGATTTTCTCCTTGTATGAAGCATATGCAGACATCACCAGCCCACATCCAGGGACCTTCATAGAGTAAATTTATGTATATCTATAAGTGACCTGGGTGTTTGGTTTGTAACTTGGCATCAAACCCTGCCTCTGTTCATAGTATTTGTGTTTGCGTAGGATGGAAGGAAGGAAAAGGGCTCCGCTATTTGGGTGAGTACTTCAAGTTCTCTCTCTTTACTTTTGAAGATAAGCAAACTCTTCTAAGGGCTACTGTGCTCTACCTCTTATTTCCTATTTTCCAGCCTTTTCCTCTTCACTCTGAAAGGCCAAGGAGATTTAGAAGCTGGAGGTAACACTGTTAGAACCATGGGCTGAAAGCCATTTCTCTTTCATAGCTTAATCAGCCCAGACCTTCTTTATTTTACTTTGAAGCCATTTCCCAGCACCAGATGGAATGAATATTAGGCACATTAATTCTTTCAGTGGCTAGGATGTTGTTTACAGGTACGTAATAGCAGCAATCTGAATAAATAGAGCCTCTCCTTAAAAAATTATACTAGTACTTTCACTCGTTTAGTACAGTGTTATTAAAGTTGTATGGTAAGAAAAAAAACACCTCACTTTCTTTTGAGGCCATGTTAACATTTTTGAAACTACCCATTATTCTTTTCAGTAGATAAAACATTTAAGGTCAGAACTATACTAGAATATCCAGATTCCCCACAGTTGGTTTTCTGCCACTGAAAACTCAAAACCAGATATTCTCAGCAGGGTATCACATATATTACACAGGTGCATCAAAGATTTATCACTGCTCTTGGTCCACCTCTGGGGAGCAGTTCATCATCGAAGAAAATAACTAAACTCATTTGAGCCCCTCTTTAATTTTTAAAATGAAAATCTATATCCATCAGGCATATGTCATAGTTTTAGAGTGAAAAAACTAAGATAACTTTGACGAAATGTGCTTTTTCCTAGAAACACAATTACGAAGCACTCAGATTATAAATAAATTAGAATGTATTTTATATTAATAAAAAGAATGTAACAAGTTCCCAGCATTATGTTAGGTACATATGCTCTCTACTACAGTTTAAAACACATATGCAAGCACACATGCCCCCACTCCAGACAGTTTTACAGATGTATTTTTCCTCTTCTGGCATGTACCACTGTTACTTCACCTTTGATAACTTTCATTGAGTTTGGACTGATAAAAGCAAAGCTTATTTTAATAACTAAGATGAAAAAAAAAGCTGATGGTTATAAACAATATATTGAGTTTTGGTCTAAGTGTTTTGTATATATTGTCAAATTTAACTCTCACAAATCCTTATATGCTGGGTATTATGTGAATTTCCTGTCTAGGGAAACTAACATTCAGAAAGTAATATAACCTCCCCAGAGTTACAGAGCTTCCTAGGTTACACTGAACTCCAAAGTCAAATGCCTAAGAACTAGCACACACACAGAAAGATCAGTAGAGAAATATTAGTTCAAATTAACTAGATGTAACCAAAAGTAAATAAGCCAAAAACATGAACCTCTCAGTTCCTGGCCTCACCCATCTCAGAACTTTTCTTTGTCTTGAGCAGTCGTCTATGTTCAGACTCTCGACAGCAACCTATCTGACTGAGACACATACAAAATTAATCCATGATCTCAAAAAATAAAACTGGCCTTAGCTACTCAGATATGTCAATCATGACAAATATGTGGAAATTCAAATTGTTTTCAAAACTTTATATTCAAGTCAATATTTTTATAAACATTTTGCAATTAATGATAGTCTTAGTTGAGCATTGATTTCTTAATTGGGTTACCCTTGCTATGATTATTAGAAAAAAATATAAAAGTATGAAATTTGCCTATATGCTTTTTCTGTTTTTCTAAGAAAGTACCAGTTGCTCTCATTCTTTAAGCATCATTTGCACTGTGAAATTACCCTATTTTTAAAGCTCTGACCCTCTTTCCCGAGTTTCATCTCTAAATGCCTGATGGAATTTTTCACCTGGATCCTCACCATGATTTTAAAATCAACATGTCACCATTGCTAAAGCCTCTAGAATCTTTTTAGATTGAATACATTGACTTAGGGCAAAATACAACTTTTTAAATCATAAATTTTCTGACACAAATTCAGATATGACTCATATAAGACATTGAATCCTAACCCCCTCATCAAATTTGGAATTCATCCCGTCTGCCTGCTTCATTTTACTGATAAGGAAGCTCAGACGCTGAAAGAAATTGTGACTTGCCCAGGATCATCATGAATTTGTAGCTGAACTGCAACTAGAATCTTGAATCATGACGTTTAATAATTGCATATATTTGTACATTGGGAATACCATGAGGCAGCCACCATACTAACTGTTTAACTTGCAATTATTTCATTTCATCCCCAACGCATCCCTGTAAAGGAAGCGTTATTATCCCACATTACAACTGAGGAAAGTGAAGCTTTGGGAGGTGAAACCATCACCCATTCAGGTTCACATACTGAAGAATCAAAATCTCAAACCATGTCTGTTATTCACTCCAAATTCCCTTGGTTTAGTAATCTCCTGTAGGCCAATTTTCCTTCTGGGTCACCACTTACTAGCTATGAATGCAAATTGGATCAGTGTAGAAATACCATTTTAATTGTATTAATACTTCATGTCATAGGGCTTCTCACAATATAATCAACATATTAAAATATGTTAACAATCACAAAATTTACCTAAATGCTATGAATCCTCAAGTAGTTCCAACTTGTAAAATATGTCTGCAACTCATAAGGTGGCCAAGTATTTTATGATGCTTTGTATTCCATTCGTTAGTAATTGGATGTGATGTAGTTAGATTCTATTAAACTGTTCATTAAAATGTCCAGCGCTTCCTTTCCTACATTACCACAAATATCATCACTCTAAGTCAGCACCTTTTAAACTTAGTTTCATGACAACTCAAGGCATCTTAAAACGTTTTAGAAGGTATCGAAAAATCTCAAAGTAATTCATTTTGTCTACTTATCTTTTGGGAAATCTGCATATTCTACCTATTAATGTGAATGTGTAATAAGTCAAGGAAAGCTGTAAGTTTTAAAATAGTTTCACAACTGTAAGTAATCAGAAAGGGAAAAACAAACAGAACAAATTATTGCAGGGTCAGAATACTAGAAGAATGTACATAGGAAGTAAACAGCATAAACTTTCTCACCTATATAAAATCAAAAAGTTTGGGATACCTACAGAAGCAACTGTGAAAACCTCTAAGACCATCCTCTGGGCTGGTGTCTCCCTGAATCAATGGGATAATACTGGAAACCTTGCCCAACAGCAATCCAATTTAAGCAGTGACTATAGCTATGAATAGCAAACAATTACATGTTCCCCCATCATGGCCAAAATACATCATGTGAGCCATATGCACAATCAATCATTCAGCAATGCAATTCATCTCATTAAGACAACTTTAATAAAAGAATCAAAAGAACTGTCATCTGATTATGTCATGCGTAATAAATCACCAACTATTTCTCAAAATGTCCTTCCCATTTTACCTCTATGGCTATTGCCTTAGGTCAGATACCGTCACCTCTCACCTGAATTATTGTATTAAATGCTTAATGGGTCTCTTTATGTCCAATCTCACCAGCCCTCCCCCCCATTATCCTTTAATGACTTCTGATTACTTTGAAAATAAATAGAAATTTATTTTTGTGCTCTGGCCAGTGACTTTATCTCTAACCACGCGGCCATTCTCTCATGAAAAAACCTGTTTTTCACCTGCATGGAATTTAGTATTATTCTCAGACCCAATATAATCTCTCCTTCCTCTTAATGTGGTGTTTCCCCTGAATAGATGGCCTTTCTTTCCCTCTATCATCTGGCTGACTTATCCTCAAACACCCTCCTCAAGCTTTATCTCTTCCAAGCAGAACATTCCATGACCTCCTCCAGGCTAAGCTGCCCTCCTCCATGTTCCTTTGCAACATCTACTTAGCCATTAATTCCACAAGGGCATTTACAGTCTTCTCTACCAGAACAATTTCTGGAGGCCATGTCTTGATCATCTTTGCATCCTAGTACTAGCTGAATGCCTGCAATATGGAAAAAGGTCAATTGGTATTTTTTTAAAAGAAGGCAAATAGATCAAATAAATTACTATTTCATAAAAGTGCCTGGTCTCAAGAATGACTTGAATGCTAATTAAAAATGTAGATCCCCAAGCCAAGATTCATATTGACTACTCTGGATCAAGGCAAAAGATTTCTATGTTTACCAAATAGCCCAGATGATTTTCCTAATGAGGAAACTGAGAGAGTTACTAGAATCATTACTAGAATCATGAGGGACAGGAATATCTTTGTCTTTGCACAAATTATCTCTGTGGTTCACCTCTTTTTAAAGTAACCATGGGGATAGTCCTCTCCATTTTATCTGGTACCTATCTGTGCTGTACAAAGAATAAAACACCATTTTCCATCATGTAAAAATAAGGGCATGAGGATATCTATCCTTGGCTCAGGATATAAACTCAGCAAGGGGCTGGTTATGATTTCAACATTGTTTGTGTTCTTTCAGCTAGTGTTTTCAATGTGGCCTAAAAATGTCATGACTCAGAGTAGTTATTTGTAGAATTGCTTCAAATTTTTATCTAAGCTACTATAACTTCACACCTGGCATTGAAACTACCTAGTTTGCCTGCAAGAACTCCACTTACTTGGCAATTATACCGTAGTTGGTGAAACTAACTTACTGTGTAATGTTTTATTCTGTAACTGTAGGAATCCACATACAAACTTGTTCAAAAAGAAGACTGTCTTCCACATTGCCTCTACTCAACATACCCTCCTACATTCTTGCAATATTCTTTTTACCTCCACCCCTCAAGGAAATGGTGGTGGTTTTTCTTTTTGTTTGTTTGTTTGTTTTTTGTTTTTAGGTTACTAATCTCTTCTTGAATTTAATCTCTCTTTGAATTTTCAAAGCTAACAAAATTTTTTCCAGATCCATTGGCTTCTTAATTAATAGTACAAGGCAAGTCTTTTTTCAAAACTCATTTTTCTTGGAGGAGGGTTCCTGGTTTTCCTACTTTTCTCTCTGCTACTTTTTGGTCTCCTTTGCAAACTTATTCTTTTCTTTCTCTTTCTTCTAAATATGTTTAGCTACATTTTGGAATCTAAACTTGTTAGTCTAGTAGTTAAGCCCTTCCCAATTTGTCAAGCTGTTTGGATTTTATACCACACACCTCTCCTTGTCCTATAATCTAGACAAGCACTAGTTACATGTGGCTTTGAAAATTTATATTAACTAAAATTAAATAAAATTTAAAAATCTAATTTTATTATCATACCCTGTTTCCCCGAAAATAAGACAGTGTCTTATTTTAAGGTGTGCTCCCAAAGATGTGCTAGGTCTTATTTTCAGGAGACGTCTTATCGTTCCTGTAAGTAGGTCTTATTTTCAGAGGATGTCTTATTTTTGGGGAAATAGGGTAGTATATATTATCCACATGTGGGTAATGGCTACCATATTGGACAGGACGTGTAAAGAACATTATCTTCATGGAAAAATGTTCAGCTGGGCATTGCTAGTCTAACCAAATACACTACTCAAGTTCCTCTCCTCTATAATTTAGCTCATTCCATTCTCTCTACCTGGAATGCTACTCACCAACGATTTCTCTTCCTATTGAAATCTGACCATTTCTTTAAGATTCTTTCCCCAAAGTCTTTCCCCAAGTCTTACCTCTCCCCAAAGTCTTTCCCCAAGTCTTACCTCTCCCCAAAGTCTTTACTGATCACTCTAGCTGAAAGTATAGCAGCCTTAGTATGAACTCTCTAAGTTTTTTGAACTACTCTTCCCTATGTTTCTTTGTATTATGGTTACTGATTGTGAATGTTTGCTCTAACTAAAGATTAAAGTATCTCAAGAATTAATAGTTGCCAACTGTTATGGAGTGGTTTCAATGTGCTAAGTTGAGTGATTGATGATGGTTCTCACAACCTCTTATCTCCCCTGAGAAATATATGGTGTTTTACCAAATTCACATTAAAGAAACTGGGATTTTAAATGATGATGTAACCAGCCAAAGTTAAGGTCTCAGGACAGGAGGTTACACAGAAGAGAGCCCCAAATCACTCCAGGTGGTTCTAATTCCAAAGCCCACAGCCTTAGTCATGGGAACACACTGATTTCTGATCTCATTCACCATATTAATGCCCACCTTACACACCTCCTAATATATTGGTGCATGAGTGAATAGAGGGCTAATGCCTCACATGTAAAGGTAATTTACTGTTCATAAAACTTGTTGACAGCCATAATTTATTTCCATATCGTTTTCCCAACATCTTTGAGGCAGCTCCACAGGAAATGTTATCTCCCTTTTACAGAGGAGAGATCAGAAGCCTCCTAAGTTCACTTTGCTATTTAGTGAAGGGGATATATATAGGACAGACTTTAGCCCATGTGACTTTAGCCCATGAGTTCCATCAGCCTTTCCTTGAAGCCTCCTGGGAGCTTTAAATTCATCAACAACCAAGAAAGAATCAAAGTGTTATATCTCAATATGCTGTTCTCTACTTGCCTTTTTATTATTTAAAAAACATTATGAAGCTTAATTGTTAATGTCTACAGAATGGGGAGAAGTAGTTTTGTCAGTTTTTCAGTACTGGTTAAATAGCCACATATTCCCATCTTTATCATATGTTTTTTGGCCTAATTCCATTAAGGTAACTTGCTTTTATGAAACAAAATTCTGATAATGTTAATTAGCAATTTAGGTATGAATATACATGATTATTTTTAAGTTCACTAATAATACACATGGGTCTTATCTTTTTTTTTCATGTAATTATATCTAAATGTATACTTAAATTTCCCCTCTCTTGTCTCTCCCCTCCCCACTTCAGAACAGTCATTTAAAACACATTTGGGAAATGTTTGAAAAAATTAATTCTATTACTCTTATTTTATAGAATTTTCTTAAATATGTTATAACTGTAATTATTTTTCCCTTCTCGAGGCATAGAAATATATCACCATGTACATTATCCTATTTAAGAAAAAATGTGAGCCGGGCACAGTGGCTCATGCCTATAATCCTTGCCAAGGTGGGTGGATTGCTTCAGCTCAAGGGTTTTGAGACCAGGATAAGCAAGAGCAAGACCTTGTCTCTATTAAAAATACAAAAAACTGAGGCAAGAGGATCACTGAGCCCAGGAGTTAGAGTTTGCTGTGAACTATGATGATGCCCTGGCACTCTACCCAGGGCAAAAACTTGGGACTCTGTCTCAAAAAAAAAAAAAAAAAAAATGTGAGTTTCAAAAAATTAATTTTAAATCAGGAAAATGTAGTACTGTATTTTCTTTATTATTTTTCTCACATCCTTAAGCAGTTTTGCATTTTTTTCTTGCATTTGAAACTACATTTAAGAGTATGATACTTTCCTTTATTTTGCATTCGGCTCAGAGCATTGTGTATTTTTGTATATATATGAGGGTAGACAGGGGTAAGAGATAAAAGGATTAAACTCATCTATTGTGAATACCTTTTATCAGTCATGATGCACATTTATTACAATTTTTTTTTCATGTAACCTGAAAATGAGTCAAAAAAATAATTTTCCCAAGAGGACCCTTCCTGAAAGTGGCAAAGTTGTGTTTCAGACCCAGGCATGCCTCATTCTAAATCCTATGACCTTTTCATTATGAAAGACCAAGTGGCTGAATGACTGAATAATAAATAAAATGTCTCTTAGGTAAAACATAAATGTGCCTGATGCCCATTCACTAAATGTTTATTAGATGAATAAATAAACAAATCGGTAGATGGAGTTCAATACACAACAGCTCATTTACCTCCCCCACCAAAAGAGAACATTTTCAGACATTTAGGAGGAATACACAAGTAGGAAAATGTGTCAGCAATAATGGGGCTTTTATGGGATTACTCTTCGAAAGTTCAATAGTCTTAATGCACATGCAATTTTGCTTGAAGTCTATAATTGCCCTTGGATTTCAAGCTGAGGAGTCTGATCATCTGGAAACAGAAATTAAGGATCTGAAGTATTGTTAAATAAATAGATTGAACTGAAATCAGCCTCTTAGGACTTAAAGTGCTTCCACATAAAGTCCAAGAGATAGAAATAAGAACAATGTTCTCTACAATCAAATATTGCCTTAATTCCAAATTTAGTTTCTGTCATTTATTCTAATGTTACATCAAGGCATATGTGTGCTCCACATGTGAAAAGCTTACACCAATTTAAAGCAAATGCATCACATGGACAATAATGCAAGCTCGCTCCAGTAGCAGCAATGGTTCTTTTCACTGCTTATTTCATTCCTTATTTTTCATGCCTGCAGCCACTATGTGAACCTGTCTCCAGTCACTTTACATGGCTTATTTAAAAACCTTCAAACTGTTCTCCCTACTTTTGCCCTTTCTTCCCACTTCTACTCTTAACCACAAATGGCTGCTAGAAAAGAATTTCCCCAAAGACAGTTTTTGTCACAAGCTCAAAAACCTATCAACATTCTCTAATGCCTGGTACCTAAGACTCTTAAAGTTGTTAACCCTTTTACCAACCTCATCTCCTCCTGAGTCAGATTCTCTATTAGTGAAAAACAATCTTCTGCTATGCCATATATTTTCTTATCTTATGTTCTTATCCTTTTGACATGCTAGGGATCCTAATTTAGAGCTTTTGAACTTGCTTTAAAATTACCT
Organism: Nycticebus coucang; assembly: GCF_027406575.1. Taxonomy (NCBI): domain Eukaryota; kingdom Metazoa; phylum Chordata; class Mammalia; order Primates; family Lorisidae; genus Nycticebus; species Nycticebus coucang. The sequence goes on from NC_069790.1 coordinate 98,208,117, forward strand.
TTGACATGTTTTCATATGGGCATATTATCAGTCTAACAGGCAGGGTCCCAGGAGGAAACAGAATTCATTCCAAAAGGTTCAAATAAAGGTTTAACAAAGAGTTATGTACCAAGCTGTAGACAGAGCTAAGGAGCAAATGAGACAGAGCTCAAAGACAATGCTGTCCCTAGGGAGGAAGAGAAAAGAAGGAGGAATGCTTCCTTAGGAGCCCAGTACAAGGAGAGGCAAGGAGGAGGGATGGGTTGGGGGAGGGGGAGATTAGAGCCGGAAAGGGCACCACCAAAGCCAATGCACAAGATCAAAGTAGAAACTGAAGAACCTCTTTTTCTTCCCGCTCTCTGATACCCTTCTAGAGCCACCCATTGGCCCAAGTCAAAATGAAGACAGAAGAAAGTCCTCATCGTGCAATTAACCAGGGCCAGCTTCCCAGAGCACAAGGAGGACACAGAATGGTATACAATGGTCTGGGCACGGCAACTGGAGAACACACTGTAGGGTCCACACTATATTGTAGCAATTTCTGAAACACTCTACATCTGGAGTGAGAGAACAGCAACAGACCTTTCTATGTGTCACTTTGAGCAACTTTTCCTCGTTAGAAGTTCAGTTTTCTTACCTTTAGTATAGGCATCATTCTGTATATTATGTGAAAATTATGTATAAGATGTCTTTACAGTAAGTGCTAAATATATGGTAACTAATGTTGTTACTATCTAAATGAAAATTACACACACACACACAACCTCTTAAAAAAGGTCTTATAGGGCGGCACCTGTGACTCAGTGGGTAGGGCGCTGGCCCTATATACCGAGGGTGGTGGGTTCAAACCCAGCTCTTGCCAAACTACAACAAAAAAGTAGCCAGGCATTCTGGAGGGCACCTATAGTCCCTGCTACTCGGAAGGCTATGCCAAGAGAATCACCTAAGCCCAGCAGTTGGAGGTTGCTGTGAACTGTGATGCCATAGTACTCTACCAAGGGCAATAAAGTGAACTCTGTGGAAGGAAGAAAGGGAGAGAGGAAGGGAGGGAGGGAGGGAGGGAGAGAGGAAGGAAGGAAAGAACGAAGGAAGGGAGGGAGGGAGAGAGGAAGGAAGGAAAGAAGGAAGGGAGGGAGGGAGGGAGGGAGGGAGGGAGGGAGGGAGGGAGGGAGGGAGGGAGGAAGGAAGGAAGGAAGGAAGGAAGGAAGGAAGGAAGGAAGGAAGGAAGGAAGGAAGGAAGGAAGGAAGGAAGGAAGGAAGGAAGGAAGGAAATCTTATAACCAAAGAATGAATCATCAAAGGCAAGAATCAATGAGTGTGAATGGTCACCTTTGTTGCTCTACTCTACCCCCCATCCCCTGGCCTTAAACACTATGGCAGGGCATCTTCAGGACTTGGCAAGCAGACTATTATTTTATACTGGTGACTCGGATGCCATTCCTCTTCCTTCCACTCAGTAACAGACGGTGCCCTGGACAGCAGTGACATCTGCAGCCCCAAGGGAGAAGGGTCAGCACAAATTTTAATTTTGCTTTTGGTTTGAGGCCTTAAGTACACAAACAGATTTTTTTCTCCCTGTCAGATTTCATCTAGCTTCGTATCTGACATTTTTAATGCTTTATGTATCTGGATTGACCTAGAAATTTATAGCTTTAGGTTTTTGCTTATTTTGCTGTGTCTCTAATTCAACCTCCTTGATTTAAAAATAAAAGGCAAAAGGAAACATGAAAAAATATTCTAGCTGTCATTTCTCTATCAGGAGGAGGGCAAGGAAGAGGGCATTCTGCTCTTTTTGAGCTTCCTTGTATTACACTATGTTAACATTTGAATATTTTAAATAATAAGAAGCAAGGATATGAGACATAACCTATAAAAATCTGATGATATTTAACTCAACTAGAAAAAAGGAATTTTGCCCAGGTGCTTTGGCTCACGCCTGTAATCCTAGCACTCTGGGAGGCCAAGGTGGGTGGATTGCTTCAGCTCAGGAGTTTAAGAACAGCCTGAGCAAGAGCGAAACCCCATCTCTACTAAAAACAGAAAAAGCAGCCCAGCGTCGTAGCAGGCGCCTGTAGTCCCAGCTACTTGGGAAGCTGGGGCAAGAGCATCTCTTGAGCCCATGAGTTTGAGGTTGCTGTGAGCTATGATGATGCCATGAAACCCTACCCAGGAAGACATGGTGAAACACTGTCTCAAAAAAGAAAAAGAAAGAGAAGGAAGGAGGGAGGGTGGGGAAGGAGGAAGGTAGAGGGAGGGAGAGAGGAAGGAAGGAAGGGGAAGGGAGGGAAGGAAGGAATTTAAAAGCTGAAAGAAGAACATTATAAAAATTTTGAAGTCATATTCACTGCAAAGGAATCAAATTGGAGACTAATCTCTGCTATGAGAGTGAAAATACTTGTGCATACATACATACAGCTTTATTCTTAGAAGGTCAAGGGTCTGTACTCAGAATAGTTTCATCCTCCAGAGTTCAATTTCAGGGAAAAGTCTGTAATAGGAGACTTTCCTGATGTTTGTTGTGGCCACATTTGAGGCCATCACCGTTTCCTACTTAGGCCTCCCACAAAGAGAAAGCACCCATCCCTAAGCATGTACAATCATATTCTCATTACTTAGACACTATCAGCCTCAACAGTATTTGTAATTTCCCTTTACCCCAGGACAGTCTTCAAAGGTTAAAGAAAACACTAAAGGCTGTGTCCTGCAAGACAGTTAAATCAAAATAGAATTAAAGGCTGGCCTCAGGTAGCTATTTCCAATATGAGTCAGTCACAGGACAATGAAAACTACAATTCATGCCCAACTGTTCTCCTTGGTCAAGGGGAGACTGACTAGACAAAGTGAGAGCTCAAGGGTCATTTTTGATTGGCTTCCATCCAGAGTACCACAAAAAAAACTCAAGAAGCTTCACAGATAAATAATTACACAACCAATTTAAGTGTTTGGATTAGATAAATCATTCAAACTTCCCTTTATGTGCTTAGACCTGATTTTCCTAGACTAGATAAACATTCTGAATTTAAAGGGAATATTGAGCCTCATGTCAACTATGCAACTGGTAGAAGAAAAAAGAAGTGGAGTCTATTTATTTTTTTTAATTTTGATACCAGAAAGACAAATAGAATGGCATATATAAGTCATTCAGACTAATACATCAAATTGTCAACAATTCACTATATAATAAGCCAATAAGTGCAATTTCCCACCCTGGTTCCTTTCATTGGCCTTCATGCAAGCTATTTATTCCAACTGATTCCAATTTTCTAACCTGTAAAAAAGGGATACAGGATAAATAATCCCTAATATTTCTTTGAACTCTATGTAAAGCTATTGGTTTTTGTACAAAGAAGGATCAATATAATTTTTTTTTAATTGCAGACCTATCTTCACAAGAGGCTGCATTTTAGGCAGATTTGAAGCAGCCAAATGTATGTATTCAAAAACTTTTCAACACCAGAAAAAATAAGAACTAAGCCAGAATAATGCAAAGTTGAAGAATCCATTCATAGAGACAGACCAAACCCTTTAACCAAGACTATCATGCTATTATTGTGTCGGTATATTCCATACCCACCTTTTGGATATGCATCAAAAATATGGGCTTAGAGATAGACAATAGATAAATAGAAAATTTGGAAAATGGCAGGCATTTTTTCAATCACATTTTCTACAATATCAAATATATAAAACATGTATATGCAATGAAAAAAATAAGTATCAAACTAGAAACAATACAGATAGTTTAGTGAGAAAAGATCAAGGGTTAATAAGAGTACTCAGATATTCAGATATATCTGCCATAATCCTACAGAGTACTAAAATAAAATGTACATTTTTCTTTAGGTCCCTAGGACTTTGTTAAAATCAGCATCTTCATGAGCACTGGCTAACAGCAGGGTATAAATTATTCACTGATGCTATAAATTAAAAACAAAACATAAAACCATCCAAAATAACTAAGCTATAAGAATATTTCCTTGAAAGATGGTGGCATGGAAACATTTTCTGCAACCAAGAACTTAATGTCATTAACCTGTGGATTAAATTTTTAAAAATCAAAGAGAGAAAAATATTAGCAGCCAGGTTGATTACATAAACCTTTGTCAAAGATTTTTATATGGGAGTTTCATGACTAAACAAATAAAAACAACCCAGATACTTTTCAGTCGACAACTGTAAGCTATCAACAGCTTAAATAAATCACTTTTCCCTTATTTTTGCATCCTTATCTTAGCTTTGCAAAAGAAAATGGAGCACATAATTTGTTGAATAGCTTATACATGTATTGAGTCACAGCCAAATTTTTCAACTTCAAAGACAATTTAGCAACTAGAAATGACATAGGGAAAAATATATAAGGTTCTATTGGTAAGAACTGTCTTTTTTTTTTTTTTTTTTTTACGAGTGCCATGGCATCATATAGCTCACAGAACTTCAGACTCTTGGGCTCATATCTTTCTTTTTAATGTGAACTTAATGAATGTATCACCTACCCTGAAGTATTTTTAGGTCCAGTTATTCAACAAATAATTATCCAGTGTCTTCTATGTGGCAGACACAGTGGACACAAAGTTGAACAAAGAAGGCATGTTCCTTGTCCTCATGGAGCTCAAAATTCAGTGGAGGATAAATACTAATCAAATAATCCCGTACCTTCTAACTCAGTACATGAATCTCAGTCTTTCTCTCTATCTCTCTTTTTCATTTCAATAGAGTTGGGGAGTAGAAATGTTTTTTTGTTACATGGATGAAATTGTATAATAGTGAAACTGGGCTTTTAGTGTACCCATCATGTGAACAGTTTATGCTGTATCCAACAGGTAATTTTTCATCCCTCTCCTACTTCCAACTTCCCCCCAGCTGAGTATACAATGTCCATTATACCACTCTGTATGACCCATTGCTTAGTTCCCACTTGTACAAACATGTGTGCCCATTGCTTACTTCCCACTTGTACAAACATGCAGTATTTGTTTTTCCATTCCTGAAATAATCCACTTAGAATAATACTTCCAGATACATTCAAGTTGCTGCAGAAGACATTACTCCATTCTGTTTTATGGCTGAGTAGTATACCATGATGTGTGTGTACACAGGCAGTATTTTCTTCATCCAGGATAGGCCAGGGGGGCAGGGAGATAGAATAAAAGCCTTGGCCTTTCACATAGCAAGAAGCCCTACTGTTGTTTTTTGATAGCAGGAAATCATGGATATGTAACCCTAAAAAAAGGATTTAATCAAGACTTTGGTTTAGATGATTTTATACAACAAATCTGGTTTAATTTTTGAATGCATATTAATTCAAAAATTGTTTTAAACCCTCAAGAACTGAGGGGGAGGGTAAGTCTAGCTATCTTCTACCTTCAAACATAACTTTCCTGAAATAAATGCAGAAATATTCTTTATTTATTTATTTTTTAGAGACTGGATCGCCCTCCATCTTCTAGGCTGGAGTGCAGTGACACAATCACAGCTCAAACTCCTGGGCTCGTGGTGATCCTCCTGCCTCAGCCCTCCACCCCCATGCTAGGAATACAGGTGTGAGCCACTATGCCTGGACAAAATGAGATCTAACTTGTAATCACAAGAAAGGTTCTTATCCAACTCTAAAGGGAAGCTTGTGTTTGTTTGTTTGTTTGTTTGTTTTTCCCTTGGAAACACAGGCTCCTGAAGGCAAGGGACTGTATTTACATATTCTTTATGGTATTTGGCACAGTATCATTTCTGTGAAAGTGCCTTATAAATAGCCTGGGGTGACTATGGCAATGTAATTTTAATCCAACTTTTTATAACCACAGGTAACCCAGGTAACTCTTTGCAGGTAGAATGACGTTCTACTTAACTTAAGTGTCCTTGTTCCAAATAAGGGCTCTCTTAGGAAGCCCAAGCAAGTGTTATACCACAGATACATTGATTATCTGGTGGTTCTGCATACTAACACACACTGCAACATTAAATCTGAACTTGCCCACATTATTTCCAGGAATTATATATGCCCTTGGTGTCATACCCATTAACACCAGTGAAGTATATGAACTGTATTTAAGATCAACCAGGTAAGTACACAAACTGACAAATGAAGAAATTTTGTGTCAGCAAAATTCTTGACATATTTTATGAACCTTATTGTATTTATAATAGAAGTTTTTTTTTTTGTTTTTTGTTTTTATTGTACTTAGATTGTGTTTTTAAAAAAGAAAAGCTCACCTACTTCTCACATTTTCAATTTTCTTCTCTGTGTTTTATATTAAAATTTTCAAATAATTTGTTCAGAGATCAAGTACTACACAGGTCCCTCTGTGTTCAATAATTACCAAAAAACTTGCAAAGGCTGTATCAGTGGGATTCACAACATCCTTTATGTTGTCAACAGTGATGCCAAGAAAACAAGAGAAGAGGGAAGGAGCTAATGAGAAAATCCATAGAATAAAAAGGCTTCATTAATTTCTAAGCAGACTGTATAAATTCATTAATGCCTACAGATTAATAACATGGTCACATTAATGGAATCACTGAATGTATATTTTTCTTTAAAAGATCATACCTAATTCACCTTAGATAGTCTAAATTTCATTATCCAAAATGTATTTACAAGGGCTGTTCTGAAAATATCCAGCTGTATAATATTAAAAATAGCATTAACAGTGGAAGGATACTTTCTGGACAGCCTTTGTATATTGAGACCTTATGTAGTGATGCCCCTCATTCCTAAGTACTATTATTTGCATGGAGCCCATTTTCTAGACAATAAAATACAGTAGAACCTCCATAATTGACCACCTGTCTACATTGACTCTTCCTTAAGTTGATCTAATTTTCATAGACTGGACATATACCATATGTACCTACCAGTACTATAGGCCTAGTTCCTTACGTTGACCACATCCATATGTTGACTAGTTTGTTACAGTTCCTTAGGTAATCAACTTACAGAGATTCTAACAAATTGATCAACACATGGAGGTGGTCAACGTAAGGAATTAGGCCTTAGTACATGTGGCGCAAGTCCAGTCTATGAAAATTAGGTCAAGTTAAGGAAATGGTCAACTATGGAGGTTCTACTATATATGAAATGTGAAGTTGAACCTTAGTGGTCTAAAGCTTATTCTGAATGGCAATGAATTAATATCCTAGAACAGAATAAGGGGCCAAAAGAGGGAAAGGTTGCAATGTAGGAGGATGGAGTGGCATTGCTCTGGAAATGTGTCCAAATGAGGTGGACTCATTCAAGGAATATAGGGAAGAGTCAGGTGGACTGTGGAAGATGCGGCCCATTTGAGTATCTCAACAAGGAAGTTTTGAATCTGGAACACAAAGGAGTGTGAATATACCTGAAAATCAAACCAGGAGAGACTGCTGTTTCAAAAATCAGAGTTAAAGAGAATCAACTAGAGATAGGTACATAAGAACTGGGCAGCCAACTTAAAAGATTCCATAAAGACAGCCTGAATCATGAGACTGTGCATAGTTTACAAATGCAGATAGTAATTTTCTGCAGATTTCCTTCAAGTAATTCTACTCTTTAAACTTGCCATGTTAAAGATACTACTGAGCTGCTCAGAGATTGGTGAAAAGATTGGCCACAGGGTTGTGGTCCTTAAGGCCCGGAGCTCCTGCATGGCCCAGAAGTTGCAAGTGACAGAACCTGCTGTGTGTGTCAGCCTCTGAGAATGAGAAGAGAGAGCTAGCGATGAGGAACTGTGCTGAGTGTGCCCCTCCTTTGGCAAATATTAGCCTCTGCTCATTTATATCAAAATTATCAGCATGATCATCCTCCCCTCCTCTCCAGGGATTACCCAAGTCTCTTGTTCACACTCCTCCCAACTCTTGTCTACACAGAGCCCCAAATATACACTGAATTTATTAAGAATTCTAAGAACAGATTGTTTGCCCACCCTCATAATCATTTGTCCTAAAAGGTCATTTAAACATTTAATCAAACCTGTGGCCCTCTGGGGAGTCATGCGATTCAGACAGCACTGCTGAACCAGGCTTTGTGTCAGTCTTAGGGATGATGCAGATTGATCCCACAAAGAAAATCAGTAACAGGGACATTTTTTGTCACTGGGCAGAGGAGAAAAAGCTAAACGGTTTCCTGAACAATACTGAAATAAACCTTCCCACCAATTAATGAAACCCCTATAGAAAGCTTCAAGTGCCAGAATCCAAGGATGTTGTTTGTGTATTGAAATGTAAACTAACCCTCCTGGAAAATAAAGGGTAGGTGGGCATCCTAAATCAATATGAATTATTTGTTTTTCTCCTCTGGATCAGCTACACTGCTGCTTCCTTTCATAGGTACAAAAACACAAAAGAGGGCTTCTGTTTCATAAAAGTGGCTCAGACAAACAACATTCCTCAGGGCACTGAACCCGAAGCTGGCAGCCAGCCCACTCTCTGCTCCGGGTGAGTCTGCTGGTACTTTTCACTACCACAGCTATCAGCCTGCCTCAGACCTATGCCTTCACTCTGACGAGGGACAAAGAAAAGATCACAGTGGAAATCCTTCTGTGTGCTGCTAATAAGCCTATTTAGAGTCAATGAGAACGCCTCATTTTGCACCAAAAAAAAAAAAAAGCTTTCAAGAGTTCTATTGACTCAGAAAAACTAAAACGTTTCTGTGTATTGCCTGTCCTCACTTTACACCAGCCTGCGAGGTGACGCTCAGCAAGGCACCGGGCGTGATGACCTCTATGTTTCCTTGCTTCTCTCACGTCCTCTGCTTCTCTGCTGGCTACTGGGATTTGAATTTTGTTTAAATTATCTCATACTCTGATGGGTTCCTGAGCCCTTCTTTGGTTTTCATTAATCTCACTGTGGTCTGCTGAACTGGCACATTTGGAATCTTGGATCTCTCTTGGCAAAAGACGGAATATTGTTCCCATCCAACAGCTTAGCGTGAATTGCCAATTTTCTTTCTGAAAGAGATCTGGCTAAGAGGCAGATGTAGAACATATTCTCACCTCTCACAGAAAGGCTAGGGAAAGAGTTGGCATCCACGAACCATGAACAAAAGGGGAATTCAAACCACCAATAATGTCCTTCATAAAAGATATTAATCATTTTCCTAAATGGAAACCTCCATTTCTAACCATTTGACCACAGTGACATAAGCAAATAAACCTGCAGCTATATGGGTTAGTGGTGTCTGGAAGGTCATACATGAGTACGATGACATCGCCGACTTGCCAGAATACTAATTCCTCTCTAAACAAATGCCATGTCTCAGTCATCCCACCACTGGGGTATGGTGGAGAGGCGCGTAAGGACATTGGTACCTTATCTGAAAGCACTGCCAGTTCTACATGTAAGCTCCACGTTTTAACTGTAAAGCATTTCAATAACATAAGGGAAACCAAAGGAATCTGAGTGACCTTTATGAAACACAGGCATATTGATAACAACCACCATCCTCACTATTAAAATCTAAAAACAGGAAATATTTATATTTCACAAGAATTCTTTGAGCTTAAGTTACCTTCCCAAGATCCCAAAGCTAACTTGCATTGTTTGGGTGTCTACCAAGGAGGCTAAAAATTTTACTAGACTCAGAAAGCACACTGAAACACCTACATAATAGAAACACCTAGCTCCATTCGGATCTCATGATCTACTTGATAAACTTGCCAGCACTTTGAACAAGTTTTCACTTACACTGCAAAGAAAAATGCTCAGCTAAATTATTGCCTATCTGGTGATAAGTAGCATACCACCACCATCGGTAAAATATTATTTGGTAGACAAGAGGGCATGTTGTTTAGAGAAACCCAAAAGAGAATTATTTTAATAAATTAAGGAAATTCTCTAATATGTGTGATCTATTACTCTAACTTTTGTAGAAATATGCCTGAATGAAATATCGCTCAAAAGTTATATATCATTTTAGTTTTAATAAATCACAATTCATTTAATATAAACAATTTGTTTATAAATATTAACCTCCTGACTTATTTCAGAATTTTAATCTTTATATGAACACCAAACCAAATTTAATTTTTAATATCCTCTTAAAATTAGACACGTTCATGTCATGGTAAGTAATTTCTACTTATTTATAATCTATTATATTAGTTAGGATGCTTTTAGCTGCAAATAATAGGAAATCCGATGCAAAATGTCTTTAAAATTGAGAGCATTTATTGTTATCTCATACAATAAGAATTGGAGGGCATTCTAGGGTTGGTTAATTTAGAAGTTCAAAGATGTCAGCAGTGACTGAGGTTTACTCTACTTTTCCACAATCCTCAGCATGATTTTCCTACAGGTCCAGCCCCCAATTACAGACATAACAATAGCCAGAAGAATAAAAAGAAACTCCCCCAAATTGCCCTGGAAGACTTTTCTCCTAACTCTCTGACTAGAACACTATTATAAGCCACCCTGTCAACCAAACACTGGCAAGCAGGTTAACAGCACCACAGTTGGACCAGACCAATAGTGATTCGCCTTATCACACTGTGTGAACACTGAAACAAAACTGTCATTCTATACGTTTGTCAGCCTAGATTTTTGCTGTCCAACATGATGGCCATTTAATGTGAAGTAATTGAAATTTAATAAAATATAAAAAATTCACTTTCTCAGTTTGCATTAGCTCTATTTAAAGTGACCAATAGTCAAATGTACCTAGTCTACTAGATGATACAGATAAAGAAAATCATCTTCACCTCAGAAAGCAGTAGTTGAAGAAAGGGAATCGGTAAATAACATATACTTGCTATATTCCTTATGTAGCAGGCAATAATCTTTATGATATCAGCTCCTTTAACTTTCTAAAAATTGGCTCTGTGAGGCTAGTATTGTTATCACATTAGTCTGGGCTCTAGGTTGCTAGCTAAATATGGGGAAACTTCTTTAGCACCATCTCACATACGTGCAGGAAGGGCATGCATGCGTAAGGCCCCCTCACCTTTGGAGTTCTTACCACCTGTGATCTCTATTTGTCTGCCTGTCAATGTTACTCTTCTAGGACAGCTTCCTCCTTATGGTGGAAACTCCCCACTCTCACAGCCTCAAACTACTGCCACACCACCCAAGGGAGACTGATCTTCCTCCTTTCATTCTAATTTTAAATATTCCTCGGAAGGCCTCTAGTGGCCTAGCTTGGCTCAAGCTTCCAGTCTTGAATCAATCAGATGTAGCTGAAGAGACCCTGGGGAGGGCATTAGGCCTGTGGAACAGAGATATGCCCGTAGCAATCCATGCATGGATACTGAAGACAATTACCAGGGAAACTGGAGTTCTCAGGCCCTCTGCAATTTGCTCTCCACATACCTCCCGTCTATCTCACTCAGCAGCATCCATGCAGTAGCCACTCTCAACTTTCTCTCTACAGCAAGACCTCTTTTCTCAGCTTCAGAATTACATAGTCAACTAACAAGTTCCCAGACACCTGTAGCTGTGTATCTCATAGGTTCTTTAAATTCCATATTAGCCCACAGACCTCCTCATCCTCTCTTTATCCCTCCTTCCCCAATTACTCATTCTGTCAGGAATGCTCTCTCAACCAATGGCCCAATTTCCCACTCCAAGAATCAAAAAACTATAAGACAATTTACCCTCTCCTTAAACACCCAATTAATGAGCAAGTCTGAACTATGTCTCTTAAAATGTCTTTTATATCCATCCACTACTGTTTATTCCCAGTGAAGTGCAACCATCATAACCTAGGCCATTACCGTCTCTGGAGGAGATACGATAATATCCAACTGGTCTCCCTTCCTCAAGTGTTAATGCCTCACCAGTATATTCTCCAAACTACAGCCAGAATAACCTTTCTAAAGTAGAAATCCGATTATGTCATTGATCTGCTTAAAACCTTTTAGTGCTCATTCACTGACTTTCAAAACAAATTTCAACTCCCTCGTGAGGCACATAAAATCTTACAAGATCTGCCCTTTGCCTAAGTCTCAACCTTTCTTTCTTACTATTCCCTTATCCTGGTCTCAACAGCCATTTTGAACTTCTTTATTTCCTCAAACTGATAATCCTTTCTCTTATCTACTGGTCTTTGTGCCTCCCCCTACTTGAAATAACAATCCTACCAATCGATTCTTCATCTTATCTTTGTTAAGTTTCTTTTTTCTTTTTGTTTTTCTTTCTTCCCCCCAAAATGTAAGGGGTACAAGTGTTTTTTTTACATGGATAAATTGTACCATGCTGAAGTCAGGACTTTCAGTGCACTGGTCACCAGAATAGTGTACATTGTACCCAATAGGTAGATTTTTATCTCCCACCTCCCTTTCATCCTCCCCCTCCTTAGTTTCCATGTCCATCACTGCTATTTATGACCATATGCATCCTTCATTTACCTCCCACTTACAAATGAGAATATGTGGTATCTGCTTTTCCATTCCTGAAATATTTCATTGAGGATAATAGTTTCCAGTTCCATCCAAGTTGTTGCAAAAGACATTATTTCATTCCTTTATATGGCCAAGTAGTACTCCATGGTGTGTGTGTGTGTGTACACAACATTTTTTTTACCCATTCAACAACTGATTGGCCCTTAGGATGATTTCATTTATTTGCTATTTTGAACTGTGCACTTTGCAGTGATAAACATCTGGGGGTTCATATGCAGCAAAGGAAATAATAAATAAAGAACCAAAAGAATCAGAGAAAATATTCAACAAACTATATACATCCAATAAAGAACTAGTATTTAGAATCTACAAGAAACTCCCACTACTGGGTATCTACCCAAAGGAAAAGAAATCATATTATTTTGTCTTAATTCTGCTCATGTTTTAGTTTTCACATAAACAACATTGCTCTTCTCCTTTAAGCTACATTAGTCTCCCCAACCTATGTTCCTATTCACTTAACAAAGCACATTTTACTGCAAGGACTAGGTTCAATTATTCATCTTCTCAATTAGACTGTAGCCCTATGAGGGCAAGGACCACATCTATTTTGTTCACCAACATGTTCTTGCCCTCTAATAGGCAATGCTTGACAAAAAGTAGATAATAAAGGAGCTGAATTAATTTAGTCCACAAGTATGTCAAGGAAGACAATTTGTGCCAAATGCCACTCAAGGCCCAGGGATACAGCAGTAAATCCAACAAAGGCCCTGTCCTCATGAAGCCTAACTTGTTGTGTGGGGGGGGAAGGCAGGAGTGGGAACGACAGAAACAAACTAATAATTAAATATAGATACACTTACATTTAATAAATGAATACATTCTTAAGAATTTTGATCATCCTTTCAAAGTTGTCTTTTCATTATTCTGTCACTGTATTAGAGGTAGTATGGGAATAGAATACTCTGCCCTCAAATAGCATAAACATAATTTTTAAAATACAACACTATGGAGTCTTGGCATTTGTAATCAGGAAACCAAATATTCCAGTTAAAGTTTGACTGATGAACACAAGCCTGTGTCTGTTTCTAGAGTCTTATTCAGATTTATATTAGTAGTGCAGTCAGGACTTTAAAGGCACACTACCAAAAGAGTTCACTTTCTTTTAAAATTACAGTAAAGTCACTTTTATAACTGTTTATGTTGATGTTTTTCTTTCATTAAAAATATCATACCAACAGCTAAAATATTTATCAAATCCATGCCAAACTAGGAACCATGCGTCCTACTGCATAACTATAATGAAGAACAAGAAGACCATCATTATTGACTGATTGATAAAGATATATAATGCTTAACGTATCTAAGACCTGAGGACACAGACCCTGCCTACTAGTTCTAAACTACTGTCAAGCGATTGTCTATTTTCTTCTCCATAAAATATGAGTTTTTCCCTTGAAGAAGGTATTTATCACACTATAGTTTAACAAACACCATACATACTGAAAAATAATCAAGACTCCTCAGTAGATTTTCTTAATGAGACTTTATTTCATGTCTCCTTTACCCTAATGCATCCAGTTTTTTGTTCGGCTAGATGGTTATTTTGTTTAAATGTATTCCTAAGAGTTTATGATAATTTTTTTTATTTCATCAAGTTGTAATAACTATGAGAGTCCATCAAATCCCATATGTTTAAAGAAATCCAAAGGTAAAACTTAGAAAATGAATGTTCCTTTTGTAATGTAAAGAATTAGCCCCTTATATTTATCTGCTTTGTATTGGCGGGGGGATATCAAATTTTCCTGATTTTGAGCCATCTCTACATTCTTGTTTATTCTGCTTAGTTTGGTTTTAAAGATCTAGTTACCTCAACCAGAGTTTAAAAACTTGAAGGAAAGACAGTTTCCTCTAATTTTTCTGTAGTTTTCTAAACCCCTCTCTTTCTCATTCTCACTTGTCCCAAGTCCTACTATGGTGTTTCAAATAATTGGTTCTCAAAAATTCTGAACTCTCACCTGTTTTGAATTCTCTCTTCCATTTCTGAGTTTTATAGTACAATAACCCAGAGATCTTATTATCAAGACACTCAACTTCTAATTAGTCAACCTAATGCCCAAGTCTGCTGTGTATTTTATGGAAAGGGATTTTTAGGTTCCTGGATTCATTTTTGCTCTGAAGAGGGGGCATTTTTAAGTTACTGTCTGAAAAAAAATGTGAGCATCTATGTACTCTTAAAATGTACACTCCTTCCATGATTCCAGTAGAATTAGTGTTTCAGATCACAAGCATCACTTTGACCCTCTTAGTAGTCAAGGGGCTTCACAAAGAGGGAATATTTAACCTTAGGTGGTCACTGAAAAAACATTCAGGCTACTCTTCCAGGAAGGATTGTGGAATGGGTGGGTACAAGTCAGGCTCATTTTGGGAAAGGCCATCAGAACAGGACAGAGTCAAGGAAGAATCAAGTATTGCAGATTTCAGTACTACTATTATCTTTAGTAGTTGGAGAACTTCAGACAAGTAACTTGGGCCAGATGGGCCTCAATTTCCTTTCCTGCAAAATGAATTAAACTAAATAATCTCTAAGGACCTCTCTAACTTCTCCACTCTGTGCATTTATGACTGACCATACAGTTACGTTTTCAGAATATTTTTGGTTCCTGACATGGCAAACTTTACAATCTGCTTTGCAGATTTCAGAAATACAGGTGTATCTGTGTACATTTCTTTAAATTTAGTAATTGAGCTTCCCACTTTCAAATTTCCTAATGAGAAAACATACACACACATATACCGTGTCTTTACATTTTGCTGATCTAAATACTTATTGAAGTTAGAATATAAAACATAGGCTAGTGATTACATATTTTTGCATTTAACAATTTACATTTAAAGTTTCACTTAAATGGTCTTCAGTAAGACACCTTGAGTTTATCAGTAATCTTTAGCACAGTTGAATATTGGCTCTGGTAATTAAGTTTCAGGTGCTGTTGCTATCAATATAAAGTAATTCTCACATCCCCTGTTACTCAAAGTGCAGCCCAGACCTCACCAGCATCCATGTCACCTGGGAATTGGTCAGACATGCAGAATGTCCCCCTAACTACAAGATCAAAATCTGCATTTTAACAAGGTGCTCAGGGGATTCGCACACACACTAAAGTTCTAGAAATGCTGCTACACATTACGGTGCCTCCTTTACAGCTTTAACATAGATGGGCTTTGTCTTTCTTTGTTTTTCTTTAAGGAAATGACTAAAAGAGTGAACTGTAATTTAGCAAAGTGAGTTGCTATAATTCAGTGTCACTGATAGAAGTTTCCAGTTGATAGTTTCTCCTATTTTTCTTGTTAATGTAGACGTAAGTCTACTCTTACCATGTATAAATGGCAGAGGGCCAGATGACAAGGTTTATGCTGTTCAAGACCCACTAGCAAAAACTACATATATCCTGGAAAATCAATGTAAAGAATATTAAAATATTAGCCACTTTATATAAGATTAGATAATAACCAATATGTGATTTTTGTTTCACTTTATGGCTGGTGATTAAAATTCCACAATACACTGCATCATACATACAATATCACAAAGAGCAAAAAAGAAAATACTTTTCATCTATGTGGTAAAAAATCTAAAATAAGTAAATCATAAAATAAATTGAGGCAATACATGTCAAGGACAAATTCAAATAAAAAGAGACCAGGATTCCAGTTGCAGCTCTGAGACCAACACTGTGATTTCTCTTTTTTTTTTTTTTTTTCAACAATTCATTTTATTTCTCCGGGTTCTAGTTTCTTCATTTGGAAAATGATTTTGATTTGACACCTCTGATCTAAATTCTTTAATCTAGTATGTGTGAAATCACTGCTTGTTTTGTCATCTCATGTATTGAAATTCAATATGAAATCTCAGAAATGGCATAAATAAGTCATGCTGGGATTTCTGCTATTTCACTTGCCAAGAACAGGAGCATATGGTCCAGTGGGAACCTTGGAGTGCTAATGTCAAGAAATTCTCCCTGACAGAGTTTTACACTAGGCAAGGGGATAAATGGGGATGGCAGAACACGTTTGAATTCAGGAAAGATTATCTTAGTTTTCGTACATTCTGAATCACCAAGTCAAATTGTGTAGATCTGTCCCCCTTGGTAACTACCTAATTTGCTCACATGGTGTCCATGAGTCCCGAGTCCTGGGCTGGGTGGGGCAGAGTGTCCACCTTTCATAGCCTCCCTATGTAGACGGAGGACTGCCGAGAGATAGTTACACCTGAGAAGGTACCTAGTTACCTGGCACTAAAACATAAACTGACAGGCCTTTCAGGAAGCTAATTATTGAGGCTGCTATTTGGTTCACTGACAGAATTGCTTGTTTGTGGGAAGAAACATATTTATGCATTGCTTTTTCCATTACCGCTGTTTCTATCATCATAAATAAGAATCAATAGGCCATTTCGTGTAGCATATGCTCACCACCATTTAGTATCTGAGTGTCAGCTGGATGCAGGCGAAGCAGCAGTGCCCTGGACTCCTGGCTGAGGATTAAACCCCAAAAGACAAGGAAAGCAGTTCAAATTTAATAAGGTAGTATGTATGTCTTTGTGAGCTCCTTGAGGACTTGCAGCACAGTGCCTGACATGGTGAGCTATTTGAAATAAATAAACAGGTAAATGAATGATGAATGAATAAATGGAAGGATAAAACAAAGGAAGGTTTTGAGATAGTTTAGCACAAGAGGTCTGTTTTGATAAGGACAGGGATACTTACAATTCCTGATGGAGAGATGAAGGCAAAGACACAGTGTAAGAGATATTCACTGCAATATTCACTATCAGGTCTTCACTACAGAAGACAAGAAATCAGAAAGACTCATTGAAAGAGTTAAAAAAAAAAAAACCTCTGAAGAAAAACTCTCCACTGCCAATTAGATCTTGTTGGACAAAACAATATCAAGCTAAGGAACTGATAAAAGATAAGAAAAGGGGAAAATGAGGTGATGGATCACTGGAAGAGGAATTGAGACAGAGGCTAGAGTGGAGAAAGAGGTGTATAAAAACCGTGTAAAGATGAGGAGAGGACGAAGGTGCAATTCTCAAGAGAGTCTGTGGGTGTCGGGGTTTTATAGAATGGAAAGGCATTAAGGCTGAGAGTACTCCAGGGAAGGAAGAGCAGAGGGAGAGGTCAGAGAAATATCCATAAAATAACACCCATCATCACTGATAACAAGCACAAAAGTCCTTTTTTTCTTCGTGAGAAAGACAAAGAGAATTTTAAGTAGGATTAAGTAGTAGTAGCTTTCAGAACGCAGCAGCTCTCAGAAGCGATAATAATGACATAAATAGCTAAGTGGATGGTAGGAATTACCTCACTTGGAATTTGGCCAGCAAATCCAAAGTTAGCAGTAATATCACATCTTTTTGAAAGCTACCGTGGCATTCGAAGGAGAAAAATTATCACAGAAAACTGTTTGAACTGAGTAAATTTTAGGAAGAAGATGCCCCTCACTGCTTGAAGATGTTCTTTCTCCCCAAAATTGATTATACAGAAGCCCTACCCTGCAGGGAAGCACTCTCTTATCCACGTAAATACAATGTCAATATTGCCCCCAATGGAAGCAAATTACTACGTTCATAGACTATCATCGCCTAAGGTAAAATTTTACTCAACGCAATAAACCCATAAATGATGCTCTAAATGCCCCCAAAGGGCCTTGTAGATATTCTGTATTCTGCTTTCAGAGACTTCCTAACCTTTTGACTTGTAGGTAGTTAAAATGTGAATTTTTTAAGGCCAAATTTTAAAAGAATTTTCAAACTCTACCAATGAATATACTGTAGGTTTTTCCTCCTAAGTTTATCTGACCACCAACAGGCTAGATCATCTTCCCTCCTCCCCTACAACAGAGATGAAAACTTGGTGGAATTGTAATTTGGAACACAAATGTCTTTTCTCACCATCTGGAAACTTTCATATGTCACTGCTTAAAAAAAAAAAAAAAATTAAGTTAGAACATTTCATTATTTGTTTGTTTTCTACCCAGAGACAAGTTATTTTGGTATCACCCACACTGGGACTTGCATGAAAATCTGTTTACTGACCCAGTTCTCAGAGGGTGCATTTGCCCTAGCACTTGGAGTAAACACCATTTTCATTGCACTAGAAATATCTCAAATTGGACAAATTGTTACAATTTTAGCAACACCCAGTAAATCAAAGGAATCTGAAGTAGACTTTGCTACCAAATCTGGATTCTAAACTGGATTCCAGTTCAGTGTTTATGCCTGAAGTTAGCATATTCCATCTACAGATGCTAAAGGGACAACTATATACCTTAACTAACTTGGAAAACATGGGTTTAGAGTAACTGGTTATTCTGAAAACAGGCTATCAAAAAGTGATTTCACAGCCAATTTTCCACCAGTTTTAAATATGTGTGTATATACCCATATAAAAGTTCTTGCATTTCATTAACTGGTAGAATTTCACTAACACAGTCTAAAGAACAGGATATGAATTTGTAGAAGAAAAAACAGTAACATTCAGAACTCAGAGTTAAGTTCAGTATAAAATATATCTCAGTGAAAAAACACGTGTTACTCTGCATAGAAAGTCTCCTTTCAAGTCCTTCTGTAAACTGGCCCCTCTCTATTTCCTACTATCCCTTGAGATATTCCCTCCTCTACACTAAGCTGTACTTCCCACTGTTTCCCACACACCCCTATGCCACATCCTGCCCTATGACTTTGTGTTGCTAACCCACCATTTTCCTCATTTTAGAAGTTATTTCCCAAATCTCTCTTGTTATAGAACTTTCACCACCTCCACCAAGCTTTGGGTTTTACAACATGAATGTACAGTCATATATTTGCTGAACTTCCTTAATTTCTATACCCAAATTTAGCACTTAATCACAGATCTTTTCACTCTGATTGTGTATGTTTATCTTTTTCCCCCAACTAAATCACATTATTTAAAGGCAACACTACTCTCTCAATGCCTGATCTTAAAAGTTTCCACCAAGATCTTACTTCTCATTGAATCTCTTTCTCTAATTATTCCTTCTTGTTTATCTAAAAACATAGTATGCATGCCCTACCCTAAATAAAAAGCCTCCCTTGATTCTTACTCAAGGTCTCTCATTATCTGCTTTCTTTCTTTCTTTGCCAAACTTCTTGAGACAGCCTCCTTTCCTCTACTTCCTCTGTTCTGTCCTCTCTCAGCCCCTCACAGTTCAGTCTCTCTACTGCACCACTTACCCTCCGCCACGCCTCTCTGCTCTGTGCAGCACGGGAACCACAGGGACCTGCCTTCTCTCTTGGAGACTGAGACTGCTTGAGTCCTGGTTCATCTCCTTCCCCCAAACCCATCATTCTCAGTGTCCTTTCTTGCCTCCTCACCTTGAGTCCTTAGTCGCTGCTCCTCATCTTTTCTCAGTCTCCTCTGGCAATTAATTGTATCTCCACTTTCGTCTCTAACTTCCAAGTCTCCATGACTCCCTAGTTTGAATTTTTTAGGGAACTTTCTTTGCAGTCCCAGACTTTGTGCTGCCACCTCCTGGACAGTTCCATGGGGGCTATTTCAGAACCAAATTAAAGTTAGTCCCCAAACATCTACCATTCATTCTGCCTTTTTTCCCTCTGTTATTTAATAACATCACCATTGTCCTTGATCTCCCTGACAGAAATCTGAGATGCAGACCCCTCCACCACTTACGCCCCCACCCCCAGTGTTAACCACTCAGAGTGTAGTGGGAATACTACAAGACTGAGTTCCATCCCGAACTCATTCTTATTTAGGCCACGGCCCAGGATGAGTCCTGTGACCTGCCTCTTTTGTCTCCCTGGAAACTCAATCCTTTTCACATTTCTGCTCAGAGAATCTTCTTGAACAGGTATGTGAGCAATTTTCTGGATGAAAAATCTAAAGTCAGTCTGTCTCACAGGTAAGATACAGCCCAGATTCCTCAACTTTGGAACTTTAGAAAGGACGTCAAGATCACGCATGGCCTGGCTCCAGCATATTTATTACCTTAGCCCATCTGCCATCCATCTCCCTCTCTTGATGCTTACTCTCATACCAGCCTCCCTGAACAAATGAAGTTCACCTGGCCCTAGATCCTGGAATGAATGGCTGTTGTGGCTTCACACAGCTGACAGTTTCGTATCTTCCAGGTCTTGTCTCAAATGTTACCTCCTCAGAAAAGTATACTGAAGACCACACAATTGGATTCTCTTCCAAGACCACCTGGTCACTCCTTCACCTTTACTCTGTTGCATTTCACCTAAGCACATCCCAGCACCTGGACATATCTGTGAATTTATGGGTCCACTTATGTAATGTCTTTCTCTTCACACTCAAATGTAATCCCACAGAGCAGGAATCCTGTCTCTCTTCACTTACATGGCCCCTGAAATGGTGGCTGCACACAGGAAGCCTGAAGGGAGACTCCTCCTGAGAGGGACACCCATTCACATCCTCATCCTCTCTCTGTTCATATGTCTGCTCTCGCATTTAGAGTATTCCATCCTTTATTTGAACAGCTATTTCCAAAAAAAAAAAAAAAAAAAGTGCAGAAAAAGAGTACATAGCAAAATATGGAGGGGAGGGGCACTCAAGGGAGGAGTGAATCATTTATACCTCACATGCCCAAAGTATGTCATTTTTCAGTAAAGAAGATTAATGCACCTTTGTTAAACTTAGCCCTAATGTTTTATGCTTTTTTATTCTACTATTAAATTCTATTTTCTATGTGTTAGTTTCTAATATATATTATACTAAAATGAATGTTTATATTGACCCCTTATCTGTTTACCTTGCTAAATGCACTATTTAGTTCTAAGTAATTTTTAAAACTTTACATTGTTTCTTCCTATGTACACAACCATCTTATCTGCAGATAAATTAAGTTTTACTCATATATTCAACAATTCACATTCAAAACCATTATTATATTTAACCACAAGCTGTGTAAAGTAAAGCATAAAAAAATCATAGATGTTCCAGGACAGCTTCTGTGCAGAATATAGAAAATAACAGCATTTTAGGTGACAGGGATTGAAATAGTTGAAAAATACTATCTTATAGCAACTTATTATGGTACCATATTTTGAACTTCCAGAGAGCAACACCATGTGTTATTTGTCTATATCCATCAAACCTACTAAAGTGCTTTTTTTTTCCAAAGCAGACATTCAGCAAGTGATATTAAAATAGAATTAAAGTACTTCAGTGCAGCATACATGGTTTATGTTCAACAAATACTGGCTGATCCGCTGTAAGAACTAATGAACAAATCTACATCTGTTGAATGATCAGTGAATGCTCAGCCCTAGTGAGTGAGAAACTATAACAAGAGATACAAGAAAGTAAAATATATGCTCATTGTTATCCACATAGAAAAATGTCACTTATCAGGTAACACTAAAATATACGCACCAGGAAAAACATTTAAGCGGTTACCTGTGCATTTCTTTATATGACTGTTTCTTTTTCCATGTGATCCTAACTTGCATCCAAAATTCTCTTCCCAAAATTCTGCAAACCACACATTTCTTCGATTATTGGCAAGAGTCCGGCTTCTAAAATATCGATCAAATCCTATTGAAAAAAATAAAGGTATGATTTTAATATCCTTTCAAAATCAAAACCAAATACTATCAGAACATTTGAATGGGTGTTAGGATCTTTGCATAAAAATAAATATATAAATTAGTAACAAATTAGGGAGAGACAGAGGCTCTCTTATGGCAAACGCCAAGGAGAGTGAGTGGACAATAAAAGTCCACTGAGCCCCCCAGTTCTCAATTGTACCGTTCAGGCACTTAGCTCTAGGAGTGAGTAGAACAGGAAAGCCTAGTGTCAGTGTTATCCTTACAACCTCTCCTGTATTTGACATCTCGCAGGGGCAGAAACAGTAATCTCATGCTGAATCCTGAACATACAGGACACAATTCAGACTTTTTAATTCTTTTCTCTCTCTCCTGGAATGGATCAATGTTCCAGACTTAATTATGTTTCCATCAACCTCAAAATTTATCTCTCCTATATGTTCCACGTTTGGCTAATTCAATAAAGCAATCAATACTAATGCAATCGGACAGAGTCACGGGTAATAAGGTTAAAGTGTCAGTTTGCTCAGGTAACCACCCCATTGAAGAGAGACCACCTGGAAATAATGCCTCACTCCAAAGGATAATGTTGAAGATAGGAAGTACAGTCCCTGTCAAGACTATTAGAAAAGATCATTTTGAAGGCAGATAGTCTTACAGAAATGCTCCAAATCTTTTCTGAGGCATTTATTTATCTATAGGGTCAGCCCAGCATTATGTATTCACTTTCAACAACAACAAAAAAAGCATTTCCCCCTTAACGATGCTATAACCACCATATGTGCCCATGGAAATATGCAAACTCAAAATGCAATTACAAAAATTGTGGACATTACTTAGACTAACTATGGTTCTCTTTTTTACAATAAAAATTGAATAGGCTCGGTGCCCGTAGCTCAGTGGTTGGGGCTCTGGCCACATATACTAGGGCTGGTGGCTTCAAACTCAGCCCAGGTTTGCTAAATAATGACAACTACAACAAGAAAATAGCCAGGCATGTGGCAGGCATCTGTAGTCCCGGCTACTGGAGAGACTGAGGCAAGAGAATCGCTTAAGCCCAAGAGTTTGAGGTTGCTGTGAGCTGTGATGCCACAGCACTCTACCGAGGGTGACACAGTAAGACTCTGTATCACAATAAATAAATAAATAAATAAAAATAAAAACTGAATGAGTACTTTTCTTCTATATACACACACATATAGACAGACAGACATACAGATATACATGCATACATATATAAAATATGCTTGAATACATACTGATCTTGACAATTCTAAAATCATAGCTAAAAATTCTATCCAGAGCCATCAATAATGGGTGCATTTCATCATCTTCCAACACCTCCAGTTTACCTCTGAGTTTTGATTCAACTGGAATGAGAAGATACTCTATGGTGTATCCTTACCATCAATTGATGCTCTTTTCGGCAAAATTGTCACGGCCCCTTCTGCAATCTCCTCCTGCTGATAGACAGGTGCTATTTTGGATCCCCAGCTATCTGAGCCAATCCAGAGAAAATGTCCACTTTGGTTTAATTTTTTTGCTGCTTCCAATATCCTCCTATAGGAATAAAAAGAAATAAAGCATACCATATTTATCAAGAAATGCCACAATTATGAATGTTACAAGATTGGCTTTATAAAATGACTAATATATATACTCAGAAGATCACTGTTGAACAATCAATCATTCTAGCTGCCTGAGACTTATCATCTCCTGAAGGAAATATATTAGAGACTACCTCCAGCATATCTTAATTATCCTTATCCTTAGCCTCATTCACATCATTCTGTCCATCACCCTTATTTGCCTCATCTAATTCAGTCCCCAGGTTTTACTCTATAGGCATTTCATACTTATAATCTAGAAGGCTTGTTGTGCCTGTCTGTAGCAGAAGGCAGTCTGTAATTACAAGGAGATTATGCAATTCCTGTGAAATTTCACAAGACTTTACACTGAACATGAAATATGTTTTTAAAAAGATGTGGGCTGTCATAAATCTGATCCCACATACAGAAAAAAGTAATCAGCACCTGATGTCATCCTCGTTGGCAAACATAATCACTGCTCGGGCATTAGGTGTTTCTAGCAGGCGCTTGATAATTTTTTCAAATTCTCCAGGTCTTGGTTCACGTGGAATTTTCTGTGATTGAGCAATGCAAACACCACCTATTTTTTGAAAACAAAAAATGTGATTCAGAAATAGCATTTATTTAAT
Source organism: Nycticebus coucang (assembly GCF_027406575.1). Lineage (NCBI taxonomy): Eukaryota > Metazoa > Chordata > Mammalia > Primates > Lorisidae > Nycticebus > Nycticebus coucang. The sequence continues at coordinate 98,232,229 of NC_069790.1, forward strand.
TAACAAACTTAATGAGTTAAGTACTATATAAAAGCACATGATTCAGTACAGGATTTTGTTTCTCAATATACGTCATTGTCACCTCTTAAAAGCAATCATGCTGTTTACATTATAATATATTCACCAAGTAATTGACATAATTACTTAATCATACATGGATTTGGGTTTTTTCCAATTTTAAATATTACTTCTCTGGATATAAGGAAGAAAATCAAAGTGTATAAAGAGAAGGGCTATTTTGATTTATGTAACACAAGCCAAAGGACAAGTGACAGAATTAATAAAAAGTAGGAGAATTTCTTATAATTAAGATCCCTATTAAACAACAAGGTCCTTTTTCTACTTTTATTAGTAGAACTCCTTTAAAGTTAATTTCATTGCAGCAACATTTTCCCACATCAACATAAAGACATAATGATGTGTTATGAGACAAGCGGTTTCAAGACTATTTGAGACACAGGCAAGTCTTGAAGATATAAGCCCTCAGTTGACATATGTCTCTACCATGAAAACGGCAGAATTCTCATTTTACTAACACATCAACAGAAAAGAAAGAACTCTTCTTTCACCCCCCATTCATAAGATTCTGCCTCTGGGCTGAGTTAGGAGAAGAAGAAAGAGGCTTCCCCAATTGCAGTGAAGGAGACAAATAACATATCCTGGTACTAGAAGACAAAGGACTATTAGCAATAAGTTTCAAATGCATTACGGTGTAAATAGGCTTTTTTTTTTTTTTCTGGTCCGCTGAGAATTAAATCACCATTTACAGCACTGCTTCAGTAGGCAAAGACATTTTTACTTCCAAACAATCAACAATGCACTTAGTCATTCAACCATTATTGGATGCCATTATGTACTCCACACTGGACTCAACATGGGGAATGCTCAGTCTAATCCAGGGGTTACCACCTTAGTCTGGGGGACAGGTACTCATAAATTATCATGGAATATTTAATACAATTTTGGAATTAACAATGTATACAATACAGTGAGAACACAGAGGAATGAGTAACCACAGTGCTTGAGAGGGCTGGATTTTACAAATGGACAGCCATATGGGGACAAAAGTGGGACATCCCTGGTAGAGGCCATGGCATCAGATTATGTTGTTTGAATCATGGCCTGTGGTAACGGGTGGCTGAGGTTGAAGTTGGAAAGAATGACTAGGTCCAACTTGAGAATGACCATTAGACATGCCAAATTCTACAGGCTGAAAGTCCCTATGTTGGAATTCAATCCCCAGTGCTAACATATTAGGAGATGGGGCCCTTTGGGAGGTGAGTAACTAACGAGAGTGGATTTTTCATGAGTGGGATTAGTGTCCTTATAAACAGGCCCCAGAGAGAGAAGCCTTTTAACATCCGTCGTGTGAGGACCCAGCAAAAAGACACGGTGAACCTGGAAGTGGGACCTCACCAGCACCTTGATCTCAGACTTCCATGAGCCACGCTGTCCAAGAGAATTTGTCATAGCATCCCAAATGGACTGCGACATTGAATAATTTGAAATTTATCCTGAAAACAATGGGAACCCATTACAAGTTCATAAGCAGGAGAATTACATGATAAGCTTTATGCTTTAGGAAAGAAACTCAGGTAGCCATAATAAAAGAAATGTCTTATAGCCAGACAGTGGGTTTCACATGTGTTGTGGCCAGACAAGATGTATACAGCAATTACATCTGACAAACAAGTGCTGAAGTATTGAAGGCTTATTTTTCTTATAATTTAGAGAACATTCAAAATTAGATAGCAGTATTCTTACTAGCCTTACCATATGCTCTCAGGGGTGGGAATTGCCCATAATACACACATTGAGTCTTGGTGCTACATGCAATTAGCCAGCTTGCTGACAGACCACTACCATGTACGCCTCTGATGATCAATCATTCTTTAGTAAATAGTTACTGAGTCCCCAGAATCTTCCAGATACTGTGCAGGGGCAAAGGAAAGAAACTCTGCCTTCTCAGAGTATGGAAATGTTGCAGGAAAACCCAGCTTAACATAAAATAAGTAAATGAAGAAGAGGAGGAAGAGAGGAAAAAGAAGATGGAGAATATAATTGTGACCAGGATTTAATTTAATGAGTGCTCAGGGAAAGCCACCCTACAGTGGTGTGATTTAGTTGAGGTCAAAAGGATGACAGCATGGGCGAGAAGAGCAGGGTGAAGGGCAGGAAAGAGCTGGTGGTGTCACTGAATGAGGGCGAGGAAAGTGGGTGATGATGAGGAGACAGAGGCAGAGGCCAGATCCTGCATAGCTCTGTGGGATCTGTGGAAGGTGGTGAATCATTAAAGTGCTGAAATTTCTCACTAAATGTTTCTGTTTCTGCTCATGAGTCATGGATAAACATTGCATTTCATGGAAAATGGATGAGAACTGTTGATGTAGAGGGCAAGCTAAAGTGGGGAGAGCAAGCTACAATGAGCCCAGCTGGGAGGTTACTAGAACAGGCCATGGGGAAAGCTGACTAAAGCGGTGGTGGTAGGAGGAGCTGATGGGGTTAAGGTAGAATTCTTGAGCTGTTGGAATCAATGGGGCACTGTGCCAATCTGATATAAGCAGCAAAGCAACGGGAAACCACTAAGTATGACTCCAAGGATTTGGTCTTTGTGACCAGTTCTATGAAGACACCATTAAATAAGTTGAAAATCCAGGAGGATGAGAGAAAGAAAAGAATCATTTTGATTCAAGACAGGTTGTCTTCAAAGTACTTATGGAACATCAAACTGAAAAAGCAAATCTGGAACTAACAGGGAGAAGGGAAATGTAATGAAACTGGAGCTATCTTTTTTTTTTTTTTTTTTGAGACAGAGTCTCTCTCTTTTGCCTAGCTAGAGGGTCATACAAAGCCTCAGCCTAGCTCACATCAACCTCAAACTCCTGCGTTCAAGCAATCCTCCTGCCTCGGCCTCCCGAGTAGCTGGGATTTCAGGCGCCTGCCACAACTCCTGGCTAATGGAGTGATCACATTTTAAGAAAACTTTTAGAACAAGGTGTAGAGGTTAAATTGAAGACTGACCTCATAATTTTTTAAAAGCCAAACAAATAAATTGCTGAGTTGAAATGTTAGGTAACTGTAGGAATGCAAAACTAAGTAACACTCTCTAGGGAACAAGAGCTGTTTCAAAATATGACTGCCCTTTTAATTATATTGCTGAGATGACTTAAGCATCCCATTAAAGACATATTATATCCTGAATATCATTCTGAGACTACTATTGACTCCATGGGCAGAGAAAATGAGGTTCAGAAGAATTTTAGTGAGACTATTTCAGATGAGGCAAATAGGCAATCCAAACGTACAATAAAGTCTGAATTCCCCGATTGATTTATTCACTAAGGACCTGTTGAACATTTTTGTTTCTAAAAAGCTGAGTCAATTAGGTTGGATTGTAACACAGTTTAAATCCATTTCACTATTTTCTCTCCCTTTCTCTCACTTCATATTTGTCAGCTTGGTCCATCTGCATTTTCTTGGGAAAAACCACTATACAATTAATCTATTTCAGTTGAACAAGTACTTGACAGAGAAACTGCTTCCCACGGCATTTTGCTGTTTGATGCCATATGGATATTTAATTATTAAATCGTGGACTGATTACTTCTCAAGTGATTGGGATTAGAAGATTAAGATTTCTACTTAGAAATCTGTAGTTCATTCATAATTTCTGTTTTCACATCAGTCAAAAAGCCGGACTGTTAATATGTTCATAAGCACTCAGGGTCTACTGTTTTAGGAGATACGGACATTCAAAGGCAGCCTGTCCTCAGCAGCATTATGATATAATTGAATAACAAGATGTACACATAAGAAACAGCAGACAAGAGAGTGCAAGTAGATAACAATGAAAGATAACAACAAAGATATCTCAAAAAGCAGAAATAAATGACAAATGAGTCATCCCTAAAAGAGTCCTATGAGTTCAATATAAGAAAAGGTCATTACATACTGTTAGAATCTGGTTTCAAAACTCCAGTAAAATTCAGCCAAACAATCAAGCCTAACCACAGATGTGTTTTCCATACAATACTCAACATCTGTTGCTTTGCTTTTTGAGAGAATCTCTCTCTTGATTTAAACTACTGATGTGGGTTAGAGATAGGGAAGTTGCCTTTTATTGAAGAATTTCTTCATTGCCTCTAGTTTTCTATATCTTGAAAGATTACTAATTGTGTTCAATTAAAGGAAAACGAACTTTCTTATTCTGCAGGTATGTTTCTGTTCCGCAATTTTTAATACTTAGTATTTAGGGAAAAAATGTTGTGTGAAGAAATTTATAAGCGAATGTTTTCTAGAATTTCATATCTAGTGTCCTTGTAGGGTATGTAATTTTTCTTCTTTTTATTATTTAATAATAATTTAAAAATAATTTGATGAACTGGACTTCATGTGCATACTAGAACACAAGTGATTGCTCTTTCCCCTTCTTCTTTGCTCAATCATACAGTAACTATTCCTAATGCCAACATTCTAAGGTTAAGGTTAGTATCATCACCATCTTTCTGATGAGGAAACTGAGAAACAGAGGTATTAATAGCTTGCAACAAAGGCTGGAACTCAGCTTCAAAGCCAGATCTGTCTGACGCTTAAATCAAGACTTTTTTCAGTACCTTTCCCATCCACAATTGACTATACCTATAACTTTATGGTTTAATGATTTCAAATGATTGATGAATAAGATAAAACAAATTTAAAGACATGTTTTAAAATCTCAGCAGGTTGTTTTTATACTACATCTATAGACAGCCATCTAAATACAGTAATTCTACTGAGTACTAAGAACTTAATTAAGGTATTAACTGAGTTAAATCTCCTCAGCATGAAGCCAGTCTACCCTCAAAAATCCACATTTTTGTGTAAATGTGTGTCTTCAGGAAGGCATTTTTGATTTCCTTTGTCTTCCACTTCACTTTTATACTAAAGCAACAATAATTATAATTTGTTTGTTGATACCTTTGTCCTCTCTCTCCTGCAGCTAGAATTTCATGACTGCTGAACTTCGTCCTTCATTTTTTTGTTTGTTTGTCAGACCCAGGTGAAACTCAAATTCACTGCCAATAGTGTGCAGGGCCGACATGATAACCACTGAGCTACGGTGGCCAGCTTGAACACTGTCTTCCAAATATATGTTTAAAAATAAATGTCATAAAAGAAAAGATTTATGTGTGTGTTTATATATGTATATGTGTGTGTGTATACACACACACATTATATATACATATATATACACATAATTCATAGTATACATGATAAGTTGTCAGTGAAATGGGGTCTGCCTCCCAAAATGGTTCTTATTGGGGTGACATGAATTAGAATACCACTTAGGCCTTAGTTTATCCATCCATGGAGTGTCATTATAATCTGCTTTTATTGATACAAGAGCAAATTTGTAAACAGTGCCATTTCAGAACTTTTATTTCTTTGGAAAGCTCAGACTGATGGGTGAGTGGTCTAATATCTCAGACATAAACAATAACAGGCTTGAAGGCCTTGGCTTGCTAGTGCAGAAAGATGGTACAGTAGAGAAGAAAATAAACTCGGTGTCAAAAGACCTGATCTTGTGTGATTTTAAATAAGTCTTTTAAATCTCTATTCCCCATCTCTTAATGAAGTTATAATAACTATCTCCCAGAATGTTGTGAGAATCCAATTTAAAGGGGTAAACGTGACAAACCACACAACTACACAAATGTGACACATCATTACCACGGCTGACAGTAACAATCATAGCACAGACAGGCAACATCCCCAACAGTGAGAGTGGAGAGCGCTGACATTCAGACCAGCTCCTTGAACCCTCCACCATTCTTTGTGTACTATTATCACATATCCTAAATTTTGAGTTGGGATACTTGCTCCACTTGCTTATGCTCATAAACAAAATAATTAGGTTTCATATTTCATGAATCACAATATGGGCAGAAGTCACGTGTTCCTCCTGATCCTCCAATTTCTACCTAAGTGTCCTTTCAAATGGAGTCCATATGTCGTATGTATTTTGAAGATTTGTGTTGAAATTAGAACTCAGCTCTTTAGTAGAATGGTAAAAACTATTTAAGTGTTCACAGTGACAATTATTAATCCAAACTGTTATGAAAACAACAACAAGTTCTGTTTCATTTAAAGTTTTCTCTACTTTATTAAATGGCTGAGATCTCAAGTGGTGAAATAATACTGTTGCAAGTTGGACTCCCCAGGAAATAGATCCTCAGAAGGTGTTTGAAGAATGTGAAATTTGCCTTTGGCATCTACCCTATGGAGGGCTCAGGAGGAAGAAGGACTTAGCAGAGAAGAAGTTCAGCTGGCTGTGCTCCAGTAACAGGCTCAAACACCAAAGAGAGTTCTGAGGCTAGAATGTCCTAGGCAGTTGCTTTGAATCAGGCCATGAAGGCCAGGGTATTATATCTCCACATCAATCAGTGTGATGGTTAATTATATGTGTCAACTTAGCTGGACCATGGGCTGCCCAGGAAGCTAGTGGAACATTTCTGAGTGTGTCTGTGAGGGTGTTTCTGGAAGAGATAGCACTGGGGCTGGTATCATCCAATCTGTTGAGGCCTGAACAGAATACAAGTGTAGAATAAGGTTGAATTAATTCAGCCTGACTGCTTGAGCTGTGACTTTGATCTTCTGCCTTTGGTGTTTCTTGTTCTCAGGCCTTCAAACTCCTCAACCAGCCTTACAGGGTCTCCAGCCTACAGATGGCAGGTTGTGGGACTTCTCAGACTCAATAATTATGTGAGCCAATGCCTTACGATAAATCTTTTCACTCTGACCAATACAATCAGTCATTGGAAGTGGGCCATTCTGGGAAGGAGGGAAGGTGATCTGGGACAAGGTATCTCTTTGAAGCCAGGGAAATTCCTCAAGGGTCTGAGAGCTGAAGGCTATCTGCCTACAGCAGTCTCAAAATAGAAACCACAGATCCTCCCCTGATAGGGTCTTGAAATGTGATTCACCATATCTATACAATAAAATTTACAGGAAAACGAAGACACATTTTTTTTTTCTGAAATAATGGTATAAGTCAAGTGATTAATAGAATTTTATTGTTTAATGTTTAAATTCCTCTTCAAAGATGTCTTCCAGCACAAAGAAGGGCAATCTATACAAATGGTAGAAAACTGGCATTGTGGTCAGCACAGAGAACTAGGAACATAAAACTTCATGGAAATTCAATAAACAAGTTTTGTTAAAAACAAACCAAAAGGAAAAAGAATTATGTTTGTAGTTGTTGCTTATGTTTAAAACAAAAATCTCTAGCAATAATCTAGAAGGAGAAAAATAAAACAAGAAACAATGTCACAGCATCAACTTCCAACTGTGATGGAAATTGAGGATTAACTTATTAGGATAAAGTTACTTCCAAAGCTGTTTATAAAATAATAATGTGATTTTTATAAAAACAACGTGACTACTGTGTTATTAGTGCCTGAAGTTCGTTCATAATTTCTATCAAATAAAGTTCTACATAAATCAGATCAAGTCTCTGGTCATATACCTTAAATCTGTATAACATACTTCAGTTTTGGTGCACAAACAAGCAAACAAAAGTACCATTTTACCAATTGTTAAAGACAATAAACTGTTGGTTTAAATAGACTGGTCAAAATTATATATTGCTCAAAAGAAATCTGCCTAGCATTAACTTTTTTATTTAACAAAACTGTGATATAGTCAGTCAACCATTATTTATTCCATATGAATGTGCCGTCCGATAATAGCAATGAGCAAAACAAAACTGTTTTTCCTTTTGATGACAATAAGAACACACGTACTCACCACATTAAATATCCCTACCATTGTTTTTTCATCTTCCTCAAGACATGAGTAGAATAACAATTTGACTTAATGCAATTGGTCCTTTAGTGGTAGTGCAGTAAAATTTGTTCCAGGGATCAAATAAGTGTAATCACACTTCCTGTAACAATATTTTCACCTCCTCATGTCATGTACAACTGGGACTTAACAGCAAAGTGCACAACATGATGAGATTGTGTAAGTTTATCAACATAAAGTGCACTTTGTGAAAGAGAATATTTATCTGACACATCACTGTAAAGAAAAAGTGTTATCTTTAGCAACATGGATTAAAATAGTAAAGTCACACTTCAATCCACGTTCATTTTCTCTCTCACTCACGTTCTCAAATACTTTATACTTTCTCCTCTATGAAATGCCATGTGGACTCCTAAAGGGATGCTGAAAAGCAATGCAATGAGGGAACAAAATTCCTGGTACAGAAGAGGCATGTGCCTGATGCTTCTACCCAACTCGTCCCCACAGGGCAGCAATAAGGATGATCAAAAAAAGAGAAGGCACCCCTGACTGTCTCCACACATCCTCCCAGAGAGACACTGATGCTCCAGAGGGAGACTCGCCTGGAGAAACTCACAGGGTCAGTGCCCATGCTGAGCTCTCTAACTCATCCATAACAATCACACATTCAAGGGTCTTTTCAGAGGAATACAGTAGTAAGTGATCATGAATCTCATCTCTAGAGTCAAACTTCCTGGCTCCAAATCCTGGTACTTCTCTTATTAACTATGTGGCACTGGATAAGTGATGTCCTTTTTTGTACCTCTGTCTCTGATGTGAAGATTGGGAGGATGTTGCCTAACGGGTCATTATGAAAAGATTAAACAGACATTCAACAGTTATTTGGTTTCCCCCCCGCAAAAAACAAATTGTTTTATAATTGCTGAATTGCAAATTATTTCAAGCCAAAAATTGACAAACCCTATGCAGAATTAATAACTCCCTTATCATTGAGTGATATTAACCTACAATATTTTTAGGAAGGTGAAATTTCGCTCCCTCAAAATATGCAGAATAATAACTCCTCCTAGAGATTCCAGTCAAGGGAGGCAAGAGTCTGCTGAAGGAGCCTCTCTGGTTGAAGGGAAACTCAAGCCCACCAAGGTTAGAAGTCAATTTCTGAAGTGTTGGCTCTTCCCACTCCTATAAACTAGAAATGCCTAAGGAGACATAGGTGCAGTAGGTGGGAAAGATTCAGGGAAAGAAGGAAATAAATATAAAAAAAGAAAACCAGGAACTACAGAGAGTGAGAAGAAAAAGGATGGAGAAGGAGGAAAAGAAGAAAAAGAGAACAAGACCACCCCATCGAGAAGTCTCTCTGGACCTTGACTAAAAAAAAAAGAAACAAATAGGGTCAAATCAGCAAATGTGGGGTTAGGAACAGAAGGAGAAGGGGTACTCGAACAGGTTTAAATAAATGTCATTAATGTGTTGCATGCACTTGTCTTTATCTGGGTTATTTTTGGAGAGTGATTTGGAATTTTTACTTTGTTTTGTCTGTTTATTTCTTTTTGTCATTTCAAAGCAGTTCCCAGATGGAGCCAACAATAATGACAGCAAGGTTTCAGAAGACAGCGCTAATTCCCTTTAAATGCTCAAATTCCCAATATGAACGGACTCTCCAAGTAAAGAAAAAGTCCATATTTTCCAGCCCATTGCCTGGAAAAAAATATTATGTCAAAGACAATACTGAGATCAAAGTGAGTACTGCTTAAATTTCTTACTCATTCTGGACAAAAAAAAAAAAAAACAGCATTGGGGTTTTAATTGAGCCCATTACGTAATTCAGTCACGGTTAGTAATTCAGATTAGTAATTCAGTTACAGATTAAGAATTCATTACAGAATTGTACAAATTAAAGAAGTGAGGGAAGAGAGAGGACATTTGTGGTATCTATCCTTCTTCAATTATGGAACAGGTGTTTGTTGAGCACCTTCTACCTGTCAGATGTTTTTATATACAGGGGAGCAACGAACAATGTGCAGAAGGCCCCTGTCCTCATGAAGCTCCACCCCAGTGTGTCTCTATAGTCTAGTGAAGCCTAATTCCTGTGGGCTTTCACAGATGTGATGAATAAGTGAATAAATGAGAAGTCCCTATGTCAGGCTATATTAGAATAATCTATCAAAGAAACAAGCATGTCCATGTTTTTAAATCACCACTACTTAGAAAAAGAAAAAAAAAAAGCATCTTTGCATCTATGTTATATATGTGTATAATATAGTCTTGGAAGTATCTCAGGAGCAGATATAAGAACTTGCAAATCATGAGCATTCTTCTATTCAGCATCAAGTAATACATTATTCTACCTATCATCATTACTTGAATTCTACAATGTACTGGCTTTCGATCAGTGATCTTTGCTCACAAAGTATCTTCAGCAAATGCTCAAAGGGGATTGACATTCTCAATTGAAGAAACAAAATACTGATAGCAGAAAGTTCATTACTGTTTAAGCCAAATAACCCTTTAGAACAAGGGTTGCAGCATGAGTAATGCATAGCAGTGATCAAACTAAGAAATGGACTTCAAAACAAAAATAGGAATAAAACCCATTTAAAAGCTCAACCTTTCAAGCAAATGCAAGTAATGTGTAGTCTTTCTCCAGATAATGCAAGATCATTCTCCATAGCAAGATTTGATCAATGTGTTTAAGATCTAAAAAGGTTAGAAATGCAGTTATATACTTAAATTTTTGGATTAAAATAGTACTAAAAGGGGAGGAGAGTGAATAGACATCTTTTAGATAGTAAGCCATCTAAAATTTTAATTCTTTAAAGGATTCTTGTTAAGACAAATGTTGAACCAGGTTTTATTCAAAACAAAAGGCACTTAGTAGCTTGAGATGTAAGATGCTCCCCTCACAAAAAATTAACTCTATTAACTTTTCCTTAGTGAAGAATGGATTCTTAGAATGAAATAAAATAACATATTTGAACATAAAACACTAGTTCACCATGTTTTAATGTTTAATTTCAGCCTTCAAATATCCAAGCACTACTAGGTAGTTGGGTAGACCTTATAAACTTCTTTTTACATTGGAGAAATGGCTCCCAGGGTCACATGGCTAGTAAAGAATCAAATGCAAACCTTGTGAACTTAACCCTAATGGCCAAGAACAATCAACGTACTTTTTAAATATCTCCCAATAATTATCTCCTTGGTGATTAAATCACCTTATTTATGTAATTAAATATAAATATAGTGCCAACAGGTAAGGTAGTATAATCAAATGTGAACTCTTAAGGTTTACATCCAAAGGTTTAGAAAAATGTTCTGAGGGGCTTCCGTGGCCTCTCAGACACGCAGAGTCAGACAAGAAGCCTGTGGCTTGACGAAGATAAGCAGACCAGAAATTATTTGGTGAGCAACAGCCAGAACCGGAAAGCAGGATTGGCTGATTTCAAAGGAGATGAAATTCTGCCTCCTCAGCAGTGCTGGACCTACCACCCGAGCAGTCACTCTCATGGATGCTTATTATGTACCTCTGTAGCTGCAGCCTGTGGACTCCCCAGAACTTGGAGGAGTTTCTGTCTTATAAGCCTGCCACAACTTTCAACTCTCATCCACCTGTAGCCTTCCCACGGACTGTAACCTCATATCATTGCTAAAATGCTTGATGCTGGAAGAAGCACTCCTGAAATCAGAGCCAAGGATCCTATGGGCCAGCCCCCTGGAGGTCTAATAGAGCCTCAGGACTCATTTAAATAAAAAAGAAAGTTTTTGGTCTGGTTCAGGTTAAAAGGAAATTATACTGACTAACATCCTCCAAACAGCATCCTACAGGCTTCTTTCCCACATTCACCCAGACGTGTCTGCCATGGCTTACGCAGCATTAACTGAGCTCTAACTGCATGCTGAGCTCTCTGTTGAAATATGCAGTTATAAAAATGAATACACAATCACTGCTCTTAAGGAGATAACAGTGAATAATACAATGTATAAGCAAATATCACAATCTGATGTACAAAATGCTGTAGTACAGGATACCCTAGGGATGTTGGACCAGGAAAATGGAATCTGGTAACTGTAAGATTCACTGGCTCTTGACAGTGACCTTGGAAATACATGGTCAGAGAAGCATAAAAAATAAGTGTATGATACATTGATATGTACCAGTCAACAAGTCAGAAAACTTTCCAGAAGTGAGCTTATGATCTATTTGCCTAGCCAAAACCAGCAAAATCTACCAGTCAATAGACATGTATGATATTTCTGATAAAAATGTGATTGTCAATTAAAATGCTAAATATGATGTAATAAACACCCTGCACTGTATGTAATAAACATATATTATAACAAAAAAACAGATATCTCACATGGGTATTGAAGAAACACAAAGAAAAAAGTAAAGTAACTGTTAGCATTGCCATTTGAGGAGGAAATAGCAACGTGTCAATCTTAAGAACCATGGATTACAGCTAGGCTCAATAAATTTTAATCACAACTAATCAAATAGCTATCTACATGGCTATGTTCATTTTTGTATTACAGCACATCATAATTCAGAATAGTGTTTTAAAAAATTACTCCTATTATTGATAATTGTGAAAATGAGTAGGCCGGATCAATATTGCATCATTTAGGGATATACCATCTAACATTCTTTTATTGAAACCAAAAAAATTTTGTGTCCTCGGTGTTATAGGGAATACAGCAAGTGTGTTATAACATTTCGCACTAAATTATATCGTTTATCTAAGGGTTCTAAGAAAAGAACATTAAGTTTTCAACATTTTCGACATTAGCCAAGCATAAAAATGAAAACCGATCAGAACTGCAAATGACAAAAGGATAACAATTTGTTACTTCATAAATTTCTGTGGTATAATTTCTACAGTTTCCATTCATGCAGTGACTCACAGATAAGACTCATTCTCCTTACAAATGCTTTATATCTTTACCACATATATCACGTTAATATCTATAAGTCAAGGAAGTTCAGCTTGTAGGGAAAAAAAGTACCCTGAAATATAAATAGCATAACAGAAGCACCAGTTCTATCATTGTAACAAGTTCGCTCATGACATGGTATCATTTTCTGATCCCTATATTGTATCATGCCCATGTTCCTTTTGCATAACCCTAGACAAGACACATAACTGCTCTGGCTATAAGTTTCTTTTATTTGTAAAAAGAAGGGTGCTTGACAAAATGATCTTAAGATTCTTTTCAATTTCAACATTTTGTGTTTCTGTGAATATATCACATACACTGCCTCCCATGAGTACTGTGAATTATGTAAGTTCTAATATAGGAACAGAACATCATGTAAAATACAATAAATGACTTTTTAAAAAGCCTACAAGACAAGAACTAACAGATACATAAGAAAACTTAGACCTAATTCAAAATTATAAATCTGGCTTCACAAGTCAGAGCATGACTAGGTAACTTAAAAACGAATTGTATAAGAGTATTGGCGCTTTGATCAGGTGCTATGGCTCTGGTGATCAGTTTATCAAAGCACTATAGTCACCTTTGTTCAATAAAAAGAAACTGGGGTGGCCGGTCGGCTGAAGATGAAGATATCTATCTCCCTGCTGGCTTGCAGATGACTTCCATCTCGTCATTCAGTAACAGCCTCCCCTACTCTCTCATCTCCCAGGGTCCCTCTCTTAGTTCTTTATCCTACTCCACTGTTTTCTTCCCTTCCTTTATTCTCTTCTTACTCTATCCTTTTCCTTTTCACAAACTGGAAAATGGTTATGGGTCATATGGCACAACATCCTTATACTTACTTCTATCCTATGTCCTGGAGACTCACTAACAGAACAGCAGCAGTAATAAAAGATCGCTGCATTGTCTGGCTTCTTGTTAAGCATAGAAAATTGAACACATTCATTTATCTCTACTTTATGGACTGACTATATCGCCCTAAAATTCATGTGTTGAAGCCCCATCCCCTAAGGTGACAATATTAGGAGACAGGGTCTTCAGGAGATAATAAAGCTTAGAGGAAGTCATGGGGGGGGGGGACTACCCACAGATGGGATTAGTGGCCTTAACAGAAGAGGAGGACACCATGTCTACACTATGTGAGGACACAGTGAGGCCACCATCTGCAAGCCAGGAAGATGGCCCTCACGAAGAACCTGCCCACACTGGCATTCTGATTGCATATTTCCCAGCCTTCACAACCGTGAGAAATAGCTCTTTGTTCAAGCTTTCCTAGTTTATGGTATTTTGTTTTAGCAGGCTGAGTTAACTAAAACACTCTACTTTCTCCAAACATACAACTAAATTGTCACGCATAATGAAGGCAGAGCAAATAGGAGAAAACGTCAGAAACATTTTGAAAGCTGAGAAATAGATCATGAATAAGCTGTAATTGACTTATCAGAGTAGAAAAATGCAAATGAGAGCCCATGGGGAGTGTGGGTGGGTCTGATGCCCACAGAAACAAAGCAGTCCCTCCAGTTACAGCAAGGAAGTCTCTGCAAGTGGGAAGGCCAGAGACTACAGAAGGTGGGGCTGCAAACAGAATTTGTTGTTTTCTTTAAATTTCAATATATTAAAGGTGTACAACTATTTGGGATCACATGGATCATTTTTGTAATGCTTAAGTCCTGGTCAGAGGTGTGCCTGTCACCCAAACAGTGTTTATAATATCCATTAAGTCGGTTTATCCTCCTCTTCTTCTCTCCCTGCCCCCAAGTTGTTTTCTATTGAGTTACTTCCCTCTGTGCACACGTGCACTCATCAGTTAGTTCCAATTTAATAGTGAGTACATATGGTGTTTGTTTTTTCCATTCTTGCAATACTTCCCTTAGGAGAATGTTCTCCAGTTCCATCCAGATTGTTACCAAAGGTATTAATTCATCTTTTTATAACTAAGTAGTATTTCATAATGTACATAGACCACATTTTATTCATCCACTCCTGGACTCATGGACTGATGGGCACTTGGGTTGATTCACAATCTTTGTGATTGTGAATCGTGCTGCAACAAATATTCAAGTTTGTTCAACATTCAGCCTATTTTTCATAAAATGACTTCTTTTCCTGTTGAAAATCTTTATATATCCCTTCCTTTGACTCTAGTTCCTCTGTATGAAATAATTTTCTACAGAGAATTGATTTGAGGACATCTGACACAGCTGACAGCATAGCAAGTGTCTATAAAGTGAAAGTCTATATACTGAGCCAGGAGCCCCAGGTCCACTTTCCCTGCTTAGCACCCAGGGTAGCAGCCTAACTTATACCCCTCCTCCAACCCCATGAAGGAATTAGAAGAGCCTTCTCTAGGGAAACTGGCCTAGGAGTAATGACATACTGATATTCATGTACAGATATCACCCAACTAAATGAATAATTCTGCCTGCTCACTGCCTAATGAACCCTCCCCACACTTAACAAGGTTTCGAATATAAACGAACACCTCTCTCTTAATGTCACAGCAGACATACTGGGAAAATCAGGAACCAAAATAATCAGAAGAGATGAGCTCAGAGGACACAGAAACAAGAGTTGAGCAGAAGATGACTTCAAGGATATTAATATACTCAGAGAGAAGACACTGTGACCACACAACAAGAATAGAAAGCAAAGACAGGAACTTTCAGAGAATAAAGCTTTCCCAGAAATTAAAATAGGGTAAGAGAGATAGGAATATCTCAATAAATAAGATAAAAGAGAAAGTTGAGGAAATATTTCAGAAAGGAGAACAAATGAAAATGATCATGAAATTAGAGGATTCATTCAGAAGGTTCAACATTCACATCAAGTCCCATAAAGAAATAAAAAAAGAACCATTTACCAAATAAAAACAATATATACATATTTCTTAGAACTAAAAAACAAATTTTTTGGATTGAAAATAACTTATCAATACCAGCAAAAAGAAATGAGAATGAACATTAGCACAAAATTTTAAAATACTTTGAAAAAAGATTATAGAAAAAGGATTAGGACTCAGAAAAGCCTGAAGATTCGGCACAGCAATGTTGCTAGTCAAAATAAAATGAGCCAACATCTTCAAAATTATGAGGAAAGATGAGTTTTATTCTAGATGAACACAAAGTCAGCCAAACTATAAATCAAGTGTGGGTAGAATAAGTCTATTTCAAACATGTAGATATCTCAATTTTTTTTTTTTTTTTTACCTCCCATGCACCCTACTTAGGATGCTTCTGAAGGATGTGTGTCATTCAAACAAGGAAGGAAACAAGAAAGAGGAAGACCCAGAATCCAGGAAACAGGTATTTCAATGTAGGAAAAGTAAAGGGAACTTCTCAAAGTGGTGATGAGACCAAATCAGAGTTAACAGCCATACCTCCGATCTGTAGATCATCCAGTCCAGATCAGAGAAAAAAACTGGAAGACTCCAGAAATATTTCCAAGAAGAAAACAAAAACAGAAAATTGATGGGCTGACTGATGTATTTAGATATACCAAAAGTATATGTACAGTTCTGCCATTGTTTGAGGATGAATTCATGATAGTTATTTAGAAAACAGCATATGATGAAGTAAGAAACGATTAATTCCAGGAAAAACAAAATGTTATGTAAGAAATGTTATTTTAGCACACTATCCAGATTAGCTGCAATATCATGTGAACAATTATAATAATATATAAGGTTGGACAATAAAGTTTGCAAACTCATCCTAGAAAAAGTATTACATACCTCGCTGCTGAACATCACTATGGTCACCTTGGAAAGCTGTGCACCAATGCCAGCATCTAGTCCACCCTTCAAAGCACTTTTTCTACGATGTGGTGGCAAACTTAATTGTCAGACCTCATGTGACAACAGCTCTACTGCCCATTGCAGAAAAAAGTTCCTAAATCGCTTTGGAGGGTGGACCAGGTGTTTGCATCACTGCTTAGCTTCCCAAGGGCAATGACTATAGTGATATTCACTAAAAAGGTAAGCAGTACCTTTTCTAGGATGAGTTTGTGAAATTATTTCTCCGACATTGTAAAGACTAAACACTAATTAAGCCAAAATTATGATAGGACCCTGCTGGAAGGATTAGCGGAGGGGAGAGGCATATGTGTTCATATGCACATGAATGCGCGATTTGTATTGTGGAGAGTTAAGTCATCACCTTCCACAGTAGAAACATAATAACAACAAAAGCTGAAAAAATCACAAAATAGCAGCATCAATATGTTATGTGGAGATATGGAGACAAATACCAGAAAAACAGCTGCAGGGGTTGCAAACAATTGTTCTTGTGTGTGTGTGTGTGTGTGTGTGTGTATTTTCTCTCTTTTGTTTTTTTTATTAAATCATAGCTGTGCACATTAATGCGATCATGGGGCACCATACACTGGTTTTATAGACCGTTTGACACATTTTCATCACACTGGTTAACATAGCCTTCCTGGCATTTTCTTAGTTATTATGTTAAGACATTTACATTCTACATTTACTAAGTTTCACATATACCCTTGTAAGATGCACTGCAGGGGTAATCCCACCAATCACCTTCCCTCCGCCCACCTCCCCCCTCCCTCCCCTCCTTTTCCCCCTTCCCCCATGCTTGGGTTATAACTGGGTTATAGCTTTCACGTGAAAGCCATAAATTGGTTTATGATTAGGGCTGAGTACATTGGATACTTTTTCTCCCATTCTTGAGATACTTTACAAAGAAGAATATGTTCCAGCTCCATCCATGTAAACATAGAAGAGGTAAAGTCTCCATCTTTTTTTAAGGCTGCAATTGTTCTTGAGAAACAAGATTCAAAAGAGCACAAGGGGAGTGGGTCTTTGTTAAGTCTAGTTGCATTGCATATGACAACACTCGGATAAAACACATTTAGTGCTCTATTTTGTTTAAGGTCCTTAAGTGGAAGGGGAAAAACAGTTTAAGATAGCAAGATAATTTTAGTCCTGTGTTAGGGAAGCATCTTTTGTAACTCAGTTTCTCTTAAAAACTTTTCTGCACCTTTATATATATGCATGTATTATTTTACACTGATTGTGTTTGTGTTTGTTTTGATGGCATAACAGAAGCTCATTTAATCTTTTATAAACAAAACCCAGACAAAATGTATATTGACAAAAACAATAATTGTTAAGAGCCACATGACAATCTGTGTGGCCAGGTTCTAAAACGTCAGTTTTTCATGTAAATCAATGCTAACCTGTCTCTAAGTCATTTTAAACCCAAATTTCAATGATTCTTTTCTGATATATTGTAATTGGTTTTAATGACATTAAAGATGTATCATTTAAACAAAACCACAACTGACACTTAATCTAAATACTTTTTGTAATATAATATTATGTTTGTTGTTAGGATAAAGAGAATAAGAGTTCTCTCACAGAAAGACATAATTATTACTCAGGTAATCTTAAGCATTCCCAACGCCACAAAAGAATGACGTTCTCAGGGCCAAATAGCTGCAGAGTAGAGGGGACGTGTGGACACTGCGACTGGGCTATCTGCTGCCATGTGTGTCTGTGAAGGTTATTACGGCATGCCAGCTGTGCGGTACATGAGTTTATAACTTTGGTAGATGTTCAATAATGTTTCATAAGAGAAGGGAGTGGAGTGGGAAATATACCAGTGGCTGTCATCCAAACCCCTCCAGACAGAGTCTAAAACCCTGGCAAGGGTGCTTTTAGGAAGAGAGGAGAAGGTCTGAAGGAGTTTCTTGGCAAAATTTTAGCTAGCTCGTGCAGATTAAAACTCAATGACTCCTGTGTGAGAAATCAATCAGAGATTTCATTAGTCTGTGATTCAAATACATCTACATGCAGTTTTTAATATATGATATACATCAAGGCCCGAGGAATTAATTGCTTCACGGTTCTCCAGAAAGAACTTGCAGTGGTTTCTTTTCCAACAGCAAATGAGCCACCTACCTGTAGACTACATGGTGAATGAAGAGGCCCCTGGCTACTCAGCACTTACCTAAGAGAAAGGAGAACCAAAAATCAACATCAGGGAGAAATGTCTCATGCCGGTCACTGTACCAGGCAGGAGAATGAGAGACCAGATGCTGATTTTTAAGAACTTGAGAACCAAGTGATGAAAGGAATAAAATGTATTGGATTCATGAGGTATCCCTTCTTCTTATTACCTGACAATAAATATGCATTCTAAATCTCATGGATTTTGAAACTTCAGTTGGGCATAAAACTGGGAATAATCATGTAACTCAAAAAAGTGTTAAATTCTTTTCTTTTCCTGCCTTATGTCATTCCACAACAGGAATTAGGCAGGGGAATCCCTCTGAGTCTCACGGGCGTCCCAGATATAGTGACTCATGGGAAATCAGGTTGGCACATTGTCTTCCAGTAACAGGTTTTCTTCCCCTCCACCGAATCATGTCCACAATCCTCAAAAGGATGATAATGCCGATCTGTCCTTCCTTCTCCCTTTCTCTCCTATCTCTATCTCTCTTCCTTTATTTCTTTCTTTCCAGAAAAAAAAATTACTATCTTCATATACAGGGGTCCTCAAACTACAGCTGTGGGCCACATGAGGCGGTGTGATTGTATTTGTTCCCGTTTTGTTTTTTTACTTTAAAATAAGATACATGCAGCGTGCATAGGAATTTGTGCATGGTTTTTTTTAACTATAGTCCGGCCCTCCAATGGTCTGAGGGACAGTGAACTGGCCCCCTGTTTAAAAAGTTTGAGGACCTCTGTTAAAAATCAATGGTATCAATAAGAATCAGGATCTTATCAGGCTGTAATTGCAAGTTAGCATTGTGCAAAGGAAATTAGTGCACATGGGAGCCTCTTGGAGCTTACAATGTATGTGAGAAGTTTAATGAGGAAAAACATAGAGAAAGAGGTCACTGCTCTTCTTAAGAACCAAATCCATAGCCCAATAAATGCTACTTCGCTGTACCCTAGGAAAGTAAGTCTCCAGTGAATGTTCATGGGACTCAGGGAGGCAAGACCACAATCTATGTGAGAAAACCAGGCAAAGAGAAGACAGAAAGAAAGAAAAGAGCCTATAGTATCTGCAGGACAAGGAGATATTCTTAATAACGTCAGGTGGCACGCACAGAAGAGAGCAAGACCTCAAAGCAGGAACTTTTTCTTCATGTTTTGAATTTATTATTATTCAGCATGAAAAACAACCCCCCCCAAAAAAAAAGAATGAAAAGAAAACTCAAAAACAGTGCTTGATTCGTTTTTAGAGCTCATAACAAATATTTATTCCATTTTTCTGCAGAATAGTTAGCAATCAATTTATTCCTGCATGGGTGCTATAGCACAACACGAGCATAAAAGTGTGGAAAATTAAATAGCTCAAAAAAGTGTAGATAGGCTTGTGTGAAATTTGTGCTGAATGAATTTTTAGAAAGCAGAGTGCAGTACTAGAATTGCTACACGTGTTCTATTATTAAGTATGTAACTCTTCTAAATTAGGAAGGATAATAACAAGCAATCTGTGGAAATGCTGGAGATCTAAACAATACAATTCTGAAACCAAAATAAAACTGTTTTATTATTTTTCACTTCTATAATTGCTAAAATATCACTGGGACATCATAGCACAAAAACATAAAGAAAAAGTTCTAAAAACAATTTCTAAAGAAAAAAATGGGAAAAACGTGGCTGATGATCTTGTATCTTAGCATTAAAATTATGATTTATTTCAGCCTTTATCCACAAAAATCCATAATTATCAGTTGTCATTAATATGCATTTACTTTGTTGTGTTTGGTTCCCCACTGAACATCGTATTAGTATTCACACTATCACTAGAAAAGCAGCAGAAAGAACACTTGGTTTTGAGCATAAGATGTGGTTTAAGTCTTGGCACACAGTTCCTTGTGGAGTCCTGATGGTCACCATTTCCTTAGCTATCTAATGTTCCATTCAATTGATGCGATCAATTTTACTTATTTTTCTCCTTATTCTGGGACATGTGGGTTCCGACCAATATTTCACAGGTCTAAATCCCAGGGTAATACACTCTTCCATGATATAGTTCTCTTACATCCTTTATTCTATATCTGTGATATAACTTTATGGCAGGGTGAATACGTTTATGCCTTTCAGTACATAGTACCAAACTGTCTTCCAAAAGATTCATACCAATTTATATTATTACCAGCATTATGTGATTGCACAACAGCATTGCCAATATTACAGGTTTTACGTTTTCCTAATGGAATATCTAAAAAGTGATATCCCACCATACCACGTAGATGGTAAGGATTAGCTTTATTATATTTTATAATTAGTGGAAGCTATCAGGAGTACTGAAAGTTAATAAAATTTTGAATTATGACTCATAGAACTGTAAAGGACTATAAATACCGTTTAACCCAGTCTTTCACCCGTGGAGAAACTTTTCCAGCAGTATCTTTGAGGGAGACTTGGTAATTATTCTAGACTCCTCACTGTGCTTAATTGCCTTCGTTCAATGTGTTACTGTTTGAAGCCCCAAATCCCTCTATCATCTACCCCTCCACCTCTGTCTTCCTTGCGGCAGCCTTAGTTAGTTTAAGCCCTCCTTATCTCTCACCTGGACTTCTAAAATAACCTATTCTGCAGTATTTCTGCTCCTACCCTGTTTCCCCGAAAATAAGACCTACTTACAGGAAAGATAAGATGTCCCCTGAAAATAAGACCTAGCACATCTTTGGGAGCACACCTTAAAATAAGACACTGTCTTATTTAACAGGGTAGTTCAGTGGCATTGTATGTGAGCTAAAATATCAATCTGTTGGTGAATGTCACTCTTCTGCTTAAATACTTTAACAGCATACCTTTTTTTCAGGACAAAATTTGAACTTCATGTCATAGTGTACAAGACTCTTTATAATATAGCTAAGCCTAGCTGGATGCTTGTGGTGGGCACCTGCAGTCCCAGCTACTTGAGAGGCTGAGGCAAGAGAATCGCTTGAGCCCTGGATTCTGAGGTTGCTGGGAGCTGTGACGCCATGGCACTCTACCGGGAGCAATAAAGTGAGACTCGGACTCAAAAAAAAAAGGAATGTCGTTCCTTATTGAGCCATACTGGATAGGCAGGGGACAGCAGGTGACTAGGAAGGCAGACTCTGGAGCCAGACTGCCCAAGCTCAAACCCAGTTCTAGCTGTGTGCCCCACCTTACTCAAGTCATTTAACTTCTCTGTGCCTCAGTTTCTTCCTTATTTTAATGGAAGTAGTAGTAATACTGACCTCATAGGGTTGGTATGAGTCAGCCTAGGCAAAAGAGCTAGAACATACAATGTACGTCATAAATTGCTCAGTATGGTTTGACGATCAACCAAGGGATAGGCAGTTCTACAAATGCACCAGAAATCTCTTTTGGGAAGATACATTGCTCTGGTCTTATTCAATTCTCCTTCTGATTCCTTCTCTCCTCTGCCTCAGGAATGTCATATGAGGTCTCAGACAAGGTCCCAGTGCAATATTAAACAATTAATGATAGAGGGTCTTTAGCCAAGTTCTCGCTTCCTCTGATAATCCAATTCCATCATCCTATTGGTCTAATTGTTATTCTGTTTAGTTTTCATGGCCACTTTTCCTTCTAACTTATAATGAGTTATAAACTATAGTTAAGATTATGAGCTGATGATTCCTATCAATTATTAAATGTCTTCATGTGAACAAAGCATCATAAATGAATTCATAGTCAGAATTCTCAAAGCTTCCTACTTTTCACCTGGCAACTGCAGTGTACTTTGTATTCATAATCCTTTCTCTTAGTTACAACCTAGTCTATTTTTTTTTTTTTTTGAGACGGAGTCTCACTATGCCACCCCTCAGTAGAGTACCGTGACATCACAGCTCACAGAAACCTCCAACTCTTGGGCTTAAGTGATTCTCTTGTCTCAGCCTCCCAAGTAGCTGGGACTACAGGCACCCATCACAATGCCTAGCTATTTTTTTTTTTTTTTTGCAGTTGTTATTTTGCAGTTTAGCTGGCCCATGCTGGGTTTAAATCCACCAGCCTCAGTGTATGTGGCCAACACCGTAACCACTGTACTATGGGCACCCAGTCAACCTAGCCTATTTCTGAACCAACTCTTTCTCTACTTTTCCAAGCATTCCCTATACCCCCACATCTAGCATTCTTAATACCCCCTCACCTCTCTCCAGCCAGCTCACTGCTTGGCACAGGTAGATAAAAGCCTTTAAAGGTCTTAGGAAAAGCTCCCAAAGTCAGTGAAATAATTTTTCCATCAGCAGAGCTGAGACTAAATGCTTGGCAATGGAGGTAAAATTTAGAATACCGAAGATAAAAAAATCATTAGTTAAAATAGAGAATGATTTTTTCAAGATCATTTTTGGGAGTACTGAGAAATAAATTAAAGATTTTCAAGGTGCTACAGAGCCATAGCATATGATAAGAATGCCTATAATTACTAGGAAATAAAATGCAAGAATATTTTTTATTCTCCTCCAAATACAAATTCAATGATATGCTTTGAATGAATAGATGAAAACACTCAGGTTGCAAAGATGCTATGAAAAACAGTAATCTCTAGAGGTTTTATGAATTAATCCCTACCTGAGGCACACTTCTGCATGCTTAGTGTAAATTATTCTTTATAGAATTACACAGAGAATAATAGGAAATGTAACTTCTAACTCAGTTAACAAACAATAGATTAACAGCGTTTCACATCAGCTGTAGATAACTAAAAAGTCAAAAGAGCAAACATACATTTATCAAGAATTCATAAAATATTTTATTCAAATAGAGGGAGCCAACCAAGTTCTGTTCTTCATTTTTTAGAAAACATTGGTGATTATCTCAGTAATTTCAAAAGGGCAGAAGTCTCACCAGCACAAATGTATAATGCAAATGTATCTTTATAATTCTTCATTTTCTAGTTTGAAATTGAAAAAAAATCATAAGAAGAAAAATACAGCCTCCTGCAATAATCTGAGTTACTAATGGCTCCATTGCTTCCTCAATCATACTCAATATCTAGACAAATGCTTCAGCCAGTGCTGTTTAGTGACATCAGCTCACATCGCAATATATTCTCTGCTGTGTGTAATAAATTACAGACACTTAATAATTTATCATGGGTGCTTTGAGAGCATCACACAGCACTTAGCATCTATCTCAAAATAACTACTGACCTTCTCAGAACAAATTCCAAAGGCCTCACTTTTTACTCACTTTGCTAATATTCTTTTTTATCCTTTTCTTTAATTTCTCCTCTAAATTTTGAAATAGCATCTTGGTTATTAAAAAAAAAAAAAGTTAGCGGTTACCCAGGGCCAACCCTCCCAATGTAGGAATCTCATCAGCATCTCCAACAGATGACTAAAAATTATTTTCCCATTTTCCTTGGCACCGTTTTATTTGTTTGTGGGTAAGGTGGCTACTTTTCTTTGGTTTGCCTTTTAACCTTTGCTGTGAGCCTTTCCCTAAGACTCTATTATATTCATTGCAGCATTTGGGTATTTAGTTTAAGGGCAATGGAAACCAAAATATGTAAAGGTTAATACTGTTCAATGCCCAAAGTAAGAAAGCAAGAAAGGTCAATGAACAAATTATGTATCCTCAGTTAATACCAAATAAAGTGTGTATCTTTAGCTGACAAATTAAAGTTGAAATTGGAACTGAACAGAAAAAAATCGCAGATAAATGAATAAAAGTATTAATGCAATATCAGTGATTTAAGAAACCATGAATATTCACAATATTCAATATGCAGGATTCTATGGAAGAATTATAAAGAAAAGGCACAGTGTTCATCCTTAAAGAGTATGCAATCTAGTTAGGGAAAAGAAACAGATATGTGCGTAAGGCATAATATTGAATCCAAAGGCCATCATGTAAATAATATCCAAAAATGCCTGGAAACTTGGAATAAAAGTTAATGAGTTAATCAAATAAGACTTTCTTGAAGAGGTATTTATCTTACAAATTAGGATATATAAAAAAAACAAATAATGATTCCATATGTGTAGGCAGGAGTGAATAGTATCGGGTCTTATAAAGAAGAAAAATTCATAAGGACTCTTTGAAATAAATTTGTACAATTCAGACTGAGGAGGCCAGGCAGAGAGAAAGATATGGAGTCCCTCAAATGTCTGCCTAAGGCCTAACTGGCTACAAAATAAAGCAGAGAGAGTGCAGGTTGTAGAGTTATACAAGATCAAGCAGCAGAAAGTATGTAGGCTGGGCGCAGTGGCTCATGCCTGTAATCCCAGCACTCTGGGAGGCCAACGCAGGTAGATTGCTGGAGCTCAGGAGTATGAGACCAGCCTGAGCAAAAGTGAGATCCTGCCTCCAGTAAAAGTAGAAAAAACAAAACAAAACAAAAAAACTAGCTGAGCAAGGTGGCACATGCCTGCAGTCCTAGCATCTCAGGAAGCTGAGGCAAGAGGATCATGTGAGCCCATAAGTTTGAAGTTGCTATGAAAAATGACACCATGGCGCTTTATTCAGAGTGACAGAGTGAGACTCCATCTCAAAGAAAAAGTAACAGTAAGCTACAAGGGCTTCCAGAGCTCTGTTGGCTGGAACCCCTAACCCTGTCCAGGAAAGGCTAAAACTACAATGAGGTAATTTTGGTGGGGGGACAGCCCAAGATTCTTTCCCTAAGGAACTGTGTGCTGTAACCTCTTAGAAAAACCCATCCTCTCACAGTTGCAAGAATGAGGGCTTCCCTGAATCACAGGCATAGCTACAACAGAGATTAGCCCCCAGAGGATGCTGTTAATGGAAACATACTTCTCTACCTCTTCTCTAGAAAGCCTCTTAAAAGGGCCAGGCTTCAAAGCTAAATGACAGAAATCAGAGGGCTTGTTTAGGTGGTGTACAGTTAGGTAGGCATGAAAAGCAAGACAAACAGTACGTCCTGCAAAGAGTCAAGAGCATGGAGAATAGTGACTGGATGGAGGATAGCTGGACATTTCCTTTAGCCAAATAAAAGCTGAGCATGCCAAGCTCTGTGACTTGATCCACTGTCCCTTCTGTTCCCATTTCACTGGCTACTTTTAAGTTTTCTCCATGTGGCCTTCTCTGAACCAAGATCCATTACTGTTCCCATTTAGTTCCTCATAGTGCCCATGATCCTTCCTTCTTCACAGTCATCACAATTTACAAGTGATAACTCTGTACATACAGTTGATTATATAAGTGGACAGTATGGAAGTCATGGCTGCGTGCTATGGAGAGAGATGCCAGGGTTCAGCTCTTGGCTCCAACACCTCCTAGTTGTAAATAAATACATTACATGCCTCCTAATGTGGCTGTAAAGATTGAGTCTGTAAATGTGAAGGAGGCAGAAAAATACCTGGCATGTAATAAGTGCTCAACAAATAGGTAATGTCCACTGGATCCATCAGAGCAGAAGCCCTGTCTGTTTTACTTTCCACCTTCCTGGGCCATTGCACAGCATTTGAGAACATAGTGAACATATGTGGAATGGAAGTAGTATAATGATCACGCTATACTCTGCTAATCACTCAGCCTTTGACGTGTATGTTAATACAGATTTATTCTGTCCCTTTATTCTCCAAGTACTTGGGGGCAAGACCATTCCTTTTGTACGCCCTGCACAACTATTCCAGACAATCATATTTAAACTTAGTCTGGTATTTTCCCAATACTTAGGGAGTCAAATTTAGAGAAACGTGGGTGGAGGTAAAAATCACCCAGAGTTCTCAAGCATGCTATCAAAATGTTTTTACATTGCAAAATGTATATAAGAATACATATATCTAGTATATATTTAAGAAAGACAAGGTATGGTTTGTTCCTCTAACTTATCAATTGAAAGTCTTATGGCCACAAAATGTAATTATTTAGCCCCACTCTAAATCATTCATAAAAATGGTTAGTGACAGGTCTCTATAGCCTGCTTATGACTTTTTAAAATTGATTTTAATAATGGCATATACAGAGGTTAAACCACAGAGTTAAAACTGAAAAGACTGGGAATTCCTAGGCAAGAGAAAGTAGCAAAACAAAAATGTTTGAAGGCAAATGAATAAAAGGTACCTTAAAATGACTTGAAATATCAAAGTCAAAGAACTATTATATAGTATGAGGTTACTCTTACGGGTCAACGATAGAAATCTCAGGATTTTTGTGACTGCAGGTGAGGTCAGGAAGAGGCAACATACACCTACACTGGTCAAACAAGGCAAGGGCAGAAACTAGAATTATTGGTTTGACTAGACCAGTGAGAAGGTAATCTGGTCAGTGATATGACTTCTAGGCTTCCGAGAGAGACTTCTCCTTCAAAAACAATCTCCCTTAGCACAAATTCTACAGTGAGATCTCAATTTTCTGACTAAGAAAATATGTATTTCTCAGATGGGAATACTCCCTGAAGGTTTAGAGTCATGTGCCAAAAGTCTGCAAAGCCAGAGGATAAACATGCTTATTTTCCCATAAATTAAGTTTGTCTTAAAGATTAGAAGCAGAGTGAAATGAGTATTTTACTAGCGGTATTTACATCATTTATTTATATAAGGACATGTATGAATTTCTGTAGAATGCAAGATATGTATGTATTGTTAAAAAACAAAACATGAAACTGCAAAGAAGCACTTTTCGTGTGGTAGATTATGTTAAGCTACCCCAGAATTTGGGTGTAGCCTCCCTCTTTTGGGAGGCTTCCATGGCAAAGACTCAAAAAGAAGAGGAAAGGGGAGGCGAGGGCACAAAGGCAAAGTTCATTATTTGGCTGAGACTCAGAAGCAGGAGAGTGCACACAGCAAGGATGGCAGGGATATAGGGCACAGTCTGGAACACTCAAACACAACGGGGCCATCAGCTCTCAACAGCCAAGCACAAGGACAGCAATTTCAACTGACAAAACCCTATTCCAGTACATCATGAGAGCCAAGGAGACAACAACTTGAAGGTTGGGATGAGACAGAAACCGGAGGGTCAGAACTATTAGCTAGTGGTTGATCCAGCAAATGGAGAGGAAGGCAAAGGCACAAGCGTGCACACTCACACAGGCTCAGAAATGAATTTTGACAATTGTGTGCTAGGGATGATGACAGAGTTCAACCGGATCACAAGGAAATTGCTTGCAGGTGTTCAGATGAACTTACCACATCAGAAGATGCCATATGTGCCCACCTTTCAAACTACCTTTTCTAAGGTGTGATAACTCTTCTGTGTGTTCCTTCTCCTGTTACCTTAAATAAGAAGCCTTCTTCTCCAGTATAAACTTGAAAAGCAGTTTTATCTCCACATTCAGTGTTTTCAGTGGCAACAAAGACTTGGATGAGGTAAGCTGGCACCCAGTTCATCAACTTTACATTTTCCCTCGCCAAAATAAGCGAGCTTGCTTTCAGGCATATATCACTGCTACCAAGCCTGAATTACTCCATCTGAGCTGGCAACAATGTCAGTATTAAGAAAAGATGAAAACCATCTACATCATGCTGCTCGGAATTAGTTATAACATAACTTTCCAGCCACACAGATAAGTTTCTGTGATGGCATTATAATGTGGTTGGCTTGAAAGGAACTCAAAAAATGGTGGATGTTTTAACTTAAAATGTCTGATCTCTTGTCCTATGATGTTTTTTCTTAAACCTCAGTTCACATTGTATTTGTACGAGCAAAGAGAGAGAGAGCTGGAGGAGCAACGGGACCAAGAGGACATTTTTCTTCCCTATCACTTTTCATGATAGATAGGCTTCTTAAGAAGGAGTCCAGTCATGCTGTAACTTCATTTTGTAATCAGTCAGTGGGATTGCGGTAGAGACAGCCTCATCCCCCCGTATCCACTCTTCACTTTTCCTTTAGCTGCAGACTCCCCTGAATTCCATTTGGCTAGTCTCCTGGAGACCATACCTTCTAATCTCCACCAGCCACCTCTGCAGCTAGGTGTGGTGAAAGGATGAAGTTTTGGCCAGTAAGATGTAACTAGGAAGAATACATGTGACTTTGAGCTCATGTTTTCATAAGGACCTTGTTCCCTTTCCTGTACATGGGAAAGTGAACGCCAGGGTGTGAGCCAGCTTCAGGGCTACAGTTAAGGGCAACTTCTGAGGCCCCACCAGAATCTCTTGTCAGTGTTGTAGAGAGGTGCTGATCAATCCTGGCTTCCTACCTACCTCGAGACCATTAGGTGAAAAACAAGAAAGTCTAGCTTGTTTAAGCTCCTCACACAAGTCTCTGCTACAGCAGCTCAGCCCACAGCCTAATACACAGTTGCTACCTACAAGGGGTCACTGCCAGGGCAAAACCAAAATTACGTGGCAGTAGCTGAGACTGGGTTATAGGTCATGAGGACACAGGTACCAAAGACTAAAAGCTGGCAACTGTTGCTAGAAAAGCCAACTGCTTCTGTTTCCCAAACAAGAAGGTATGATTGTCGCTCAGAGCCTACTTCACATTCCAGGCCACCCCGATGGGAGCCAGTTCGGCAGCAAACATTCAGAGGGGGCAGGCCTAGGCTTCCCATTCAAACCTATCATTTCTGATGACCTCATGGCAAAATCCTTTAAATTGAAGAAGAGAGTTAGAGTGTGCTGTGTGCTAAAGCCAAAAAATAAAAGGTGGAATTTGTATCCTTAGAAACTATAGCCAAAGGTTACTTTCATGTGGAATGGACTGCAAGTAAATAGATTGGAATTTTTGAGGATATTATATTGTAAAAAAAGGAAAGAAAGAAAAGAAAGAAAGAAAGAAAGTTTGGCTGACAAAGCCAATGATTGGTCAATCATTAACCCAAATCTTGGGTCCCTAAATCTGCACAAGTAGAAAGCAAGTTATATGGGGGTGCAGTACCCACACTCTCCAACATGCACACAGGTGGCCACAAAGGATAGCTGCTGAGGACAATGGACAGGGAGTTATGCCCAGAGAGCAAGCTGGCAGTGGCTAAGGAGACCTCAGCAAAATGTGATAAATCAAAACAAACAAACAAACAAAAAAAAAAAAGTGGTAACTCCTACCACATAGACTTTGCTTTGTGATTCTTGCTCTCCCCTTTTCTGAATGGGGATTTTATAACAGAGAATTCTTCTCTTAGTGCAGAGATCACTGGAGCCACATCTGACCTCATTGAGAGGCCTGAACATTCCCAGAGACCCTGAATTCTCAGCAGGGTACAAAAATGGGGAAAAGTAAAAGAAATTATAAAATTAAGACATTTTTCTTGTTTTTCAGTAAAAGGTTACATGATCTATGTTAGATGAAATCTTATAGAAAAAACGTAACTGACTTGAGAAATAAGTGGTTACATGCTCAAATATTTAATAACAAATATTAGGAAATATAATCACATAGCAGCTAGGCAGTGCTCAAATATTTAATAACAAATATTAGGAAATATAATCACATAGCAGCTAGGCAGTTAAGCATAGTGGTCAAGAGCTCTGATCCTAAAGATAGAGCAGTTATACATATATCCTAATTCCCCAATTGCTAGCTACCTGACCTTGAGCTGCTTACCTAGCCTCTCTAAACCTCAACTGTCTGCACTGCAGAGATTTAATGTGGATTAAATGAGATAATGCACAAAGCACTTGGGGCAATGCCCAGCTTATAGTAAGATTTCTTTCTTTTTTTGTTTTTTGTAGCCTATAGGACTATGGGATTTTTATTATCTTGTTCCGTTCTTTTTTTCCAGCCATAGTAAGATTTCAGTGAATGCTGTTTAAAACCATTACCCCCTGATTATGAAAAGGTCACTGTCAGAAGACAAGCATCTTCTATAAGAGCGAGTTCTCTCTCAGCAAGCTGCAAAATGCCCAATGGCTTGGGTTTTAAGGAAAGAGCAATTTGATCAAGAATTCGTTCATTTACTAGGTGTGTTGATACCTTAGCATGAAATGCACAACCAGAGTGGAAAAGGTAACATAACAAGAAATCAGATTCACAGTCTCTTAAAAACACAGCTTCTATGCTTGAAAAGCCAATTCCCAAATCCACAAGTCTTTAATTATCCTTCCATAACTGAGTGATATTGAGAAAGTCTCCAAACATCTTTGAGACAAGGTTTCCTCATCTATAACATAAAAACACTAATATCTCCCTCTTGGATTGCTATGAATATTAATTGAGAAAAATGTATACAAGGTGCTTACCACTATGCCTAGACACAGCAAGTGTTCAGATATTAGACAAAGGAAGCCTTATTACTGGTATCATTGTTACTACATAAAAGACTAAAATACTCTCTTCATCATGAGAAAACAGTGCCTGCATGAGTTTAAGACCCACTGGTTGTAGGGCCCATGCTTTGTGCTATTTATCTCATCACACTGATGGGCTGACCATGCAAATACAATCTCTCCCAATCTCCATCAACACCAAAACATTATTTTTGCAAACCTGGTGTCCAGGGATGGGATAAATTAATGCAGCATATGCATCCCCTCTCTCTTGTGACGCTAAACAGCTTACCTGAGATTATATACATAATGCTGCTTTTTATTAGCATCACATTCTTCCCAACTTAACTGACCACTCCAGGCTTGGCTAAGTAATGATTGCAGCAGTGTATGTCACTCAGTAACCTCCAAGACTTAATGATTTCACAAAACTACCATTAAGTTTGCAGACAAAATGTACTCTTAGCTTTCAAGGAGCATTAGTATCATCATCAGCCAACCCAACACTCATGGAGGGTGGAGCGGAGTCCTTTCTCTTTCACCCATGACATGGAGATGAACCTGAAATTTAAAAACATGTTTGAAACTGAAAGGAAAATGAGCCTTTTCTTTTCTGGATTAAAATAGAACCTTTCCTCTTCCACTTGCAATTCTGATTCCTCACCCCATTTCTAAGAGGGGAAAAGATATTTCACATTCCTTCTTGTAATCCATTGTTTCATCTTTATTTTTAAAACAGTTTGCCCAAGGTAACATGTTTATAGTGTGTCTTCATGCAGGTTTCTGATTATAGTCGCTATCCCAGTCTGACCCATTTTTCTAAGTTGATTTTTCTCAGCTGTAGAGATTTGCTGAGTGATGTCTCAATCTGTGTCCATTCCCTAATGCCATAGCCCCTGGGATCATCTTAACCACATCTGGTAGACACTTCTGGACATTCGATGGGATGGTCTATACTGCCACTCTTCTTCACTGGGGACCCAGAGGAATAAAAAAGCTCAAGTTACACTGCTCAGTGGTGGCAGAACTAAGATCAGAATCCATCAACATTGTTGTCACTATGCAGACAAGAGCCCTTGATCCTCTATTAATCAAAAAGAAATTAACGATGAACTCCCAGTTGCAGGGCTCTACTGGCGACCTCACATACACAAGGTCTTACTCCAGGACTCTTGGTTAGGCTATGATAGCCCTTGTAAAATTCTGGCTGTCTTCTATGCATTGGGTGTGTATTTTTTTTTTTTTCATTCTTTCTCTTCCCTTGTGAATGCCTTTGGCTTTGTCCAACTGTTTGCTGCTTGGCTGGTTGTCCCAGCTAAGATCCTGGCCTAAAACTAGGATGGGGAAGCATTGCAGATTACATTATTGAAAAAGGAACTGTATATTATTATTTGCTTGCTGGGCCAGTTTTCTGGCTATTTGTTAGCAAGTTATTTTGACATAAAGACAGTAATAATGAGGCACAGAGTCACATTTTAGTTCATCATCCCTGCATCAGGTTTTTATATGGGACTGTGATTTATGTTCAAATTCTACCTATCCATCCAAACTGAGCTCATCTGTCCCCTTCTCCGCTGAGCCTTCCCTTACCCTGCACTCTTGTCTCCTCCTCTGAACAAATATGGTACTTCTCCGTCCATCTCCCATGAAAATTATTTTCAGCTATGCATGAAATCAGTTCACCTCATGTTTAGTTTGCCTACTCATCCGTGAGCTCTTTGAGAACATTCTCCATGCCTGCTTCTTCCGCGGGGCCTTCCCAGCACCCTGCACTGCATTTTCCATGTGCTCAGAACACACCAGGCTACAGCCACACAATATACCCAGTAGATCTCTTCCACTTGAGCAGGAACACTTCTAATCCTTCACTTTCTGAAACAAGATCTTACTATAATCAAAGCAAGCAAATTAAAGCCCTTCCTAGAAATAAAACAAATTATACTTATTTAAATCTCTTCTACTAGCAGAACAAGTTCATATCATTTTAAAGAGTTAATTTTTACTTCTAGAAAAATAGTAAATATCATGTTCAGACGCAATAGTGGTTATAGAAGCTATAAATTCACACGTTTCATAGATTTACAAATAATCAATATTAAAAACAAAAATCACATATACCTACAAACAGTTTATTAGGTAGTGAATTTAAGAACATGATTTCTCCAGACTTTTGAAAATTTTCAGGCTGGAAAATATCTCTCTGGATGGCTTGATTACATGAGAAACAAGTCCCCAAATATGCACACTTCCAACAAAGAAATAGTATATAATTCCATCATCATTATACTGAGAATCTATTTTTTTCCAACACTAAAATTTCCTGATATTTAAGTAGTCACCTCCTGGTCCAAGGTAACCACCTTGCAGGCCTATGTGCTATTTTTTTTTCCCATTCTGCATGTCTTCTGTTCTCCCTTCCTTATATCATTTCTCCATTGCAGACTGCAAAAGTTCCTTGAGGGCTGAGACCATATTGCAAATAATTCATTATAATTGGAAGCAGTGGGGGCTTAAGCACTCATTACCTGACAGGGAACATAGCAATAACAAGCTCAGTTTGGAGGTCAGTGCTAACAAGGCCAAGGTCCTGGACCTGACATGGGTGGAAGTTTGCTCTGCTCCAACACAATAAGGCCAATTCCTTGTTCTGCAGTCATGTAGCATGCAGCGGGGAAGTGCAGATCATGCTGAGTATGTCAAAGGTCTGGTTTAAGTCCCCAACACAACTAGAGTTGGAGGAGTACAGAATTAAGGTGTGGTCCAGGTCAGAAGGAGGCACAATGAGGACAGGATTCACTGGTTCTCACCTTTGCTTCCTTTGCTAACATCCCCGAGAGGGCCATGCTTCCATCAGTAGCACAGGCTCATGAGCACTGCTCACCAGAGAGTACACCCTCATTGGGCAGGTGAAGCGGGATATAACCATCATTTTGTATGGCTCATATTTTGAAACAAGGACCCTAACTGATACCAAAACCCAATACTGAGCTGAAATTTAGTCAAATGGCACAATGCATATAAATCACTAGGGGATCTTGTGCAAATTTTGATTAAACAGGTTTCGGGTGAGACGAGATTCTGCATTTCTAATATGCTCCCAAGTGATGCCAAAGCTGCTGGGTCTTAAGACCTCACTTTGTGTAGTGAGATTCTAGAGTTTCTCCAACTGGCATGTGTATGGATATCCTGGACTCATGAGACCAGATAGTCAAGACAGGTTTGAAGAAACTGAACAATTACTAGCAGTCAGAGCCACTAAGTTTTATGGAATCCAGAGATCCGATCAAATTTTGAGTGATCATGACTGATTCTGTGGGATTCTGAGTCAGGAATTCTTCTCACTCCACTTCCCAGAATAGGCAGCCAGGGACTGTAGGGCATAGGGAAGAAGCCTGACCTTGTGGCACAGGCAGACAAAAGTAGCTGCAAAGGATGCTAAAACAACAGGTGTAGTGGCACTGACAGGAGGCAAGGGACTAAAAGATCCTCAGATCTCAGATCCCTGTTATAAAGGCAAGATCAAAGGTTGGCAAAAGGCTTACAGATCATTTTATACAAAAGTTGGTATGTGTCTGAGGCTCTGTGGGCAATCTGCCCTATCTCAAATACATTAAATCATTGGCCCAGACTCCATTTGACTTTAACAAGGTGAAATAGCTCTAGAGGTGAGTCAAGGTGAAACCTTATCCATTTTCCCCCTCTCTAGTTGAGGTCATATACATACAAGGTGGTGAGGCAGCTAAAATTAGGCCTACAGAGTCATGTTCACAGAACAAGTGCTGCAAATGGGTATGAGTCAGCCATGAGCCCAGTCGAGAGTAAACAGACAAATTTACATTCATTTATGGATTTAGACATTTGTCAAATATTTGCCATATGAACTTTTCACTTGTCTAGGGAAGATAGTCTTAATATTTTTTCTTTCTAAAGGACTCATTCCACTCTTGAAAGTTTAAATATAAAGTACCTAAGCTAAAAATGTACGTTAATATTTTCTGTATCTTTCCAGACAGCTCAGCTGACCCCTTTCCATTAGCATGAAAATAAAACTGAGGTCCTTAGATCAGTACTATTCCCAAGAGACATTAATAGTACCCTTCACAATCACAGAAATCAGTAAGAGAAAGCCCGAAAATCCCATACAAAAAGGAATAAAGTATATGTATTGATACCTCACTGCAAAAAATATTCTCAAGTTCAATAAGTATATGAGAAGATGTTCAATTTCAATAATAGAAAAATACAAAATGGCCAGGCATGGTGGCTCACATCTGTAATCCTAGCACTCTGAGAGGCCAAAGTAGGTGGACTGCCTGAGCTCAGGAGTTTGGGACCAGTTTGAGCAAAAGCGAAACCCTGTCCCTTAAAAAAAATAGCCCAGCATTGTGGCAGGCACCTGTAGTCAGGTGGCTGAGGAAGAGGATTGCTTGATCCCAGGAGTTTGAGGTTGTTGTGAGCTATTGAGCCACACACTCTACCAAGGGTGACAAAGTGAGACTCTGTTTCAAAGGAAAAAAAAAAAAGAAAAAGAAACATACAAAATGACTAATATGATATTATTTCACATACATCAGGTTGAAAATATTAAAAAGTTGAATATCAATTGTGAGCTAAGCTATAGAGAAACTTTTATACCCTGCTGGTGGGCAAAAAAGTTGGTACCAACAGTTTGGAGAACAAATTAGAAATACCTAGTAAAGAAGAAGATGCACTGAACATAAATCAATAAATCTCACATGCAGGTGTTTATCCTAGAAGAGTTGTCACACACGTGAGCAGGGAGATATAGTCCCTGCAGAAAATTTTGTAATGGCAATATATAGAAAACCTAAATGTTCATAAACAAGGAGCAATGAACAAATAAATGTTAATATATTCCATTGATAGTATTTTTTTCTTTATAAAGGGAAAATATCTGATGCAATTATGTTATAAATATTTCTGTTATTCAACCAGAATGATAGGCATATAAGTTTTTATTTTATATATAAATGTGTAAACTTTTTTAATAAACAAAGTCTTACTCTGTCACCCAGACTGGAGGGGCATGATCATAACTCCCTATAACCTTGACCTTCTGAGCTCAAGTGGTCCTCCCACCTCAGCCTCCCAAGTACCTGGGGCTACAGACATGTGCCACCAAACCTGGCTAATGCTTTTATTTTCTGTAGAGCTGGAGTCTCATGTTGCCCCTAGTGGTCTCAAACTCTTAGCCTCAAGTGATTCTCTCTTTCCAGCGTTCTAAAGTGCTGGAATTATAAGAGTGAATCACCACTTCCAGCTCTTATTTTTTAAATTGTTTTATACAGGCTGAGCTTCCCTAATCTAAAAATTTGAAATCTAAAATGCTCCTAAATTTAAAACTTTTTGAACAATTACATGATGCCATAAGTGAAAATTTCCCCACCTGGCCTTATGTGACAGGTCGCAGTCAAAATGCAGTTAAAGCTTTGCACAAAATATTTTAAAATATTGTATAAAATTACCTTCGGGCTATGTGTATGAAGTGTTAGGAAACCTAAGTGAATTTTGTATTTAGACTTCTACCCTCAAGATATGTCATTTGCAAATGTTCCAAAATTCAAAAGAAATCTGAAATGCTTCTCATCCCAAGAATTTCAGATAAGTAATACTCAACCTATAATCAACATTTAACTTAGAATATATTACAAAGACTAGTCAGAGCTATACATATTGTTAAAGAAGGCT
This sequence comes from Nycticebus coucang, assembly GCF_027406575.1. NCBI lineage: Eukaryota > Metazoa > Chordata > Mammalia > Primates > Lorisidae > Nycticebus > Nycticebus coucang. The sequence goes on from NC_069790.1 coordinate 98,268,739, forward strand.
ATGTATCGATATGTATCTATACCTATATATAGATATACAGATAATGACCTGAAAGAAGATAGAGAATTTTTAATACACATATTGTAGCTTTAGGAAGAAAATACAATGGTAAAGGTCAAAGGGAAATATTTCTGTGTTATTTACAAATTTATGAATATTATATATGCATGTGTTGTAACAGACTGATTGCATTGAGACCCAAATTACTATCTTTCTACATACATATCCTTTGCCGTGTAACTTTGTTATCTTTCTTCCTTCCCTGATTGGCCCCAGGACTTAGTTTGAGCCACAGAACATGACTGACATGATGATGTGTCAAGTACAAGGCTGGGTCTCCAGAGACTGGTATGCTTCTTCTCAATCCCCTTCTTGCATGGTTAGAATTAAACACTCGTAAGCCTAGACTAGTGTGCTGGAGAATGATAAACCATAGGAGGAAAGGCTGGTTATCCCAGCAAAAGCAATTCTACGCCCATCTACAGACAGTTCATTCTGAAACACACAAGAGCATCCAGCCACGATTAGCAGATCTGCCCACCTGATCCACAGTGACTACACATCCCCGCTGAGACCAGAAGAAACCTTTGAACTCATGAGCAATAGTAAATGCGTATTGTATGAAGCCATTGAGTTTTAGGGTGGTTTTTTTATTTTTGTATTTTTTTTTTATTATTAAATCATAGCTGTGTACATTGATATGATCACGGGGCATCATTCACTAGCTTCACAGGGTGGTTTTTTTATGCCTTAATAGTTTACTGATACAAACATGCTTAGTATGTAAATGAAGTTTAAGAGTGGGGAAAAAAGTCCATCCACTCTAGCGAAGGCAATCTGCTGATTCACACCTCAACATAACATGTAACAACTCCAAGCTTCTATAATTAATGTCATCATTAGGGTCTGAAATCAGAACTTACTGCATTTTTCCCATGCACTATCAAGTTTCTTATCTAGAAGATGTTTACTTCATCTTCCACAAAGCTGGAGCCCCACCAACTGAGGATTAAACGGGATGTTTTAGCATACCTTCTAACACAACTTGTCCTTTCAAGTACCCTTCATGAGGCTTCTTATACCCCTCATTGGCCCATTATGATGTGTCTCTAACTGATGTTAAAAAAAGAAGACAATAAACAACAAATTACTCATAAATTTGTGCTGCATTTGGCAGTCAAGTCCAGACATAGGAATATAAAGAGACATCAAAGGTGTCTAATGTGCCATTAAGTCTTCTCCAAACTGAATCAACTGTGAAAGAGAAGCTTGGAGAGTAATTCAACATCAATACTTTGCCCTTGTACTTAGTATCAGACAATATCATTCAGCATTGTGAGTTCTAAAGATCCAGGGCTTGGTACGGCAGAAGGTACAATAGTAAGAACCCAAAGGCTGCATTTTGCTTCAGACTACTGCTATGACTTTGATCAAGATGCTTACCCTTTCCAGGTCTTAACTTTCATACATAATATGAATGAAATACCGAGGCTAGATGACTTACCTCTGAGACGCCTCCCAATTTGAACACTCAAAGATCCTGTGTCAGTGAAACAAACCTTTCCTACTAAGTGTAAAAGCAACCTTTCCACCCCACTTTAGTCACCACAGATTTCGGTGTCCTTTCTCTCAGTCCAAATTGCTCATTTGAAAAACTTGGACTGAAATGAAGATTTTTAACCAAAAGCGAGCTAAAAAGTAATTGCCATCAGAAACTATTTAATATCTTGTTTTTAAATGGGCCCCTAATTTTAAATTAGAATATATTATCCTCTGAGTATGAGGCACTGGAGATTGTGGTCAACATCTTTATCTCACTAATGAGGAAACTAAGGCTCTGAAAGGTCCTTTAATTTATCATATGTCATATAGTGTTTTGGCAGGTAGGACAAGTGCTGCTCTTATGTTTTCTGACTCCCAGTCTTTGTATGAATCCATTCAAGCAAGATTTACAGAGCAAGCTTACCAGACACTGTGCTGGCACCAGAGACGCAAGGAGGGCTAAGACCCACGCATTGCCTCCACAGATCGCACAGTCTGGTGGAAGTAAAAGATAAGGTGACAGTTGTCAAACTGTGTCACACATGTTAAGGCAAAGGTATGGATGGGACACCCTGAGGACCCAGAGGAAAGAACAATTCACTCCACTTAGAGAGACAGAGCAAGTTTCATGGAGGAGGAAACATAAGCTGAATCCTGAAAAATAAGGTATCAAGGTATATAGGGCATGGGAGGAAATTCAGACGCACACACAGACACACAAATGTGTTTAGGGAACTGTAAGTAACTGGCAAAGCTTAAACTTGGGGTGCAGTTGGAAATATCAGGAAACGTGAAGGAAGAAATGAGCAAGAATAGATTTTTGGTTGATTTTTAAGGGAAAAAAGAAGAAAGGATTTTTGGCTTTCGTCTGGGGAGATAAGAATGAAGCCACTAAAAGACAGATAAAGGGCATGGTTATCCTCGCCTTCAACAAAAGGATGTACCTAAAAGAGTGGAAACAAAGAAGACACAGTTAATGATTTAGAGAAAAAAAAATGATCAGGAAGGGGATGAGAGCAGCAGGAGGCTCGTCCATGCCCACTACTCATTCCACCAGTCTCTACCGGAGTTCCTTCCTTCCAGCCTCAAGTTTAATTCACCATCCATAACCACATCCCATGGGGAAGGCACAGGAGAGGCTCAGGATTCTCAGAGGGGCCAGGCCTGCAGCCAGCGCCCAGTGATATCCATGGCTGGCTGAGGCTGTGCTGGTCCCTGGAGAAGGACAGCCTCAGGAAATCCCAGAGACACACAGCAAGACTCAATCACAGGGGACACCAAGGGGTAAAGAATCTAACAGACCCAGGTTAGGCCTCAGCAAGGGGTTCCTTAACTTAATAACTATGTGACTTCAACAAGGTTATTTTGCTTCTACAAGCCTCAGGGTCCTTGTCTATAACATGGCGATAACTGTAACACCTGCCTCATATTAGGCTGTATTAAGTGAAATGACACACACGAGCCACCCAGCATAGATCCTGCCACATGGCCAGCACTCAGTAATCCATAATTGTAATCACTAACATTTAGCATTCTGCAATCAAGCACCTTGCCTATTGCTAAAAAAGCTTAGAACCTGAGACATGGTCCTAGGACTCTCAGTATCTTGCCCTCATTCTTCGCCCTCCAGAGATCTAAGAGACTAAACACTACATTTAAAGGCCTCCCCTCTGCTCCATATCAGTGCTTCTGACACTCTTACAAAGCAAATTGAGCCTGAGATTGATAACAGATCAGATCTACTATTAAAGTGGCTAATAAAAATTTTTTAATGACTTTCTTCCTTCTACCTCCAAGAAGACCCCTTTTTTAAGAGATGCAAAGAATAATAAAAAATAAAAATAAATAAATAGTGCAAAAAGTACTAGAATCAAAATACAAATTACAGGTTTATGTTTCATATGGAAAAAGCAGCGTGCCTACCTCTACCCCTCCTCTCTACCTCACGGTGGTTTAGTGAGCTAAGAATTGAGGTTAAAAGGCTTCTTTAGATGGGAACTTTGCTGCATTTCCATCCATTCACCTCTTGCCTTCATGAGTTCAAAAATGAGAAGAAAAATAAATCTTTTATATCACTGGAAATTTTCATAATTCTCAGCACCATCTGCAATTTTGTCAATATTAAGAGACCAGTGATCCTTCTTGCATAACGGAGCCAGAGGCACAAGGAAGTGGGGAAAGGAGGAACAGAGCAGAGGAGACCTTTGGGGGACTTCTGCCTGAACAGTTCTTCTTTACTTATAATTCTAGAAACCATGGTCATGAGGAAATGCTTCCTTTAGAACTGCAGCTTTAGCGGGAAGCCTGGAGGCTCCTGTCAAGCATTTTAGATCAAAGCTGCAGGTTTGAAGCTGAGGTTAATTTCCTCACTTTGCAGTACCACTAAAAGGAACATCACAGACAAACGTTTAAAACCCAGGGATCGATTCCTCAAATTTAAATATATCTTTTCTAGGTAAAGACGTGAGAAATGCTGTATTTACAGAAACATATAGCTGGTTGAGTGGAGAACCCAAATATATATAATAATTCAAACATCTGCATTTACTGAGCTATTTGGTTAGGCTATCAGTCTGCTTATTCAATTTTGTTTCATATTTGATTGATCAGACCTTACAACGAGATAATGAAATGATCTGGTAGAACTTTCTGGTAGATACTGTTCTCTAACAATAATACCATGGGAAAATAGTCACAATAAAATTCTAGATGAATGATGCAAGTATGTGGAATATGATAACATTTTGGTAAAATTATATATCTCTTGTCAAAAGATATGCATGTATACAAGAATAGAAAATTGTTCCAAAGGATATATACTAATATATTAGCAGTAACTTTCTCTAGCTAGTAAAATTAGGGATACTTTTCACTTTTTTCATGTATTTCACTGGAAGAGTCTACAGCAGCAATATATGGAAACTCTCTGTTCTATTCTTGCAACTTTTCTGTAAGTCTAAAAATAGTTTAAAATTGAAAGTGAAGAGAAAAAATATTGCCTTTACTCCAACAGAATTAAAAATGCTTTTGAAAAAGTAAATCTCTTTTGAGAAAAAGACCAAGTTTGGGGGTAAAAGACTCTGATGTGAGAATAATACCAAGAAAAACTACATTTGGCTAAAAATGTCCACCTTCACACAGTTACAACTCAAGACTCTATATCAACCATTCTGTTGTTTGTATTGATACAATGAACATTTGTTTCTCGACTATAATCAATCTTGATTTTTCAGTTCCAATAGAAAGGCGTCCTTTCCTTTCACAAAGATGGGCAGAGCCCTTAAGAAGCTTCTGTCATCTCTGAACTGTTTGTAATTCCAGCTGCAAAAGCCTCTAGTTCATTTGATTTGGGGCCTCAAGAAACCCATCACCAAGATGGACAACTCAGGTAGCGTATTTTACTTTTGTCTGCCCAGGCGTTGCATTTATTTGCTTTTTCACATTGTAAAAAAAGAAAAAAAAAAAGCCAGGTTTGGTGGATTTTTTTTCCCTTTTCTTCTCTGCCCCATTCTCTCCTATTTAACAGTGTCTGTCAGAAGGACCACTGTCAAGAGGAAGCTGGGCAAGTTAATCAGTCAGGGCCCAAATGCCCAGAAACTGTTTGCTGCAACAGCAAAGGGAATGAAGCATAGATAATGAAGCCCCCAAGCAACAGACTAATTAATACCTCTCTCTTCTTTGAAGAAAATGACCCAATATTGAACTCTAGTGGATTATACAACATTTTAATTTACCATCCACTAAAAGGATGACTACTTTATAAAATGCATTCCTATTTATCCTCTGATAACACTGCTAGTCAATCTAATTGAATCCCCTGGCCAACGTCTAAAACAGTCTTGACTAGGAGAAGAAGATATTTAATATATACCATATACCCACGGCTCTTGTTTCTAACAAATGAGATGCCATATGTAAAGAATGGTGTGCATTGCTGGCACACAAGGGCAGCCACGTAACTATTACTTGTTGCTTCCTCCTTCCCTGACTACTTTTCCTCACATTCCTATTAGTAAACTGTGTGCCAAGATTTGCTTTCCAGACAACATTTCGGAAAATAGGAGATAAACCCCATTAAAAATAACAAAGGCAAACTTACTTGACAGTTGAAGAAAAGCTGCTAAGACGTTAAAAGCGACGGGATGGCAAGGACCCAGACTCACTGTGTGGCCAGTCATGGGAACATGAAAATCTTCTCTGCACCGTTCCTCACCTGTATTCTAACATGGTGGGGCTAGATGTCCTCAAAAAAATTTTCTGGCTCAAAATTGATACTGCAAGTAATCAAATGTTCCAAGGGTTGTCAGTCTAGAAAATAACAATGAAGGATTTCCATGTGCTATGCAATATTTGGGACATACTTGTACTAAAATTACTTGTTGTTCATCTCAACTGTAAATTTAATTGGACGATCTGTATTTTGTCTGTCAACTCCTCTTCCTCTTCTGAGAAATGGATAAGTAATGCTACAATTGCACTCCTAGACCTGATTTTCATACAGATTTATTACGTTCTAACTGTGCTGCTCAGGCAATTTATTTAATGTTCCTAACTCTCCATTTCCTCATCTGTCAAATGAAATAATAATAACTTTCTCATGGGTTGTTGTAAGGAGCAACTCAGATGATCTGTATGGTGCTTAGCCCTGTACCTGACACATACTATGTATTAAATAAATGCCTGCTCTTGTTGTAAGTACTTTATTCTCATTGTTTGCAAATATTGGTTGGCAGAGCAAACAAGTTAATAAGAAACATTTAGATTTTATCAGGAAGATAGTGTCTTTGTTAAACAAGGCAGAAAAAGAGTCTGTGAATAAATTGGGAAGCCGTAAATGACACTGCAAGAGTTTCCTGTAATCTCTCAATAATAATTATTATTGTACAGCTTCAGAATGAGGAAGACTTGCTGAATTTTCTTGCAATGTTTTATACATTTCATTTTTCATTTCAATTCAGAATAAGAGGCAAAAGAATTGGAGTGAAACAACCAAGATAAGCGCAAACAAAAATGATGAAAGGGTATATATGTAAATTAAAAACACATTTATTACTAGCCCTTTTAAAATAAGGAATTGACAGTGACCTCTAGCAAAATATTTCTAGCTAAAGGCAAAATTACCCATGCCTGGATGACAGCCAGTGTTTAAGCTCCTCTCTTAGAAGTGTCCTATCTACCTCTTCCACCTTCATTCCCTCAAGAAGTCTCCTAAGAACCCATCAACACCAATACAAAAGCTGTAAAATAACATTTTCCTCTTGGCTGGATCCAAAAACTGGAACTGCAGAAAGGTTCTCAATGAAAATTGTTTGAATTACTATCAACCTTCATTCTTTCTGCTGACTGGAAGGGTAAAAATAAATAAATAAAACAGGTTCCAAGTCTTCAGTTACACCAGCAGTTTTCAAAGACCAGTCCCTCTTTTCCAGGAGCCAGGGTCAACATACAAGATTTATTTCCTTTATAAGTAGTATTAATAAGTATTTGAGGGCATTCCATACACTCAAATGAGTTCTTTTTTCTTGTCTGGCCTCAAGAGATTAATTATTCCTGCCCATTCAACTCTAACTTCCTGTTAACAAATCCTGGTGGATCTTTTTCCCTACTCAATCAGATAAACTCCAGATTCCAACATTTTAATGAAATTTTTTTTCTGCTTTACATTGCTACTGAATTATATGGTCTCTAAAGAATATGTGGATCTCCAAAGAGCTTTCAATTTTTTTTTCTAATTTCCTTAATAAAATAGCAGTCTAACAACTTTGTTAACTTCATGAGTATTCGTGGATATTAGTTGTGGGGGATTTTCCCAGTGATTTTGGGAATTATATTCTAGACGTTATATTTTCATTTTTAATTTTACAAAAGGAACTTGGGTGGTTAAGTTGAAAGCTGAATAAAACAAATGGCAGCCTTTGGACAGGTATGTGTGACATGCTCAGCAGAGAGGTCCAAGTTCAGTCAATTTTGGTACATTATCAATTACCTAAAGAAAAAAATACAGCACTTTAAAGCTTTGGAAACAAAACTGTATGTAAAAATATTTTATAAAATCTAAGTTTATCACTCTAAAACTAGGATATTAGTTTTATTTTAAAATAAATAAGAAGCATGCATACAAGACCACCTTTGATTTGAAAGTCTCTAAAGAGGCAATAATGAAAGAAAAGCTATGTATTGTGGAATTAGAAGGGTCCCATTCTGTTCCTTACTATTATTCTATCTCTCTGAGCCTGTTTCATCTGTAAAAGATAAATAACAGTGACTACTTCAGAGGTTGTTGTTTTATTAAACATAATACTGTAATATAATATTAATAATTTGTATAACATCAATATAATTAATTATATCTGAATATAACATATATAAAATATAAATATAATAATACAACACCAACAAAAATACTGTTGGACAATAGATGTTCTAAAAACAAAACAACAAAGCAAGTGATAAGAAGGGATTGGTAACCCGTAATAAGGAAAGATGAATCTTGTCCAAATTCACCATTGAATACACCAGGAACAAAGTTTTTTCTTTCAACTTATAAAATTTATTTTTTTTCTCTCTCACAATGGAATTATTTATCCAAGACAAAGACCACTATTTACCATAAAAATGAATCATTCAGACAGATCTAGATAAAGAAAATTAATCTATGCAGTGTAAGACCTTCTAATGAGTACAGTACATGTGTTTTCTTAACCCTGGATAATGAATCACAGAATCAGAAGTCCAAGCGTGGGACTATAGTGTAAACACTTTTTTAAAGTTCAACAGTTGTTTCTGGAGCTTTACGAACTTAGAGTCATTGAAATGATCCCATTACATTGATGTAGTGGGAGTCTGTGCCTGGAAGGTGAGGAAACCCTGAATCAGAGAGTTGAAAAAAAATTAATAAGCACTAAAATATGTTAACTGAAAAAAAAAGTAGAAATCCTGTAATAGAAGAGTCAGTTCTATTTGCCCCAAAGAATTAGATAACCAGAGGGACTCTTCCCTTAAAGAAAAATCTGCATGGAACAGATCCACATCCATTATACATATTACATTAAAGGTTTTCTCTACTTATTCCCCAATCTCAATCTCATATGCTGAAATACCACATAATCAATATCCTACCCACTTTATTTCATAAAGAAGAAGGTTCAGTAAAATTTCCAATTTTATCAAAACTGTGAGGGACTAACAAGCGTAAAGGATATACTTCAACATGAATTTAACTTCACTGACTCCCTACCAAGCTTCATTCAGAAACATGGTGAAATTTAATGTGAGCCGATGGAAGGAGAAAGGTGGAAGATAATGGGAGACAAGGCCAGTGAGCTTGTAAGAGGAACCCTGGAAAAGGACTTTGAAGAAGAGAGTGAAGGCTGTTAGCTCTAACTCAGGAGGTCTTGTGAATCCACAGAGTTTTAAGGACTGACTTGGTATAACCTTTAGTTAAGAGAAAAACACCACCATGATAGAGGCGGTGGGGACAGTCTACTGACAGTAGTGCCAGATACTGGCAGAAAGACGACGACAATGGACCAAACCAGAGATAAAAGGTCCTCGAGCTGAAGCCATGTCAGAAGTCTGGAAGAGAGGGAAAGATGAAATGACCAGAAGTAAAATTTATTAACAGTGAACTTGAGGAATAAAGGAGATCCTTTAGTTAGAGATCATTTTCGATTCCTTACTTAAGAGATGATAACATTGTACTGGGATTGGAAGAAAGTCATACAAAGTAACATATTCATTATATTTGGCTTGAACCAATGGAAAAAGGGACCAAAGTTTTGCAGGGAAAATGTATACTTTCTGGAATTAAAAGATAAAGAGATTTTTAAGCCTAATAGAGGTACTTTCAAGGGGAAAACCTAATGCCTACCCATAAAACTTGTTTGCAATTATTCCTTAATTCTGTACATGTCTTTTTTTCCTTTAAAGGACTCTAAATTCCTTGTGGTCTTTGCATCCTCCACGATGTATAGTAAAATGGTTGGCTCAATTATCTTGAATTTAATTTGATTGTAAGTCATAATTTGATCAGAAGCCATCTGTTCTGGGTTCTGAAGTCAGATAAACCTATTAGCTGTATGGCATTGAATACATTAATTATCCTCTCTAAACTCAGCCTCCTCATCTATAAAATCTAGTTGTTATGCAAATTAAAAGAGATAATGTGTATGAAGTACTTACCACGATGCCTACCAAATTGTAAGCCTTAACAAACGATAGTCTTTATAATTTTTAGTATTGAGCTCTTTATTTTTTCTTCTCACACACATAATCCATGGTACCTGATGCTACACATTCATCAGCCAGCCAGAAACCCAGGAAAATCAATGAAAAAGAAAAGGACACCAATCAATCTTCCAATTTCTCCACTCTGACAAGACCCTGACAACTGGTGGTGAGAGAAAAACAGCTACCTGCTGCACATATATATCACCTGTGTCATCAAGACAGCCTGAGGTGATGTCATAATTAGCAGAAGTCTTTACAAATGAAAATCATTGACCAATGTAATGCTATTTCATTTACACTTCTTCAAAGATTGAGGGGAAAAAACACTCGCCCTAAAAAATTACGTTTTGCTTTTGAAAAAATTGTTAAACCAGAAAGATAGTTTTAATTATCAAAAGGTAGAAAATGTTTTATTATAACAAGAATGAAAAAACAGTAAATTAATCAACTTTATGGCTCAAAGACTATACAATTCTTAGAATGTTGGTTTAGAGTTAAAGAATTTGTTTTATAATATATAAAGTCATATGTTCACATTAGATGCTACCAGGGGAGAAGGAGAGGCAATCTTCTTTATTTTGAGCAGACCCAATGATATGATGTTGGAACCTTAGACTGGGACCTAGATTTGGCTTTGTTCTAGACCCAGAAAAATCATTTTTGTATACTATTTCCCAGATACATGTAAAAAAGGGGAATTGAATTCAATGTGCGAATGGCATTGGATTATGCCACTTTCAAGCAGATAATTTTTTTAACTCCAGACTATTCCTATTTTGAATAGTGTCATTTAATTTTGTTTTCTTGATACTTCCACTTTCTATGTGAATTAAATGATATCCCAAATCCCCTTGCTAAATGGTTTAGCAATGCTTAAAATTCCCTCCTCCAGGAGCTACTGCTCTATCGTCCTTACAGGTGACTGACATATAAATAAATGTGATGCCCCAAACTGGAGTCAGTTCCGCTCTTGCAAATATTCGTACATCAAACAATTCTCTTTCCTCATTTTCATAAAGACAGCTCTGACCATATTATCATAGCTAAAGGACAAAGTGTATAGCTCTCAAAACTCAATTGATCTTAGTTATCTAAGTCTTACTTTAAATGAAGATAACAGAAATCCTTTCTCTATGTAAAAAGGTTAAGCTCAGAAAAAAAGGTAAAAGATTTGTGGTTCATTCTCAATAGGCTTTGGAGAAAGAATTGTTAAGTGTGAAACTCCTCACCTAACTGCATTTCATTGATCAAAGTGTTTTGTTAAACAAGCAAAGGCAGAATTTTGAGAGGCATTTAAAGGGCTTGTCTTTTGGAAGTTAATACCCTTTGCTTAATTTATCATTGATTTCCATTCTGTTTTCCTCTCTTATACCATCACCATGTGTAAGCGAATACAACAAGATTCTCCTTTGTCTAGAATCCTCCATACTCATGGGGCCTATAAACGGTGGGATGTGTGCATTCATTTGGATCCTATCAATACTTAACAGCATCCCTACTACCTACCAGGCCAGGGTTGAGCTAGCTGGTCCTGGCTCTAGAAAGCCTCTGAACACCACAAAGCAAATGCTGTCCCACACAGCCCACACTCAGCAAACCTCAAGCATGCATGCTCTGTGCATGTTCTGTTCACAAACCTGTCTATCAGGTGGCACATAAGTAGAGTCCCAGGAGTCTGAAAAGAAAAAAACAAAAACAAAACACATGTTCCCAGCATGAGTCTTGGGGAGGAAAGAAAGAAATGCTGACTTCTTCTTGCCCTTTTTGCCTGGACATCGGCTAGTCAGGCACAGATGAGCCCTATTCCTCAGTCAGAACAGGATCGTTCCACTCCGTCACGACTCCTCACTCATCTCTTCTGCTTCTAAGTATTTCTTTGCCTCCACTGTAGAGGAGATTCAACCTCCCGGTTAGAAATGAGGCAGCTTTGTTAGGTGATGCCATGGGCCCCCCTTTGTCCCTTCACCAATCCTTCTCCCCTACGCCATTTCTCCCCTTCTTCCAGACCCTGGAAACTGGGTGTGGTAATAATATCATTCACATATAAAATACTCATTTTAATTACAAATTTTTCAACTTCATAACCACAACAGTGATAATATTTACTCAGAATGCTTTTCAACTTCATAACCACAACATTGAAAATATTTACAGACACCATGTGCTAAACAATACATTTAACATTTCTTCCGCTGAACCCGTTCTGAAAGTTAAGTATTTGGGTCAAGCAAATTGAGGTTTGGGTAGATTAAATGACTTGGCCAAGGTCAAACATAGTGGGTGACAGAAACAATATTCAAACAAGGTTTGTTCAGATGCCAAAGCCCAGCTTATTCCCAGGCCCCATGCGACTTCTTACAGTCAAGATGTGAGACGGAAAGCAAAAATAAGATTATAGCACCAGGAATTTGTCAAATACAAATTTGTTCCCCTTTAAGCTGATCAGAAAAGAAGTAATTCATTTTATATGAACAAAAGTCAAACACTGTAGAATTAAAGTAGCCTCCACTTTGGGTTTGTACTACTGTGAGCAGAACACGCAGTAGTTTGTGTTTAAATGAATACCAGCAATTGAATAGAATATAATGCACCTACATTGATTTATGGACACTGTGTCTCTTAATAACACACAGTTAGCAATTTCCAATTTTAACCAATCCCCTTCAATAAGAGCTTGCTGAAAACACTTAATATCGTTTGTTTTGAATACCTGTGGTTAGAGCAAATGTTGCCCACCATGATAACCTGATCAGCTGCAGCTGCTGTGAATGTTTTACGACCACCACCCACATGTTGGCTCTGCCCAGTAGTTTGCCCGACAGGTCAGATTGTTCCTGTGTTCTCAGCCCTAAAATTAAGTTTTCTGCTCAGTGTTCAAGATGGTTATGTTTTCTGAAATCTTTAGTTCTATACTCACCTACCTACTTGTGAACACTTGGCCATTTTTGACCTTAACTCCTCATCCTATATGTCACTTTCCAACCTCTGTAAACACACACACATGTTACCTATGTTTCCATGAATGGACTTATTTATGTCTTCAGCATGCAAGCCTAATAACTTGCTAGGTTTTGTTTGTTTTTTAAGACAGACGTTAATTTAGGATAGATGTTAATTTAGGAAGAATATTTTTACTTGTGCTATCATGCCCTTATAATGACAAAAATGGCACCCTATTCTGAATTCCTCCTTATTTCAGTCAGCATCGAGTGACTATTCATTTTCCATAGTTTTTGCTATTTCATTTTTACATATATGATATCACACAATCACTGGTTTGTATTTCTGTTCAGATCAAAAGCATTAATTCTCTTCTTTGAACAATAATTTTCTCACCTTATGAAATCAACAACTATTACTTGAATCTGAATTATTTTAACTATAGATGGCTAGAACGAACCATATGTGTACCATGTATTATAAAAAAGTATGGTCACCATCAATTTGTTAGAAAGCATTTATGTTCTTAATTAAACATCTCTTTCTCCTCCAGATCAGTTTTCCTCAGTATAAATCTAATACAAATCACTTAAGTAATTCTAAATTTTCTAGTAACCACATTTTTTAAAAGCAAAAAGAAACATATTCAATTAAAATCATTACCATTGCTTGATATTTTAAGCTAATGTAATTGATTTTAACCCCAAAGATCTTAAATTTTATTTAAATATTCAATAAATATAAAATTATTATTGATTAGTATTGCATAATAAAAGTATGGTTCCACATTATCCCAGCCTTAAGGATTCTTTTCCTGGCTAATATGTCCTCATGCCCTTATTTTGTGAAAAATAGATTCAGAATGCTCCTTCTCCATGAAAGGCTTCCCTGACCACTACCCTCTATGTCATCTAGAGCACTATGGACATTGGTCATTAGACATAAGTATAACTAACTTCTCATTACACTTATGCATAAAAACAAATTTAAAAAATGAGAGCTTTTTTCTTGCAAGACTACTTAGAGGCAAGTTCATGTCCTTTCATCTTCCTCTCCCAGTCCCTAGCACAACATGTATCACATAGTAAATGCTCAAAAATATTCAAGTTACATGAAAACATAGAAAATAGCACTTTATAAAACCAAAGTAAGAGCCAAAATATATTTCCATAAGAATAAAAGAAAGATTTATGCACTAATTGTAGACAGAGATTTCCTAAAGTTGTGATTATTTGACACCAATATTAGGAAAACAATAGCAGACATCAGCTTGCACACTGGGGATTTTCCTACAGAATAATATTATCTCCTCACTAAAGAGAAAAACATACATATCGTGATTTCTATAATGTTTTTAAAAATGAACATTTTTTTTTGTTCCAATAAAAAAACAAGATACTGTTGTACTGGTCAACATGACCCAGCCAGAAAATTTCTGATTTCCTAAACTTAGATTCTTAATAAAACAAAGCAATTGGGCCAATAAAAATAATAATTTGCTAACCAAGGCTTTCCATAGAGCTTCAGAAGAAATAAGTCAATGAAAAATAGAATTGTCTTCAGAAGAGATGGCCCAGTGTGATTTGAGTCTGTACAGAAGAACAAGAGTCCCAGGGCAGGAGCAGGGTGGGGGTGGTGAAGCCCCCGTTGTTCAGATGGGACCTGCTCAGTTTGTGTTGTAATGTTTTGATGCCATCCTTAGGTCCAGATTTACTCACCCTAAGAACTTACAGACTAGAGCCCTGTTCTATGAGGCACTGGGTCGCTGTTAGAGCCACACATCCCGAGAGACAGAATGTCCGGACCATATTCCATACTAGGACCATGGGTGGCAGGTGCATTTCTGATAGTTGTTGGCATTGCCTTCTTTATTCACAATGCATGTGTGTGTGTTGGGGGGAGTATGTGTATAGACCTTTCCCCCCTTATATATCATGTAAAGATTACTGGATTTAGTCAAATATATGGTTAGGCCAGGAAAGATTTGGATAAACTTATGTGTATTTACTGGACTTAACCCAACTTAGCAGAAACAGAGGACAGAATTCCACTTTTTACTTTGTTAATGTCACTTCAGAGATGTCACTGAGTTATGAAGGCGTCTTCCTATAACTCACATCATCAAAGCTATATATAAATTTATATTTTTTAATTTATTTCAATAGTTTTAGGAAGTACAAATTTTTTTTGTTACACAGAAGAACATTACAGTGGTGAAGTCAGGACTTCTACTCATCACCTGAATATTGTACTTTGTACCAAATGGGTAATTTTTAATTTCTCAATCCTCACAACTCACACTATTTCTCTCTTCTGAGTCTCCAATGTCCATTACCTGACTCTGTATGACCATGGGTACCCATTGCTTAGTAAGAACATGTAGTCTTTCTGTTTCTAAGATAAATTCACTTAGGATAATGGCCTCCAGTTCCATCCAAGTGGCTGGAAAAGATATTTTATTCTTTCTTATAGCTGAGTAGTATTCCCTCTTTGTGTGTGTGTATGTGTGTATAGGCTGACTCCCTATCTTTGTGATTGTCAATTGTGCTGTAATAAACATACGTGTGGGGGGAGGAGACAAGATGACTGACTGAAGCCAGCTTTCCACAGAGGCTCCCGTCCAGTAGGAGAGTTAAAGGACAAAAATTCAGCAAGTAACCTGGTGGATTTGAGCTGCACTAAGACAGAAGGTTGAAGAACGCACGTCAACCCCGCTGAGGTGAGCTGCGACCACAAGGATACAAACAAAAGGTACAAAATCCATCACCAAGCGGATGGGAGTCCCCTCCCCCATGAGAACGGCTCAGAGTGCCCCACAAACAACCGGGCAGAGTTCAAAGGTCCTCCCACTACACTCCACGGGAGAGACCCTCTAAAAACTGGACCTACCTCCCCTACTAGGGTGCCACGGCGTCCTCCTGCCAGGCATAAAACTGTATAAACTGTATATAGTCTCTACCTGGAATTCTGAGCTCCCAGCACTCCCCTTCACTCACACTGAGGTCTGGAGGCCAGTCCCCGTTGGCAGAGAGGGGACCACACCAGAGTGGCAGTTCCCTGAGGCACAGCGTGACAGCCGTCTTTTGGTGACAATACGGCCAGGCATAAAACTGTGTAAAGCTGTGTGTGTTCTCTGCCCGCAACCCCAGGCTCCCAGCGCTCCCCGTGCTCCCCTCTGCTCTCGCTCCAAGGTCTGGAGGCCTGTCTCCCAGGGGTCCGGACTCTTGGGCGATTGCTCGAAGGGTGTAGACAGTGCTGGGCTGCAGCAGGTCGGTGCAGACTCTGGGGTACAGGAGTGGAGAGAAGACGGTTGGCCAGAAGGGAGCTACACCGGAGCAGTGGTTGCCTGAGCCATAAAACAGCAGCCCTCTTTTGCTAGCAATACAGCTCACTACCGAATATTCTGAAGCCACACCCCCTGTCTCCCTGGGCAACCAGAGACTCTGAGTATAGGATTTGTCTGAGGCAACTCCAACTTGCAAACCAGGGAAACTCCCAGGGCAGGGCTGACCCAGAGATCCACTTTACTAAACCTAAGATGCACCTGGCCCTCAGGGGATCGTCAGTCTATAGACAATACAAGAGCAAAGACAAGCTGATTTGGAACTTAATTCAGCTTTTCTTCTGCAGGGGAACCACAGAGTTGTTCTGTTCTGTCGGTAACATTAATCAGGGGCAACACTGGACCTGAGTGAAAGTCCCCCAACCTTCCTCAAGTGCCCGAAGTTGTCAGGCTTCACCTCCTCCTGCTAGAGAGAGGCAGAGCGCGGCGGCCTGGCAGACTTCCTTGTGATTCAGGCAGGTGCAAACTCCTGGAGTACCGATTCACTACAGGCAACTGGGTCAGCCAACTGCAGGGCTATCAGTGACTGGGTGTGACAGTGGTGCAAGGTGGGGAAGGAGGCATCAACCTTCCCAGACTGATCTATTGGCTGGGCAGTTCCTCCTGACTCCACGCAGCACTGGAGCAAGCCACACTAGAGTAGTCACCAGACCCCTGTGATCCAGTTTCCAGAGACCTCTTAAACTCTCTCATCCGAGACAGGTGTAGACTGAGACAATTGATTTGGACTTTTTGAAATAAACCAATCACCTGAGGACAAATCAGGTGGTGCCCTGGGTGCATGGTGGTAGGAAGGTTTGATCTTTCTTTTCCAATTGTTTGCTGGTGGGGGTGGGGTGACTTAATTGCTGATATTTCTCCACAGCTGAGGCTTCAATCCAGAGTATCTGTTTCACTAGGGTGGAAGAGAAACCAGCTGAAAACAAGGCAGAACCACTTAGCCCCACCACACCAGACAGGGCCCCAGTTTCTCAGGTCACAACACCGTACAGGCCCTCGACAAAGCCCCAGGGGGAAGAATCAAAGGGAGTAAAACAACCATGGGGTGGAATCAGCGGAAAAACTTTGGTAACACAAATAACCAGAATAGATCAACCCCCCCAAGGAAAGATATGGCAGATGTAATTGAAGATCCCATTCATAAACAACTGGCTGAGATGTCAGAAATCGAATTCAGAATTTGGATTGCACACAAGATTAACAAAGTGGAATTAGGAATTCAAGGAGAAATTCAAAAGTTGCCTCAAGAATTTAATGAATTTAAAGACAAAACCACCAAAGACTTAGACACACTGAAGCAAGAATTTGCAGCCCTCAAAGATATGAAAAATACAGTAGAATCCCTCAGCAACAGAATGGAACAAGCAGAAGAAAGGATTTCTGACATTGAAGATAAAGCCTTTGAACGCTCCCAAATTCTCAAAGAGGAAGAAAAATGGAGAGCAAAAATGGACCATTCTGTCCAAGAGCTCTGGGATAATTCGAAGAAGGCGAATATCTGAATCACTGGAGTTCCAGAAACAGATGAAGTGGCCTCGCTGGGCACAGAGGCCCTTCTGCGTGAAATTATGAAAGAGAATTTTCCAGACATGCCTAGAGATTCTGAAATTCAGATAGCGGACAGCTTCAGAACCCCAGCACGACTCAACCCCAATAAGACATCCCCCAGGCATATCATAATTAACTTCACTAAAGTTAATATGAAGGAGAAAATCCTCAAAGCTGCCAGGAGAAAGAAAACCATTACCTTCAAAGGGAAGAATATTAAAATGACTGCAGATCCCTCTGCTGAAAATTTTCAAGCCAGAAAAGGGTGGTCACCAACTTTTAATCTCCTAAAGCAAAATAACTTTCAACCCCGGATCTTGTATCCAGCTAAACTGAGTTTCATTTATGATGCAGAAATTAAATACTTTAATGACATTCATATGTTGAAGAAATTTGCCATAACCAAACCAGCTCTTCAGGATATTCTCAGACCTATCCTCCATAATGACCAACCCAATCTTATACCACAAAAGTAAACTCACTCAGAAACTTCGGAACAAACTCCAACTTCCACACTGACGAAAGGATTAAAAATGCCCACTGGACTTTTGAAAAACTCAATACCCAAAACTTCACCACACTTATCAATATTCTCCATTAATGTGAACGGCTTAAACTGTCCTCTAAAGAGGCATAGGTTAGCTGACTGGATACGAAAACTCAGGCCAGATATTTGTTGCATACAAGAGTCACATCTTAACTTAAAAGACAAATACAGACTCAGGGTGAAAGGATGGTCATCCATATTTCAGGCAAATGGTAATCCGAAAAAAGCAGGTGTTGCAATTTTATTTGCACATACAATAGGCTTTAAACCAACAAAAGTAAGGAAGGATAAGAATGGTCGCTTCAGGGCGGTGCCTGTGGCTCAGTCCGTAAGGCGCCGGCCCCATATACCGAGGGTGGCGGGTTCAAGCCCGGCCCCGGCCAAACTGCAACCAAAAAATAGCCGGGCGTTGTGGCGGGCGCCTGTAGTCCCAGCCACTCAGGAGGCTGAGGCAAGAGAATCGCTTAAGCCCAGGAGTTGGAGGTTGCTGTGAGCTGTGTGAGGCCACGGCACTCTACGGAGGGCCATAAAGTGAGACTCTGTCTCTACAAAAAAAAAAAAAAGAATGGTCACTTCATATTTGTTAAGGGTAATACTCACTATGATGAGATCTCAATTATTAATATCTATGCACCCAACCAGAATGCACCTCAATTTATAAGAGAAACTCTAACAGACATGAGCAACTTGATTTCCTCCAGCTCCATAATACTTGGAGATTTCACACTCCTTTGGCAGTGTTGGATCGATCCTCCAACAAGAAGCTGAGCAAAGAAATCTTAGATTTAAACCTAACCATCCAACTTTTGGATTTAGCAGACATCTACAGAACATTTCATCCCAACAAAACTGAATACACATACTTCTCATCAGCCCACGGAACTTACTCCAAAATTGATCACATCTTAGGTCACAAGTCTAACCTCAGTAAATTTAAAGGAATAGAAATTATTCCACGCATCTTCTCAGACCACCATGGAATAAAACTTGAGCTGAGTAACAACAGGAATCTGCATACTCATACAAAAACATGGAAGTTAAATAACCTTATGCTGAATGATAGCTGGGTCAGAGATGAGATTAAGAAAGAAATCACCAACTTTTTCGAACAAAACAACAATGAAGACACAAACTATCAGAACCTCTGGGACACCGCAAAGGAAGTTCTAAGAGGGAAATTTATAGCACTGCAAGCCTTCCTTAAGAGAACGGAAAAAGAGGAAGTTAACAACTTACTGGGACATCTCAAGCAACTGGAAAGGAAGAACATTCCAACCCCAAACCCGGTAGAAGAAAATAACCAAAATTAGTGCAGAATTAAATGAAATTGAAAACAAAAGAATAATACGACAGATCAATAAATCAAAAAGCTGGTTTTTCAAAAAGGTCAATAAAATAGATAAACCTTTGGCCAACCTAATCAGGAAAAAAAAGAGTAAAATCTCTAATCTCATCAATTAGAAACAACAAAGACGAATTAACAACAGACTCTTCAGAAATTCAAAAAATCCTTAATGAATATTACAAGAAACTGTATTCTCAGAAATATGAAAATCTGAAGGAAATTGACCAATACTTGGAAGCACGTCACCTTCCAAGACTTAGCCAGAATCAAGTGGAAATGTTGAACAGGCCCATATCAAGTTCTGAAATAGCATCAACCATACAAAACCTCCATAAAAAGAAAAGCCCGGGACCAGATGGTTTCACATCTTAATTCTACCAAACCTTTAAAGAGGAATTAGTACCGATATTACTCAACCTGTTCCAAAATGTAGAAAAAGAAGGAAGACTACCTAACACGTTCTATGAAGCAAACATCACCCTGATCCCCAAACCAGAAAAAGACCCAAAAAGAAAAGAAAATTATAGACCGATATCACTAATGAATATAGATGCAAAAATATTCAACAACATCCTAACAAACAGAATCCAGCAACACATCAAACAAATTATACATCATGATCAAGTCGGTTTTATCCCAGGGTTTCAAGGCTGGTTCAATATACGTAAATCTATAAATGTAATCCAGCACATAAACAAATTAAAAAACAAAGACCATATGATTCTCTCAATTGATGCAGAAAAACCTTTTGATAATATCCAGCATCCCTTCATGATTAGAACACTTAAGAAAATTGGTATAGAAGGGACATTGCTTAAACTGATAGAGACCATCTATAGCAAACCCACAGCCAGTATCTATTGAATGGAGTTAAATTGGAATCATTTCCACTCAGATCAGGAACCAGACAAGGCTGCCCATTGTCTCCATTGCTTTTTAACATTGTAATGGAAGTTTTAGCCACTGCAATTAGGGAAGAAAAGGCGATCAAAGGTATCCATATAAGGTCAGAAGAGATCGAACTTTCGCTCTTCACAGATGATATGATAGTATATCTGGAAAACACTAGGGACTCTACAACAAAACTCTTAGAAGTGATCAAGGAATACAGCAGCATCTCAGGTTACAAAATCAACATTCTTAAATTGGTAGCCTTTATATATACCAACAATAGTCAAGTTGAAAAAACAGTTAAGGACTCTATCCCATTCACAGTAGTGCCAAAGATGATGAAATATTTGGGAATTTATCTAACAAAGGACGTGAAATATCTCTATAAAGAGAACTATGAAACTCTAAGAAAAGAAATAGCTGAAAATATTAACAAATGAAAAAACATACCATGTTCATGGCTGGGAAGAATCAACATTGTTAAAATGTCCATACTACCCAAAGCAATATATAATTTTAATGCAATCCCTATTAAAGCTCCACTGTCATACTTTAAAGATCTTGAAAAAACAATACTTCATTTTATATGAAATCAGAAAAAACCTCGAATAGCCAAGACATTACTCAGAAATAAAAACAAAGCAGGAGGAATTACGCTACCAGACCTCAGACTATACTACAAATCGATAGTGATCAAAACAGCATGGTACTGGCACAAAAACAGAGAAGTAGATGTCTGGAACAGAATAGAGAACCAAGAGATGAATCCAGCTACTTACCATTATTTAATCTTTGACAAGCCAATTAAAAACATTCAGTGGGGAAAAGATTCTCTATTTAACAAATGGTGCTGGGTGAACTGGCTGGCAACCTATAGAAGACTGAAACTGGATCCACACCTTTCACCATTAACTAAGATAGACTCTCACTGGATCAAAGATTTAAACTTAAGACATGAAACTATAAAAATACCAGAGAAGAGTGCAGGGAAAACCCTTGAAGAAATCAGTCTGGGCGAGTATTTTATGAGGAGGACCCCCCAGACAATTGAAGCAGCTTCGAAAATACACTACTGGCACTTGATCAAACTAAAAAGCATCCGCACAGCCAAGAACACAGTAAGTAAAGCAAGCAAACAGCCCTCAGAATGGGAGAAGATATTTGCAGGTTATGTCTCTGACAAAGGTTTAATAACCAGAATCCACAGAGAACTCAAACGCATTAGCAAGAAAAGAACAAGGGATCCCATTGCAGGCTGGGCAAGGGATTTGAAGAGAAACTTCTCTGAAGAAGACAGGCGTGCGGCCTTCAGACATATGAAAAAAATGCTCATCATCTTTAATCATCAGAGAAATGCAAATCAAAACTACTTTGAGATACCATTTAACTCCAGTGAAACTAGCCTGTATCACAAAATCCCAAGACCAGAGATGTTGACACGAATATGGAGAAAAGGGAACACTTTTGCACTGCTGGTGGGAAGGCAAATTAATACATTCCTTTTGTAAAGAGATATGGAGAACACTCAGAGATCTAAAAATAGATCTGCCATTCAATCCTGTAATCCCTCTACTGGGCATATACCCAGAAGACCAAAAAGCACATCATAACAAAGATATTTGTACCAGAATGTTTATTGTAGCCCAATTCATAATTGCTAAATCATGGAAGAAGCCCAAGTGCCCATCGATCCACGAATGGATTAATAAATTGTGGTATATGTACACCATGGAATATTATGCAGCCTTAAAGAAAGATGGAGACTTTACCTCTTTCATGTTTACATGGATGGAGCTGGAACATATTCTTCTTAGTAAAGTATCTCAAGAATGGAAGAAAAAGTACCCAATGTACTCAGCCCTACTATGAAACTAATGTATGACCTTCACATGAAAGCTATAACCCAGTTTTAACCTAAGAATAGGGGGAAGAAGGAAAGGGAGGGGAAGGAGGGGGGAGGTGGTTGGAGGGCAGGGGATTGGTGGGATTACACCAGTGGTGCATCTTATAAGGGTATATGTGAAACTTGGTAAACGGTCTGTGAAGCTAGTGAATGATGCCCCATGATTATATCAATGTACACAGCTATGATTTAATAAAAAAAATAAATTTTGGTCTCCAAGCCAAAAAAAAATAAACATACCTGTGTTTATTGATTAGTTGACATGGTTAACACAAATTAGTATAAACTAAATAGTTCCTTTAAAGGAGTTTAGTGTTGGTCACTAAAGCTCATCAGCATTGAGCCATGGAACCAAATGGTTTCTTCAATATCTGCCATAAGAAGACATTTTAAGGAGTTTTCCCCTTAAATCCTATGAGAATCAACGTCTAGTTGGTTGGAGAATCTAGAGTTGGTTCATTCATTCAGGATGGATGAATGTGTCTTTTTCTATATAATGACTTATTTTCCTTTGAGAAGATTCTGGTAGGAAGATTGTTGGGTTGAATGGTAGTTCTCTACTTTTAGTTCTTTGAAGAATTTCCATACTATTTTCCATAAAGTTTGTAATAATTTACATTCCCACCAACAGCGTATAAACATTCCCTTTTCACCACATTTGCACCAACATCTATTGTTTTTTTACTTTTTTAATAATAGCTATTCTGACCAGGGTAAGGTGGTATTTCACTGTGGTTTTAATTTGCATTTCCCTGCTGATTAGTGATGTTAACCGCTTTTTTATATGCTTCTTGGCCATTTTTCTTTCTTTTCTTTGGAAGATGTCTCTCACTTTTTAATGGGACTATTTTTTTTTCTTGCTGATTTGAGTTTTTGTACATTCTGGATATTAGCCCTTCAAAAAGAAAACCCAGACTTAATTTTTGTAAAGTTTAATAAATAATAATAGTAATATTTGCCAAAATAAGAATCCTGCAAGTTCATATTATTTGCAAACATTTTAAATCTACCCTCCTTGAAGAAAAAAATAAAAAAACAGAACTTTCAGATACATTACATGGATCTTTTTCTTCAATTTTGTCTTTCATTAGAAAATTATCTCTTCCTCTTCCACCAAAGTCAAATCCCAATTCGTGTGTGACAACATAAATATGCATGCGGAGTTTAATGTGCACCCATAAATGTGCAGGACACATAGGCAAATGTGAAAGTGATTTATGACTTCAGCTTATGAAAATGTCTTATTGACATATATTTGTCTCAGAGAAACTACCACTTTGGTATCCATTAGGTGTAATGTATGAGTTTACCATTTTATCATCATTGTGTTATAATGCCATCATCTAATACTTATCTATTAGACAATTCATAAATATGTACATGCTCTAAAAATGAAAATAAAGTTGTGAGGCCATTAAATCATAGTCAATAAAACACTGCTGTGTCAATCATAATCTTATCCTCTAACTCCATCAATTTTTAACCACAAAGAGTCCCAAACCCATTTACCATTTTGACTCTTAATCTGCATCCTCACAGGTTGGTAGACTGCAGCTGCAAGGCCAACCTCTGAAACTAAAACCTGTGATTACATCTGCAGAGTTGCCCTAATTAACAAGTTGGCAAGGCTAAGCATTAAATGGTTAAGCTTTAGTTTGCCTGGTTCTACTATTTACTAAACCAGGAAGCCGGAGCTATGAATTAAACCTTGTTACAGTTTCTCTGACATTGATTCTCACAGGATTGAAGGGAAAAACTCCTTAAAATGTCTTCTTATTGCAGATATTGAAGAAACCATTCCATGGCTCAGTGTTGATGAGCTTTAGTGAACATCACAAACTCCTTTAAAGGAATTATTTAGTTCATACTAATTTGTGTTAGCCATCTCAATGGCAGGATGGAAGCAACCAAGACTCGTTGGTTCATTCATTCATTCCGGATGGATGAATGTGGGATGGAAGCAACCAAGACTAGTCACAGAAAAATGATGACTATGAGAGGTAGTGTACATGTTAATTCACTTGATTTAGCCATTCCACAATGCATACAGGTGTACTGCAGAGATACTGAAATGAAGCAAGACGGCTTCAAATCCCTGAAATGAAGCAAGACGTATGATTTTTTTAATTTTCCCAGCACATACAAAATTTGTATTTATGCTATACTTTTGTCTAATAAGTGTGCAACAGCATTATGTCTTAAAAAGCAACATATATACCTTAATCAAAAAATACTTTATTGCTAAAAATGCTAATGATTATCTGAGGCTTTAAGAAGCCATTATCTTCTTGCTAATAGAGGGTCTTGCCCCAGTGTCAACACTAGTAACCAGTGAGGGTGGTGGTTGCTGATGATTGGGGTGGCTATGGTAATTTCTTAAGCTAACAGTAAAGTTTATCACACTGATTATCTCTTCCTTTTCACAAAAGATTTTTTGTAGCACGTGATGCTGTTTGATAGTATTGTGTCCACAGTAGAGCACCTTTCAAAATTGGAATCAATTCTCTCCAAACTTGCCACTGCTTTATCAAATACGTTTATGTTATTTCCTAAATCCATTGTTGCTATTTCAACAATGTTCACAGCATCTTCACCAGAAGTAGAGTCTATTTCAGGAAAGCATTTTCTTTTTGCTTCCTAAGAAGCAACTCCTCATTTGCTCAAGTTTTATCATGAACTTGCAACAATTCAGATGGATCTTCAGGCTCCACTTCTAATTCTAGTTCTGCTATTTTCCGCTCCATCTGCAGTTACTCGTACCACAGAAAACTTGGACCCTTCAAAGTTGTCAATAGGGGTTAAAATCAACTTCTTTAAAGAATATTTTGATCTCCTCAAATGACTAATGAGTGTTCTTAATGGTATCTAGAGTGGTGGATCCTTTCCAGAAGGTTTTCAATGTACTCTGCCAAAATCCATCAGAAGAATCACTATCTATGGCCGCTACAGCCTTACAAAATGTATTTCCAATATAATACAACTTGAAAGTTGAAATTACTCCTTGATCTATGGGCTAGAGAATGAATGTTTTATTAGCAGGCATTAAAGCAGCATTAATTTCCTTGTACATCTCTATCTGAGCTCTTTGGAGACTAGGTGCATTGTCACTGATCAGTAATATTTTGAAAATAATCTTCTTATCTAGCAGTAGGTCTCAACAATGAGCTTAAAATATTCAGTAAACCATGCATATAAAGAAAATTTTATATAAAGAAAGTGCAAATTTTATATGCACTGGAGGAGCTTTGCTTTTCCTCTTACACAGCACAGGCAAAGTAGATTTAGCATACTTCCTAAAGGCTCTTGGATATTTTAGAATAGTTGATGAGCATTGTCTTCGATTTAAAGTCACCAGATGTATTAGGCACTAACAAGAAAGTCAGCCTATCCTTTGAATCTTTGAAATGTGGCATTGATTTTTCTACTCTAACTTGGAAAGTTCTAGATGGAATCTGCTTCTAATAGAAGGCTGTTTCATTTGTATTGGAAATCTCTTGATTGGTGTAGCCACCTTCACCAGTGACCTTAGCAGGATCTCACAGATAATTTACTGCAGCTTCTGTATTAGCCACTTGCTGTTTTGCCTTACACTTTTTCATATTACAGAAATGGCTTCTTTCCATAAAACTCATGAAACTTGTCTTCTGCAAACTCCTTACCTCTCTCAACCTTCAGAGAATTAGAGGGAGTTAGGATATTAATCTGGATTAAGCTTTGGCTTAAAGAAATGATCTAGCTAGTCTGATCTTCCCTCAAGACCACTAAAACTCTCTCTGTATAAGTAATAAGGCTGTTTTGCTTTCTTATCACTGTTAATAGGAGTAGCATTTTTAATTTCTTCCAAGAACTTTTCCTTTGCATTCACAACTTGGCTGGCTAACTATCTGGCACAAGAGCCCTAGCTTTTAGCCTATCTCAGCTTTTAACATGTCTTTCTCACTAAGCTTCATCATTTCTGCTTTGACTTAAGGTAAAAAAGGTGAAACTCTTACTTTCATTTGAACATTTACAGGTAATAATAGGGGTATTATGTGGCCTAATTTCAATATTATTGTGTCTCAGAGACACGAGAAGGAGGAGAAAAGGAAGAGAGACAGGGAATGATCAGTTAGTGAAGAAGTCAACCATATAGATTAATATCACCTTCTTATATGGGCATGGTTCATTGTTTCCCCAAACAACAGTAACATCAAAGATCACTGATCATGGATAACCATAACAGATATAAAAATAATAATAAAGGTTTGAAATATTGTGAGAATTACCAAAGTGTGACACTGAGATATGAAGTGAAAACATGCTATTAGAAAAATAGTACTGATAGGCTTGGCGCCAGTAGCACAGTGGTTACAGCGCCGGCCACACACATACATCTAGGCTGGCAGGTTCGATCTCGGCCCTAGGCCAGCTAAACAAAAATGACAACTGCAACAAAAAAATAGCCAGGTCTTATGGCGGGTGCCTATGGTTCCAGGAGACTGAGGCAAAAGAATCGCTTAAGCCCAAGAGTTTGAGTTTGCTGTAAGATATGACACCATGGCACTCTACCACAGGTGACATAGTGAGACTCTGTCTCAAAAAGAAAAGAAAAGAAAAATGCCACGGATAGAATTACTTAATACAGGGCTGCCACAAACCTCCCATTTTGTAAATATATATATATGTGTATATATAGATATAGATATACACGCATGTTCAAAGTACAATAAAGCACAATTCAATAAAATTAAGTATGCCCGTACATATATATCAAACATGTATACCATCAATGTATGCAGTTTTTACTTGTCAATTAAAAAATGCAATTAATAAAAAGACTAAGCAACAGGATATAGATCATGGGTAGGGACCAGTTTGTATATACAGAGACTGGGTAGTAACAAGGATAAATAACAACTAACCTAAAAAGAATAGGGAAAAATAATAACAGTGGCAAACGTACTGAAATATTATCTATGCATTTGACTTTGATAACTCATAAACACATTATCCCACTTTATTGTCATCATTTCATTCATTAGATGAGGATGAAGAAACTGAGGCCTATAGGGTTCCTCCAGATCTCACAATTACTGAACTGTTGATAGGGGCCCCAGTTATAGGGCAGCATTATTGAATGCACTTAACCGGTACACTACAGTGTCCCCTCCATAAGTCTTTGAGGAGGGCTAATGCCTATTCACAAGAGGCTGATCAAACTGGAGGTCACAGGAAGGATTCAAGGCTTGGACAGGTGTTTTGGACTCCCAGTTCTGAGAACCAAGCGGGGAAGGGGTTCAGGCAGCAATTGGATCAGGGTGTGCATGGCAGAAGTCCAAAGATTCATTCAAGGCAAAAAGACCCAAGAGGAAACAAAGCTTAAGCATAAATCAAGTAACATTCTGAGATTCAAGCCACATATCAGAGAAAAGGAAGGAATAGGTTACCAATAAAGAAGCATTTCAGGATCTGCAACAAGGCCCTGAACCCCTCTTCCTCACTTAAAAGATACCAATCTGCATTAATAAGTGGGCACAGCTGGTAGAGGCAGAGACACGGCTACAGGTCCCTGTCACAGAAGACCAGGTCCCTAGGCTGCGGAGGCTCATGTTGCTAAAATCTCCACTCCCAAGTTCCAAATGCTTTGCTTTCTCCTTTTCCAATTACCACTATCTTCATCCCCGTACATGTCTATTAGGAAAGAAACAACAACAATAAGATATCTACTTAGTTCAGTCATCTGGGAAATGCCGTGGATAATGCGGTACTGTGGGTCACATAATACATTCAAGAACCAGCCAATTTAGTAAAAAAAGAAAAATCAAATTGCTTATTTTGCATCATGCAGAGCAAAAAAAATTACTATTTGAATGTTGTGCTTTGCAAACGGTTGTACTGATGTTGGGTAGAGAGAATCATATTCACCAGGCATCTCTGCACTTTGTCACTTTGTTATATTATTTTTTAAACTGGCTTTTCTTCCTGGAATCAAATTTACTTATCCTTTGGGGATGCTTAATTCCTTAATGTCAATCATTTTTTTTTTAACTAAGCAAGCAGGTTTTTTTTTTTTTTTCAACTAAATTCTTTAATCAGCTTTTGTTCAGAAACTGTTTATTTCCATCTGCATTACAAATGCTAGATTTAACCAATCTATCAACTTAGGATAATACAAGGAGGGGTCTCATCAGTTCGCTCTTTTCTCTTAGAAACAACGATATTGTATTTTGTACTTTGAAAGTAAGGAACTAATAGGATTAGACTAAGACTGAGGACAAGAGGATGTCAGACCAAAGAAAGGAATGTGGCCCTTCCAAAGCTTCCCTGTCTAGTATGGGGAATTGTAATCCATTCGCGCTAAATGCTTTGACTATGCTCATTATGCAAAAAACATTAGAGCCTAGTATATTTTGTTACCATAGTTCTGCCTACTGGGAACTATAATTAAAGCACATTTGAGCAAATGCAATTTTATTTGTTATTAACCAACTAAAAGCTTAGTCAACCTTGCAAATATGGCATTATCTTAAGCTTTCAATATAAGCCAGCCAGCTAGCCAATAGCCTTTATTAGGTCCTGTCTTTATTAGCTGCGCTTCCTACTCCTGTGCAGGAGCCTCGCGTGCCATACAACAGTGGTCCTCACATTGTAGGATACACAGACTCATCTGGAAAGCTTGTTAAAACACTTTACTGGGACCCACTTTCAGAGTTTCTCATTCTTTACATCTGGAGGAGGTCCCTAAAATTTGCATGTCTAACGTGTCTTCAGGGGATGCTGGAGCTGCTGGTTTTGGAGCACACTTTAAGAGCCATTGCTGTAGGGCACAGTAGTTAGAGCTTTAGACTCAACCCACCTGGGCTCATACCCTTGCTAGTCTCCTAAAACGTACACGTCCTTGAATGTGTTACTTCATCTCTCTAAGCCTCAGTTTTTTTAATCCACATAGTGTGGATAATAATACCTATCCAATAGGTTTATTGTAAGAATTAAATTAAAGTATGGAAAGTACTTAGCCCAGTTCCTGGCAAGGGAGAAATCAATGAATGGCAGTGATCAGTTTATTATTGTTGTTAATTGGAGAAATATGTCAATATCTAGTTTGATATATTCATTAACCAATGGTGTGCATCAGACTCACCTGAAGTGCTTTAGTAAAATTCACACAATGACCAACCCTCCCAGAGAATTTGACGTAACAGCTATTTCATTGATTCTCAGATGCCACTGATCATAAGATGCACCATTATTTTACCTACTACAAAGAAAAAAAAGGCTGCAATTAAACTGCAGCCTTTTCGTGCTAAGTAAAATAAGCAAGAGAAGGAATGAAAAATATTGCATTATCTCACTTATATGTAGAAACTAAAAAATGTGTCAAATATACAGAGATAGAGAATTAAAAAAGGTAGTTACCAATGGCAGATTGGGGAGAGGAAACAGGAAGTAAGTATAGTCAGAGGACACAAAGTAGCAGTTATGTAGGATACACAAGTCCGGAAATCTTGTACAACATGAGGATTGTACAGGTTGAGCATCTCTGACCCAAAGAACTGAAATCAGAAATGCTTCAAAATCTGAAACTTTCTGAGTGAAAACATGATATCACATGGGTGTCTGAAATAGTATGATATGCTTGCTTTCCGATGATTCAATGTACACAAATTTTGTTCATGCACAAAATTATAAACATTGTATGAATTATCTTTAGGCTGTGTGTATAAGGTATAATAAAACATAAACATAGTTCATGTTTAGACTTGGATCTCTTTGTTAAGATATCTCATTATTTATATGCAAATATTCCAAATCTGAAAAAATCTAAAATCCACAACACTTCTAGTCCCAACAATTTCAGTTGAGAAGAGATACTCAATCCGTAGTTAATAGAACTGTATCGTATCATGGATTTTTGTTAAATAAGTATCTTTTATCTGCTCTGCTCCCCAAAAAAGTAACTATATATGACAGATATGTCAATTTGCTTCACTATCGTAACAATTTTACTATATATATGATTCTCATATCATATTGTAAACTTTAGATATATACAATGCAATTTATCATTTAAAAATGATTAAAACACTTTTAGAATTCAGAAATGAGAAAATGTGAAAAAAAATGTACATCCTAAAATTAAGGAAATATAGTAGGTAGGATGTGAATTTGGGTTTGATTCCCACGTTACTATGATGTGCAATTCTGATCAAAAGCCACTAACTTAAAATGTGACAACTGCAGGTGGGACTCAAAGTTTAGAAAGAGCCCATAGGTTGGAAGCCCTGTTCTCAGAACAGTAACATACCCCATTATCATGTTTTACCAAGATAAGTCTATAGATTGTTTATTAAACATAAATATTCCCTCTTGGTATTATAACATCTACCCTCTAAACTTGGAAGAGGGCATCTCCCCCTGCATAGCAATTACCCACATGATGAGAACAAATAAGTCAACTGATGCAGCCAATCAGAGCAGGGGAGAGTACAGGGCAGTATCAAGGTGTTGGGTCAGGTAGTTTTTCCTTCACAAACATGAATTCTAATCTTTACACTGGAGGATAATTGAGGGAGACCCTCAGGGGAAGTAAAACATGATTTACATTCCATGGAGAAGGAAAGATGCTGAGAGTCACATATATTACTGGGACTTGGCCCTAGCAGTTTGTTTTCCACCTTGATTTTAATTTATTTTTTAATTTCAGATTAATATGAGGGTATAAATTATTAGGTTACACTGTTACATCGTGCCCATTAGGTGAGAGCTTACAGTTTTTCTCATTTTCCTCCTTTCCTGCCCCCCTCCCTTTCACTTGAGTTTGTGTTTTTCTCTCATGTGGGCATGTAGTTGTTTACAGCTCCACTTTGATTTTTAAATTGTAGTTTGTAAAGTGTTGCAGAACAATGAAAGCTGATTTTGTATAATCTGATTGTTCCATCAAGTTTATGACAATTGCAATTTCCCTCGATTCTGGGAATCTTGGATGTAGGCAAGGGAGGCTCAGTGTCCACCCTGAACTTTAGGATAATCCTCTCACCCACAGGAAATACACTAATTCTGTAGTGCGTGACACAACAGGGCAGTTTCTTTTAGGGAGATCAGAATTTATAATAACTTCAATAAGTGGTCTTTGGTAGTCCCCATGCATATGAGTTAATTATAATAAAGAGTATGAATACTTTTTCATTCTCTCACTATATTGGAAACACACATATATACCATCAATGAACTTTATACTTCCAAAAATCTATACCTTGGATACCTCTTTGAGTACTGGCCCATATTAAATTCCTTTCTATAATCACCTACTAAAGATTTATCATAATGTTCTGTTAAAACTATTACATTCTTAGGGTGGTGCCTGTGGCTCAGTGAGCAGGGCGCTGGCCCCATATACCAATGGTGGTGGGTTCAAACCCAGCCCTAGCCAAACTGCAACAACAACAACAAAAAAATAGTCGGGCATTGTAGCAGGCGCCTGTAGTCCCAGCTACTGGGGAGGCTGAGGCAAGAGAATCACTTAAACCCAGGAGTTGGAGGTTGCTGTGAACTGTGATATCATGGCACTCTACCAAAGGTGATAAAGTGAGACTCTGTCTCTAAAAAAAAAAAAAAAACTATTACATTCTTAAGTTTTCATGTCTCTAATTAAAGAATAGGAAATATAAAACTTAACAAAATTGCCTTCTGCTTCAAAAAAGAAAACACAACATTGATTTTATAAAAAGTCTTCATAATTTAAGTGACTAAAAAATGTGGAATATAATTTAATATAGTTAAACTGGTCCTAGAAAATAACTATCAATTGGGTGAAAAGGAAAAGTAATTATGTCATCATAGAAAACTTGTTTTTATTATAGAGATTATGGGGGGGTTATTTTTCACTTTTTTATAGATCCTATCTCAAGAGGGTTAGTTGTACAATGAATGCAGCCCCATTTTCCACATAAGACTATGAAGACTGGTCTTGAAATTCTTCAATTCTGTCAATCACTGTAGTATCCAACTGACTCTTTAGCATCCACCTTGCCAAAAGGTTTTATCTTTACAGAAGGATTTGTCAAGTACCTCTTCTGTTTTGACCAAAATGTACATAAATCTCCTGAAGTTTTACAATACTGGTGTGACTAATGATTTTAAATATTTTCTGTTCTTTGGAAGTACAGTATAGTAAAAACATTAAGAAGTAAGTGTTAGCAGTGGTTCAGAGGTTCTGATTTGTTTTAACAAAACCATCCATTATTTCAAGCCCTCTGCTGATTAGGAAGTAGTGTATTTCACTTGTCATGTCAAAGCAACTTGTTATTACATTTTATTCTCATATAAAATGCATCATTATTCTAATAATCATGTGATTGTTCAATGTGTTTCCAATATCATTTTTTCAGTCATATGTTTCCATTAGGGAACCAAAAGGTGTTGCTTGTCTAAGAATAAATATGCCAAAGAAAGGAGAACACACCAATTTCAGGAGGAAATAAAAACCGTCAGATTCCTTTTCCTTCTTTGATATAATTCCTAGGATCTTAGAAAACGAACATGGCCTAGCACACATCACCTCCAAAGAAACCTACAGAACATCCTCCAACTTATCCTTTGGATAAAGTACAAGGTGTCCTTTTAAAGGTCTCACACCTAGAGAAAATGGGGAAAGGTAGATATCTTGGAACATGTTTGGCATAAGTGGGAGAGAAGATTTTGTGTGTGTAGAAAGAGGTGGCCAACATGTAGAGAATATTTTGTAAATAAAGGTACACTCAGCTACAATTTCCCATTTTTTGTGTGTATGGCAACTTTTTGTAGCATTCAGAACCTAAGTGCATGGTCAGTGAGGCAGATTAGTTTCAGTATCAACAGCAATATCCAGTGGGCCTTAACTAATGAATCAGCATCAGTGGGGGTTCTAGAGATGTTCAGCATTATGAAAATTATTTCCTGAGTTCCATTTGTTTCAACATTTTATTCAGTGTCCTGGATGAGACTATCACAAGGACACCATAAAATCTGTAGGAGGGAGAGTGGCCATACTGTATGATTGAATGGGAAAGAGCAACTGATGGGTTGAAAATAAGGACTATATCTAAAAGTAATAGAAATAAATTTAAAGTGATGTGATTAAGTCAAAAGAACAGTTTTTGTTTGTTTGTTTTTTCAGAATGGAAAAGATGTACCACAGTAGCAATACAGACAACTAAGGCTTAGAGATTTTAGTCTACACACCGGTTAATGTGAATCAACAATTTGTTGAAGTAATGAATAAATGTAGTGTAGTATTAATGGGAAAAGATGGGAAATGAGGTAGGGAGAGAAGGAGTGAGAAGGAAAGTAGGGGGCAGGAAGGAGAGAGAGAATGAGAGGAAAGGCCCACTTTTCTCTGTGCAGCCCAGGACCCTCCCGCCCTTGCAGGACTGCAATACAAGTCCAGACAAACAGGGCACAGTCAGGAGTGACCTATGATGGCCAAACAGTGAAATCAATACTATCCAGGAACTTCTCAACGTACATGAGCATATTTAGCCTGGATATCTGATAAGCATATTCACATATCCTAAGAACTTTAATGGGGAAAAGAATTAGAGGTGTAATATTTAACCCCAGCTGTTACAAGTAGAACAAATGAATTAGACTCTAGAAGAGAATCTCCAGGTCAAAGTTCTCTAAAGATGCAATAGCTGAGCTTGGGAGCTACTAACACTCTCTCCTGGAGATGTGGAAGTCCCAACTGAATCATCTTTAGCAAAACTTTTTTTTTTTTTTTTTTTGGCAAGACCTCATCTCTATTTTATTTTTTTAAATTGTTTTTTATTTAATAATAACTTTGTACACTGATGCATTTATGGGGTTCAGGGTACTGCTTCGATATACAATGTGAAATGCTTACATTGAACTGACACATCCATCACAATTATATTCATTTCTTAATAGTTTTGAAATGTACCATTGCATCATGCACATTAGGTGAGGTCCCCCAGAATACCCCCCCCTCCCATATCTCTCCTCCCCTCCCCTCTCTCTGCTCTTCCCTTCTACTTTCTGACTATAGTTATTTTGGCAAAACTTTTGCAAAACTAATTCAAGCATTAGATGGGTAATAGGATCAGATGATTTTGGAAGTCCCTCCAAAACTCAAGATTCCAATATTAAAACATTTTCCTGTGATATAAATTAATTCTTGCAAAAGATTTTCTCTTATAAAGATGTAAAACAGACAATTAGAATGACTTTGTTTAAAAAGTTCAAAAATAATAGATGCTGGCATTAATGCACAGAAAAGGAATGCTGATACACGGCTGGTGTGACTATAAATTAATACAACCTCCCATAGAACAGAGTATGGAGAGTCCTCACAAAACTAAAAGTAGACTTTCCAATCAATACAACAATCCCACTACCGAGTATCTACCCAAAGGAAAAAAAGGCTTTTCAAGAAAACAGCGGCACCCAAATGTTTATTGCAGCACAATTCACAATTGCAAAGATGTGGACTCAACCCAAGTGCCCAACAATTCAAGAATGGATTAATAAAATGTATTTGCATACCAGGGAATACTACTCAGCCTGAAAAGGATGAAGGATTACCTTTTGCAACAATCTGGATAGAACTGGAGACCATTCTCCTAAGTGAAGTTATCTGGAGAATATAAAAACAAAACATGTGTACTCAGTATTAAACTGGAAATAACCAATGAGCACACATGTGCACAGAGGGACGTGAAACTGAGTAAAATCAAGCAAAGAAGAGGGAAGAGGAGGGAAGTGGAAAAAACCGGCTTAATGGGTACAAGGAGCACTATTTGAGTGATGGCCACCCTATAGCCGGGACTGGAAAATTCCAAAAGCAATCCATGTGTACCCCCTTAATATTTTGAAATTTTAAAAAAGATAATGAAAACAAATAGCCTCAGAGAGGCACATCAAGTCTTCAAGAAACCCTAAGAGACTCCTTTATTTTCTTGCTCTTTGGAGAATTAAACTCCTTCTGCAGGAATATATTAATATCTCTTTGTCCTCTGCTATCCTGGCCGACTTTGGGAATTTGCACACAGCATGTTTTATCTTGCTGAATATAATAGTCCGGCCGGCATTCTTCCTTTGTGAGGAATCCTTATTCACTCTCATAAATTATGTGAACAGATCTGAAGCATACTTTCCTTTCTTCAATAGAGACTATTCCCCAAAGTAGGCTGCAGCATGCCAAACATCTGCTGCTACACACAGTCCAATACATGATATTGATATGTATTATCACTGGGTGAGTTCTAAATACAAGGCCAATTTAACACACTCCTGAACAATTCCCTCCTCTCCCAACCCTCACGACCCAGCTGCTGGGAGGGAGCTCAACAAAATCAGAACAGTTCTAATATTTGCCTAAATAAGCTATAAATAACCAGGTGAATCTGCTAAAACAAAAACCACAGGGGAACATTCCAAAATCTGTTACAGATTAGATATACATAAGCATTTGTCTAATTTAATGAATATTTAAAGATATATTTAAGTATTTTTTTAGTGTCTTCTGTACATACAATTTTCAAAGGTGTTGCTTTCCAGAACTATGGGTTTCTGGCTGGAGATCTGAGTTTGTTAAGAGTTATGTGTCTTGTCCATATTTTAATGATTGAATACAATTATTGTTAATGTGGTACAAATAAAAGTGACCAGAATCCCTAAATCCTGAATTCCTTCTAGTCTTCCATAAAAGGTTCTAGTGTTCTAACAGGTATGCTCCAAGGTCCTCAGAGTAAACACAACTTTATTGCTAACTAGCGCTTCAGACCCAAGTACCTCTCTGGTTTCCTTCCCTGGTGAAGTGACCTCATGTGAGCTTGGCAGATGGCTCAAGTGCTCTGGGCAAAGGATTAACAGCAACAACCTCAGCAGAGAATCTTTTCTTTCTTTCCCAAGCCTCACTCTGATTCTGGCCCCTGGAAAAGCCATTACCCCGCACTGGTTTATAACTTCCTTGAAAAGGGATATTTTCCCAATGGATAAAGTTGTTCTATACACCTTCCCTGTCCAATACAGTAGCCCCAAGCCACATGTGCCTATTTAAGTTTAATTTTAAATTAATAAAAATTAAATAGTCACATCTCCTGTGTTCGATAGCCACATGTGGCCAGTAGTATTGATCCATTCCTCTTCTAGCTGCTGAACATCACACCTGTAAGTGAAACGGGATGTAGTACATAAGTGGAGTACCACTCTCATGGAGTTCACATTCTTTTTTTTATTATTATTAATATTAAATCATAGCTGTGTACATTAAAGCGATTATGGGGCACCATATACTGGTTTTATAAACAGTTTTACACATTTTCATCACACTGGTTTACATAGCCTTCCTGGCATTTTCTTAGTTATTGTATTAAGACAATTATATTCTACATTTACTAAGTTTTACATGTACCCTTGTAAGATGCACATTCTTATCAAAACTATCAACAAACAGGTTAACAGCTACTGGACAAGATTATTTTAGTTGCAAATTTCAGTGCCAGCTCATCTCCCTTTTATCTTCATGGTAACAAGACATTTTTGTTTCATTTAAGTGAGTCTGTCCTCACAGAAGTTGATTTTCTTCAGATAACAGCCAGGATGGTTTTAGGATTTTCTTGAGTCTGGTACTTTTTCAGCCTTTGTTTCTTTAGAACTTTTACCCACAATTTAATTCTTGCCTCTGTCCTTGATGCCCTCTGAAATGGTTCTTCAGACTTAAGAGTTTCAATCAGTGCAATTTTAAGTATGAGTCTTAACTATGTGTATTTATATTCTCAAATAGTAAAATAAACGAGTAGACATTCTCCCTGGGGCGATCCCTCTCCTCTAGGTTCTTAACCTTGGCATTAAATCTTCAGAATTTCTCTGTAAATCCAGGCTGTCATTTCTCACACCAGAATTCCTGAAACAACCTCCCATGAAGGTGTAATATTTCAGTGTCTTTTCCTTGGAATTGAACGTGCACTCTAGATCATGATCAATCTTCAGACTGCCTGTCATTGTCCCTCTGTATCTTCTCTGCAATGGAGCAGCTCTCCTGCCCTGGTTCTTCACGCCTGAAACTGTATGCCTATGTCAGTTTGGTCCCCGCACGCTCCCTGGTCAGATGCATCTCTCAGGTGCTGGCCCTGCCACACTTTGCAGTGGTGCCCAAACCACTGGAGACCCCCACAGATGAGGGCCTCAGTGTGGCTTAGCAACCCCACATCCCCTGACCTCACTATCCCTAGTCATAGCTTCCAAACCAGCACCATTTCAAGGGACATTAACTCAGCAGCCAAGTTCACTGGGGTTTGGGCTGCCATAATCAGGGTAGCAGGGCTGGGATTGGAACCATGTTTGGGAGCCTCATCATTGGTTATTCCAAGAACCATCTCTGAAGCAACACCTCTTCTCCTAAGCCATTCTAGGCTTTGCCCTCTAAATTAGTCTATTTTCTGTTATCTGTAGCAGAATACTTGAAACTTGGTAATTAATTTTAAAAGAAATTTGTTTCTTAGTTATGGAAGCTGAGAAGTCCAAGGTCAAGGGGCCACATCTGGTGAGAGCCTGCTGGTTGGTGCGGACTCTTTGTATGGAGGCCTTGAGGTAACCCAGGATGTCACATGGAGAGGGGGCTGAGTCTGCTAATATGCTATCTCAGGTCTCTCTTCCTCTTATGATAAAACTACAAGTTCATCTCTCATGATAACCCATTAATACATTAACCTATTTATCTATTAATACAGACATGGGTTAATCAATTCATCTATTATCTTTAAGAGGTCCCACCTCTCAACACTGCCACATTGGAGAGTAAGTTTTAGCATGGGTTTTGGAGGGGGCATTTAAATCATAGCAATAATTGAAGCAGAACTACTGAAAGATTCTTTGTTAGAATATTCTAATCACATTTTCAAAAATATCTAATTCCTTTTTCATGAGGGTTAAATGTATAAAAGAAAATTCAAGTCCCTTTTATTATTATCATAACCTACTTTAGAAACCAAGGGGAAAGAAATTCTTTTTATTTTTATGTCATATTTTATCACAGTTGAATTAATTCTTATAGCACATTCTAAATACAACCACAGAACTTAACTGATACTTAAAGTTACTAATGCCCAAATTACTTTTACTTTTATAACAATTTCTGTTTCTATTATCACAATGGATTCTGAGAAGTGATACACTTTTACATTTGTTACTCAGATCCTTTTAAAATGTTTGAAATTATTAATATACATAAATATAAAACAACCATATACATTAATAGTCACAAACAATATCCCCCTACTCCATAAGACAGATCATAGTCAATCAGAATTTAACCCATTTCCCAAGACCATTGAACAGGGGCTTCAGTACACTGGAATTAATGTCATTGATTTAGACAAGTACAGAAGATATAAGTCATATCCCAAGTAATAGGCAAATACTTAATGACATTGAAATGCTTCTGTAGATGTATGACAATTTTTATTTGACAAAAACACTGATATAGCACTTGCTATGGTAGGAAATGCTGTAAACCTTTAATAATGTTAATTCTTTCAATCCTCATAACAACCTTACGAGTGAGATAGTATCCCCATTTTACAAACAGGAAAACTACAGCATAAAAGCGGTTAAGTGTGTAGCCTCAGTCCCTAGGACTAATAAATGGCAGAGTCAGAATGTAAACCTATGAGTCTGGCTCTGGAATCTTAAACACTCTCTTAAGATAGCTCTCAATATTCAAATTATTTCCATATTGAGAATTTAATATATGGGCACTATAGCTTTTATCATGTAAAAACTTTTCTCTTTGAGCTCTAAAATCACTTTGCAGCTGCTCCCACATAGACATCCAGGATCCCCTTGACCCCCTCCCACCAGCTCCCACCCTTCCCGATATGTATCCAGGGAACTCTTGCCATGGTTTTTGCATACTAAATGTTAAGTTCTTTAAGCACAGAGGCATAACTTTTTCACAGTTGTGCCTCCAACATGTATACCTGAGTAGATAAAGCATGATTCTAAATTATCCCGCAGCCAAAGGGTCTAACTAATTTCTTATCAAAGTGTACCACCTATAATAAATAGGTTTCTTCTCTTTACCCACAGAAGTAAGCACCTATACCAATTTTAAAATTAGTCAGAGTGTGGAAATAAACTTGTGATTTAAAGAAAATAATACTACAGAAAAAAAATACATGAATGAATGGTCATCTCCCATCTTGGTATATAGCTTTTAAAATTTGGAGGATTCAATCTTAAGGACATCGAAGTCTCTCATTTAAAGAAGTGCTAGTGCAGCTACATGGAGCATTTCAAGCTAAGAGTCAAAAAATATATATACCAAGGTACCATAAAAAAAAACCATTTCCATCAAAACCTCACAGCAAGCAAACATTGCCAGCTAGCATGTTGCTCCTTTTGTATGTCATTTTGCGCAAAGGACATCAAAACAACTTGTCAGTTTAACAGAGGATTTAGATACACCATGAGACACCTCTCATGGCCCACTTTAAACATTGCTAGCAAAATGGCTACCGAAGTTCTTTTTTTTTTTTTTGCAGTTTTTGGCTAGGGCTGGGTTTGAACCTGCCACCTCCAGCATATGGGGCCAGTGCCCTACTCCTTTGAGCCACAGTTGCTACCCGGCTGCCAAAGTTCCTAAGGCACAATAATTTGAACCTAACTAGACTTATTAACCAACATAAACTATCACGTTTCTTAAATGTCTCCTATTTTTCCAAGTAGAAGAATTCAGTTATAAAGGTCCTACTAACTCTTGGAAATATTCCACAGAGATATGGTGATTCATTTGCTTTCATTCAGCAGCATTCACTTGTCATATTGTTAATTATGTGCCCATTATGTGCGAGGTATTCTACTGGGTGTTCTTATATAAATTATTATCCTGCCAACAAAGCCATACTTTTTAATTGAGTTAGTAATTTCCAGGTTTTTGTCAAATTCAATAGCCTTAGGCAGTAAGTCCTCAGGAAGACCAGAGTTTTAGTTGACATAAATAAATAATTGTTTATTTTATCTGGACAGCAGAACACACAAACTAAATACGTACAGTTTGAATGTTCCCACTAACTGTTTATTTTACATTTCTGCCTACTTTGACCAGTCAGTTCACTAAATAGTCAAACTGGCATTTAGGCAAGGACAATAGGTATGTAAAATCCTAGACCACAAGCTCCTGGGGATATGGACTATGACTTCTGTAACCTGGGGCATGATGTTTTTCCTGATACAGATTGTGTATCAATGTATGATTGGTTGAATGAATGAATGACCCCACTAAACTTCTCTCATACACAAGAAACTATATCCCATGTACAAAAACTTCCAGAGCTACCAGGCATGGTCATCACCCTTGTAAGATTAGCCCTTCCTCAACGCAGAAATCTTACCAAGGTTCTTTAGGCACAATAATTTTGGAGACTAATTAGATTAATTGACCAACGCAAGATACAACTTTACTAACAGCTATTCTTTCCAGTTATAGTTCCTAAATTCCCTTAACCTTTCTTCCCTGATTCTGATTTTGTTGTATACTGTAGTTTGAGTGTGAGTTGTTTTTTTTTTTTTTTTAAGTTTTTGGTTGTCTAGATAATTCTGATTATTAAGTTAGAGGCTAACAAAACAATAAATGATAACTCTGCTTCCAAGATGACCAATTTAAATTCTAATAATATGATTATTCAAGCTTATCTCCTTTTTGTAACTTTGATAAGATGAAATCTGCAGCTCTAATCATACCGTCCTATACCTTCCGCCTGTATGTTTGCTTTGTCTCCTGACTAAACCCCAAGCTAGAGCAGAGGCTAGGTTTTTGTCCCTCTTTCCTGACTCCCTCACCTCCTGACAGGATAGACACTACTGTATCCACTCTGGGGGTACATTCAGGAAAAAAGACATATGATAGGACAAAAATGGCAGATAGGAAGGTGGAGAAGAGCACCCCAAAGCATCCTGCAGGAACACTGAATCACAGCTTCCAAGACAAGTGAAATCATCTCCTTCACTCTCTCCTCCAGCTCAGTCAGTGCCTTTAAAATGTATAGATAGGCCAGGTGTGGTGGCTCAGGCCTGTAATCCCAGCATTCTGGGAGGCCGAGGCAGCTGGATTACCTGAGCTGAGGAGTTGGAGACCACCCTGACAAGAGTAAGGCCCCGCCTCTACTAAAAAAGAAAAAGAAAACTAGTGGGTGTTGTGGTGGGCACCTGTAGTCCCAGCTACTCAGGAGGCTGAGGTAAGAGAATTGCTTGAGCTCAAGAGTTTGAGGTTGCTATGAGCTATGATGCTATGGCACTCTAGCCCCAGGGCAATAAAATGAGACTCTGTCTCAAAAAAAAGTAAATAAATAATAAAAATAAATACATAAAATTCATGTATAAATCCTACCAGTGCTAACCTGACAGCATCAGCATGATGAAACATTCAACAGTGTTGCCTAGCCAAGAAAAGTCATCCCCAGGCCCCAGCCTCCTCCTTTTTTGGCTAGAAGCCCTAAATGTTTACTTTCCCTAATTTTCTTATCACTGGGGTTGCTCTGTGATACAGTTCTGGCTGATCAGATATAAGCAAAATCCAGCAGAGAGTTTCTTGGGAAGATTTGGCTTTCTTGATAAAAAAGGAGAAATAAGGCTGGCATTGCCTCTTCCCCCTTCTTTCTGTCCTTAGCATAATACCACCTGTGCCTGTATTATGCATTTTGCAACCACGAAGCAAAACACATGAAAATGAAAAGCGAACTCACTGGGGAGAGAAGAACAGAGGCTATAACAGAAGTACTGAGCAACTAAACCAGTGCTATCTCTTGCCTTCAGTTAGCTTGATGTAAAAATAAAAGATTTGTTTGTTCAAGTTATTGTTACTTAAAGCCAATGCCTTCCACCTGAGATGCTGGTTAAGCCAGACTGTCCTGGTTTAAATCCTGGTTCTGCCTTTTACTAACTGTGTGACCTTAAACAAGTAATTCAACTTCTCTCAGCTTCAGTTTCTCATATGCAAAATGGGCAAAAGAGCAATTGCTACCATATTCTTGCTGTGAAAAGTATGAGATCATGCATTGAAGATGGCAAATAGTATTACTCTCAAACATTAAAAGTACACTTTAAAATTAAAATACAAACTTAGAAATGTTTTTAAAGTAGATGTTGCTTCTTTTCCCCCAAAGTAAGTTCATATAAAAAATTAAACATTTGGCATGGCAGAGAAGTTAGTTCTTTATACAATAATTCCCATTATACATAGATGTTTTAGGTCAAGATAATTTATAATTAGCATTAAAATATATAAGTATACTCATTTGTGATTAGATGAGACAAATATCAGCTAATAATTACTATAATCACTTAAATTGTTATGTTACTCTAATTGTCATAAAAATAAACTATTTCCTCCAGCACAAGGATAGATTGAGGTGGCTGCCAGTAACCCCACAACTTTCTGTTACCCTCCCTCAGCCAGAAATCTAATAAATTGTA
The DNA here is from genome assembly GCF_027406575.1 of Nycticebus coucang. NCBI lineage: Eukaryota > Metazoa > Chordata > Mammalia > Primates > Lorisidae > Nycticebus > Nycticebus coucang. Next base: position 98,311,475 of record NC_069790.1, read on the forward strand.
AATCTTTGGTGTTTCATTTATTAGGTTATATTCAGGACATTCAATCATTTCTCTAGAAATGATTTAAGGAAATGTTTTAAAGAAAACAGAAGATCTCTGGTTTTTGTTTTCTTTTAGTAAGAAGCATTTTAGCTTCACTTCAACAAGATCATCATTCCAATTATTTCCCTTTAGAAGCTTATCTTGCAAGGCCAGTAAGAGACTATGTTCCTGCCCCTAGAGATTTTCCATTTATAGCCTCCATTAAGCCTCTTAAAGGTAGGTATTTATACCAATTAAATATTTAAAAGGTAGGCCCTTTTATGAAATAGATTTTTATTAATTCAAAAAGAGATTATAATTTATACTACTAAATCCTTTTTAAAAAGATTTGAGTTGACTTACAACAAAAGACATAAATAGATTAAGATTGTTAAAATGAATCAAAACATACCAAAATGCTGGAAAAGAGGATGAAAATAAAAAATCATCATGGTTATGATTATGTGAAACATTTACCTCTGAGCTTCTGCTAAACTAAGGCAACAATGGAAATAGAGTTGAAGAAGCAATTCTCATTATTTTATAGAGAAGGTCTGTAATACTTTTATATACAGAGTATGATCTTGATACTAAATTTTGATAGGAATTTATCTCATGGTCCTTCTTCAAGGAAAATTAAGTTTCACAATACACAGTGTTTTCATTAGTAAGGTTCAGTGGCTGCTTTGAACTTCAATAAAAGTCAATAGCATGACATTATACCACTACCTAGGAAAAATTTCATGCAGTAGTTCAATACAGAAAATAGACAAATAAGAACTCTAATTGAGACAGAGTTAAAGCACCAGAAGCTACCATAACTACTGATTATACACTCTGGGGAAGAAAAAAAGACTATGTATCTAATAAACTTATCATATTTCTTTGTTTAGTTAAAAATATAAAAATGCAAATAAAATGTCCTAAAGCCTATAATATTGGGGATGAAGCAAGGATGTCTACTCTTATTGCTTCTATTGAACATTATACTGGAGGTCCCAGCCATTGTGATACTACAAAAGGAAAAACGGAAATGTAAGACTTGCATATAGATACAGATAAGAAAGGAAGAAGTAAACCATCTTTATTCACAGAAAACATAATTAAGCATATAGAAAATGTTAAGAATCTACAAAAATAAATCACTAGATCTAATAAGTTTATTGAGCAAGGCTGCAGCATGCAGGATCAAAAGACAAAAAAAATTATTTGTATTTCTATATACTAATAAGTCTATTAAAAATAAAACACAGTATGCAATAACCTCAAAAAGCATGAACTACCACAGAAGAAATTTTGCAAAATGTGTGTGCAGGTTGTACAATAAAAAGTAAAAATTATTACTGAGGAAAATTAAAGCAGACTTAGTTAAGGACATCATAATAAAATGAATTGTGTCCTTATGAAAAGAAATACCAAGCTTGTTCTCTCTCTCTCTTCAAAGAAGCAGTCATATGAGTACACAATAAAACAGTGGCCAACACAATAAGACAGTGGCCACCTACAAACCAAAAGAGGCTTCAGAATAAAACTAACCCTGCCTGTATCTTGATTTTGGACTTCTCAGAATCCATAACTATGAGAAAATAAATTTCTGTTGCTTAAGCCACCCACTCTATGGTATTTTGTTATGGCAGCCAAGCCTTGTAAGACAGAGTTAAAGAGTGGTCAAGGATCAGAAAACTCGGCACTAAGATTTAAGGTATTGATTCACTCCAAATTATTCTATAAATTCAGTATAATTGCAATTCATATCTCATCAGGCCAATATGACCCAGGAATTCTACTCCTAGATATATATGTATATTAATACAAAATATTCAAAACAATGACTGAGACAGATAATTGTGCCATTTTAGCATGATTCACAATAGCCAAAAGCTGGAAACAACCCAGGTGTTAATCAACAGATGAATGGATAAAAAAATATGGTGTAATCAATGGAATATCAATAAGCCAAAAAAAGGGAACAAAAATTGATTCATGCTACCACATGGATGAACCTTGACAACATTATGCTCCGTGAAATAAACCAGATACAAAAGGAATATTGTATGATTACACTTATGTGAAATATTATATAAGTGCTAGAAGAGGCAAATTTGCCTAGAAGAGGCTAATTCATAAAGTAGGTCAGAGATTACCAGGGGCTGGAGAGGATGAGGAGGTATTTTTCAATAGGCACAAAGTTTCTGTTTAGGGAGATAGAAAATTTTGAAATAGAGGTAATAACTGGTTTGGCACCCATAGCTCAGTGGTTAGGGTGCCGGCCATGTACACTGGGGCTGGTGAGTTCGAACCTGGCCCAGGCCTGCTAAACAACAATAACTACAATAGCAACAAGAAAAAAATAGCCAGGCATTGTGGCAGGTGCCTGTAGTCCCAGCTACTTGGGAGGCTGAGGCAAGAGAATGGCTTAAGCCCAAGAGTTAGAGGTTGCTGTGAACTGTAATGCCATGGCACTCTATGGACATAGAGTGAGACTCTGTCTCAAAAAAAAAGAAAGAAAAAAGAGGTAATAGCTACATGACAAAGCAAATATAATCAATGCCACTGATTTATATACCTCAAAATGGTTAAAGGGGCAAACTTTATTTTACATGTACATATTTTACAATAACAAAAACATTCTTATTTAAAAAACAGGATCCTAGGAGGCTTTTTCATAGATACCTATAAGTTAATTATAAAATATACATAAAAATATAAAGGACCTTCAATAGCCCAAATCATTATGAAAGGAAGAACTAAGGTAAATGATTATATTCCCCAACCTGAAGATTCACTATCTTGCTACAATAATCAAGACAGTGTAGCATTGGTAGATCCATAGATCAATAGCATAGGGCGTTCAGAAATCAACATATATATGATTGATTGATCTTTGAAAGTGTGGCAGTAAGTCAGTAGGCAGGAGTCTTTTCAAGGAATGCTGTGGCACATCTGGATATACACATGAATAAATGAATTTAGACCTATCCTCAGATCACATGCAAAATTAATTCAAAATGGAACCCAGCCCTAAACATAAAAACTAAAACTAGAAGTCTCCTAAAGGAGAAAACTTTGCAAAAACCCTGAAGTGATAAATTGTATCAATTAAACAATATAGACTACAAATATATATATGAGATAAAGGACTTCTATCCAGAACTTAATAACCTAAAGCTTAATAATGAGACAAAAATTCATTTTTAAAAAACCGTCAAAAGATTTAAACAATTTATTTAAAAATAGCCACTAAGTGCGTTAAAAAATGCACAGGAGTCAAATGCAAATTTAAACATCAGGTAGTTACCATCACAAAGCTATTAGAATGGCTACAAATAAAAAGACCAAACAAATGGGAATCTCATACAATGCTAGTGGGAAACTAAAATGGTGCAGCTACTTTCTAAGGCAGCTTGGCAGATTCTTAGAAAGTTAAACATATGTCTGCCATATAAATAAAATCATATGCCTACCCTACAACAATAACTAACTATACTAGGATTCAGATGTATTCATTATAGTCACAAAACCAGAAGACAACAGGCTATCCATATATATGTGAATGGATAACCACCTTGTGATACATCCATTTGATGGACTACTACTTGGCAATAAAAATGAATAGAGTACAGTTACAACTGTCACATGCGATTACATGAATGAATTTCACAAACATTTTGCTGAGCAAAAGAAGACATGCATACTACAACATTCAATTATATGAAATTCTAAAACAAGTTAAAGTACCTTCTAACAACAGAACATAGATCAACGGTTGTCTGGGATTGTGGTTGGCAGGAGAAAGGAGTGACTTAAAGGTGGCACAAGGGACCACTTTTGGGTAATAAAAATGTTCTGTATCTTACTGATGTTTACAAAGGTATATACATTTATCAAAATTCATCAAACTCTATACTTAGAACAGGTGAGTGAATTTTATTCAATGTAAATCATATTTCAATAAGGGAGATTTTCAGAGTAGAAATAAATAGCTACACACCCATTACCGAATCCACATTATGTACTTGGAGGCTGAGACAAAATGAATCATCACAGCAATACAGCCAAGCTCACCCACAGGTAAGCTGAAGTGTGGGTGTAAATTACGTTTCAGGATAAGCAGAATTCGGGGTAACTGGTGGCACCAGAAGAATCGTCTCCCTCCTGCCGGGGAAATGTTCACATTCTTTTCCACGAGCAATGCGTATATCCCAAGTTAAACAGCTTGAGAGCCAGAGGACTATGTAGCACTTTCCTCCTAAAAGAGCACAATTTTTCTTGGGAGCAGCAGTCCTAAGACAGAACTTAAGAAATCTCTGCCATGGCCAGTTCTCCAGAAATATGATCTTTAGTAAGCCACATTACCTGTGAGTGATAATAAGATGTTTGTGCATTTTTGTTACCCACTGCCTCCTAAGCCAGGACATCCCACTAACACTCAATCTTCCAATTCCAAGGTAGTACCTTGAAAATTTGTTCAGACTCCCTAGATTTCAATCTGGAATGATTTTAAAACACTGAAATCATAACTAAGTTTTGGTCTATACATTCTTCTTTGTGCAGATATAAGTTTATCCTGTAGTTTTTCTAAATTTTTAAGGAAGTTTGTTTTCTATGATGATCTTACAGGCAACTTCTACAACTACCATGAATACTAGTATTAATACTGATGCTAGAGGTCTCAAATACAACACCTTCTGAAGTCAAACCTCCAAAGGTCTGTTATGAAACTGGAATTGAGTCTCAGACCTGCATTTTAATGCCTCCCTGAAGATCCCAGCACAGGCAGCCTTCAAACACAGTTTGAGGAACTGTAATGGGGTTACTGTTTCATTGCTCTGCCAGAGACACTTAACTTTTTAGTCCCGCAGCTTGGTTGGAGTGACTAGATAATGGGTTAAATAATAATCAAATACATAATCAAAACCAAATGTGCCACTCTATACTTTCTAGAAGACATGAAGACATTACATAATTATTTTTGCATAGGGCAATATATAACCAATGGCTGAGCTTTGCCTCTGTTAAATTTTATATACAAGTGTCATTGATTCTATAAATAGCAACATCTTAAGAAAACAATCCATGGAGAATCTTTACACTTAACTCCTAGATCATGGTGATAAGGATTGCTTAAAAGAACACAACATAGTTTGCTGCTATAGATGAAATTTCTTCTGAGAAAAAGGTGTGAATTCTTACAGGTGGCATGCAGATGGAAAATTAGTCCTTTCCCTCCCACATGAAGAAGGTCTATAAAACTTCTTCCACAACAGCAGAAGAAAAGGAGGATATTTTGTGCCAAAAATGTTTGCAATTTGTGCCTTGGAAGAGTACTGCAACTCTTTGGAGTCTTCTATATTATGTGCAACAATGTGTTGTCAACTAGAACATATATTAAATGATAAAAATTGAGTTGATGGAGAATATGCCAAAATCTAAATTTGAACAATGGTAGAGAGACTGATAATTTTCTACAATTATATGTTTTTGGTCTTGAAAATGACCAACCCAATACAAGCTAACATGGGCCTGCACGGGATACAGAGATACAGAAGAGGGTCAATAAACAAAAGGGCGCTTAAGACCAGAAAAGAGACAGGGTCCCCCACAACCAGCCAGACTACCCTGTTAGCCTCGTGTGGTTAAGGGTTTCACCAACATCTTGACAGTTAACCCCAAAACAACATGTAAGTTTAACTGTATGTAATTTGTTTATTGACTTTTCTTTAAATATACCTTAGTTTATTAACTGTTCAGTTCAATTTAAACAGTTCATTTTGCAAGATGGGGATCTTCATTCTCAGTAAATCCTTTATAACCACATGCATTATTAAGAAAAGGTATTCATGTCTTAAGTTTAAATCTTTTATCCAGTGACAGTCTATCTTAGTTAATGGTGAAAGTTGTGGGTCCAGTTTCAATCTTCTACAGGTTGCCAGCCAGTTTACCCAGCACTATTTGTTAAATAGAGAATCTTTTCCCCATTGAATGTTTTTAATTGGCTTGTCAAAGATCAAATAATGGTAAGTAGCTGGATTCATCTCTTGGTTCTCTATTCTGTTCCAGACATCTACTTCTCTGCTTTTGTGCCAGTACCATGCTGTTTTGATCACTATCAATTTATAGTATAGTCTCCGGTCTGGTAGCGTGATTCCTCCTGCTTTGTTTTTATTTCTGAGTAATGTCTTGGCTATTCGAGGTTTTTTCTGATTCCATATAAAACGAAGTATTATTTTTTCAAGATCTTTAAAATATGACAATGGAGCTTTAATAGGAATTGCATTAAAATTATATATTGCTTTAGGTAGTATGGACATTTTAACAATGTTGATTCTTCCCAGCAGGGAAAACTCTTGAAGGAATAGGCCTGGGTGAATATTTTATGAGGAGGACTCCCCAGGCAATTGAAACAGTATCAAAAATACACTACTGGGACCTGATCAAACTAAAAAGCTTCTGCACAGCCAAGAACATTGTAAGTAAAACAAGCAGACAGCCCTCAGAATGGGAGAAAATATTTGCAGGTTATACCTCCGAAAGAGGTCTAATAACCAGAATCCACAGAGAACTCAAATGTATTAGCAAGAAAAGAACATGTGACCCCATCTCAGAGTGGGCAAGGGACTTGAAGAGAAACTTCTCTAAAGAAGACAGACGCACAATCCACAAACACATGAAAAAAGCTCATCATCCTTAATCATCAGAGAAATGCAAATCAAAACTACTTTGAGATATCACCTAACCCCAGTAAGAGTAGCCCACATAACAAAATCCCAAAACCAGAGATGTTGGCGTGGATGTGGAAAAAAGGGCACACTTCTACACTGCTGGTGGGAATGCACACTAATACGTTCCTTCTGGAAGGATGTTTGGAGAATACTTAGAGACCTAAAAATAGACCTGCCATTCAATCCTATAATTCCTTTACTAGGTTTATACCCAGAATCCCAAAAGTCACAATATAACAAAGACATCTGTACCAGAATGTTTATTGCAACCCAATTCATAATTGCTAAGTCATGGAAGAAGCCCAAGTGCCCATCGACCCACAAATGGACTAGCAAATTGTGGTACATGTATACCATGGAATATTATGCAGCCTTAAAGAAAGATGGAGACTTTACCTCTTTCATATTTACATGGATGGAGCTGGAACATATTCTTCTTAGCAAAGTATCTCAGGAATGGAAGAAAAAGTATCCAATGTACTCAGCCCTACTATGAAGCTAAATTATAGCTTTCACATGAAGGCTATAACCCAACTATAGCACAAGACTATGGGGAAAGGGCCAAGGAAGGGGAAGGGAGGGGGGAGGGTTTAGTGGAGGGAGGGTAATGGGTGGGGCCACATCTATGGTGCATCTTAGAATGGGTACAGGTGAAACTTACTAAACGCAGAATACAAATACCTACATACAGTAACTAAGAAAATGCCATGAAGGTAGCTATGTTGAACAGTTTGATGAGAATATTTCAGATTGTATATGAAACCTGCACATTGTACCCCTTGATTACACTAATGTACACAGCTATGATTTAATAATAAAAATAAATAAATTAAAAAAAAGAAAAAGAAAAGGTATTCAAACTAGGTAAATCGGGAGGGCGGAGGTCAGATCAAGGGAAGGTGAATGGTGGGGTCACACCTATGGTGCATAATGCAAGGGTACATGTTGGATCTATTAATATAGAGTATAAATGTCTTTTTTTTGTAGAGACAGAGTCTCACTGTACCGCCCTTGGGTAGAGTGCCGTGGCATCACATGGCTCACAGCAACCTCTAACCCTTGGGCTTACGCGATTCTCTTGCCTCAACCTCCCAAGCAGCTGGGACTACAGGCGCCTGCCACAACGCCCGGCTATTTTTGGGGGGGGGTTGCAGTTTGGCTGGGGCTGGGTTTGAACCCACCACCCTCAGCATATGGGGCTGGCATCCTACTCACTGAGCCACAGGCACCGCCCGAGTATAAATGTCTTAACACAATAACTGAGTAAACGAGATGAGATATATATTAACCAGTGTGATATAAGCATTCCTAATTCTATATGAAATTAGCACACTGTATCCCATAACTGCATTAATGTATACATGATCTATGTGTTTATGATTTAATAAAAAATAAAAATAAATAAATAATTACAGAGCTAGCCTCATACTCAGGGCAGCATAATGGAACCCTAACAAAGAAATGTGTGCCACCTCCTGAGACCCAGTGCTCTTAAAACTAAAAAAAAAAAAAAAAAAAAAAAACTAGGTAAATCCAGTTAACAATTATAATTATGATCAAATAAGATCACCTGTTTTTATGAGTCACCATTAACTGTTAAGAAAGATTCTTAAGGAAATTTACTATGAATACTTTATTCTAATGAAATAAATTATATTAATATGAATTCAATTAAGCTCAAGAACCAGATGAGGAAACAACAAAATCAAACAAAATCCTTACAGCAGAAAACAAAGTGAAGGTCAAAAGAATACCATTAACAAAATAATAAAGAAAGAATAATAAACAAAATAATAAAGAACTGAGTCTAGTAAGGTTGAAAATTGAATTCCTGGAGGAAATATTTGAGAGAAACATAGGTAAAATGCACAGGTAGAATACAGATTAAAAATACTAAAACAAAATTATTAGAAGGAATAAAGGGAGAAAGCAGAAAAGATAGATAACACAATAAATGAAACAGAATTCTGCAATCCCACTACAAGGTATCTACCCAAAAGAAAAAAAAAAACATTTTATTATAAGGCCATTTGTACTCCAATGTTCATAGCAGCCCAATTTACAATTGTATAGACGTGGAAACAACCAAGTGCCCATCTACCCACAAGTGGATTAATAAACTGTGGTATATGTAGACCATGGAATACTATTCAGCCATAAAAAATGGAGATTTTGTGTCTTTTTTTTTTTTACGACTTGGATGGATTTGGAGAATACTGTCCTAAATAAAGTATCACAAGAATAGAAAATCAAGCAAATCAAGCATCCCATGTACTCAATATTAAGCTGAAACTTGTAGGTTAACAACATTCACACATAAGAGAAAAACTAAAAACTCGATAAATTCAAGAAAAGGGGAGGTTCTTTACAATGTACAGGTAAAGGGCACACTTCTTGGGTGAAGTTAACTATAATTTGGACTTTGCCTTACAAATGCAAACAATGTGACTTAATTGCATGTACTCTCATAGTAATCTGAAATAAGTAAAAAAAGGTGGCACAACAAAATGTTCCTATTAAAGGGTAAAAAACAACTCTGTAGATTGAAAGGGCTCACGGAATTCCAGGGAAAATTGGTAAGAAAATTAACTTAATTATCAGTTCTTGCTATTCATTCTCCTGTCTACACATTTAAACATGAGAAATTTCCAGAAAAATCACCACCAAATTTATAATTATTATTTCTAGGAGGTGGAATTTGAGGTGGATATTTACATTTTTCTTTTTACTGCTTTATACAAATTATTAATATAAAGAAAAGAAAAAAGGATGGGATAAAGGAGGAAAGAGGAAGGAAAGAAATTACGGACTTGGCTAGACAATATTTTATCACTTTCCTAGTTACCTAATCATAACAAAAGAAAAAGAAAAGGAGGAAGAGGGGAGGTGGAGAAAGCAGAGAGAGAAAACAAGGTCATTCAAGTCGATCACAAATCATACATGAGAATTCTCCAAAATTCCTGCTTTTACTTGATATATTAGAATTTTACTATCAATAATGTTATCTGATATTTGTCTCTAATTTGAAGTCTCTGAAAGAGAACTCCATATTTGTAGAGCCCCAACTGTGCTACTGATTAAAAGAGAGCTGTACTCCATAAATATTTACATTCTGCTCTACAAGAACAGAGAAACAACTCGATGTGCCTGTTGCTTTCCCACTTAAACAGGCTTCGCTCAGGAAAACAACAGTGGATCATTTTCTACATCTAATTATCTTTTCTACCAGGACTCTGGTAGAGTAGCAGTTCCCTGAAGACACAAGCTATGCTTTCACTTTGTTCCAGATAATATGTGGTTCTGTATGGGGGACATACTAAAAATAAAAATTTTAAGCTAATTGATGGTTATGATGATATTGTTTAAATCCCCCTAAGTCGAGGTTGTGGACTATTTTTCCAGATATGATTTCCACTAAGTTAGAGATCTAAGTGACTCCACCAGCATGATTCTATTTGCATGAGTGTTTTACGATTATCTATTATCTCCCTCATCACTCTCTTGCTCTTCACTTAGGATATAGCAACTGGTTCCCTATGTACCTCTCCACCATTACTCCACCCACTATTTTTAGTAAGTCTAATTTTCCTTGTCCTGTTTTTCTTCTTTGCGCTAACAACGTAGCAAACTCCAACTCTGTTAATCCTGACTTTCTACCTGCTCCCCCCGCTGCACCCCAGCAGCTGAAAGTAGCTGAAGAAAACACTTGTTTAAGTGAATGTAATTTCATATAAACTTTTAAGAAAAGCCTTCATTTTCATGAAATAAATGATTGACCGCAAATCTTAAGAATGACCTCATCACCACCCAGCATTCTTCCATGTTTCCATAGTAAATTTCGTTTCCCTAATCTCCCCCCAAATTTGTTTTATGTGCCTTCCTCTCATCCTAAACCTTTGATCTCTCTCCTCTCCATGTTGTTCACTCTCAGCTAATGATCTTGACTTCTATTTCACTGAAAAGCTAAAAACAATCAGAAAAGAATGGTCTCGTGTTCCCAGCACCAAACCTTATAAGCTAGTTGCATCTGACCCAACCCATCCACTCCATCTTCCCTCTTCATACAATGGATGAAACCTCCCTGGTCCATCTAGCGGTTCTCAGCCTGTGGGTCGCGACCCACCGGAACCATATTAAAGGGCCGCGGCATTAGGAAAGTTGAGAACCACTAAGTCTAAGCCAACCTTCTGCAGTGCACTGGCTTCTACTACCAAAATTTCAGAAATTTGCTACTGGAATTCTTCCCCTTTTTCTGCTTTCTCCTCAATTTTCTCCTCTCAATTGGATCATTTGCCTTAGCATGTAAATATGCTATAAAAAGTCTCTCACCCTGAAAAGCAAACAAATAAGTAAGACAAACTTCCTGGACCTTAACTGTGCCTCCAGCTTCTTCCCCATTTCCTTACTTCTTACTGGACAAGAGGGTCTCCACTCCTTCCTTTTGTTCTTTAATCCACTCTGATCTGCTTCTGTTGCCACCACTCCCTGGAACTGCTCAGATAAAGGCCATTAACAACCTGCATCTTCCAGTGTTTTTCCTATGCTTTCTTTGAGGATTTTTATTGTTTCATGCCTTAAATTTAAGTCCTTATCCATCTTGAATCAATTTTTGTGAGTGGGGAAAGGTGTGGGTCCAGTTTCAGAAGATACTGGCCTGGGGAAAGACTTCATGAAGATTGCCATGGCAATTGCAACAACAACAAAAATAAACAAATGGGACTTCATTAAACTGAAAATCTTTGTTCAGCCAAGGAGACAACAACCAAAGCAAGGAGACAACCTACACAATGGGAAAGGATATTTGCATATTTTCAATCAGACAAAAGCTTGATAACTAGGATCTATAGAGAACTCAAATTAATCCACATGAGAAAAGCCAACAATCCCATATATCAATGGGCAAGAGACATGAATAGAACCTTCTCTAAAGAAGACAGACGAATGGCTAACAAACATATGAAAAAATGTTCATCATCCCTATATATTAGAGAAATGCAAATCAAAACCACCCTAGGATACTATCTAACCCCAGTGAGAATGGCCCACATCACAAAATCTCAAAACTGCAGATGCTGGCGTGGATGTGGAGAGAAGGGAACACTTTTACACTGCTGGTGGGACTGCAAACTAGTACAATCTTTCTGGAAGGAAGTATGGAGAAACCTCAAAGCACTCAAGCTAGACCTCCCATTTGATCCTGCAATCCCATTACTGGGCATCTACCCAGAAGGAAAACAATCCTTTTATCATAAGGACACTTGTACTAGACTGTTTATTGCAGCTCAATTTACAATCGCCAAAATGTGGAAACAGCCTAAATGCCCACCAACCCAGGAATGGATTAACAAGCTGTGGTATATGTATACCATGGAATACTATTCAGCTATTAAGAAAAATGGAGACTTTACATCCTTCGTATTAACCTGGATGGACGTGGAAGACATTATTCTTAGTAAAGCATCACAAGAATGGAGAAGCATGAATCCTATGTACTCAATTTTGATATGAGGACAATTAATGACAATTAAGGTCATGGGGGGGAAGGAAAAGCAGAGAGAGGGAAGGGAGGAGAGGGGTGGGCCTTGGTGTGTGCCACACCTTCTGGGGGCAAGACATGATTGCAAGAGGAACGTTACCTAACAAATGCATCAGTGTAACCTGGCTTATTGTACCCTCAATGAATCCCCAACAATAAAAAAAAAAGAACCTGCATCTTGCCACACCTGTGTCTAAATTATTCCCTCTCTCCTGAGTACTAACTTAATAGATAACAGGTTTGTTCCCAAATGCTTATGTCACTTGCCTTCCAGGGAAGAGTGCTTTACTAATTTTCCTCTTAATCCCTTGGCGATTTTTCTCCGTTTCCATTTTTGGTTTCTCCTCCCTTACTAAATATTAACACTCTACAGAGTTCAGTCTTTGGCTGTCTTCTCTTCTTTATATTTATTTCTGCCCAGATAAACTGCCCTTATAAACTTTTCTCCATTAAATAATCAAAACATGGCTTAGGGTATTTCCTTCCCCTTTCTGAAAACTATAATAGGTACCCACCGACTTCTGCTAGAACTTAGCTCCTACCTGGCATTTGAGCTGCCCATAAGCTGACCTTTACCTATCCCTTCTACCTCATCTCCTGCCTACTCTCTCCCAAACACACAGGACTCCTTCCCTCCTCCAAGACACCAAGTTTCCATCTCTCTCAGGGCATTTACACAACCTCTTGCTTCACTTCTGTCTTCTAAAACTTCACATAAATGTACCTATTAAACCAATATCCCTGTTAAGAGGGGGGACAAGCCTATGTAAACGCCTCACCATCCTCCCCACTCTCCTGTCACTCTCTGTACCTTTCTTCTCCTTTCTTGTCTTCATAACACTTCACAATGTCTGAAATTTATATACTTAGGTGTTTTTTATCTTCTTATTCGCTGTCTGTACTACTAGAAATAACCCCTATGAAGTAGCAATGAAAACAATTTTATGGCTGGGGGTCACCACAACATGAGGAACTGTATTAAAGGGTCACAGCAGTAGGAAGGTTGAGAACCACTGCCTTAGGGTAGGGACTTCACTTCATTTACTGCTATATCCCCAGTGCCAAAACGAGTACCAGCCTCTCAGACAGTGCTCAAGAGATATTTCCTAACTGGAATGAATGAATGAATGCTGGAACAACTTGGCTGATTCATCTCACTGTTGGCATGAGGTGGCAGGTTTATTACAGTGTAACATGACTTTTATTCTTTCTTCTATATAAGACAAAGTAAACCAGGTGAGATTTCAACCTAGTTTAACTTTGAAAACTAGCTCAACTTGGTAACTTTGGAACCAGTTTGCTATTTTTCAGGGATCTTCTCTGAAGCTGGTCATGTTGCCCTATACCTGTCTACATGTATGTATGACAGCAAGGCCTTTGCTACCTCCAGGGCACCTCCTCCACAAGATCAAGGTATTTCCATGACATGATGAATGATACACCGTGCCTAGAATGTACCCCATCAATTCAGCCTGTCCGAATTCCTTCCCCATCCCCCTTTGAAGGAGAGTTCCAGCAACTTTTGAGTGCTAAAAATCTCCATGATGGTTTTAAATAAATATTAAAGCATAACTGTGATGGTTAATGTTACATGTCAACTTGACTGGGTTTGGGGTGCCCAGGTATTCAATTAAACATTATTCTGGTTATGTCTGTGAGGGTGTTTATGGATGAAATTAACGTTTCAATGGATGACTGAGTAAAGCAGATTACTCTTCAATGCGGGTGGCCCTCATCTAAACCATCAAGGCCTTCTCAACCAAGGTTGAGATGGTCCGCTTCTCAGGACTTTAGGCCACAGTTCTTGGAACTTGGCCTCCTTAACCACATGAGCCAACTTTTTGTAATAATAATAATGATATCAATAATAATAAATGTATGTATGTATTATGTATCTCCTATTTGTTCTGTTTCTCTCAAAATCCCTGACTAATACAATAACTTTTATTCTTAGCCTACGAAGGATCTCTAGAATCATGTCTCTCCATGAAGGAGAGGTTTCATTCACATCAATTATCTCCTTCTTTCCTGGTAACAGCACTTCCTTTCATGTAGGCAGCCTAAGTCTGTTAACTAGAGTCAGGATAGACACTGGGATCCTTGGCATAGGTAGAACCTACGCTCTATGAGAATCTATCTTAGAGAAAGACAATCCCAATTCTTCCTTCTACCAAAGATAGAGAGCTGAAAAGTCATTTGTCCCCTTCTTTTCAGGACTAACATTTCTCCTGGATGTCTTAGAACGATTTGTATAAAAAAAGTAATACAGTGTATGTAGTAGTTGTTTTCACTTGCAAGGATAGGTTGCCTTTTTTAATTGCCACTCATACCTTTTTAAAAACAAAGAATACACTTATAACTCATGACTGCAAGAAATTTTATCTTAATATGGGTAGTAAAATATAGGTATCTAGTGCTGTTTTATATTCTATTTCTTAAAAAATGTTAATCTTCTCATAAGAAAATATCTTACTCCTTAGTAAAGAATTAAGGATTCTTCCCATTATTCTGCTTTACTTTATATTAATAACTTCTTTTATTAATTTTACTATTAACTTTTGACTTCTGGCAATGCTTTATCACTAGTGGATTCTTTCAGACCACCGTAGGGTAACATGGTAAGGATTAACATCTTAATAAAGGAGAATAACTTTTTTGCATTCTTTGAAAGTTCAAGGTCAAGATAATTTTCATATAATCATAATTAGGAAAAGCTTTTTCATGGTTTTTATAAAGACACCAAATGAAACTCTATCTTCAAATGTGTTATCAAGTATCTCCTTAACCTAAATCCATACTCGCAGGTTTTGCTTAAGCAACTTCAACAAGATTATAGGACTCAAAAGTCAAAGCTGCCCCATTTTAACAGTCGTTACAACAGAGCTACAGTTAAAGCTTCTAAGTTCCAGTAGCATCTGCAGATTTAACAAAGACTGCTCACAGCATTGCCAAGCTTCTACATTTTCATAAACTATGTATTTATACCTAAAGGAGTCACTTTAGCAAATCCTTGTGAAATTGTAACAGGCACCCAGATTTTGAAGATCACTCACACTGCTTTTCAAGATTAATTCTTCAGCTTTGTCAGGGGAAGCATAGAGACAATGAAACATAGAAATACAAGCAAATAAAGAAAGTCAGACTGAGAGGAATAGTCCTTACCAGTTGTCTCCATTTTTATCTTTCTGTTAGAGGCCTTAAAAGTGTATTTGATTAGATGATACATGTTCAGAAAGTAAATGGTTCCTTCTGGAATTTCTCATGCAGTTCCAAGCATCTACCTGGAGTTGAGCACAATCTTTTCAACATTAACATGATACACAGATAGAATTTTAACCATAATCCTCATGCTGCTCCACTTAATATTTGATTGATTCAAATAATGAGATTTTTTTTTTTTTTTTGAGACAGAGTTTCACTCTGTCACCCTTGGTAGAGTGCCTTGGTGTCATAGTGCACAACCTTAAACTCTTGAGCTCAAGAGGTCCTCTTGCCTCAGCCTCCTGTGTAGCTGGGACTACAGGCACCCACCACAATGCCCCACTATTTTTTTTAGAGATGGGGTATTGCTCTTGCTCAGGCTGGTCTCGAACCCATGAGCTCAATCTACCAGCCTTGGCCTCCCAGAGGGCTAGGATTACAGGCGTGAGCCACCGTACCCGGTCAATAATGAGATTTCTTTTTAAAAATCTTAGATATTCTTGGACATGAAGAAGAGAAAAAGGCCAAAATTTCAGCCATCTATATTTTAAAGCCAATTCATGTTTACGAATACACCACTATTAAAATTTTTCCTTATGCCCCAGGTCCTGAGTACTAAATCGTTTGCAATGCATTTATGCAATGTGTGTGCTGTTCTCTAAATAATTTAAAATTATTTATGTTTTTATGTTGAAATTTATTTTCAATTGTTTATTGTTCAGATAAACAATTATATGTAAAACATGTGGTCTCTTTCAACTCTGCCCCTTCATGAAAGGAACCCACTTCCAACTCTTTTTGGAAGTGCTCTAAACTTTCTCTTTGTTCTTCCTGAATGAAATTTCTCTTTGTTACACTGAAAAAAAAATTTAAAAGATAAAAAATAAAAGTGCCTTTACCTTAGCCTTGTTTTATAATAGCATTTCTGTTTGATTTAATTTAAATTTGTTATTTTTAAGTCAATTAGTATAAAAATATTCAAAACTTCCTTCACCATTTGAAAAACAACAGCCTCTATTCCAAGTGATTAGAAAGCATCAATTATTGATCATGAAAGTACTTTCCATATATATATTTGCAAGCTGCCTTCTATCTCATGTCAGCAAAGTGTATCCATTGTTCATTGGAGATGTCAACTGCTTTGACTTCTCAGTCTTTCAAATGTATTTGTACACGCAGCAGTGTAAGAAACGACTTAACAAAAATCTCACTAAGAAGCATTGCATAAAACATGATACTACCTTATCAAAGATTTCTAAATTATATTTTTCATTTGCATTCTTTCTTGTTTAAATTTTCCAGGTTGAGGTTTAAGCCACATAGCTTTGCTTGAAGTGATAGGAGAGACCGATGACTTAGAATTTCAAATTTTCTTTTTATCCCTGTACAAAATCAGTTTGACTTTGGTGAAAGTGACACCACTGGCGGTTTGACTGAATTAACAGACTATCACTTTACTTGTTAAGGAATCAATTCTTTCAGTTGAGAGGGTCAAACTGATTGTGTTTCAAGTAAGACTTAAAATGATCCTTATCCATGTTGACATTACCAGTCCAAAACAAAAGCTAAAGGACTTCAGAATTGATGTACTAAAAACTCTATGGCTACATTATTTTGGAATTTTGATCACTTAGACCTATTCTCTACTGAGCTAGTTCCATAAGACACAAAAGAGTTAATAGTACACTTTATTTACACACATATCATCACTTCATGGGCCTACCTAAATGATATTCTTTATGAAGCATCAACGACAGGAAAAATACAAGCCTGACTCAACATGGGATACCTTCATAAGAAACCTAAACAGTGCTTATATGACCCATTGGGCAATAAGTACCAAAAAATTCAACACAGGAAAATGGGGGCTTCACTCAAAACTATTTTCTTTTTTTTTTTTTTTTTTATTAAATCATAGCTGTGTACATTAATGCGATCAGGATACAATGTGCTGGTCTTATATACAATTTGAAATGTTTTCAACACACTAGTTAACATAGCCTTCACGGCATTTTCTTAGTTACTGTGTTAAGACATTTATATTCTACACCCAGTAAATTTCACTTGTACCCTTGTAAGATACACTGTAGGTGTGGTCCCACCAATTACTCTCCCTCCACCCATACTCCCCCTTCCACCCTCCCTCTCCCCTTTCCCCTTCTTGGGCTATAATTGGGTTATAGCTTTCATAAGAAAGACTATAACCCAATTTCCTAAGAAAGACTCATAGTAAGACTGAGTACATTGGATACTTTTTCTTCCATTCTTGAGATACTTTGCTAAGAAGATGTTCCAGCTCCATCCATATATACATGTAAGAAGTAAAGTCTCCATCTTTCTTTAAGGCTGCATAATATTCCATGGTGTACATATACCACAATTTATTGATCCATTCATGGGTTGATGGGCACTTGGGTTTCTTCCATGTCAAAACTATTTTCTTAATTTTGAAAGTATTTTAAAGAAAATTAAGAACAAAGAGAAAGTTTTTACTTTATTATAAAAGTTAAGGAGTACTACAATTTTAGCAAATTATAGCCCTCCTGATTTGGAATTATGACAACTCTAGATTTGTTTTCTTTGTTAAAGTTTATACTTGATAAAGTATATAAAGAAGGTATTCTCCTTTGAATTATTTCTCAACCCCTCTAACATTGTCAGAGACAAGGCTCAGTTTAGTGTCTGTCTTTTATACTTCTATAATATTTTCCAAAGTTTCCTTTTAAGAAATTTTATCTCAGACTCACTCTTACTCCAGGAAACAGAAGCTAGACAAAATTTAATAACATCAATTTCATCACATTATATTTATTTTTATAGTTACCTTCTGTTTGCAGCAGAGGATACTGATTTTCTATTCATAGTATTAGTATGTTTGTTTTCTCTTACCAAGTGAATTAATTTAAAGAGAATACTGAGTAATAACTGTACAGGTAAGCAAGTATGTCAAAAAATCATGAAAGTGGTAAAAATGGCTGGATGTTCAGAAGTAACTGTATATAAAATTAAGACATGAAAAATTACAGAAAAACTATAAGAAAGCTATCTACTTGGGTGAACAAATTAATTACCCCTTTCCCAGTATTTATTTACATAATATCATGTTTAGTTATAAATGATTTATTTGTTAATGGAGATCCATTAAAACCTTTACTCAACATTTTGATAGTTTCTCTTTTAATTGAAGTTCAAACGTTAAACTCCTTAGAGAGAGAAAGCCTATAATTCAAAAACTTTATTCAACAAATGCTTATCAATCAGTACACCCAACCTCATGAGCCAAGTTTAAGGAAGGACAAAAAGATTTATGTATCCATTCATTAATTCAAAAGCCATTTCTTGAGTAGCTATAATAATATTCAAAGGTATTTGCTATGTAGAATGTAATAAAAGAAAGGAAAGGAGCAGGAGGAGGGTGAGGAGGAGGGAAAAGAGGGAGGAATTATTAACCAAGGATCCTAACCTCAAAGAGATTACCATCTAGTTCCTTATTACTTGTTATTGTCCTTGAATTTTACTTACTGTTATCGATATTATTTCATTTTCTCATATATTGCTTTTTAAAAAAATATCCAGTATGTTATTCAGAGGTAATATTTAAGAGACATTTCCTATCAGTGTCAGAGTCTATGAGACTCAATAACAAATCAACAGAATACAAAAATAGCACAACCTTAACTCACAGCAATATTTATGAAATTCGACTGCCTTGGCTATTCACATATTCTTTACAAAAGGGGTGATGCTGCTCCAGAAAGAGGATTAAAAATGCAGTAAAATAAAGTGCTAACTTGAATATATGCATTTAATATGAAAACCCACACACAGAGCATGACTTCAGGTTTAAACACATAAATTAAAATTGTTAAAAGAAAGCTGTTCTCCTTCACAAATGTAGTGCTTCCAATTTTTTTCTAAATTTATACCTCTCAGTTAGGATGTAGAGTTGTGATGGTGAAATATTATCCTTCTTAAATTACTTACGTTTATAGTTTTCTCTTCTTCCTCTTTATTCTGCATCTGAAGACTAATGTGGACTTTTACAGAAAAAGACAAAATCTATTGTGTTCTAAGACTGGGCTGGTAGGTTTGTTGTTGTTTTTTTTTTTTTCAGACGAAAATGGATTTTGATGTTCAACACTTGGAAGAAATTTTTATTTCTGATTTGCTGAAGACAGATTTCCAACTAAAACTTTATACCATATGTACTCACACATCATTATTTTTAAAAAATCAAAATGTTAAAGAGAGATTGTAAGACTTCCTTCATTCCCTAAACTTTATGCGATGGTATTTTCTTCCCATCTTGGCATGGAACATGATGCCACTGGCACGAATGCGACAGCCGCCCTCTGATCCAGCCTCGCATTTGGATTGACTGTTCACCTTCCCCCAAAAAGGTTTATAAAACATTTCATTGAACTGGTAAATACAAATATCAGCCACTTATGAATCAACTGTAACATTTTCATTACTTAATTGTAACCGATAGTAGGGAAGGAAAAGTAATGATTTGATGTCAGAGAGAGTCAGAAAACTAGCCTTAAAAGGAATGTGGGTGTGGTGACCCCAGCCCGATGACGCTCTGACCTTTACAGTCCATTGCCCTGGATCCTGGAACCAGCACTATTTCCTCTGCAGCAAATGAGGGAAATAGGGGACCCAGACATAAACAGCCCCTCAATTCTGTCTGAAGTCGATCTACCTCTACTCCAATAATCTGGGCCCGAGCCTCCTGTCACGACCAGTACTATAGTTTCTACATCCGTCCTCCATCGTCTGGCCTTTTCATTCAACACACACGGTGTGCCAGACACTGTGTTAGCAAAGAGAAACAAAAGGGAGCAAGTTCCTAGAGCAGGAGCACTCACTAATTCCTATAATTTCAGATTATCTTGTCTCCCGTAGTAGCTTCATCTAATTCTGCTTCCCATAAAAGTAAAAATATTGTAAACTTTTTTCCTAATGTGAAAATTTTTTAATACTTCATAATTGCAGCCATTTGGGCCTCGTTTCTACTTAAATAGCATTTCACTGCCTCAGATGCCATAATGAAAAGCTTTTTGCTTATTCTTTTTGTAACATTTCTCCTTTAGTTCATCCTATAGCTTCTATGATGGTCTTGGCTTTCTGGCTTCCTTAATTAATGTCTCATCACATAGAATCACTGGAGTATCCTACTAATTGGACACGAATACCTCAAAATTATTTTTACCATAAAGCTACATTTAATATTCCGTAAGAGGTGTCATTTCCTTTGTATTACTTTTACCCTTTATTTAAGGAGAAAATAATATTATTACTTCAGGGAAAAGAACAAAGGGGGGACATTTCATCATTTATATTACAAATCCAGGATATTCTTGAAGGATTGGGTGGCATCTGAGTTTCTTACCATTTAGATCATCCAGCCTTCTTGTTGCCAGGAGGGAAAACCCTATTTACACACTGAGGAAATCAGAGAGGGGACAAGAAACAGTTTGGGATTATTGAGCCCATTGCCAAGACAGTGAAGCAACTCTGGGCCTCATGCTTCTAGACTTTTGTGAAGCAAATGACAAAAAACCTTTGTGACTGAGACCATCTTGAATCAGGAATGCTTTTCCCTGCATCCCAAGGTACAGTCTCTGAGGTCCCAACACAGGCAGCACAGTGAGGTCACTGCTTCCCCAAGGACAGGCAGAAAGACTACAGGATGGGCAGAGAAGGAGCCAATCTCTGATGACACCCTTCTGGGCTTCCACGCCCAGTTCTCTCTGACTAGTTTTCTGAAGTTTGGCTTTCTAAAGAGAACATAAACTGTCATCCCCTGTACAGAACCTCAGGACAGTGAAGACATGGAGAGAAACACAGTGACCTCAGCTCCGTTTTCTCCCCTAAGTAGACACGGTAGCCATGGCCATCAGCTAATCCACAAAGGACAAAGAAGGGCAGTTGCTGTGAGCCACGTTTCCTGTTGAAATGTCATGCACGGAAGTGTCCTAGAAAAATGACTCTCTGGTGGTGGGCATTTGGGGACAAGGGACTGCAGGATAGCTGTGCTAGGTAGCCTCTCACAATTTTCATGATGTTCCAACCTAGATGTGTTCTAGATGTCAAATTGCCACGGGTGAATAACCTGCTGACGGTATTTCTGACTATTGACTCTGGAAAGCTGGTTCCAGCTCCACATTGCTAGATGACACTTCCTATTTCCTTTGTTTCAGGTATCAATTTAATTAGTTTCATTTTGGGGAGTTGTTTTATTTTTGTTTTGAGAAAATACCGGGAACTGCAAGGGGGCACTGTGGAAGGAATGTCAAACATAAAACTTAATCAATTCCTCTCTTACAGAGCTTAGAGTCTAGCTCCAAGTTCAGCAATATGCAAGACAGAACCAAAAATCACCTATAGGGTAACATACTTACAAGCGCAAACTAATTTAAAGCAAACTGATAAAGCACCAGAGTTAGAGCACATCGACTTGTCTCATAGGGTGGTCAAAGGCCCAAATGAGATGAAATGAGAAGACCCTCAGAGAGTTAAGGCCGCAGCGAAAGTGCAAAGGATCAGTCCTCTTAGAATGCAGTGAGTCTAATCAGAATAGGCAGCATCTAAGTTCCCAGAACATGGTAATTGATAATGACAAGGTCAAAGATGGAAAGGCAGGATGCCCTGGGACAGTGAGGAGACAGGGCAGTAAACAGGGCCCACTGACCTCCAGTGACAGTGGAGTAAGCTGCCTTCACACAGATAAATTATTTCCTACCACACCACTGTTGCTTTTTTCATCTCATTTATTATGTAACCATGACCAAGACTTTAACTTTGGTAATATTCAAAACCTCCACCTGCAAAATTGTCCTCAAAGGGCTGCTTTTGGATATTCAGGAAGAATACCTAAATGATCTTCAGAATAGTCCTCCACAAATTCAAGGTCTGACCATGGCTAAGTAGGTTAGAAGCATGCTGTCTGGGACTGAATTCTCACTCTGCCACTTGCTGGCTGTGTGCCTCGTGCAAGTAACAACTTCTTAGTATCTCAGTTTCCTCAACAGTAAATGGAGATGATAATATTTAACTTATGGTATGGTTTTATAATGAAGCAAACTGAGGAATATAAATTATCTAAGACAATAGCCTAGCACAGAGTAAGAAATTGATACCTGGTAGGTCCTATCATTACTGATTTTACAAATACCACATTCAAATTTAGAATAAAATCTTCAAACGGTAAAGAAATTCTAAGTTAGTGATTTTCAACCAGTGAGCTGCCACACACTGGTGTGTGGTGAGAGGATCTTAGGTGTGCGTAAAAATTTTTAAAGATCATTTATTAAATTATTTTTGAAAGAAGTTCAAAGCACAGTAAGTATATTCTTTTTTTTACTCTTTTTTTCACATAAATTGGATTTATTTTATTTTTAAATTATTTTTATTAAATCATAATGTTGTACATTGACGCATTTATGGGGTTCAGGGTACTGCTTTGATATACGATGTCTTTTTTTTTTTATGAACATAATTTAAGTGTGCTGTCAAAGTTTAACTATAGGTTCCCGTGTCCTGTGAGATAAAAAAGGTTTAAAAACACTGCTGTAAGCAATTAAATTAGTTTAGCCACCTGTATTTAAAAGGGATGGTTCTGAATTAGCTGGGATGTTTTCTTTCTGCCACTTAAAGTGGCAACTTCACCTGAAGTCTGGCCTTCAAATCAGTTGACAGCAGCAAGAACTGCTTAATATTCTTCATTCACACAACATGGGAGGGGAGAAGAAAGAAAAAGACAACCAGGGAAGAGACAGGAAGAGTCCCTGTGACCCTCCAATACAGGTGTCCACCTATTAGGGCACAAAATCATCCTGAGACCAATCCCTGAGACCAGACATGTTGACTAGATGACCTGGGATGTCTGGGACAGTAAAAGACAAGAGAATGGCTACCACGCTGGCTACGTGTCAACAGCCACTGGAGTTTCAAAACTATTTCCTCTACTATTCATCTGCTGATTTAAACTTTAAGGTATAGTCCATGACAACAAGCATGATTTAAACTGCACTGCTTGTAATTTTGCTCACTGGCCTATTAAATTTAAAACACAAAGTGGGCTGCTCTCCACTCTCGGCCTTGGACTTTCCATTTCCATAAAACGATAAAGAGAAAGTGTCCTATAAACAGAATACCTGTACTTTAGCAGACCTAGCATTTGTTGTGTCTGTATTTCCTTAGATAAAGTTGATATTCCTGTTTTACTAAAGTTACATCTATCAAAACACAGAAGGTTGATATAGAAAAAACATTAGCGCAACCACCTAAAAAGGGAAGAATTTAGTTTTATTGCTGAATGACAACCGATTTGAAGGATTTTGGTTCAATTGACTGACTGAATTATATCCACATTTTCTGAGACATCCGTGAAGATGAGATCCAAAGAAAAAGAAAGGGCAAATATTTCTTGTATCTCTTGCCTACCTATTACTGTTTTTGTCATCCGAATAAACTTAGATTTTTACTTAACACTGCCCCAGTTCTCAAGTTACTCCTATGACAGTAGCTTTCTATTATGATGGATGAAAACCCAAATAATATTTACTCTATCCTATTGGAAAAAACATAAAAATGTCCGCAGGAGAAGGATCTCTAAAAATAATAAATGCAATACATCCACCAATAAAGGGGAATAGAATCTTGGGCTCTGGTCTTCTTTTCCAGGCACTATTCCTCCCAGGGGAGTGAGACTGCAGCAGAAATCTAAACATGGCCTTAACTCCTGCATTCCAATGACAGATACATTAAACAGGTGTCCTCAAACTTTTTAAACAGGGGGCCAATTCACTGTCCCTCAGACCATTGGAGGGCTGGACTATAGTTTTAAAAAAAAAAAAAACTATGAACAAATTCCTATGCACACTGCATATATCTTATTTTGAAGTAAAAAAACAAAACGGGAACAAATACAATCACACCTCCTCATGTGGCCCGCGGGCCGCAGTTTGAGAATCCCTGCATTAAAAGAACCAGAATTAGCTAGAATAAATTTAAAAGGACACAAATGTCTCATAGATGTCATAAATAGCCGGGTTTTTGTATATGTGATCTCCTTAATCAAATGGATGCTTGAATGAAAGCAAGGGAAAGGTGTAAAATCAGGAAAATTAAAGGTGATGCGAGTGTGTTATTGATACCAGCTATGTTTCTTTGCCTCTGTGCCCTATATATCCAAATATAATCTATCAAAAGAACCTGTCCCAAAGAATATCTATCAAAAGAACTCTGTCCAGTGACAGAGATAAATTTCAATTTGACAAATGCACTGAACCAAAAAATAAATTGTGTCATAAACCATTGCTCTCTTTCAATCCCCCCCCCCAAAAAAACCCTAAAGAAATTTATGTTTTTTATAGGAAATAACTAGGGTCATGTGTAATATGTTTCTGAAATTTCTGAAATACTACATGAGTCATGAATCAAAACCTCTGCAAAACTTATACATTTGTATGATGCCTCAAAAAGTTTCATCTTAAACATGGCTTTGCTCATAGTTTTCTCAAATATTGGTTTTATTTTGTTGTTGTTGTTGTTGTTTTATCAACAACTGGATGAGTTTTCAACTAAAAATGCTAAACCAAAAGTTTACTAAAAATGTTTCACTTTTCAACCAATCATTTGGGCATAATGGAGATACTACCTTATTCATTTATTCATCCAATCTATTCACATGATCCACTATTTTTCTATAAAAGAAAAACACACATCTTGATTAATGAGATAATCTGTGCTAACTTTTCTAAATTTCATACCTATGAATTTCAATACATTTTTACTAATTTCTGCATTATGAAATTGGTTGAGAGGAACTCTAATCCGTCTTTACAAAACCCTTTATTACTGCAACTATACTTCTGCAGTTTTTAATACCATTTTCTCAGGTTTTCATCAATCATGCAAAAGTTGTCCATAGCTACTATCATAAAATGCACCCCCTATTTTAAGGTGCCAAAATCTCCTCAATTTTACCAAAAAGCAATCCCAGATTATCTATCAATTGTTCCATGAGCCATGAGCACTGGATATGGTGAGTATACTGGGATGGTGAACTGGCAGTCTTTGCCTCGCCCTTGACGGGAACACCGGTCAGTTGACTTCCGTCACTCTTGACCTTGATGTTCCATGTGTCCCAGTATCCACAAACCCACATATCGTGTACCAGGGTGACAGTGCTAAAGATGGAGAACAGCTGGAGCTATTTGCCAAGGTAAAGAAACAGCCCTAAATGGTATAAATAAATGATGCCATTAATGACACCAAGTTTGTAAAAGGAGTCACCTTTTTCAGAGACAAGAAAATTGATATGGGGCACTGATGAGTGTTATTTGGAATTGCTGAGTGTGAGGTGATGGAGAGGCATTCCTGTTCAAAAGCTGTAGGCAGTCAGTTGGGTCATACTGAAACCTGAGTCAGAGAACTGGGATGAAAATTCAGAGTTGTGAGTAAAGATAACATCCACCCGAGACAGAGGAAGAATCATCCAGAGAGAGAAAGAGAAATAGGGACAGAGAAAAAGAAATACAAATGAATGGATGAATATGAATGAAAGCATTTAATACTCAAAGTGAGAATGAAGAAAGAAGATGAAAAGATATGCAGTGAAAAATAAAGGAAAAAATACAAAAGAAAAGCCAACAAAATTATTATTTATTTATTATTAATTCATTCAACAAATATGTATTAAGGATCCACTCTGCCCTAGGCATTGTACTAGACAGTGGGACAAGAAGGGCTATCCACGTACAAAATTAAAAGGCCTCTGCTCTCATGGAGTTGATGGTCTAGTGGAAAGAAGAGCAAGACATTGCACAAATAATACACACATACACACCCTCATAAGTACATTTGTGATAAATGCTCAACAAAGAAAAAAAAACAAGGTCAAGATTCTGGAAACATATATAAAAGGGGGCTGCCCATCCTTGCCTGGAGTCTCAGGGATGGTTACCCTAAGAAAATGACATTACCTAGCAAATGGGTAATAAAAAGAAGAAAAAGAAGAAAAATGAAAGAATGCCCAGCACAGTGGCTCATGCCTGTAATCCTAGCACTCCGGGAGGCTGAGGCTGGTGGATTGTTTGAGGTCAGGAGTTTGAGACCCGCCTGAGCAACAGTAAGACCCCATCTCTAAAAAAACAAATAGCCAGGCGCAGTGGTGGGCACCTATAGTCCCAGCTACTCGGGAGGCTAAAGTAAGAGAATCACTTGAGCCCAAGAGATTGAGGTTACTGTGAGCTATGACACCAAAGCACTCTACCAAGGGTGTCAGA
Organism: Nycticebus coucang; assembly: GCF_027406575.1. Lineage (NCBI taxonomy): Eukaryota > Metazoa > Chordata > Mammalia > Primates > Lorisidae > Nycticebus > Nycticebus coucang. Next base: position 98,338,252 of record NC_069790.1, read on the forward strand.
GTGAGACTCTATCTCCAAAAAAAAGAAAAAGAAAAAGAAAAGTGATCACCAAAGTTAGAGACAGAGAGACATGAATACACTAAGGAGGAGGAAAGGAAAACCCACAGGGGAGAGCAATACAGAGGCCCTGGCAGGCTGTAAGAGGCCTCTGTTTCTTCTGTCCTCTTGCTTTCTCCAGCTCAGGGTTGAGATCAGGGTTGCAGTGGACACTGCTAACTGTTTACCCAATACCTAGGCCCTACTTCTACTTACAAACAGATCTCTTATGTTTCTAGGGTAACAATGAGCCCAAATAAATTACTAACTTTGCCAGCCTGTCTTGCAGCGAGGGGTGACTTTATGACAATTCTGATCCACAAGACAAAGGCAGGTGGCTGCTGGGGATTTCTGGAAAGTTCTGCTTTCCCAATAGCAACATAGCCCCTTCCTGCCTGACAGCTGGCTTTCTTTTTCTTGCTTTAAATGCCGGGTTGGAAGTGGAACAGTCATCTTGGAATGTGAAGCACTGTATGAAACAAAGCCACACACTAAGAAAGGCGCAACTGAAAAATACACAGTTCCTGGAACTTTGATGGCATCCTACAGCCACTGCACCGGCTCCAGACTGTCTACCTGGGCATTTTCTGTGATGTGAGAAAAGCGATCTTCTATTTTCTACGCCAAGGTAGTCTAGTTTCTGTTACTTGAGGTCAAATACAATCCCTAATTGATACTGGATTGTAGCGAGGTGAGAAGAGATTTTATTAAGCCAGTGATCGAAGTAGTGATGATGTAGACAATAACAGAGATAGAAAATCATTCCAAGTCCCTTTTTACAGCATATGCAGTTATTGCCACAAACACATGGGACAGTCAAGCTATACAACGAAATAGCCTTATTTAGGATAATATCTGAGAACTGTAAATGCTGTACCTTGGAAATTTTTTAGCTTTAAACCACGGAAACTAGTGTGTTTAAAAACATTTAGTTGTCACATTATAACATCACTACAATAAAAAATAAGACTTTGTCACTGTAAATTACTCAAGACCATCTGAAGAAGTAAGATGTTCAAAGACCTCAGTCAAGTGCTGCAAGAACTTGGACATTAAATGGCATTATTTATCAGAAGTGATGTGTAAAGGAGTAGCTTAGAATCTCTGATTTCAAAAATGTATGTCCATTTGGCAGGAGACCGTTACCTTTTAAATTATTAAGGCATAAATAGATTTTCAACATTTTCCTTTTCCTAATTATACACATCACTTTGTTATGACACTATCATTTTGCAGGATATATAAAATCAGTGTGGCCAGCCTGAACAAGTATTATAAACATCAAGAACCATTTACCACAAAAAAAAAATAAGTAAGCAAGGTGATGGTTATGTTAATAAGTTTGATCTAAGCATTCCACATTGTATTACCACAGAAAGCATCCTGAAAAGTTTTGATTTCATTTTATGTTTTCCTATTAATGGTAGCTTGTATGGCTATTGGGTTGCTTTTAAAAACATGTTCATGTGATTATTTATGCTGGGCTAACCTTGAGTCACCTGTTTCTTATTCTATTCCTACAGTGAAATGGTTTCTTTAAAAAAAAAAGAATCACCACACTGGACAATCTATAACATTGTCTACTATACATAAATTTCACTGTAAATTGTGTTCAAAAACCTTAAATTAGAATCCAGTTTCTACTGAAAACTAATTGTGTCACCTGAAGCAAGTTACCCAATCTGTCTGAGCTTTGGTTTCCTGCATCACTGTATTTTCTGAGTATTAAATGAGATCCTTTATAAACAAATACAAAGAGCACAGAGGCCTACCTACACTGTGTGCCTGTAGAGATACAGACATTTTCTCCTTTCTCTTTTATTCTTTCTCTACACTGAACTGCATCTGAGGAATTTTCATGAAAGGAAAGAGAAGGAAAAGCTAGTAAAACTTGTTCTTACAGAACAAATCCCAACCTAATTAAGTGCAACACAGAAAAGCACGTTTCTTCTTAAATTCTGAGGCAAAGATTATACAAACACACAGAAACCCAAGTGGGGATGGTAAAAATCAATTGCACCCATTATTGGAATAGCACACAGACCATAAAAAGAATATTTTAAGGAGTGTTTTCATTTTCAAAAGTCTAAGTTAATATTATATGATCACAAAGCTACCCCAGCAAAGAACTTGGAGAAATCACTGTCTTTTTCCTAAAGACACAGGGTGGGGGATATGCCGGGCGCAGGCCTGAACAGAGAAGGTACAGAATTGGGGGGGCACGGTTCCTGATGAATACACCTTGCTCTCTTCCTGTGACCCACAGCTGTCTGTCTCTCTCACCTTGAACAGCACAGAAATAAAGCAAACATCTCTCCTAAGAGAACATGGGAGGACCCCCTCACCAAGCATCACCTCCGCTCATGAGTCATCTTTCTATTTCACTCCTTTTAAGGCCGTCTGGCAGGCAAGGGGCAGTGAGAGCGAACGTTTATGAGTAAAACCCCAGTGATAAAACAGGAGTTATATTTATGGATACTTAGAATTCATATTTTTCCTGCAGGAACCATGAATAGTAACATTTTCTTGGCCAGTCTCAAAATTGTCAATTCATTTATTTAATGCAAATGCATTGCCTCTTTGGTTCCCTCCTAGGAAGCCTGGGTGGGGGGTAGGGGCGCTTATGTAGCCTTGTAATTATTCAGAGTACATTCCATTTTATTTTATGTTAGAGTGGCCAAATTTGTATTATTCCTCTGTTGCCCTAATCATCACCATAAATCAGGAAACAAGAATCTCAATGTCCAATTACCATTCCAAGTAGATACAGGAAGGAAATTAAAGCTCTTTCTAAGTGGAAGAAAGGGCAATTCCACAGAGCTTCCTAAGGGAATGGATACAGTGCTGAACAAGTACATTACTGAAAAAGAGATAAGCAATTGTGTGATGTACAATTGCCAACACTTTCTCGTCTTTCAACTTCAGTTCTAAATGCTTACAAGGAATAATATCTTCACATTTTTCATAAAAGCTGATATATGAGAAAGCCACTTACATTCACATTTACAAGTATTGCAAATGCAGCAATTATTATTTAAAGAAGAGAGACAGGAAGAAAGATGGAGAAAAAGACCAAGAGAAACAGAGAGACTCTGAAGTTTTGTCTTCTATGCTATAGAATTCTGTGTCCAGGAACGTTTTCTACTCACATCCCACCCTCACCAGCAGGCTGGGGGCCCCTCGGCTCCCAACTAATTCCTTTAAGGACTTTAAGCCAGACAGCTACTGCAAAGAGAAAATTGTTGAAAGAAATGAACCTCTAGAAAATATAATAAGCCCACCCCTAAACTGTTAATATCTTTCCTTGGTAATGTTCATTTTTCTGGAAATAAAGGTAGCAATTAAGTGATTCTAACTTCTAGCAAGTTTACATATTTTAATACTGGTCAATTTAGTCATTATAGGAGGTACAAAAGAAAAAAAAAACGAGTTAAAGAAGTTGTTTAGACACTTTGATCAATGACAAAGTGGGAACTCCTCTAACTCTGTGAAATTAAACCTGAATTAAATATCCCTAAGTAGACTTTATTTAGAAAAAGACAAAACACATCCATGATGTCACTAGAAAATCTACCACCTGCTATGGTATTTTAAAACAGGAACCTCAGCTATCGACACAAACCATTTTTAGAAAAAATTAAGCCATGCAATTAATAATTGCCAGTTATTAAATTTATTCAACTAAATTCAACTAGTTTTAAGGTGGTAAATACATCAAAGATTAGATTCATACTGGAAAGTATGCCACAAAATACAATGAAAAGATGTGAGCAATTTTTACCTCTCTCATTTTTAGAGGATTCTTTTTTCATTTTTATATCCTTCTATTTCGATTTTATAATTGAGTTGAATGCTGATAAAACAATGCCATCAGAAGCTAAGTTCTATGGTTTAGACAATTATTAATTGGCAATACTATTAAAATTGCACTTATCAGTTCTTTCTTTTCTGCCTAGGAGTTAGCCTGGCTCACAGCCCAAACATGATAGACAGTCATAGTTAGAACTGTCTTTAGACCTTCTTAGAATAACACCATTTACTATCTCCCTCCGCACTGATGGTGTTTCCTATTGTTTCTTCCCAGCATAAATTTTATTTTGTCTGCATAGATCACAGCATGGTAAATATCTGAATTCTAAGTAATCTTGGAAGCAATAATTCCTCAAGTATAGTTACACTGTGGGCTGCAAGGATCTTTCAGATATTTGAAGGATGAGTCTAAAACATAATTCATTTAAAAATGAAAAAGTGGGCGGCGCCTGTGGCTCAGTCAGTAGGGCGCCGGCCCCATATACCGAGGGTCGCGGGTTCAAGCCCGGCCCCGGCCAAACTGCAACCAAAAAATAGCCGGGCGTTGTGGCGGGTGCCTGTAGTCCCAGCTACTCGGGAGGCTGAGGCAAGAGAATCGCTTGAGCCCAGGAGTTGGAGGTTGCTGTGAGCTGTGTGAGGCCATGGCACTCTACCGAGGGCCATAAAGTGAGACTCTGTCTCTACAAAAAAAAAAAATAAATAAAAAAAAAAATAAAAATGAAAAAGTATTTAAATATATAGTCAAGTTTCTACTGCAAATGCTGACTTCTTCTAATAGAAAAGACAAAAGTAAGAAGAAATATATTGAATATAACGACTCTACCCAACTCAGAGCACTACAGATTGCTGACCCACACACCCATGGCAAGGGAAGAGAGATGAAGTAGCACTGAGCAGTGAGGGGTATGGACAGAAGTTGCAGGAAAAAATGCAAGTAAGAATAGGGTGAATCCATAGTTTCCAAGATCCTGCTTTCTAGAAAGATACATGTGATCCAATAAAGAAACATATCAGTAACTGAAGGGGAAAGTTTTACTAATCAATAAAATGCCATTGACTTTAACGCAAGAGTATTATACCTTTCTACCATTTTGCTTCACCAATTGCCTAAATTTTACAGCTTTTTATAACACCTAAAAGGCAGTCTAGTATAGTGACCTAAGTTTTAAAAATCTAATTCTCATGCTTGATTTCTGCAAGACTCAGTTTCTTCATCTATGAAACGTGAGTAATAGCTACAAGGGTGCCTAATATATACATACACATTTTAAGAGATGTTATCTATGTACTAGTTTTCAAAGTTGAATTGAATTACGGTAGCAATGCGTAGTATGACATTCTTTCAAAAGATGGCAGTAATCAAAAGAATGCTGGCGTCACCATGTGACAGGCAAGACAGTCAAAGAAAATAACAAAAGCACAGTTGTCATTCGGGAGTCCAAGACCATTGTATAGCGGTACATAATATTTGAAATTCAAGAAGTTGTGGAAGTATGACAAGGATAAAGAAGTGAGTATGCAACAGAACCCCCAACATGCCTAATGGTTGCACGCATTCGTAAGTTTAAGACACACGGTACTGTGAAATGACATGCACAGTGATACAAGTGGACACTTTAGTCAACTTTGCTCGAGCAGCTGCCCACCGTAATCAGAAGTGTCTGGACACTGATGGTAACCATTTTGAGCACCTCTCGTAATTGCACAAGTCAAAGGCGACTTGTATTCATCTTTTGTTCTTGGTACATATTGAGTATTACGATTTTAATACAGCTTTTTCCTTTCTTAAAATATGTGTACATTTTTTGGCACCCTCTGTATATTATGATAACATTTTTAAATGCCTAGCAAAATGCTCAGTGTATGGTGTTAACATACTCAATTAGATATAAAAGTATTAGCTGACTTTCTATAGCCCTGCCTATGCCCCCTTGTGATATCATTTGTGAAGTCTCAGCACGCTTCCACTTCCAGGATACTTTTCTCTCTAATCCTCAGAAAAGATACTTCTTTTATGCTTTCAGTAGTACTTTGGCTTTCTAAGACATTGTTCTTCATAGCAAGTTTTCTTGGCTTTTATTGCAGGTACTTTTTCTTTATTTAAAAAGAAACTTAAATGTTTATAAAATTGTGTATATTCATCCATTATTTATAGTTTATTATCAGGGCAAAACATACTTTCAAGTCTTCATTATCAATTATTACCAACACCCGGATGCTGTTCGGAGAACACCACAGCATCTATGCCAAAGGGACAACCCCTGGAAATATTTTCCATCTGTACAAAAATAAGAGAGAAAGGTGAATTTCCAAATTGGACAGTTGTATATAAAGAGAAATTTTTCTCTCCAAATATTCACAACTAGTCATATCCTGAAACCTAAAACTATGATTATCTCTCCTTTAAGTTTTAAACTATTAATTTTACATTTCAAAGGGATGTTAGCTTAGAAGCAAAAGGCTTTGATCATTTCATAAAGTAAAAACTGTAAAACTGAATTCATGGAGACAGACCAAAAAAATCTCCTTGGCTTACAAAAATTTCCAATTTTAAATCCGTGGTCGTCCTTCATTCGGTGTTTGCACAGCTCTGTGGAAATCTCGTTCAGTCATTAAAGTGAGGCTCCCCCCAAAATAGTGTGTTCTAGTGTGGTTTTTCTATATCACACAAAATTTCAGAATATTAAAAACCACACCATCTGAAGGGCATTTTAGAAAATGATCGGTAATTTTTCTGAGATGTATTCCTGACATTGCCTGTGACTTCAAAATATCTCTGCATCTAGAGAAGAATATTTCAAGTGTTCCTTTTGATATTAAAGTCTTTTCTCCAAGGCTGTGCCCGTAAATAAAGTAGTTTTTTTTTTTTTTTAAAGATGGAATTTGGTAAAATATGGAATTGGTTTTAAATCACTGCACTGCTAATCATTTGCTTGATGAAACTGATAGCTTGTCAAGTCTTAAATTCAGCTATTACCAGCTGCCACCTCTTTTACAGCATTGCTGGTGCATACTCTCGTGAAGGATTAAATAAGGTAGGATTAATTAACATGCCTGGCCCGGAGCACAGAACTTAGTAAGCACTCAGGACATGGCAGCTATTAATATTTTAATAGCAATTATTTCACAATTGCTATGAAAGTGACGGAGAGAGAAAGTCACTTGTCCAGCATGCAGGACAAATGCAACTTCAACGGTAATTTCCACTGTTTTCTGGGGCTATTCTGTATTCATTGTTAATGATGACAAACAATTAAAGATTTTAGTACATTAGTCAGAAAATAGAGCTGGCTGCTGTTAAACTTGTCTCCCTGTTTCCACACTTGCCCTCGGCCTCTGCATTCTCTACACCACTTTCTCTCTCCCCCAGTTTCATAGCAATTATAAAATAATTGCTAGTAAATGATTTTATTCTGCACTCAAAATCGTCTTCTAACACATACATGAGACCACAGCCCCTTCCTGATCGAAACACCCCACAAGCTTCACACTGAAACCATCCATATTAAAATATGTAGTGTCACAAGGTAGAGAGATAGTAATCAAAATCTAATTTTCATAAAAGTATACATATAGCCAGAAGTTAACCAGGCATTGTTCTCTAACTTCCTTGCTGCTATAACTGATTACTGCTTAATAACACTATCTACCCTCACAGGCACAAGATTTGTGACTCCCCAACTACCGCAGATAACATTGCTGTCATAAATCCCAGGACTTGTGACTCTATAGATAACATTAACTCAGACTCTACATTCTGAGAAGACCCACTGTAGATAGGAACGGGAATGGATGCAACAGCCTTGAGACTCCTCCACCCAGGAAATCTCCCAACTGAGAACATAATCTCTGCCTCCCAGCCCTATGTATGAGTTCATCCCCAGCCAACCAGCATCCCAGATTGCCTAGCCTTTTGCCCACCAGACCGTCTTTCAAAACCCTTTCTCTCAAATTCACAAAGAGATGGATTTGACAAATTACTCCATGGTGCCTTGCAAAATAAAACTTTCTCCACCAAAACCCTTCTGTCTCAGTATATCGGTCTTCACTGAGCAGGGAAGGGCTGTAACAGCACTCAGAGTAAAATCCAAATTTGTTTCTGTGGCCTACAAGGCCTGCCAGGAACAGATCTCTGATCTCATCTAATACCAGGTCTTCCCTCCCTGGAGTCACACAGGACATTTTTACATTCCTGGCCTTGGCCTTGGCCAAGGCTGTCCTACTTCAGGGCCTTAGTCCCTGTGTTATCATTGCCTGAAGAGCTCAGTCCTGTCCTCACACAGCTGGGTCTTTCTTTTCATGCATTCTTCAGCTCAAGGCGACCACATCACACCCTCCCTAGAAAAAGCTCTGCCTTCCCTCCCCCCGCCATCCCCTCAAGCTCTCTCACCCATTCATTCTACTTTCTTCACTTCTCCCTCTGGTTTTTGTCTGTTTATGTAACCAGTTTATGGAGAACTCTTTACTTCATTCAGATAGAAACATGAAACCCCTTGCCCTAACAGTGTCATGTTAATGCCACCTTCCTGAGAAGTATCAGGTCCCTTCTAGAAGCTTGGCCAAATTCTATAGCTTTTCAGCCATTGTGGCTGAGAGCAGCCTCACTTCAATATCTAAGACTTGGCCTTACTCACTTGGCCACCACACATCTCTGTCTTGGGCTCTGCAAAAGGACCTCCTGGGGCTACCTTCAGATACACCTTCCCTAATCTTCAGTGGGTCCAAGTCAAACACCCCCTTCTTATTCTGTTCAGAGAGAAGTTGGGGATGGAAAAGAACATCAGTTTTTACTGGTAGGCTCTAAGAATGCTCTCCAAACTCTTGTCTCACTCTGTTCCTGTGTCAGCACCAAAACATTCCTACAGTTTGTGCCAGGAAATTAGATGCTAGTCTACCATTCTGGCAACATCACCAATGTTGGTTCCCTCAGAGTCCTGCTCATTTGGCTCCATGCAAGGGAAAACGCCTCCCTCTACTCCCTCATGAGAAGGGAAGAGAAAAGGCAGGTTCTGAAAATGCACTCCCCAAAAGGCTCACCACTCTCAGTCTTGCTGTACTTACTGGCGAGTGGGTTTAGTTGCAAGGTTGGTTCTTACCCAGTGCCTCTTCATGAGTAATGGAACTTAGAAAGAGGGGAAATTAATTCCTCTGATCCTCAGCCTGAGCTGAAGCCCCAGTTGCAGAACCAAGAGGGAAAATACCATTGCCCGTGTACTGGTTTACTCTTTGTCAATGTCAACTCGTTATTTTTTTAATCTCCATCATCTTGGTCTGTCCTTAGCACCTAGCACAGTGTTCAACACAAAATAGGTGCTCATTAAAGACTCACTAAATGAATTCTGTTGTAGACACTTCTAAATCAGAGGGTTAATTATATTATAATGAAATCCATAACATGCTGAAAAGCATTAACAGTTCTAAATAAAATAAACTGTATTTCCATTTAGCTAAATTGTGCATCTATTTTATCACCTTTCTGCCCAATACAACAGGATAGCTGGGTTTTTTCTATATGACAACCCTTTTAAATGTCTGATGTTCCTGACTCCTTTCTTCATCAGCCTTCTAACATAACATGGTTTCCAGACCCACTGACCATTTTGGCTGACCTCTTTGAAAGCATTAATATTACTTTTAAGATGTGGTCTACCAGTGAAGAGTAGCAGTCGGAGCTATTTCCTGAGAGTTGGACACTACTCTGTTAACACAACTTATACTTGCATTAGGTTTTAGGCATCTATCATGTGGGATTAATTTTTTTCAGAAGACGACCCACACAGTTGGCTTCCATCAAGCTACTGTGTGGTCAACACAAGCCTAGAGTTTCTTGATATAGACTGACAAGTCAGACCTCTACCTCCTACAGTGACCCAAGGTACTTCTTCAAATATGAATGTGGAATCTTATATTTAGCTCCCTTACATTTCTTCCTTTTTATTCCCTATTATTCAAGCATCTAAGGTTTTAAATTTTTGTTATCATATTAAGCTATACAATTTGTCATTATCTTAAATCTGACAAACATATTTTTTTGTCTTCTTTTAAGCCACAATTGTTTATATATATTTTCAATGATCTGCAGAAAATAGAGCCAAGTCAAATTCCTGGAATATTCTGGAGACTTTGATCTGCATTGAACTTGTTGAATATGGTTCACCCAAGCACATAAATACACCTAAATGTATATACTGGTGCCCTCCTGCAATTCATATTCTCTCTCTCTCTTTCTCTCTCTCTCTTTCTCTCTCTCTCACACACACACACACACACACACACAGAGTTACAAAACTCTGGAGCTTTTAAGAATTACCCTGATGAAATAAAAATACAGTGCACCTATAGTAATACTAAGATTTTCAATAAGATCACTGTATTCTCAAAAGTGTCTTTAAGTTAATATGATATATGTATAATTTGCTTATTTTCTTCATAAAAATATTGAATTATTTTTTAAAGTACCACAAATTGTCCTAACTAACATCAATATTGTTGTTCCAAATTTTTAAAAATCTTTATACTTCTGTTGACAATCTGGAGATTTTTCTATCTACTCTTAAACTTTATAAATGCCTACAGAACTCTCCCATATCAAGGGTCCAATTTTTACATTCCTTTAATACTAGGGAGTTTTCTACCTATAGAAGTGTCTCAGGCACTGACAGTGACTAGACTTTCTATTATCGCTCATCTATCTTGTGCCCGCCCTTTCCAAACTTGAAGTTGTTTCCTCTGCTGGAGAGGATAAAATAAAAGAAAATGAAAATCTGAATTGTTCTTTCTCTTCTCCATCACCTCCTATTACACCATCATCATCAAGTAGTGAGCCTATTTTTTCATTATTCCTCTTATTCCAAATGTAAATTAAAATGTATTATAGGGTCTAGCATTTTTACAGTTTGTTCTCATTGTGAGCCCTGCTGACACCACTGTGGCCATCCCAGGAACTCAATTCTTACAGGCATGCTCCAACAGTTCTTGCGCTTTCTACTTTGGTGTCACCTGTAACTGCATGTCACGTTCTTCATGACTCCTGCCCTATAATCCTATCACATTCAACTCACGTTCACCAGTGGTTGACTGGCCTCTAGCAGTACTTCTGAGGGCTGTGCTCCATTCTGCCTATCACTCACCCAGGACCACTCTCTGGGACACCATGTTGTACAGTCTACCACTGAAGAAGAAGAGTCTTACCTTCTTTCTATTGGTGCTCCTTCAAGAAAATTGAATCCTTGTACTTTGTAATGGTTCGTTTACTGCCTCAATTTGGGGTACTTAAAAAATCAATAGCACTCTTAATTCCCACTGGAGATAAATAGCCCAAGTCCTTAACTATGCATGAACATAGGAAATTTAAGAAAATATAAAAAGACCATTTACCCCTCAAATCATCCATCAAAGTTGGAGCTCCCTTCTCAGAGCTCCAACTTTTCCAAATCTGGATGGCCTCCAGATATGGGTATGAGAGGAGATGAGAGAAAGAACTTGTGGTTTTGCTCTATAAGGAGATAAGAGTTTTCTATTTTTAAATTTTAATTTTGCCTTCTGTTGTTGTTTTACTTCTATTAAGGCTGAATTGAGAATGATCCTTTTCTGTACACTCCAGAGAGAAGAGCTTTTATCTAAAACTTCCCTTGAAGGCCATTCTATATAACCTTTATAGGTGAGTCTCTACAAATTACCTTGAAGATTTATTTATTTATATTTTTTGCCAAAATGGTATACTGTTTTAACTACAATTTCTTGACCACAGTGAATTAAGAATTTTTTCACATTATATTTTTATACTTTTATCAATTGTATTTTGTTTTTTTAATTAAATATAGAGATAATTTACTAATATATAGTAATACTTTGTTTAGTATATGTGTTATAATTTTTGTCTCTTGGTCTATTGTTTATTTATTGACCTTAATCACAGTGTCTTCTCCACTTCAAAATTATCAAAATACTCAAGTATGTCAATTTCTAATTCTTTTAGCTTATAAAGCTTTAATCAGATTGTATGGCCAATATTTTCTTTCTTCAGCTTAATTTTTCTGATCTAAAAATTGTAAACTGGTTTTGTGGGGGTGGGGGGTTGTTTTTTTTAGGTTCTCCCAATGTTTTGCATGCTAAGCCTTATATCATTCTTGAGATTATTCCAAATAATCTCCATGGTCCCTATATTTTATTGGAATACCTAAATCTCCAATAATAACATTATTTATGATTACAGTAAAAGAAATATCTAGTCATTTATACACCACCTATTAGGTACCATGGACTGATTTGGTCATTTTACCAGTACCATGTCATTTAAGCCTTATACAAACTATACTTTATAGATGAAGAAACTGAAGATTAAAGAGGTTAAGTAGTTTTCTCAAGGTTATATAAGCTCTATTTGTTAAAATCAGAATCCAAACCTAAGAACTTGTGTTTTCTGTCTCCAAAACCCATATACATAATCATGGCAATTTATTGATTATGAAAAATTACACACACTTCTCCCACAAACCTCTAGATAGAAGGGACTTTCCTAAACATTAAACCACAACTTCTAAGTTTTAAAATGCATAGTACTGATGACCCACAGAACAATCCACCCTCATATAAATTCTGGACCCATACATTAAAAAATAGACTCCATTAGTAATGAAAGCTAAAATCACATGTGTAAACACATTGCTTTTAGTCTATTCAATTATTTCCCCATAAGCACTAACTGCGCATCACAAATTATGCTGTCTAGAAGACACACCACAAAAGTTAAAGCAGGGAAGATTCATTGCCATGGTCTAATGGAATAGTTTTCTGAGAGAATGAAAAGTCTGAATCTCCAAGATGAAATGTCCCTATCTACTGTTTCCTCCTCCCATTAATCAAATTGGAAAAGGACACAGAAGGCAAACTATACAGGGACACCACCACATAATTAATTTGCATATCTCTTCATCAGTTACATATAAATATATCTTCTGCACTTATATGCAAGAGTTTCAAATATTGCTCAGTGGGCAAATTCAGCCTGCAGAAAAGCCTTAATTGCCCTATGCAAATGTGTGGACAGTCTCCAGTTTGCCACAGGCAAAACTATCCTCTATTGTATCATGGATGGCCTGGTGAAATACATTTATGTCACTTGGCCTAACCACTATAGGCATTTGAGTTTATGACCTCTGAATAGATCGTACCATTATGAGGACAATTGGACAAAAGCCCATATCACAGACCTTATAATCTGAGCCCACTATAGGGACATTGCCTCAGTATGAACTCAGCAGGTAAAGCAGCAATCCCATTGTACAATCAGCCAACAGTCACTTTGCAGGGTTAACCCTGACTGTCCCTGCTACTTCCCCTCCTCTCTCCACACCCAGCTCCAATTGGCAAGGTTTATAGTTGTGCTCGTTAATTCAAGCTCAGAACTGGGAGGCTGCAGAGTTCAGATTTCAAAATTGGTTACACAGTCTACGTCACACAGAAACATCCCCGACCTTCCACAAATCCTGTGTTTTCACTGGTACAAGCTCCAGAGGATAAAAGTAAAATTGTACTCACTCTTTCACTCTATCCCTCACATCACCTTGAACACTGCTATATAGAGGATCATGAAGACAAAATTGTTTTTTTGCAGAAGAAAAGAACTAAATATCCTCTTTCCTTCCCCAAAATAGCATTGCCTTAGGAAAGCCCATAAAACTCTGAACTTTTGTTGAAATCATTGTAAAATACTTGGTTAAGATGGTCATAGAAAAAAAAATCTGCAGAGCTTTAATATTTTTAAAAAGCTAAGAAAGTGGTTATGATTATAAACTACAGCAGCTCAGTTTAGATCAGTTGCCAGTGGATAGCCAAGAAAAAATCTTCAGCCTTCAAAAAAAGATTTCAAATACATCTTTTTAAATCATAGAAATAATGCCAATGATAGACATATTTGCAGAGCTGTGTTTTATATTAATACAACAAGTGATATTGCAGAAAATATAATTCTTTTCCCACAATGGGCCAGAAAGTCAAAACATGGCTAGACAGAACTGGTTTCCCAGATCTCCTGGGAAGCCCCATAGAATCATTTCAAAGGCAAGAGATTGTAATGATATTTACATTGTTAAGGCTGTGTCTATATGATGACAGCAAACACTTGATTAGGTTGATTCACTCATGCAAGCAGTCAATTTAGTGAAACATTTACTCAAGTCTGTGTTGTTTGCCTAAACTTACTAAGTGATTGACTGGCTTATTTGATTGGATGGATACTTGCCTGGACCCTGACTGCTCTCCCATATCACCTTTGGGTCACCTGGAGCAGTTGCTCACAACACTCACTTCCTATTTTCAAGCTCTGCAGTGTAATTACCTATTTGCAAGTCCGGCTCCCTTGTTAAGTGCTGAGCTCAGCAAAGGGCAGGGACAGCTTCCTATCCATCTTGTACATTCAGCGCCTGTTCTGCACCAGAGTCCATACAGTATGGGAGACGATGGCATGGCTAATGACAAGCCGCCTTTATGTGTCATGAGAATCTGTCACATTTCTTAATCTCCACATGCTATTTCATCACGTTTACAGGGCCCTATAAACAAAGGTCAGTTAAGTGTTCCCCCCAGAGGTGACAGACAGCCTCCCACCTCCTCTCTGCTATCCCTATCTGATGACTTTCTCCACTCTGATCTGCACTAGAGCATCTCTCTCTTCTAATTTCATATGTCACATCTTCCATGAAGCATTCCCTGACAATGTGACAGGTATTTCTCTCTGCTGACTTCCTCTGCTGCTTGCCCCGGATAGCTGAGCATTTAATTACAAACCCCTGGCTTGCTCTGCGTTTAGCAGTATACATTTTGCATCACCCTCCACAAAGAGTATTAAGCTCTTTGAGATTTGAACCAGTACAGCTGTTAAGCTATGTCCAGCTGGTTTGGGGTGAAGAATTAAATAAAAAATAATAACTATTAGTTGCCTAGTATTCTATACTTTATTTCATTCAGTTAATATAAGTTCTAAGGCTTATACCTAACTTTTAGAAAACCGGAGCCTGGAGAAGTTAAGGAACCTGCTTATGATGATGCAACTAGGAAGTCTCCCTTGTATCCCCTCTTAGTGGAAGCGAGGTAGCTTTCTGTTCAGGCATATATCCTACCAAAAACTCCTCAGTTTTCCCATAAAAATTTCTACCCTTTTGGCGGCACCTGTGGCTCAAAGGAGTAGGGCGCTGGCCCCGTATGCTGGAGGTGGCGGGTTCAAACCCAGCCCCGGGAAAAAACTGCAAAAAAAAAAAAAATTCTACCCTTTCTCCAGCATACTTGTTAAGGCACACCAGTCTCAACACAAAATCCACAATCTCAGTGCAAACTCATAGCTGCACACCATGTTCCATCAAGTAGATCAGCAGTTCTCCACCTGTGGGTCGCAACCCCTTTGTAACAATGAAAATACATCCTGCATATCAGATATTTACATGATGATTCATAACAATAGCAAAATCACAGTTATGAAGTAGCAACGAAAATAATTTTATGGTTGGGGGTCACCACAACATGAGGAACTGTATTAAAGTGTTGCGGCATTAGGAGGCATTAGGAAAGTGGAGAACCACTTCACTAAATGAAAGGAACACTTTATTTGATGGCCTGCCTGTAACACGTATATTTTCCAAATACTCAGAATCCTCCCGCCCACTGTGCACACTCAGCAGAGAACTGAGCACTTGGACCCCCACAGGACTGGCCTTCACACAATTGCTTTTCTTAAATTGCTATTTGGAAAATTGCCATTGGTTTGGTCAATATTACAGCCAACTCTGTGGGGTTTTGCCACAGTCCACAGTTGGGAGGTTGGGAGGTTGGGAGGAATCTGTCACATTGCACAGAGTCCTCTTCATTAAGAGTCTTGGAAGAGAGTCCTGTCTGGTCTTTGAACAGACGTTTTCCAGAGCAATCGTTCAGTCTTTCCTTACAGACCCTGCAGCATTTTTAACCATTCAGGTTTCGCTTTTTAGTTAGAGCCAAATTTCTGACCTAGGCTAAGCAAGTGAACAGGTTTTATAGTCATTTTAATCTTGTTCTTGATTCTATTTAATGACCCACATTTACTTTTTCTTTTATCTTTCCTCTGCTTTTAATTCAAATAGACAAACTGAAGGACAAGCTTCAGAGAGGAGTGGGAATGCTGCTTATCCCTGAGCTTCTCTCAGGGCCCCTGTGCCCAGCCCAACTTCCCCTCACATCACCAGCTCGACAGCTGATCTTGAATAATCATTGTAACGATGGTGGGATGGTTTCTGATCAATTTTTGAGTCATCGATCCGTTTCTTAAAGACACAGATCTTTTCCCTAGAAAAACTATACACCCCTACCCTAAATCTCTAGAAGCTCATGGATTTCTGAGGCTGGAGACAAGTCCATGGATTCCAGAGAATGAACCTTTGCTTGAGTGACTGCACAAGGCTCTGGAGTCTCCCCAGGACTTGTGCAAGCCCAGCAGAACTGGGGCTCACTGACTTTTCTAAGTTACTGTCACCAAGGCAGAGTCCAGTCTTCCCACTCTCTGCCCAGACTATGAAATGCTGGTGTCCCTTGCTATGTCTTTGCCCCAATTAATGCCACAACCTTAACTAGCATTCTACACACCCCATCTGCTTCCTTTCCCTCAAAGTACAAACATCCTGTGAGTCCACCATCCCAGGCCTCAGGCCCCAAAGTTCAAGGAGCAGGGCTACCAGGACCTTGCAAATGAGGGAACACAGAGACAAACTGAGGAGCCTGCAGAACCAGAGACCAAAGCAGAAGATACCTCTACCCCTGTAGAGTACAGGGATCAAGGAACCATGCTAGTCAGATGCTGACTTCCAGGGCAGGGCGGTGTGAGTGTGTGCACATGCACCTGTGTTTAAAATAACACTGTATATGCAATTAGCAAAAAATGCCAAATGTTATGGTTTCAGTGTATATCTAAGAATTAATGAAGAGAAGAAAAACTAAAAAAGTGATTTGATTATGTAAAGGAAATTATAATTACATATGAAATGAATTTATCATTTACAACTATTACCAGTGGCAAAATAATTAGCATGGCAGTAACATATATATCACTAATTTTATTATAAATTGCATTTGATTTGCATGCTAAAGGTTGCTTTCTGTCAGTTGAGCCTCAACATTTGCTGCTCACAGTTTTCAACATTAAGGGAGACATTGACAGGAACGATATCTTATAGTCCTTTTGTTTTTCCCTTAGCATTTAATTAACACAGCAAGAGATGCCCGGCATCCAACCGTGGGGACCAGAGTTTCATACACACCTGAAACCATTAAAGAAAAACAATATATTCCAGTACTAGTAACCCTAACCTTAACCCTTCCAATACTATTCCAGTACTCTCCCACAATGGTGGGAATCCGAAACCATAAAACTCCTAGAAGAAATAGGAGAAAAGCTTTTTAACATACAGGGGTCCTCCAACTGTGGCCCTGGGCCACATGAGGCGGTGTGATTGTATTTGTTCCCATTGTGTTTTATTATTTCAAAATAAGATATGTGCAGTGTGCATAGGAATTTGTTCATAGTTGTTTTTTTTTTAACTATACTCCGGCCCTCCAATGGTCTGAGGGACAGTAAACTGACCCCCTGTTTAAAAAGTTGGAGGACCCCTGGTTGATGATGGTTTCTTGAATATGACACCAAAAGCATAGGCAATGAAAGCAAAAATATGTGAGTGAAATTATGTCAAACTGAACAGCCCTTGTGCAGCAAAGGAAACAATCAACAAAATGAAAAGGCAACATACAGAAAGGGAAAAAAAGTATTTGCAAACCATTATTTACACTTAATCTTAGCCAAAAGGCCAAAAAATGATACAAACAAACAATTATTCAATAAGTGATAAATGCCCCAAATCTAAGAAACTTCTACAACTCAGTAGAAAAAATAAGAAAGAAAGAGAAAAGAAAATAAAGAGAAGAGCCCTTCAAACAGTCCAATTTAAAAATGTACAAAAGAGGCAGCGCCTGTGGCTCAAGGAGTAGGGCGCCGGTCCCATATGCCGGAGGTGGCGGGTTCAAACCTAGCCCCGGCCAAAAACCAAAAAAAAAAAAAATGTACAAAAGACCTGAATAGACATATTTTTCCCAAAAAGACATACAAATGGTCAATAGATACGTGAAAAGAGTTTAACGTCACTAACCATCAGGGACATGGAAATCAAAACCACAATGACACAACATCACTAACCATCAGGGAAATGCAAATCAGAACACCTCACAACTGTTAGGATGGCCATTATAAAAAAAAAAGAAAAAGAAAAAGAAAACAAGTATAAGTGAGATATAGAGAAAAGGAAGCCCATGCACACTGTTGGTGGGAAAGCAAATTGGTGTAATCATCATGGAAAATAGTATAAAGGTTCCTCAAAAATTAAAAATGGGATTATCATATAATCTAATAATCCTACTCCTGAATATATCTAACCACAGAAATTGAAATCAATATCTCAGAGAGATATTATTCATAATAGCCAAGATATGAAGGCCACATAAGTGTCCATTGATAGATGAATGGATAAAGAAAAACGTGGTCAATACATAAAATGAGATAGTATTCACTTAAAAAAGAAAAGAAATCCTGCCATTTGCAACAGTATGGGTGAAGCTGGAGGATGTGTTAAGTGAAATAAGCCAGAAACAGGAAAAATACTGTTCATTTATATGGGGAATCTTGAATAGTAAGAGTCCTAAGAGCAAAAAGTAGAGTAGTGGTTAACAGAGACTTGGTGAAGGGGAAGTGGGAAGGTGTTTTTCAGTTATTCGACATGACTAAGCTCTGGCAATCTACTGTACAGCATACACCTATCATTAACAATATTGTAATGTATACTTAGCAAGTTGCTAACAGAGTAGATCTTATGTGAAGTGTTCTTACCATGCACAAAAACAAACAAATAAATAAAAGACATGAGAGGAAACTTTGGAGGTAATAGGTATGCTTACGGCCTTGATAATGGTGATCATTTCATACTGATGAAATGTTATCTCCAAATTCACCACTATGCACACTACATATGTATAGTTTTTCTATGCAAATTATGCCTCAATAAAGTTATTTTTAAAATAAACATTATGTAAGAAGGTTACAGTACAGGGGATTTAAAAAATAATGGCGGAGAGGAAGATTTGCAGCAGTGGGTGAAAGAAAGAAGCTTCATAAAGAAAGTGGACTTTGAAGTTAGCCTTAAAGAAAATGTAGGATATGAATTTGATAGTAAAGTATTCTACTCCAGACCAAAAAGAAATTATTTTCTTTGATATAGAAGATATTCGAGATTTTACAGAACTCTTTATTTCATCTTAATGTACCCATCACATTATAATGAGATAAAGATGGACTTTAAATGAGCTCATATAAAGAACTTTAAAACATTATTTTTTTAATTTATTTACCTATAAAATACATATATTCATATCTTGACTGTCAGTTTAAAAAAAAGCAAATGAAAAGCCTAGAAGCCAGAAAGCTGCATATAAAACATAAATAATAAAAATAATCTATTGTAAAAATAGAATAATAGAGCATATGACATACAAAATTTTATATTCTCTGGCTAAATGGAGTGGTAGGGTAAGGAGAAGTATTTCTTCATCTTCCTGGTGTCAGCATAATAAAATAATGACTATGTTTGACCAAAAAACAACTAACATTAATGATACTGCTAGTAAATTAATGTAATCATAGTAACCATAGCAAAACTTATATCATACATAATAAGAGCACGTAAAAATGTCTAAAATTCAAAGTTAAACCTAAAAACTTTGGGAACCCACCATAACAGCTAGGAGAGCAAGGAGAGCTCCCACCCCACTCACTGTGGTGGTTCTGAGGCTTAGCAAACTCATCGCATGGCAATATGAACTCAGGGAGGACCCTTGAGGGAGGCTGAGTGTGCTGGTCCATGTACTCAAAAAAGCAAAGGTAAGTACAGAATTAAAAGAGTCATGTGTTGAAGTCCTAATCTCTAGTACCTTGGGGTATGTCTGTATCTAACGATAGGATCTTTAAAGAAGTTAAACGGTAGCTAGCTAAATTAAAATAAAGTTATTATTAGGGTCGGACCTATCCAACCTATCCTCCACAGCTCTAGACTGTGCCCAGGAAGGACTTTACAGATGCCACAAATGCCCATCCAAATTTCCATGAATGAACTGCTTTTCCTATTTGGTTGCCAATGTGAAACTACAGAACATTCTCATTTCCCCTCAAGCACAGATACTATTCCATGCTCCGTAAAAGTAAAACCCAATGTTGTCAGACCCACTAACTGAAGAATTCCGGCCATATAGAAGGTAACTGTCCTGCAAATTCCTTCCATATTCCCTATGAAAGACAGGCAGGCTACCCAAATTAATAATGTAAATAAAGACAGTGTGGATCCTACTGAGGGATTTCTACAGCAGGAGCTACCGGGGGTGAAACCCAGTTCCTGACCCTGGAATGAGGTCAGAGCTGGTGCTAGGGACTTGACCCCTAAAGTCCTACATAAACTCACACAGCTTTGCACT
Organism: Nycticebus coucang; assembly: GCF_027406575.1. NCBI lineage: Eukaryota > Metazoa > Chordata > Mammalia > Primates > Lorisidae > Nycticebus > Nycticebus coucang. The sequence continues at coordinate 98,358,628 of NC_069790.1, forward strand.
TTTCGAGCCTGCCTTGTTTCCTCTAGATGGGGAAATAAAGTATCTGTTTTTTAAAGCTTTGAGCTAGCATGCTATATGAGGAAGAGAACATGAAAAAACAATGTGGCGGGTTCAAATCTGACCCCGGCCAAACTGCAACCAAAACAATAACCGGGCATTGTGGCAGGTGCCTGTAGTTCCAGCTACTCGGGAGGCTGAGGCAAGAGAATTGCCTAAGCCCAGGATTTGGAGGTTGCTGTGAGCTGTGTGACGCCACGGCACTCTACCGAGGGTGACAAAGTGAGACTCTGTCTCTAAAAAAAAACATGCCTCAATAGAAAATTTCCCAGATTCAAATCAAAAAGATAATACCACAATGTTAATCTGACATGCAAATTCAATCCCTGCATCTCCACTACCTAGCAGAGTGGTTGACAGCAGGGACTCAGTTCATGTTTGAGGAATAAATAATGGCACACATATTGGATTACATGGTGATTAATAATAAATGAAAGTAAATTCCTGTAAATAACTGTAATTAGCATGTCTGTGGTTAGGTGAGGAGGGGGTGAATTACCCAGAGCAGAAAGTGGCAGTGAGGCTCTTCTGAAGTCCTCTGCATCCACAGCCCTCACTAAGGTGAAGGTGGGAGAACAAAAGTGGGCCAAGATCAGCAGGTTTTAGGACAGGGTTGCATCCGTAAGAGGAAGGAGGCTAGGGTGTTTCTTTTTACTTCTTTTACAATGTCAGGGCAGTGCAATATTTAGGCAAAGAGGGTTGAAACATATGACAGATGGGCTCCCCCAAACCACCACCACCTCCGTTCAAAATCTATCAGTGTCTTCCTAATACTGACAAAGTGAAAATTTCATTCATTCATTTAGTGCCTAAGATGAGACACTATGCTATGTGTTGGGGAAACACAAGTTAATAAAATATGTTCTCTACCATTGAAGAAGATGAATGCCCCACAGGCAGCTGCAGTACAGTGGGTGATATGGTAATGGGGTGCGGACAAAGGGCTTCCAGAGCAGAGACAGGGAGGAACACGTGGCTGCGGGGTGAATGATGGAGTTATAGTAACTTAGCTTTTGAACTAGACCAAGTGGGGCACCAGAGAAAGGAAGTGGGTTCTACCTAGATGGAGGAGCAGAGAAACAGTAGGCACAGAGGGCTAATGGTTTTGATTAGGATAAAGTGAGGAGGTGTGGTGGCTGATAAGGCTGTGGGAAGGAAAGAAAAAATTTTAAAAATGAAAGCTATTGCAGATAGGTGCCTCTGGAGTCACCCACAGGAGATGCTGTGCAGCCGGGTGAGGCAAAAGGACTCTGGGAGAACAGTGGCTGATAAGTAGCTTCACTGGGGACCTCAAGGGGTAATGGGAGAACCCCAAAGACATACTTGATTGTTTCCTTTACCCTTTCACATCAATCGTGTAAAAGCTATTCTTGAAAACTATTCCTAGGACCCAACATTTGTTCTCAAGCCCTGCCTAATCTCCTGCTCAGAAGGGGCAGGTGAGCAGAGAAAGGACCTCCCAGAAGAACTGAGCTGGCTTTCTGAAGATGTGGGGACACGTGTGGGTAGGGGAAACTCAGAACTCAGCAAAAGCAGTACAGACAGGAGGGCGTCTAAGAAGAGGCTACCGTTCCCAGAGTCATTAACTCTTCCAAAATCATCTCCAGGGGTGCCAGGGTCTTTGGTGTGTGTCATTTGTTAAGAGCTGGATATTTCTAGCCAGGAGCTCATGCCTGTTATCCCAGCTACTCAGGAGGCTGAGGCAAGAGGATTGCTTGAGCCCAGGAGTTTAAAACCAGCCTGGGCAATATAGCAAGACCCCAGTTTTGAAGGAGATTTCTCATCCCCCACCACCCAACAGCAGCCTACTCCCTACTTCCACCTGCCTGCAGAATTGAAGGAAGATCAATCTGAGGCTAGTACGCCTTCCTCTGGATTGATCGAGCTTGGAAAAACATGTCTACCACTCCATGTGGGACTGCAAATGGCATCTATTTAAAAGTTTCAGCACAATTTAGATGTGCTATTAAGTAATTAAAATAAATCTTTTACTAGCAATTTACCTAAATTATGCATACAATGTCTCTCATTAGGTACCTTTTGAAACTAAAGTTTAGCTAGAAATCAAACAATCCCCAAGGAATTTAAGTAACAAAGTTTGGCTGCAGGGTGGCGCCTGTGGCTCAAGGAGTAGGGCGCCAGTCCCATATGCCTGAGGTGGAGGGTTCAAACCTAGCCCCGGCCAAAAACCACACACACACAAAGTTTGGCTGCAAACTCCAAATCCCTCTATGTCAAGCAAGGCTCCAGAGCTAACTCAATGGGGAAGTCCAGCCAGGGATGGAGTCAGGCAGGCTGAGTGCTACATCAGGGACTCTGCAGGGACAGTCAGATAGGACCAATCCCACAATCACAGCAGCAACCGCTAACATTTGCTGACCATTCCAGTCAGTCTGCAGCACCACACTAAGTGTGTTATGTACTTTCTTTTTCAGTCTTTTTTGTAGTAGACAAAAAACTACACAGGATAATAAACCAACACCCCTGTATCTACCAGCCAAAATTAACAAATGTCACCTTGTCATAGTTGCTTCAGAATATTTTATTTAAAAATTTACAGATGAAGCAATTTACATTCCCCAAATTCCACTTCCCTTTCTGTTTCTCCTCGGAGAGAGTCACTAAGTCATGAATGTGGTACATATCCAGTTATATTTTCCCACATTTATATATACCCGTAAATACTATAGGGTATCATCTTAGGTTTTTGTTTTATTTTCTAAAATCTTCTCCTATCGACTCAACTCTATCACTTCAAAGTCTATCACTGTTGATTAATAAATTCCATTGCATCGATCCACTTCGAATACACTATTAAGTTTACTCATTTATTTTATTATGTGATGCCTTCTCGCCCCATTAGAAAGTAATGGAGATTTTTTTGTTTTATTCAACACTGTAGAAGTTGTGTGACATATTCATAATCTTGGTCCACTCCTGTGCATGACTTATTCATGTCCTTTGCTTATTTTCCTATTTGATTATTTGTTTTGTTCTTAATAACGTGTAGAAGCTTTGGTCTGCCAAATATGCAACCCCTTTACCAGGATGTGTTTTACCTACCTTTGTTTTTGGTATTAAAATTTTCAGGAGATTATTAATTACTGGTATTCCAAACCATTAGTTTTTTCCTTTACCATTGTCATAAAGATATTCTATTGTATCTGTATCAATCTATCATCTATCTTATAATGTACTTTCTACATGTTATAAAGTTTCCTTTTCAACATTTGGTCTCTTTAAATTATTATTATAGATGGTGTAAGGTAGTGACCTAATTTTATTTTTTAACAAAACGAAAATAATGAAGAGCCCATTCTTTCAGCATCAATGGCAATCCCCCCTCGACCACTGTTATACCCAGATTTCACCCATGCATAGGTAACTTCTCAAGCTACCTATGCTTGATCTATTTCTTTGATCTGTTTGTCTATCCCTGTGCTAACTCCAAATTCCAAGCTGTAACATGTAGTAAAGCTGTTTTAAAAATCAACATATAGGCAATTCCATTTTTTTCCCCTTTTGCTTGTTTACTTACTTGTTTCAGAATTGTCTGGCTATTCTTACAGTTTTATGTTTCCATGAGTTTTAGAATCTGCCAAGTGTTTCTCACATACCCATGATTCCTGGCGTTTTGTTAGAATTCTGGTGAATTTATAAGTCGATTATATGACTATACAACTTTAAAATATTAAAACACCCACTATGTAAATTTAAATAAGCACAGTATGATCTCACTCATTATTCGAGACTTTACCGTCTCTCAATAATGTTTATATTTTCACCCTAATCATTTTGAAGATTTTTCTTATACTTTTTCCTAAGTACCATATAGTTTAAGTTGATCCTACAAAAAGTATTTTTTTCTATTACACTTTTAATGAACTAGTTCTAGTATATAAAGAAGGAAAAAAATAATATTACCAACTCTTGAATTTACCCCGATTTTATCGCTTATTAACTGTGTCTCTGTGGGCAAGCTCTTTAATCTCTCTGGGCCTAAGTTTTCTCAGATTTCGAATGGGAACGATAACACGGCTACCTCATGAAGTTGGCTGGGAGAGATAAGTTAACACATGCAAAGTGCCTGACACATAGTAATTAAATGTAAATGTTAGCTTTTATTATTATGAGTGTTATTAATTTGAGTAAATTGATTTTGCATGTAACAGCCTTGCAAATTTATAAATTATCTTGGATTTTCTTTTTAATAATCACATAATCTACAAGTAAAAACAAATTTATTTTCTTCCTTCTTCCTTATAAATGTTTCTTTCTTGCCCTACTATATTATGCAAGACTAACAGTATCATCATAAATGGAGCAGAAAATAGCAATATACAGCATATTAGAATGCAGATATGCTGTATTCTAAATTTTCATCTTTAATATTTATATTTGCCATAGTTTTATGTGAACTACTTTTTAACATGGGAAGGAAGGCCATTACATTCCCGGTTTGGTGTGAGTTTTTATCATTAATAGGTCTTAATGAAGACATTTTCCTTAATTTAATCCCTACATTGTAGTTTACACTGAACAACATTTAGCAATAATATACATTGGGTAAGAAAGAGTTCAACAAACTATAGCCTCCACAAAAAAAAAAAAAAATTTATTGGAACACAGCCACACCCATTACATAACATGTTATCCATAGTTGCTCTCAAGCTACAAGGACAGAGTTGAGTAATTGGCACAGAGACAACATGGCTCACAGGGCCTAAAATACGTCCTTTGGCCCTTTATAGGAAAAGTTTGCCCAGCCTGATACACACCATATAAAACAGCTTCTGCTGGAATTTTCACTCTGTCTGGAGGGGTTGAAGAACAGGCAGAGAAGTAGGCCAAAGAGGTTTTTTAAAGGTATCTTTTATAACTTCTAATCTCTGCTCTTTCTATTTTCTCTCATATTTATGGTTCTCTCTTCTTCATTTCTTTTTTCCCTCTTCTCTTATTGTTTTATTCCCTTACCATTCTATACTTTTAAAAAGCAGGGCTGAGTCTTTCTATGTTAAATAAACTAGCCAATGTTTTGTTTTTCATTATCTTGTAATAGTCAGTGTGTTTATCTGGGTGCTATACGAAATCACTGCATTCAAAATTCATTTGCTCAACAAATACCCATTGAACACTATTTTCTGGGCACTGTTCTAGGTGCTTGAAATGTATTAGTGAACTGCCCTCCTGGAGCTTACGTTTTAGTTGAGGGAGGCAAACAGTAAAAATAGAGCAAACAGCAAGTGATAGAAAAAGAACACATAGGAGAAGATGGGGGCGGGGGAGAGTACAGTTTTGTAAAGGCCACTCAGCAGGCTTCTTTGAGAATTTGCCATCTGAACAAAGATAGGAAGCATGAAGAAGGTAAAGGAATGGACCTCAAGGCCCATAACAGGAGCTGGGTGCATCCAGGGAATAGCAAGGAGGCCAGTGTGGCTGGGCAGATGAAGCAGAGAGAATAGGAGGTCTTACCTGTTCTGTTCTTAAGAGATTGTAGGGCTTTGCTCTGACCAAAACAAAGACCCACTAAGAGTTCTGAGCAGAGGGGTAAAGTGACCTGGCAGGATTTTTAAGGTTCACTCCAGCTACTGTGGTGAGGACAGGTTGTAGAAACCACAAGTTTATTTAGGAATAAATACATTACAATTCTGAGGGAGAGTTCATGTCACTTAATCTCCTGGCAGCTGGATTAGATAGCACTACCATTGTGCCTTTCTTCCAGGTGATGAAACTAAGACTAGAAAAGTTTAAATAACTCACCAGATCACATGGCTAATATAAAGTAGAGCCGGTTTCATCTGTCCAGGGTCAAAGGGCAATTTCTGGAGTCAGACTAATTTGGATTTCACCTTGTGAAAATGCTTCATAAATAATTTTATTTAACAAAGGATATTATCACTATTTGTAAGTTTCATGATTTTAGATTTATTATATGTATTTTAAATTGCATAGATTTTTAGATAAATCATATTTATTAATACAAGCTAGTAGGATGCTATAGACACAGACTTCTGGATTTTGTTCTTGAATCATTTACACAATAAAATTTTAAACTTAAATTTCCAAATATTAGATTTGCTTCAAATAAATCGTGGACCTGGGAATTTATTTATTCTGGCCCCAGGAACTACGCATTCACATTATATTCCCCTTCTCCTATAGAGTCTCAGATTGTGTGAGATGCAGATGCTTCAACACATGAAAGTTGAGTCTTCTTTTTTAAAACTGCTGACTGATAGGTAGATCAAGAAAAACTATTCCTTTCTCTCTCTCCCATTCCCTCGCGATATTACTAGTAAGAATGATAGGATACGCAGAAGGATTTGCTAATGAAATGTTTCTATTTTCTCTTCAGTGACAAACTGGGGGGCCCCAGGTTAAAAAACATAAAAATAGGTCATACAAAATTGATCCCCCAGGCACACTGACACAGATTTATAGGTAAATGATGTTGATAAATTTGAATATATGCATGCATATGTAATCAATATGTAAAAATGCAGTTGAGAATTTATCTCAATATCCCACAAATACTTACTGCATTTACTGAAGGGCCCTGGATATAAGCTTACGCCTTGGGGATTCAGTGCTGAGTATAAAAGGGAAAGGACTCCTGCCCTCTTTAAGCTTACCACCCAGCAGGGAAACCAAACAATAAGTCCATAGTGAGAAACATTAGGAAAGCTGTGTAGGAAGAGGGGAGGTGCGGAGCTGCTTCTAACACAGAGCAAAGCCACTGTGGTATGGGGAGGATGGCCAAAGAGTCCTGCCCTGGGAAAGTGATGCCCAAGCTCCACTTGAAGGGCGGGTATAAGTCAGAAAAGAGAGGAGCAAAGGGGTAGGGGAGAAAGGACTTCTCACGCAGAGAGTAGAGCCTGTGTTTGTAACAGGAGATAATCCAACACCTTGAGGGATAAAAGGGACAGAGAGGGCTGGTGTACCTGATGGAAAATAGCAAAAGGCAGCACCACAGGTGATGCTGGAGATAGGAAGGTACCACGGAAGGTGATGTTGGAGACAGGCCAATACTACAGAAAGTGATGCTGGAGACAGGCAGGTTCCATGGAAAATGATGTTGGAGTCAGGCAGGTACCACAGTTGATGCTGAAGACAGGCAGGTACCATGGAAGGTGATGCTGGAGACAGGAAGGTACCATAGGTGACGCTGGAGATAGGAAGGTACCACAGGTGATGCTGGAGACAGGCAGGTACCACAGAAGGTGATGCTGGAGACAGGAAGGTACCACAGGTGATGCTGGAGATAGGAAGGTACCACAGGTGATGCTGGAGACAGGCAGGTACCACGGAAGGTGATGCTGGAGACAGGCAGGTACCACGGAAGGTGATGCTGGAGACAGGAAGGTACCACAGGTGATGCTGGAGATAGGAAGGTACCACAGGTGATGCTGGAGACAGGCAGGTACCACGGAAGGTGATGCTGGAGACAGGCAGGTTCCATGGAAAATGATGTTGGAGTCAGGCAGGTACCACAGGTGATGCTGAAGACAGGCAGGTACCATGGAAGGTGATGCTGGAGACAGGAAGGTACCATAGGAGACGCTGGAGATAGGAAGGTACCACAGGTGATGCTGGAGACAGGCAGGTACCACAGAAGGTGATGCTGGAGACAGGAAGGTACCACAGGTGATGCTGGAGATAGGAAGGTACCACAGGTGATGCTGGAGACAGGCAGGTACCACGGAAGGTGATGCTGGAGACAGGCAGGTTCCATGGAAAATGATGTTGGAGTCAGGCAGGTACCACAGGTGATGCTGGAGACAGGTAGGTACCACAGGTGACGCTGGAGACAGGCTGGCACCACAGAAAGTGGAGACAGGCAGGTACCATAAAATGTGATGCTAGAAATAAGCTAATACCATGGAAGGTCATGCTGGAGACAGACAGAGGCCAGATCAGGTCAGGCTTGAAGGTTTGGACTTAACTCTGAGAGCAATAAAACATCACTTCGGGAAGATTTTTAGCAGTGGAATGACATGTCTATTTCTCTTTTTTTACAGGGTAGTGTGACCACTTTGTGCAGAATGGACTGCAGGGAATAAGAATGGAGAGCACTTAGAAGGCTGTCACAGTCACCCACGTGAGAAGTGCGGTGAGGTGGACAGAGGTGAAGCGCAGGGTGGTGAGGGGCGGATTCAAGTCCCTGGGGACTGACTGTGTGGAGGATGAATGGGAAGCAGGGGCGATGAGGAGCCTTCACTCTCTGACATGGGAGAGCAGAGGTGCAAAGGCCACTCACTAGAGGGGAGGGGCAGGAGCGCTGCTTTCCCACCAGGGCTGAGTCCATTTCAAGTGTGTTCCAGCGGCAGAGATAGCGTGAAGGTCCGCTCCAGCATCACACGGTAGGCAGCACCTGCCAACCTGATTTGTTGACTGCAGAAGATTTTAGTTCATGGTCTCTTTTTACTGAAGGAATAAATGGAGCGTGATCTTGCAAAGGGAGAGAAACAGATGCTCTTTGAGAAGGGCAGGAGGAAGGGAGAGAAAAGTTCTGAAGGTAGAGCTGTCCTGAGAACCCTGGGAACAAAAGTGGACCTCAGTACGTGCCAACCCAAAAGAGGTGTGCAGCAAAGACACGTTCTGATTAGTCGGCAACTGGGTTGCGGCCTGGCAATGCACTGATTGCAACATTGCCCTTTTGCTTTCCTTCCTTGGGAATGGGTGGTACACCTATGGTTACACCGCAAAGATAACAGGGAAGGAAGAGAGGACTGCTTTTCTCATTTAATTGTTTTTTTAAGGTGCTCTTCCTGGTTTGTACCTCAAAAAGGAATGCAGAATTTACAACCATGAGGAAGTTGTTTCTGAGCATGATTAAATAAATGCTCTACACTTTTCTTTCACACAAAATCTTGCAAATTAAACTTAATAGATTATAAAATCCTATCATTTCTATTTTTAAATTATATTCCAGATGATGTGATATACTAACTATAATAAAATACTTTGCAGTAATGACAGTGCACTTGAATAATAGGTTGAAACCCATAATTCAATTCCTAGATACCCCATGTAGTGGCTCTCAGAAGTCCTCACGTGGGATTTTATTAGAAGGCAGATACTTGGGGACCTTAGCCACCTTTTTAAAAAGCCCTTTAGGTAATACTGGTGCATGTTAAGCTTGAGAATTACCACGTCAGAACAGAACTTTTTCACACCAGGCAAAAAGAGAAAAATGATGATATTTGTACGATCCCCCCTGTTAAGTAGGTAAGCCTTCCAGAGGCCTGAAGAGACACTGCCCCCAGCTCTGTTCCCTAGCACTGTCCCGCATGGCTCACTATAACCCTTTCGTTGACCACCAGAGGAGAGGCTCTGACCTGGAGAAACTCACACCAGTGCAAAATAAAATATATATATGAATGTTTACTGTGGCATTGTTTCCAATGATAAAAATTGCCTTCATTAATACCAATCAAGAGATCAGAACAAACTGTGGTATATTTTTGCATTAAAATACCATTTCACAGTTAAAATGAATAAATTGAAGTTACGTGTTTCAGCACAGAGAAATCTCAAAAGCATCCTCTTGAGCAAAAAATGCAGGTTCTAAAGGAGTGTGCAGTTGGATGTTTATATGATGTTTGTAACACGCTGAACACTGGGTATCGTGTGTGGCCTGCCCACATGTGGCAAAGTCATAGAGACATCCATAGGATGATAAACAGTTATCACGAATAGTTAACTCTGGAGAAAGGGGACAAAAGGGGGATCAGGGATACATATTAATGAGGCTTCATCGATTTTATTTCTTTAAAAATCTAAAGAAAATATAGCAATAGCTTAATATTTGACCCAGGGACAAAGGGAACAGGTTCACATGTTTCTTTTATTACGTCAAACATTTTTCTGTATAGTTAAAATGTTTCATTAAAATTTTTGGTAAGAAAGAAAATCAACTGGAATCTTCTATCCAACTACCTGAGTTGCAAGCTCAATCTGATAGTAGCTCTTTGGTGTTGGGCAGATTATTTTCTCTATCTGGACCTCAGTTTCCTTATTCGCAAAATAGAAGAGGTTGAGCTCAGGAGACCTCTGAAGTTCTCGTCCTTTGCACTATCTGTTTTGGCCCTCAAATAGAAAAATACCCAGCCCCTTGCCTTTTTCCTTTATACGTAGGCTACAGTGGCTGTAGCCTCATCCAGCTGTCCACCCTAATATGCTTGGCCTCCTTATTTATAACAGCCTTGGCAAATGAGATGGGAACTAATAACATATCACAAAGCAGGAACAATAGAATCTGTGTTCTAACATATATTTTAAGGCAAAAAATATTAAAAAGAAAAGAAAAGAAAAGAAAAGTTTGGCACATCAACAAACTGTGTGGGATTTAGAAAATGACCTTAAATTTACTGGGATTTAGAAAATGACCTTAAATTTACCAGCAACCTTTTCTTGAAGGAGAATCATTGTCTTAGCAATGGATTTCACTAAGTGGAAGAGAATTTCAAATCAACATCACAGCAATATTCACTGCTTCATTTCTATTCACTGGATGTCACCTCTATCTCCTGTCCTCCACCCCAACATCAAATATGATTCAATACAACTAACTCGCTGACTTGTTCCATGAGGGAAAGCATACCTTCTCATTTCTAAGAATTGATTCTTCTGATCTTCCCTCAAGTTATGCCTTACATGGGAAATTTCCTTTCTAAGTAGGTTGGTATGTAGATTCTGTCTTTGAATGTGGTCATTTTGATAACATGAACATCATAATATTGATGAATTATGCCTACAAAGGGTGACCAACTTTGGCTTATTATTTACTACAAAAGGTTTCAAATGCACAAAAAGCATGGAACTTTCCACCTTGTATGTTATAATCCCATACCACAAGTTTGAGGGTTTTAGGCTCTTTTTTCGGCATTTGGTCAGTATAATATGGTAGCAAACATGTATAATATCTGTTTGTAGCTCTAAGATGTACTAACCAAGTGGTTTTAGGAAATGGCTTCAGTTTCCTAACTTACAATATCTATAAATTTCAGGGATCTCCTATCCCTGAAATTCTTTGTTTTGTACAATAGTCAAAGAAATAAATTGTTCTGGGTTTGTGGCCAGTCTCAATCTGAGTTCTCAACTCTCTAGGTTGAAAAAATGATAAACTCATTAATGAGATACAAGCTAGAGTCAATGTAGTGTGTACGTGTGTATATACTTACACCAATCATATACATACATATATATATATATTTCATTTAACAGAAGGAAAACTATGCACATTGCTTCTTAGTTACATACTATGCAAAAAAATTCCCAATATCGGGCATGTAACAGCATTAGGTTCATGCTTGCTGAATTAATTAATGGAATTAATTATTAAATTCCTATTATGTCACAGAATAAGCTAGGTACTTAAGACAATTTCTCATTTAATCCTTACAGTAATTCTGAGAGGTAGATATTTCCTACCTGGTGCAGGATCTCAGGACTATTAAGTGCCAATCAGGATGTTAAGTCTGCCTCTGCCCATCTCAATGGCAGTATTACCACCCAGAAGACAGACACACACATTGTAAATGAACACTTTAAGTGCTTCACCCTTGTAGATCTCTCTAACAACTTCTAGCCTCCATTCGGCATTGACCTACAACTTTATACTTCTTACTTAAGTACTCACCTGACATTTTCTATTATTCACTAAAATGATGATGTGCCTCTCTAATGATTAGAAAACTGACTCAAAACTAAAATAATGAGCGTCTAGAATGAGAATTACTCAGTGGGATCCATCCATATCTTATTCTCATTTGGATAAATACAGCTGGCTTTTCTACTGTGGGTGACTGACTTTGGAAATTATCTGTGGTACCTATTTTATCTTCACCAAACTTCTTAATATATTGTGTTATGTATATCAGTGTCATAACTTTCTTGAAGGGGAGTAGACGTCTGTTTGATAAGAAAATGCAATGAATAAAGTGCACTAGAATACAGAAAAACATCTGTGACGGGAAAGATGGAGACATGCAGACTGGCTACCAGCACAAGTAGTAGCTAGTTGAGGAGCTGTACCCCAAAGACTAGTGATGAAGAATCTCAGCTTGGAGATTCATCTCCACTGCACTCATTCAAAGAATTGTGCCACAGGATTCCATTCTTGACGTTTTCCTGTTCCCAGATGTTATCAGTGGCTCAAATAGACAGCAAGGTCCGAAAAATGTGAAGACAGCAAATAGGTTGTATAAACAAAAATAGATTTGACAGATTAAAGAAACAGGTCAGGATGAGCAAACTGACATTTATTTATTTATTTGCAGTTTTTGGCCAGGGCTGGGTTTGAACCAGCCACCTCTGGCATATGGGGCCAGCGCCCTACCCCTTTGAGCCACAGGCACCATCCCAAACTGACATTTAATAGAGAATTCTGAGACTCAAAAAACAAATTTCCCAATTATAATTTAAAAAAAAATGGTTTGGCAGCTACCTGGAAAGAGTCATGGAAACTCTGGTTGACAATTAATTCAATATGAACCAATAATTCATTATGACACCCACAAACTAGCTCCACATTTTGGTACAATGATAGAAATAACATAGTAGATAATAAAATAATAATAATAATAATAATATAGTATTTTTCTAATTTATATAACAGTAGAAATTAGCAAAATATCCCAAAGAAGTGAGGCCATAGGCCCGGTCTTCTTGGCATTGGTAGTTTAGCTCCATATACTAAGGGGTTTTGGTGCTGAACCTTAAAGGAATAGACAAACTAGACATTCATTTCCTCACTCCAACAGGGTAAAAAAATGCTAATTTGCCTATGGAAAAATGAATCTTTAACAAATGATGTTTTTAGTCAGGAAGAAGAAAAAAAAGAAAGAAAGACTTGACAGCTATCTTCAAATTTTTTTTAAGTGGTTTGTGGAATGAAAATAGTCTTATGCTGAAAGACCCAACAAGATCAAATGAAGATCAACAGGTTCAGAGGAAGCAGACTGTGACCTGGCATATTAAAGAAGGTATGGTGTGGGCTTAGGAAGTGTGAAGTTCCCCATGTTGGGCAATGGGACAATCGGCTGAACAACTGGTTAGGAGAATGTTATTTAGGGGACCAAGGCACCAGTAGGAGTCTCATTTAAATTAATTTTGAAGTCTCTTACAAACCTGAAGGAAAAAAATCCATAATCTACAAGCTGCCTAAAGACTCATGTTGCTAATGACCTCAGCAAGATATGGTTTGCAATTCAATCTACTACCCACCCACTCCTAAATATATATACCCAAACACACACATGTATTGTCCTAGTGGCAGAAACACCAAAATCTCAGATGCTACTATTTGAAATTTGTAATAATTGAGAAGGGACTAGTCAAAGTTTGCTATCTCTATGGGGGAAAAAATGTATATGAAAAAAATTGTTAGTGTAAACAAGATTCTGGGAGGAAGCCTGCCCTTACATCTAAAGTCAAGAAAACACACTATTAAAAATAATTAGCTTCTGATTCTGTACAAATAAATTTTCCCAATTTCTTAATGACTTATTCTTTACTTCAGGTCAGGTAGGACTGAACACTTATAAGCACTTGTTAGTAGCACTTATTCTGAACACTGTACAAACTTGAAAATAATAGGTTTGTTTTTATTTTTAATTTAAAGATTCAGCTTTGGTTTCAACCAGGTATTCCCCAAGTTTAAATTGGGTCTCATTAATTCAAGTTATTTATGGAGGGTTTTTTGTTTGCTTTCTAATTTTTAATCATTACAGGTATATACTCATTATACATATTTATGGGGTACATGTCATATAAATCAGGGTTATCCATCCCCTCAAGAATTTATCACTACTTTATGTTAGGAACATCTCAACTGCACTCTTTCAGTTATTTTTAAGTCTACAATAAATTATTGTTAACTAAGGGATTACTGTGCTACCAAACACTAGCTCTTATTCTTTCTAACTGAACCTTTGTGCCATCAACCCTCTTCTCCTTATCCCCTGTGGTGTAAATGGTTCCTTTCAGACAGGCAGAAGGAAACCTTCAGCATGGAGGGGAGATATGACTTGCTCTTTATTCAGCTCCAGTGGCTGGTGAGCTAAGGTACATGGGAGGTCCGCCCTTATCCAGGTCCTGGAGGCCAGGAAGCTGGGCTACATGCAAAGTCCCCAATTTACAATCAGTGTTCCGCACAAGGGGAAAGTCCTGCACAGATTTATACCCAAAGAAACAAAAGCAGCAACATGCCCAACAGCTACAAGCATCATTGTGTGCAGTCATGGTTATCTAAAAGCACAAGGAGCCTTCGATCCCGTGCCACCCATCCAGGGATATGGACAAGACAGCCCAGACATCCTTATCTCATCCCAAACCCAAGGCCATGGGGAGGAAGCCCAAACATCTTGGTCTGTCCCTACACCCCTCTATCCCTTTACCATCCCCAGCCTCTGGTAACCATCACTCTACCCTCCATCTCCATGAGTAAAAAAAAAAAAATTGGGGGGTGGGGTTCTATTAGCTCATCCATATTAGTGAGAATTTGTGACATCTGTCTTTCTGTGCCTGGCTTATTACACTTAACATAAGTCCTCCAGTTTAAGAAACTTTTTTGATAATATGTTGCTTTGAGTTCTCATTGAGTACAGATAAGCAAAAAATGACCATAGATCATTACCATGCAATACAAAGTAATTATCATCTAAATGCAAGGGTGCCCAGCCTTTTTTTGTTTCCTTTGCTGCACACTGGAAGAATAAATTTGTCTTGAACCACACACTAAATACATAAATACTAACAAAAGCCAATGTGAAAAAAAAAATGGTCCCAGCATATTTTTCATGATCTCCAACACCAGATAAGCAAAACAGTCCTTGCAAAATTGGGATGCGGCCCTTGGACTACAGGTTGGACAACCCTGAGATACAAACAAAAGGAAGTATTATAAGTTGTCCACAACTTACGTTAAAGAATCCAGCCAGACTGGAGATCACATACAAACTGGCCATAAAGTATGTAAACATATAGGCTCCAATGCTGGAAAGACATGATGTGCAGATCTGCATGGGGGGACACCCCGTGCAGCTATACTGGGTCCTGTGCTCAGAAAGCTGCACACTTGGTTTAATGTTCTACTGTCAATGTCTAGAAAGTCTTAATAGTTTTTGAAAACTGGGTTCTGCAGATTACATAGCTGGTCCTGGACACTGGCACACAATGATGACTGAGATACAAAGGCAAGCAAGAGAAATGCATACACACTGGCAAAATCTAAAAATAGCCCCATTTATTAATGAGCAACCACATCCTGTAATCAAGACACAATCTGTTGGTTAAAGTTATAAAGAACTACTTTGCTTGTTGAATGTGTAAACCATATATAATTCGCAAATTTACTAATTGTTTTTCTCTGCTGCAGATGTGAGCTGTCAACCAGGGGAACTTGAGTATTCAAAAGTAATCAGCCACTATTTCAAACTCCATCAAAAAGTCATGCATAATTTTCAGTGGACATGAAATTCTGGTACATTTTTACTGGAGTTACAGAGGAGTGATGAAGCAAAAGTGAATTTTAAAACAACAAAGTAATCGTTTCACTTCACCATGGAAAATTAAAAGCAATGATGAACCCTTGTGGCACTTGAGAGTTTTTCAGTATTCTCTGAATTGTAAACTACATAAAGACATATTAATGAGGTAATTTTCAACTCCTGCTCAAATTATATTCTCCCTAATATGGATTATAAAGTGCCTTTCACACATATGAAACATACACCTTTGTTCACACATTTACAGGACAGGAGTTACCAAAACTCTAAATATCACAAATGAAATCTTGTTATAGCACTGCCTTCTGTGTGACAGCATCTAATTTATTTCTGCTAAGTCTCAAAATGAAGCGATCGGGGGAAAAAAGGCAAGATGAAGCATCAAATATGAAACCCATTTTGGTTCTAACTTAACAAATTTTTCCCCATTTAATTTTGATATCACAAATAGAGTCTACATAGCTTTGGAGAAGGTATTTAACTGTACCCTTGATTCATATAACAGCATTTGTTAGAAAGAGTTCAAGGGACATTTTCAGACAATATACATTTTGTCCATACAATATCCCTGTAAAAAATCAGGAAAAAAATACGTTATTCTCATTTTAACAATAGCAGAACTAAGACACAAAGGAGATATACGGTTTTCCCAGAATTACACACACACACACACTCATGCACACACACACAAAGTAAACCATATTTGAAAATCATTTCTCCTTTTTAACATTTTCATATTATTAAAATCTCAGTGCAAGATTATTATTATAAAATGTAGACCTACAAAAGATATTAGTTACAATGTAATTTCAATTATAAATCATTTTACCTGGAGCTCTATGAGCTACTAAATAATTTTTAACAAATATGCAAATTAAAAGTAGATTATATTTTCCAAATTTCATTGCAAAATTATATTTAAATTTAGCACAAGCTCATATTCTACAGACAAAAGAAAACTAATATGGGGCAAACTGTGATAGAAGCAGTCTATTAAATGAAATTATATTTTGATTTCTACCCCTTCCTTGTGAGAAAAAAGGTTACAATTTCCAGAAGGAGCCATATACAAATTCTTTAAAAGGCCATCATTCATGTAATGAAACATTTGCTAACCTATAATTTACAATTCATCTGGCTCTCTACCTTAAATCTCAAGTCTTTTATTAAATAATTGTAGGTTGGTTGCTCAATTGTAAAGCCTCCTGGAATCTCGTCTTAACTGGCGTTGTGACGTCTTACGTCATGATGTTGCGTCACCACGTGATGACGCTGTGCCATCACAACACATCATCGCATATTGACACAATGTCATGGCATAATATCATCAAATTAAATTCATCGGCATTCCCCAGCCTGACCCCAGGAAGGGCAAGAGAGATTATAAGTTTCTTTTTGTTCTTATCAACACTCCTGGTTGGTAGGAGAGAACAGCAACTGGATCAATCATTTCTGGGTCTCCTAAAACTTCCTAAATCTCAAATTAGGAGAATTTGAAGGTTTCAACGAAGAGTTCAAGGGGATAGTTTTCATAATTTGCTAATTGCTTTGCCCCATGATTAAAACACCTGAATCCCTTTTTAAAGATAAATATTTACACATGTAATTCCTCCTTTTTTTTTTTTTTCAGGGACAAAAATAGGACAGTATTTTGGTGAAAAGACAATCCTTTTGGTCCTCATTTCTTGCCCTCATCATCCACATTTTTCCAGTTCTTTTCCTTCACCCCAGCATCCCTCTTCCATAACATTCTGAAATACCAAGTGACATAAAACAGAAGGCAGATTCAGTGGGTAGTTTTGCCCTAAGGACACTTACATAAGGTTAGGGTGAGGGTGTTGAAGGCTGTGATAAAGAGTGTTTCCTGTCACAGCTGTGGTGACAAACAGAGTCTTCCATGTTAGCAATCATCATAAACGTGGTCATTTGGGTGAGACAATTATCTGAACGTTATCTGAATTAACTTATAAATTCTTCCAAAAAGATACTTACCAGTTCATTAAACATAATGGGTGCTCTGTGCCTACTGTCAATGTGTGATTTCTCTTTCATTAATTCAGTAGCTATGTGCCAGACTCAGTTCTAGGTACAAGGACTCAGATCAAACAGAAGAAACAGTGTCACCTTGAGGAGCACACAGAGCATAAACGGAGATAGGTGAGCAACAGATTTCAAAACAATCTGCTAAGATCTCTAATGATGACAAGACAAAGTGTTCTGAGAACTTGGAAAATGAAAGGCTAACCCAAGGCCACCAAGAAGATCCTGTAAGGAAGATAACATGTTCTTGTATCTTGAAAAATGAGTAAGCAAAAGAGAAAATAATTTCATATTCAAATGCAAAAACCTGGACTTGAGGGAGACCTCAAAGTATTAGACTAATGTCATCATTTTGTAGATGTTTTCTCAAAATGATCTGTTCATATAAATATCCCTCTGCTATTTTGAGGGACATTGACTCATACATTCATATTACCATAATTTTTCATCATAATTTCAAACAGCCTCTCCATGACTCTTAACCATGCTGTATCAATGCAGTTTTGGAGGTATCTTTTAGGAGAGCTTTCTATCCGTAAAGTTAAATATTCTCCTTCTCCATAACCAAATAAAAATTGGAAATCAAAGCCATTTGTGTTTTCTTGAAAGAACTGATTAGCCATGAAAATCTCGGTGACTTCTAGTATGTACCTAAGGATGGATTAGAACAAATCCCTACTGATGATACCTTTAAAAGGCATGTATTGAAGAATATATATATATATATATAGTATATATATTTATATATATACTATATATATAGTATACTATAGCATATATAGTATATATATTTAATATACTGTGAAAGAATATAAGAATATTCTTATTAAATATATATATAGTATATATATTTAATATACTGTGAAAGGAATGCTTCAGCCCAGTCTGTGGGAGGTGGTTATGTATTCCAATATGCAGCCCCACAAGAAAGCCACTGATATACTGCTACCATAATCCTCCAGAGGCGTTAAAAAGTAGACTTGACAAGAGAATAAGAACCCCAGGGGATTTCAGCCCCCAAAGACTTGTCTTCATCTTTCTGAGAATTACATGATGTTGAGAAACAAGTTTTCAAACAAATTTCTAAAATGGCATTTCTAAGCTAGATGTACACATATCCATGTGGAAATCGGGTAAGCAATTATTTGAAACTTGATGAAATGCATAGCTTTTAAGCCCAGCCATATATACATACATATTTATTAACATATCTATTATATTTTATAAAATGATGAAAAGCAGAATATTAGCATCTAGATCTGTGATGCTGGAAAAAGAGGAGAGAGAAATTTCCAAATAACAATTATTTTCCACATATAGAGTATATAAAATGTTATCATGGACAGGACAGTAAAGAAAAGGATGAAATAAGAAATTTTCTTGAATAAATTTTAGAAAATAGAATACAGAGAATATAGGGCTAAAGAACTACCCTGTTTCTCCGAAAATAAGACATCCTCTGAAAATAAGACCTACTTACAGGAAAGATAAGGTGTCCCCTGAAAATAAGACCTAGAGCATCTTTGGGAGCACACCTTAAAATAAGACACTGTCTTATTTTCGGGGAAACAGGGTACTAAAGATAGGAACCCCATGGTATAATAGTAGGCTATGGAGTTTGTGAACTTCTTAAGGTTTATTTCTTTAAGAATTATGTATGTTTTTAAATTTAAAATCCAGAAGAAAAACAAGAATAGTAGCATCAGAAATGCTCAGTTTTTACAGATTTATTCAGCGATATATTAATGTACTTTTCATCCAGACAGAATTCAGTTTATGTAACAGATGCATGTGGCAAAAAACTTTAACTTAATTTTTGTCTTTCAGAGTATCTTTTGTAGTAGAATAATCACCCAGAATTTTCCTGTTTTATAAGTTCAGGGTTCCACATATTGGCTTTCTCAAATAGGGCCTCCTTTGTGCAAATCTGCCCAATTATAGAGTGACAGGGTAGGCCTGGGAGTAGGGGCAAAACGTGCTTGTCAGCCTCCATGTTCTACACTTATTTGGTACACCAGAGACAGATACAACAAACACCTGTGTTTATTCTTTCTATCCTCATATCTTTTATTTCTTAAGTATTTTTCAGATTCCCATGAACTAGAGCAAAATAGTCCACAGAGAGACTCTAAATTTTATTTACCTATGTAAATAAATTTCTTTATTGAATTCAGAGAAAGGAAAGGGTAAAGACATTCCGTTTACACATCTTAAGGACCTACTTACCACTGGAAATTGTGCTAGGTAAATTACAAATGTTCTCTCATTCAGTTCATCACATCTTTAGTGATCTTGAAAAGGAATATGACTATTAACCAACACAAACTACAAAATCTACCTGTTTAAATTAATCCAAAGCTCATCATTTTTTAACAAAAAAAGACATTACATTTGTAAGTGCCTGTATGAGCTGGGCCCTATTATTTTAAAATTAACCCAACTTATCATTTTCCCACAGTGTCTAGATGAGTGGGCCTTGATTGAGTCGCCAATCTGTATTAAATAGATTGTATTCAATACCAGATGTATTTGCTCTTTCACAATAGAGAGGAGAGAGTGGGGCAGAGTGTGACTGACTAAAAAACCTCAAATTGAAGTTGGTGAATCTGAAGTTTTGAAGCAGCTTCTTGCCCTCCCTGATTCTGGACTATCCTAAATTCCCAGCAGGGGAAAGACTAATCCTAGGAAGTTTAGACAATAAGAGTTGCCGGAATGAGCAGGAAAGAGCAAGAAGGTGGCTGAGATGGTAAAGCCAGTATGTCGGAGCAGAAAATCCCAGCAAAAAACTGGAGCAACATACATGACCAAAAAGGCTACACCAGGAGAGGAGTTGGGCTTGATCCATGATACAGCAGGGAGTCAATGCTATTTATAAAAGAAGGGATGATCTAATGAAAGCGGACGTATGGAAAGATTCAGAAGGAATTGGAGGAAACAAAACACTGGAGTCAGAGCTGCTGAGAAAATGCACACATGACAGCTGGAGTTAGGCTGGCAGCAGGCGACAGGGGAACTGTGAGGGTCCAACTAGATATATTTTCAGCAAAATGAAAGTCAGAACCTGTAAACATATAGTATATAAGAAATACTAAAGAGTGAAGAGACAAATCCAACTTCAAGTTTGAGCATAAGAGATGGGTAGCATGTTAAAGTTACAGACAGAAATGAAAGTGCCAGTTGGTTGTAGTGGTTGAGGGGGACATTGGTTTAATTTTAGGCGTGAGCAGTTTGATATAACAACACATCAACATGATTCTTTCCAGTGCGATGAACACCTAGATGCTGACAGGCTCTCTAAAACAGGCTCTGTCTGTACCACAAGCCCCAACAGCCTGACCACAGACAGAGGGCCCGAGTGGAATTCTCATGTGGACGGGAATTGAGAAGTGAGAGAATGGGAGTTGGACAGGGGGCATCTATTTCTCAGCAAGAGGCTCAACCCAAACCTTTTTTTAACAACTACTAAAATTCCAGGACAAAATGGACCAAACCAATCCATTTCTTTATTCTACCACAACAAAATTTAAAAGTCTTTCCCTGTGAAAGAGAATTGGGTGTTGTACCCTTTCTTCAAAACTGATCTTCAGAAAATGACTAAAATTGTTCACTACTCTGAAACTTTTGCTGAAAAGCTTGGATTTGTTAAAAGAACAATTATTTCGAAAGGGGGATGATTCCATTAACACTTCAGAGAATCTGATGGCATTTTTTTCACAATGATTTCAATTAATTGGCTTTTCTTAATGTTTAATGGTAGCAAAGTCATCACACTGAAGAAATCTTATGTCATTTATCAGCTTCCTCTCCAGGGCCCTGAGCACACCTGATGATTATTTCGATTGAACCAATCATTCACTGAACATGTAATCTTGAATAATTTAGTAGAGCAATAGATCTATTACTTAATGAAGTGCTAACCTTCTATAATGCTGGTACCTGGGGAGAGGAGTAATATCTGTGTCACAGACTAACTTAGATCTGGCCTTGGGTTTTGGAGGTAACATTATAATTCCTAGAATATCTAAATACATGTAATTATAAACCACATTATGGGGGAAAAGGTAAACTTTGTGTGGAATTTCAGCATTTACAAAGTATTTTCTCAGACATTTTCTCATCTGATGCCGAAATCAACCTTATGGAGGAAGGTATTTTGTTTTGCTTTAATTAACACGTAACAATTGTACATATTTCTGGAGTACATAGTGATGCTGTGATTCATGTAATGTACAGTGATCAGATTGGGGTAATGAGTGAATCCATTGTCACAAATATTTATCATTTCTTGTGTCCAGAACATTCAACATCCTCCTTCTAGCTATCTGAAACTATGTAATATGTTACTGTTAACTAAAGTCACCCTGCAGTGCTTATAACACTGTAACTTACCCCTGCTCAACTGTAACCTGCCTCCCTCTTCCTATCCCTCCCTTCTCTCTACCCTTTCCAGCCTCTAGTATCCTCCGTTCTACTTTTTACTTCTATGAGATCAACCTCTTTTTAGCTTCCATATATAAGTGAGAACGTGCAGTGTTTAACTTTCTTTTCCTGCCTTATTTCACTTAAAATAATGAAGTATTATTTTACAAGAGAGGACAAGGCTCAGAGAGGCTAAGTGGTTTGCCTAGAGCTGCCTAGCTACTAGGTAGTGCAACTGAGATTCTCCCCCCAAAATCTATATGGTTTCCTGTACCAGGATTCTCTCCAGGGTGATAAACACCTAGATGCTGGCAGGCTCTCTAAAGCAGGCTCTGTCCATACCACAAGCCCCAACAGCTTGACCACAGAAAGCCCTGATTCCCTGGCTTTGGTTGGCCACCTCCTTCTGCTGGCCAAGGGTTCTCACGTGAGCCCCTGACAGAGAAGCATCGTAAGCTGCCATTTCTAGAGAACTTTTCTCAGGAACTAAATCATATGTAAGCATTTCTGTAATATATACCTGTCATCACGTAGCAAAGAAAGCCACACAACTGGTAATAACAGGTGTCGAATTCTTTTTATTTTTTAAATGATTCCTTCCGTGTTACAGTTCAAGTAAACAGCACCCAGAAGTTAATCAAGAATAACTCTTTACTTAAAATTCTTAAAGGAGACTGGCTTCACTATAAGCTAAGTTTGAGAAAGTTTATTTTTCCTGTTCAATATTTAGCTTGATTTGTGAAACTATCTGGAATATTTTTATTAGGTCTCTCTCCCCATCTCCCCTTTCTCTCTAACTAAGACTGCCTCTGATGGATAAAAGCAATGCTTTCGTTGTCCAATCTGCACTCAAGAGTCCCCTATTATGCTTAAATGTCTCCCCTTTGCTTTAAAAGATATTATACTGCCTTAGATGCAATTAAAAATGTCATTAGATAAAACTGAAATTTCTTGTATAGCAAAAGTAAACTCAATCCAATTTAGAATAGTATGTCAGGTCCCATCTTGTTAGATACATCTTTTTTTTATAACAATCTTCGTTTCCGTCTTAATAGTTATTATTATTTAGTTGGTTTTCTTTTTTTTACTTACGAATAACAGTACTCCAAGGACTTCATAAAACATACTTTTAGACAAAGCCCCATCAAAGGTAGCTTGTGATTTAGGGAGAACAAGGGGAGATACGATTTATAATCACACGTATTTAACTGTGCCCAAAGCCTTTGAACAGTGAAGGCAAACACCAGGGCAGAACACTTTCCCATGAAGGAACCCATTTACCCTCATACAGTCAGCCTTGAATTCCCCACATCTCTCACATTAGTCAAATATAACTTCCTTCAATGCCTGGTATGAACAGTACTCTTTTATTACTTGAAATTTTAATCCTTTGGAATTTGCGCTCAAACTATGCGGTAGTTTTGTGTCAAAACCACCTCATTTAGGGGACCTTGCAGCCACCACCCCAAATTTAATTTATTTATATACTCAGTAATTTATTCTGTTTAGTAAGAGATGGTAAGAGGGACCTAGTGCTGAGGGGATTCTAGGCACAGTATGAAAAGATAGAGACTTGTAGAGTAACCGGTCATTTTGTGATGTGTGCGACAGCAGGATTTCCTGGGAAAAGGGAATTTCAGTGTTAAAACCAGAACAGTCCTGGAAAAAACAGGCTAGTTACTCTAGATTCCAGTTAAGGGAAAACCTTTAAGGGAAAGGTTTTCCTTTAAGGGAAAACCTTCAACTAGAACTGGGGCACACATGGAGGGGGACTTGCTCCCAGGGAGGGCAAAAGCTGCTTTGCTGGAACCAGAGCACAAAGTCAGAAGTGGACTAATGACCTTGCTGGTAGGGCACAGGATTATTCAAGTTAAGTTTTCTACAGACCACCCTCCAAGTGAAGATAAGATTGGGTCTAGAGTGGGAGACAGGCTGAATCTGCGGCTGGGGTACATGCAGAATGCTCCTAACATCATAAGGAGCAACGTGGGAACAAAACACTCGACCTTGTCTCCTGGCCTTTCTTTCCTTTGTGCTCTCCTATTAGCCTGACTAGTCAGCTGTTCTCTTCCTTTCATTCCAACCAGGATGCATAGCTGTATACTTGAGCACAGTGAATGGAGCTCCCACTGCAACTCTGACAGAGAAGATGAGGACTGTACCAAAATGACAGGCCTTACCTGCTTTTGTGAGGGAGAAGTCTCTATGTGTTATTAAAAGCATAAAATATGGTACTGAGTTTGGGTTTCTATTATACTGAAGCACTGTCACTGGAAGACAACCCAAATTTTTCTCCATTCTTTCCACAGGCAGCCAGTATACACTGCCATATGGCAATTAAGTTCATGAACTCATCTTAGAAAAAGTGCTAAGTTTCTCATTGCTGAATCTCACTATAGTCACATCCAAAGTACTCCCCGTGGCCATACAGTGACTGTAGTGATACTGTCTAACTTCATATCTATTATGAATCATATTTAAATATTTTTAGAAAAGACAGAAAAGGGGAGGCAGAGCAAGATGGCAGCCGAGTAACAGCTTCCTTGCATCTGGGCACCGTGAGTCTGGGGAGATAGGACTCCAGGCATCTCTGGCTGGTGGGATCTGCCTATCATCACCCCTGCGTGGATACAGGGAGTCAACGAGAGACTTCTGGACCCCAAGAGGAGGACTAAAACAGTGGAAAAACGGCAAGTGGTCACATGTGTTCAATTCATCTAAACCCGCCTGCAACTGTAAGTTCAGTAGCAGCGAGACTGCAAACCAGAAAGGCCTTACCTGTGAACTGTTTTGGTGTCTTTGGACTTGGCACTCAGCTGAACTGCCTTGGGGAGAGCCTGAGTGGGAGTACGGAGAACTTTGGCCATTGTCTAGGGCCCCAGTCTGAGCCGCTGAGCCAGACGGAGCTAATGGTGTTTGGCTGTGGGTCACAGGCAGACATTGTGAGCGATCTGCCCCCGCAAGCTCCGCCCTCAGGGTCGAAGAGCTAGAATGGTTGGGAGCTGGTAACCCAGCGACCGAGTAGCCTAAGGGTGGGGTCTGAGCCGCCTTGCAGCCCTAACCCTCAGGGGCAGAGTGAGACCAGTTTTGGCACACTGGGTAAGTGGATAGCCACTTCAGCAGTGATTCCAGCGACAAGCACTTTCCTGGGAAAGCTTCTGCTCAGCAAGTTTACAAGTTCAAAGGGCCTTTTAAGTGGGCTGAAGAGAGATTTAGGGTGTCTACCAGCTGGGGGTTGAGAAATCAGCAGCCTCCAGTCGTATCAGAACTGGGATTAACATCTCATACCCCAGAAGACCATGTATTGCCCAGACGATATTCAATAACATATACATACTGCTTTGTTTTTGGTTGTGTTTTTTTTGGGGGGTTGGTTGTTTTTTTGTTTATTTCGATGTTGTTGATGTTCTTTTGTTTCTTAATTTCAACCTTTTCCATACAGATCCTTTTTCTTTCTCAATTTTTCTAGTTTAATTATATTTCCCATTGCTGCCTTTTTTAATAATTAGAACTTCATTTTTGCTAGTGTTTCTACCGCTATTATTTGGTTTTTCACCCAATTTAATCCCGTAAAGTTTTCTGTTTGCTTGTTTTGGTTTGATTTATAGCATTTTTGTCTTTCCTCTCTTCTTGGTGGAGGTGGGGTACTGTGTCTGATCAGGTTAGCAAAGACCTGCTGACCTCAAGGGAACCACCCAACTGGGCACCCCCAGAAGGTGGGGTTTTCTTAAGGTTGTGTCAAAGTACCCTACTGTACACCTATATTGCTCTGTCTCCCTCTTTCTGTGCCTCTCATCTTTTTGTCAATATTCCTTTTACCCACACCCTCTCCTTTCTCTATTTTTCTTTTTTTTTCTAATCACCTCTTATCAAGGTCCTCCTTTCTTTCATCCCTTTTTTGCTCTTCACCCTTCTCACCCTTCTGGTCCTGTAACCCTTAGTCCACAGGCACAAGAACTTAAAGAGCAAGAGGAAGTGAAAGGAAAATTAGGGCAAAGAACCAGATAAAAGAAATCACTCATGAGGAAGAATCAGCAGAAAACTCCAGGCAACATGAAGAACCAGTCCAGAACAACCCCACCAAGGGACCATGAGGTAGCTACTGCAGAGGATTCCACCTATAAAGAAATGTTAGGAATGACAGAAAGGGAATTTAGAATACACATGTTGAAAACAATGAAAGAAATGATGGAAACAATGAAGGAAACTGCTAATAAAGTGGAAAATAACCAAAAGGAAATCCAAAAACAGAATCAAATAAGAGATGAACGATATGAAGAATATAAAAAGGATGTAGCAGAACTGAAGGAACTGAAACAGTCAATTAGGGAACTTAAAGATGCAATGGAAAGTATCAGCAACAGGTTAGACCATGCAGAAGAAAGAATTTCAGAGGTAGAAGACAAAGTTCTTGAGATAACTCAGATAGTAAAAGAGGCAGAAAAGAAGAGAGAGAAAGCAGAACGTTCACTGTCAGAATTATGGGACTTTATGAAGCGTTCCAACATACGAGTTATAGGAATCCCAGAAGGGGAAGAAGAATGCCCCAGAGGAATGGAAGCCATACTAGAGAATATTATAAAATAAAATTTCCCAAATATCACCAAAGATTCTGACACACTGCTTTCAGAGGGATATCAGACCCCAGGTCGCCTCAACTTTAACCGAGTTTCTCCAAGACACATAGTGATGAACCTGTCCAACATCGAGACAAAAGAAAACATTCTACAAGCTGCCAGGAGTAAGCGCCAGTTGACCTACAGGGGCAAATCCATCAGAGTGACCGCAGACTTCTCTAATGAAACTTTCCAAGCAAGAAGACAATGGTCATCTACCTTTAATCTACTTAAACAGAACAATTCCCAGCCCAGAATTCTGTACCCTGCTAAGCTAAGCTTCAAAATTGACGGAGAAATCAAATCATTTACGGATATACAAACATTGAGGAAATTCGCCACAACAAGACCAGGTCTACAGGAAATACTTCAACCTGTTCTGCACACTGACCACCACAATGGATTAGCAACAAAGTAAGAACTCAGAAATTAAAGGGCAGAACCTAACCTCCACACTGATGCAAAAGATAAAACTATGGATAAAGCAATGGACTCTCACAAAATAAGACGAATAGAATACTACCACACTTATCAATTATCTCAATAAATGTTAATGGCTTAAATTCCCCACTGAAGAGACAAAGATTGGCTGACTGAATTAAAAAACACAAGCCATCCATTTGCTGTCTGCAAGAAACACACCTGGCTTCAAAAGACAAATTAAAACTCCAAGTCAAGGGTTGGAAGACAATTTTTCAGGCAAATGGAATTCAGAAGAAAAGAGGAGTTGCAATCTTATTTTCAGATACATGTGGATTTAAAGCAACTAAAGTCAAAAAAGACAAAGATGGTCACTTTATATTGGTCAAGGGAAAAATACAACAAGAAGACGTTTCAATTCTAAATATTTATGGACCCAATTTAAATGCTCCCAGATTCTTGAAACAGACCTTATTCAGTCTGAGCAATATGATATCTGATAATACCATAATAACAGGGGACTTTAACACTCCTCTTATAGAGCTGGACAGATCCTCTAAACAGAAATTAAACAAAGATATAAGAGATTTAAATGAGACCCTAGAACAACTGTGCTTGATAGACGCATATAGAACACTCCATCCCAAAGATAAAGAATATACATTCTTCTCATCACCCCATGGAACATTCTCCAAAATTGACCATATCCTGGGACACAAAACAAATATCAACAGAATCAAAAGAACTGAAATTTTACCTTGTATCTTCTCAGACCATAAGGCACTAAACTTGGAACTCAACTCTAACAAAAATGCTCAACCCCACCCAAAGGCATAGAAATTAAACAATCTTCTGTTCAATAACAGATGGGTGCAGGAAGAAATAAAACAGGAAATCATTAACTTCCTTCAGCATAACAACAATGAAGACACAAGCTACCAAAACCTGTGGGATACTGCAAAAGCAGTTTTGAGAGGAAAATTCATCGCTTTAGATGCCTACATTCGAAAAACAGAAAGAGAGCGCATCAACAATCTCACAAGAGATCTTATGGAATTGGAAAAAGAAGAACAATCTAAGCCTAAACTCAGTAGAAGAAAAGAAATATCCAAAATCAAATCAGAGATCAATGAAATTGAAAACAAAAGAATCATTCAGAAAATTAATGAAACAAGGAGTTGGTTTTTTGAAAAAATAAATAAAATAGATAAACCATTGGACAGACTAACGAGGAATAGAAAAGTAAAATCTCTAGTAACCTCAATCAGAAATGATAAAGGGGAAATAACAACTGATCCCACAGAGATACAAGAGATCATCTCTGAATACTACCAGAAACTCTATGCCCAGAAATTTGACAATGTGAAGGAAATGGATCAATATTTGGAATCACTCTCCCTAGACTCAGGCAGGAAGAAATAGAGCTCCTGAACAGACCAATTTCAAGCACTGAGATCAAAGAAACAATAAAAAATCTTCCAACCAAAAAATGCCCTGGTCCAGATGGCTTCACTCTAGAATTCTATCAAACCTTCAAGGAAGAGCTTATTCCTGTACTGCAGAAATTATTCCAAAAAATTGAGGAAGAAGGAATCTTCCCCAACACATTCTATGAAGCAAACATCACCCTGATACCAAAACCAGGAAAAGACCCAAACAAAAAGGAGAATTTCAGACCAATCTCACTCATGAATATAGATGCAAAAATTCTCAACAAAATCCTAGCCAATAGATTACAGCTTATCATCAAAAAAGTCATTCATCATGATCAAGTAGGCTTCATCCCAGGGATGCAAGGCTGGTTTAACATACACAAGTCTATAAACGTTATCCACCATATTAACAGAGGCAAAAATAAAGGTCACATGATCCTCTCAATAGATGCAGAAAAAGCATTTGATAAAATCCAGCATCCTTTTCTAATTAGAACACTGAAGAATATAGGCATAGGTGGCACATTTCTAAAACTGATTGAAGCTATCTATGACAAATCCACAGCCAATATTTTACTGAATGGAGTAAAACTGAAAGCTTTTCCCCTTAGAACTGGAACCAGACAAGGTTGTCCTCTGTCACCTTTACTATTCAACATAGGGCTGGAAGTTCTAGCCAATACAATTAGGCAAGACAAGGAAATAAAGGGAATCCAAATGGGAGCAGAGGAGGTCAAACTCTCCCTCTTTGCTGACAACATGATCTTATACTTAGAGAACCACAAAGACTCAACCACAAGACTCCTAGAAGTCATCAAAAAATACAGTAATGTTTCAGGATATAAAATCAATATCCACAAGTCAGTAGCCTTTGTATACACCAATAACAGTCAAGATGAGAAGCTAATTAAGGACACAACTCCCTTCACCATAGTCTCAAAGAAAATGAAATACCTAGGAATATACCTAACGAAGGAGGTGAAGGACCTCTATAACGAAAACTATGAAATCCTCAGAAAGGAAATAGCAGAGGATATTAACAAATGGAAGAACATACCATGCTCATGGACGGGAAGAATCAACATTGTTAAAATGTCTATACTTCCCAAAGCAATCTACCTATTCAATGCCATTCCTATCAAAATACCAACATCATACTTTCAAGATTTGGAAAAAATGATTCTGCGTTTTGTATGGAACCAGAAAAAAACCCATATAGCTAAGGCAGTTCTTAGTAATAAAAATAAAGCTGAGGGCATCAGCATACCAGATTTTAGTCTGTACTACAAAGCCATAGTGGTCAAGACAGCATGGTACTGGCACAAAAACAGAGACATAGACACTTGGAATCGAATTGAACACCAAGAAATGAAACTAACATCTTACAACCACCTAATCTTCGATAAACCAAACAAGAACATACCTTGGGGGAAAGACTCCCTATTCAATAAATGGTGTTGGGAGAACTGGATGTCTACATGTAAAAGACTGAAACTGGACCCACACCTTTCCCCACTCACAAAAATTGATTCAAGATGGATAAAGGACTTAAATTTAAGGCATGAAACAATAAAAATCCTCCAAGAAAGCATAGGAAAAACACTGGAAGATATTGGCCTGGGGAAAGACTTCATGAAGAAGACTGCCACGGCAATTGCAACAACAACAAAAATAAACAAATGGGACTTCATTAAACTGAAAAGCTTCTGTACAGCTAAGGAGACAATAACCAAAGCAAAGAGACAACCTACACAATGGGAAAGGATATTTGCATATTTTCAATCAGACAAAAGCTTGATAACTAGGATCTATAAGGAACTCAAATTCATCCACATGAAAAAAGTCAACAATCCCATATATCAATGGGCAAGAGACATGAATAGAACCTTCTCTAAAGATGCCAGACGAATGGCTAAGAAACACATAAAAAATGTTCATCATCTCTATATATTAGAGAAATGCAAATCAAAACAACCCTGAGATATCATCTAACCCCAGTGAGAATGGCCCACATCACAAAATCTCAAAACTGCAGATGCTGGCATGGATGTGGTGAGAAGGGAACACTTTTACACTGCTGGTGGGACTGCAAACTAGTACAACCTTTCTGGAAGGAAGTATGGAGAAACCTCAAAGCACTCAAGCTAGACCTCCCATTTGATCCTGCAATCCTGGGCATCTACCCAGAAGGAAAAAAATCCTTTTATCATAAGGACACTTGTACTAGACTGTTTATTGCAGCTCAATTTACAATCGCCAAAATGTGGAAACAGCCTAAATGCCCACCAACCCAGGAATGGATTAACAAGCTGTGGTATATGTATACCATGGAATACTATTCAGCTTTTAAAAAAAATGGAGACTTCACGTCCTTCGTATTAACCTGGATGGACGTGGAAGACATTATTCTTAGTAAAGCATCACAAGAATGGAGAAGCATGAATCCTATGTACTCAATTTTGATATGAGGACAATTAATGACAATTAAGGTTATGGGGGGAGGAAAAGCAGAAAGAGGGATGGAGGGAGGGGGGTGGGGCCTTGGTGTGTGTCACACTTTATGGGGGTAAGACATGATTGCAAGAGGGACTTTACCTAACAATTGCAATCAGTGTAACCTGGCTTATTGTACCCTCAATGAATCCCTAACAATAAAAAAAAAAGAAAGAAAAGACAGAAAAGGAAATTGCCCCTTTCTGCCCTTTCTGTAGGAAATTGTTTTCGTAAAAATGGGGAGCCATGAATATGACATACTTCCAGGATAGTAGTTGTACAATTAGGGTACATGGACGCAAAAACTCCAAGGGGAAAGTAGAACTGTCAATAATCACATCTCTTCCCCCCAGAAAGTTCCTCTCACAGAACTAAATATTAGTGATATTCGATATACTAATTTATTTTTCAAAGGAGATGACATATCTTGACAAATGGAACAGCAACATGGGGTCATGATTAAGAGTATTCATCTATTCTATGTGTTGAATGTTTGGCCCCAACTAGTTTTTTAAACTGAATCAAACTTTCTTCTCTGGAAAATGGGCAGTATAAGACTCATGATTTGCAGGAATTTTGTGAGAATCACATGAGATAACAAATACAGAATGCCATGTCTGACACTACTAGATGCTCAACAATTGTTAATTCTTTTCCTTTCCTTTTCCCCACCAATATCTTGTCTGCAAATGAACAAAATAGGTCACCCCCCAAATTGAAAAAGTCTTCGTTATTATCATGTATTACCAATCCCAGTAACAGCATGATGGAAATGAATTTAGTCAGTCTTCTTTGTCTTTTTTCATTTACCTTAGCCTTCAAAATCTAAATGTCTTATAAAAATAATGGCTCAGTGCCCATAGCACAGTAATTATAGCGCTGACCACATATACCAAGGCTGGCAGGTTCAAACCAGCCCCAGCCAGCTAAAAACAATGACATCTGCAACAAAAACAAATTGCCGATTGTTGTAGCGGGCACCTGTAGTCCCAGCTACTTGGGAAGCTGAGGCAAGAGAATTGCTTAAGCCCAAAAGTTTGAGGTTGCTGTGAGCTGTGATGCCACAGCATTCTACCCAGGGTGGCAGTGAACTCTATCTCAAGAATAAATAAATAAATTATATATTTTATATATATATTTCATCAGAATAAATGGCAATCAAATAGAGATAACTTAATATTTGTATTTGAAAAGTTCTAAAATGCATTTGGACAATCAATTCATCTACTGAGGTGTGTGTCTGCTGAGAAGTGTGCTTATTTCTACATGAGGATCGTTACATACAACAAGACCTGTTCGGAGCACCTCACCTCATTGTGTTTAATTGTGCTCTAAGTAAAAATCATGATTTCCAGGGAGAAGGATGAATATTGCACTTAAAAACCTCTGAAGTTGATTTTTACTCATGTGACAAACACACACATCAAATGGAGGCTAATATAAAGTTCACTGCCATTTTGAAACAATCACAAAAATGACAGATCTCAGGAGTTCTTTCTGAAATAATGCATGGAAGTCGATATAGCCAAGGGATCTTCTTATACCTTGACTATGTAAAGACCCTATAATGTACATTAATGCTTTCTTCATAAACCAGGATACATCACAGGAGCTTGCCAAAAGTAGTGAGCTGGCACAGAGATTATTTTCTTCAATTTTGATTTTATTACTAGTGAAAATTAAGAGTTATTACCATATGCCAGTCATTTGACGTGTATTAAATAAATTGGCTTAACTCTTAATAATACTTCTGCGCTTAAGAGACTATGATGATTCTCATATTAAAGATGATAAAACTAAGACTTGGAAACTAGCCCATGAAAGGTCCCAGGACTGGTGATCAGCAGGGGTAACACTTGAACCTGTGTCATTTTGACTTCAAAACCCATACATTTTAGTCATTAATCTGGGTAAGAGAATAAAGGGAAATTTCCTTCTTTTGGGTAACATTATATTGTACCTAAGAAAAAATTTGCAACTGTTCATTTTATCTTAACTTTTAGCAGCATTAAATAGTGTACCAAAAGAAGCACCCTGATTTTACCCTCCAAACCATCCAGCTAGTTCTGATGTGAGGGTCTGCAGTCTACATTCCTGAGGCTCAGGTTCTGGATCATCTTTACTATTCTACAGAAAATAACATCACTGCCAAAGTAGTTCTTTCTCCAAAGTAACTTCTTAGACTTGACATAAGTAGTTTAAGCAAATGTACTTTAATGTTCTCTTCATCGTGGCTAGGATAAAAAAAAAAAAAAAAAAGAAAAAACTAAAAAGCTCTGAGTTTTATTCACTTCAAAAACTGAATCTCAAAAGATGTGAAAAAATGTCCTAGTTTTTCAACTCAGCTTTGAAAGGTTTTTTCAAATGGTTAATTTGATATCGCAGAGTATTCAGCAGTATCCCTTAATGAGCTTAAAACTAGACTTTTTTCTACTGACTTGGTTTTTTTCTACTGACTTGGTTTTCAGATAATGATTTAAGACCTCCCCATCCTGCCTTCTTTGTGCATGGATGTCACTAGGCTCAGAGTCAAGCACCAAGGTTAACAGATATTAATTTAAGACTATTTAGAGCTATGTTCCCTGAATCACCCACAACAAGCCTCCTTTATTAGTCCCTGATGGGGGTTAACTTCATTAGTTAGCAGGACCAGATTCAAAGCTAGGTGGAAATAAGCCTTCCTGGCAATTCAGACGTTTTTGCTAGTCCTCTTCCTATTTGTAAAGGTCAGTTCAGAGATAATGGGAAACACTGTATCTCAAAAGAATATGTTGTCCCTGAAGATAAATCAAATTAATAGATTAAAAATATGGTGACCCAGCTGTGGTTCATAGTTGACCTTCTCTATACTTCTTTTTTGCAGAAATAAATCCAATGGCCTCCTCCCTATTTGAGATTTTCAAACTAAATATTAGATTCCTTCCCCCATACACAAATAAATCCAGTATGGTAAAAATAGAAATATTTGTCTTTCCTTTCAGGATTTTCCCTCTCCACTTCCACATGCCCAGCTTTGCCATGTATAATGCAAATGATACTGCTGGTAAAGACCTCTGAAACTCTTCAATCTCTCTCTCCATTCTCATCTGTCGCTTGATTCTTTCTCAAGCTGTCTTCTGTGCTGCTGTTCCTCCCACGGAGACATAATGAAGTCTGTGCTCTATTTCCAGGGCTTTCACCATCCGTCTGTCTTAGTACATGCCACCTTGCCCACACTCACCTGCTCAACACCTGGTTCACTCAAACATCACTCAGTAAAATCTCTGCCTACTCTACCTGCCCTCTAGTCTCAACTCAGCAAGAATTTCCCTGCGTTTGCTTCCATCGCATTTGCACTGAGGGTCTCAAAAAGCTCCCCCTGACCGACAGCTCTCCAGTCATATTTTTCTGAGCCACTTCCTTCACACTCACACAGATGAGTCCCTGTGTGCTCATCTCTTCTACACTTGATCTTAGCCAAAAGCCGAGAAGCGATGTGCTCATCTCTTCTAACAAGAGGCTTTCAGAGCACTAACCTATTTCCAAAAAGTTGCCCATTATCTATAGAATAAGGTGTAATCTCCTGAACCTGGCATTTAAGGCTCTCCAAGATCTCACTGTGTTTGTGGACTTAATCTTCTCTTAAATGTTTTAGCATTTTTTATTTGTATCATTTGTTCTCAAACTGGTTGTATCTTCCTTCCACTGTTTCATAAGGGTGGCGTGTGTATTTCTTGCCTGTCCCACCAGCACTAAAAGCTGAACCATCGTATTATTCTTTTTTTATAGCATCTGTCTCAACACCACACAAATGGTAGCACTCAAAAACTATTAAGTCAGAAAGGTTGAAACAGTGAATGAATGAATGAAACATAAAGAAAACAATGAATGTTTATAGAGAGGTAACAGTTACAATTCAGGGAGAAAGAGCTCTAGCAGTTTTCCAGCACACATGATAAATCTTAAATATTCTTTTTAGGGAGTTCTTGAAGAAGGGCAAAATAAGGTCAGAGGCTGTTCTAGTTTCCTTCTTTTATTTTGGCAAGGCACCAGGAGAGGTAAAGCTAGCCCACAAGTTGCTGGGAAATAAGTCATCCACTATTCCTTTTTTCCCCCCTCTTTCTTGAAAAGTGGTATTCTACAGAAACAACTCCTAGGGGAAGGGAGAGAAGGTGAAGGAGGATAAGAAAGAGTGAGGGGGAGGGGAGGGGGCATATGGGAAGAGGGAGGGTATTCGAGGGGACCTTCCCTAATGTGCATCATGCAATGGTACATTTCAAAACTATTAAGAAATAAATATAATTGTGATGGATGTGTTACTTAGTTCAATGTAAGCAATTCACATTGTATATCGAAGCAGTACCCTGAACCCCATAAATGCATCAATGTACAAAGCTATGATTTAACAAAAAATAATTTAAAAAAAGAAAAAATAAATTAAAAAAGAGAGAGTCAGTCGGTCATCACTGCCATAGCTAGAGGTAGCAGCCTTCCTCTGCCCAGAGGAAGAAACACATGTCACTCCATCCCAGGCCCCTGAGCAAACCACTGAAAGGCATTACAATTTCTGGAAAATAGAAGGATCTGTCTGGGGTGGGAGGTGGGGAGGACTTGCTCAACCCCTCAAGAGGATCAACCACACAAAGGCTTCGAGGATGGAAGCCCAGTGCCTCTGGGTTTGTCTGACCACCCAAATGGGGACTGTGGAGTAGCTGACCCATGACTGCAAAGGGTGAAGATACGTAAGTGCAAAGCAAGATGGTCCACGGCCTATCAGTGAAACCCTGAAAATGTCATTCAGGATGCTTATAACAGGCTCACGTTTTGAGAAGATGGATACTTTTAGGGAGGTTCAAGCTTTGCTCTTAGCTTAGAAGCTTCCTCTTACTCTTCCAGGAAAATGAAACTACAGGTTACGTTCTCTACATCACCACAAGCTCCATCAGCCCCTGCCTGGACCTTCATTGGTTACTGGGGATAATTATTATTGTTTGATTCCCTGGGCTAAATGCCTTGATCTTCCCAAAGGCTACGAAACTAACACTGACCCAGCAAAAATCAGTTTCAGTAAAAAGAGCATGACAGCATTGTGAGTTCAAGCTTTATGAGCTGCGCTGGCTCCCAGGAGTCAGGAGGAGAGGGCAACGCACCATGAGGAAAGACGCAACCCTGGAAGAATCTTTTGCGGGCAGTCTTTCCTACGATATTTTTATGCATACAAAAGATCATGCTCCTCCAACCAGACAGAAAATCCCATTGAGTATGAGTCACTGGCTCCTGAATAATTTGAAGTTCTGATATGGAATTTTTGTCCTCAAAAAGTAAATTCTTCTACAGATGGGACTGTAACATTAATAAAACCTTAGGTAACCAAAGAAGTATGCTGTAATTTAACTTGTGTTTTCAGTGTTACAGAAGTTTTAGTAATGCTGGAATGTTTCACATACAAATTGTTGTTTGGTTTAATAAGACTTGGAAATGGAAGTAGCTGCTACTGATAAGCCCAGATGGCAGTATAATAGTATGCTGAATTAATCTGATATTCCAAACAAAATTGGACATTTTGAACAATAGAAGGTAGCAATAAAATAGTATTCTGATTAATTATAATCTAGAGTATGGGAACCATTAGTGGGGTAGGAGCAGCTTCTGGGAATTTAGTGTAAAATTTAGCCTTTTTGACATTCATGAAAATTTAATTCACAGATTCCATTTTTTTAAATTTCCTATTTTCATTCACATATCACACCTGAGTATAAAATTTTGCTATATAGCAAAGGAGAAGGACAGCAGAGGGTCACAGATGTGTATACTGGAAGGGAATGAGGCAGGGAGCCTCTCCTCCTCTAGGGATAGAGCCGCTGAGATGTCCCCACTTGCCCTGCTCTGGGTGATAATTCTCAGCTTTGTGTATCCAGCAACTTGATTTTGTTAGCCACCTTGGAACTGGCTCACACTAACCCATGTCACAACACTTCATTATCATTTGGAATGAGAAGATAATATTGACTCATGCCTCTTGAGATAAAGCTTCCTCCCCATATACAAGTTGCCTATGGGGCCAAAAGATTCCATCCATTCTTCTGGTCCTCTCTCCTAACAGTGCTGGATAAACATCAACTATCTTCTAAATGCTCACCATCTCCTTATAAATGTTAGAGCAATTCCATCTTCTGTCAGCACTTTCTGCTCTTGGTTGTTATGCCTCCGTCCCTGCTACAGCTGAATCAACTAATATAGTCATACTCTGTCTAGGGCTACAGCCTGATGTCTTGATTAGAAATTCTGGAATTGGAGATACTCCCCAGGTACTCACCAGTGTCTCCTTTACAAGCACTGTCTTGGGCAGGATGTTCCAGCCTCACACTTGAACTATTCTTGAAATTCACTTCACTCTCAGCATTATAGATATGTTTCCTCCCCCTAGACAGCCACATAATGTAGGAGTCCCTACTTACTTTGTATGGATGCTAATTTATTTTCCCAAAGATTTCTGGGGTAAGAAATGCTTCCCATAGTTGAGTTCCTAGTAAAGGCTTCAGTGTTAGAGACAGTAATAGGATAGTGGCAGCCAGGATTTTACAATTTCTATTACAGTTTGTTTCACCAGAGAAAGCTTTAAGCTCAATCTATAGGTTACCCAGTTGATCATGGGTAACAAATAGCGTTTTCCACAATAAAATGTAGCATTACTTTGGGTGAAGCCTTAAGTCCTGTAAAATTAGAGGTTCTCCACAATGACTTAGATAATGGATCATATGGCAGAAAATGCGGCTACATCAATAGTTTAGTAAAATGGAAGTGATTAATTGAATAAAATAAAATTGGTGGAAATACAGTAATATATGTACTTGAGAAATGCATTCACAAATGTATTTATCTAGAATTTAAAACTTTGTGGGGGTGTGTAAGTATAGGAAGAGGTATAACTAACAACAGAGAACCTGGAAATAAATAAGGGTATTTGTCTCATTAACTAAAAGATAAATCCACTTTCTTGAGTTTCGAATGGGATAATGTGGAAAGCAGTAGCAATGAGCTATGGAGCCCGCCAAGAATCTGTTGAATCTAATTTATGACCATAGTTCAGTCCTATTTTTGAGGCAGTTGCCAAGGGGACTCTTCCCATTACTGGGGGAGGGTGGAAAAGTCATGCAAATAGCCAGGACTGACCAACTGGTTGGGCCGGTGCTCACTACGGATCTGAAAGAAGGATGGCAGAACAGTGTAGTTATTCACACCTGCCTGCCAAGCTCCTACCAGAGTCTGATTGACACGACAACACAGCACCTTATTTATCTTTATTCAATCCAATAGCAACCAGCAAAATGTCTCACACAGAGAACGTGCTAAGACTGAATTGAATTGTATGGTGAAAAATACTATGCTTTAAAATTGTTAAAAGACTATTTGATATGCTTAGTCTTGTCAAAAACATTGTATTTAAGAGGCAGAAGCTTGGGAAATGTGGTTGGTAGAAAGCCAGTTTGGCTAACAGACAGTTTGAATGTCTGACAGCTGCATTGGAGACAGAAATTGGTAAATAACTTGCAATAGTATGGCAAAAAAATTATTAAGGCAGCCCTGAGTCCCAAATAGGGATAGGCAAACTAAAGAAAAAGGAAAAAAAATAGGCAAATAGACTTTCAATGCTTTAATATATTACAAGAATGGAAGTGTTCTATTTCTGGCTGTATTCAGATCCATCTTGAGAGCACAGCAAACAGCCAAAGAATCTGGGGGAGAAAACCAATTGTGAGTCATCTTTATCAACAATGAATAATTACTAAAAGGGGTGAGGATTTGAGCCTAGGAAAGCAGAAAGAACAGAATCGACAAGGTTGGGATGAGGCAGGAAGCTTCAGGGACAACCTGCTCAGGGCGCTTAGTGCCTACCTTGGGAGTGGTTATCAGTCTTGGCTTTTGTTCCTCCTGTTTCCTCCAATAACAACACACAGATCTCTCTCTCTCTTTTTTTTTTTTCTTTTTTTGCAAATGAATATGAAGGTACAGATTTTTAGGTTACATTGTTCTCACTTCCAAGGTAAAGTCCAAGCTAAAGTTGAGCCCCTCATCCACAGGGCATGCTAAACGCCCTCACTTTGTGCACATAGGTGAGATCCTGTCAACTGTCCTCCCTCTTCCCGCCAAACTCCCTCCCCTGCCCCCTTTCCTCCCATTGATAGACTAAATTTGTGCTTTATTGTTCGTGTGGGCATGTGATTGTTTATATATTGGTTTCATATTGAGTACATTGGATACCTTTTTTCCATTCTTGAGATACTTTACTAAGAAGAATGTGTTTTAACTCTATCCAGGTAAACATAAAAGATGTAACGTTTCCATCTTTTCCTGTGGCTGAATAGTACTCCACGGTATACACATGTCACAGTTTGTTAATCCATTCATGGGCATTTGGGTTGCTTCCATGACTTGGCAATTATGAATTGAGCTGCAATAAACATTCTCCTGCAAATGTCTTTGTGGTAAAATACTTTTTGTTTTTCCTGGTATATACCTAGTAATGGAATTGCAGGATCAAATGGAAGGTTGATTTTAATTCTTTGAGTGTTCTCCATACTTCATTCCATAAAGGTTGTATTAGTTTGTAATCCCACCAGCCGTGTGGAAGTGTTCCCTTCCCTCCACAGCCATGCCAGCATCTGCAGATTTGATAACACCCAGATCTTAATGTCCTTTAAGGAGTCCCTGAAGAGTAACATCTGCCAGGGATCCCCCAAGGATCTGGTGGCCAATGAAAGCCCCAAATTGTAATAGGACCATTCACTCCATGAGCTGGTCTGGCACAGCCCCTGCAAACAAATGTTCTTAAAGCAGGGCCTGCCTAAATAGAGACAAGAGTCACATTAGTTGTACATTTTGCTTCTCTAGTATTGACAGGATATCTGAGTTGGGATGGTCTATAGTTAGACAGTGGACATCTTAGGCCAACCAAAGCCATTACTGAGGAAGAAATTGAAGTCCAAGAGAGGTGGCATAATTCTGGGGGTCACACAGAAAACTGGACAGTGAGCCACAGCAGTTCTGTCTTCTAACTCCTGGTCCGGTGCTGCAACCACTATCTGCACATCTTATGCATGTGCTGCTCTCTCTTTGGATAGGCTTTGTTATCCTCTGTTCTGTACCATTTCCATGCTATTAACCTAAGTCCAGGTCTTTGATAGACAGTGTGTGTAGATGTGTCCAGTATGCATATGCATGTGTCTGTACCTGTATTAAGCAGGGCAACTGTGCTGAAGAAAGTGCTCGAGAGGTCTTGGGAATGCCCAGATGCTCATGCTTGCCCTGTACTTTTGGGCCTTATGACAGGACTTTTTGTAAGTTATATTCCTCTAACAGGTATGTTCTTTCCCATGTAACCCAGAAGTCAACCAGACGTTCTCTTCCTTCTTAGAGATCTACACCATATTAGCCTAAACCTCCATTTTATTCTCTGTGTATATTCAGGGACTTACCCCAAATTGCTGTGATTTCCAGAGCAAATTCGAGGCTCATGATTACCTATGGGTCCAGCTCCTTTTCTAATAGATCAGCTACTGAGGTGAAGGCAGAAATTCTCTATTCTATACCATATATGGAAGTCAAACCCCTTCCACAGACTCCCACGCAAATCAAATACCACCCAGACAAGGCTGGTATGAATACAAGAGTGTGAGGTGGGTAGGCTGTTTCCACTTCAAAGTGGCCAATAGCTTTTCCTGTTTTTAAAAAATGCCTTCCCTTAGTAACCCAATGTTTTGCCATCTCTCTTCCTCCTTTCTTCTCCTCTTTCCTAGTCTCTTGCTTCCCCTTTCTTCTCCTTTCAGGATTGCTTAGAATTCTGTATTCTTCCCATTCTGCTATTTAGAACAATGACTCTCAACTGGAGGTGACTTTGCCTACCTCCAGAGGAGGAGACATTTGACAATGTCTTGAGACATTTAGGGTTGTTTCAGTGAGGGGGTGTTGGCTATTGGCATCCAGTAGGTAGAGGGTTAGAGACACTGCTAAACATGCTACAATGCACAGAATGGGCTCCCACAAATTGTCATTTCAAATACCATTGGGTTGAGAAGGTGGAGGGTTGAGAAACCCACTCTAGAGCAACCTGGCTAGAGTCCTCTCTATTCCCAAATGCAGCTCCAGGCCTATCCGAAATCCTTCCACCCTCCTTAGGAAGTGGTATTGTTTAATATACCATTTTATTACTTCAGTGGCACTAACAAAAGCCAAATCAAGTGTCACCTCTCCTGGTAGCCTTCCCCTATCCCTCTTTCCACTCCTCCTTCATGCCACTTGTTACACACCACTGATCTATCGTTCATCCACCTGGTTAGACCATAGTCATTCAAGCAGTGCAGATCATTGCCTTCCAGCTCCCCTAAGCACAGTCCCTGGCATACAAGAGGCCATTTAATATTGCCTGTGGAATTGTACTGCATGTTCACAGAACAGCTCCCCCAATCTTAGCACCAAGCCTGGCAGAATAGTGGAGATTATTTTGGCAGCTGAGGGCAATCATAATTCCTGTTAGACAGCCAAGGCACACATGCCATGGGAATGACTATACAATGATGCATAGCACAGCCTTGGTTGAAAAGGCTGCACTTTGTGAAGAGATCCAAAGATGACTCAACAAGGCTCTCAGAAGCACCCATTGTTAACAGAGGATATCAACCAGAGGAGATCAGCCTTCCTTCCGATCTTCAGTGATGTCATCACAGCTTGCAATTTGCATTGCAATCAGGACTATTTTAAAGGAAGAGGTGTAACAGCCTATCTAAATATTGAAAAAGCACACATAAATGCCCATTTTTCTTGACTGAGTAATGATAAGTGGTATAATTATTTTAGAATTAGCAGTAATTTTCCAAAGCTTTGTGAACAGTTCATGAAGTAATGGAATTTCAAATGGTAACTTCTGGATAAACAATTGGTTAGTGAAAAAGAAAAATGGATGCCCATATATAAGGAAATGCATGTATACAAAAAATAGAAAAATTTATTATAACTTTTTAATCATCTATTTGATTTCATCATTCAGATGTTGTTACAACAAGTCATCCAACTATGACATATATCAGCATCAATGATGTATTAGGCAATGTCATTTGTATGTGTATTTTTTTAAGTCAATAAAAATCAAACTTTAATGCTTTCTCAGGAGAGATACTTTATTTTTTTATTTAAAAAACATTAAGACAAATCAAAAATAGTAGTGCAGAAGAGCATATAGTGACAATAAACATCTAGATTTTGATGACTTTGTCCCTGCCAAAGCTCATGCTAACTGCTTGTCCTTCCTCTTTCCTCAGCTTCAAACTCCCCTGGAACATATATTCCCTACAGTAGACCCAACAGCTGTTTCTCCTTCCTCCTTCCCAGTGGATTGTTCAGGTAGCAGTGGTCATTTGCCTCAAGGCATGTTGGGCCTCCAGAGCCCTGTTGGTGAATCTTAGTTTCATTAGTCTAACTCAGTATTTCTCAACCAAAAAGGACCCCATTGGAGCCTTTGTATTTTGCCTCCAGTATTCTCAATCTGCCTTCCTATCTCATGATATTTTGTTTTATTCTTTTATTTTAAATTAATATGAGGGTATAGGTGTTTAGGTAACATTGTTTGCATTTGTTAGGTAGAGTCCAAGTTGTAGTTGTGCCCCTTGCCCAAGAGGTGTGCTATATACCCTTACATTGTGCCTATGAGGTGAGAGCACACCAACCCCCTCCCTCTTCCTCTCTCTCACCTCCTTCCCATCTCCTCCCCACTCCTTGAGTTTCATTATGTTTTTCTCGTAAGTGGGTATGTATCTGTTCATCTACAGATTTCATATTAGTATTGAGTACACTGGATACTTGCTTTTCCATTCTTGTGATACTTTACTAAGTAGAATGTTCTCCAACTCCATCCATGACATTTTAACTCTACAGAT
This sequence comes from Nycticebus coucang, assembly GCF_027406575.1. Classification (NCBI taxonomy): domain Eukaryota; kingdom Metazoa; phylum Chordata; class Mammalia; order Primates; family Lorisidae; genus Nycticebus; species Nycticebus coucang. The sequence continues at coordinate 98,401,524 of NC_069790.1, forward strand.
ATACTGACATTTGGAGGACCACAAACTCCTTTATCTAAGAATTATTTTTATACCTGTGGTAGGTAGAGTAATAGCCCCACAAAGACATTCATATCCTAATCTCTGCCACCTGTAAATATGGTAGATTATTGGGCAAAAAGGAATCAGGGTTGCTATTCAGATAAATTTGAGATGGGGAGTTTATTCCTATGGTGCCCATGTAACCAGAAGGGGCTTTTCTTCTCTTTACCAAAAATGAACTCATTCCCTAAATGGAGAAGAGGGAGACAGAAGAGTCAGAAACTAGAAAAGTCTTCATGAAAAAGACTCAGTTGGTCATTGCTGGCTTTGAAATGGAAAGAGGCCATGGGCCAAGAAATGCTGGCAACTTCTAAAAGCTGGAAAAGGCAGGGAAACAGATAGATTCAGAAAAGAATGCAGCTCTGCTGAATAATTAACACACCTTAATTATAGCCCAGTGAGACCAATTTTGGGCTTCTAACCACTGGCACTGAGAGATAATAAATCTGTGTTGCTTTAAGCCACTAAATTTGTGATAATCTGTAAAAGCAACATTGGTAAGTAATACGACCCCATCTCCAAGAAGCAGTGTGGTCAGCATGGTAATGATTTTGCCACCATTGAGAATGTAGGATCTTAGTCACTGTAATTCCATATTCTTTTCCAAGTATGTATTTAGAAGTAATCATGTAATAGAATTTTGGCCAAGGAGATATAATGAAAGGTTTTCTGGAAGTTTCTGGAAAGGATGTTTTTGCTTTTTAAAAAATGAAGAGATTCATAAAGATAAACTTCCCTTTGTTTCTCTACAGCTGTTGCCATTTACATGTGATCCCTGGACCTGCTACAGTGAGACAAGGACAGAACAATGAAGAGAAAGCCCACCTGTTAAGGATAACAGAGCGGAATGACGGAAAGAAGCTGAATCTTTGCTGCCTTAATGGTATGTTGATGTAACCAAGACTTGAATTGATGCATCTCCAGACTTCTTGTCATGTAGGAAAAAACAAATGTACTTACTATTTAAGCCAGTTTGGGGATAGTTCTTCTACTGCTTGCTATCAAAAACAGGTTCTCTTCCCTTTATCAAAAACACACTCATTCTGTAAACAAAACACTCACCACGAAGTATCCCCTCATTAGCTGAAATTTAATATGGACAACAGAGATATTTAAAGTAAAAGATCATTTCACTCCGAGAGATGGCAAGAATGAGATACTAATTAGAGATGTTTAGCAGACATTTAAAAATCCCTCAAATAGCACAAAAGGTCCTTTTGGAGCTGGCCTTTGCCCATATTACCAGCCTTTTCTCTTACCCCATCTCCCTGCCCAAGGCCTATCCTGAATGCCTATGTCTTGAATGCTTCTGTCACACTGAACAACTTGCCATTACAAACCCAGGCCTTTCCTTCTCCATCCCTATGCAATTGAGCAAGATGGTCTCCACAGCCCCTTCATCTTCTAACACCTTCTTTTTCTTCACAATGAAACTCAGACCTTGGCTTCATGATGCCAAACCTGGCATCACCAGAGTTAAATATTAATGAGCTTTACTGTACCTGTGTTCCCAGTGAACCTTGGGCACATCTTCATCCTGCATTTTTCAAATAGTTAGGATTGGTGTGAATGTCAACGCCTGTCTCCCCAGCCAGCCTGGCAGAAATCGTGGCCTTCATGGGTTACCCTCACACCCATACTTTTTCTGGCCCAGAGGGGAGGGAGGAGGAGGAGGATGACTATGAATGACAGAGTGTGAGGCTGGAAGATGAGACATCAGGGCTGAAGATATTGCTCAGGAGTCATCAGCATGCAGACACTTGAAACTGAAAGCTTGGACGAGACTGCCAAGAACATATCCTTCAGGAACTTTTGCCATCAGTGGTGGGAGGAGATACAGGTGCCAAGAGGGAAACGTAGAAGAAATTCTGACTGCTGGTAAAGAAGACTGTTTTTAGAAGAAGAAAGAGTCAGCAGTGCTAGAGGATGCCAAGGAAAAGGGAGGGGTTCTGGAAATGATCATGGACTGGGCATCGTAGAAACAACCTCTACACAAGTAAGTTCACAAGAGTGAGTCCACAAGAGGTCCAATGGCAGGGTGTTGAGGGGAGAGTGAACAGAGTCAGGGACACACACTGCCCCCACACTGTACACTCACACATTCATCAGAAAAAGAGGAGAAAAAAATACACGACTCTCCCTTTTTTCATTATATATATGCTGATAATCCTGAAAACCTTTTTTATTTAATTAAAAAATCTGAATGTCTTTTTACATATTTTAGTTTATTCCAGAATAAACCCTTTTTTACTGAAGAGGATGTACAATATAGTCTGTTCTGTTAGGGCAGCTTGGAGATGGGCTGCCAAGTATAGATTCGGGGATAGGGCCTCCTTGCTCCATTAGAGAAGGAGCCAGGAAATCTGAGTCCCTGGTGGGCCTTTCCAGTAACTCACTCTGTGATCTTTAAGTCATTCATCAATCTGGGCCTCAGTTTCTCCCCTTAACCTGCCATGGTTCTCTGATCCCATTCACTTGCACCAGGAAATAATTCAACCATTCAACCTATATTTACCCATTAGTTCAATGTGCAAAGCATTAAGCTAAGAAGCTAATTCTCCTAATGGAAAATGCTGATCCCTATTATGACAAATCTCTCCTGGGAAAGGTAACAATCTGAGCTGTTATTAGTCATTAACACTAATGTGTAATGTTTCCTTGGTTATAATAATGGCAAACATTTCCTAAGAGCTCACTGGATGCTAAATTGTAAGCTTAAAAGTTTACATGAGTTTCTCTTTTAATCATTACAAAAACCACATGAGATAAAGAACGTTGTTATCGACAATTTACGATGTGGCAGGTAGGGCTTGTAGAAGTCATTTGCTTAAGGCCATCACACAGTGATTTCACCTGGGAAGTGCCAGCGCAGGATTCACACCCAGGCAGAAGGACCCCACAGCCTGTTATATACCCAAATTCTCAGGGTTCTCCACAGAAACAGTACTAAAAGGAACTCCTTCTTGCTCAGGGGAGATCATTCTTTTGTTCTTTTCAGACCTTTAACTGATCAGATGAGGCCCACTCGCATTATGCAGGGCCATATACTTTATCCAAAACCCACTAACTTACCTGTTAAACTCATCTGAAAACATCCTCATGGAAATCTCCAGAATAACATCTGATCACATATCTGGGCAACACGGCCCAGCCAGCTGAAGTATATTAGCCATCATACCTGTGCACTTAGCAGAACTGGGTACACAATAATATTTTTAAAAATATTAGTTCACCTCAAAACATTTCCTTTTGTTTCCCTTGTTTTGGTTAATAATAAAATTACCCACCCAGGTGCCTGTGCTGAAAGTTTGAGAGCTGTCCCTGACACTGCCATTCCCTTTGTTCTGTACACCCCATTGCTTGCAAAGATCTATTGATTCCACTTCCTAACAGTCTCCTGTTTGTCAACTCACCTCCCTCCTCACTAACTACAGCTTTATGTATGGCCTTGTCATTTGTTGCCTGGACTACTGCAATAACCTACTAACTCATCCTGCTGCCTGTAGATGGATTGAGTCCCTCTGTCTATCTTTCAACTACTGTCAGAGGGATCCCCCTAAAACACAAATCTGGTTGTGCTGCTGCCCTATTTTAAATTCTTCAATGGCCCTATGTCCTTAGTTTGGTGAAAAGGTCCTGCACAATCCTGTCCTCATTTTTTTTCCAGTCTCATCTCCTGCCATCTCCTCGTAAGCCCTCATAATCCTTGCACCCCACCCCACTATTTGTACTCCCTTGAAATTGCCATATTCTTTCTTAGTTCTAAACATTTGCAAATACTGTTCCCCTCTGCCTCAAATGCAAGCCCTCTTTTATCCAAGATCAGTTCAAACACCATTATTTTGTGGAAGTGTTTCCTGATATCTCTGGGTATAATAAAGTTCTTTCATGCCTCTCCTCCCAGCACCTCGGATAGAATTTGCCAGCTACTGTGAACAACACACCTTTTAGCCTTGTGGCTTTAAATCCCTAGGAGAGAGTGAATATTCTGTTCTGTTCATTTTGGTAACCTGATACCTAACTATATAGTGCCTGGATACATGAGAATAAATACTTTATACATGTATTAGAGACCTTAACAGAGATACTACCTTCTAGCAAATATATTTGTGATTTTTCCCTCTGTTAGTGAAAAAAAAAAAAAGTTCTTAGTAGCTCATAATGTGATATAGAACTTAAAAATCACTGAAGATAACCTAAAAATAACAAGCATCTCTATTTATCCTGGGGAGGAGAGATAAATAATAATGTTTTATGATCCTAAGTATCTCAAAATGGAGTCACTTATGACAAGGGATTCAGCCTGCAGTGAAATTGCTGTTCCTCAGAGTGATAAATATATATGTATGGAGGACAGGGGGTGATGACACCTGCCATGACCAGGCAGCCTGAGACCTGATAAGAAAGTGAAGCCAAAAGAAGCTGAAGATAATGTCTATGGACACCCCTGGGAAGAGGCACTAAAACCATAAGGAAACTGAGCGTGGCTGAGATGTCTGGAGAAGCTCTCTCCCTGAGAACTCCAAGGCCTCTTTTCCATCAGGCTGTGGCCACCAGACACCTAGTGGAGAAGAGCAATGACGCCCCCATGGTTGGTTGTCCCAGGGAAACCAGACTTGAGGGTTCATCAGTCAGGGTTCTGGTCTCCTGAGCTACTGCTGTGACTTGTTTCCCCTCCTCTCTCATTATTGCCTGGGTGTGTTGAATACATTTGCATTGATTGTTGGTGTGAAAGCCTTGCAATAAACTATGCATTTGTAAGCATTTATTCGGCCACAGAGTCGTCATAAACCCTACACCCCTACCCCAAACACTCACACAATCAGTGTTAGCACAGTCTGATTTGAACCTGACATGAGAAAGGGTTATAATAAGGTTATTTTTTGTCTTTCAAGAGTTAAAAAGACATTTTCCAATCTCTAAGCAGAACTAGTGACCAAGGAAGAAAGGATTGGTAAGAATATTAAAAATGGGCAGAGCTAGACTGTGCTGTCCCCTTGAAGATACTTGCAAACACTAGAATTTCTCAACACAAAACAAATTAGCAGTTGGAATCTTAATAAGCTAAAATGTAGTCCCTCAGCAGTCCCCAGCAGCTGGGCATTTGAGTACTTGAACTGTGGAAGCAGAGAGGGTGACTTTAGGTACACTGTAGACCATCTCTGTTATGATAAATGATACTTGAAACTACAGGACACCTTCATTATAGATGAGCTTTACAGTTCTTTGGACACAAAACCATTGATAATCTGGAGGACATGAACCTTAGATTCTATCAGTCATTAAAATAAAACCATGGCATGATTATGTCATATCTACAGAAAGGAAGAGAAGGTCATTGTTGATGGAGACAGTGATTCCAGGCCTGAGGATGTACAGAAGTGTTTCTATCCCATCACTAACTTACCTACCCATCCTGTTCTCCATTGAGGAGTCACTGCTACTGAAAGCTTCTGGAAGGTCCAATGGCAATGACATTCAGACTGCTAATTGTTTCAGGGTGAAAACAGACTGACCAATCTCTCTCACTAGGAACTGGGAAAAGATATGGATGAAAGTGCATACCATGACCTTGGGAACTCAGAAACATAAATTTTGTCACTGGAGCAGGGCCTTCTGTAGCATAAAATTAAAGAAGAAGAATAAAAAATCAAAGGCACATCTGCCAAAGGAAGCACACTATCTTTTTTATAGTTGAGAAAGTTACGTATTCAAATTCTAAAGCAACCTTAAGCGTTTGTCAATGAAATTCTTTAACTCTGGGAAGCACACGTTGTTTTAATTGCTTTTATCTGTCTCCCAGGTCCCTATTAACATGTATCTTCCTTCAGTACCTAGCCCAAGGCTGCCCCTCCATAAAGCCCTCCAGGAATGTTCCTGTTGGAACCAGTCACTTCCTCCTTTCACTTGCATAGCTCATGGCATGAATATTCAGCAATTAATTTCCCATCATGGCTCTAAGCTCTTTAAGGATAGCTGCCCTATCACCTTTTGTCCCTTTCTAGTGCCTGTCATAGCACTCTGCCCTAGCTAGTGTACAATACATCTCACTGAGTATGAGAGGGACGTCTCCTGTTGTAGCATAAACAAAAGAAACTGGGATTATGGTTCACCTTCATTAATCAATTCTTACCTCCAGTTTGTTGTTTACAAGCAAGGGAGAGAAAAGCTGAACCCACAAGTTCATGCTGCTGAGATCAAGACCCGAAGCATATGTTGGCCCACATGGAGGGCCTGATGCCAAAAGCCAGGGAGAAAATGAAAGTTTCTCCAAGGAAAAAAATAAATAGGGGCAGAGAAGAGAACTCTTCCAGTTAAGAGCAAGCACTATACTCACCCCACACCAGGAATACTCTGCCTAGGATGCTGCCTTAATTGCTACAGGATGTTAATAGACGACCCACCTGCAACAAGGCAGGAAGAGGAAGAACACAACTGGGCAATGGAGGAGAAGCCAGCTCAGCCCCCACCTAATGCAGCCCCAAGCTGTGGGAGGGGAGGAAATTTCAGTTTGAATTTCAGCATTTTATTACGCAGGATTGGACATTTTAATAAATAAGTCTTTTCATATAATTTAGAAGTGGCTAGAGGACTAAGAGGATGAGACCAAGATATCTTCCCAACAGAGGTGGGGAGATGCTGGGACCATCATGTGTGGAGAATCAGTAGGAAACAGAAAAATAAAGAAGTTTCTAAAAACAAGATGAATCTTGAAGACATTTTGCTAAATAAATTAAACCTGTCACAGAAAGACAAATTCTGCATGATTCCACTTACATGAGCTATCAAAACAGTTAAATTACTAGAATAAAAATGTAGTGGTGGTTTCCAAAGACTAGGGAAGAAGGAAATGGGAATTACTAACCAAGGGATCTAAAGTTTCAGTTAAGCAAAATAAACAAGCTCTAGAGATCTGCTAAACAACACCGTACCTATAGCCAACAATAATGTACTATGCACTTAAAAATATGTTGAGGATAAACCTCATATTTAGAATTTTTACCAGAACAAAAGTGGAATGATCAAATAAAGAAGTGGCGATTTTAAAATAAAGAATTTATACTATGGGGTCACACCTAGTCAATATGCCAATTACATTTACCTTCTCTAAGATATTCTCTTTTTTTTATTTCAAATTAATATGAGGGTACCAATTCTTAGGTTACATTGTTCTCATTTCCAAGCTAAGGTTCAAATTGTAGTTGACTCCTTCACCCAGGGGGCATACCGAACACCCTCACATTGTGCACATTAGGTGAGATCCCACCTATTGCCCTCAAATATGGTCTAGCAAGAGAGAGGGGAGAAAAGAAAGAAGGAAGGGAGAGGAGGGAGGGCAGCTGTCAGGAGGGCCACCGACAGGATCTTAGACAGCTCTTAATACAGGGCTTCTTCAGAGCTCCTTTTCCCCTTCAAAACTCACAAAATACATACAACTTCCACACTTTGTGGTAGTCACACATAGAATTCCAGTTTTTCTAAATGAAGAAATGAAAAAGTCATTGATTTAGAAGCCATACGAAGAATTAAAATATCTTCTTCAAAAATAGAGGATTCATCCATGTTTATCACAGCCAAACAAAATGCCTCCTGCTTTCCTCTTTGCCTGGGCTCCTCTGATGGCCACCCAATAAGCTGGTGGTCAGAACTGGCCTGTTACTGAGAAGCTGTATTAGGGCCACTCTTGGGCTGCTGTGTGATGTGTGTATTTTCATTGATTTGGACTCAATCGGTGGTGGTACTGCACAGCAGCGTCTACACCCTACAGATTTGCTCAGTACTCCATCTACCTACTTGGAGGTAGGCAGGCATGGATAAACATGAGGTCCCTGGGGTAATTCCTTTAGTTCCAAACAAAGTAGGGCTGATGGAGGCAGGAAAGACACAGAGCCTTTTCAAAGACCAAAGGAATGTCCCCACAGAAGCCTTTTGTTGTTGTTCTTTAAAACTATTTTACTTTTTGTCATTTAAAGGGAGGCCAAAACTATTTTTGACAAATATTAGGATTCATGGTTACATTTGGATCCTATTTTTCAAGGGAATTTTAACTACGGCAACTTAATTTAACATATGCTGATAGAGCTTGTTCATGCTCCAGGCACTGATGAATGAGACTAGGTCGTTTATATTCTTGAGAAGGTCACAGTCGAGGTAGAAGGCAGAGATGTCAACAGTCTTGCAAAATACAATGAGTGCAGTGAACATCTGTGAGGTTTGCTGGCCAGGCAGCCTTCTCTCTTTGTTCTAGAAAATCGCCTTGAGAAATGACCCCTCTCTATGGCTTTGACCATATGTTTCAAGTGGGCCCACCTTCCTCTCTCCAGCTCCAGAAATGGGCATGTGGCTCATGCCTTCCCCAGGCCCAGTTCTGGCTTTTTCATTTGTTTGTTTTAATTTCAGATTGATGTGAGGGTACAAATATTTAGATTACATTGTTTTCATTTCTAAGGTAAAGTTCAAGTTGTAGTTGAGCCCTTCACCTATGGTGCACATTAGGTGAGATCCCGCCAATCACCCTCTCTTCTCCCCCCCTACCCTCTATCTTCTCTCCCCTTCCTCTCTAGACTACACTTGTGTTAAGAATTAATTGTCACCTGGTGCATAGTAGAGGTCAAGCCTGGGACTTCTGCTGGAACAAATGGAAGTAAAGCACATACTTCCCACAAAGTTTCTACAGTGGGTTAGCTGGTATTCCCTCCAGAAGATACATCCACCCAGAACCTCAGATTGTGATCTTATCTGGAATAAGTGTCTTTGCAAATATAATTAAGGTGGGGAACTAACGTGAGACAATCCTGGACTAGCGTAAGTCCTAAATCCAATGATGAGTGTCCTTATAAGAAACAGAAAAGAAAACAGAAATACACAGAGAGGAAGGCAACGTGACAATGGGGAAACGGATTGGAGGTATGCAGCTGCAAGCTAAGGAATGCCAAGGATTGCTGGCAGCCCCCAAAGCCAGAGAGGCATGGACTAGATTCTCCCTCAGGGCCTCCACAAGGAGCCGAGCCTGCCAACACCTTGATTTCGGACTTTTGGCTGCACAACTGTGAGAGAATAAATTCTGTTGTCTCTGGCCACCCATGTGTGGTAATTTGTTAAGGCTCTAATACAGTTGCTAAGCTGGCAGCATGCAAGCCTACAGCTGCTGGTGGCCATCCTCCCACCATGTGGGAAAAGCCTAAGAATGACGCCAATACTCAGAAAGCAGAGCGCAGAGCCCGAGCGAGACACACACCTGCAGACTTGGGTTTACAATGTGGAGCTAAGCTACCTGAAGTCAGATTTACTCCTAGACTGTTTCAAAACCCTAAATTCTCTCCCTAGCTTAACTTTGGTCCCGACTGAGACAATGAAATAAAGCTTTCTTTACTAAAGATATGCACAAAGTGTTGCCATCACAGACGGGAGCTGGACTAACTAAGGGAGTCCAGGAAGCTTCACCAAGGAGGTATCGCTGATCCTGGATCTTAAAGAATAAAAACCACTCCAGCCTGACACTGGGGCTGAGTGTTTCTGGCAGAAGGAAGACAGCAACACAGGCACATCAGGAGATGCTCAGGTAATAAGGTAAGGGCAGGAATAGGGAGAGGAAGGAATAGCAAGAAGTCTGGCTGTGTACAAGGGCATGGCCTTTTTTATCCTCCCTGCAACTCAACAAGGCAAGAATGGGAAAGGCGACTACAGAAACAAAAATCTGCAGACTCAAAAGAGAAATAACAAGAGAGGTAAAAAGAACGTGACTTTGGGATCAGTAGGCCCTGAGTTTGGACCCCAGGCTACTACTTTCTGACTAGGTTATCTCGGGCTCTTATATACTTTACTTGAGCCTTGGTTTTCCCTTCTATAAAATAGCAATAATGTCAGTTTCACAGCAAACGAAAAACTCTATTAGATGGTATTTGTAAAGAAAGCATTAATAAATATTGGTTCTCTTGCTTCAATGAATTATCCAAGGAGAATCTCAGATTTGGGACAGAGAAATAAAGAGACCCAAGAAAGCCTCCATCTTCCACTGAAGCTTTACTGACACTTACGTAAGCAAATAATCCATGTTTATCAGAATATGGTTCGTGTTGGAATTTGTAAATCAAAAGCAGTATAGTCAAATCATAATTTTACATACTTTAAACAAAAGATGCACTAAACCTAATTTTTAGAGATGAAAGTGTCAAATCACCCATTCCTATGACACTTGAGTATGAGGACCCAGAAGTGTTTCCAGAATCACCACTGTATTACTAGAGCATAAAAATGTTCAGAAAACTATGTAATGATTAATGAGCCTTAAAATAAATTAGGAACACAAGAGAGTAAAAATAAAAAGGCAAAAATAATATGAATTTAAGGGGATATATTTAGAACTATTAACCAGGAAAGTATAAATTTCAGATCCTCCTAGCATCCAGGAAAAAAAATAGGTGTAAAGATCTCTAAATGGATTTTGTTAAAAAGCTTTAACAATAGCCTAGAGGGGGCATTTTCTTTTTCAGCTCTTTTCACTAATAAAGCATTAGTTAGAGTGAAATTTTGTAGGAATAATTCACCTGATATCCCATCCCTGTATCATCCTTTCAGGGAAGGCACATAGTCATTCTGGACTCACCCATCCCAACCTAAAGGCGCAGGACACACCCTGCTGTTGGCCAAGATGGTCTGTTTCAATGGCACGGGTCTCCATAGCATCCAGAGACCTTGTCCTCCAAACCTGAGACTGTGTATCCACCAATCCCAACTCACATTCTGCCCTTGCTCTTACTGTGTGGTCCAAGCCAACACCAGCCCTCACTTGGAGACTTGCAATAAACTTCTAACTCATCTTCTGCTTCCTTGTTACCCCGGCAATCGAGTTTCTGCCCATGATCTTCCTAAAGCCTCAATCATACCATGCCACTCTCAAATCAAACCCCATCAAAGGTTTTCTACTGCATGAGAATAAAATGCATACTTCAAGCCACAGCCTATTCAACCGTGTCAGTTAAGCCCTTGACTACCCACCTTGTGGGTAGTCTTGCTGAGTTCTAGCCACACTGACTTCTCTGCTGTCTTTCTAAGAAACCCTTAGCATGCATTTACTTCTTTCTTAATAAGACATAATTTATAATTATTAGCTTGAATTTATAATTATTAATTTGTTTGCCTTTTTTTTTCTTTTAAAAGCAGTCTTCTCATTAGAATTTGAGGGCCTAGTAGCCAGAGACTAGATTATGAATTCTCAGCACTTAGTTCATTTCTTGTAACTTCATATGGGCATCAATTATTTGTTGAACAAATGGTGATTAAGTAAGTTTCCCAGGACCTGGAGTCATGACTATAAAAAGCTCTGGTCTAGACCTTAGGACATCTTGCAGTTATGAACCTCATCACACGCTTATATACCTGGATCACTTTGAGCCAGGTGAAAGAGTAATAATACATTCGGCATGTTTACCTACTTTCCGATTTAGTATCCACCTTGTTTGTCAGACCAGATCTCTGGTCCTTAACTCAGCCTTGCTTCACCAGAATTACAGATCTACCATCTGGTTCTGGTTCTTAGAATCAAGTTTAGCAATCTGGGAGGCAAGCTTACTGTCATTTAATTAGCTGATTCTCTTTTGACCTTCACCCTAGCCCTGAAGTCTGGTTTCCTGGATTTCCATCCTTCCCAAGAACCTTCCTGTTACAGACCCAGCCATGCCCCAAACCCCATGTCCGCTAAGGGCCACCAGGTAGGACACAAGGCTGAACCCTGACTTTACAGCACGGTCCCATTCTATGCTACAGAACACTTTCACATGGACTGCCATTTTGTCCTTTCTCCTCTCCAAGCCACCTACTTCCTGACATTATGTCTCTGGGATAAGCACACCTGCCATGTGTCCATTTATCACTCATTCAACAAGCGTTCTTAGAACAGCTTCCAGAGGTTGCGACTACAGCACTAATTAAAGATGAATGAGCTAGGCTCTTTGCCTCTGAAGAAAGAGAGGGGAGTAATTAAAATGCAAAGTAGTTTACATGGGACCTTGGAAACTGACCAGGTGTTCACAATAAAATATGTATCTGGGAAATGTTTAACATGTATTAATATATATAGCATATTTATTCATCTATTGGTAATGACTCAGATGTATCCCAGAGATAATCAGTGTCTGACTTGCCCTGGCAGTGTTAGCCCATTCATTTTCTGTGATCACTCTTATCAAGCAGCACTCATGCCCTTCAGTCTTGCTCAGTTCCTGAGTCTGATCCAGGGCCAACAGTTCACAACCAGCCTCAACCCACAAGTGTTCAAGGTCTGGAATGATTTTGCCATGACAGCCCCTGTTCCTAGTTGTCTTGGTGTGGCCCCCGAGCCCCTCTGTGTCATTGCAAATTTACAGTATTGTTCCACTTTTGACATACATTTCAGATCCCTGGGGATGGATTCTGCCCCAGATTCTGGCCTTACAGGACACTCTGCCTATTTCTTGTCCACTTTCACCTGCTTCGGTGGAAGCGTCTGGGCCTTTGTCTGTGCTCCCACACAGCCTCTAAGGTCTGACTGCATAAAGCCATTGAGCAGAAACCTGGCTCTGTGCTGGGGTCTGGAACCCCTCCAGCTTGTTGTCATTACATTTCTCATGTCCTTTTATGGGCATATGCAGATATATGACACTATGAATGAATAGATATGAGTTCCCTAGAATAAGAGAATTCAGCCTCAGGTGATGGTTTAAGTTTCTCTCTCTCTCTCTCTCTCTCTCTCTCTCTCTCGCTGAGATTTCTGTGCAAATTATTAGAAAGAGATAGGATCTGTCACATCAACCATGTGGTCCCTGTTTGGGTTTTTTTTCCTACTATTTAACTCCCATTGCCAACTGTGTTCATTTCTTAAGTCTGCTGTAACAAAACACCACAAACACAATGCTTAAGAAACATAATTTATTGTCTCCTGGTTCTAGAAGCTAGGAACCTGAGATCAAGGTATTGGCAGTGCTGGATCCTTCTGAGGCCATGAGGAGGCATCTCTTCCATGTCTCTCCCCTGGCTTCTGGTGGTTTGGTGATCTTAGGCATCCCTGGCACGTACCTTATGCATCACCTCAATCTCTGCCCTCATCTTCACATGGTGTCTTCCCTATGTGTGTGTCTGTGTCCAAATTTCCTCTATTTACAAGGACACCAGTTACACTGGATTAGGGGCCCACCTTCTCCGGTCTGACCTCACCTTAATTTAATTAACGACTTCTGCAACCCTATTTCCAAACAGGGTGACATTCTGAAGCATTAGGAGTTAAGACTTCAACATGAATTTTGAGGAGGGTACAATTCAAACCACAAAACTGATTATGGCTGCTGGGTGCAGCCCTGATTTATGAAGTTCTGTGAGACCCGAGCCCACATTTGTCCCTGTTCTTTGAATGATTTTTGGATCTGAGACTACCCAGCTGTCCTCTGCATGCTTCATGAGCCATGACAAGAAGCATGCTTCTCTCCCTGTGCTTATCCCCAAAGAAATCACATCCTTTTATTTTCTTTCCTAAAGTCATTTCCTTGTTAAAGCCATTCTGCTTGACAACTCCAGCACTAGATGAGAGCTTTAAGGTGCAATCTGTACTTGCTGTGTTGATAGAAGAACATAATATAAAAACACCCTTCTGCAGAAATGAAGCAACATCAGAATCCATTTATGTCATTTTTGTGGGCCCTAAAAGAGTTGGGCCTGAGAATTAAGAAAGTGTTTTCCCAATTTGCTTCATAACTCACCAACAGAGTAACAATTATACTTCCTTTGAAAATAAATAGCTCAAGAATAATAAAATCAGAAGGCTGTCAAATGCACAGTTGATTGAAATAGGTGCCAATTATTTCAAGGGTCGTATCCCTTGGCAGAACCGTGCTGCGCAGTCTCTGTACATGTTTGGTGAATACTCAGCTTCTTTGCTCCTTTTCCTGTTACCTGACCGAAACCATCTCATGATTCATTGGGGTCTCACAAGGAAAAAGAAAGGGGAAAAGGAGAGAGAGTGAAACTCAAGTCAGCACATTTTGTTTCTCCTTAACAGCTCTAGGAAGAGGTTTGGTTGGGAAAGGAAATTCAAGTAATGATTTAAACATGTCTTCTGGCAGTTATAGCAGTGAGAAAAAAAAATAATGCCTCTTGTAGCAGCTCAGAAACACTTCCAAGGCAGTGGTACTCGTGGCCATACGACTCTGGAGTCACATTTGCATCATGCATCACAGCTGGCATGTGCATAATGGGCTATTAAGGGAAATGGGGATGTTCAGAGTGCAATGCTAGCCTTTTGTGTTCCATAACATGGAGGGCAACCACTGTGCTCCCCTTCAAATGCTGCTTGATGTGTTTGCCCAGAGGAAATCCTGTGTTAGATGGAACTGTTCTTGTGAGCTGATGTGACAGTTCATTCAACACTCATTTGAGCTCCTATTACGCATTGGTGCTCTGATCTTGGTGGCATGGATGTGGGGCTGAATGAGTCAAACCTGCATCCTGCCCTATGATGTCCTTTTAGTCTCTTATCCCGCCAGGCTATGGTGATTTAGCCTAAGTTGACATCACAGTCTACATTCAATTTTTTGTGCTGCCTTATTTCCTCAGGAAACCATGCTTCTATTTAAGTTATCTATATTATTTAACTCACATAATACTGTGTACTGCCTTTGAGCTCAGGGTGCACAAACTGTCACCTTCCACTGCCTTATGCCAAATCATTTTGTTACATGAACTCTCTCAGGTATGGTGTTTTGGGGCAATGCCTCTAAGTAATACTTCCACTAAGACAAAGATCACACAAATTTTTAATCTTCTGATACACAGTGACCTTCTGGGAAGCAGAGACCATGATTCGTCTCTGGATCCTCAAAGTCTAATACAAGTACAATGTGATAGCTGGACTACAAATACTCACCACATCGATTAATACTTAGAATGGTCAAAATGGAAAAGGAGCTGCAGGTTTGGGGAACCAACCCTGACTGGCATTTAATTAATTCACGTGTTCAATGCATGCCAGCAGTATGCTAGACGGTATATTAGATCATGCTAGGAAATAACAAGATTGGTCACTGGTAGGAAGTACAGAGTAAGTTTCAGGAATGACAAGCACTGACTGCCTTTAATTGAGCACTTACTTGGGCCTTTGCACGTTCTTCTACTCACTGAGAAAATGGGATCCAGGCTCAGGGCTGTAAGATCCCCACCCACCCACCCACTCGTGAGAATGGGCTCTTAACAAATTGACAGCTCTTGAGCCCCAGCCATTTCCCCATGTTGTTATGTATGATCTCACTCATTTCTCACACGAGTGTCATCTCCATTCTACAACTGGGGTGATTAAGTTATCCAAGGTCCTTTTGCTAGAATGCAACAGATCTAGAACTCAAACCCAAACGGTGAGAAGCTCTTAACCACTTACTAGCCATGTCAGCTAAGAAATTAGGGTTAGGCTACACCTATAGATTATAGGCTTTGGCATTTGCCAGCAATAAAAAAATTGAATTTTAAGTGGCTTAGCAGTATGATAGTTCCCACATAGGCTACACAGTATAAAAGAGAACACATAAGCCATTGTTGGAAACACCTCTGCCTATCAGTTCCCAGATCCTGAGCAAGCCTGATCTCCAGGCTCACATTTCTAACATAACCGTGAATCTGATGACAATAGCCATTCAACAGACATCCATGGAGCTCCTGTTATGTGCCAGGCATTCTGCTGGGTATTGAGAGACCCTTCCACTGAGAAAAACACATTTTGATAGAAGAGTCATAACTGGGAAATTAGCATTACAATAAGAACAACAAGTGGTAGGAGCCACAAGTTTAAGGACAGGGATTTACAAGAGCACAATCACAAGGATGAAGCAAGGTACGCCAAACTTGGCCTCAAATCTCAATCTTTGTTTTTTTGGTTGTTTTTTTTTTAAATAGAGTCTTGCATTGTCACCCTGGCTACAGTGGCATCATCATAGCTCACAGCAACCCGAAACTCTTGGGCTCAAGTATTTCAGTCTTTTTGGGCCCTGCCATGTGCCTGACGCCTAGTGCAACTTCCCGAGCTTGACTAGAAGTAGATCCATCGAGCTACTTCCACGTAGTAATGACTCAGCAAGGCCGGGCCTGAAACTGCCTCTACCTAGATACAGCCAACGTGGTACCATGCCATTGGCCCAACCCTGTTATACCACCCATCACACCATTTCACGTACCTCATCCTCCCCCACCCCCCACCCCCGCTTCCTTTCCCTGCCCCTTCCCCACACTCTATATAAAGCAGCTGCTTGACGCAATAAAGTTGAGATCCTGCTTCAACAGCCTCCCGGCTCCATGTGGTTTTCTTCGAGCCGCCGACACTCGCCATCCCACTCAGCCCCTGGGACGAGGTCGGGCTGGCCCTGATCTTCCCTCAACTACGACTGCCGGAGGACCCAGCAAGTCTCCCGAGTCACTGGGACTACAGATGTATGCCTCTATGCCTATTTTTGTATTTTTTGCAGAGACAGAGGTATCACTATGGTGCACTGGTTGGCCTTGCACATCTAACCTCAAGCAATCCTCCTGTCTTGGCCTCCCAGAGTGCTAAGATTATAGGCATGAGTCACAACTCTCAGTCTGAACCTTTTTGAAGTCACAATTGAGCAGTCAGAACCAAGCAAAAACTCCCGTCAGATTTTATGACAAGTAATATTCAACAGCCAAGGATGCCAAGAATCAGATTCAGGATAGAAGAATACTTACCACAGGGCGGGAGTGGGGTGGGGGCTTGGAATGAGAAAGGAGAGAAGAGAAGGTGAGTAATCAGAAACCATTCAAAATCCTCCTCCCTGACCTTTCAGGAGGAATTACTACTTATCTCTAAGAGAGAAGGTAGTTAACAAATCAAGCAAAGACCTCTCCACTATTTCAAATACCCTACACAGCAGCCAATACACCTGCCATCCCTATGATGATATACAGTTTTGTGCTAGCTTAGGTGTGGGAAATCTTTCACTAGTAATGTCTAATATTAAACAGCATTTTAGAGTTTATAATAAACATTCACAAGAATTATATCATTTGATGTCACTGAGCAGAAGTCCCCTGTTTTATAGACAAGAAAATTAATCCTCAGAGAAGCTTGTTAACAAAGTCTCATAACTGAAAAACATTCTTAGTAAAGCATCACAAGAATAGAGAAGCAAGAATCCAATATACTCAATTTTAATATGAAGATACTAGATGACCTAAAACGTGGTGGAGGGAAGGAGAAGGAGGGAGAGGGAAAGAGGGAGGAGGTTGCGAGGTCACGAGGTCATGGTGTACGACGACACACCTCTTGGGGGTGGGACACATTTATAAGAGGGAATTTACCTAACAAATGTAATAGGTGTAACCTAATTCTTTGTACCCTCAATGAATCCCAAACAATTAAAAAGAATTTTCTTCTGACTCCAAGGTTGATTCCACTGCAACACACTGCCATTGTTTACTAAAAACTTAACTATAGTATTAAAATCATAAGTTTTAAAGTACTTATTTTAATGCTGTTTGCTATTTCACATTAATGGCATCCATTGCTCGTTGGCAGTTACTAAGCCCTAAATATCAGGAAAGGTCAGAGTGAAGAACAAGTTTGACTCTTTTTTTCCCCCAAAGTCTCAAAAAATAGACAACTAATATTTATAAATAAAAATAGAAGATAATTTCAAAAAACAGATCATGCCAAATCTTATAGACAATAGAAAAAAGAAGAAATACTTCAAATTCATTCTACTTCATCTGGATATACCTGATATTAAAATTGGAAAATATATATTACCCTGTTTTCCCGAAAATAAGATAGTGTCTTGTTTTAAGGTGTGCTCCCAAAGATGCGCTAGGTCTTATTTTCAGGGGACGTCTTATCTTTCCTGTAAGTAGGTCTTATTTTCAGGGAAACAGGGTATTAAAAGGGAAATTACAAACATATTTCACTTATAAATGAGGCTGCAATATCCTAAACAATATATTAACAAGTTGAATTAAAAATTATTGTTCAAATAATGTACTTTGGTCAAAATTAAATCCCATTTATGTGAGAATTAGTCACTATTTTCTTTTCTTTTTTAAAGAAAGGAAAAGGAAAAGAACAACTTTAAAAGGACTCTCTGTTTGATCAGGTTCTGCAGTAATTGTTAAAATCATACAAACATTCTCTGGATCTCTGTAAAGCTTCTGCAGTATTTCTGCACCTGCAGTTCCAATTTGCAATTTCCTCAGCCCTCCTTTGAAGTTATTTTTGTCAATTACCTGGTGTTAATATTAATTAAATGAGTTTAACTCAAGATGTGGTATTATCAATGGAAGTCAGCTGTAGGAATATAAAGCAAAATCTTCAATTGAATTAAAATGTTTCCTTTCATTCATAGTATTTTGCAACATTAATACTTTAGTTAAATTGATTTTTCCCTACTGGAAGTCATTTTTCCAAAGCAATGAACGTCTGAGGGAAAACACTATTCTTCAGATATTCATTTCTTTCTATCATTGAAAATACTTTGTTTTAATCTTAAAGTGAGTCCATTTCAGTTAACAGAAACTTGGTTTCTGTTTATAACCCAAGAGAGCTAAAATATGCATTGTTTTAAAACTTTGCTAAGACACTTTGAAAATAGGATCAGTGGGCACTTTTCAGTTGCATACCAGGAATGAAATTTTCCTTATTTTATTGTTTGGCCCTCACCAAAAAAAGAAAAAAGAATTATCAAACTTTTTGGCAAGTGTCTGTCATTTTATATAAAAATGAATTAATTAAATTAGTTTATTAGATTTCAAACATAATCTGCCAATCCAACAACTCTTAGGTCGCTTCCAACTCTAAGATTTTAAGATTCTGAACACATGTCAAATAATAATCAGAAGCTTCCAGCATTTGCAATTTGGGGGGAAAAGAGTAACATACAGTTACTCTTTTCAGTAGAAGAGTAGAAGATTTGATAGAATCTAGATAGTAGAAGATTTGATACAGTAGAAGATTTGACAGAATCAGGTCTATTCTGTCCCCTGTAACATATGTGATGAGGCCTGTCATCTTCAATAAGCCATTCATAAACACGATGACTGATTAAAGGAGGTGTGTCCCCACAGTGTGAAAATCTACAATGAAAAGATACAATGCTTTAACATATTTCTTTTATCTTTGAAGATAAAGCTTTAGCTTCCTTGCTCCTTATGATAGCAATAGCATTAACATTTATTATCCTGTCTTATTTTTAAAATAATAAGGTAAGACAAAGAAGTGAAAAAACCTGTGTAAAGACTCCCTAAGAAAGTCACTTATTGAGTCACAAGCCCCAGAGTTTATGCTGTAAAAACATGAACAAGTATTACCAAACCCTTTGTGTCAGTATCAATGACACAGTAATATCAGATAATTAATACAGAAATAGAGGTCTGGGGTCCTAACAACTGAGTGTGTATAACATGGATGATGGACAAGTCTGAACCAGCAGCAACTAAGTTGTCGCCAACCCTCAAGCCAAAAGACCTAAAAGGGAAATAAAAATAAATTAGTCCAGGAAAGATTCTATGGATGTCTATAATTTTCCAGGTCTCATCAAAAAGAGTCTTCTTAAAATTGCACAAAGCAGGACAGTTGAACAGTCAATACACACCTATACTGGCAACACCCATTGCGATCCTACTGGGAAGCTCTTGACTACCTAAAAGCCTAGGAAAGATAGTCACCACTTACCCCCACATGGAACCCTGAATTATCCAGTGGTCATCCCACCCATCCAAGTAGTCAGGACTGGAGGAATAAAATTCCATTATGCTCCAAAAGGACCTCTGAACTAGTTATACTGTGAGCTTCTTCATTAACTAAATTCCATCTGCTTAGATCCCTCTCCTTTTTCTTACCTTTTGTCCTCCCGGCCTACTTCCCACCCCTATCACTGGAAGCTATTCCTCCTGAGAACACTTTTTATGGGTTGAATTGTCTCCAAAACCAGGAACCTTGAAATCCTCACTCCAGGTACCTCAAAATGTGACTGTATTTGAAAACAGGGTCATTGAAAATTTAATTAGTTAAGATGACTCTCTCATACCGGAATCCAGTGAGATTTTAATCCTATATGGATAAGAGAAGACACAGAAGCAAACACAGGAAGGAAGACTATGGTCACGTGATGATGGAGGCAGAGCTCGTACTGATACACTGGCAAGCCAAGGAACACCGAGGACTGCCAACAGACACCAGAAGGGACAAGAGGCAAGAGAGGATTCTCCCCTACAGCTTTCAGAACAGCGTGGCCCTGCCAACACCTTCATTTTGTATTTCTAGTCTCCAGAATTATGAGACAACACATTTCTGTTTTTTTTTTTTTTAAAGAGGTGAGGTCTTGCTGTATTGCCCAGGCTACACTGCAGTGGCTATTCATAGCTGCTGCCACAGTGCACTGAAACCTTGAACTTCTGGCCTCAGGGTTCCAAGTAGCTAGGACTACAAGCCCATTCCACCTTTCCCATTCAATAAATGTCTATTGTTTTACCCTATCCAGTTTGTGGTATTCTACCATGGCAGCCCCAGGAAACTATTACAAAACACCCTTTCTCAAGGACACTACTTCATTCTCTGCCACTAACTGTATCACTCGTGTTCAGCTATTCTTCCTGGCAGAAGTTCCTGTTTTTTCATTTAAAACGTGTTCAACACACTTGAATTTTTCCTCAAGACTCTCAGGACCACAAATCTATCAAAAGAACACTCTACCTTATTCTTAGTTTCCCACTGCTATCTCTAGGCCATTATTCCCATACCTTGTTGAGAAAGCTTCTCCCCACAAGGACATCCTCAGCCCACTTTATTTCACTTACATGTTCTACCTCAGTAAACACTTTTCCCTCCTTAACCATCAGTTTTATAAGAACGAGCTTCACGTCTATATCTCAGTCCGTGTTTGATTCTAGATGAATGTTTCTTGCCATTCTTCTACACAAAGACGTGGACTGGTACATAAAGTTTATGATCAAACTCATGCTTCCCACCCTAAAGCCACCTTTCCATCTTACCATCTCTTTCCTATTTATGGTACTTGTCTTCTCCTCATTGCTCTGGTATGGAATTTCAAGTTCAAACTCTGTGTGCAGTTAGTTACTAAATTCTACAGACTCCTCATCACCAATGTCTCTCAAGTCTGTCTCCTCTTCTATTTCTACTATCAATCCCATACATAGGGCCAAGACTGGCACTGCAATGGCCTGTCAACCTGTCTTTGTAACTTCCACTTTTCACTAGTACAATCTTAAACACACATCAGGGTAGATCCCTGTCTATTCTCCTCAGCAGTTTCCTCCCATTGTCTATAAAGTTAAGGGTAAAATAATAAGCATGCTATGATTTGAAATACTAAATTTTGTGTCCATATCAAGCCTACCAATTTTGTCTCACAGATCTCACTACTCAAACCATGCTTCAGTCAAATTGAGATCTACGCTGATCTCAGATATGTTCTTTTCCTTCTCCAGTAAAAATCCTAAGGTCAAGAGGATATAAGAGCGAGGCATTGAGGGGCTACTCTTTATTTTATCAAGTATCACCTGTCCCTCTCTCCTTTGAAAGGATCTTGACTAAACAAGAGCTATCACTAACGCTTGCCATTCATTTATAAACTGCATTCTCCCAGATTCATAAAGAACATTTACTCGTGTCTGATTTTGTTAAAATAAAAAAAAACTAATCAAATTGTACAATTTATCACTAAACCGATTTTCATTTCACCATCACTCCATCATGATCTGTCTGAACTAATTAGAGGTAAGACATAAGAACCCTCAATTTACACTGAAATTCTGTAGAAATCAATAGTGCTAAAGAGAGAAATTCAGAATAGAGTTCAGGAAAAGTTATAACATTTGGGGAAAATATATTATTATATTAATAGGCAGACACTCCAAAAAATGTGAAATTGTACATCTTCTTCTGTCAAGAGATTAAGGTTTTTAAAAACACACCACTAACATAGTGACAGAGATGTCATCAATGTTGTAGTAAAAGGCTGCAAATGTTACAGAACTAATGAATTTTTATTAGAGTCATCAGATAATTTCAGAATGGGTTAAGTTGCCACCATTTGCCATTCCCATTAATATCATTGTCATGTAAAAGGTTTAATTTTCAGCTATTTTTGTTCTAGATAAAATCTTTGTCATTAAAATGAGGGATGATTTTGATATTTAATATATTCCATGGCATACTCCAGTGTGGTATTAATTTGGCCTTTTCAGTATTCTGCATATTAATTGACAATCCTTCCCTCCCTCCATTCCTCAGATAAGTGAGAACTGAAATAGAATGGCCAGCCAATCAAGTCATAGAGTACTGAAAGGATCAACAGAGAAGAAATATGTTGCTCTAATCAGAAGTGTATACAAGGCACTAAAATCATTTTCTCCCATACTAATGACTTAGAAACAGGAATATTGAATGGCACCATCTGAATCCTTTTGTGTGACAGTGTTAACAAAGTGTAGTGATGCTCCCTACAAATCAAACACTAAGTATCCCTTATTTTAGTCAAAAGAACTAAACTGTGCTCTCACTTAACTTTTAGAACAATGAATTTTATCACAATCTGCAGCAATTGGCAAATTATGTCCTGTATTGAATTTTTTACAATAATCTGTTACATGCATGCAAAATGTGTCCTGCAGTTGAAGAATGTCCAGAATCCCTGCAGAAAATTTATTTCAATGTATCTCCTATTAGTTTCCTTCTCTGATTGAATTATCACCCTGGTAAAAACTGACATCGGCTGCTTAAATAATACATTAACCTTGTTTTCAGAAGCCCTTGTTTTCATTTGAGTGGGCACTTCCTCTAAGGACAAATTTGAGATTTTTATTCAAGAAGATAATATAAATTGTACTAATTTACTAATTTAACGTTCAACCAAATGTTTTGAATCATTTCATAGCAATCATGACATAATTTAAAATTCCAAAAAGCACAGATTATGGCATCACGGACACTTACAGCAGGTGTGAACAGTTGTCCAATTAAATCAATTAACCCAAACTGTCCAACAAGACCAGGCCTTTTCTACATTTTCTGCAACAGCACAAACGTAGAACAAATGTTAAATGTACTAAATATTATGTATAGTAAATGTCCATGTCCTACTACGTACAGAAGAACAGATCCCAGGCATCTACAAGTCTTTCAAGTGAAATTTTTAATTCAATAACTTCAAACTCTTTGTTCTTAATAATTATTGTTAAGCCCAAACCACTACAATCATCTTTTCCTGAATGGATACTTCCAAGAAAACAAATTTTTCAAAATAATTTCTTCGGATTCAAAATTACTGAAAAACAGCTAATAGACACTTTGATCTTTCCATAAAATATTATTCTTGCTCTTTGAGAAAAGTTCATTCATTCTTAATAAGAATAATGATATTTAAGTTATAGTAATATGTCTCCTTTCACCCAAAGATACTTCGTTGGCTAAACAGCAAAAATATCTGTGCTCTAAGTTGTTGTGTTTTGTTTTTTCTATTTTTTCAAAGTAGTTGAATGGATTTACCACCTCATAGGTATATATACACGAAAGTCAAACGCCCACAGAGATTTGAATAAGCACCTTATATAAAAAGCCCAGAAGGGAGGTTGTCAATGCCTTGTTCTAACAAAGTTATCACATATTGCCCTTCAGCCCACTATAAGCCTCAGAGTTTCAGGCAAGAGGAAAAATGCAAAAAAGTCAAATATGACAATAAGAATATTGCCTAAGTACACCCTTGGGAGCTATTTCAGCATTGTTTTAAGATTATTACTAGTTTTAATCCCTCTAGCATTGGATGTTAAATTCCACTGACTTTTTTTTAATTTAATGACTTGCTAATGTAAACCTCCGTCCAGAACAATCAAATAGTATGTCATTTATTCAAATTTACAGTGGCACTAATGTGCCAGCAAACTCCCTCGTCAAAACAGACAACTTTAAAAAATGTTTGCCTGAGTCAGGAGCTCTACTTCCTAAATTAGCACCAAAGTGTCACCTTGATAGACCTATGAACAACAAAATCATTTATAAGTAACGTGCTTCCCTCTGGAGTGGACAGCCTAGGTCATGCATCTGTGGGGGTTCTAATTATTCCATACAGAACAGAGAGCATTTGAAGATGCCCAGCCCAAGCAGCCTGTCACCTCCAGATATAACCATCTGATAAATATATGCTTACCGATTTCCCTTGAGATCTGAGTGAAGGCCTCCACACCGCTCTCTCCATAGTTCCCCTCAGAAGCCAGTGTTGACACATAATTCCATCCCAGGGCGGTCACAATGTCCACCATGGCTTGCGCTTGGTAAGAGTCAGGCGGAACCACCCGAGAGAAAAAGTCATACCTGGTGTTATCACTTAGCTCTGGGGCTGTGGATGCATAGCTGATTTGAGGTATCTGCAAAACAAATGATAGGTCATTTTAACCCATAAGGAATCTTGTAGAATGATAGGTTGTCACAAGAGCTAAAAAACCAACACTATCCCAAAACCAAGCCGTCTCAGCCTGAAGCCAAAATACAGTTTCATGAACACCGATTTAACTAGAAAGTATTTCATAATGGTTCATGCACTTTACTTTCTTTCAATGCACAGTATTTCTAAATAGTAGGAAAAAATGAGTTTTGCTTCAGGTTCCACTGTTTCTGAAGCCAAAGCAAAACATTGTGCTTTTTTGTTCTTGCTACTTTTTTATTCTGTACATGGTAAGTTCTGCAGAAATGAGAGAGAAATGAAGGTATATGCATCAGAAAAGGTCACCTCTGAAATTGTTTCTGGCTTTAGGACATAACCATGACTAACGGGGAATTGAATATGAGATTTTTTGACACCTGATGCCATTTCAGTCTCAGATTGAGTTTTTGGTAAATTATTTTAAATATCCACAGCTTATTGATAGAGTCATTGAGATTTAGGAATAGCCAACCACATACATCCTCTAACAAAAATATTTTTCCAACTCCCTAGAAAAAATAATATAAAAAGGAATCCAAACAATAAATTCTTTAGAAAAAGAGACCATTCTCTTATATAAGCAGAACGAATTGCTAAAAGATTTTCTTTGTGTGTGTGTACATTTTTTTTTGTTTGTTTGAGATTCATGGAGGGTACAAAGAATTAGGTTCCACTGATTGCATTTGTTAGATAAAGTCCCTCTTATAATTGTGTCTCGCCCCCAAGAGGTGTGCCACACACCATGACCCCCATCCCCCTCCCTTCTTCCCTCTCCCCACTTGCTCATTCCCTTACGCCCCACCCCTTGTATTAGTTCATCTACTGCCTTCTTATTAGAATCAAGTACATTGGATTCTTGCTTCTCCATTCTTGTGATGCTTTACAAGGAAGAATGTGTTCCACCTCTATCCAGGTTAATACAAAAGATGTAAAGTCTCCATCCTTTTTAGTGGCTAAAACATTTTCACAGCTTGAAATCCTATGCCTTTTCTCAACAATGTGGGAGGATGAGCTATGAAGCTGTGCATCTCATCCCTCTTCTGCTGCCACGCTGTGTGTGAGTGAAAGTTCAGAGATCAAAATGACTCCAAGATGGCCTAATTCAGGTGGCTTGGTTGAAGATGAAGGTTTAACAATTAACTTTGCTTTGCATCAGATCCTACAGATCAAATCTTTCAGTGCTCAAAGAGGATGTCAAAGAGCTTGCAATCCCAAGGTCCCACAGTGGGCTACACACCTTGGAATCCAATGGTCACCTACCACTGTCTGGCCAGATGACACCCAATCTACATGGCTGTTTTAACTCCACTCTTGGCATCTTTGAAAAGCCTTCCCCATCTGAATAATCTGAGTCTAGCAAGCCCTACTCCATATTGGTAGCCAATGAAATGACAGTAGCTTCCTAATATATAACAGTCACCCAAGTCTCCTCCTCAAAAGGCATTAGAAAAAAGAAAAGAAGAAGAAGAAAAAACAAAAAGTCATCCAGGGAGCAGCACAACAATGTGCTTGGAGCTCTCCAGGGTGCTGCAAGATCCATTCGGCTCTCGTGTGCCCAGCATCCATTTTGGCGGTACCAAAGATTGCTCATTTTAGCCTATGTAACCGCCCCCCTTTTTTTTTTCTGGTTCTGTTCTCCTGGTGGAGACCATGTTAACTTACTTATTAGAATTGTGGGATATTGAAACCATGTGACCTGCCTCTTCCTGCCCTTTGCTGTCTCTCCCAGATAAACTGGCCTTATCTCAACAAATTGTTCCCTTAATTAGAGTTTGTGCCTTCATAATACACGACTACTCAGGAAGGACACCCCTCCAAATAGCAAAACACACACTTTGGCCATTTTCACATTTTCTCATTTGCTTCCTAGGATCTTGGGAAGAGAGGATGAATGACTCAGTGAGATCTACCTACGTAAAAATTTTCCCCAGAGCAAAAGCTTGTGCATTTCTATGTTCTAGTGAAAGAGCTTCAGCACGCTGACCTTCACTTTGGAAGGAACTCTGTGCATGTGTGAGCATAAGGTGTGTGTGAGTATAGGGAATGTGTAGGGGGAGTAGGGGAGCATTCTATAGCAAATTCAATAGCCCTATACCATTTCCTTGTCTTGTTTAGACACATAACCCTCCTATTTCCTCAGCAACTCAGAGTCCAGCAATAAAATTCCTTACACAACTCCCACCCTGCCTATCATAATGAGCCACCCCTTTCTAAAAATGAGCACAAAGTGTGAAAATTGAGTGTTTGAAACCAAAACTAATTATCTCAAATTACTACCTTCAGTCAGTCACATCTAGGACTGTTTAATTAGCAGTCAGCCTCATGTTTAGGATTAAACAGGTGTAAAGGGTATATAAAATAAAAGTGCAGATAGAAGATGGCCCTTAGATTAATTCAGTAAAGGACTTTCTCCCCAAAGTCTTGAAGAGTTTTCTTTTTGCAGAGCAATGTGTGAGGAAGGAATGTGAGAGTATGTGTTTGTATTTTTATTTGTTCATTTCTATGGTCTACAATAATGCATATCAAGGTGCACTGATAATATTTCAAGACAATTTTTCAAGTCCTCGTGAAGTCACATCTCATTTTTATTTTATTGTAGTGGACCACTGAGTATTGGCTCATTAAGCATCTTAATTTCTGTGCCAGTATTCCCAATATTTCCACTATCTTCAAATCCCCTACTGGCAAATGAAGTACAAATTTTTTAAAGATTTGGAATATTTGTTTTTCTTTTCCCTACATCAAATCCACCCAAACAACCCCCTTAACCCTTATGCAGAAACAGCACCAATGAAAAAAATATATATATGATGGGTAGAGAACAGAAGTGGAGAGGGAAATGAGAAAAAAGGACGGAAAATGTACCCCAAAAAGGAGCTAGGAAACACACCTTTATCAGTTCCCCCATCCTTTTAAAGAAGCAATACCTTTTATAAGCCTCTATTAACTCCCACTTGCTTATTTAAAGGGTAAAATTCAAGCTCTACAGTCTAGTTCACAAAAACTATCAGACTTGATCCTCCTTCCCAGCCTGAATCTCCTCTCTGGATTGACAGAGGCTCTGAGCCCTTCAATCATTTCCCCATTGTTCTGTTTTTTTTTTGCAGTTTTGGCCAGGGCTGGATGTGAACCTGTTACCTCTGGCATATGGGGCCAGCACCCTACTCTTTTGAGCCACAGGTGCCGCGCATTTCCCCATTGTTCTTAACACAAAGCCCAAACCTCTAGTCATGGGATCCTTTGATTGGCATCTGACTATCTTTGCCCCTCACTCACCTGATCCAACCACACTGGAATCCTGTTTGTTCTCTGACAAGTTTGTTCCCTTTTGTCTCCTGCAAGACTCATGAATGTCCCTCCATACACTTTCTCAAGACTTTCTTGGCTTTTCTCACCCTTTAGCCCCAGCTCAAATGACTCCTTCTCAGACAGACCATCTCTGACCACCCCAATCTAGTGTGGTCTTCCCACCTCCCATTATCACCTCATCACCCTAATATTTCCTTCCATGCTCTTTTCACAAACTGCATTAATTTGAATATTGTATTTCTACTACTAACATAGATTTCTACAGGTGGCTTCTCTGTATTATTTACAGATGTAACATGAGTTCCTAGCACATAGAAGGCGTTCAAAAAACATTCATTGAATGAAAAATTAATCCACCCATAAATTAATCACGGACCCTTTTATGATTTTCTTCCATCTATCCTAAATTTGAGATATATATATATCTCAAATTATATCAAATATATCAAATATATCTTTGGCCAGTGCCAGGCTTGAACCCGCCACCCCCAGTATATGAGGCCAGCGCCCTACTTCTTGAGCCAGGCGCCACCCTGAAATATTTTTCTATAAAACTATTTAAGCAAAAAGTCACCCTTTCCCACATTCTTTATTAATTACGTATCTATCTATTCAGTTGCAAAAACTTCTGACCAGCACAAGAGATCTGTTTGTATCAAGATGAGGTGATAGAATTTCAGTTCAACTCCACTCAGCACCATTTCAGCTGTGAGATTGTGCAGACTCATCATAGGAACGCATACAATTGCCATTAAGCTTTTTGAAATGGTAAAAATGGCATGAAAACTTCATAACTATCTTGGCAAGCACCTTGACAGCTCACAGACTTCAATTTGTCATTAAAGAAAAATAAAAATTACATTTCTAGTCAAAGGCCAATGTCATGGAGTATTTAATCATGCAGCCCTTCTTGCTCATCTTCATCTGTAAGGTGGGTATTCTAGACAGGTCTAAAAGTGTTTACACCTCTCTCAAACTGTGCCTCCACATTACCTTCAGGTAATGTCTGATTTTACATGACTGAGGGATGAAATGAGAATTACTAAAACTCAGAGAAGCTCAGAGACTTTTAGATGCCACTAATTACTCTTTCCTGGTCCAAGAAAGTTACAACTTCAGTTGCCTTTTTAAGGTGTCCCACTGTTTGCATATCAAAATATCATGATACTCTTGACACTTGCCTTGTCTGTTCAGAATGGCCTGAGTTTTGTATCTGTTCTCCACAGTTTCTAATTTGTCAAAGATCCAAAGGAAACAAACACACCCCTGATAAGGTTAGCGTAAGTTGTACCGTAGGCACAGATCAGAGACAACCCCTCAGAATTGTAGGAGATGCACATCTTCCTGCAAGAAACTCACAAGCATCTGAGTCCACATTTGCAGACAGAAGAAAATTTAAGACCTTAGATGCATACATCTTCACCATCAAGAAAGGTTTTTGTTTCCACTAAAAACCAAAAGGTTTTCATTCTTTTTATCTCTGCAAACAATCTTGTCTGTTGAATTCTGAACTTAATGGTTGAGCAAGTTAGTGGGGTGGGTTCTTTGTGCTGTTCGAGAGCATCATGGGTTTTCTCCAGTGAAAGATCAGCTTGAAGGTGAGTTCTGCCCTCAGGAGGTAGTGTGTGCCTGAGCAACGTTCCTTACAGTCTGTGCCATTCTTCTCAATTGAATTCCTACAGGTATCTCAGAGAGGGACATGAGGCTTTGTGTTCTGATGCACAATGGAACTTAGTGAAAGAAAAGAGGAGAAAGCCTATTGAAATGGGAAATTGTGGAGGTCAAGGACAATAAGAGAGATTTCATTGTTCATTGTACTAAATTTTTATCCTTCTCCCCAACTCGAGCCCAATCAGACTAAGCAAAGCTTTTTATACACACCCACATCAAAGGGGCCTGTGGTTCATTAACACAGCTGAGTATAACACAATGTCAGCAGGTTTAAGGTCACAGGTTGAATTCCATTATGGGCCAGGATATGGGCAGTACCCCTCAAGAGACTTTTCCTCTTCAGAAATGCAAGTCAACCAGAGATGGAAGACACAGGCCAATTCACTCTCACTGCTAAATGAATAATTCAAAGATGGTTCACTTCTGATGCTTAACCTGAAATTTCAGCAGCAACTATGAAGAAGATCGAGTCACAAAAGGCTCACTTTCTTCAAAACATAAAGATCTTGTTTTTGAATCTATGTATGCCAAAGTCATGTGTTGGTTTTAGATAATCCATATGATATTATATGAATTGTAAAAGGGTATATTTTCTTATCCCTTTTTCAATGACATTGTATGAGTCAGGGAAGCCAAAAAACAAAACAAAACAAATGTCATACTTAAGTCAGAGTAACTCCAGAAGGCTAAATAAAGGGACTGTTTTCAACTCTGGGGCAGTATATGGAGAATGGCAGTGGAAAGGTACAATACAGAAAGAGCTGGAGGGTGGCAGATGCCACCTGTTGAGGCCTAAAGGTCAGAGAGAGAGCAGTTACAGAGTCAGATGGAAGCCACCTTGAGAGAAGCAGTGACCTCCCTGAAGGGACACAGCCAAGCCTTGGAAACCCTACAAGGAAATTATATCCTGACCTCTCCCCAGCCCCACATCTCCTGCTGTGTTTCTTCCTGACCAAAGTCACTGAAAGCCAGAGAAAAAGAGAACTTCAGGTTGTCTGGAGAGGAGAGCCCTGCAGGGCAGTGAACAGAAGGCAAAGAAGAAGGTGGACGTGAAGAGGCAAACAGAAGCTATCTGGCCCAGGAATCATTAATCACTGATCATTGGACATTTGAAACACATTTCAGATTTTCAGTTTTCTGTATTCTATCACTTTTTCATAACTTGATGCTTTCAAATACTTTTGACAAAAAAATCTACCCTAAGACAAATTGGTTTGGTTATTAAAATCTCAACCCTAATACTAGGCCAATTAAGCTTGAATTTCTTTTGGAAAATGAAATAATGCCCCATTTTAAAAAGAAAGTGTAATGATTTTAATCAAATTGGTAATTCCATTTGACTTCTAACCTGTTTATTTAAAATTAAAGACAAGCAATCCATGAACATGAAAGAATTTATATGCAAACAACCATAATTACACACTATAAGATTAATAAACCTTTTTTATATCTGCTAATTACATTTTACAATGAGAAAGCACAACTGTTCCTAAGGGAAAGTATTGCTATTATCTATCAAGTCACTGGGAGTGTTGAGATTTTTAAAATCAACCACCCTATGTATACTTAAACGAAAGTTTTAATAGTGAGTTGGATTCAAAACTTTCACTTTTTAAGAAAGGGACTTCAACATTCCAGATCATTGTATAGTCTCTCCAGTAAGCAGCTTCTCCTGATCTTCAGTTCTTATTTACAAAACAAAAAAGGACATTGTATTTTTTCTAATTTCCATACATTTCAGTATTCTGTGATTTCTAGAAAATTATAACCAGCGCACATGCAATGCAATGTTACACACAAATTTAAAAGGCTAATTGCATACATGCACTATTTTCTGATTAGTGTTTAAATTCAATTTAATGTCTTTTTAAATGGTTACTTTTCAATTAATCCATTCAACAAATTAGATCCCACACTGTACAGACACCATGACAAGCCCTGGAGATGGGGTAGTAAATGACACGTGATCCTCCCACCCCCATGGACCAGGTGGTCACTGGAAAAAGCAGTCATTCAATAAACAATCGACCAAATAAACATTTGGCAGCAACTGTAATGAGTGTTGTGAAAGTGGAGTATAGGCCACTGAGAGTTACAAGCCACTCCTCTGGTCCTCCTGGGACAAGGCAGGCACTCCAGAGGAAGTGATGTAAGCCAACACATGAAAAATAGGAAAGAAAGAAGAAAGCAGTTAGCACCAGCTGCAGATTGCCTCTCACTGGAGAGCTCCTTTAGCTGTGTAAACCACCAATTTATAGAAGTGAAAAGGAGGGGCACTCAGCTGACAGGTACTACTTAATTAAAAAAAAATAAATAAAAACTTGCCATAAGCTGAATACTATTAACCAAAGACCACCCATTTCCCGTGCTTTTTACAAATACCATTTTCAAGTAGTGTATGCATAATTGGTGTTCTTATACCAGAACTATTAAGCAAATAGCTATGTAATTATCAGCAGGAATCCACATTATGTTATGTGCTCAAGGATCTCTGAGTCCTGAGGCATGTGAGGATAAGGAAGGAATGATGAAATGAATGAATAGATGGAGGGAGAATGGATGAATGACTGCAGCAGACATGAAGCCCCACAGGAGAGACACACTTTAACAAAGTCAAAATCCCAGGAAGATAATAAATGTATGCTTATAGCACTTGAGAAGGGACAATAAATGTATGCTTATAGCACAGAGAAAGGGGCTTCAAGGAGGGGGTGGGAGGAATCATGCCTGCTAAACAAGGAAGTCTGGAGGGCGGCTAGAAACACCCAACAGGTAGATCACAACCCAGCAACTCTAGCCAAAAGTGGGGAAAGAATGTGGGCATGAAGTAACCTAGGTAACCAATGACCAATTGGAAAGGACAGTAATCAACAACCAATAGAAAAGGACAATAATTCCTGGAGGCATGGAGAGACTGATGAAAGAGTTACAAAACAATGTCAAATGGAGGGAAAGAGGATACTTAAACCTCTGCACTACCTTGGCAATCTCCTTCTCTCTCCCTCTTCTCACTCCTGAGAGGGACCTACTTCCAACTCTCTTTGGAAGCTCTCTAAACTTTCTCTTTGTTCTTAAATAAAATTTCTCCTTGCTGTACTAAAGCCTATGAGTAGTTACTTTTGCTTTCTATTCAAGCTGGCTGTTCTGCTCCTGTTTTATTGTTGATTTCTATATACCTCAGTTGAACTTTCTAGTTCTGCGGAGCAATCAAAGGAGGTGAACTGAGGTCAGAGAACCAGGACCCCTGACTCTCAGTGGTACTTATAAGCTCCAATATTTGTTTCCTTAGGAAAGTAAAAAAGAGATTGAGAAGTAGAAGGAAACTGTCTTGCTTCATTTTACTCAGACAGCAAAAGCTTTGGGATGAGATTTCAAATTACATGAGGAGCAGGTTAGAACTAACCCTGGAAGATAATCTGGCTGTTTGGGTTTTTGTTTGTTTGTTTGTCTTTTATGCTTACAAGATAATATGATATATACATTTTCTGCACCTCCCAGGAGGAGGAAAGATCCATAACAAATGAACCTGACCATGTCTGAAAACTGCTCATGACCCAGCATCCAAGGGACAGAAGGAGAATTCCATTCCCTGGTTTCATTATTTTTCTAACTATTACTGCCAGAAATTTACTGCATTCTGTAGTAAAGGCTATTTCTCTGGTACTGTCTCAACAAAGTCGTCAAACAATTTGGGGTTTCAAAGTGAACTCCATCTCTCAGTATTCTTTAAAACAAAAAGTAAGAAAAATTTGGGGAATGAGTTGCTTAGAACAGAGAGAATTTTCTATAAAGTGGTTTTCTTACATGAGTATCAAAAAAATGATAAATTATAATTTTTTATAATAGAAGAATCAAAAAGATTCTGTGACACTTTCTTAGCATCATTTGCTAAACCACTTAGAAATTTAACTCTCCACCCACTCATGCCCATCACTGCTGACTTCAAACCATCTCCTAGCATTTAATTTTCCTCTTCTGCTGATTTCTTTGCTGTGCAACATTGCTGTGGTTCAATTTTTCCCCCAAGCATGTCAGCACTAGAATATTAAAAAATAAAAAGTTAGTAATTATAACCAACAAATTGAAGTCAATAAACCTTAAGCTGACAAATATTCTATTTAGACTGGCATTTTGCCACTCAATAAAACATGATTTGAATCCTACAAATAAGGAAAAATGTTGATAAGGACATTTGTTTGTGCAAATAAGTTTCCTGGTTGACAATTTCATGGATTTTTAGTGATTATCTGCATTCACTCAAACCCGGTCTTCAAGTCATTATCGCCCAGCTGGCATTCAGGTAGTGCTCCTGAACACCTAATGCCACTGGAAATTTTCACTTCCTGTATGTTATCTAAGTTGGTGAACTCAGTAGGTTATAAGTTACATATGCAGTTAAAGGTCTTAATTAGAGTTCCACTCACTTAGGAAAAAATCCCACTCCAAAGACCAAATAGCTGATGTCATTAATGGCCATCATTGATGATGGGAAAAGTAGATAAAAGAATGTAGATGATTCAGATTCCATTATTCTAGTGAACGTTAGAGAATGCCCCAGGGATATGTTCCTTTCCCAAGTATCCTCTTAGTATTCCAAAAGCAGCACTATATTTCCCCAAAGTGAATTGATTAGCCCCTTCAGCCCATCCACAACCTCTCTGTGAGAAGGCTAGCGTGCTGCCCTTGGTCGGCCTGCTTTATGTGTCATATTCCACCTGCGCATGCAACTCATGAAATGCACGTATGTGCCCACACATTGTCATGTTGCTTTCGCTAATGTGTATTTAACCTGTTAGAGTGGCCAGCAATTGTGCTTAATGCTCTTTTCCCATTTTATGGATAAGAAAACTGAAACCTAGAGAAGTTAAGTAGCTTTCCCAAGACTGAATACAGTAATCTCCCTATAATCCAGCACCACAGGGATTGGTAGAGTCCAGATGAATCTAGTTCTGGTTGCTTAAGAATCACTATTAAAAACAAGCCTAATTAATTCTATATCCCATACTATAATATACCATACTGTAAACTCTGTATTAACATGATATTAACATTGAAATACACTGATTAAAAAGATAAAGACAAACGTCACTTTGTGTAACAGTTTTACTATATTATTAAAGAGCTTTTACAGTTTTACTGTATTATTAAAGAGCTTTGAAAATACAGGGCACAATTTTAGTTAAATGCCAGTCAATACACTTTTCAACTTCACTACGGTATTTTTTAACTTCAAGTAACACACATTAACACTTAAAACTGTCACAGAGTACACCTGGGAGATGCCAGAGTGAAGCATGAAGCGTTGGCTTATTGATGGCTTGCGCGCCAAGTTTAAACTCGGTTGGTTTTTCTTGCTGGATCACATGTCTGTTGCCTTAGAGAGCCAGCTGCTTGAATTTTGAAAAATGGGGAGTTTATTGAATTCGTAAATGACCAGAGTAGGACTGAAACTCAGGCAGGCTGACTTTAGATTCATCCTTTAATAATCATCTCTACCCTCTGTGATCTCACGTCCACATTAAGTTCTGTTGTTCATTCTTCAGTAGCTTTCCTTTCAGTAAGTGCTCAAGTTATGGAATTGTGGTTAGGAAGCAATGACCGTTCCCTGTTCCCACCTCTTCTGGTCACATATCCAACTCCCTGAGGGTCACAGGTCATGGCTTAGCTTGGACATCACCATATGTGGCATCATAGTGAAAAGGAAAGACTAACAGCTCTCAGCCAGCTGTAATATATCTGCTTTGACATCTGTCAATTGCAATTGCTATAGTTCTGCCCACTGAGGTAACAGCAAAATGGCCAGAAACAAAATTAAGCAGCAATCACCTAAGGTCAGCCAGGGACGCCACGTGTGAATGGAATAGTCAAGATTCAAAGACTAGAGAGAACATGTCCAAATACAACAGAGGATAGGGAGCAGAAGCAGAGACCAGGAAATGGGAGAAGATGAAAGGGTATCCCAGGCAGAGGCGGAAGCACTTCACACAGCAAAACATATGAAAGACTATGGAGGAAAAGCAAATAATTCAGTGGTCTTAGCAAAAGGTGTTCATGAGCCAGTTTGGTCTGTTTTTTGTTTGTTTTCATTTTGCATTTTAACAAGTATTTCTTAAGCAGTACCATATGCCAACCCTCGCTTACTTAGCTCTGAGAACTATTAACTTTCCTCTTAATACCATCTCCTTGTTGGCCATTCTTCTCATTGGTGTTAATATTCTCTAGATCAAGGCCTACAGTCTCTTTTCTTTTCACTTCATACCTACTCCAAATCTATGCATCTGTATTCATATTCTAAATGTCTACATATAATAACTAAGAAAATGCCATGAAGGGACAGTTTGACGAGAATATTTCAGATTGTATATGAAACCAGCACATTGTACCCCTTGATTGCACTAATATACACAGCTATGATTTAACAATAAAAAAAAAAAAATCTATGCATCTGGTCTAAATCTCTTTCCAGAGTTCCAAACACATGTCTTACTTAACATCTCCTCTTGAATGTCCAACAAGTATCTCAAAAACATGTCCAAAAGTTGTCACATCTGCCCCAACATAAACTACAGGTCATATGGTGCACCAGCGGTCATATGGTGACCTCAGGTCATAGCTAGTCAATCAGCCAGGTCCCAGATTCATCTGATCGCCACATATTTTTTTGGACATGACGTTTTCCAACTATGTAGCTATGCCATTTCCCTCCTTTATCATTGCAAGGCATGAGTTTGGCTTGCCTTGCCTAGCCCTTTCTTTTTTATATCTTTCAGTAGTCAGGTTAGCCACCAGAAATAAAGAATTTTTAAGCCAGCCGCAGTGGCTCATGCCTATAATCTCAGCACTCTGGGAGGCCAAGGCGGGTGGATTGTCTAAGCTCACAGGTTCAAGACAGCCTGAGCCAGAGCGAGAGCCCATCTCTAAAAATAGCTGGGCATTGTGGTGGGCACCTGTAGTCCCAGCTTCTTGGGAGGCTGAGGCAAGAGAATCACCTGAGCCCAAGAGTTTGAGGTTGCCGTGAGCTATGATGCTACAGCACTCTACCCAGGGCGATGGAGTGAGAGTCTGTCTCAAAAAAAAAAAAAAGAAGAAAACAAAAAAGAAAAGAAAAAAAAAGAAAGAATTTTTAAATATTAACTTTAAGGTCCATCTTTCCTTAAGAAAGAATAGTAAAAAATAGACTCATATATTTTGGTATAAAAGATATGAGATATCTTTGCAAAAGACTGATTTACCATCATCGACTATAGTAACTGTGGCATTGACTAAGTTTTCTTGCTGCAATCTTGCTGCTGAGTGTTGTCAGCAAACTTATAGCATCAGCATCGCGTGGGAACTTCTTAGAAATGCAGAATCTCATCCACCCCAGACCTACTGAATAAGAATCTACATTTTAACAAGATATTCAGGTGATTCGTGGGCACAATAAAATTGGAAAAGTACTGCCTAGTATAAAACGTTGAATGTGTACTCAAGAGCCCTATATTTTCTTTTGAAAATTTTCCCTATCATGCTCAAAGGAATTTAAGTGCATTCACTGCAAGGATTATTTTTGAAAATCTGGATGTTGTCATCATGAGGAAATACAAAAGCTCCCTCTAATTCACTTCATGAAAACGTTGATGCCTTGAACATGATATTCACGTGAATACCATCTTGTGATATTAAGATTCACTTATATTAAGAATAACATCTTGTGATAATTGGAAATATCTTTTCAAAAATATCTTGCTTCCAAAGACATTATTTTAAGAGTAATATGTTTAAATTCTTACATCAAGTGGCTGCGTGAAGTTTATTTTTAGTGTTATGATAAATTTATAGAGTAGTGAATATATCTAATCAAGCATCAAGTCAGTAAGAGGTTTTTAAATATGTTTCTTACTTATTTGAAAATAATAATGAATTTGTGAAAAGTAAAAATTTAACAAAGGCTGATTAAATGCCAAATAAAAAGTGAATTGTATCTTATCATCAATAAATTTTCCCTAGCATTCATATGCAATAGGGTAATTTTGTGAGATACTTGTTTCTCTGTCTGATACTGGCTGCTTGAGAAGACCCATGAAAGAATTATTTTCCCTCGTGTCCTCCACACAAGCAACTAAGACTGTGTGTCCTGGAAAATTAGTTGGTTTTTAAGAGCTTTGGCCTACAGAGGCCAGACAGCTGAATTACCAGTGGAAGAGTACCTCCCAAGGTTTGAGGCTGAGGAATTAAAAATGGAAATGGAGGGAGAGTGTGAGGAATGATGGAAATCTTTAGTTTGGCCTCTCCAAGTCCTGGGAACCCAGAAACCTCATTAAAGAAGCTGATTTCCTATGCTTGTCATGGAAGGAGTAGAATCCTCTTCCTTTTAATAGCCCCTGGGGGCCACAGTGAGCATCTCTGTATCCTTGGAAACCAAAGGCTGGGCCCCCACTATATGACTACATTTGAATTCTTGACACCCTAGTGAATGTGGCTGAGTGTCAGAGTTATTTGACATAGAAGAAAAAGGTTTCTTGCACCAAAATTTCAAAAAGCAAATTCATTTCTTACGCCTACTTTATATGAGAGAGTAGGCTTATGAGCGGAGACGCTAGGATTTCTGCTCTTCCTTAGCAGAGCTTAGTAAAGTACTTGATACACAGCAGAGAATGCATCCATTGTTGATTAACTGCCTACTTGCAACAGTAAAACAACTCAGGACTCCTGTCTTTTAACATCTACAATCTTCCTAATAAAAGTGCTTCTCAAAAGCTTCCCACATTTTTAGCGCTTAAGTGAAAATGCACTCTTTCTTTTTTTATGAGTATCTAACTCCTTTTTCATAGACCATAACTTAGATATATGAAGACATTTATTGTCTTTCCAATTCACTCTAATTTTCTAAATAATCTAAATATGTAAATGTCTTCATTATGGCTTGCCAGAGACTATGCAAATATCATTGGGGTTTCTGTTCAAAAATAAATAAATCCTTTCATGTTTTTTTTAAAACCTTTCTCAAATTAAAACTGTAGTATTTTTCAACCTCAAACTTGAGGTGTGCACATTGCTTACTAGATGTCCTTTAATTTTTTTTATTCTAAAGAGTAAAATTTGAGAAAATGTAAAGCAGTTCAAGATGGCATTTAAGAATATCTGAATTTAGAATGAAGAATATCCAAAACGTAGACCGTTTTCTTTTGTAAACAATAAATAGAAAGTGGGACCACAAATAGGATTCAAAGTAGCTAAAAACACCCAGGGGGAAAAACTCCACAAAGAGGAAATGAAAATACTGAAAGATGAGGGAAGAAAAAATTTTCAATAAGTAATAAGAAGACCTTTCAGGAGAGAAGCCAAGAAGAGTTAGAAGTAGCTTAAATATACTGAATGAGAAACCAGAATTAGAGAAATGAGGCTAGGGATTGAGGAGAAGAGGATGAATGAACAGAGGAGTATGGCTTGAGTCAAAATTAAACATCAGGAACAAGAAGACAGAAAAGAGAAGAAGACTTTTAATTCTCTTTAGCAGGAAATGAAATAAGCAATGAAGCAACTCTTTCCCCTCCCATCTTCCATCCTCACAAGGGGCTCCCTGTGAACTAATCATCTGTCCATCATCACTCTGGACTGGTGTTGGCTTGGTTTAGGGTATCTCATCCCAACCATGTTATAATCTCCAGGGCCACTGAGTCTCTTCACAACTAATCATCAGCCAGATATTGCAATCAAACATTTGTGTCTACAGAACTGCTATGGTTTGAACATTTGATCATTCCAAACTTCATGTTGAAATTTGACCCCCAGTGTTAGAGGTGGGGCCTAATGGGAAGGGTATGAGTCATGGAGGTAGATCTCTCATAAATAGATGAATAACCTTCCTGGGAGCAGAGAAAATGAGTTAGTTCCTTTTCCATGTACATGTTGGTTCCTATTCGAGTTGCTGGTTAAGAAGAGCCTGGTGCGCGCGCGCGCACACACACACACACACACACACACACCCCGTATGCTTCTTGCTGGATCTCTGCACACACCAGCTCCTCTTCTGACTTCCACCAGGAGTGGAAGCAGCCTGAGCCTGTCATCAGATGTAGATGCTCAACTTGAACTTTTCCAGGCCATTATAATCGTAAGCCAAATAAATCCTTTTTCTTTATTAGTTATCCAACCTC
Organism: Nycticebus coucang; assembly: GCF_027406575.1. Taxonomy (NCBI): domain Eukaryota; kingdom Metazoa; phylum Chordata; class Mammalia; order Primates; family Lorisidae; genus Nycticebus; species Nycticebus coucang. The sequence goes on from NC_069790.1 coordinate 98,441,161, forward strand.
AGATATTCCCTTATAGCAACACAAAACACACAAAGACAATAACCTTAAATGTATTATTCTATACCTGGTTTCTGATTCAAAATTACCAAATTTTCTCCAAAACTTCTCCAGACCTACTTCAATATGTATGGGTTAAATATTTTTCAAACATTTTGCAGAATATATGTTTTTCTTCCCCATTAAAAAAAAAAAATAGGAATAGCCATCACTTTAAGATATCTTTCAATATCCCCCATCAAACCAACATAGGCTGGCTTTCTGGGTACCCATTCTCTCTTCCTTCTTTCTGTCTGTCACATTCTTCTGTCGCTTTTGCTATCTAAGGTCAAGCCCCAACTCTGCTCTGAACTACACATAGAGCAGGATCTTCGCGTTTGACACTAGAGATTATCACGTCTCTCTGATCATTAACCCCATATCTTAAGTGGATCCTTCCCACTGGAATTTCTATATTCAAGCCTCTCCAATTTAAAAAGAAAACTTTTTTAACATTTAATTTTAAAAAGAAAAGAAACCATTACTTAAACTGTCATCCAACTGCAGCTCTCAAGCTAACTTCTGTCTGTCCTTTACAATCGAAATTTTAAAAATTATCTAAATTCTCTCTCCATTTTCTTACCTCCTAATCATCTCTCAGCATTGAACCTAGCTTCTGTGGTAATAGTCAAGGTAAACTTCCCTGGGCAAGGTCACTCAAACTTCTCAAGTCACAAAATATCAAGACCACATTTCAGTCCTTATTTCACTTGAACCAGAGCATTAAACCTTGCTAATACCTTCCCCGGCTTCTACAACATGCTCTCCTGGTTTTCTCCGACCTCTCTAGACATTCCCTTTTTGTCACTTTCTCTAGGACATCCTTCTTTCCCTAAAATTTAATAGTGAAATTCCTTGAGGCTTGATCTAAAGACCAGTTTTCTATGGATTCTTTCATATTCACAAGGTAGTAACAACCAATCACACTTACAACTTTGATTACCAGCCATGTAATTACAATCCCTGAATTTATCCCTGAAAAAAAATCAACCCAGGTTTCCTCTCTAAAATGCAAATCTAACAACAACTGTACAATGGACCTCACTTAGAAATTTTAAATTTACTTTAAATTTAACATGATCAAAACTGAATGTATAGACTTGCGCCTGGGACTATCGTGGGGAATAACTGGGACCAGATATAGTTCCTACTCCTTAACAAAATATTAGCAAGTCAAATTTAGGCCTATATAAGAAGGATAATAAACAATGACCAACAGAATTTATTGTAGAAATGAAATCAATTCACCATACTAATAGCATAGATACAAAAGCATATCATCATCTCAATTGATGTAGAAAAAGCATTTGATAAAATTCAATACTTAATCACAAAATAGATAAAACAAATCTTCAGCAGATTAACTCTATACAACTATCTCCTAAACATAATAAAGGACATCTATTATAAAATATGTCTAATATTAGATTGGATTATAAAATACATCTAAAATCATATCTACTGGCTAAAGGTTAAATGCTTTTCCCCTACTAATCTGTATAGGATGTGAATGTCAACCTCACCTTTTCTACTCAACAATGTGCTGAAGAGTCTACCCAGCCCAGTAAAGCAAACAAAGAATAAGTAGATAGGAAGGTAGGTAGATACGACAATGGATGGATGGATGGATATAAATGGATGAAAATATAGACAGGTAGACAAATGACACAGAGACTCATAAGAAAGAAGTAAAACCTATGCTTACTCGCAGACAACAAAATTGTCTACATAGAAATCCTAAAGAATCTACAATAAACTGCTGTTGCCCAACATAGTTGATATCTCAAAAACTACCTCTAGGTTTTTAAAAGGTGATGTTTTAATGGAGAAAATTAAGAATCTTTATAACCACCAGCTATATGACTATAGACTAGCAAAGGGCACAGAAGCTAATTACTATCATTATTTTTAGCTGGGCCTGTGCTTATCTGGGGGGAGGCCCTTGCCTTGCACCTCATTGTTAATTTGTAAGAGCAGTTTCAAAACTACCAAAATAAATAGGTAATATAAGAATGTCACAGGATGTAAAGTCATTATAAAAAATAAAAATTTTAAAATACCATTTAAATAGCATTAAAGCAATTAATAGCATTAAAATAAATACTTAGAGATAGATTTAACAAAATATATACTAAACAGATAACTGAAAAATATAAATTTTGCTCAGAAAATTTTAAAAAGATAAAAATAAATGAAGACATATCATATGTTCTTTGATCAGAAAATTTACATTGTGATATCAATTATCCTCAAATTGATCTAGACCAGTGGTTCTCAGCCTTTCTAATGCTGTGGCCCTTTAATACAGTTCCTGTGGGTCACAACCCACAGGTTGAGAACTGCTGATCTAGACATTCAACACAATCTCAATCAGAATTCCAGGAGGCTTTTTTGGTAGAAATTGACTAGCTGATTCTAAAATTTATATGGAAATGCAAAGGATTTGTAATAGCTAAAATAATTTTGAAAAATAAGGACAAAGTTGGAGAACTCAGTATCTAATTTCAAAAGTAACTATAAAAGTACAGTAATCAACAAAGCGAAGAACTGGCATAAACCTAGACATATAGTTCAATAGAATAAAGTAAGGAGTCCAGAAACATTAAGATGAGTTTCTATAAAGGTTCCAAGACAATTCAAAGTGGAAAGGAAAATCTTTTTCAACAAATAGGGCTAGAACAACTGAATATCTACATGAGAAAAAAAATGAACCTTTATTCTCACTTCATGCATAAAAACTAGTCAAACTGAACAACAGTACCAAATATTAAGTACTGATAGTAAAGCTATAAAAATACTAGAAGAAAAAATAAGTGAAAATCTTCACAAAATTGGGAAAAACAAAGCTGTTTAGGAAAGACAAAATATATAGTTCATAAAATAAATTGGACCTCATCAAAATTAAACACCTCTGCTTGTTATAAGGTGTAATTAATAAAATATAAGGCAGCTAATAGGTTGAAATGGAAAATATTTGCAACATGTATCTGACACAGGACTTTTACTGAGAAATTTTAAAGAATTCTGATAATTCAAGAGTAACGCAAACAGCCCAAATTTTTACATGAAGAAAATATTGGAACAGAAATTCAGAATGTATACAAATGACAAAATAGAAAGATCCTCAACCATATTAATATTCATGGAATTAAAATTGAAATCAATGAGACATGACTCTCCATTCACGAGCATAGCTAACATTAGAAACTGACAATACCAAGTATGAGCAATAATGTGGAGCAGGTGGAACTCTCATACATATTGGTTGAGAATGCAAACTGGTGGAGCCACTTTTGACAATAATTTGGCAGTTTTATATATTTGTGTGTATACACACACATAGATGGAAAAATATGTACACTAATATGTGTAAATGTGTACATATACTGTGTTCATAAATGTTAAATATATGCACAATACAGCAATTCTACTGCTACATATGTCCTTACAAAGACTGGTACTCAAAAATTCACTGAAGCTTTATTTATACCAGCCCAAAATTGAAAACAACCTAAATTTCAGTTCTTGATACTGGTCTGTTCAAGAGTACTTGAGGGTGGGGGGAGAAAACAAAAACTAAATATCTATAAATCGACAAATGGATAAACAAATTGTGGCATAGAAAATGAAATATAATTTAGCAATAAAAAGAAACAAACTATTGATACATGCAATAATATAAATGCATCTCAAAACTGTAATACTGAAAGTAAAGCAAGTAGACAGCCCTCAGAATGCGAGAGGATATTTGCAGGGTATGTTTCCAACAAAGGTCTGATAACGAGAATACACAGAGAACTCAAACTTATTAACAAGAAAAGAACAAGTGATCTCCTTTCACTGTGGGCAAGAGACCTGACAGAACCTTCTCCGAAGAAGACAGGTGCATGGTCTACAGACACATGAAAAAATGCTCATCATCTTTAATCATCAGAGAAATGCAAATCAAAAGCACTTTGAGATACCATCCAACTCCAGTAAGAGTAGCCCACATAACAAAATCTCAAAACTACAAATGTTAGCATGGATGTGGAGAAAAAGGAACACTTCTCCACTGCTGGTGGGAATGCAAACTAATATGTTCCTTTTGGAAAGAAGTTTGGAGAACACTCAGGGATCTAAAAATTGACCTGCTGTTGGATCCTGCAATTCCTCTACTTAGAAGTATATCCAAAAGACCAAACATCACTTTGCAAAAAAGATATTTGCACCAGATTGTTCATTGCAGCTCAATTCATAATAGCCAAGTCATGGAAGAAGCCCAAGTGCCCATCGACCCATAAATGGATTAATAAATTGTGGTATTTGTATACTGTGGAATACTGTGCAGCCTTAAAAAAGATGGAGCCTTTACCTCTTTTATGTTTACATGGAGAGACCTGGAATATATTCTCCTGAGTAAAGTATCTCAAGAAGGGAGGAAAAAGTATCCAATGTACTCAGTACTTCTATGAAACCTACTTATGTTTATTCACACTTTCTTATGAAAGATAGAACACAACTATAGCCCAGGATGAAGGAGAAAAATGGAGTGGGAAGGGCGGGGAAGGGGGAGGTTTGATAGAGGGAGGGTAAAAGGCCGACCATACCTATGGAGCATATTGCAAGCGTACAAGTCACATCTGTCAAGTGTAGAACATAAATGTCTTAACACAATAATCAAGTAAATGAGGCGAAAGCTATGTTGATTGGTTTGATGTATAAAAACTGTCAGACCATGTCAAATTGTATAAAAAAAATCAACACATTGTACCCCACATATGCATAAATGCATTCATGATCTATGTGTATTTTACTTAATAAAAAATAACATTTTTTAAAAAACTGTAATACTGAGCAAAAAAAAAAAAAAAAGAAAAGAAAGAAAAAGCTGGTCCCCAAATACTATATACAATGTAATTCCATTTATTGACATTCCAGTAGAAAGGGCAAATCCAATCTCTGGTATAAAAACAGATCCATGATTTCCTGGAGCAAGAGCAAGGTGAGGGGACTGCAAAAGGGTGTAAGAAACTTGCTATATGATGGAAAATGTTATATGTCAATTGTGCTGGTAGTATGCGCATTTATACATTTGCCAAAACTCATCAAATATATGCTTTAAATAGGCACACATTATTACACGTTAATTACTTTTAATAAAATTTATTTTTAAAAAAATCAATGCCTAGTCTCTCTTTCCACCCCAGCCCAAACCTCCCAAAGCAAGTTCTCAAGTTATAGTAAACCTTGGTGTCATGCTTTCCCACTTTCATATTCCTCAGCCCTCACATCCATATAATCACCACGTTTTGTTTACTTCCAAAAATAATCTGAGTCTTGACATATTACATTTATACCTGCACTCTGTAAGTCTATACCTCATTCTCACACCCAGATCTATTGTGACATCTCGGCAAGCACCCTGTGCCCTTTCAGTGTATTTTCCCCCATGCCAGCTGAGTGCAGATCTGATTGTAACAGCCCTCTAAAAACTGTGCAGTCCTTAGGACAGAGAGGGCCTTATGTGGCCTGGCCCCTACATGCCGCTCCGAACTATTCGTTTATCCTCTAGGTCTCCATACTCCAGCCACGGTAGCTTTTTTTTTTTTTTTTCAGTCCTTGAAGAGACTCTGCTTCTTCACTGTTGAAGACCTTCTCACCTGCTGTGTTCTCTACTTAAATACACACATCACCTAAATCCTTGCTCATCCTTCAGATTTCTGCTTAAACATCATATCCTCAGGACAGCCCTCCTTGCCTCATCTTCCAGCAAGTCAAAGCCCCCAACAAAGATTCTTATAACATTCTGAGTTTCTTTTTCTTTATACCTGCTTCCATTGGGAATTGTATTATATCATTATTTTCATAATTTATTGTTCAATGTCTACATCTGTAGTCGGATTTGAACTTCACAAGAATATAGCCATGCTCATATTATTTATTACCATATCCCTGGGACCTAGAATTAAAAGGTTCAACAAACATCAATAAATGAATTAATAGTGCCTAAGACAAAGAGTGAATCCAAAGAGTGACAATAAAGTGTCAACGACGACCTTCTCTGAGAGTAAGTAGCTTCTTTAACCACTAACATTTTGCTTCTAAAATGAGTCCAGAGGGACCCAGAACTCAAACTAGAATAAACAAGCCTATAAAATATAAATGTCATTTTATCTTTAAGGACTTATTCATAGTAATATCTGTGTTAAAATCTAAAAGAGATGGACTCATTAAGCAGGATGGGGCAAGGTGCATCTACAAGAAGAACATAAATGAATATGGACAAATGAAATATATAGGCGGTGCCTGTGGCTCAAGAAGTAGGGCGCCTGTCCCATATGCCGGAGGTGGTGGGTTCAAACCTAGCCCTAGCCAAAAACCACAAAAAACAAAAAAAAGAAAGAAAGTAAGAAATATATAATGATTTATGAATTCATAATGTTAAATAGTACTAAAAATGCCTTGGTAACTATTATAACATGCTTGGGCACAAATCCATTACCAGGAAAATTTGCTAGTAAAAATAGAAAAATCAAATATTTCAACATGCCTTTTCCGTAGGTCAGCGTAATCAAATAGCGAATGAAAGAAAATTCTTTATAGAAGAATTCTGTCTAATAAATGCAAAAGGAATCATTTCTATGATGGTGACACCCAAATTTGCTTACTATCTTTTAGCACAGTTTAATTTGGTCTCTCCACAAAACATTCCAAACAACTCATCTTCTTTGGCAAAGTCAGGGATATCTTTCTTGCTTCCAAAGATTTTCCATATTAATGGATCAATAGGCTGAAGTATGACTGTATGAATATAGACTCAGCACAGAGGTAAGTTTGGGATATTTTGTGGAGAATGTTGAAGGCCAGTGCAAAAAGTTTATGCTTAATTTGGTAGCTGATAGACAGCCATGGTAGATTTTCTTTCTTAGTGATGGTGCAACATTATCATAGCTGTACTTTATAAAAATAACTCTGCCTGCATATATTAAAATAGACAGTAGAATAGAGGAACTGGAGGTGTAGAAAGAGTTGTGAAGTGATTGCAATATTTAAGAAGGCTGTCATAATGGCCTGAAGTGAGGTGATAACAGTGGGGATGACAAATTCAGAAGCCAGAGAGGAAGTATAATTAGACAGAATCTAACAGTTGAACTTTAAATGTATGACATGATATACACTGTGTGATGGTTGATAAATGACTTGTGATAATGCTGATGACTGCCAGGATTCAGTTTGCAAGCTCCAAGCAGTTAAAAACTCACAACATTTTGTTGTTAAAACAAAATGTCAAATGATTAAGCAACACTATTGCATCATAATCTAAGCTAGTCGTAGAAATGACCTGAATATTTAAAACAGAAAGACTATAATATAGGGAATTAGTTACACGCGTGACAGAGAGCTGAAAACTCAGAGGACAGCGAGGAAACCCAGAGAATAGTGCCAAAAAGAAGTAACTACCTAAGCCAGAGAGAAAGGGTGAAGATACTACAACCAGGTCAAGGGCCACCGTCACCCAGTGGAAGCTGAAACCACAGCAAGCCAAGAAAGCAGAGCAGAGGCTCAGAAGAGAAATCACCAGTGCCAGAGATGATTCCCAAGGCAGAGACAGAAGTGAAGAAATAATGTGAAATTTTTCTCCTTCCCATCCACTTATCTTCTACCAGTGACAAAGACCGACTGGAAGCCAGTTGACAGAGAACCAAAAAAATGCAGACGTCAGTAGGATGTCATCCCCCCTCAATGAAAGGTGACCCAGGGAATGGGTGAAGAATGGATGTGAGAGCAGACAGACCTAGGCCCTAACTATACAGGTTAGAATAAATGGCTTCAAATTTTCAGCAGAAGACTAAAGAAATACAAGTATAAAATCAAGCAAATTAAGAAAAACTTCAGTAATCTTAAATTTGGATTGGAAATGTCAGTCTAAACTCATGATTTATTTTAAGTGTGTATTTCCTAATTCTACCTTCTGAAAGGCTCAACGCAATGATAGTGTAGTAGCAATGAACTCACTTAGCGCTCAGATTATGACGTCTAATACCATTCCTCACTGAAATGAAACAAGGCTCCTCCTATGAATCATCCTCTAGATACTCAGCAAGATGATTCTGGGATATCTTATTGTACTAGAAAACAAAGACATTAGACCAGGCATCCTCAAACTTTTTAAACAGGGGGCCAATTCACTGTCCCTCAGACCATTGGACTATAGTTTAAAAATATATATATGAATAAATTCCTATGTACACATATCTTATTTTGAAGTAAAAAAACAAAATGGGAACAAATACAATCACATGACCTCATGTGACCCGTGGGCCGCACTTTGAGGACCCCTGCATTAGACTGTATCAAAGGACACTAGAGCCAGCATAAAGGATTTCCCACTGACCTAAGATGGTACAATTTGCCTGGAAAAGAATGATTACTACAATGAATTGGAATATAATAAAAATATATAATCTGAAAACAAATTGAACCTGAATCTAATTAAGTCTTTATGTGAAATTACCATTTTACAGAAAATGCAAAGATTGAGCAACAAGTTAAATGACACAATGAGAAGACAGTTAAATCCAAATTTTGAAACACTCTACAGTGTAAATGATGCAGTGTCTCAAACAAATCAATGATGTACAAAAAAAAAAAGAAGAAAAACTTAAGGAATATATCAACCAAATGCAATGTATGGGCCTTTTTTGGATATGGATTCAAACAAACAAAATATAATAAAACATTTTCGAGATAATTTAGGCAATGCAAATATGGATTGGATTTTAGATAAAATTAAGGAATTATGTTAACTTTGTTCAGAGTGGAAATAATAGTTACCCAAAAAGTGGGGAGGTCTTAAGAATAATGTATAGCTACTCACCTAATATTGCCTAAAGTTGATCTGGAAAATCTGGGTCTGAATCTTAAAAAGTAGTTTCCAAAGCTGACTGATTATCAGAATTATCTGGGCAGTTTTGTAAAAGTTCAGATTTTCTACCCTCAGATATAACCCTAGACCTGGAGATTCTAATTCAGTTTGGGGACGACACCAAATAGTTCCTCCAACTATTCTGATATTCATCCAGAGTTGAGAAATGAAATCTGAAACCGGTAAGATTATTTGGAGGAAAGTCCCACGTCAAGACCTTGAAGCTGAGTCATTTTGATTATATCACTGTTTCTAGACAGCCTAGCAGCTATCAACCAGGAAACCTGCCCACCTAGTATTGTGTTTACCATTCATTCTTACCAAAGTGATGTCTTTATTGAAAAGTTCCTTTCAACACGGCAAAGTAAGAATGGTAATATTCACCATTTGTTGTAAACCTTCTAAGTATTTAATGTCTATATGGAGACTTCAAAAACTTCATCAAAAATGGAATTAAAAGATAAAAATATAAACTTTCTCAATATGAATGCCATTCAAGTTCAAGACTCTTTTATAATCAGTAATACCAGCCATTTTGCGTATCCCTCAAAAACTGGGAGTCCTGAGATTTTAACAATGCTTATACAGTTGTTTTTAAATTATTAACTGAAGAAAAGTGAGTACCCTGTAAAAAGTTTTTAAAATTAAGAAGCAAAAAGAGGTCAGAAGGAACCAAATCAGGACTATAAGGTGGATGCCTAATCATTTCCCATCAAAACTCACAAAATTGCCCTTGTTCGCTAAAAGGAATGAGCAAAAGCATTGTTGTGGTGAAGAAAAACTCTCTAGAGAAATATTCCAAACTATTTTTCTACTAAATTTTTGGCTAACATTCCTTAAACACTCTCATAATAATCAGATGCTATGGTTCTCAGGCACTCCAGAAAGTTAACAAGTAAAATGCTTTGAGCATTCAAAACTACTGTTCCCATGACCTTTGCTCTTGACCATTCTTCTTTTGCTTTGAGTGGACCTATTCCACCTTTTGGTAGCCATTGGTTTGACTGTGCTTTGTCTTCAGGATTGTACTGGTAAAGACACATTTCATCTCCTGTTACAATTCTTCCAGGAAATGCTTCCAGATGTTGTTTAAAATTTCCCTTGAAAGCTCTGATGTAGTCTGCATCTGATCTGGGCGTGATGAGTTTGGTACCCATTGAATGAAAAGTTTGCTCAACTTGAATTTTTCATTCAGAACTGTATAAGATGAACCAGTTGAGATGTACAGCATCAATGATTTAACCTTCTTCCACCCCGTGCAGCATCATAAACTTGATGTTTGTCCTTACTTCACTTTTAGCAGAATTCATATTTCTTTGATAAAGGTTCTTTCCAAACTGATATGTTTCTTAGCATCTCAAACTAGATCCTGATCAGATTTGTTACAACATTGATACCAGTTTATTTTGATGCAAAAATAATTTAAACTCCATGGATAGGTTTCCATAACACACATATTCCATTAACTCTTTGAAGACCCCTTGTTTTATTTCTAACTTTTGCAACAATCTTGTAAGGCAGGTATCATTATCCCTACTTTCTGGGTAAGAAAACTGAGATTCAGAAAGCTAGTTTCTTTGATTACATACAGCTAGTGATGAAAGGATAAGGTTTAAGCAAGAGTCTGTCAGATTCCAAAGACCATATTCTTTCTATGACACTACATAGCTTTCCTAGGAACAAGCAGGAAAAGAATGTTCCCTGTCATACGGATTGCTTGCATTACATCTACATCTAGAATCTGTTCTCCAGGAAGCTTGTGGATGGCAGCTGGCACAGCAGAAGACTCAGCAAAGAAGTAAACAATAGCTACTCTCTGAGTACAATAAGGAAAAAAATTGACAAAAACCCCACAAAACTTAAGGTCCTATAATAACTCCATTATTAATATCACTCATATAACTTAAAAATGACTCCTTCATCACCATATCCAAACTAATAAATTGGGATTATTTCTTTCTACAAGTTGATAATATATCAGGTCTGACCATTAAGTTTGTGAACTCATCCTAAAAAAATCTACAGACCTCATTGCTGAATATCACTACAGTCATCTTCAAAGTACTCTCTTTGAGAAGCTATACACTGATGCCAGCACCTAGTTCGCCCTCAAAGCAATTTTAGAACTACTTTTCCATAATGACTATCAGAACTGTCATTGTACAACATGCAAAACCACACAATGACAACCATTCAGCAAGATAAAACACTGATATATCAAGGTTATGAAATCTTACTGGGTTGTTTGTATAGTACTGTCAACATAAACTCACAGAGGCAAGTTCAAGAACTTAATTGTAAGACTGCATACAAGGATGCCTCTGATGGCCATTCCAGAAAAAATTCCAAAATTGCTTTGAAGGGTGAACTAGGCACTGGCATCAGTGCATAGCTTCCCAAGGGGTACACTTCAAAGGTGACTGTAGTGCCATTCAACAATGAGGTATGGCGCACTTTTTATAGGACAGTTCACAAACTTAATTGTCAAACTGTACATAAATGTCTATATATTTATATGTCAGAATATGTCAGAAATCAGAAAATTAGTAAATTTTTAAAAAATTAGAAAATTCATTCAGTTGAAAGAATACTAATTTTCCGATTTATACCTTTGATTCTATAAATTTAATAAAATGTCAAGACATAAAAATGTTAACTTTAGCTAGGTTCCTAAAATGAATTTCATGATGCATAAAATTCTGACATATATAGACATTTATGTACAGTTTGACAATTAAGTTTGTGAACTATCCTAGAAAAAGTACTCCATAACTCATTGTTGAATGTCACTACAGTCACCTTTGAAGTATACCCTTTGGCCTATTATTTACCATTTACCTAATAGTGAAATTGAAAAAATTACTTTATGAAAAGATATTTATTTCCTTTGAACTATTTTCCCTACATCAAGGCAAAAGTATTCAATATCTTCCTAAAACTAAATAGCTAGGCATAAAACCAAACTCCTTGTTCTTTAGTGTAACTTTAACCATCACTTCATTATAAATTAAAAAATATATATACTCAAGTAAATTAAATGTTGAAAATAATCAAAAATCAAATTCCCAAAGACTTGTGCTAAACTGCTTAAAATTTTATTTTCCATCCTCTCCAGACATGTCACAGAACAGCTTGCAGTGAAACTATCCTTCTCGATAATTGTAAATTATACATAGTAGGGGGTTTAATTCCCAGGCCCTGGAAAGCTAAACCAGTGAGGGAATCGATCTAAAAGACTGCCCTTGGCAGATAAACTGTGAACGCAGTCGTTTTCCCCTATGCAGAAATTTCCCTTTCTAGTTTAGTTAACTCTAGGAAATTAATATATAGATCAAATAACAATTTTCTGAATTTAGATGGCTGTTGTAGCCAATCAAGATAGTTTTGAACCTATCCAGTAACCCAATCATTTCTCAGTAGGAGGAATTCTGGCACTTATGGAGGAAGATTTGGGGAAAGAACAAAATTACAAGAGTTCCTAACTCCATGTCTGAGCATGAGTTTTCCAAGTGCCCTCAGTAAAAGAGTGGCATGGAGAAGCAAGTTGTCATAACTGAAAATATTCACTAATCCATTGACCTTTGAAAATTAGTTCCCCCACCACCACCTTCAGTTTTGTTCCAGTCAAAAATCTTTCTAATCAACCTCTTATTAATTGCTTCAAATAGCCAAAGTGCAATGCATATCTATTGAAAAGTGGAACTGGAAATCTAACCAAAGATCCAGGATTGGATAAAGCCCATTAAAGCAGTATTGAAAGCTTGCCAGAACCATATGCAAAGTCATGGACATATGACCTCTAGGGAGATAAGAACAAGTAACAGACAACATAAAGGTTTCAAAAAAAAACCATCAAGGTTTCAGAGGAAAGAAGTTTTATAATTATGTTTTGATTTTTAAAATAAAGCCCCAATCAATTCTTTTTTCTTTTTTAGCTATTTACCTGGAAAATTTGCATTTTTGCAAAAACCCATATTTTGGGGTTTTTCTTTGTTTGTTTTTTTCTTTTTGGAACCAGAGTCTCACTCTGCCGCCGTGGGTAGAGTGCTGTGGTGTCATCGTAACTCATAGCAATCTCAAAATCCTGGGTTCGAGCCATCCTCTTGCTTCAGTCTTCTGAGTAGCTGGGACTACAGGCATGTGCCACCATGCTCATCTGGTTTGGGGTAGGTTTTTTTTTTCACTTTTAGTAGAGATAGGGTCTCACTCTTTGCTCAGGCTTGAACTCCTAAGCTCAGGCAATCCACTCGCCTCCACTCCCAAAGTGCTAGGGTTACAGTTGTGAGCCACCACTCCCACCGCATTTGTTCACATTTTTTTTTTTTTTTTTTTGTAGAGACAGAGTCTCACTTTATGGCCCTCGGTAGAGTGCCGTGGCTTCACACAGCTCACAGCAACCTCCAACTCCTGGGCTTAAGCGATTCTCTTGCCTCAGCCTCCCGAGTAGCTGGGACTACAGGCGCCCGCCACAACGCCCGGCTATTTTTTTTTTTTGGTTGCAGTTTGGCCAGGGCTGGGTCTGAACCCGTCACCCTCAGTATATGGGGCCGGCGCCTTACCGACTGAGCCACAGGCACCGCCCCGCATTTGTTCACATTTTAAGTGGACTCATAAGGAAGTGCTATATTCCAGGGCCCAGCATTTTCAGATGAGGAAGTCTTCACGTTGCACTTTCTCAGTTCTCACCTGCTTGCAGGGACACTGGTTTAACCTCACCTCCCCTAAATTCCTAGTTTTCTCCTTATATCATTTCCTTAAAATAATAACATGATTTCCATATTTTTTGGCAATCAATTTTCCATAATTCTCATTTCTGTGTTTTTTCCAACCCAGCCTTTAAAGATGGAATTTTGTGGTAGATGAAGGTTTACTTCATGTCTATAACTTTTTGCTTTATTGCCATTATAATTTAACATTTCCTCTTTTTAACCTTTGTTCCCTGGCATCTGTTATTTATATTTAATTATGTTTTCCTCTCTAAACCCATATAGCTCTAAACTCTTTAATGCAATAGAGTAATGTGAACAGCATAAACTTAAATTTTAACTCTAATGATAGCATTTTTCGAAATAAAAGTACTTTAAAACATGTCATTTATTTTGCATTCTGCAGTCTTAGAGGAATAAAATAGAAACAAAGTAGAATGCAATAAGTGCCACAAACCAGTCTTCATTTTCTGTGGCAAGGCGCAATCAGCCTTCTCTGGGACACAGCACATATAAACCCTGGAATTTGAATCAGGACCTTACCTTGTTTAAAGAAGTGAGCACGGATAGAGCTGTTTCTCAGATGATGAAGCTGGGGACACCCTTGTTCAGTTTCAAATCTGGGATCTTTCATGTTGAAGATAAATGGCTGGTCCTGCCCCTTTCCCTGGCTGTTGGTTATCACAATCAGAGCTGCTCAGATTATGATTTAAAAGTTACTTTACTACATTTTGTTCCTTTTAACTATTTCTTTTCTTCTCAAAGCTCTCCTATTCATTCACTCATTCATTTCTCAACCATTTACTGAGTTCCTATTGCATGAGATTCTGCTCAGTGCTAGAGACACAATAAGACAGACATGGCTCAAGGAGCTTAGGATCTAACAGGGGATTAAGACAACAAATGGACAGCAGAAATTAAGAGTGTGCGGGAAAGGTGATAGTGAGTAATAGTTGCACATTAGTTTGTGGGTCAGATAGGGACTTTTGGATGAGACAGCGTTTAAGCTGAAATTTGATGAACAGGAAGAATCCTGGCTTTGCAAGTACCAGAGGAAGACGGTTTTAAGCACAGAAGGGTTGATGAGAAGGCCCTGCTGAAGGAAAAAGTCTGTGTCCTCTAGGACATGCCTCTGGCTAGAGTGGATGGATGGAAAAGAAGAGTTCTAGAGAGAGTAGGACACACAGCATGATTTGTCCCCAGAGCCACATTCCCTGAGGAAGGCCTTTGTTAGAGTAATAGCTAAGATGTTCTAAAAATTAAATGAATTCCATAAATCTCTGCCAATTTTTTAAAAAGCAAACAAGCCTGGGATAGTGGCTCATGCCTGTAGTGTGAGCTACTCATGAGACTGAGGCAGACAGGAGGATAACGTAAGTCCAGGTGTTCAAGGCTGTAGTGTGCTATGTTTGTATCTATGAATAGCCCCTGCACTCCAGCCTGAGCAACATAGCAAGACCCATCTTCATTTATTTATTTTTTACTTCAGGTTAAATAAATGTGAGGTCACAAACAATCAGGTCACAATACTTGAGTTTGTTAGATAGAGTCCCTCTTGTAGTTGTGTCCTGCACCCAAAAGGTGTGCCAACACCCTTACATTGTGCCCAGTAAGTGGGAAGCACCCTCTCTTCCCCCCTCTCATTCCTCCTCCACCCAACTTGAATGGAAATACGTTTTACTCTTATGTGGTCATGAATTAGATTGTCCACTGACTTCATATTGGTATTGAGTACATTGGATATTAGCTTTTCTATTCTTGTGATACTTTATTGAGAAGAATGTGTTTCAACTCTATCCAGGTTAATACAAAAGATGTAAAGTCTCCATCTTCATTATGTCTGAATAGTATTCCATGGTATACATATGCCAGAGTTTGTTAATCCATTCCTGAGTTGATGGGCATTTAGGCTGTTTCCGCATCTTAGTGATTGTAAATTATGCTGCGACAAACAAGATAGTGCAAAAGTCTTTATAATAAAATTATTTTTTCTCCTTCTGTGTGGATGCCTAGTAGTGGGACTGTGGGATTACACGGAAAATCTAATTTGAATTCTGTAAGTATTCTCCATACACTTGGAAAAAGAATCCCTATTCAATAAATGGTGCTAGAAGAACTGGATAACCACAAGTACAAGACTAAAACTGGACTGACAACTTGCACCACTTACAAAAATTGATTCGACATGGATAAAAGATTTAAACCTGGGTGGCACCTGTGGCTCAAGGAGTAGGGCGCCGGTCCCATATGCCGGAGGTGGTGGGTTCAAATCCAGCCCCGGCCAAAAACCACAAAAAAAAAAAGATTTAAACCTAAGACATAAAATGATAAAAATCATAGAAGAAAGTGTGGGAAAAACTCTTCAGGATGTCGGCCTGGGGAAAGATTCTTTGAAGAAGACTTCTATGGCAATTGCAATGACAACAAAAATAAAGAAATGGGACTTAATTAAACTGAAAATCTTCTGCAAGCTCCGGACACAACATTTAAAGCAAATAGACAACCTTCAGAATAGGAAAATATATTTGTATGTTATGTATCTGACAAAGGCTTGATAACTAGGAGATTTAGAGAACTCAAATTAATCAACCAAAAAAAGCAAACAATCCCATCTATCCTGGGCAAGAGACATGAACAGAACCTTCTCTGAGGAAGACAGATGAATGGCTAACAAACATATGAAAAAATGCTCATTATCCCTAACCATAAGAGAAATACCAATCAAAACTACCCTGAGATATCACCCAACCCCAGTAAGATTCGCCCACATCACAAAGTCCCAAAACTGCAGATTGGTGCGGATGTGTGGAGAGAGGGAAACACTTTACAGTTGGTGGGACTGCAAAGACCCATGTTTAAAAGAAAAAAAGAAAAAAAAGGGCGGCGCCTGTGGCTCAGTCGGTAAGGCGCCGGCCCCATATACCGAGGGTGGTGGGTTCAGACCCAGCCCCGGCCAAACTGTAACGGAAAAATAGCCGGGCGTTGTGGCGGGCGCCTGTAGTCCCAGCTACTCGGGAGGCTGAGGCAAGAGAATCGCTTAAGCCCAGGAGTTGGAGGTTGCTGTGAGCTGTGTGAGGCCACGGCACTCTACCTAGGGCCATAAAGTGAGACTCTGTCTCTACAAAAAAAAAAAAAAAAAAAAAAAGCAAGTAACAAGATAAACTGGCATTTTGTAATGTTTATTGCAGCTCAATTCAAAACTGTCAAGACGTGGAAGTAACTCAAGTGCCTACCAACCCATAAATGGATTAAGAAACTGTGATCTATGTATACCCCGGAGTATTATTCTGCCATAAGAAAAGATGGAGACTTTATATCTTTTGTGTTTACCTGGATGGAGCTGAAACACATTCTTCTTAGTAAAGTATTTCAAGAATGGCATTTTGTTTTTACTGTCATTGGGGTTTTTTCCTAACCCTAACCCTATATAACAAAGGCATCAAAAAGGTTCAAAGAATTAAAGTCATTTTGTGGTCTATTCCGGGTAATTGATTGGGACATAGGACTCATTAAAATTTCTAGCTGGCTAAGGAAGATAGACTTCCAAGGAAATTAGTTTTATGGAGGTGGATGCAGTCTTTAAGCACATGAGCTTTGGCATTAGGCAAAATTTGGATATGTATCCTACTTCCACTTCATCTTATCAATGTGAGTTGGGTATTAACTCCATTCAGCCTCACAAATTTATCCCTCAACTTCTCCTTCTACACAGTAGGTTTAACTGTGAAGATTAAATAAAATAATTCATGTAAATCATTTAACAAAGGGAGCCTGGTACACAAAAGTACACACTAGGCATTAGCTGCTATAATTATAATTTTGTTTTATTATCATATACTCTATCTATCAGGCATTCTATTAATAATTTAACTTGTGGGTAAATCAAGAACTTGTCAGTAAGTACAGTTGTGCTCAGAAACTTTTCTTTCACTCAGAAAAAAAGTGATAGAAATTACAAAAACAGGAAAGGTGAGAATGTATTCACAATGCTGCAATAGATAAAAGTTGTTCAGCACTTCAAAGATCAATTTAAAGCACAGTCACATCTTGCTATACATCTCACCTCCATGAAATATCACCTCGACTTGATAAAACCACAATTATGTAAATTCCAGGGGGCCTGATTTACCCTGAAAACCTGCTATGATCCAATGAAGAAAGTGTGAGAACCAAATGAGATTATTTTAAGCATGAACTAAAACTTTTAGCTATAAAAGGTAAATGTGGACAAAATATAATCTGAATTCTAGGCAAGTCAAAACAATTTTAAAGACATAAAAAATTAAAATGCAATATTGTCCAGCTTGCTACTATAATATTTTAAAATGTTATAAATATCAGAGCAATTCTCATTACATTTCCCAGACTGTTAACTGATACGCACTTACTTACATACTGGAAAAAAACAACAAGAAAAACAACAACTACTTAAGGTCTTAACTATGAAATGTAGGTAAAACATACATCTTCTGAAAATATAAAATATTGTAGCTAAGGGAACAGACACTGTCTGAATTTCAGCTAGCTCTCCTCTGAGCAACAAACAAAGGTTTGCTACTTTCATAAGGCCCTTTTAAAAGGCTAATATTTCTGCAAACTTCATAATTTTTATAATTTGTTTTATACAATTTATCCATGTAACACACAAACAACTTTTTAAAACAGATTAGATGTATGGCCAACATAGAAGTTTAACATGATGCAAATATAATAGGCAAGAAGATTTTTATATTTAACACATCATTGGTGGTGTCATATTGATACATAATTGATACATTTTACTGATACATAATATTTGACATATTTATGAAATACATGTATTTATTACATGTTAGACTGTGTAAAGATCAAGTCAAGGAATTGGGAGTAAATCTGCTACGTTTTTTAAAATCACTGACTTAACCTTAAATAAAATATAAATAAAATAAAATAAAATCACTGGCTTAGACTTCCCTAACTTAGAATTAGAGATGATATTGGTTTGAATCCAGGTTTACATTCTTATTATCCATTTTTAAAGGGGAATTTTACTCAATTAATTAATAGGATGAAACATTTTCAGGAAAAAATATTTAACCCATTCAAAAGAAAGCAACTATTTTGAGAAATAGATCGCTACAGTATAATAAGTCTATAGATACCTCTAACTGAAAATATTCTGAGCAAATTACTTTCAGGCATTGTTTGAGCTACTATAGATATCTGAAAATAATGAAACTAAAATTTAGGACATTTATAATAAAGACTTTTTACTAATTCCTTTATCCCCCCACTTTTCCTTCCAGATGCAACTTTGTTCCGCGATTCAGGATGTGACTGGACCACAGGAATAGATGAGAAGGGACCATTTAGAAAGTTGGAGTTGAGAGATTAAAAAAAAAGTAATAAGTAATTTTTTAAAAATTACCCAGGCTTGAAAATATTAGAAATAATTGAGCAGAGAGATTATATTTAAATTCATCTATAAAGTGGCTCTTATTGTCAAGGAGAATGTAAATATGATAAAATGTTATTTCCCCTTTGTGGCTTGCTTTGTGGAGGTTGTCCCCCTCTGGCAAATGATGGGGAAATGCCCAATACAGACATCTTGCTTGCTATTATTTCAACAGACTATAATTTCCAGAGATTCCGGATTCCTCATTCTTCCTCTTCAAACCAACTATACATCTTGTGTGACGCTCTGCACATTGTAGAATTTCCTCAAAAGTTCATTAAATTCAATTGAAAGACTACAATTATTCACTAATCTCAGATTGTTCAATGCCAAAGATAAAATCAGACAAGAGCACTGAATCCTAAACTAATTCAATAGAAGTCATAAATTAGAAAACACCTTCACTAATAGCTGGTTATATATGGGCACCTCATTTAAAAATGGCTTAGTTGGGCGGCGCCTGTGGCTCAGCGGGTAGGGCGCGGGTCCCATATGCCGGAGGTGGCGTGTTCGAACCCAGCCCCGGCCAAATTAAAAAAAAAAAAAAAAAAATGGCTTAGTTATTAGAGGACAAGAATACACAAATGTCATAGAATTTTCAAAGAAGCTTTATTATACATGTAACTTGCTGGAATGGGGGTTATCAAATTTAATATGAACAGCTTTCACCAAATTTGGATTTAACGAATACAGTCATGAAACAGGCAAAGGCAGTACACTGCAAACAGCCCAACTCTTAATTCATTCCACAGATATGATTTACCCCTAGAAGTATCAGTTCTAATAGCTCATGTTAAGGCAGAATGGATTACGTTGTATTCATCCTACCTCGTGGAAGGAAGCTAGCATCCGTAATAGTACCATTCGACTGTGTGTTATAAAGCATGACCCAGAAGAACCTTGTAACATAAAATGTGAAGATATTTAAAACTTAAATTTAGTAGGTTGTGGCAGATCAGAGACTTCTCTCTTTCCACTGAAGGGATATATATTTTTTTGATTTGAATCTTTCAAATCCTAGTACCAGAGATCAGCTACAAACTTACCCGGGACTGTAAAATTGTATCAACCTCTGCCTGGTGCTTTTAGATGCAACTCACTATTTTATTTTATTTTTTTTTTTTTTTTTTTTACTTTTTTTTTTTTTTTTGAGACAGAGTCTCACTCTGGGCTATTGGTACAGTGCCATGGTGTCATAGCTAACAGCAACCTCAAACTCTTGGGCTTGAGCAATCTTCTTGCCTCAGTCTACTACCAACTCACTGTTTCTATAAACACGTGAGTGCACAGGAAATAGACATTTATACAAAGCAAATTTATTGTTCATTTGACAGGGAGGATGTGTCAGCACTTGAGACGTAATGGACATTAACATTTCTTCCTCTCACAGCAAGGTGCACAAAGCAGTAAGACTCAAGTTGAGAGTGCTATGAGCTCTAGCTCTCTTTTTTAATATTTCACTTCTAAAATATTGTGCATCAGAAATAAACAACTTATAAAATATTTTCAACCTAAGAAGCTTTCCAAATAGTTCTTGGGAAACAATGAAAAATTGCTTATTAACAAGAATTAGATTGGAGGGTAGAAGTCACAACCTTATAAAGACTATGAAATTAATTTATGGATTTCACATGAAAGCTATAACCCAGTTATAACCTAAGCATATGGGGAAGGGGGAGAGGGATGGGGAGGTAGGGGGGAGGTGGGCAGAGGGAGGGTGATCCGTGGGATTACACCTGCGGAGCATCTTACAAGGGTACATGTGAAACTTAGTAAATGTAGAATGTAAATGTCTTAACACAATAACTAAGAAAATGCCAGGAAGGCTAACCAGTGTGATGAAAATGTGTCAAACGGTCTATAAAATCAGTTTATGGTGCCCCATGATCACATTAATGTACATAGCTATGATTTAATAAAGGAAGGAAGGAAGGTAGGGAGGGAGGGAGGGAGGGTGAGAGGAGGAAGGAAGGAAGGAAGGAGGGAAGGGAAGGGAAGGGAAGGGAAGGGAAGGGAAGGGAAGGGAAGGGAAGGGAAGGGAAGGGAAGGGAAGGGAAGGGAAGGGAAGGGAAGGGAAGGGAAGGGAAGGGAAGGGAAGGGAAGGGAAGGGAAGGGAAGGGAAGGGAAGGGAAGGGAAGGGAAGGGAAGGGAAGGGAAGGGAAGGGAAGGGAAGGGAAGGGAAGGGAAGGGAAGGGAAGGGAAGGGAAGGGAAGGGAAGGGAAGGGAAGGGAAGGGAAGGGAAGGAAGGATTTCTATGTCATACAGACTGCCAAGTTCAAATAAATTCTATTAAAAATTAGCTCTGTGATCTTGGATGACTAAATCTTTCTAAGTCTTCATTTCTCATCTATAAAGTGGGATAAAAGTAGGACTATTACAGAGTTGGAGTTTAAACACACACACACGACCATAGAGTGAAGTCTTTAACACAATGCCACCGATTAGGCACTCTGTGAAATGTAGCTGTCCCTGCATAATATAGTAACATGTGTACATCTCTACAGCCTCAGGTCCCACATTGTCTGATCATCTTCTCTCCACCTCCCTACACTATAGGCTATTACCAGCAGGAGCTTTATTGAATTTAGTTCTGTAACCCCAGAATCTAGAAAGACATATGGCACATAATAGAAACTAATCAACCTTTACTTAGAGCTGGATCCTCCTATAAGGTAATATATTTTATCAAGTGAACCAAACATAAAATGATGAGCATTTATTCTAATGTATTCAATTTTCTCCTATTTTTTAAACTTAAGTAGGTGGAAACTTATTTAGCTATGGCAACCAGCTATTGTTTTTCTACTTAAAGTTTGAAATTTTAAATTCTACCGTTGATTTCCCATCTTTGGGTTTTTCTGGGTCCCTTTCCAAAATTTAATTTTCTTTGCATTAAGAAAAATAATAATAGCATTTGTTATGCCAGGTGAGTTCCTTTTTTGATTAAAAATGCAGTTAATTTTCCAGGTAAAAATTTAAATAGCTGAATTTTGCCTAGAGACAACCTTTCCCATTTGCAATTCTTTGTTTAAAAAGTAAAGAAATGAAAATATTTTTGCAAGATTGTAAACCCAGTAGAAATTTTAAAGTTAACACATTTCCCTTTCAAGCACAGAATCCTAATTATTAAACATTTGCCAAGATTACAGCACCTATTTGGTACAAATAGATCGTTTCCACTCTCCCCTTTGTCTTTCTCTCTTCCCCCAAAAATGGTCCCCCAATCCCAATCAGAAGTACAAGCATCATCTCCAATTCCTTCTCCACAAAGAGTATCAAAAACAGGGGCCCAGGAACCTGTATCTTCACGAGCACTTCAGGTGATGCACGCAAAAACTACTGCTTCAGCCTTTAATATGGAGCCCAGTCAGGAAGATTTTCTTCATAGCTTTTCATTTTCATAAACATGCTAATGGTTCCTAGTCATCACACTGATCCCTGTGCCAGGATTTGAATGACTGCATCTTTTCATACAACACAGAATGGAGCCACATTTCCATTTCCTGACAACTAATATTTGGCTTAATAAAGCATTTTCCCCCTTGGAATTTGACCTGCATCACTATCCATTTTTACATTTTATTTGTAATACCCACATATACACATACCAAGGAAATATAAAGGAAAATCCCAAAGGAAAAATACACAAAAAAATCTATCTTTAGTGAGAAAAAGCACTGAAGATTATCCAATAGCCCCATCTACCTGAAACCCAACTTCCAGCTCACCTTCTTATGAGTGATAAGAAAATCAGAACAGAGAATATAGGTGGTTCAAAGCAATCAACAATAACAGTGACGATAACGTGCGATCCACATTTATTTTGCCCTTACTGACACTGTCAAATAAGCCATACATTCTATTTAATCCTCACAATAATTTATACCATTCACAGATAAGGAAACTGAGGCAGAAAGATGTTATATGCAATATGCCCAAGGTTCCACAGAATAATAATTGAAAGAGCTGAGTTTCCAACTTGGGTGTGCCTGATTTGTGAGCCCACAAACTCTAACTACTTTGCTGTGCTGACTTCCAGCTCATCAGGCCAGACCTGGTGAACAGTGGGGAAAAGAATGTGTTCTCATAGCTTCATAATTCTGAGTTGTCCACAAACCTCTCCCGTGACCAGGTCACTACAGTTTAGATGCTGAATTTGACACCACTTTGAACATCTCACATACCTTTTTAGGACCTCATTTTCTATTTTCCATAGAATAAAGATAACAAAATATAACCTGAGTAAGTGAAGCCTTGAGGCAAACTTTAACAGTCTCGGTAGCTCACGGGGTCACATCAATATGGTGCCATCTTGAATAATGGAGCCATGAAAGAAACAGTATGAGAAAGGAAATAACAGTGAGGAAACTGCCTGATAATCAAGCCTAAGTAGGCTTATTGGTTGAAAAATAATTCTGGCAATATTCATTTACCCTAGAGCAATGACCTTAGGTTTCAGCTTTGGAATCAGTTGCTTTTTTAAAAGTCATCAAACCTTCTCAAAATAATTACCAACTTCTGGCTGGCACAGTGGCTCATGCCTGTAATCCTAGCACTCTGGGAGGTTGAGGAGGGTGGATTGCCTGAGCTCACTGGTTCAAAACCAGCCTAAGCAAGAGCAAGACCTCATCTTTAAAAATAGCCAGGTGTTGTGGCAGGTGCCTGTAGTCCCAGCCATTCAGGAGGCTTGAGCCCAAGAGTTTGAGGTTGCTGTGAGCTATGACGCCACAGCACTCTACCGAGGGTGACAAAATGAGACTCTGTCTCAAAAAATAAATAAATAAATAAATAAATAAAAATAATTATCAACCTCTCATCACCGTCCTCCACCACAAATACTCCATCCCCATGATTTTCTTTAACCTGCACAAAATCTCTGTGGCTCACAGAAAGCCTGTATCAGAATATACCAAGACTGGCAGGCAGAAATTCATGGAAAAAAGCAATACACAAATCCTTCACTTTAGGCTCTTTCTAACAGAAGTTACAAAGAGGCCAAAAGTCAAAATAGCTAGAAAAGTGAATGCTATGCAAAATCCCAGGGACAACTGTTCATAACTGGGGACAGCCTGCCGCTCCTGCTGGAAACACAAGTTCCCTCCCAGGCCCATACGTGAAGGTCATCTAGGCTGGTTCCACTCTGCTTGCTGGTTGGGTTAGTCTGCATCTCCAGGGCAGTATACACGTAGTATATTTACTCTCAAACAGGGTCACGTTTGCCAACAACAATGTTAGAATTAATTTATGTGCATCCACAAATGAATAACAGAGCTCATATAAATTCATTATTCAATCAAGACTATGCAATGGCCATCACTGTTTCAAGTTTTCTCAATCTTGGCACTATTGATGTCTTAGCCTGGTTAATTCTTTGTTGAAAAGGGCCACCCTGTGCCTTTTAAGAAGTTTACAGCATTCCTGGCCTCTACTCATTATATGCCAATAGCAAACCCCACACCCACAGCTGTGACAAACAGAAAATGTCTTTAGAAAGTGCCAGATATTCTTAGGAGAGCAAATCATCCCCAGATGAGAACCACGGTTCTATTTTCTCAATCTCCCATACCAATGGTCTTTTGAGGCAAATATAATAACTTCTGCACTACAATGTAACTACTTAAAAGATAATTTGATATCCCTGTTACCATGAGTCTCAGTGATTCTGACTTATTCTGACTTCAAGTGCCCTGCCTTCCTTATTCTGGTGGTGTTACTGTACCTTGAATAAAGTGTGAGGGGTCTCTTTCTGCTGAGCCCTGATGGTTTCCAGTGCTCCATTTCCTTTTCTCAACACTTGAAGCCTTTGAACTCCACCCAGCTTTAGAGTCACCTCTAATTTTGTCTCTGAAGAACCAATCTTGATTTGGCAGGGAAGAACACTAGCCTTATGTTCTGACAGCCAGTGTCAAGTTACTCCTGTTGCTTGTCATTAAACCACATCCTTGTGACCCAGTTTTGAAAACCAGCATGTGTATCAACCTAGAAACAAAGTTCCCACTTTGTCAAATTGTCAGTGTTGATAATACAAGTTGTGTCTTTTTCCTATACTTTTAAATTGGTCTCATGATGTCATGATCCTGTAGGTGTAGGACCCTGAATTATTCTTCCCAGTTCCAGATCAGAATTTGTGACTGTCTGCATGCTGACACAATGGTTAACCCAGTGTTATTTTGTCTGCTCCTTGGAATTCCAAATATCACTTTTTTTTTTTATTAAATCATAGCTGTGTACATTAGTATGATCATGGGGCACCATACACTTGGTTCATAGATCGTTTGACACATTTTCATAACACTAGTTAACATAGCTTTAGTAGCATTTTCTTAGTTATTTTGCTAAGACCTTTACATTCCACATTTACTAGGATTCACATATACCCTTGTAAGATGCACCGCTGGTGTAATCCCATTAATCCCCCTTCCTCCACCTCCCTCCTGCCTCCCTCCCCTCCCTTTCCCCCTTCTCCCTATTCTTAGGTTGTAACTGGGATATAGCTTTCATGTGAAGGTCCTACATTAGTTTCATAATAAGGGTGAGTACATTTTTCTTCCATTCTTGAGACACTTTACTAAGAAGAATATGTTCCAGCTCCATCCATGTAAACATGAAAGAGGTAAAGTCTCCATCTTTTTTTAAGGCTACATAATATTCCATGGTGTACATATACCACAATTTATTAATCCATTCGTGGATCGATGGACACTTGGGCTTTTTCCATGACTTAGCAATTATGAATAGGGCTGCAATAAATATTCTGATACAAATATCTTTGTTATGGTGTGATTTTTGGTCTTCTGGGTATATGCCCAGTAGAGGGATTACAGGATTGAATGGCAGATCTATTTTTAGATCTCTAAGTGTTCTCCATATCTCTTTCCAAAAGGAATGTATTAATTTGCATTCCCACCAGCAGTGCAAAAGTGTTCCCTTTTCTCCACATCCATGCCAACATCTCTGGTCTTCGGATTTTGTGATATGGGCTAATCTTACTGGAGTTAGATGATATCTCAAAGTAGTTTTGATTTGCATTTCTCTGATGATTAAAGATGATGAGCATTTTTTCATATGTCTGAAGACCACACGCCTGTCTTCTTCAGAGAAGTTTCTCTTCAAGTCCCTTACCCAGCCTGCGATGGGATCCCTTGTTCTTTTCTTGCTAATGCGTTTGAATTCTCTGTGGATTCTGGTTATTAAACCTTTGTCGGAGACATAATCTGCAAATATCTTCTCCCATTCTGAGGGCTGTTTGCTTGCTTTACTTATTGTGTTCTTGGCTGTGCAGAAGCTTTTTAGTTTGATCAAGTCCCAATAGTGTATTTTTGAAGCAGCTTCAATTGCCCGGGGGGTCCTCCTCATAATATCACCTGTTTTGAAGGTGACCATCATCAAGCTTCCGCAACCCATCAAAATTCTTATTAGATCTTGTTGCACCTACAAGATGCCAATGGCTATATTAGGCTTCTACCATCTGCCTTCTCACCAATGCTCAGGATGCCATTCTCAGTCTGCCAGTCTCATTCTCGAACCCTAACTCTACCCAGGACCCCTGTCACCCACACAATTGAGGGGTTTCCAGATCCAGGTCTTTGCTCATGACATTCTAGTTACCATAGCTATGCTACAACACTCAGACCCACACTGGATGCTAGAATTCATATTTAATTGGCTATTCTAGATCGGTTACTCAAATTTTACTTAAAACATAAGCCAGAATTTTTTTATAGTTAGATGGTCCAAAAAGAGGTGAAGATTAGAAAACTTCAGTTTTCCTTCACAATGAATACAATATTTGAATGCATTATCCTTTTTTACTCCCACATATTTTCTCAGGAAATTAAAGACTTTAGTAATTCTCGCACCTCTGAAAACACTTAATTGCATCAATTTCTCTACCTCCTCTCCTTCCTTCTTCATACTTATGGTGAGTATAAAATTTAAGCACAGATACCTCAAAAAGAAGTCAGAAACAAAAATACAGACTTTAAAATGTGTTTAAAATTCATTAATAATTCTTTTTAATTTCAACATATACAGGGACGAAAAGTATGCTCACTTCTCTGCCTTTATGGAAAGCTATACCAAAGCCATTCTAGTGAGGCATGGACCATGGCTACACTATGACACTACCCAACAATTAAAAATTACACTGGGAAAAAATTTTTTTTAATTAAAAAAATAAAAATTACACTGGGGCTTCACAAAAACATGACCTATTAGAGTGCAGCAAATACTTTCAGAATTTCCTAGAAGTTGAGCAAGAACTCCGAATATCAGTTCCCTTATTCTATCAGCATACAGTGTGGTTAGGGTAGTGTGAGTACTCAAGCTAATGCACAGACTGGGGAAATTCACCAGCTAAAAATAGGCCTTGTGACAGCAAGAAAGATAAATCCCAATGACACAAGCCAATTTACACCCTAAGCCAATAGCTCCCAGTGGCGACCAGCGCTTTTCAAACTGTAGATCATAACCCAGAGGACTGGGAATGATCTATTAAGGATCTCACCTCCCAATGAATGTATAAAATTAATTTAGTGGGTTTTGACTGCATTTTGTTCTTTTTAAGAAATGAAATAGAAAATTTCAGAATGCACTGCAAAGAAATAGGAAGTGTAAGAAATGAAATGTTTATTCCAGATCAATAGATTAGATTAGATAGATAGATAACAGATAAACAGATTTGACAACCATTTATTGAACACCTACCATGTGTCAGGTACATGTTTAGATACTTGGTTACATCCGTGACTATGACAGATAAAAATTCCAGCATTTATGATGCTCAGTAGACTAGACTGCAATGTAAAATGTATTTTTTAGTGAAAGTCATAGTTTAAAAAAGAAAAGTCTGAAAAACTTGAGAGTAAATAAAGTTCATGCATTCTTTCTACCACCCCATCAAGGAGGGACGTGACCAATAATCACCCTTCCACAGTGGAAAATCCTGGAGAGGAGTGAAGTGGAAAGATCAGTCCAAGTCATCCTCCAGCTCACTTCCCAAGACAGACTTCAAGATCAGGCATGGCTTCTAGAAACCATTCTCTCTTTACTCTATTTTGCAATTTTGTCTCAGTTCTAATAGATAAAACTATTGGAAGGAAAGAAAGATAGTAAAATGAATCAGCTCTTGGTACATATTTCTTTTAGTACTGTAACAGATGGAGACGTTTCATTTTAATCTTTAATAAATATTCACTGCTGATAATGAGCAAACGATTGAAATTATGATAGCCTATTCTCTCAGGCCAGTTAAACTACACATTTACCTAGGTGGTTCCTAAATTTCTTCAGAGATATCCTAATAGGTATTAACTAATATCCAATGTGATACTTCTCAACATCATAATTTACTTATTTAATTTGTAACAGCTGTCGATCACATTTAGTGAGACTCTGTATGGGCCCAACATTGTGCTGTGGGTTTTATCTTTAATCTTTAATGACCCTCTGAGGGAGCAGTTATAATCTACACTTTATAAAAGAAGACAATAGTACTTATAGTGGTTAAATAATTTTCCCATGATTACTTGGCCAGTAAATGGCAGAACTAAAATTTTAACTAATGTCATAGGGCTCCACATTGTTTTTATTATGTAGAAAAACAATGATAACTTATTCTCAGAAAACTTACTTTACAAGGCTTTTAATCATTTTTAAATATTTAAAGATTGTTAAAAGACTATAAATGAACAAACCATTAAGTTTAGAACTAAAGAATTAACACAGCACTTGTTCCTATCTTTATTGCAATAGGATTAAATGTCTGATTGCTCAAAACATGTTGCTATCTCTTGCATGAAACTCTTTCAATATTCATAAGGATAGCAGGACCATAAGAGGACAGGTTCTGGTTCCAGATATCTGGACTCAACTCTCAGCCCCACTGCTTATTAATTGTATAGCCTTGAGCAAGGTGTGCCTCGGTTTCCTTATCTGTAAAATAAGAATAATGATAGGACAGACAGGACTGTTTTGAGGATTAAATGAGATATATTATAAAAGATGTACTTAGAACAGTG
Organism: Nycticebus coucang; assembly: GCF_027406575.1. NCBI lineage: Eukaryota > Metazoa > Chordata > Mammalia > Primates > Lorisidae > Nycticebus > Nycticebus coucang. The sequence continues at coordinate 98,470,264 of NC_069790.1, forward strand.
TGGGCACTAAATAAAACTATGTATTTGTCATTCTCATGATTATTACTCCCTAAGAAGCCCTAGCTCATTTCATTTTACTAGCCATTAAAGTCTTAAAGGTTATAAAGAAGAAAAACAAAGAGTAAGTTCTAGAGGTGGGGCGAAAAGAAATCTTTGAACTCAAAATTCAATAATAACAGAGAAGTATGTCTATTTTATCATCTGTCCCTTCATTCCCCAATTACTTGGGTTTGTGGTGGGGCACAGTGGATATTATTGCTAACCAATGCTGTTTGGGGAATGCATTACACTTCATAAATTATTTGAAAGGGAATTATTTTGCTTTTATGCTGATATATGAAATATCTTTTCTTTGCAAAACACAACCATCATATGCTCACTTACTGAATAGAGGTCAGTACCAACAGTTTGCGTGGAAAAGAGAAATCATGACAGTTATTAAAAGAAAATTCAAATCAAGTTTTCAGCACAGCTCTATATGTTATTTTAAACAACTATTTCAAATGTCAGTCAAATGGAAAGGTCAAGTGTACATCAATATAGAAACATGTAAAGATTCTCATTATCTTTTAGTCTAGTCTGATAGTGAGACAAGAATATGTTTAAAGTGCATTTCCCCATAATCAGTTCTTTACTTACAAATGTCATTCTGAATGGACATTTACAGCTGATTAATTTTTTCCCTTTTTCTCAGATGCAAATACAAAACTAAAATGCATACTTCTGGCAGATTTCCTTTCTGCTGATTAAGGTGCTGATTTCCCAAACATTTGTTATCTACAACTCTAGCAGAAGCATAGCTTCTAGCATAGCTTCAAACTATGCTCTTGTGTTCCTTTTTCTTCATCTTTTTTTCCAAAATATTTAAGTGAACAATTAAACATCTGAATATAGCAGGTAGAAAACACTTGTGTAGCCATTGTTAAAAAGTCAACACGTTGAGTATGTTGCACACACACAAATGTACTCAATTAACATTTTAATTAAGGATAACAAATAATAATTAAACAGATGACATTTTAATTAATCTTCTCAACTGTAAATAGCCTGATAGAAATATTGTTAAATCTGATCCTAGTTAAATATATCTCCTTGCAAAAACAGTGACCTCCAACTACCCATGATCAAAACATTTCCCTTCAAGTACCTACGTCGTCATAATGTCATATTTGTAAATAAGTTTCCCGCATTAAGTTTCTTGGTACTCTGAACTCCGTTCTCTCTGTGCAGTATGTAAGCAGTAGTGTAGTGCGTAATGATTATGTTTCAAAGCCTTTGTAGATGTCTTATGCAAAAACATAGTACCTAAGTTTTAAAGGCTTCATTCTACAATTAAGGATGCATGTTTGATCATTAAATCTGAATAAACAAACTTTGCCAGAGTTAGGGACCTAACTCCATAGTATCCAGTTGTCATATTGCCATAGGTCTGTTATACTTATCTTTGATTTTGCAACAAACTAGGGGTAAGTAATTGTATCGAGTGGCATTATTGATTTCTCAAAGAAAAATTAGATATAATTCATTTTATTTCTGAAAATAAATATGAACCCCTCAATATTTTAAAGCAGAGTGGCATACCTAGTACAGTGAGGGAGTATGCCAAAGAGTGACTAAGATACTAACAGTAACTGAATTGTCAAGAAAGCAGGATATGCCCTGCACTGAGAGTTTCTGGACTTAGCAAAACAAACAAACAAAAGCATAAACAATTTGCGGGGGGAATTTTTTCCACATTGCATGATACATACACTAAAAGATTATTCATTGTTTATCTGAAATTCAGATTTAACTGGTGTCTTACATTCTACATGGCAACCCTCCTTTTAAAAGAGCAGGATGAGATAAACTCACCTTGAGAACCATTTTCTTTTCTTTTTTGTTTTTTGAGACAGAGACTCACTATGTTGCCCTCGGTAGAGTGCTATGATGTCACAGCTCACAGCAACCTCAAACCCATGGGCCTAAGCGATTCTCTTGCCTCAGCCTCCCAAGTAGCTGGGACTACAGGCGCCGGCCACAACGCCTGGATTTTTTTTATTGTAGGTGTCATTGTTGTCTGGCTGGCCCAGGCTGGGATCAAACCCGCCAGCCTTGGTACATGTGGCTGGTGCTGTAACCACTGTGCTATGGGTGCCAAGCCAAGAACCATTTTTTTGATCTCAGTGCAGGGTGAGCTATAGAAAAATAGAAAATAGAAAATAGAAAATAGAAAATACGAGAAATCTGTTGGTAGATGACGCTCTGGGCCTTTCTGAGACCCCGGGAAAGTACTAGGACAGGATATAGCCAGTAGCAAGAAAGCATGTCCCAGAGACAAACACTCTGTGCATTCAGTAAGTCATATCTGGAGTTTAAAGAGTTATTGATCTACTGTTTAATCTATTCCATTTTAATTATTTTTAACTGTGAGTAATAAATAAATCTTGAAGGATATTAAGCCTCTCTCAATTATGTTTTCCCTTTCAGAATGATCAGAATGATGCAGAAAAGGTGTTTAGACTTGGGAAACATTACCCACAACATGGAGGGTGAGGGTGACTCTGCCATTGAAGCCAGGGCAGGAGACAATTTGGGGACTCTGTGTTTTCTTGGGGGAAATCCCTGTAAACAGTGTGGTTCCCAGAGCCATGGCTTAAGGAGACTCACAACTGTTCTCCAGAACAAAAGTGAGCCTCATAGAAAAAGAGTAAGGGGCTCATGACTCAGGGAGGCAAAAGAACAGGGAGACAGAGAAATCCAGGGACCAGAGAGGAGAGAGAAAGAACAAATTCCAACTTGTGAGAGTGCAAGTGTTTGTTCTTAGCTGAGAATTCCAAGGATATAATGATCAGACATACCTCTTCTTGAAATCCCTTACTCTGCAGGATCAGAACTGAATATTTTAGCTCAATTATCCAGATATATCACCAAAGACAAGTAGAGATCTAGTAGAACATAACTAGGGCTATTAATCGCTTCCCTTTCAAATACATCCCTCTTGTTTCCCTCCAGTTATTCAAAAATCCCATTATAATTTGGGGGTCACTCATTTTTCAGTAACTGTCTATCCCACCCTACCTCTGTAGTCCCACGCCTCTTGAGAGGACCTTCCATGGACTAGGGAGGGACACTGGCCACTCTTCAACTCAAAAAAAAAGGGGTCTCCAGATTACAAAAAGGGCTTGCTAAGGAAATTAAAGTGGAATAGAAATTAATCACCTACTACCATTGTTTAGTTGCAATATAAGAAGGTCTTTACCGCACACAAAGCATCTATCTCTACATTGGATGGTATTTGTGTGTGTGCTATTATTATTGTTGCTATTTAATTACAAACAGGCAATCAGCACAGTTTTAGTATTAAGTTCAATATAGAAGGAACTTAATTCAACGTTATCAGCATATAAATGAATGGACCAATGAATGAAATTGTTGGGTAGCACAGAAACACTCAGAGAGACTCACTCAGTGTTTTCCATTAAGTCTGAAGGTCCTTCTCCCACTCCCCCACCAGGAAGGCTAAAGGTAAACATAGCCTGGGAAGTGCAGAAAGTAAGATGGTTCTCTGACAGGTCCCACCAACAGAAAATGGGAAGGTCGAGTTTACTTTGGAAGGTGTTATTTCCTGATACACATTGAGTTTTGTTTTTGTTTGTTTTTTTTTTTACATATACGTGTACTTATTAGGTTTCCATTTTTTGCCTTCACAAAACTAAAGAGGCTTAAAATTTACCAACAATAACAATGTTTAAGATAAGAACTAGAAACAAAAACCTCGTAAAGAATGAACGAACATAAATGCATCCAGAAAAGAAATCAGAGAACTGCTACATCGAAATATTAAGCCATAATAATAATGCAAAGAAAGTAACATTCACATTGTCAAATAAGAGTATATCTATTATAGAATGCTTTGACTCTGAGATTCAGTATGGAGTCATCAGTTAACTTCTTCTTCTTTTTTTTTAAGTCTCAAAAAATAGACAACTAATATTTATAAAGAAAAGTAAAAGATAACTTCAAAAAACAGATCATTATTTCCTGATACATATTGTTAAACTCTCTCAGAACCCTCTTTGCAAGCTTGGCTCTACTCTTCTGTTAACTGCAAATGACCTGCAGTTTTCTCTTAGTCTCTGCTTTGGACACATCTCCTCCCATGCCCTGCCATCCTTTTTTCAGCTGTCCCTAAGTGTTAATTCCACCTTCAACCCCTTACAAATGCCCTAAGAATAGTTCTAATACCTTCTAATTCATGTATCTTTCAAGCTGGGTTCAAAATACCTCTTTTTAGAAGTTCTTCAGAATTAACTAATATAATCCAATTTTACTGTTTTTGGCTTTTATTTATAATTCCTGAATCCTTATACACTTATGTATCAAGACTTTACCATATATTTTTATGTTGTTCACTCAGAGTAAGAGTATCAGCAGGGAAAGAGTACCAAAGATATGCATGTTATTGTTGCCCCCAATTGCAGCTTTAAAAATGGTTAAGTAAATGAAAATTTGTATAGAGGAACACAGAAAGATCTGTTGTTCCAAGAGATAATGTGTCTATTATTGCCCCTCTTGGAGGAACTCATCTCTTCATTACATTAGTGTGGCCCATCTTCTTGCTACTGGAAGTATAGTCCACGGACCTGCCTCATCTGGAAACTGATTGGAGATACAGAATCTCAGGTACCACCCTACACTCATTAAGTCACAGTCTGCATTATGTACATAATCTGTACAATCTATATGTACAAAAAAGTTTGAAAAGCCCTTACTTTTCCCACACCGGGGATACAATAATCTGTAAGAAATACATGTCTCTTAAATGGCTGTGATAGAGGAGTCAACTCAAATATCCCTAGTTCTTCCCAGTCAAACCTACCAGTTAGGAAGCAACTTTCTACTAAAGGAGTTTAGGGAACAATTCATCAGTATCATGAAACCACTATATGTATATAGGGAACTTCAATACCCCACTTTCAACAACAGATAGATCCACTAGACAGAAAATTAATAAAGGAAATATTGGACTTGAACAGCACTTTTGACCAAATGGACCTAACAAAACTTTCATCCAACAGCAGCAGAATACATACATATTTTTCCTGCAGTATACATGGAACAGTCTCCCGGACAGACTATATGTTAGGCAACAAAATAAGTATTAACAAACATAAGAAGACTGAAATCATATATAGCATTGTTTCAGACCACAAGGGTGTAAAACTAGAAATTAGTAATAGGCAGATGGGAAGCTGAGGCAGGAAGACGGTTTGAGGCCAGGAGTTTGAGACTAGTCTGAGTGAGATACCATCTGTACAAAAAACACAAAAATTAGTCAGGTATGAGGTGCACGCCTATAGTCCCTGCTCCTCAGGAGGCTGAAGCAGGAGGATCACTTGACCCTAGGAGTCGGAGGTTGCTGTGAGCTGTGATGATACCACTGCACTCCAGCCCCAGGTGACAGAGCAAGACCCTGTCTCAAAAACACAAAACAGAACAGAACAAAATAAAACAAAAGTCTCAAATAATAATAATAAAGGTGGAATCTTGGAAAATTTGCAAATACGTGGAAATTAAACAACATGTTCCTGAGTAAGTAAAGGACAAAAGAAGAAATCAAAAGAGAAATTAAAAGATAACTTGAGACAAATTGTGGAGGATGGGCTGTGAGGCAGCAGGGCCCCCACAACCTGGGAAGATGTTCAAGGAATGTCCCCCAGCTGCTTCTCCTCCTTTAACAACAAACACTCCTTTCTACTCTGCTAGAAGTCACGTCGCCCCTGCATACTTCCCTTTTTATCTAGCCAGCAAGCACGTGTAGCTTTTCCTCCTTAAAGTTAGTCTTTACTCCATGTACCAAGATGTAGGTCATTTAGTAGCCTTGCTTAAGATACCATATCAATAAAGCTAGAACCACGGCTCAGTGCTGGCTGCGGTCTTTGCTGCTCCAGTCCTCCTGATCTCATCTTTTCTCTCGTGTGTGTCTCTTGTGCATCTTATTTCCTCATTCCCCACCATTCCCATTCTGGTTCATTCTCCTTCATGCTAGTTTGTGAAAACAAATGACAATGGAAAAACAGAATACTAATTTTTGACAAGGGCACCAAGAGGACACAATAAGCAAAGGAGGGTCTTTTCAATAAATGGTTCTGGGAAAATTTCATTTTCACATGCAAAAGAATGAAACCAATCCCTTATCTTACACCACACACAAAAATAAAAATGAGTAAAAGACCTAAAAATAAGACCAGAAAATATAAAACTTCTAGAAGAGAACACAGGGGGAAAGCTCTTGCATGCTGGCTTTTAAAGTGATTTTTTGGATACAACACCAAAAGTTTAGGACACAAAAGCAAAGATAAGTAAATGTGACTATATCAAAGTAAAAAGCTCCTGCACAGCAAAGAAAACAATTAGCAAAATTAAATGACAGCCTACAGACTGGGAAAAAAAATGTTTGCAAATCAGATATCTGATAAGGGGTTAATATCCAAAATTTATAATGAATTCATATAATTCAATAGGGGGAAAACAAATAACCCAATTAAAATATGAGCAAAAGATCTAAATAGACATTTCTCCAAAGAAGGCATAAAAATAGCCAACAGGCATGTGAAAAGGTGTTCAACAGCTTTAATCAGCAGGGAAATGCAAATCAAAATCTCTATGAGATACAACCTCCTAATTATTAGGATAGCTATTAACAAATTGAAAGATAACAAATGTTGATGACAGTGTGGAGAAAAGGAAACTCTTGTACACTATTGGTGGGAATGTAAATTGGTACAGCCATTATGGAAATCACTAGAGGTTTCTAAAGAAATTAAAAATAGAGCTCCTCAGTGATGGAAAAGCAAGCATCTCATGTACTCAGTACTGATCTGAAAATAGTAGATCAACAACTACAAGCCCAAATAAGAGAAAAACACAATTAAATTCAAGAAGAAGGGGTGGGGATCAGGCAAGTTCCCATCTCTCTGGTACAATGTAGGGCTGTATGGCACAGTTCCTGGGAAAGACTCAACTTCATCTCGGACTTTGGACTTCACCTTACAAATGCAAATAACGTGACCTAATTGTATGTACCCTCATATTAATCCCAAATAAAAACAAAATAGAGCTATCATACAACAAAGGAGTCCTAAAGGAAATGAAATCACCACCTTGTAAAGATAGCTGCAGTCCCATGTTCACTGCAGCCTTGTTCACAATAGCCAAGATAGGAAAAAAAACCTAAGTGTCAATCAATGGACAAACAAAGAAACTGCCCTACGCATTTACAAAGGACTATTATTCAGCTCTAAAAAAGAATCAGACCTAGCCGTTTGCCACAGCATGGATAAGCCTAGGGGACATTATGCCAAGTTTAATAAGCCCAACAGAGAGAGAAAAATATTGCAGGATCTCACTTATATATGGAATCTTTAAAAAAAAAAACATTAAATATATTGAGATAGAGAACAAAACAGCAGTTACGGGATAAGGGAGACATGCACGTAAGAGGATACAAAATAGCAGATATACAGGATGAATACATCTAGAGATACGACATAAAGACTATAGGTACTAAAATTATACCCTGTATGGGATTGATGATAAATTAGTATATTTGAGCTGCTCTTGCCATGTAAACAAGTAAAATGGGTAATTATGTGAGATGATGGATACATTAATTTGTTTCCCATACCAACCTTTTTATATCTACATGTATCCCTTAACTCATGTAGTATACTTTAAATACACACAAGAAAATTTGTTTTATAAATAAATAAATAAATCATCTCTCATTGCTGCAGTTAAATAAGAAAGAAGACAGACACCAAACAGAGGGCTCAGATGAGAAAAAACAATTTCTAAATAATTGGTACTTGGCATTGAGGGCTTTGCAATAGTAGGGACCATGCAAACACTGAAACCACGGAGTGGAACAGGAGAACGTGGACTTACAGGAATGCTCTGCAGAGGCTTAAAGTCACTAGAAGACCAGAACAGAAGACAGGGCCTACAGCGGACTGAGGTCTTAGTGGGGAAGAATCAGAAATACACCTCACAGCTCCACTGGCTCTTGTGTGTCCAGTGTTGCTGTCCCAGGTGGCAAAATAAGTACTCCACCTAGTTCATTTGACAACAGCTCTAATACCTAATAAACACTTTTATTCCCATTTTGTAAATGGGGCAACTAACAATAACAGAAAGATTGTGAAACTTATATCCAAAACACACCACTGAAAGTGGTGATGCCAGATTCAGAACCAACCCTCCCCCAGGCCTGTCCTTAACCTCCTCTATTCTTGCTGGCCATGGAATGTAGAGGGGATAGTGTGTGCCCAATCCTTTCTCCTTGACCCTCTGGTTGGTTTCATAAAGTCCAGAATTAACCTCTGGATGTTACTATTGATGCCTACTCATGTCTGAAGTAGGTCGGCCCCACCTCAAAAACAAGGTCAGCATCACCCAGAGTTTGAGAAGGCTGGCACCAGGAAATGCTGTCTTAACAGAGTGCTGTGTGTTTTTTTCCAAGTTGGTATATACTATACGGTATGATTAACATCAGTTTTTATCAAAAATGAAGCACTTTTCCTTCCTTGGGGAATAACATGCTGGCATGACTAAGTGCATGGCCACCTAGCTCCTTAGCGCACAAGGACTTTGTGGGAGGTCAGGACTCCTTAAAACAGCAATGGGGACCTTACAGGGTGTCCCAAAAGCCACCACAAGAAAGGAAAACAGGAAATTGTGGACAAGTATACCTTTATTTATAAGATATTCATTACGACATTTTACAAAGAATATTTTGTAAATATTTTGTAAAATTCTGTAAACAAAGATAAATTTAACCACAATTTCCCATTTTCCCTATGGATGATGACTTTTGGAACATCCTATATATTCTGAGGGTCTATCAGCCTGTCTCAGGGTAGAGTGTCATCTATTTTAGTCCTCAGAGGCTATGCTATTCCAGATCCTTCTCCAGCCATGGCCTCCCTTGAGAAAATCACAACTTACACACTCCTACAATAAACCCAACTAGCCAAGGGTTCTTACTGTCCCTGAGTACATAGACCAAACACCTCCATCAAATCTCCCACCTGCAAGTAAAAAGTAACTTATCTTTTCTATGGACCTTCAAAGGTCTCTTCTATCTCTTATCTAAGGATCTCTTCTTTCTTTCAAAGCTCTGTTTTTTTCATAAGAAAAAAAAAAAAAACAATAAAAATCCCAGTTATGGATGATTATGAAAAGCCACACATCAAACTAAGGGAATTACCAACATTTTCAACAGTAACACATCAGGCGGTCTTCTGAAGATGTTCAGTCACATCACAACTTCTTCCCTTCCTCAGCATCATCATCACATAGCCTCTGAGGCTGAGTTCCTGGGTTTCTATCGGGCTTTTAAGAAATGCACAGACTTATCAAAAGGTGACCATTTGTATTTACAGAGAATCTCAGACAAAAGTCTCTTCCTCATGATATAAGGCCTGGCAAACACATGGGAAAAAAGCTGCTCTCTTTTGTTTATGGAATACAACCTAAAGAAGGGATATTATGTACCCTGAGAGATCTTTAGAAAGCTGGATGCTACACTTCCCCTCTCTTGGCAATATTGAATGTAGATCATATTTTACATTCTGAAGTTTTACAGGCTTCTCTTTTGCATTCCAAAGCCTTTTAATTCTGCAGATCAAAACAATTTTAACATTAGAAGCTCCTAGGCCACGTTAAAATTACTTACTATTCCTCACTTGCTAATTGATGAATTTTCACATTTATTTTTAATCTTGAAAAGAGGGAAACTGCTATCTCTCTTCCACTGCCTGTCACCTTAGGGAATAAAGGAAGAAAGATAGCACAGAAACTACAGGAACAGGAAAGACTGGCAGGACACACAGAGGTGGGAGAAGGGGACAGAGTTGATGTTTTAAGTCCTTTAGGCCTAAATTCCCGTGAGGGTTTTACCAATCATTGAGCCACTGACGAGTTCATTAACTTCATGAATCCCCCTTTCCTTATCTACAAATTAATACTCACCTCACAGGGGCTAGCCTAAAGATAACCATCAATGCAGGTAAAGCACTTGGCACACTGTAGAAATCCAAATTGTAACAAAGAGGACAATGGTCGTGGTGGTGGTGGTGACGGACAGAAATAGCAAGACAGTAAGGACAGAGGGTGAAGCAGAGGGAGTGAAGACAGCAGAGCAAGAAAGCATCTCTGGCTATGGTTTACCCTAAAATCCAAATATGACTGAGCACCCATGACGAAGAAAATAGTTTACCAACCTAATTAACAGCTTCCTTCTGCTTTAGAGACACTGGAGCCAGATTGCAAATTCCACGAGGATCGGCATACTAGCTAATCTCACTTCAGTTTATCTCATGATTCAAACTCCACAGCAATCAATAATTGATCCCAAGGGAAAATCAGTCCAAAGTGTCTGTAGGTGGCTTTTTTCCTTTGCAAATTTGTGTTGAGCTCTTTGGAGCTCAGGTATTATGATAAAGAGATTATTTCTTTAAATCGGAGGCATATCTGATGACATTTGGAGAAAATCATTAAAAGATCCACAAAGAAATTTACCAAAAAGGGAAACCACAGACAAAATTAATTTTCAGACATGTATCATAGAACTAGATTTCGAGTGCTGTACGCTACTTATGTTCTTAACAGTTTGGAGCCATTTATCAGTCAAAATTAAATTATAAGCATTCCGTTTGTAAAATAACAAATTAGTCGATCTTATTTGCATGAATCACAAAAATCTTAACAGCTCTTGAGTTTCTTGAGGCATTTAACACCCTTCCCATTTACTCAGTGTGAATATCAGGCCACATTAATCACAAGACCATAACCCACTTACTTTAAGAGTATATTACATAAATGGTTGCACAACCTGCTGTGAAATACTGTATCTTTAGCATTTGGATCACTTGTGACATTGAGAGGAAGTATTCATTAATGAAGTGTGAGGCTCATTTTATTTATAGTCCATGGGAGAAGCTATTTTACCACCATCAGAAGCACTTCTGAAGGCAAGAAGTTACAGCTAAACCATGTTCCACACAAAACTAGTGCAAATCCAATCTTGGTGTCCCTGGCCATCAAAAATATTGTAAAGGAGAGAAAAATTCAATTTCTAAAAGCATGATAGCACAGGGAGTGTAAGAATGTGGAAGATCAAATGCAGACCACAGCTGGAGGCTTGATAGGAGGGATACCTGGTAAGTTTGGCTGTAGGCTGGTTTAATGGTTTAGGTAGACATTGTCAGGGTTAAGGTCAGATATCTTCCATTTTCTTTGTGGAGTAGTAGAAAGTCATGTGTTGAGAATGGGGAGATTGGGAAAGTGGTGACTTAAGAGAGTCACTGTGCGATGTGGAAGAGGAAGTTCATTGGGAAACAGAGGACTGAGAGGCAAGCTGAAGTTGGTGACTAGGAACCTGAAAAGGCATCAGACTTCTCAATCTACTTCTATCCATTTCTCATACTACACTGGTCACCAGAAGGACTTAATTCATTTCATGTCACTAGCACCTAGCACAGCTTCTGGAACAAAGTTGATGTTCATAAGTGTAATTTGAACTCAATAAAAAATGGCAAAAATATGAATTGTCTGAACGTAAATATCAAGTTTGCAAAACACAATTGGTTTAATAGCAAAGTAAAACATATACAAAAAAAAAAAAAAACACAAGGCCTGGATTTTGTGTTCAAGGTGGGTCAGTCACACAGGGGAAGCCACATGAAGGGAGACCCAAGTCCTTCTGATCTTTATCATCCATGGTCTCCATGGTCTCCATCTGCATGGATGATAAATAGAAATCCTTCGGAAACCATGGATGATGAAGATCAGAAGGCGGCTCTTTTTATGTTTATTAATTTGAGTTCCCTGTAGGTCCTAGCTTTTATCTGAATCAAAATATGCAAATATCCATTCCCCATGTGTAGGTTATCTGCTTGCTTTGGTTGCTATACAAAGCTTTTCAGTTTCATTAAGTCCCATTTGTTTATTTTTGTTGTTGTTGTTATCTACCATGGAATACTATTCAGCCACTAAAAAAGATGAGACTTTACATCTTTTGTATTAACCTGGATGGATGTGAAACACATTATTCTTAGTAAAGCTTCACAAGAATGGAGAAACAAGAATCCTATGTACTCAATTCTGATATGAGGACAATAAAGGTCCTAGTACACAATGGGGAGAGCTGAGAAAAGGAAGGAGGGGGTGGGGGCACAAGGGGTGTGGTACCTTTTGGGGGTGGGACACAATTATAAGAGAGTCCTTATCTAACAAAAGCAATCAATGTAACCTGGTTCTATGTACCCTCATTCATTCATTGTTGAATCCCCAACAATAAAAAAATAAATAAATAAAATAAATAAAAAGATCAGAAGGCAGCCCAGTCACCTCTGTTGAAAGCCACTTTGAGGCAACTGGGCTCCAGAAACAGGATCAAAGGAGTCAGCAGGAAGCCCTCATTCTGACAGTCCACCTTTCCAGTTTCACAAAGTTCCCTGGAGCTTGAGCAGAAATATAAAAAACGTGCCTCGCTCTCTCAAGATGCAGTTCCTGTTCCCCACCTGCAGCTCTGCTCAGCTGCTTCTTGCTGCTTCCATCCCAGCACCTTATGCTCCATCTATTCCTAAGTATTTTGTGGCTTAAAACACCATGTGTTGCTTTAAGTTCCAAGCTTTGTATGGGATGTTCTCCCCCCATCCCATCCATTATAAACTCCCACTCTTCCTTCCCAGGTGTCTCTTCTACAAAGCCTGTCCTATCCCCCCTTTTCCACAGTAAAGGAACCCACCCTCACTGTGTCCTTAAACATACCTTTAGGCATGGAAGAAACTGTACTTCATTATTAACCTGTACTTGCTGCAACTTGAAAAGCAACTTGCACATTTTATATTTTCAGTGTATCTCTGTTGAATTTAGTTTTACTGTTCATCTACCTTGCAGAAAAATAAAAATTTCTTAGTTATCAATTCATTTTGATGATTCCTTTTTCCAACCCCATGGACTAAATCTTTTTTTAAGAAAACTAATTTCAGATCATATACTATGTATGCACTACTAGAGTTTGAATAAAACTTGCGAAAGATAGAAATAATTTAAATGAATACTGTTTTGTTGTTGTTGTTCTATTAGTTTTTGAATTAAACAGTCTAGAAAAATGAAGGTTGATGTTGATTTAAAGATGTATAAAACCTTATAAAAGTCATCAGGAGCAGGGGCTACAGAAATAAGACTCTGCTCATTCTCCCAATTCAGGAATATTACAATTAGAAGCACCCCTTGAAGGCTGAAGAAGGCGGTTTGGGAATAAATAAAAGGCAATGCTGCTTTACACAGCAGGTGGCAAACATGAAACTCTTTATTCTGAGAATTGGTACAGACTTGAAAATAAATATAAGCAGGTTTCAAAAAGGACTTGGCTAAAATCTAGGGTGGTGGTTCCAACATGTGATTGAGCAGAAATTAGACTGTTTACTTGGTCAGCAGGGTGCACCCACCCCACACTTACTGGCAAAGTGCCACTTGCGTCCTTGTCACAGATGTAGCACTAAGCAAGATACATCCGGTTGGTCTGTTCTAACTCAGCATGGCAATTCTGGTGCTTTTATACCCTCTAAAAATCATAGCTCTATTGGTTGGAGAAATTTACTTTCTGGAAATGGGATGCAGATCTTTCTTCGATTCATCCTACATAACTTCACTGCCATCAATCATTTAAAATAAAGCATCTTCCAAAATGGTTACTTCATGGAACAAATTTATGACAAAGGTCAAAGGGAGATAACTCCAGCTGTGACCTGAAAAGAGCTAAGTTATTAAGTGAACTGAAGCAGATATTCGGTATGATGAGCCATGTTAAACCATGTAGGAAGCAAAAGGAAAAAGCAGGAAAATGTTACCTGGACCTCAAAGGCAAATTTGGTTCATAAACTTTTCTTCACAAGTTTTGCCATGTAGACACCTCAAAATTCCATTCAATAAACATAATGTTTATAAAATAGGCATACAAAACACCAAAAGCATATGTCAACATTACTTATAAAAGTAGAGAAAGACAGTGAAATTAGTCCTGTCCTTACATTCATTTTGCTTTAATGACAGAGGGATCTGTGCTCATGGAAGAAAACCAAGGGACCTCTTAACATGGAATAACATGGGAAACAACAGAAGGCTGCAGGTGTGGCTTAACACAGGAGAAGGTGGTAGAAAACAGGGAACTGAGACTCCAGGAGACTCACTGATACTCAACCACCCCAACTACCCATTGACCCAACATGTGGCTAAGTCTAGCAGGGGCTGTTGATGTTTATAGGATTATCATGTTATAAGAGGAAGTTCTGAGAAAAAGTAAGATCCTTCACCTTCACTGACAAAATCATGAATGGGCCCACATACTTCGGGAATCCTATGACATATTTGATCATATATAATGATTGTTATATGTAAATATTAAAGGTGTATTGAATTTCTTCCTTAGCCCAACTTTAGAGAAGCCGCAAAGGAAGCCAGAAACGTCCGTGGATCTGAAGACCTAATAGAAAGACTAGAAGGGGAGAAAGAGATTGGCAGCAAAGAAGTGTGAAAGAGAAAGAACAGCCAGCGTGAAGGGAAGGACATGAGCCAAGAAGCTGGAGGTGTGCCTGTGAGCTGTGGCCTCTGCACCATACAGAGCTGTACTTTCCCTCTCACCATAGGGGCAGAACACCAGCCCACCTCTCTCACAGTTGTGGGGTAACGTTGGGGCAGAGCGGGATTCTGGCCTCTGTTGGGAGAAGATGGGCCTGACTCACCTGCTCCTGAGTGGTCCTTCCCATCTCTGTCCCCCTCCACAGTCCAACCTTGGGGCTTAACAACCAAGTAACAAACCAAGATGTGAAAAAGAAAGCAGGCTCAGAGAAGAGGCATAGAGATTCTTGCTCAAGGTCAGTTTCTTTCTTAGTAAAGGGGCAGCAGATACTGAGCTCAAGTCCAGGCCTTGGTGCTATGAACTCTGTATCCTGGGGGACACCAATCCTCTCCTCCCCTTATGCCCACAGAAGGGACATGGGCTGACTCTGGCTCTTCCTCCACATGACTGATTCCTAGAGCAGAGGTGTAGGGTAGGGATCAAGACAGCAGCCATGATGAGGGACAAAACGCTGAGCAACCTGTACCCCGTAATCCAGAATTAATGGAAAAGAAGAATCAAGAAGTTAAAATAAGCAAAATAAATGGCATCAAAGGAGAAAGAGAGAATATTGGTAAAATGAAGCAGGAGCAGAAGGTTAGCAAAAAAGATCTAAATAGAAACAACTTCATTGAGTAAATAGCAGAATGGATACAGTTAAGAAATAATTAAGTGAACTGGAAGAGCAGATCCAAAATTTCTCCCATAAGACATTAGGAAAGAAAAAGGATATAAAACACAGAAGCTGAGATATATGGCATATATAAGTGTCCACATCTTTTTAATAAGAGTCTCAAAAAAGATAAAAAATGGAAGAAAACAGTTGAAGAAAATACTGAAAACTTTTACGAATTAAATAAAGGTGAAAGACCATAGATTAAAGGTCTGAAACAAACCAAGGAAAAGCAGGAAGGAGGGAGGGAGGGAAAGACGAAGGGTGGGAGAGAGAGGCAGTGGAAGAAAAAGGAAAAGAGAAAATATAAGAAAAGAGAAGAGAGGAGAGGAGGAGAGGACAGGAGAAGAGAGAGGAAAAGAAGTTAAATATATATAAAATAATGAGGACATCTTAACCTTTTTTGGTACCATGAACCACTTTGGAAGTCTGTTGGATCTTCTAAAAGATTGTTTTTAAATATTTAAGATAAAATACAAAGTATTACAAATAAAATTATTTATGTTGAAGTACGGTTGCCAAAAAGTAAAAAAAAAAAAAAAACCTGTGATATATTAATACATGTCCTCCTTCATTAATGTATTACTCAAGATTTAGTGGAAGGTCTAATAACTGCTACAATTTTGAAGAGCCACAGCCAACTCAAAATAAGCACTTAGCATGATGAAAAAATGTTTTGTTGCTAAATACTGAAATGTAACAGGTAAGTTATAAAAAAGCCTAATTAAGCATTAATGATACACATAACTACATGGATAGATCTGAGTGGTAAAAGTAGGAAACAAAGCAAGCGCCTGTGGCTCAGTGAGTAGGGCACCAGCCCTATATGCCGAGGGTGGCGGGTTCAAACCCAGCCCCCCGCCAAACGGCAACAACAACAAAAAAAATAGCCGGGCGTTGTGGCGGGCTCCTGTAGTCCCAGCTGCTTGGGAGGCTGAGGCAAGAGAATCGCGTAAGCCCAAGAGTTAGAGGTTGCTGTGAGCTGTGTGACATCATGACACTCTACCCGAGAGCAGTAAAGTGAGACTCTGTCTCTACAAAACAAAGATTTATTAGACAATACCATCGATAAAAATTAAAAACACATCCACATGCAAAATAATACCACAGACTTAACAAGGATATGCCCATATTTTAATACAATACATCAAAGACACCAGAGTGAATGCTAAGAGGAAGAAGGGAATTGGAGCAGTGATCAGGGAAGATGAGAAAGAAAATAAAACAAGATGACGGACAGCCTTGCACCAAAGAGGCAATGTGCTCTGAACTAGGAAGAATGATTAACTTAACTCTTTGTCCCTGGGATCTAATTATAATGAAAAATAAACACCTCCAGCACTTGGAGGCTGAAAAATGTTATCAGCATTTAATAGAATAAATAGAAAATCATGATGATAGCAACGGAAGATTTTATACACATAAACATAGACTTTGTCAGCTATAATGGCCCTAAAACTGCTTCAGAAACGACCTTACCCTATCTCAACAGTGGATACCACTGAGGCCACGTTAGGGATAAAAGCTTTGCAGTGTAGAAAGGACGTGGGACAGGACCCAGAACTGTCCTGTAGGAAAGGCCAGTCACACATTGTCTTTTCCATTTCAGATAAAGGATAGCCTCACTGTCCACTCTCTGGTCAGTGGAGCCAGCACATACAGAAGAATCCAACGGTTGTAGGGCGGCGCCTGTGGCTCAGTCAGTAAGGCGCCAGCCCCATATACCGAGGGTGGTGGGTTCAAACCCGGCCCCGGCTGAACTGCAAACCAAAAAATAGCTGGGCGTTGTGGTGGGCGCCTGTAGTCCCAGCTACTCGGGAGGCTGAGGCCAGAGAATAGCTTCAGCCCAGGAGTTGGAGGTTGCTGTGAGCTGTGTGATGCCACAGCACTCTACCGAGGGCGATAAAGTGAGACTCTGTCTCTACAAAAAAAAAAGAATCCAATGGTTGTCTAGACATTTGGATGGAACATGACATCCTATGTGTCCTAGTGCCTTTCTGCCATTATAACAAAAATACTATACTATACTAAAAAACAGAAACTTATTTCTCACAGTTCTGAAGGTAAAATGTCCAAGATTAAGGCACCTGTGGATTCAGTGTCTGGTAAGGACTTCCTCTCTGCTTCACAGATGGCACTTGGTTGCTGTGTCCTTACAGGGCAACGGTTAAGTCTCTTTTATAAGGACACTAATCCCATTTGTCAGAGTGGAGCCTTCATGACTTCATCACTTCCCAGAGCATGCACCTCTTAATACTATTATATTGGGTATTAGATTCCAACATGAGAACTTCAAGGGCACCTGCTAATATTCAGACCATAGCACCACCCATACCAAAAAAAAAAAAAAAAAAAGGCTGAATACACAAGTTCTGACAATTAAGTTTGCAAACTCATCCTAGAAAACATGCTACACACCTCATTGCTGAATATCACTATGGTCACCCTCAAAGGACTTCCCTTAGGAAGCTGTGCACCGACACCTCACCCACACTCCAAAGCAATTTTGGAACACAACTCTGGAATGGCCATCAGAGCTGTTGTCATATTACCCTTGATATTCTGAATGCCACCAAAGTGTCTTCCTTTCAATATTTCCTTTATCTGCTCTGCTTTTCACAGTCAGCCAATTTTGACACCCAGTTGACAATTCAACAAATTTTTGCTATGTTTTCATCGGTTCTGCTATTGACCGGCTGCCCTGACCTCTCCTCATCAATGATACAGTCTCTCCCCGCAGAAAATGTGTAATCCATTTGTACACTGCCATTTTCTTCATGGCATTATCCCCATAAAATCAGACTAACTTGTTCCTGATTTCACTTCCACTCTTGCCAAGTTTAACAAGAAATTTATGAAGGTTTGTTCATTGCTCTAATTCAAGCTCTGCCATTCTCACAACAGCACAAAGAAACACCAGCAACAATAAAAAACACCACTCAGCAAGACACTGCCACACATCAACATGAACACAGCTGTGAGACACGGAAATACCAAGGTTACAAACCCTCACCAAGCTGCACAGTGCTGCCAACCTAAGCACACAGTGGGAAGATCATGAACTTAATGTCGGACCTCATTCTCGCCTGTTCTTTTCAACAAACAACGAATTGTTCTGTCTCTCTTTCTGTGTTTGTGTCACCATCTCTCGAAGGACCTTATCCTGAGCTAGAGGGACAGCATACAAAACCCTCCAAACACATCCTCTAGGTCCCCAGACATGCTGTAAAGTGTAGTCCAGAGTGCAAAGAGCCGTATAGAAACAATGCTGATGCCTACCTGCTTTCTTGCACTCAAGTTTGGTAAGAGTAGAAAGTTCACAAGTGCACGGCTGCAGCCTCTTATCTATCCGGAGCAGGCCAGGTAAAGGAAAGTGAAGGCTTTGCTTTCAGCTCTCCTGGGTACTATTCAAGTCATTTTTGGTGACCTAATGATAATAGAGCTGATCTACATACATGTCCTATTGTCTAAAATTACTTCTCTAGTTTTTTGAAAGTCCAGTACACATTTTTAATCCTTCTGCTGCATTAATGTACACAGCTATGATTTAATAAAAAAAAAGAAAGAAAGATAAAATTACTTCTCTAAGTGTTTTAGTCACTGTTTGATAGTAAGATGCAAGATAAAGTACTTGTGAGCACAGAAAATTAATAGAAAGGAAACACTGTCGGAGTGTATGCTGAGTTTAGCCACCAGCATCTATTTTTAAAGATGACATAATTAATGGTTACATAGAATATGGGGAGAAAAAAAAACCACAGGCAGAGCTTTTAGACAAACTCCACCACCAACTTTAAACGTATGACATCGTTGAAGCAGTTATGCAAAAGTTTATAGCACAATTTTAATATAGTTGTCAAACATGCCAGAATGAATACATGAGGATAGAAAACCATTTAAATCTCTAGGAGAAATAAAAATGGATGAGATTGAATAGTGACCTTAAAAAAGGTGTTTTGGGTAGTTTTCAAATTTTGTGTATCTCCTTAACATAATCCTCATTTAGTAAATCAGATTTACAATCGTTTTGCCACAGGATTCCCCACACACACCCCCAAACCTATATGGGCACAGCCATTGAGCTTTATACTGTTTTTCATAAGAGTTAATGTTATTTAAATGGCAAATAGACAAAAGATAGAGAAGACTTGCTTTTTATTAAATTACAGCTTCTAAAATTTAAGCAAAATGATCCAAATCCTGGACGCCTCCCTGAAGGACTGATACAAATTGCAATAAAACATGCTTGAGAAACTAAAGCACACTACTTTGTTATTTTCGCAAATAAAAGATGATTCTGAAAATTGACTTTACTTCCACAGCAGGAAAGCAAAACTAAAGAATAAATACTCTCATGGAATGTAAAAGAACATATTTAATAGAGGGGTTTTAGAAAAGCATTGCCTAGGCGTGAGAAAACTAGAAAATGGTATTTTATTAAAGACTATTAACACACATTTCTTTCAGAAAAACACTAATCTAATGACAGAAAAGGAGAGGTAGTATATATTCACCTACTTAGATAAAACCCCAGCCAAAAAATAACACTCTCAGAAACTTATAGCTCCTGGTTAAAGAAAGAAGGATGAAGAATGATCAAATATTGTTTTCCAAATTCACACCAAACGGGGGAGAGAAGTCTGCCAATGGAACATGCAGGCTTGGGGAATAGAAAAAAAACTGGCTCACGTCAGGTCCTTCTATCCAAGTTCAGCAAAAGAAACAAAAACTAGTAAAAATTCATCAACAGATAGAAAACAAAGAAAAAGCCACACCCAAGGTGTTACCCCAAAAAATAATGGATGAGGAGAGAAATAGAAGATCCTGGAGGAGGGGCAGAGTGGCCTGTGTGAGGAAGTTTGGGCATCCTACACACACACTCATTTATTCCCCACAAGTTACACTGGGGAGCTGCAAAATCCCGAATCCTCACATCAATAATAAATCTGGAGACAGGCAAATACACTGGAATCATCTCTTTTTCTCTCCTCTAGGGAGCTGCAGAAGGCAGCTGGGAAGAACAAGCAGTTTTCTGGCAAAAAGGGATGCCTCTGGGCTACCAGCTGAATTGTGGGAAGATGAGAAGCACATGGGAACCCTTCAGAGGATGAAAGTCACCCCCTCAATCGAGTGGACATGTCATCATCACTCAGAGGTGATAGTCCAGACTAAGAACTGCACCCACCTCAGCTGAGTCCTCCAACTCCCAGCCATGTTCTGGGGGCATAGAAAACCAGATCCAACGCCTTTCAAAAAGCAGAGCCTGAGCCATCTTGGTCTAGTAGAAAGAAGCACGTGTCAGGTTCATGGCGGAAAACAGTCAAGGACAGTGGACTGTTAGTTCTGGATGATGGGATTAGAGTCCTTTTTTATTTCTTTTTTTTTAATTCTTTCTCTGTCCTTTTTTGATTTGAAAATATTCTTTATAATGAACTTGAATTTTTTTTTGTGGAACAGCATTTGTTTTATTTGTTGAAAGAAAGAAATGTGACCACACAGATTTTTAAGAGCCATTAACTTGAGTTAAGGGGATTAACCCGACTTTATCAAACCAACACAATCTGTTTGGCACTTTGACCGCTGAGGGGAGAAGAGGAAAGGAAGAAAAGAGGAGGGAAATATAAAGATTTCTTTTGAAACAGCAAGAAGAGCCAAGGAAGAAACTGATCTGTGAGCCATGGAGGGGCCAAGCTCTGCTGGAACAGTCAGGGGAGATGGGATCTGTCTCCTGGTCCCAGCTTTTCTCTCCCACTCCCAACCCACATTCCTACAAGTCAACTCTCCCCTGACCTAATCACACCACCAAACCCTGACATCCAGTCTCAGTCAGCTATATGCAGGAAGGTGATTGCTACAGGGAGAATTATTAACAGGACCCTGCAGTTCACATGTGTCCATGAATCCGTGTGTGTGTGTGTGTGTGTGTGTGTGTTACAGTCATTTAAGCAGGACAGACAGACTTATTCCAAACATAAAGAGCTGATATCTGAAATAAAATAACACTGCTCTTTACTTGACTATACTTTTCTACCAAAATAAATCTGTTAATAATTTAAATTAGATAACTAATCTCTATAAGATATGAATAAACAAACCAAGCATAATGATAAGCAAGATTTAAAGGGTGCACCAGCAGAAAGATACATTATTCTGTCACTGTTTACTCTATTTCAATGGATCTAAGGATCACTGATTTTATGATGCCCCATTATTTTATGTGCCACTATGAGAGGTAAAAAATTATTACCACGTAAACTGCAACTCAGTACGTCTTCATTACATCAACTGTCTGTAAGGCACATTCTGATCACTGGTATGTTAGAATGGATGAAATGCAACAGCACTCATCACTCACACACCACTCTTACATGTTTGATCCCTGACAAGTCCTTTACTCTCTGGTTACATACTGCTGGACCATGTCATTTGTAAGAAACCTCTACATCTGAAAATTTTGTGCTTCCAGGTCTCTTATTTTCTTCTGGAATTAAGATGAATTGGAGCCCTGAGATCTTGTAGCCTGTGAAGAATAGGAGCAGCAGGTGGGTTCTACTGCTTGGAAAGCCTCAGGAGGCTCCTACCCTTTGGGGAATCCTCTTCTCAGCTCCAGGGGAAGACATCAGGGAGAAGGCAGCCCCCCTCCCTTGACCACTTCCCCTCTCTCAGCAGCACCTTCTTCAGGGCTTTCCTGAAGAGGCTTTCCCTATTTGTTTTGTTCCATATGCCTATGTCTTGGTCCCCATCAATAGAAGGGAAAGGCCAGAAGAAAAAGAGGTTGAAAGAAAGACCCTAAGTCTTTTTCTTCCATCTAATCAAGACTCCAGGATGGCTTTCTTGCAGGCAGGGAATGGTTGCCTGGGTAACCAAGTATTAACTGTAAGTAACTCCTCTTCTCTGTTTTTTGCTAAGACTAACCATTCTGGTTCCTCCCTCCTGTCTTACTAGGGAGTTAATAGTAAAAGGATTTATTTAACTAGACTCTGGATTTTATAACCCCTGCTAGCTCCCAACAGCAAACTCCAAACTGCCTCTTACTGGAGGCTTGTCTTAAATGAACCAGAACTACTTTTCCTCTTCTAAATATTTTAAACTTAATTGGAACACAGCAAAGCAAAGCAAGTTCAAAAGGCAGTTAGAATAGCTTCTTTATGTCTTGATTTATCAATGTCTGAGGCTAGTGTATTAAAATATAGCTTTTATATTACAGCATCAATATTGGCTGAGAATAGGAATGCTTTCGGAAGGGTAAAGGGAGAAAAGCTTTCTTCACCAAAATCTCTAACCCCACTGGCTTATCACTGTTGACAGAACAGATTATTTTCTTTTCTTTAATTATGTGGGAATAGGTAAGGCCCAAAATGATAGGTCAGGGTGTGGGTACAGTGGGGTGAATGCAACCTTCAAAAGGCAATCCTAAGAAGAAAATGGGTAGCACAGAAGGGTATCAGTGATGCCAGGTGCAAATGAGTTGCAGTTCCAAATCCATTCCCTATCCTTCTCCATCCTACTATGTGGCTGGGTGGCTGACTTCTATTAACCATATCAGGCTGCTCTTCCCTCTCATTTTCTATTGAGTTTGGTCCATGCAGAGGACTTGCCATGGATGAGAAA
This sequence comes from Nycticebus coucang, assembly GCF_027406575.1. Lineage (NCBI taxonomy): Eukaryota > Metazoa > Chordata > Mammalia > Primates > Lorisidae > Nycticebus > Nycticebus coucang. The sequence goes on from NC_069790.1 coordinate 98,493,216, forward strand.
GCAGAAAGAGAGTCAAGTTGATGTGTTTATAGCACCCTCTCTCTTCCTTCTGGGTTGGCTGTGGCTGCTTCTTTGCCTGGCAGAACTCTCCTCCAATGACTGGTCTCTAAAGATTTCAGCAGCCTCTTCAAGCCTAGGTAGAGGTGGTAGGGAATCTGCCTGTAGCTAATTCTTGGAGGCTTCACCATCCCTTGCTGGATTCCCTTAACCCTTAAGTGTTTCTTAAGGATTTATTTATAAAGAGTTAAGGAAATCCATCTTTCTTCAGAATTATCATTCATTTGTGTGCAACAATGATATTGTGATTACTTTTTCAAATGGCCTTTATCTTGTAGAGATACATGCTGAAATATTTAGGAACAAAATGATATTTAGGTGAAGGATGTTTGGCCATGAGTTAATAATTGTCAAAGCTACAAGATCAGTAAGTACAGAGTCTTCTTTATAATATTCTCTCTACTTTTTGTATGCTTAAAATTTTCCATCACAAAATTTTTTTTTTTTTTTTGCAGTTTTTGGCCAGGGCTGGGTTTGAACCTGCAACCTCCAACATATGAGGTCAGCACCCTACTCCTTTGAGCCACAGGCACCACTCACAAAAATATTTTTAATGAAAAAAAAACAAACTAACTCTTTCTCAGTACCTCTTTACAGAAGGTGGGGGAGAATGCTGTTTTCCCTGGAGACCTGGAGACTCCCCACATAGGAATATGGGAAGGATGAGCATTCGTCAGCAAGATGAACGTGGCCTACTCTATAATTTTACCTGGAACTAGTTCTAAAAGGCAAGGGCTACAAACAATGAACAGGCACTAGACAGCACAACCTCACTAACTCCCCTTAATTACGAGCACAAGGCAATCTGACTCAGAAAATATCTGTTATAAATGATTTCTTAAATTTAAAAAAATTAATCAAGGTGGCACCTGTGGCTCAGTTGGTAAGGCGCCGGCCCCGTACACTGAGGGTGGCAGGTTCAAACCCGGCCCCAGCTGAACTGCAACCAAAAACTAGCTGAGCGTTGTGGTGGGCGCCTGTAGTCCCAGCTACTCGGGAGGCTGAGGCAAGAGAATCACTTAAGCCCAGGAGCTGGAGGTTGCTGTGAGCTGTGTGATGCCATGGCACTCTACAGAGGGCCATAAAGTGAGACTCTGTCTCTACAAAAAAAAGAAAAAAAAAATTAATCGATGTATTCCTTCTCAAGCTCTGAGAAGCCTTCATACACGTGCGCGTGTGCACACACACACACATACAGGAGAGTTCCAATCTTATCTCACAGCATAGCTTTTGGCAAATCTTTTTGAAAATTTCTTTTACAGCCTTCTTCGACATGCTTTTCATAGAGTACCTGGCCCTCTCCTCTCCACCTCAAAACTCATTCATCAACAGTCTAAGCTTGTTTTATCTCTCCTTTAAAATTTATCTTAACTATATTGGCCCAAATGAACCCTCCTTCTTGGGAATTACTATCTCATCTTCACCAGTCACTGGGTGATGTTTGGGCAAGTTATTTAACATATTGTGGGCTCAGCTTTATCACCTACAAAATGAGATTAGTAACAGCATGAATTTATTAGGATTTTTATTGAGGTCTATTGGAGATTGACGGATACTAAGCATTTAATCAATGGTAGGTACAATTATTACCATTTATTCAGTAATAGTATACTGAACTTTCACTATGTATCTGTTTTATTCTAAGTCCTAAGGATTCAACAATAAATAAAACAAAGCCCCTGGCATTAGGGAGTTTCCTTTCTAGCAGGACAGACAGATTAATAAACATATAAACAGATAGATATTAAAGATTCAAGTCGTACTAAGTCTATGAAGAAAATAAAACAGAGTAAAAATGGTGGACGAAGAGGCCTGGGATGGCCTAAGATGACATTTTAATAATAAAACACATATTGAAGTTAGTTTTTAAGCTTGTTTTACCGCCTAACAAAAAACTCTTAAACAGGTATCATAGGCTTTCCAATATTTGGGAACTATGTATTTTTCAACTCTGTAGCTGTGATAGTCCAGAATCCCAACCTGGATTAGTATGGTTGGGCAAGTTCACACTTTAAACAATCAGTATGCATTCCAAAGCTGTATTTTACCATCTTTCAAAATGTAATTGTCTTTTTCATACTGACCTAGTTCTCACAGACAGTGCTTTGTCATCACAACTTCTTTGCACTGTTGTCAGAGTCGTCTTCTTGCTATTTCACAGACATGGACTTTTAATTTCTTCGCCTTTCTTCCTATGAGATTGCCTGCAGTCTCAATCATACCTTCAAACTGCTTTCAGGCCCCTGTTCACCTGTTTTCCTTTTATAGCAGAGTCACTGTACAGTGATTTCTTCCTTCTTAGTCTCCCTTCTTTATTCTCTTTGCTCCCATGTATAGTCAGAGTAAGAGGAGATTCCCAAAAGAAGCTCCTCCCCTCAGGGAGGTGCACATTCTCGGGGAGAGGGAGGTGGGGGGCTACAGTGGTGGGAGCCATGAAGTCATAGAAACATGGCATGACACAGAAGGAATAACATTACCCAAGAGCCCTGCCATCGTTTTCCTGATAATTTCAGAATTAGAAATTGATAAAATAAAGATTTGAGTTACAAAGTATCAGTGGATTCAGGAAGATAAATATGATCCTTTTTTTAACCAAAAGAAAAAATTATAGTAATAAAAATTGTTATCAGTGAGTCCTTTTATAAGTGGGTAAATGGAATGATTTTAAAACAGACACACACCTGTGAAACTAGTGGATGCCCCATGATCATATCAATGTACACAGCTATGATTTAATAAAAAATAAAAAAATTAAAAAAAAACAGACACACACAAATATACACAAACACACATGTCAAACTATATGAAATAATAGTGGCTCATTTAATCCAGAGCCCTGGATTTTTCCCCATTTGAAGCAATAAACATAGGCAAATACCTTGGCTAGCTGAACATTCCTCTTTACCTCCTATTCCTTTGCTCTGAGGACATTTTTTTCCTTCTTCTTTATGTACAAAGCCCAAAGTCATTCAAGATTAGAAAACATAAACGGTTTAGAAATTAAATTCTTAAGATTAACTTCTAAGGAATTCACTTAAGTCACCTAAATTTAGAGCCTTTCTTTGCCAGGAACTCAACAACTCAGATTAATAAAACTGCTCTCAGAAGCTGTGATAAATGAGGGCCACACAAAATCGGCTGGGTTTTCATCTCAGCGCATGTCCCATGTCAGTACTGGCATCAAGCCATCGTCCAAAGACCGGCTCATACACAAAACCTTCCAGGGACCAGGGCAAGAGGCAATGGGACTGTACAGCAGCTCTGTAATATGTGCCACACTGAATATTTTAAATATGAAAAAAAGAATTAATATGAGAGAAAATACTGCTTTCTTCTCGGTAATAATAAAAATTGAACTTCATTATCTCATAAACTATAATATCACAGATATGAAAAGACAACCTGAGAGTTCGCATCCTCTGCTCTCTCAGAACCTTAGAGAGAGATTTTCCTCATCAAAATATTCTGTATTATCCTAGTTTAATTTTTTTAAAGGATCTTAATATTTCTTCTTAAATGACTTGTAACCGGGATTGATTCACCTTCAAACGCCCTCTGCTATGACTTATCCTAATCTCCCAGACAATACTTTACCCTGACCGAAGGAAAAAATTTTCTTGCTCCTTTTGTGTTTGGATTATAAATTATGATCCGCAAGCACAAGCTGAACAAAATTTAAAAGTTCTTTACTAAAAGAAGAAAATCACTGACTCTAAAACATCCTTTGAAAATCTGGGCACTGAAGGTTTAGAAAGAGCTGGTATTTCTAGTGAAGCCAAAAGTACCAGAGAGGGGACAGTCTGTCTGAAGTCCCGGCAAAAATGTATTAATAGTATCCTGCGTGTAAAGAATTAAGAAACAGAACAAATGTTTTACATAAGTAATAATAATGTTTGAATAATGAAACTCACTAAAAACCAGTCTGGAAACTTCAGCACATTTTTACTACTCATTCTTTAACACAGGCATACATTGTGTTTTTAGGAGTCAGTACATATATTTTATAAAAAATTTAACAATACAAATGTTTTATGAAAAGCTTTACCATTTGTAAGTCGCAAATTATCATTATGCTTCACAAGCTTGTGCTTTGCAGATCCTGTGTTTTCCACAAATTGAAGGTTTGTGGCAACCCTGCACCAAGGAAATCTATCAGTGCTATTTTTCCAACAGCCATGTGTTCAATGCGAGTCCCTGTGTCACATTTTGGTAATTCTCACAATATCTCAAACCTGTTCATTTTTATTATATCTGTTATGGTGATCTGTAATCCATGACCTTTGCTGTCACTAATTGTAATTGTTTGGGGGCGTCATGAACCGTGTCTATATGAAGCAGGGAACTCACCTGATAAATGGTGTGTTCTTATTGCTCCAACTACCAGTCCTTCCCCCATCTCCCTCTCTCTTCTAAGACCTTTCTCTTCCCTGAGACACCACAAAACAATAAAAGTAGGCCAAATAATAACCCTACACTGGCTATAAGGGTTCAAGTAAAGGAAGTCTTTCGCTTTAAATCAAGAGCTGGAAATGATGAAGCATACTGAGGAAGGCATGTTGAAAGCCAAGACAAGACAAAAGCTAGGCTTCTTGCACCAATTACCCAAGTTGTCAATGCAAAGAAAAAGTCCTTCAAGGAAACTAAAAATGCTACTCCAGTGTACACATGAATGATAACAAAGCAAAAAAGCTGATGTGGAGAAAGTTTTAGTGTCCTGGAATAGATCAAACCAGCGAGAACATTCCCTTAAGCCAAAGTCTAACCCAGAGAAAAGCTCTAAGTCTCTTCAATTCTATTAAAGCTGAGAGAGATGAGGAAGCTTTTAAAAACAACTTTGAAGCTCAAAGAGGTTAACTAATGAGGTTTAAGGAAAGAAGCGACCTCTATAACATAAAAATGGAAGATGAAGCAACAAGTGCTCATACAGAAAAATGCAGCAAATTACCCAGAAGATCTAAGATCGTTGGCAAAGGTGGCAACACTAAAAATTAGATTTTCAGTGTAGATGAAACAGCCTTCTATTAGAAGAAGATGCTGTCTAGGACTTTCCTAGAATGAAAGGCAATATCAATGATTGGCTTCAAAACTTCAAAGGGCAATTCAACTCTTGTTAGGAGCTAATGCAGCTGGTGACTTGAAGTTGAAGCCAATGCTCATTAACCATTTTGAAATTCCAAGGGCCTTTAAAAAGCATGTTAAATCTACTCTGCTGTGCTCTATAAATGGAAAGACTAAACCTGAATAACAGCACATTCATTTGCAGCATAGTCTTCAGCAGAAAACTTTAACCCCACTGTTGAGACCTACCTCTTAGAAGGAAAGATTACTTTCAAAATATTACTACTCACTAACATTGCACCTGGTCATCAAGAGCTCTGATGGATATACACAAGGAGATTAATGTTGTTTTAATGCCTGATAACAAACATACATTCTGCAACCCAAATATCAAGGAATAATTTCAATTTTTAAGTCTTATTATTAAGAAATACATTTTACAAGACTATAGCTGCCATAAATAGTGATTCCTCTGGTAGATCTGGGCAAAGTACATGGCAATCCTTCTGAAAAGCATTCAGCATTTTAGATGCCATTAAAAACATCTGTTATTCATGGGAGGAGGTCAAAATATAAACATTAACAGCAGTTTGGAAGAAGTTGACTCCAACTCTCATGCAATGACTTTGAAAGGACGTCAGTGGAGGAAGTAATTTCAGATGTGGTCCAAATAGCAAAAGAACTAGAATTACAAGTATGTCCTGAAAATGTGACTGAAGTACTGCAACCTCATGATAAAACCTGAATAGACGATGAGTTGCTTTTTATGGACAAGCAAAGAAAGTATTTCTTGGGAAGGAATGTACTCCTGGTGAAGATGCTGTGAACCTTGTTGAAATGATAACAAAGGACTTAGGATATTACATAAACTTAGTTAATAAAGCAGCAACAAGGTTTGAGAGGATTGACTCCAATTTTTAAAGAAGTTTAACTGTGGCTAAATGCTATCAAATAGCATTACATGCTACAAAGGAATATTTCATGAAAAAAAGAGTCCCTTGATGTGGATTGATGTGGCAAAATTTATTGTTGTGTTATTTTAAGAAACTGCCAGCCACCCCAACCTTCACCAGCCACCACTCTGACCAGTTGGTATCCATCAACATCAAGATAACACCAACCACCAGCAAAAAGATTATGACTCGCCGAAGGCTCATATAAGCATTTTTTAGCAATGAAGTATTTTTTAATTAAAGTATTATGTTTTTTAGACATAATGTAATTAAACATTGAATAGACTGCAATATAATGTAAAATAGCTTTTACATGTGCTGGGAAACCAAAATATTTGTTGACTCATTTTATTGTGACATTTGTTTCATTATAGTGATCTGAAATCGAATCCATAGTTACCTCTGAGATATGCCTGTATACATCACAGCCTATGAGTAAGTTAATGCGGAGAACTCCTAGTTACATTACTCCAGACACATGCAGTCCCAGACACATTTAGTTCATAGGTAAGTTCTTGAAGGTTCAGCAGTCATTCCATCTCACTTTAAACAACCCTGTAATACTCCATAATCTTATATTTGAAATAAACAGTGACAGTATATATATTGTAAAAAAAAAAATAAACAAACTTAGGTTAATTCATCATTTCACGTGACCAATGAAATCTTTTCTGTATGTTAAAATATGTAAAAGAATAAAATGGAGTACAGAATTCAAGATGTAATATTTTTATTGCTAGTATAGATTTTAATTCATACCTGATTTTACTGAATTTCAATAATATCTTTAAAATTAGATTTCTTTTTGTTATCCGTGTCTAATTGTTACTTAACTGATATTAAACTGTAATATTATTCATTATGGTCATAAACCAATAAATGAGATAGTTTTCAAAAAATATATATTAATTTAATTTAAAAGTACAAATTACTTTTTTCCTTCTCTCTAATTATCACTTTTTATTTTTTTAATTTTTAATGACATATTTATATATATGCAATCCAATAAAAATTTCCATAATCTGCATTTCTTTTATGGTTATTATCATGCATCTTATGTCACTTGATATAATTTTGAAGATAATTTTGTCACTTAGAGAATTGGAGGGTTAAAATATTATATGTTATGAGTGAAAACATGCTTTGTGCACCACTGGCTTTCTTGAGTTTTCTTAGATTCTTTTTGCCTTACTAACCTTTTGTCTGAGTCTCAGGCCTAACATAAGTTTGCATCAAAACTGTGAGCTGGCCTAGAGTGGTGAATTCTAGGGCAGCTTGGAAAAAACATCTTCTAGAAAGGGATAAAATGAAGGGAAAACTACTAATTTATGCATTCATTCATGTATTCACTGTTTTATTCATTAAACAAATAACTATTCAGCATCAAGTGTTGTACCAAGTGCTGGTACAGGCACTAGGAATAAGTCTAGGATAAACTTCATGCCCTCTGGGGGCTTACCCTGTAGTGGAAAGACACAGACAATAAATAATGAACATCATCAGCAGGTAAATTATGAAATATGTGAGAAGGCAGTAAGTGCTATGAAAAAAATAGTAAATCCAGTGTGATCTGCGTAAAGGAGTGCCAGGAGGTTGTAGTTTTAAATAGGGTGATTATTGGTCATTAAGTATAGGACTTTTGAATGAGGGGAGGACTGGGCATGTGGATCTCTAGGAAAAGAGCATTCTGGGCAAAGAAAACACCCAGTACAAAGGCCATGAGGAGAATATGCCTGGATTGCTTAATAAGACCAAGAAGGACAGGAAGAAGAGAATGAAAAGGAAAGTAGTGATAGATGACATCAGATAAGTCAAGAGGGTCAGACTGTATAGACTGTTATTAAGCCTTTCAAAGGACTCTGTCTTTTACTCTGAGTGAAACAGAGAACCACTGCAGGGCTCTAAGCAGATGATTTTTAAAAGAGCAGCCTTAGTATAAGTTGAGTAACCACCTTTAAGGCCCTCCATTCTGCCTAGAGGGATATAGGATGGCCCAGCTAAGACTTCTGCCCCTCCACTTCCCACTAAGACTGATCTATATGATTAGACTGACTAGGAGTCCCCTTCCCCTTCCTTCTTGCCTCAAATTCCTCCTGAAGGTACACACCTGATCAACCCTCCCAGATTCAGGAGAGATATTCTTCAGGTAAGGGTCTAGAGTGGTTTCCGGTGCTGAAATTTTACCATTTGAGATTATTTTACATTGAATGTCTTCAAGAGTTTTCTGTAAAATTATAAATTGTTCTTGGATGTTAATGTATGAAAATTAACTTTTTGATTAAATTTATTTTTCCCTTGACATTTAAGCAATTAACTGACAATTGGGCAGGAATAGACCAGAAACCTGCACAGCAAAACATACATATCCTCCCACCCTCAATATGTTTAGATATTCACAATTGCCATAATGCTGACAGGTCCCAAACATAATGTTCTGTGTTTTCTGTTTGTGTTCCCCCCATTTCATTATGTTTATCACTGAACAGAGATTGTAGGAGGAGAGAGTAAGAGGAAACGCCCTCCCAGAAGATGTGCGTGGTCCTCAAGTTAGCAGGGAAAGGCAGAGGCCAAGAGATCCCTGGAGAAAGATTTATATCTGCCTAAAGTTTCACCAGAGCCAGCTCCTATGTCAGGCCAACCCACTCTCTGAACAAAAAGAAAAGAATACCTCTTAAAGCCCTGCCCTTGCCTCTGACCTCTACTCCTACGGGATCTGATCCTGTCTCTTGGTAGCCTAATTGGTCCTCTTTGTCATTGAATTCTGTTTTTTAAGAGATTATTATTACATTCATTCCACCTAAAATTTTTCATAAAATTTCTTCTTAGTATTTCTTTGTCACAAAGGAAAGCTTTGGATTTCTTAACTGCTTTTTAAAATGTCTTCCAAGGGTATCACTATCAGAAGCAAGATGAAAAGCATCAAGGTGGGTATCAATTCTTACCCACACTTTCCTCCAAAAGTTGGATTTGAAGCTAGGCTTGAGCAAATATAAGAATTACTAGTTCAATCCTCTGTCACCTTTACTATTCAACATAGTGCTGGAAGTTCTAGCCAATACAATTAGGCAAGACAAGGAAATAAAGGGAATCCAAATGGGAGCAGAGGAGGTCAAACTCTCCCTCTTTGCTGACGACATGATCTTATACTTAGAGAACCCCAAAGACTCAACCACAAGACTCCTAGAAGTCATCAAAAAATACAGTAATGTTTCAGGATATAAAATCAATGTCCACAAGTCAGTAGCCTTTGTATACACCAATAACAGTCAAGATGAGAAGCTAATTAAGGACACAACTCCCTTCACCATAGTTTCAAAGAAAATGAAATATCTAGGAATATACCTAACGAAGGAGGTGAAGGACCTCAATAAGGAAAACTATGAAATCCTCAGAAAGGAAATAGCAGAGGATATTAACAAATGGAAGAACATACCATGCTCATGGATGGGAAGAATCAACATTGTTAAAATGTCTATACTTCCCAAAGCAATCTACCTATTCAATGCCATTCCTATCAAAATACCAACATCGTACTTTCAAGATTTGGAAAAAATGATTCTGCGTTTTGTATGGAACCGGAAAAAAACCCGTATAGCTAAGGCAGTTCTTAGTAATAAAAATAAAGCTGAGGGCATCAGCATACCAGATTTTAGTCTGTACTACAAAGCCATAGTGGTCAAGACAGCATGGCACTGGCACAAAAACAGAGACATAGACACTTGGAATCGAATTGAAAACCAAGAAATGAAACTAACATCTTACAACCACCTAATCTTCGATAAACCAAACAAGAACATACCTTGGGGGAAAGACTACCTATTCAATAAATGGTGTTGGGAGAACTGGATGTCTACATGTAAAAGACTGAAACTGGACCCACACCTTTCCCCACTCACAAAAATTGATTCAAGATGGATAAAGGACTTAAATCTAAGGCATGAAACAATAAAAATCCTCCAAGAAAGCATAGGAAAAACACTGGAAGATACTGGCCTGGAGAAAGATTTCATGAAGAAGACTGCCATGGCAATTGCAACAACAACAAAAATAAACAAATGGGACTTCATTAAACTGAAAAGCTTCTGTACAGCTAAGGAGACAATAACCAAAGCAAAGAGACAACCTACACAATGGGAAAGGACATTTGCATATTTTCAATCAGACAAAAGCTTGATAACTAGGATCTATAGAGAACTCAAATTAATCCACATGAAAAAAGCCAACAATCCCATATATCAATGGGCAAGAGACATGAATAGAACTTTCTCTAAAGACGATAGACGAATGGCTAACAAACACATGAAAAAACATTCATCATCTCTATATATTAGAGAAATGCAAATCAAAACAACCCCGAGATATCATCTAACCCCAGTGAGAATGGCCCACATCACAAAATCTCAAAACTGCAGGTGCTGGCGTGGATGTGGAGAGAAGGGAACACTTTTACACTGCTGGTGGGACTGCAAACTAGTACAACCTTTCTGGAAGGAAGTATGGAGAAACCTCAAAGCACTCAAGCTAGACCTCCCATTTGATCCTGCAATCCCATTACTGGGCATCTACCCAGAAGGAAAGAAATCCTTTTATCATAAGGACACTTGTACTAGACTGTTTATTGCAGCTCAATTTACAATCGCCAAAATGTGGAAACAGCCTAAATGCCCACCAACCCAGGAATGGATTAACAAGCTGTGGTATATGTATACCATGGAATACTATTCAGCTATTAAAAAAAATGGAGACTTTACATCCTTCGTATTAACCTGGATGGAAGTGGAAGACATTATTCTTAGTAAAGCATCACAAGAATGGAGAAGCATGAATCCTATGTACTCAGTTTTGATATGAGGACAATTAATGACAATTAAGGTTATGGGGGGGGAAGCAGAAAGAGGGACGGAAGGAGGGGGATGGGGCCTTGGTGTGTGTCACACTTTATGGGGGCAAGACATGATTGCAAGAGGGACTTTACCTAACAATTGCAATCAGTGTAACCTGGCTTATTGTACCCTCAATGAATCCCCAACAATAAAAAAAAAAGAATTACTAGTTCCTAACAATGTAGGAAATTCTGTTTAAAAATTTTCTCTTGATGTTTTTTAACACTAAGTACATTGCACATGCTCACAGATCGGATGTGATCATTTCCCAGCATGTCAGCCCACTTCTGAAACCCCCATTTGAATGTTTGTATTACGAAGCCTTTTTTCCCTTAGGACAGACAGCTATGAGCACAGCTGTGAGCACGTGGGAAGTTTTGTGTTGTAATAACCAGCCCCTTATTGAACAAATTCCAATGAACCCTATATAATTCTCTTCCTTAACTATTTCACCCTTCGAGATGTTTCCCAGAAATGGTGAATTTTCTGTAAGACAAAGGAGCTGAGATTCTGAAGGCCTTCCACATTTCAAGATTCACCATCTCCCACAACTTCTCCCAAGGCACATGGCCCCTTGTTAGTCATACACAACCTGCCTCAAGTCATGTGGATTTTCCTTTAAAAGCCCATGATCTCCATTAGTTGAAGACATGGATTTGAGGCCACTTTTCCCATTCTCCTGATGACTATAATATTAACAAAGTTCCTTTCTTCCCCGACAAGCCTCATTGTCTTAAAAATTGCATATTTGTGTGACGAATAACTAACTGGACACAGACTGAAACCCCCTTGCAAGATACTGTGCATATAAATCAGCCTCTTTTTCACGTATGACAGCTCCCACCCAAATGAGTCTCATGAGGAGATGACAACTCCCTGCTTGATGTGATTTTACGTGCCCTATAACGTTTGCCTTACCTCACCCACAAAGCATACCCACCTGAATGCTGATGTCTTGACATTTTTAACAGAGAAGAAAGATTGTGCAATAAGAGATGACTCTTAAAATGCAAGTATGCCAGGGAGAAAAATCAATTCCACAGTAAAGTATAAATGACAAGCATCCCAAGCCTTCTTTAAAGTGAGTTTCTGTAGAGTAGAAAGAGCCCAAAAGAAGATGCAGGGAAAGGGAAGAATGTTTGTAGGTAAAACCACAAGTTCCTGATAGTCTAACCCCCACAAAGAAAAGGGAAATGTAGAAAAATCCTCCTGAGGATATCTCTTAAGAGTATCTTTTGTCACCACAATCAGCACTTAAATTCTAGAATACTTTCCTTCATCTCATCCTCATATCCATTCAAATTTCAAAAGGATGGGGCATTTATATAACAATCTATATTATAAATTCTTAAATATTTCCAGAAAGAAATAAATCTAATTTCCACTTATACCTCTGAATTGTACCCCCATAACAAAAAAAGGAAAATATTAAGTGGTGGAACAATTCAGTAAGAAAGAATTTAAGGCAATGACTACCTTGTAAATATTAACCTTCAATGTAACAAAAATATCAGGCTGATAAGCATTTGAAATCCCCTTCAGTTTTCCTTGATGACACTGGATTTTGTTCTCTGCCATCATTCCAACACCAATTTTTTTTCCTTTCCATCTACCCAAGGGTAACTTTTCATTTATAAATGTTTATAACATAAAGATCATTTATTCCATTTTTATTTATTTTTTTTTATTGTTGGGGATTCATTGAGGGTACAATAAGCCAGGTTACACTGATTGCAATTGTTAGGTAAAGTCCCTCTTGCAATCATGTCCTGCCCCCATAAAGTGTGACACACACCAAGGCCCCACCCCCCTCCCTCCATCCCTCTTTCTGCTTCCAAAGACCTTTTTATAAATTGAGCCCTTGGTCTACTTTAACTTTAGACCCACTACTACTACTTCATGATTCTATCCTACTGCTCTTATTACATCCCTACTTCAGCCAAACAGGACCATTTGGGAGCATTAAAATCTTTCCTTTCTTAGTTCTGGACCTTTGTTATAAATCTTTAACTTAGATTGACCAACCCTACCTCCACCCGTCAAAACCCTACCCATGCCACAAAACTACCCCAATGCATCATGGTGCCTTTCCTGACCCACATAGCTGGATGAATTATTTCCCTCTTCTAAATATATAGCACCAACAGCTACACAAAACATTACAAACATTTTAATTTCTAGGCACATGAACATATAATTTCACCAAAAAAAAAAAAGCCTATTTTACTTAGTACCTATTACCTGATCCATTATATCTACTTTCAACAAAAAATTACAAGACCTATATTAATGTGCAAGAAAAACACAATCTAAAGATACAGAACCATGCTCAAAGACACATATGGCACAGATTCAGAATTTTCAGACAGGGAATTTAAAATGACTACAATTGGTGTGTGAAGGGGTATAAATAGACAACACTTGCATGTTGTCTAATGGAAGCAAAACTATGAAAATGCCGAGAAAAAATAAAAAGGAAATTTTAGCACTCAAACACTGTATCAGAACTAAAGAATGCCTTTGATGGATTTATCAGTCCATTGGACATGACCAGAAAAAATAAATATTGACTTGCAGATATGTAAACAGCAATTCCAGAAACTGAAATGCAAAGTGAAAACAATATGAAAAAAGAAACAAAATACTCAATAACTGTGAGACAATTTTAAATGGTACAACATACCCGTAATTTGAACACCTGAAAAAGAAGAAAAAAAGAGTGGATGAAGTAAAAGAAATACTTGAAATAACAGTAGCTAAGACTTTTCCAAAATTAATGACAAACATCAAACCACAGATCTATGAACACCAAACAGCATAAATACTAAAAAACTATACATAAGCATATCATATTCAAACTGCAGAAAACTGAACACAAATAGAAAATCTTAAAAGAAGCCAGAGAAAAAGAAAACACTTCATCTATGAAGAAACAAGATTAAGAATTATAGTAGAGGGCTGGGTGTGGTGGCTCACATCTATAATCCCACTACTCTTTAAATCTTTAAAGAGTGGCCAAGGATGAAGGATGACTTGAGCTCAAGAGCTCAAGACCATCCAGAGGAAGAGTGAGACCTCATATCTATTAAAATTAGAAAAAATTTTCCAGACATCATGGTGGATGCCTATAGTCCCAGCTATTGGGGAGGTTGAGGCAGGGGGATTAGATGAGCCCAGGAGTTCGAGGTTGCCGTTAGCTGTGCTGACAACAGGGCACTCCAGCCTGGGCAGCAAAAGGAGATTCAGTCTCAAAATAAGTAAATTAATTAATTAAATAAAAGAATTACAGACCTCTCATCAGAAACCATGAAAAAGAAGAGAATAGAATAACATACTTAAAAGTATTAAAAGATTAAAAATCAACAACCTAGATATCCTCTATCCAACAAAGTAATCCTTAAAAAATAAAGGATAAATAAAAATTTCTTCACGTTAAAAACAAAACTTGAGCAGACCTATACTGCACACATGTTTGAAAATGATTTAAAAAAGTTATTTAAGGAGAAGGAAAATTATATAGAAGGGCTGGAAATTCAAAACAACATAAAAAAGGAAAATCTGCAAAGAAAGAATAAATGGAAATATAATAAAATCATTTATGTTTCTTATTGTTAATCAATTTAACATGTATTGGGGGATTACACCATTTGATAAGTGAAATGAATGACAGGAGAAAGGAGTGAGACACACGGCTGTGATTAAGACCCTGTAAGCACACACACTGGTACAGTGTTGTTAAAAGGTAGATCAGTTAAAAATGTAGATTTCAAAATCTAGAGCACCACAAAAAAATTTTTTTAAAAAGTATAATTGCCGAGAGAGAAGATAAAATCACATAAAATGCTCACTTCAAACTAAAGAAGGCAGAAAAAATACTGTAACAAAGGAAAAAGAACAAGTATAATTATTAATATTATAAAACAGATATAATCATAATAGATATTAAAACAGGATATATCAATAATTGCTTTAAATGTAAATGGTTTAAATACACAATGTAGAAGACCAAGGTTGTCAGAGTGAATAATAAAACAAAGCCCAGTTAATATTGCTTAAAGGAAACCAATAAAGACTCAGCAGGTTAAAAGTAAAGGGACAGAGATAGAGCGTATACAGTTTAGCGCCAACCAAAACAAAGCTGTATTAATTTTAGACAAATCAAACTTCAGAATAAAAGTTATCAGGGATACATAAAGGCATTATATAATGATAAAACAGTCAACTATCCAAGAAGACATAATAATCCTTAACATCCATGAACATCTTCTCAAGCTCACATAGAATACATGCCAAGATAGAACATATTCTAGAACATAAAACAAAGTTTAACAAACTTAAAAGAAGAGAAATCACACTAACTCTGTTCTCAGATCACAATGAAATTAAAGATTGATAACAGAATGAGAGCTGAAAAATCCCCAAAACATTGGAGATTGAAAAAACACACTTCTTTTGTTTATTTTTGTTGTTGTTGCAATTGCCATGGCAGTCTTCTTCATGAAGTCTTTCCCCAGGCCAATATCTTCCAGTGTTTTTCCTATGCTTTCTTGGAGGATTTTTATTGTTTCATGCCTTAGATTTAAGTCCTTTATCCATCTTGAATCAATTTTTGTGAGTGGGGAAAGGTGTGGGTCCAGTTTCAGTCTTTTACATGTAGACATCCAGTTCTCCCAACACCATTTATTGAATAGGGAGTCTAAAAAGCTTCTGTACAACTAAGGAGACAATAACCAAAGCAAAGAGACAACCTACACAATGGGAAAGGACATTTGCATATTTTCAATCAGACAAAAGCTTGATAACTAGGATCTATAGAGAACTCAAATTAATCCACATGAAAAAAGCCAACAATCCCATATATCAATGGGCAAGAGACATGAATAGAACTTTCTCTAAAGACGATAGACGAATGGCTAACAAACACATGAAAAAACGTTCATCATCTCTATATATTAGAGAAATGCAAATCAAAGCAACCCTGAGATATCATCTAACCCCAGTGAGAATGGCCCACATCACAAAATCTCAAAATCTCTGCAGATGCTGGCGTGGATGTGGAGAGAAGGGAACAGTTTTACACTGCTGGTGGGACTGCAAACTAGTACAACCTTTCTGGAAGGAAGTATGGAGAAACCTCAAAGCACTCAAGCTAGACCTCCCATTTGATCCTGCAATCCCATTACTGGGCATCTACCCAGAAGGAAAAAAATCCTTTTATCATAAGGACACTTGTACTAGACTGTTTATTGCAGCTCAATTTACAATCGCCAAAATGTGGAAACAGCCTAAATGCCCACCAACCCAGGAATGGATTAACAAGCTGTGGTATATGTATACCATGGAATACTATTCAGCCATTAAAAAAATGGAGACTTTATATCCTTTGTATTAACCTGGATGGAAGTGGAAGACATTATTCTTAGTAAAGCATCACAAGAATGGAGAAGCATGAATCCTATGTACTCAATTTTGATATGAGGACTATTAATGACAATTATGGTTATGGGGGGGGACAGAAAGAGGGAAGGAGGGAGGGGGGTGGAGCCTTGGTGTGTGTCACACTTTATGGGGGCAAGACATGATTGCAAGAGGGACTTTGCCTAACAATTGCAATCAGTGTAACCTGGCTTATTGTACCCTCAATGAATCCCCAACAATAAAAAAAAAGAAAAAAGAATTTACACATAAAAAAAAAAACACTTCTAAATAGCACATGGCTCAAAGCTGAAGTCTCAAGAGAAATAAGATATATTTTGAGCTAAACAGAAATGAAAATATAACATCAAAATTTGGGGGATTCAGTAAAGTAGTCCTAGAGGGGAAGTTATAGCTTTAGGTGCATGTGTTAGAAAGGAGAAAAATAAAAAAATAAAAATAAATAGTGTAAGTTTCTACCATAAGAAACTAGAGTAAAGGAACAATTTTCTTCTCCAGAAGGTAGAGGAGAAAAATAATAAAAATCAGAACATAAATTAATAAAATTTTAAACACAAAGCAACAGAGAAATCAATGAAATTGAAAGCTGATTCCTTCAAAAGATCAATGAAATCTGTAAGCCTCTACCTAGGCTTACCAAAAAAAAAAAAGAAAAATAGAAGACAAGAATTACTGATATCAGAAATAAAAGAGGGGTTATCACTACCAATCACATGGACATTAAAAGGGTAATAAAAATACTATAAATGACTCTTTGCCCACAGTTTAATATATTAGATGAAATGGATCTATTCTGTAAAGATACAAACTACCAAAATCATAAAAGGAAAAATAGATACTCTGAATAAGACCATACCTACTAATGAAATTAGATCAATAATTTATAACTATAAAAAAAAAGACCAACAAAAGGTGGTTTCTCCAGTGAATTCTGCCAAACATTTAAGAAAGAAATTTTATAATTCTCCACAATTTCTTTCAGAAAATCATGCATGGGGGATATTCCTTCCTCATCTGTGGGTCCTTAAGCAGATAAAGACATTACAAGAAAGAACAACTACAGATCAATATCTCCCCTTAATGTAAAGGCAAAAATTCTTAACAATATATTAGTAAATTAAAAACAATAGTGAACAAAAGTGATTATACACATGGCAAAGTAGAACTCATTCTAGGTATGAAAGACTTGTTTAATATTTGAAAACCAATCAACATAATCCACCACATCAACAGGCTAAAAAATAAAAATTGCATGATTGTATTAACTGCAGCTGAAAAGACATTTGACAAAATCCAATACTTATATATGATTTTTAAGATTCAGGAAACTAGGAATACAAGGAAACATCTTCAGTTTGATAAAGAGCATTTACAAAAAACCTACAGCATACTTAATGGTGAAAAGCTAACCACATTCTCTCTAAGATCATGAACAAGAATGTTCCCCTCACCATTCCTAACTTATCATACTGGATATCCACTTAAATAAGACAAGAAAAGGAAATGAAAGGTATGCAGATATCAAAGGAAAAAATTGTCTTTGTTCACAGATGAAATATGTAGAAAATCCCAAAATATGGGGGGAAAAGTTTCTGGAATTAGTAAGTGATACAAAGTTAGTATACAAAGATCTATTGCTTTTCTATATGACAATGATCAATTATAATTTGAAATTAGAAAAAAACATAGTTGCAATAATGACCCCCCCAAAATTAAATACTTAGGTGTAAATATAACAAAATACGTACAAGATCTATAAGGGGAAAACTACATAACTGATTAAATAATAAATAAAATCTAAATTAAAAATATTCCATATTCACAGATATAAAGACTCAGTATTAAGATGTCAGTTCTTCCCAACTTGGTCTAAAAATTCAAAGCAATACCAATCAAAATTCCAGCAAGCTATTTTCCAGATTGGATAACAAGATTCTAAAGTTTATATAGAAAAGACCTAGAATAATTAACAAAATATTGAAGAACATTAAGCTTGGAGGACTTATAATACCCAATTTCAAGACTTACTATAAAGGCATAATAATCAAGAAAGTGTAGTAGCAAAAGCATAGATATAGAAAAATGGAACAGAGTACAGAGCTCAAAAATAGACCCACACAAATACAATCAACTAATCTTGAGCGAAGGAACAATGGCAATTAAGAGAGAAATGTAGTCTTTTCAATGCACTGGGATATTTGGATATTTATACGCGAAAACAAATAAACAATGACAAAAAAAAAAAAAAAAAACTAGACACAGACCCTTAACAAAATTTTGCTCCACATGGACCACAGACCTAAACAAAATGCAAAACTATAAAACTTCTAGAAGAAAATATAAAAGAAAATGTAGGTGATGCTGAGCTTGACAATGAATTTTTAGATACAACACCAAAAGCAAAGTCCATGAATGAAAACAACTGTTAAACTGGATTTTATTTAAGAGCTTATTTCCCATCCTATTCCCTTACCCAAACAGCCACTCAAGCACATGGTTCATCCAAGTTCATCAGGTATCAACATTGAGACCTTACTGTATTGGGGTGACCAAGAAGGAGGGAATCCAGAATCCCCAAAATTTAGTGTCTAAGGAATAGGTGATCCCACCAAGGATCTGTATATATGAAGCAGTATGAGTATTTTAATTTTTCACTCCTGCACACAAGAAAATTTTTACCCATTTAATCATCTTAATAAATTTTCTCATTAAGTATGCATTACTATCTCACTAGGGTATTTTGCAGCTTAATTAATCATATGCACTTATTTGAGCCTTAACAAGGAAAGGAGCTAAAGGAAATACCATATATATATATTTGCACTGTGGAGAATACAGTATCATGATAAATATGCTGTAACAATATAAAACAAAAAGAGCTCTGGGCCAGACTGGTGAGGGGGGTGATGTGAAGAACAGAGACACAGAAATCGCATAAACCATGGCTAAAAAGATAACCAGAGCAGATATCAAGGCCAGACAAACCAAATAGATCAGTTATAAATCAGAAATAAGATTAACTCTGAGTCTTTTGGTGAGGAGAGGAAGAAATGACCCCGTGTTTTGACTAGACATAACTACACTGAAGATTCAAATCAAGAAATGGAACAGATACCATGTTGGATATTCTCCTCTGCCTCTCCAGGTAACACTCCCCGCCTTCTCCACCCTTCCCAGGAGTCTGGCCTTTATGGTCCACATTAAGGGGTCCATTCATACTGGCTTCCCCCTAAAGGCCGAGTGGCAGGAGATCAGAAGACAGAAGGCAAGAGTGCTTATTTTCTTATCTCCTCCCTATTGTGCTGTGTTGAGCATGGCTGCCTTCCTCACCCAAGGGCACAGCTCCTGGCGGACAGCCGTCTCCTGCAGCCCTCCTTGGAGCCTTCAGCTTTTGTACTATCTCGTTACCTTTCTTGACCTTGCCCACACCTTTGAAAATGTCCCTTAGTTTACTTCTCCTCATCTGTTACCTGCCTAGACTCTAATTGGCACAAGTATAACATATGTATACATAAAGAGAATATGAACTATATTAATTTGCTGGCAAGGGCTTTCAGCCTTAACTAAATAGATCATACTTCTATAACAAAAAGTAGTGTAATAGGATGTGCCTCCCCTGTAGCGTTCTCCCAACCTCCAGAGTTGTTGATGTCTTCTTTGCTCCCTTTGTTCTTTCTACATAGCACAGAATTGTCATTGGATCATTGTGGTAGGCATGAAATAACTTAGACAAGGAGAGCTCATCTGGGAAAAGCTTTATAAAATGAGGCATCTGAGGAGTATGGGAATTACTGAGGTTCTGACTGTTGATACCTACTCAGGTACCTTCCGTTGGCTTCGCAGCTGTGCACAACCAAGAGCTACCAAGAGCAGCACGGTTCAGTGAAGCCTCTTCCCCTAACCCATCCGTCCCTTCAGCCAGACAGTGAAAGCCAGACAAGCATCTGCTGAATGCCTACTCAAGTTGCAAATGCACGCTAAGATCACAGACAGTGTTTATTAACAAACCCAGAACTGCCTTTCAGGGTGTATTTCCTGACAAAGACAAGTGTACAAGCTGCTTTGAAGCACATCATTCAATACTGAAACATGTAGGTCATGATAACCTCAACACCACGTACCTTGAAATGCAATACACACACAATTCTGTGGTTTCTGGTGCCAGAACCAAACTATTTTGAGAGAGGATTCATTTTTTTAAAATAAGAATGCTCATGTCAAAGTCAGCAGAAGTGGTCTTCTAACTTCTAGTTTTAAAGAAGAACTACAGGTCTATCTGCATAACTAAAGTGAATCTTTAACCCCTGAACTCAAAATATTATATTCAGGGTTTTCTATACAAACACCAAAACCGCAGTACCCCCAGATGACCTTCAAAGCCACTAGCTCATGGACCATCACTGGCGCTGGCTCCCTTGTCACATATATATGCATTTAATGTTCTCAGCTTCTTTCTTCTGAATTGTGAACTCCTGGCCCTTCCTCTGTGTGATTTGGGGGCATGTCGCTCCTTCACAGCCTTTTCAATGTCAGGTCTACCTGTTACACGCCTCAGAGCACTTCCTTGACTCCTTTCATCTTTACACCCACACACAATTTATCTTCCATACAGTATCTTCATATCATTCCCCTTTCCACCACATTCAAATGGCTCAGATTAATAAGAATGCACTCAGACCTGTTTCATTTCTAAAAAGATTACAGAATAGGACTAAGCAATATCAAAGGTCTCTTGTAGCTATGATTTCATTATTCCTCCACTGAACTTTTCTGATCTCATGTAATAATCTTCTCTGAGGTTGGTCCCTTGGTGTCAGCCACTCCTCACACATCCATCTAAAAACATTTACTGAGTACCTGCAATAGGAAGAGCACAGAGCTAGGATCTAGAAATACAAAAAGCTGTTCCTGCCCTTGACATGCAATAGCAGTTATCATTCCGAGAGCTTCTCCATGGGGTCAATCAGCAGGGCTCATCATACCCTCACAACAGCCCCATGATAGAGGCACTCTTGATGACCCCATTCCACAGATAAGAAAACTGAGATACAGAAATTGATAACTTGGCCCAAGTCATATAATAGTAAGTGGCTGAGTCAATTGTCCTAAATAATAAAGCCCATTTAATAATAATAAACAGTGAAATGTTCTTACTTAAATGCAATAATAAAATACCAAACAGGAACATCTCAGCTGTGCTAAGATGTCCAGGATTAGAGGCTACTTGAGCTTCAAAGATGTTTTCCACCTCTACCCACATGGACATGATAGCCCCGTTTGGAGCACTCATCATATAATCTCAGCCAAGTCATTTCCATCTCAACAACAGTGCAGGTGAGCAACTCACCTCAAAAAGACCATCCTCAATGAATCAGCGGCCTTTGGTGCATTATTCCTTTGAACATGACAAGACTGTTACTTTTTACACATACTCATCTGACGTCATTTTTTTCTAACTTGTTCTCATGCCATGTTTAATCTCCCCAACCAATCTATCAAGGGCACCTCCAGCCAGCCTGGTACAGTGCTTATCAAATAGCAAGCAAGGTTTGTTAATAAATCAAGTAATTCACTTTATCCAAGGAGTTAAATCCAAACTATCAGACCAATCTAAGGGCATTCACTCACCTTGACCTGGCAGAGCCTCTCCCATCAATCCACCAGAGCTGAGCTGACACAAATTCTCCTCCAATCAGCTCCCTATACTCTCATCCCTGTGACTTTTATCTTGCATTAAATGGTTATATAAACACTGAGTCTCCAAAGCAGTAAAAGGAACTTTTATTTTCTCATGGTTTCCATCACCCAGGTTTTTCTATTGTATTATAAATCCAAAACTGCCATAAAAGTTAGAAGCTTCAAAAGTGCCTTTACAGGAATTTGGATTGCAGTCAAACATCTACCCTGTTTCCACTGGTGGCATTTCCTCCCCTACTACCTTAACACAAGTTCACACAATGTATTAGGAAGATCTGCAGACCTAAGCAGGTTTGAGCTATTTTCCATCACTCATTATTGCAAATGTATTTGTGTTTTAACCATGGGGTATTCTTAAACTTGCTGCTGGTGATGCTTTCTGTAAACAACAGTAATTCTCAAGTGTCTTATAGTGAATGCAATGAGTCATCTCCAGTGCAGAGAAGTGGCTTTATTTAGGACCGGCCAGAGGAGGAGGGGCATCATTGCAGTCAGTTTGATAGAGGATCTGCAGCATTCTCTCTCATTTGCCCTGTGTAGCAGGTCCAGTTTCTTCCTTTTTCTGTCTCTTGATGTAAGAACTGCACCCCTAAATATTCAGCAAACAATCTGCAAATTGATTTTTATCTAAATGATTTCTTCTTGTTTCAGATTAAGTGCATTTTGCAAGCCCTCCCTCAGTCCAGTTGTGTGATCCCACAATGACCATGTGACACATAGGAGGCACTAAATAAATGTTTGGTTAATATTTGCTGACCAGAAAAGGAAAAAGAAAAAGTAGAAGCAAGAAAGGGAGAGAAGTAAAACTGATCATCGTAGGTGAAAAGAAGTCAAGGTCGAAGACTACATCTCTGTCCGGTTCATGGGACCTCAAGAGCCAATCAGCCTCTTCTTGAATTTATACTATTAAGATAACCTTTTGGAAGAAAGCAACCTGCTTGTAGCAACTTACCACCACTGCTGGAAAAATAGAAGTCAACATTATTTTGACCTCTGATGGTAGACCAGCAGAAGTAATGTATCAAATATCTGTTTCCATAATAGTAATGCATAACGAAGACCCACAGAAACCTCAGTAGCAGTCAGCAATGAACATTTACTTTTTATATCTG
This sequence comes from Nycticebus coucang, assembly GCF_027406575.1. Taxonomy (NCBI): domain Eukaryota; kingdom Metazoa; phylum Chordata; class Mammalia; order Primates; family Lorisidae; genus Nycticebus; species Nycticebus coucang. Next base: position 98,516,412 of record NC_069790.1, read on the forward strand.
AGTCAGTTGGGGGTTGGCTGGATGGCTGTGCTAATCTGGCCGGATTTGTTCACAGGTACACAATCAGCTAGCTAGGATTCTTCAGCCCTGTTCCACATGTCTTTTATCCTCCAATAAGCTTCAGACATATTGTTACGGCAATAGAAGAGGAACTTGTCGTTAGAAATACACAAGGGCTCTTGAGGCCTCAGCACAAAGCTGGCCTACCCTCACCTTCATCTTATTTTATTGGCCAAAGCAAACCACATGGTTGATCCCTGGGACAGAGAATTACTTTCTGCCCTTGGTAGAAATGGACTGTAAAGTTAAATGGAAAGGGAGGTGGTAGGAGAGAGATGGAGAACTGAGGCCAACAATGCAGTCCGCTACAAGTCTATTCACATAAAAATGAAACTACAGTTTTGAATGACAAAGACAGAATCCAGGCATATTTACAGGTAGGTACTAAAGTAGGTAACCAAACTAAAAGAAGGTGCTTATTTTTTCTTAAAAATACCTAGCTCAGTCATTTCTTTTTGAACTCCAGTCTTACTGTTATTATATTAATAATTAGTTAAAGATTAGCTTGAGGTAAAAAATGTTCGAGAATGAATTGATTTCTTTCCTCTCTGGGTATTGTTTAGTCAAGGGGCCTGGTAAAACACTTTTATGTGCTAATAAAAGCATTGAACTTTCTGTAAGTCTATGACAATAGTAAATTTTTCTAATTTTAGAAAGGAGAATTGAGATATCCTATCTGATTTATATATAACAAAGGTTATAAACAGATTAAAATTTTGTGTCAGTATTTTAAATTTAATAAATACTTTCATTTAATAGTTGTGACAAAAATGGAAGAAAAAGAAAGTGTTACATTCTTACTCCTAGATTTGTATTTCTCATCTGATTCAATTATGTAAGTTTGTATTTTGGAAATACCAACTCCTTTACATCAGAGCCGAGATGAAATCACTCCGCAATCTCAGAAGAAGCTTCAGATTGAAAGAATGTTGAAGTTACGTCTCTACAGAAATCAGAATCTCTATGTCTGGGTTCAATGCATTTGACAGTATAACTACCTCCATCACTTTTATCATATGAAAAAGGAGAGTACTTTAATTTCACGTCCCTTAACCTTCTAGCAATGAAATAGTTCTGGAGAACACAATGAATATAAAAGGGGTCAGTGTTCAAATTATATTCATTTATAGTTAATTGGAAAGTTTCTTTTATTGTGGAAGATCAGGATTTTTCAGCTTGTCTATCTATCAGCTAGTAGCTATCACTCTGATGCCTTCATCTTCAAGTGGACATTCCCTTGATTCAATACAATTATGGTAACCTGTAAGTTAATGTAGTCCCAGAAGAGACATGCCATCATTACCTGGATTTATGGGCAGAACCACATCCATAACATCTAGGTAATTACTTGTGTACTGCCAGCCTATTTTTGCCTGTTAATATAAATAATATTTTCAACATTAGCTACCAAGAGGACAAATTTCTCACAACTGACTTTGTACTTAATTTTGTCAGATAATCTCCACTGCGATTTGATGAAGAATATACTATGAACAATTTCTGACAACCTTCGTTTTTCTCGAGCGTTTTGCTGAAGAGGCCCAATCTGTTGTTTATTTGGGGTTGTTACCACATTAAATTGATTTAAGGACACCATTTTCCATTCTCCTGTCTTCCATGCTCTGTTAACTTATGTCACATTTATTAAAACTCATGGTTTTGCATGAATGTTTCGATTTGTGGTAGCAAACTGATGAAACACGTTTCTCCCCTGTTGTTGTAAAATGGTGTTTAACAACTGCTGCTCCCATTAATGTATAGCCACATCGTAAGTAAACTCAACATAAAGAGATCTGCACAATGTTCTGATTAGGAAATACTACCTGGGGCCCAGAATGTACGTGACATACCTTTGCAAATGAAAACTTAGAAGAAGTAAATAGACCAAATGCATAAAAGAAGAACATATGTTTTATGCTACCAAATTATGCATCATTATTTTGAAGAGCTAACCAAAGTATATTATAGATGCTAAAGCTTCATTTAAATTTTAGACCCTTTCCAAATTTTTTTTTCCAAATTCCTAAGGCGGGAATGGAGGTGGAAGAACCGGCTTCTCTGGGGAGCTGAACTCTAAAATCTGTGTCTGAGAGATATTGCATACTATGGTCTCAGATTCTAGACTGTTCCAAAGAAATCTCTCTGAGCTCCTGGGCTTTAATTTATGGCGTATCAGCTTTCACCTGTGAGTTTTGCGCTTTATCACGAGTCTCAGGGAGCCCATCAGGGTTTACAAAGGAAAGGAAGTCTGAGAGACATAAAAAATATCTGACTTCAAGCCAGGGAGCATTTATATTATATACAGCAAAGGAACCCCTGGTACCACTGAAAATGAAGGTCATGTTCAGAATAAGTACAAGGGCTGGGCTGCCATTTGAAGATGGCAGTAGTTTATGCTATTAAAACAAAATGTCTAGTCATGCCTGTAGTGTCCCGAAGCATTGTGTTGGAGAAGCGGTATCAGACTGGAGCTCACAGTACACGCCTCCTACTTTCACTCTCATGACCTCTAGGCACAGCTGACACTCTGACCCCACTCTAGCCAGACTGACCTTCACATCCTCAATGCACCTTGTGTTTCCCGCCTTCAAGCCTGCCCACACTTACATTTTATTCATTTTTTTAAGATCCCATTTCCTATCTTCTCAGAGTACTCTAAACTCTAGTCAGTGCTATCTCTGTAGAGGAGTTACAGCTTTTAATTGTACCTACTATCCATATCTCTCCTGCACAATTTACATAAGTATTCAGTGTTTCCTTAATAGGTTATACATTTTGTAAGGATAAAACCATGTTAGAATATCAGTTATGCTCCTGAATGGTTAACATTAAGCCTCACTCAAAGTAAATATATAACACAAACTTGTTTTTTATGCTTTTAATACAAGTTTGTATTTTTATTTTTAACATTTTTCTTCTCACAAAAAGAATACCACCTCATCATGCATATAACCTTCAAATATAAAGGGGAATGTAAAAGCCATAGTTCTATCAATCTCCAATCCAAGGACTAATCAACAGATGAGAAAGAACTTATACCATTAACCCAGGTAAGTGTTTGAGGCTGGCGAAGCTTGAAATTTTTCTAGCACTTGTTGGAAGACTCAGTTGAGTCAGAAACTACTTTTCCTTATCATAGTGGATCCCCAAGTAGGTCAACTCCACAGAACAAAACTTCAAAGTGAATGGGAGATGGGTTAATTCTCATGTCAACTCTAATTTTCAGCTACACTCCTAGAGCATTTCAAGAACCTCTGAGTCTTTCTGAAGCTTAAAGAGTGAGGGTGTGACTTCTCCTGGACAACTGTTAAAACTATGGGTCAAGAACAGTAGTTACAGAACATACTCTCATAAACACCTTCTCAAATATTACAGAGTCTTGCAACTTACAGCATAAGATAGAAAAAAATAATACTGTCATAGTTTAGGAAGCTTCCCTCATGAACTTTGGTATCTCTAAAAGTTAAAGCTCAGTCCATTCAAAGAGCTCTTTCTGACATATCTGTTTTCAAGAAATATTTACATCACTGATCCAAGCATCAGAAAATAGAAACTGGAAAAAAAAATCCAACTTATGATCCCAAGGGTATTAACATCCAATCCCTATCATAATGTGAATTGTACTTGAAGCATGAAAAAGCCGCACAGCCCGCCCTGCCTTAGACATGAGCAGGCCCCAGTGGGGATCAGGGGCACCCTGAGAGGGGCGAGACCTTCCTATACCACCTACTGACTCACAGGACCTGAGCTTCTCCCAGGACACGGAGTCCAGAGATGTGGCTTCCACTCAAGCTCTGTAAGTGACTAGTCCTGTGCTGTTGGTGACTTAACTAGCTTTTCTCTACCTCAGCTTCCTCAGTTGTATAATGAACCAGTAGAGCAGTGGTTCTCAACCTGTGGGTCGTGACCCCTTTGTAACAATGAAAATACATCATGGCATTAGGAAGGTTGAGAACCGCTGCTAGAGGATGGTAGAAGAGCATGAGCTTTAGCATTGGAGTCTAACGAATCAAGGTTCAAACACCATCTCTGACACTGACTTGCTGTGTGACCTTAGACAAGCTCATTAATCTCTCTAAGGTTTGGTTTCTTCACCTGTAAAATGAGAATAATGTTCTTGGGTTTATAAGGAAAATTAAATGAGCTAATATATTGATGGCAATAAATGTTAGCTATTATCATCATCATCAGTATTGTTGTGATAAGGCATTTAGACTAGGTCATCTTCTAAAAATACCCATTCCACAGCTAAGCTTTATGAAATAGTGAAAGACTTTGAAGAAGTCCTCCATTCCATCTTTAACTTTCATTACCCTAAAGATTAATTTGCTCATTCTGTACCATAATGAAAAGGTCAGGCACCCTTGTTGACTCTGGGGCATTTCCGTTCAAGAATCAAATATATTTTATTTTTTTAATTGAGAACACAAATAATATTGAAAAATGGCCCCATTTGAAAAAAGAAACCCTTGATGGTTAATCCATAAGAAGTGATCCTAGCTCTCCTATTTTTGACTGATCGTATGGATTACAGAAAATGTGAATACTAAGTAATGAGACTGATTTTAGCAAGACATCCAGACAAATCAGCATAAATTATTCCTTAGTCACAATTATGTAAGGAACATCATTTTAAGAGACTTTCTATATCAAAAGGATTACTAAAGACCAGTCAAGTTATGTTTTCTAGAGATGTCTAGGTAAACATGGTGATTTGTACACAGGTGTCTAAGTCTCCCTCCACCTGAGATCCCAGTTAAATTGACAAATGGAATATAAATACATCAAAATAGAGCTTCACATTGACTTCCCTAATTTTATCAAGCTTTCTACTTATTGGGATCAAATAGTGATCAAAAATCAAAAACTCTAAAATAATTAGGACAAACTTCAGGCAAAATACTGGTCCCTGGAAAAAAAAAGTCAACAAAAGCCCTTTATGATGATAACATCTGAGTTCAGAATCAACACCTGCCTTATAGCAAAACTATGTTCTACTGCAATCCTATCACATACACCTATTTCTGAGGAAAACTACATTCTGATCTGTGGTTACTCAGACTCCACGCAATAATGAGTGGTGAAAGGAAAGAGATCAACTCTAGGGTCATTGAGTACATTTTTTCTCCTATGTGCTAAATGATTGACTGTATAAGAGAAGTTTAACATGTACCCTATCCCAACTCCTGATTTAATCTTGACTGCCCAGAAGCCAAAGCTTTCAGAGGGCCATGTGGTATGTTCATGGGGTATGGTATGTCCTAAGCCATCACCAAAGCCCTATGCTGCCCAAGGTCCTGCCATAAAAACAGAAGTGCTCTTTAAAAGTAGATGTTTTAAGTTGATAGCCACTACCACCAAAATTGAAAGGGTCCATGCGCTGAGATAAATATGAAAGAAAATAACTTCTGAATTAGCATAATCTCTTAAAGAGAAAAAAAAGGAAAAGTCACTTAATCAAATTTTAAAAAGAAAAAATAGTCATTCAAATTTTTAAAAGAATGAATGTCATAGCCAATTACTGTTTAAAGGTTTATTTTAGGTGGGGCATCATGGCTCACACCTATAATCCTAACACTCTGAGAAGCCGATTTGGGTGGATTGTCTGAGCTCATGAGTTCAAGACAAGTCTCAGCAAGAGCAAGACCCTGTCTCTACTAAAAATAGAAAAACTAGCCCAGCATTGTGGCAGGTGCCTGTAGTTCTAGCTATTTGGGAGGCTGAGGCAAGAGGACTGCTCAAGGCCAAGAGTTTGCAGTGAGCTAGGATGCCACAGCACTCTACCCAGGGCAACAGAAGTGAGACTCTGCCTCAAAAAAAAAAAAAAAAAAAAATCATATTTTATCTCACCCAAATTGGTAGTATGTAATTTCATCATTTTAAAATTAGCTAACAGTGATACTGAAGGCCCATGAACAGTCCCTTAATGATGTACAGTTCAGATTTATTTTTCTAAATGATTGAAGAGGCAAAGTGGCAACTATTTAATTAATTCTTAAGGTACTAGAGCAGGAACATTCTTTTATTAGTTTTATTGACAAAATTAATTGTAAATGATGCAAGATCTACTATAGATAATCAGCAGAGTACTTCTCTTGAACAAAGAGGATTCCAAAAATATCTTCATATTATTTTTTTTCAGTATATGTATTAGGTAATTGCCCCAGAGAAAGCCCCTCCCCCAGAAAAGCCTCTCCTGCTTTCTACAGACCAAGATTAGCTACCCGCTGAAAATTTCAAACTTATGGCCTGCCCCTAAGGCCTCTTCGGCCAGAGCAGTAACTCCTTATTGGCTATTCTACCATCCCATCACCATTCTAAGACTTCCCCTAACCGATCCTATATAAAAATAGCTCTCTCTTACACACAAGCTCTTTCTCCCCTCCTCTCTCCTCCTCTCTCTCCCTGTCTCTCTCAGTCTCTCCTCTTTTCCCCTCTCCCTTTCCTCTCTCTCTCTTTTCTCCCCTCTCTCTCTCTTTTTATCTCCTCCTTGGTGCTGCTCTGCAGTATCCCTCCCTCGCCAATAAAAACCTTTCGTTCAAGCCTTGGTGGTCTGTGAGATCTTTGTCAGTCGAGTGCCCCTTCCTTTCAATATGTATTAGTTTTCTAAGGTTACCATAACAAATTATCACAGACTTAATAGCTTAAAATAACAAAATTTCATTATCTTACAGTTGCATCTGAAATGGGTCTGAGTGTACTAAAATCAAGATATCCACAGGGCTGCATTCCTTTCTGGAGGCTCTATGAAAAGTTCATGACCTTGCTTTTTCACCCTTCTGCTAGCCAGAAGGTTTATGGCCCCTTTCCTCCATCTTCAAAGCCAGCAAGGCTGCATTATTTGTTCTTCTATCTTCAACCTCTCTTATCAAAACTAAGAAAAGTACTTTCAAGGACTCATCTGTGATTAGGTTGGGCTCAATGGATAATCCAAAATAATCTCCCCATCTCAGAGTCCTCAACTTGAATCACATCTGCAAAGTCTCTTTTGCCACATAAAGTAACATGTTCACAGGTCCCAGGGATCAGGTATGTGACATCCTTAGGAGGGATCCTTAGTTAACAACTAATAATCATCAGAGCTCAGAGAGAAGAAAACCAGTTAAGTTACACACCTCACAGAAATCTGCCCTGTGAAGATAAGACTTTTTTGGATACAGCAATCCTAGTCACTCCTTTTGGATTTACTGAATTACTGAAACGGTCCTCAGAGTAGCCAGCTCTCTCTCTGGACATCTGCACTTTGATCTCCTTCTCCTGCCTACCCAGAAGGGCCTTCCCACCGCTTCCTGTGACTACTTCCCGCTCTCCTTTCAGACCTGGGCAGTCTCCTCCTGGACTCCTTTATGAGTCCCCCCAGAAAAGGTGAGACATCGTTCCCCATGCTCCTGCCAAACTCTGAGCATCTTTCTTCACAGCATTCACACTTCTGTTTTGAGGCTGTTTGTGTACTTCCCTATCCACCCATCCCCCCAAGGCCTGGGTTTTATCTTCAAAGGTGGGTATTTGTTTTTCTTTACATTTTTGTTTTCCCCAGCACCTACATAGGGCCTAATGTAAAATATCAGCCTTCAATAAATACTGAATGAAAAAATGAGTGGATAGCAATTTTTTTTTAAGCCTCAATTAAAAGAGATACTCATGGCCAGGTGTGATGGCTCACATCTGTAATCCTAGCACTCTGGGAGACTGACACAGGAGGATCGCTTGAGCTCAGGAGTTTAAGACTAGTGGAACACTGTGGCAGATACCTTTAGTCCGAGCTAATCAGGAACCTGAAGCAAGAGGATCTCTTGGGCCCAAGAATTTGAAGTTGCTGTGAGCTGTGATGCCACTGCACTCTGCCAAGGGTGACTGAGTGGCCATGATGCCATTGCACTCTACCCAGGATGACAGAGTGAGACTGTCGTAATAAGTAAATAAATAAGATACTCATTTGCTAAATCTCTCTCTACATTATCATAAATTCTTGATTAGTGGGAGATACATCCAATGATATCACCTACAGGTATTAATAGAAAAAATAAATAAAAGCACAACTAATGAGTGTTTTAATATCCTTTAAATTGTTTTAATTTACTTATTTATGAAGAGATAATATGACATTTAATTTGGGGGGCATTCCTACACCCTAATAACTGCATAATACTTTTCAATCTCTATCAACAGTACATGCACATGCCAGCCAAATAACCTTTGGCTAGTAACATATTATTTTGTACATCCTTCCACATTGTTATACTTTGTTTATAATTATCACCTTTAATGCTGCCTGATAACATGTCTGTTAACTTATTAGAATTTGAAGGAAACAAGTGAGTGCATGAGAGGTAAGCCTCAAGCAAGGCTGCCTGGGAGTGAATCTGAGTTCTATCACTTTGAAGCTCACTTGGACAAGCCTCTTAACTTCTCTGTACCTCCATCTCCTCATCCAGCAACACAGGCATGATAATAAAAGTAGCTTTTCATAAGTGTTTTGTGAAGACCAAAAAGCTAATACATTTAAAATGATTAAGAGAGTCCTTGATACATGGTATATTAGTATATTTATAAAGTATTAGTATATTTATAAAGTTAGTATTAACTTTATAAAAATAATTATTATAATTATGAATTCACTATCATTGGTCACTCAAGTTATTTCTAGATTGTTTATCTGAATCACAATAGCACCTCTAAGCATATGGATTTGAGGAAGACTATTCAGTTAACTGGTTGGTTTTGTTTCAATGGGATTGCTTCCTTAAGACAAATTCTCAAGATTTCTAGCCCATTTCCAAAGAGAATCTAATCCAATCTTTAAATGATCACATGAAAAATTACTCAGTTTTATATGTCTATTTGTAAACTACTTTGAAAATACATTTTCACAATATCTCAACAAGCTATGCAGATAGCTAACTGTCATAGAAATTGAAAGAGCTCAAAATTCTGGCTTTCACTTCCAGCTTTTCATCTCAGAGAAGTTGCTAATTAGTTATCTCTATGCATATCCTAGAAAGAGGGAGAGGGTTGTGACTAAAGAAATAATACTTTTTTCCTAATGGGCTTCACAACTCAAAATTCATTGACTTAGATTGTGTATTTTGTTTTGGTTTGTTATGTTTTGTTGTAACTAAACAAAAACAGTTTCTTTCATTTCTTCTAAGGAAAAAGGAAACATAGTATGTCTGTCAGAAAAAGAAAAGGGAAAAAAATAGCAAAGGGAAAACATCCCGTAGGAGATGTTAGGAGATCCCTTAGGAGAAAGCAGAAAACAATAGAAGGTAAACAATAAGACACACCATGGAATTATTTGAGATTGCCCATGTATTTGTGGGAAGAAAATAGTGCACAATGAGGAGGAACTAAATATGAATTTGGCATAAGGCAAATGGAAGCACAACATCACTATTGTTTGTATTTCAGGAGCACCTATCACTAAAATATGTAGGGCACAGAGAGTGGACAGAGGAAACACTTACACTCTATACATTTACCTCCTCTGGACAGTAATACGTGCAAACCCAGTGCCATTTCTTTAGCACAAAGTATCTGAAATCCAAATCACGTATATACGTTTACTATATATCTTTGGCATTCTAGACATGAAATCACCAAAAGAGATATTTCTGTTTCTCTAAACCTAATGAGGTTTTCCTGGATTCTTGATTTCCAAAACAGTTCATTTGTTTAACTAACCTTATGCTTTTTTGTGTATTTTTATTGATATAATTATACATACTTCAGGGGTACGTGTGATATTTTGATACATATATATAATGTGTAATGATCAAGTCCGGGTAATGGCAGTACCCATCATCTCTAAACTAGTAAACTACTTTGAAAATACATTTTCACAGTATCTCAACAACCTATGCAGATAGCTAACCGTCAGAGAAACTGAAAGAGCTCAAAACATTTATCTTTCTTTGTGCTGAGAGTATCAGTCAATTCTTCTCTTTTAGCTATTTTGAAATACACAATAAATTACTATTAACTATAACTTCCCTACTGTACTATCAAATAGTAGGCACCAATCACACGATACATATGAACTGGGACAAAAATCTTTATGTCACAGTCAGCACAGATGTGTACAGTCAGTTCTGAATTTTAACTCCATATCTGTTCTGTGGCCTTGAAGTAACTTGGGCAGCAGATTCCTATGAAATTAAAATGATAGCAATCCTAGTACGCCGCCTTGTATACCTGCTGGGAAGGCCAAATCAGCTAATTCTTATATAGTGTCTGGTGCACGGTAAGTGCTCAGTAACTGCTAGCTATTGTCGTTATTGTTTCCTTCCTGAGATACTATGTGGGTTTTGTTTTGTTTTGTTTTGTCTTTGTCATTGGTTGTTTCATCCATTATCCTAGTCAGGACCTCTGAGTAGTCCCAATACTAAAAAAGTTTACTGTTTTTCATTCCAAACTTTGTAATACATTTTCAACTCAACTCTGTTTAAGATGATTGCTAACAACCATCCCACTGAATGCTTATTAAGTAGAAATTAAAATTGCTTTCACATAACAAGAACATAGGTCACAGATGAAGATTTGGTCTTACTGCAAGTTTACAAATAAAGACAAAGTAACTTTAAACCACTGCAACTACTTAGTCCCCTCTTTTACAGATATGCCCCTTTCTGTAACTTGAGAGGAAGGCCTTTTCAGGTCTTTGCAGAGATTGCTCCTGGTAAAAGTCAGATTCTGCTGGCCTGAATGCTGACTACCCTTCAGGATAACCAAAACATCCAGTCTCAATCAAGAGCAATTAGGGACACATGAGGATAGGAATTCTTTTCACTTCACCTTTCAGCAGACTTGTCTGAAACCACACTGCCTATTGTTAAAAATTATGCAAATTGCGCTTCAATACAAAAAAGCACAAACCATTTCCCTGCTTCCCTCCAGCTCAAGTACTATACAGGGCCTTAATTAACCAGAGGAACATGATGACGGCAGTGCCTATTTTAAGCAAAAAAAATCCTTTAAAGGGAAAAACAAAAAAAGCTTCAGACAAAATACTATTCAGTTCATTATAATATTGATTTTTAGAATATTTAACTTCAGCTTTGCTTGTTTTGGAAGGGGTGAGGGGAGTGCATGTCAAATAACCAGGAGTGCTTTAAGTTACTTGCATAACTACTTCTTATGTGTACGTTTTTCTTAGAGAAAAGAAATAAACAGCTTTGCTATGGACTAACCAAAAATTGAGAGGCAAAACAGAACTTTTAGGGAAGCTACATGGCAATAATCAAGACACCCAACATGACTTTAGTTTTATACAGGAGAATTCCATTATAAAAATCATCTGGTTTCATTAGACCCATCCCCCTACACACACCTTTTCTAGTTGGATGGGGCTGACTAAACAGAAGCTCAAGTTCAAAGCTTTTCCCCAGCCCTGAGTTCAGTGGATTTACAAAACACAAAAAAATAAAAATTATTTTAAAAACCCAATAGGTTGGGAGCTCTTACATGTAATTTCAGATTTAATTTCACTTACAGTATGATTTCAGTAAAATTTCACTTATAGTAGGATTTCAGTAAAGTTCTAAGACCTCTTATCTTTTTCTTCAAGTTAAAGCAATATTCCATACATTTTAAATTATGGAAAATTCAAACCAATAAAAAAGAGTAGACGTATGATGTGTATCAGTTCCCTAGCACTACCAGAACAAAGTACCACAAATTTGGGCTTAAAGCAACAGAAACTCATTCTCTCACACTTTTGGAAGCTAGAAGTCTGAAACCAAAGTATCAGCAGGCCACGCTCTCTGAAGCCTCTAGGGCAGAATCCTTCCTTGCTTCTTCCCACTTCTTGTTGTTGCTGGAAATCCCTGGCATTTCTTAGCTATTAGATATATCTCTCCACGTATAGGCTTTCTCCCCTATATATATATCTGTGTCTGCTTTTTTCTTCTTATAAAGACATAGGTCATTAGATTAAAGCCTATCTATGACAGTTTGATCCATCCTTAACTCATTAAAAAGGTAAAGACCCTATTTGCAAGTAAAGTTACATATTCTAAGACTCCAGGTGGGCAGGGATTTGAGGGGATGCTCTTCAACCCAATCCACATGGAATGCAAAACTCACCTCTCCATTACCAAGGATTTTTAAGGGAGTCAAAGTTAATTTGGAATCTTCACCAGCTACTCAAAAGGTGCATAACTGTATGCCTAGGATCATACAATCTGTCATTGTCATTGTACATGTTGATATTGTGCTTTATGTTTACAGAGTGTTTTCACATTGCCTCATTGGATACTCACAAACACAATACTTACAAACACAAATACTTACCCTCAGACAGGAAGGCCGGGTGACTCGTCTCTCTTAACAGATAAAGTGAGGGAGAAGAGAAGGAAGCTTACCGTTTATCAAATACCTAACCCTGTGCTAGATGCTGTTCTTACTGCTTTATGAGATATCTCATGTGATCCAGATGAAAAGCCCAAGGCAAATGTAAGTACTATTATTCCCATTCCAAAGTTGAGTATAGCATAAAATAGCACTAAATAACTTACCCAAGATTACATGACTAGTAAGTGACAGCTCTGCAACTGTGATTCAAATGTGTTCTAAGTCGGTGATGTTTCTGCTCTTCCTTCTCAGTTAAGCCTTCCTCCTCATAAGTCTTACCCTTATTCAGTGTTAGAATTTGCTAAAATATAGTTAGGGATCTTATCTCATGACCTCCTTGATGATCAATATAGAAACTCTGTGATGTGATAAAAAGATCAACCAGAGAGACCGGGAACCACTTATCACGACACATATAGGACATGACAGTTTTATTACTTTGTAGTTTGCAATAAAATGTTTATGTTGCAATAAAATGCATACATTTTCCTAATTTTTAAAACAGAAGAAACATTGTGGTAGTGAAAATAATCAAAAATTTTCACAAGTATGGTAATCCTCTGAGACTTTCATTCTTTCTTCCCGCTAAGTACCAAGAGGGTGAAGTCAGGAAATAGTCCCACCATTCTGTGGAGAAAGATTACCCAAGACACATGAGGGTTTTGTACCCCAAATCTATAACATTAAGAAATAAAAAATGGGAAGAACCATTGTCCTGATTGTGGTCTACTTGAATATACTTTAATCTTTCAAACCAACCAATACTTGTTAAGCATACTCTTTGTACTTGATGAAGTAGTAGGAAAATGCACAATTTTGACCCTGCCTTTAAAGGCTGTGCCTTCACTGAGAATCCATAATTCATGGCCAGGAGATGCCTTCTTAAATCTGTCTCAGAAATAAACTCTGGCTTAGAATATGTGTGTATGTGTGTACTTATGCACGGGTGTTCTGTGTGTATATCATACTTCAAAGCATCAGTGCTATCTAATAAATATCATAAACATTACCACAAAAATAGAACTTTTTTTCAGATTCTTTATGCATTCAATTTTACTTATTCACAAATAGATATTGCTAATATCGTCTATTGAATGCCAGAGTAGAATGGTGCTGAGTGCATAGGCTGGTCAAGAATGTTGGGAACATAATCCTCTCAGATGCAACCCAGAGTATTATCAGAAGAAAATTTGAATCTCAGGTACAATTCACTCCACTTTATCCAATCCTTCAGAATTATGTTAAGGTGAGTCTGAGTAGACAGTGGGGGAAGGAGGCTGTACAGTAGTATCTTCTTAAGTCATTTCAAACTAAATGTCGTTGGGCCAAGAGTAATCTTTTATTCTTTTCATGTCACCTAAAAAATCATGCTCTCTTCATTTCCATGGACAGATTTCAGGTGTCTATTAAAATTTGCCCTGTAAAGGTTGTCAGATTCAAAATGGAGTCACTAATGTTGAGAAAACCCTGACAAATACATCAAGACATGGCCACAAAGAGAGGCATATACTCATATGCCTAATAATGAAAAAGACTCTACAAAAACCATCTATTGGATGCCTACTGGGTGCCAGTCAGCTAAGCACTTTCCATCCACATTCCTGGTCCTTACGATAATCCTACAAGTACTCATTACTAATTCCTATCTTACTATTCTAAGTTCTGAGACTTTAGGAAGTTTAAGTATGTTCTGAAGAACCTCTGTACTGTTCTTCCTCATGGTGGCACTAATTTCCATTTTCATCAACGGTATAACTTACATCCTCACAAACTGTACAACAGGTTCTCCTTTCATCTGAAGGCATTTTTGACCATTATGATTGGTTTTGGGATGCCACGACGTAGAGACCAGTGATTGTGTCAAATACTGTCCAGGGCAACACAGAACTAGCTGGCCAAAAATTCAAATGGTGCCATGGATGAGAAACCCTGTTCTAACCCATTGCCTTAGCCTTGTTTTCTTCCAAGACTTTGCCACAATCTGTCTCCGCCCATCCCAATCCCATGAGTGAAAGCTTTGAGGCCAAGAGCTTTCAAATCTAGGAGATTAATGAGCCAGAATTTGGACTCAAGTTCACATAAGTCCAAAGTCTATCACAACACAAAGAAAATATCCAGTTACTCATTTATCTAAGGTTGTGAACCTCTCCAAATACGTCCTGTTTCATCCTAGCCCTTAAAAAAAAAATCAATCAGCCATTCTCAGTGTTTGAGATCCCTCTGACCAAATGGTGATTCACAGAGGTAGGCTCAAGAATCTTCATCTTCAGAATACATTTATCTTTTTAACTCAACAAAACCAGAGGTTTGAGGCCTGTGCTACTTAAATAATTTCCTCATATTCAATTAGAAGACAGCCCTAAGACGTTTCATAGAGCCCAAATGCTTTATGTCAGGTTTTCACCATAAATTATGTTTCAGGAGAATATGGTTTAATCCACATTATTCCTGGACATCTATTAGCAACCCACGTTATAAATGACACTATCATGTTTATTTCATGGATAGGCAAATATTATCAAATATATGCTTACATTTTTATTAGGCAACAAATAGTAAAGCAGTTGATTAAATTTGGGGTTTTAGAACCATGTATGAATTCAAGGAAGGAAGAAAAAGGAAATGGGGGAGGCTGAAGAGGGAGGGAAAGAAAGAAAATGGAGAAATGCTCTATATGTAGGAAAGGAATGTCTTCATTATAGCACTTTTTTAAATTTTATTTTTATAAAGTTGTTTAAATGTATGCAATCCAAATAAAGAGAACTTAAATGGAAATGTTTTTAAAACACGCTAAACGTTAAGTGTTACCGTAAGAATGTATTAGAGTTCTCATTGACTGTAGAGTTCACTAATTAACTTACATCTCCATGGCATTAAAATGTGTGGTACCCAAGCCATGCAGGTAATGTATACACAACATTCACTGAACTTTAGACACAAAGAGCCCAAACATTACAAAGCAGGTTTAATATTCTGCAATGCTCTACATCAAGCCATTTGTGCAAGACTTCATTAAACACAGCACATGACAGAACAATCTCCAACGCATTACTTAACATCTCTGACTCTAACTTTCACCTGGCAAAAATCAATGGGGCCTCAATTATTTTGTGTGGAAGCCTGATGGTCAGCAAGCAGCCTCCCCACTCTGCCACAGCTAAATGCCAGAGAGCCAAGGGTTCTACTGAGGTTTCTAAAAGCACAACAGTTGCCATTAGAAACTTCCCAGCCTTCTGATGTGCATTTTACAGTGTTTGGAGGGTGATAAACAGATCTTTCACTTGATTTGCCATCTGTGAATTTTAAAGCTGCGAAAGCACTTTTCTGCCTTTATTTCCACAATGCTTCTGATCACATTTGCTAGTTAGATGTGCTCACTAATACATTATTCAGTTCTATCGGGAAAACCATACTGAGGCATCTATGACTTGACATTAGGGCCGAATTGCTTCTTTTTCTTTCTTTCTTTTTTTTTTTTTTATTTAATAATATGTCAGGTAAAATAAACCAACTTGAAACTGTGACCTCTCTTAGCACTTCGAATAATTCTTTTCATTTCTTCTTGACCTATAGCTTACATTAGAATGCTGTTAATGCATTTGAGTAGAATTTGTGTTCTCAATTCAACCCATACAAGGAACAAAAAGACATGGAGAAGAAACATGGCCTTCCCGGACAGCCTAAATCACTGTTACTCTTTGTCAAGTGTACCTTATGTACAAACAGCTTCATTTCTTTTCTCTTCCCGCTGAGAGCCCAGATAACCACAGTTACAGGGGCTACGGTATTACACTGACAGCTGTCACACAGGCAGCACCCCCTTGTTTCAAAAACCTCCTCCTTTTCTATGTTTTTGTTTTGTAAAGGAAAATTGTTCTGATCCTAATTGTATGGGTCCAAGAAAAAAAAAAAAAACAGCCATCCTATTTTACCTGCCGTTCTTGCCTTAGTTTTTTTTCATCAGTGACAATGATGCACCACTCTTCAGCTGGCTCTATATATTTTTTCTAGTAGTGGTGATGGAGTCATTCATTTAATCAATTCAACCCATATTTATAGAGCCCTGACTAAGTGCCAGGTTCTGTTGTGGAAGTGCGTAGAACAATGAACAAAATGAAGTTCTTGGACTCAGAGTTTTCACTCATAGGAGTGGGATGGGCAGAGACAGATTGTGGCAAAGTCTTGGAAGGCAATGGGTTAGAACATTGGGTTTCTCATTCTTGGCACCATTTGCCTTTTGGGTCAGCTAGTTCTTTGTTGTGGGAGCTTCCCTGTGCAGTATAAGCTAGTTAGCACAATCACTGGTCTCTACTTTGTGGCATCTCCAAAACCAATCATAATGGTCAAAAAAATGCCTTCAGATGAAAGGAGAACCTGTTGTGTAGGTTGTGAGGATGTAAGTTCCACCTGGCGAAAGCCAGGTAAGAGACCTGGCACACTGCCATGTCTCCAGCCTCCCATGAGATCACTGATGTTGGGAGTCAGCACTGCCACTGCTGTTCTGCAGCTCCCACTGATCTTCTGGGACCACCCAGAGTTCGAGGGTGTTAAACCTCACCTGGGGTCCATGGCAGGATGGGGAGAGAAAGCTGGAGATGCGCACACTAGCTGGTACTGTTTGTCACCTGAGTCCTATAGTTCTGTTTGTGCCCAAACTTTCAGGTGGTCTTCCACAAACACTACTCCCCTCCCTCTGACCTTTACTCCTCTCTCCATCTAGACTCCACCTACTCCTCTTTATATTCACCTCTTTCCCCCATTGCTCACCAGGCACCTATGCACAAAACAGGTCCCTCTTTTTTCCTTCAGAAGCAGAAATGTTTATGACCCTCGTGTCATGCAATTATATCCCCAAAGGAATGATGATCCAAAAGACACATTCCATTTTGGGCTCCATTGGAGAGAACTGGCATCCAGTGGCACCAAGGACACCAACACCAGAGTCGGTCTATGCCCATTCAATTTTGTTTCCTGACAAATGTGTTTCTTTACCCAGTGCTCCACCCCAGCATCTTCCTCAACCTCTACTTATGAAGTTAGGATAATCAGACATTGTAGGTCAAGTGCACTCTGTATCCCCTAACCATTCTGGTAAGCCTGTCAACAAGCTTGCCAAAATGTGGTGCAATCATCTCTCAGAACATCCAGGTTGACTCTACTAATCCATTTAATTTAGGTTTTCCTAATCAATAGATTTAGATTTCCTCATCAAAATGTTTAGCTTCTGAATCCTGACAGATTGATTCTAAACTCCTGTATTACATGCCTTGGCCATCAGCTACCCTAAGTAGGTTAGATACATGTGGGCTTAGCTAAACATGCCTGAATTAGATAAGTTATAAAACTTGTTTTCCCATTATTCTATGTTGCATTTTTCCATAGCTTGATCTTGTGTAATCGTGAGAAGTTTTATTCCCTCAGAATTAATATGCCTCCAAGATAACAGCAAACATCAGATTGACTTCAAGGCACTTCACACACATGTCCAACAAGCTTCCAGTTTCCTTACCATAAAGCAAATGCCTCCAGCATTCTGCAGCTTAAATATTTTGTAAAGCCTATGTACATGAACAGTGGAGAGCTTGCTAGCCAGAAGTTCAACCACTGGTTTCCTTGGACTTTCCTGGGAGACTTTTCCTTAATTATCAAAGAACTATGACATTAATATAGACAACAGCTGACAGTAGTTAGACTAAGGCAATAACAGAGATAGATAGACAAGACAGGTTCAGAAGCTCATCAGTGGAAGTGAAGTGGACATGGCTTGTATGTCCACAAACATGAATCTGTGTGGGAAATGAGGGGGAAATGGGAGGCAGCAATGATTCCCAGATTTTTGGCTGAGACATTTGAGAGGATATAGCCATTTTTTATTAAATACAGGAGGAGGAGCAGATCTGGGGATAAATAGGGTTAATTGCACACTAATTTATATTTGTGCAATGATGAAGTGTGGAAGGGGAATATATTTTTGATTTTTATAAAACTTATTACATTCTTTAAAATACCTGTATTTACCATCTATGCATTTGATCCTTTATTATTTTCAGAGCCCATGTTCCAGTTTTACCTATGTCTTAGTAATACATCAAATAATATTAAGCAGCAAGGGAGGGAAGTAATTAAATGAAGATGAAACTTTTATTAAAATACTAATCATAAATGCTCACATTTATTCAACAAACTTTTATTGAATGTCAGCCATGAGCCAAGTATGTACTAATCTGGTCTATTACAAATATAGATAACAATAACAATCCCTAACAGGTAAGGAGTACCAGCAGCCACACTAAGCGCTTGGCCTGCCCTTGGCAATCCCTGCTTCAACCCTCGGAGGAAGGTGTTTCTACAATGGCTATTTCACAGACGATGAAATTAACATAGTAATGTGTTATGTAACTCAGCTAATGGAGTAGGAAACCAGGATTTATACCAAATTCTGAGACATCAGAGCCAGTCTCTGCTGTACCATCTCCCTTGAAGAAGTCAGGATCCCCAAGAGAGTCAGACCCATAAGCAAATCACTATAAAGCTTGTATAATTATCACCTTGCTTGTTCATCTCAAATCTCATAGATTTGTCACTTTCTCCAAGTTTCTAACCACTTGATTCAGTGCACCTGCCATGATCTAGTATCACCAGCCTCTATTCCAGGGATCCTCAAACTGCAGCTGCAGGCCACATGAGGTGGTGTGATTGTTCTTGTTTTTTTACTTCAAAATAAGACATGTGCAGTGTGCATAGGAATTTGTTCATAGTTTTTTTTTTTTTAAACTATAGTCCGGCCCTCCAACGGTCTGAGGGACAGTGAATTGGCCCTCTGTTGAGGACACCTGCTCTATTCCCCCTCATTCTGCCTATAACAGCAGTCACTTGTTTTTAGCAACTTCGTTACAGAGCCAGCATCAAGTTCTCCAGCTTGCAAGCAGCCCAAATTTCTTTCTTTGTGGGTGTGTGCCATTTGAATTTTTGCCTTGAATGCCTGGATTTTCCTTGGGAATACACAGTTCCCAATTCCATTTCCCACAGAAGTTTTATTCTGGAATGTCTAACAGTGTGTGTTTATTTCAACATCAGGGATATAAATACCTAAAACGATGGTTCTGCTTGGTGTTGCTACCCTGCTGTGGAGAACTGAGGGCCAGCCCATGGTGAGCTGAAGGCTTCACAGAGTTTGTTTAAATATAGTTCAGGTTTCTCCCCTCTCTCTTTATTTACAAGGTTTAGCACCTAGAACAAGACACTACACCAGGCGTCCTCAAACTTTTTAAACAGGGGGCCAATTCACTGTCCCTCAGACCGTTGGAGGGCTGGACTATAGTTTAAAAAAAAAAAACTATGAACAAATTCCTATGCACACTGCATATATCTTATTTTGAAGTAAAAAACAAAACGGGAACAAATACAATTCACATCGCTTCATGTGGCCCGCGGGCCACAGTTTGAGGATGCCTGCACTACACCTTCAGTTTGCACTCTGAGATTGCTAAGGAAATAAATTCACCGGGAAATCTCATTAGATATGGAGCAGAGATGCACAGCAGCTGTTGGAAAGAAATTACCCAAGTGCTCAGTCAGAAGGGAAGCTCATTAACACCCCACCATCTTTTGCAAAGTCAAGAACATGCTATCCAGTATGAAGCCCAGCCACGATCTCAGCCTGTTGACTGTTCAGTGAAAGGTTGACAGAAGGACACCCACCCCAGAGCGCTGAGAGTTCAGCAGCCTCTGCCTGGTCAGCTGCATGATGACTTGTGACACCTCTCCCTCCCCAACTCAAATTCCAAACCTTCAGAGCTGCAGTAGGAATCTCCAGGGTGGCAGAAGTAGACTAAACAAAGGGGCTGGGGGTCCCAGCATCCTACTCACAGGCTCTTGTTGACACTTAGACTGGCAAGGCTAAGGGGCATGGTCCTTTAGTGATTGTAATTCACACAAAGGGAAATCCCAGAGGTCTAGGCACAGGTCCTCTGGGCTTCTGCAGCTAGCCTGGAATAGCTCCATCTTCACTGAAGATTCTCTGGCAATAACACATCAATTTAAAGAGATATTTAGGGCTTCCTGAGAGAAGACAGTGCTAAGAACTAACTAAATGAACTCTCAAAAAAGCATAGCTGAATGAATTAATAATGAGTGACTAAGTAAATAATACAGGGTGTCCATAAAGTTCATGTGCAATTTTAAATTGCTCACTATTTTAAATTGCACACAAACTGTATAAACATCCTGTATTGTTAACTTATTTTTTATTTTTTAAAGATGGGGATGGCTTTCACTATGTTACCCAGACTAGTCTCAAACTCCTAGCCTAAGTGATCCTCTTGCCTCAGCCTCCCTCTTTAAACGGGGTAACAAATCAGGGGCACCCTATGGTTTGATGATAGATCAGAGACCAGAGACATTCCTGCAACATGTAATTCACCCGCTGCCCTGCACTAGAGGAAGCTAGAAGGCACAGGTGTCCTGGTGTGCAAACTATGGAGGAGAAGCCGAATTCCTAACCCTGCTAAGAGTTTTAATGTTAAACTCTGAGGGTTTGAATAAAAACTAGTTTTTAAAAATGTGAGAGGTCTTTGGTAACCTAGAGAGACAGAATTCTTTTCTCTACTTTAAAGATAAACCCACAGGAGCTCTGGGAGTTGCTGAGGGAAAAGCAGGAATTCAGACCTTATAATTCAGACTAAATCCATTCATGTATGTCCACACTAGCCAACACAGGGATAAAGATTTATATAGTGTTGTTTTAAACAATAACTTACACATTTATAATGTTTTACCTCCCAAGCCTCTGACAAGTTGAGCGTTGGCTAAAAAGGTTTTATCTCAGTACAAAGCAAAGAATGTTCTAATGCTGTGAAACATCACAAGAGGGAGGGGGTAAAGGGGTAGCCTTTGGCTCATTCAAGCCAAAACTAGATGGTCGTTTGTGGCAGATGCTTTAATAACCTCTAATAATTTGGATGTGAGGAGAAAATAAATAACCTCTAATATTTCTTCCAATCCTAACATACATGATGAATCTTTTTTATGGCAAACGCACCCAAACAGAAAGGGATCAGTGACTCTCCCTAGTCACACGATTGGACACTCCAACTTGTAGCCAATTGCCCTTTTGCCTGGAGGATCTTCAGCACCACCAGCAAACTCAATCTCAAGACTCTGGAGAACAATGGCACTGGTTATAAGATAATGGGCCCAAATGAAAGGCTCAACATCTGATGGATATGCTTTGACATACCTTGTAAGATGATCAACTTAGTACTTATTGGCCTATGTTAGACTGAGACTGTCTGGAGACTCCACCCACATGGCTGGGATTAGTCCCCTTTAAATAGGGCTTAAGGAAGACAATTTGCCCCACTTTAGCCCCTTCCACCATGTGAGGATTCACCAACAACGCACCATCCATGGAGCAGAGAGCAAGCCCTTACCACACATCAAATCCACTAGCACTTTGACCTTAGACTTCCCCATCCCCCAAATTGTGATAAATAAATTTCTATTACATATAAATTATACAGTCTAAGGCATTTTGTTAGAAACAGACTAAAACAACACTACATTCCAGTATTTGGGATAACTGAATTAAACTACTAATTTCAGAATTCATCCTCAAATATAATGGCACAATTTATTTGGCTAAGTCAGTCTCATACTTAAAATATGGGAAAAAGAAGAATTGTTTCCCTTATAAAGGTTCCAACCTTATATAATGGTCCTCCTTGCATAATAGGCATACCCCTATTTTTGGACCAGCAGAGCTAGCATAAAAAGTGTTATTGTTACACAAATAAATACAGCACTTCAGAGGTTTTTTTAAGGACAAAATTACACTTTGAATTCTGTTACTACTTTTCAAGAAGCAGAGGCTGGACAGAGATTCCAAGTGTCTTGCTTCACTGTGTTTGAAGCTGTTGCAAAAGTGAATCAACTGACTACAGTCACGTATCTAACCCAAACATAGAATTTCCCAGGAAGTCTGAGGTTATTTGGGCCAAGTTTATATGTTATTTGATCCAGAGCCTGATAATATAGCTTTTGAGTTATTCAGCACACTAGGACATGATGCTATCTTTTAACTGAGACATAAAAACCAAAGTAACAACCTACTTGTATTCATTATCAAGTTTTCATATCATTATAGCCAAAGAAATGAAAACCACTTCCAACTAGCCCGCTTCTATTAATATACACAGTGAACTTTGTTGTAAATGTCAAACATGCTCATTTTAGGCTTCTGGTCACATTTGCATGAGGATAATTAAATTCTGAGCTTCCAAATGTCCTCTGTAAATTCAACAGATATGATGAATTTCTCTTCTTGTACTAAGTTATTGCTTACTATTACTCTGAACCACAATAACAGCTGTAATTTTGCAAATCACTGGATGTTGAAGGGTTGTAATAAGTGTACTGAGGGATATGAATGAGTGTAAACTCAAAGCCCAAGGAGATAGCCACTCAGTGTTGGCCACTATGACATTTCAATTAGCCCACATTCCTCCTACCCTTATCACACAGTCCTCCACTGTAACTAGCTCACTTCTCTGGAGTCCCAGTGACATTCCATCAATTTCTCTTCCCTTATGTTCCTTAACTGGTTATATCTACACTATCTAATATGGCAGTCACTAGGCCTACATGGTAATTGAGCACCTGAAAAGTGGCTAACCTAAAGGGGTATACATATAAAATTACAGGCTAGATTTTGAAGACTTAGTATGAAGAAAAGAATATAAAACATCCCATTGATAATTTTATATTGATAACATGTTGAAATAAGAATATTTTGTAGTGTTGGATTAAATACTATATAGTACATTATATATATATTACATACTAGAAATTTCAAAATTATGCATGGATAATATTTTTGTTGGATAATGCTGATCTGGTTAATTTTAGACTGTCTTTCTCCAACTTAGTTCCACTGAGTTTTCTTCAATCAGACATAAGTTGGATCTTCTCATTTTATCTTTCATGGTCTCTAAATCTCTTTCCAATCTTTCCATTTCCTGTATTTCGTTCAGGATAATATCTCGTATCTTCTAAATCATTGATTCTTCACTGGCTCTAATTGTTGTTAATCCATCCATTCCATTAGGTTTTATATGTTTGTTTTGTTTTGACATTTTACATACGGTTTTGTTTGTTAAACTTTTTTTTTTTTTTGGCGGGGGCTGGGTTTGAACCCGCCACCTCTGGCATATGGGACCAGCACCCTACTCCTTGAGCCACAGGCGCCGCCCATTGTTTGTTAAACTTTTACACACAATCTCACCTGAGTTATAAAAATGTTGGAATCTGTTAGGCAATTTCTACTAAGGCTGAAAACATGCATGCTCTGCAACCAGCAATTCCACTCCTAGGCCTACACACAAAAGAAATAAATAACTAATAATTAATAATTTAGGTATTCTAAATTCCCTTTCTGTCATTCCTAACATTTCTTTATAGGTGGAATCCTCTGCAGTAGTTACCTCATGGTCCCTTGGCGGGGTTGTTCTGGACTGGTTCTTCATGTTGCCTGGAGTTTTCTGCTGATTCTTCCTCATGAGTGATTTCTTTTATCTGTTTCCTTGCCCTAATTTTCCTTTCACTTCCTCTTGCTCTTTAAGTTCTCATGCCTGTGGACTAAGGGTTTGGTGAGTCCTTTTGGTACAGGACCAGAAGGGTGAGAAGGTTTAAGAGCAAGAAAGGGATGAAAGAAAGGAGGACCGAGTGAAAAGAAAAAAAAAAAAAAAAGAGAGAAAAGAGAGGGGGTGGGTAAAAGGAATATTGACAAAAAGAAGAGAGGCACAGAAAGAGGGAGACAGAGCAATATAGGTGTAAAGTAGGGTACTTTGACACAACCTTTAAAAAAACCCAACTTCTGGGGGTGCCCAGTTGGGTGGTTCCCTTGAGGTCAGCAGCTCTTTGCTAACCTGATCAGTCACAGTACCCCACCTCCACGAAGTAGAAAGGAAAGACAAAAATGCTATAAATCAAACCAAAACATGCAAACAGAAAACTTTACTGGATAAAATTGGGTGAAAAACCAAATAATAGCGGTAGAAACACTAGCAAAAATGAAGTTCTAATTATTGAAAAAGGCAGCAATGGGAGATTATAATTAAACTAGAAAAATTAAGAAAGAAAAAAGATCTGTATGGAAAATGTTAAAATTAAAAAACAAAACAACATCAACAACGTCAAAATAAACAAAAAAAAAAACACACAACCAAAAACAAAGCAGTATGTATATGTTGTTGAATATTGTTTGGGCAACACGTGGTCTTCTGGGGTATGAGATGTTAATCACAGTTCTGGTACGACTGGAGGCTGCTGATTTCTCAAACCCCAGCAGGTAGATACCCTAAATCTCTCTTCAGCCCACTTAAAAGGCACTTTGAACTTGTAAACTTGCTGAGCAGAAGCTTTCCCAGGAAAGTGCTTGTCGCTGGAATCACTGCTGAAGTGGCTATCCACTTACCCAGTGTGCCAAAACTGGTCTCACTCTGCCCCTGAGGGTTAGGGCTGCAAGGCAGCTCAGACCCCACCCTTAGGCTACTCAGTCGCTAGGTTACCAGCTCCCACCCGGATTCTAGCTCTGCAACCCTGATGGTGGAGCTTGCCGGGGCAGATCATTCACAATGGCTCCCTGTGGCCCACAGCCAAACACTATTAGTTCCGTCTGGCTCAGCAACTCAGACTGGGGCCATAGACAATGGCCAAAGTTCTCCGCACTCCCGCTCAGGCTCTCCCCAAGGCAGTTCAACTGAGTGCCAAGTCCAAAGACACCAAAACAGTTCACAGGTAAGGCCTTTCCGGTTTGCAGTCTCGCTGCTACTGAACTTACAGTTGCGGGCAGGTTTAGACCGATTGAACACACGTGACCACTTGCCGTTTTTCCACTGTTTTAGTCCTCCTCTTGGGGTCCAGAAGTCTCTTGCTGACTCCCTGTATCCTCAGAGGGGTGATGATAGGCAGATCCCACCAGCCAGAAGTGCCTGGAGTCTTATCTCCCCAGACTCACTGTGCCCAGATGCAAGGAAGCTGTTACTCGGCCGCCATCTTGCTCCGATCCTGCCTATATTCAAGTTCTTAGGAAATCTAATTCTATTGTTTATTTCCATTGATGTCTTGTTTACTCTGTATATGTAACTTTTCACTGTGAACCCATGTATGTCTGATTTTAATCTGAGAATCCTAAAGAGCCCTAGCTATGCGTCTATTCCCCCAAACAAAGTTTTCTTCTAATCTGCCAGTCACCCTGAGTCTCTCTCAAACTGGAATCATCTTAATTCTTTTGCGTAAGTTTTCCTGAATACCATATGCGGATAATGTAAGTTTAAGTCCCAATCCATTGTCTTTGCCAGATGGATTTTTCTAGTACGTCCTTTCACCAAGATTCTGGGCTTTTGCAGACTCAGTCAGTTCTGCCTACCTTGTTGTGCCCAAGACCTTGTCTCCCATTCAACAGAACAGCCCTGCTTGTCCCCTGTTGTGTGGCAGTTAAAACCAAGTCTTTAGGGCAGTGCCTGTGGCTCAGTGAGTAGAGCGCTGGCCCCATATACCAGAGGTGGTGGGTTCAAACCCAGCCCTGGCCAAAAAAAAAAAAAAAAAAAAAAAACAAGGTTTTAGGTTTCTGTTACCTACAAATACCCACAGGACAGCCTATCCTATAAATGCTCAATCTCCACCTTTGTGGCAGTTCTCTCTTCATTTTTAGTCTCTGTAGATTTACTTTCAAGCTTTTTGAGCTTAGTTATACATTTTAAAAGGGTGGGGTGTTCTGTTTGTTTTCTTTTTTTGTATTATATGCAGCATTTTTTGGTATATGTAATTAGGAATTTCTCAAAATATTCAGTCTTTACGATAGCAAATGCAGAAGTTCACCAGTCCTTCTCTATGTGATGTTTGAAAGCCAGTGAGACATTATAACTATAATTTCAGGGACTTTGGAGAGTTCTTACTCTGTTACCTTTCAGCTTAACTATGCCTGAATTTCCTAGAACTAAAATTGTTTAAAGCAAGCAGAAGCAAGCTGGGGTGTGAACTAATCAATTTTCACAGTATGCTACCACCTACCATTTAGTGGACTTGCTAAAAAGTCACCCAACAGAGAGACCCTTGCCACTTCTTTATTCCAGAAGATAAAATAATTTAGAAACCATTCATTTATACAACAAATCTTCACCAAGAACCCACTCTTCGCCAGGTACTAAGTGCTAACCACATAAAAGTAATGAAAACATGAACTTGCCCAAAAATAATTTAGGTAGAATGCCTAAAAACATGTTTTGCCTTAAGTATGAACTGATCAATAAGCAGAGATTACCTGGAGCATTGTATTAAGAATCTGAGGACAAGTCCAGGCTCAGTAAATAAAAATGATCTGTTAAAAGTGTGAACTAGGAGCTCTAGAAGATGGTGGCCGAGTAACAGCTTCCCTGCAACTGGGCACCGTGAGTCTGGGAAGATAAGACTCCAGGCATCTCTGGCTGGTGGGATCTGCCTATAATCATCCCTTTGAGGATACAGGGAGTCAGCAAGGGACTTATGGACCTCAAGAGGAGGACAAAAACAGTGGAAAACTGGCAAGTGGTTGCATGTGTTGGATCAACCTAATCCTACCAGCAACAGTAAGAACAAGCACCAGTGAGACTACAAACCAGAAAAGCCTTACCTGTGAACTGTTTTGGTGTTTTTGGACTTGGCACTCAGTTGAACTGCCTTGGGGAGAGCTTGAGCAGGAGTGCAGAAAACTTTGGGCATTGTCTAGGGCCCCAGCCTGAGCCACTGAGCAGGACGGAGCTACTAGTGTTCAGATGAGGGCCACAGGGAGCCATTCTGAGAGAACTGCCCCGGCAAGCTCCGCTCTCAGGGTCGCAGAGCAAGGATTAGGCGGGAGCTAGTAACCTAGTGACTGAGAAGCCTAAAGGTGGGGACTGAGCTGCCTTGCAGCCTTACCCTTCAGGTGCAGAGTGAGACTGGTTTTGGCACACTAGAGCCTCGGGCTGTTGACCTGGGTAGAGTGCTACGGTGTCACAGCTCATAACAACCTCAAACTCCTGGGCTTGGCACCACCTAGACCTCCATAAGAGCTGCGCTGGGACCCCCAACCATCAACCCGTGCCCGCCGGGCTTCTGCATGCCCTGACCAGGAACTGGGGGAGCCGCACAACCCTGCATCCTACCTTCCTCCTGTACTCTCACTGCCTCCACACCAGCCTGCTCGTCTGGCCAGGGACTCTGGTAGCTGTGTGCCCTCCGGAGCCCTCCCTGCCTCTGCACAGAGACCTTCTCCTGCCCAGAGACTACTGGAGCCTTAAGCTCTCTGTGCCAAAGTCACTGGGCACCAGGCATTCCCAGAACTGTGGGCACCACCTCCCGCCCTGTTGCTGGATCCAGGAATGTCACACTCCGGAGCTGATTCCACAATCAGAACTCCCTGGCTGGGGCAGCCCCAGAGGAACTACACAGGGTCCAGCAACAATAGAGTGATCTCACTGGGGTCTAATCTTGGAGAGACACCTCCCCAACTCTGAGGATGGCCAGAGGCAACGGTGAAAAACAATCATGAAGCAAAATCAACAGAAAAACTCTGGCAATATAAATAATCAGAGTAGATCAACTCCCCCAAGGATCAATAGGGCAGACACAGCACAGGATCCCATGCACAAACAAATAGCTGAGATGTCGGAAATTGAATTCAGAATCTGGATAGCAAATAAGATCGAATTAGAATTCCAAGCAGTAACCCAAAAGATATCTCAAGAATTCAATGAATTCAAAGACCAAATGACCAAAGATTTTGACACATTGAGACAAGAAGTTTCAGCCCTCAAAGAGCTGAGAAACAGTAGAATGCCTCAGTAACAGAATGGAGCAAGCAGAAGAAAAGACTTCTGACATTGAAGACAAAGCTTTCGAA
This sequence comes from Nycticebus coucang, assembly GCF_027406575.1. Lineage (NCBI taxonomy): Eukaryota > Metazoa > Chordata > Mammalia > Primates > Lorisidae > Nycticebus > Nycticebus coucang. The sequence continues at coordinate 98,544,736 of NC_069790.1, forward strand.
CACTCCCAAACACTCAAAGAGGAAGAGAAAAGGAGGACAAAAACAGATCACTCTCTCAGAGAGCTCTGGGATAATTTGAAGAAAACCAATATTCATCTTATAGGGATCCCAGAAAGCGATGAAGTGGCTTCACAAGGCACAGAGTCTCTTCTCCATGAGATATGAAGGAGAACTTTCCAGACATGCTAAGAGATTCTGAAATTCAGATAGCAGATACTTTCAGAGCTCCAGCACGACTCAACCCAAATAAGACATCCCCCAGACACATCATAATCAATTTCACTAAAGTTAATATAAAAGAGAAAAATATGAAAGTAGCCAGACGAAAGAAAACCATCACCTACAAGGGCAAGAATATTAGAATAACTGCAGATCTCTCTGCTGAAACCTTTCAAGCTAGAAGAGGATGGTCATCGACTTTTAATCTCCTAAAACAAAATAACTTTCAACCAAGGATCCTGTACCCAGCCAAACTGACTTTCATTTATGATGGAGAAATTAAATACTTCAATGACATTCACATGTTGAAGAAATTTACCATAACTAAACCAGCTCTCCAGGATATTCTCAGACTTATCCTCCATAAAGACCAGAGTAATCCTCCACCACAAAAGTAAACCCACCCAGAAAATTTTGATCAAATTCCAACTTCCACAGTTGCAAAAGGATTAAAAATGTCCACCAGACTCTCAAAAGGCTTATCAATATTCTCAATTCATGTGAATGGTTTAAATTGTCCTCTAAAGAGGCACAGCTTGGCTGACTGGATACAAAAACTCAAGCCAGATATCTGCAGCATACAAGAATCACATCTTACATTAAAAGACAAATATAGACTCAAGGTGAAGGGATGGGCATCTATACTCCAGGCAAATGGAAAGCAGAAAAAAGCAGGCATTGCAATCCTATTCGCAGACGCAATAGGCTTTAAACCAACCGAAATAAGGAAGGATAAGGATGGACACTTCATATTTGTTAAAGGTAATACTCAATATGATGAGATTTCAATTATTAATATTTATACACCCAACCAGAACGCACCTCAATTTATAAGAGAAACTCTAACAGACCTGAGCAACTTGATTTCCTCCAGTTCCATAGTAGTTGGAGATTTTAACACCCCTTTAGCAGTGCTGGATTCATCCTCCAAAAAGAAGCTAAGCAAAGAAATTTTAGATTTAAACTTAACCATTCAACATCTGGACATAACAGACATCTACAGAACATTTCATACCAACAAAACTGAATACACATTCTTCTCTTCAGCCCACGGAACATACTCCAAAATCGACACATCCTAGGCCACAAATCTAACCTCAGCAAATTTAAAAAAATAGAAATTATTCCTTGCATCTTCTCAGACCATCATGGAATAAAAGTTGAACTCAATAACAATAGGAACCTGCATACCCTACAAAAACATGGAAGCTAAACAACCACAAGCTGAAGGATAGTTGGGTTATAGCTGAGCTTAAGAAGGAAATCACCAAATTTTTGGAACAAAACAACAATCAAGACACGAATTACCAGAACCTCTGGGATACTGCAAAGGTGGTCCTAAGAGGTAAATTTATAGCACCGCAAGTCTTCCTCAAGAAAACGGAAAGAGAGGAAGTTAATAACTTAATGGGACATCTCCAGCAACTGCAGAAGGAAGAACACTCCAACCCCAAACCCAGCAGAAGAAAAGAAATAACCAAAATCAGAGCACCCATAAATCTGTAACCTTTATATATACCAACAATAACCAAGCCAAAAAAACAGTCAAGGACTCTATTCCTCTCACAGTAGTGCCAAAGAAGATGAAATATTTGGGAGTATTCCTAACAAAGTACATGAAAGATCTCTACAAAGAGAACTATGAAACTTTAAGAAAAGAAATAGCTGAAGATGTTAACAAATGGAAAAACATACCATGCTCATTGCTGGGAAGAATCAACATTGTTAAAATGTCTATACTATCCAAAGCAATATATAATTTTAATGCAATTCCTATCAAAGCTCCATTGTCATATTTTAAAGATCTTGAAAAAATAATACTTTGTTTTATATGGAATCAGAAAAAACCTCAAATAGTCAAAACATTACTCAGCAATAAAAACACAGGAGGAATCACACTACCAGACCTGAGACTGTACTATAAATTGATAGTGATCAAAACAGCATGGTATTGGCACAAAAACAGAGAAGTAGATGTCTGGAACAGAATAGAGAACCAAGAGATGAATCTAGCTACTTACCATTATTTGATCTTTGACAAGCCAATTAAAAACATTCAGTGGGGAAAAGATTCCCTATTTAACAAATGGTGCTGGGTGAACTGGCTGGCAACCTGTAGAAGATTGAAACTGGACCCACACCTTTCACCATTAACTAAGATAGACTCTCACTGGATAAAAGATTTAAACTTAAGACATGAAACTATAAAAATAGTTGAAGAAAGTGCAGGGAAAACTCTTGAAGGAATTGGCCTGGGTGAATATTTTATGCTGTCAAAGGTGACAAATAGCAAAAAAAAAAATGCATTTAAATGCAGTAAATGTCATTAGGTTCAATAGTGGCCAAAGAGGGAATAATGAGCATATTCTTCTTAGCAAAGTATCTCAGGAATGGAAGAAAAAGTATCCAATGTACTCAGCCCTACTATGAAGCTAAATTATAGCTTTCACATGAAGGCTATAACCCAACTATAACACAAGACTATGAGGAAAGGGCCAAGGAAGGGGAAGGGAGTGGGGAGGTTAGGGTGGAGGGAGGGTAATGGGTGGGGCCACACCTGCGGTGCATCTTAGAATGGGTACAGGCAAAACTTACTAAAGGCAGAATACGAATGTCTATATACAATAATTAAGAAAATGCTATGAAGGCTACGTTGAACAGTTTGATGAGAATATTTCAGATTGTATATGAAACCAGCACATTGTACCCTTTGATTGCACTAATGTACACAGCTATGATTTAACCAAAAAAAAAAAAAAAAGTGTGAACTGCATCATGCCATTTCCCTACTTTTGCCCCTCTAATAGCTTCCCATGACCCTTAGATTGTAATCCCAACTCCTCCATGGGCCTCCAAGATGTGATGGCCCTAACTATCTCCTGGCATTCCTCTAGCTCACTCTATTCTAGCTCTTTTGCAAATACTCTTTCTTCCATCTAGAATACTCTTCTTAGCCAGGTCTGGTGCCTCACGCCTGTAATCCTAGCACTCTAGGAGGCTGAGAAAGGTGAATTGCTTGAGATCATGAGTTTAAGACCAGACTGAGCAAGAGTGAAACCCTGTCTTTACTAAAAAGAAAAAATAGAATACTCTTTTTTCAGATCTTTATATGGATACCACATCCCATCATCTAGGTCTCAGCTCAAATGAGAGGCCCTTTAAGTGGTCATTCCCCTGAGGAACTAGTCAAAAGGAGCTCCCCCATCACATCATTTACCTATATCATCACCCTCTTTATGTTTTCTTTATAGTACATATCAGTATCTTAAATTATCTAGTTATTTGTGTATTTTCTCATTAATTATATCCATACTCTCCTTTTCTCTATATTGTCCAAATGTGCTTGGCATAGTGGGTGCCCCATGTGTACATTTGGATGAATAAATAAATGAATAAATCATCAATGATGTATCCAAGTGTACAAAATAGGAGGGTGGCTATATTTGTACCATCTAATTGTATCCCAGCAAAGGTGACAAATAGCAAAAAAAAATGCATTTAAATGCAGTAAATGTCATTAGGTTCAATAGTGGCCAAAGAGGGAATAATGAACTCTGTTGAGGGTGACTATAGGAAAGGCCCCAAAGAATGAGCAGGGAGTTACTGGCTGGATGTGGTAGAGAAAAGTACCCGGACAAGAGCAGAGGCAAGCAGGTGTGAGATTGTTATCACCCTGAATTCAGGGAACGCAGAACCTCCCCAGGGGCTTAAGTTTGGCCTACTTGTCTGGAAGTGGCTGAGTGGCTGAATATCAAAGTTGTATTTCAAACTTTGCCACCAATTAATTGTGTGATTTCTAAGTTGTTTCACCCCTCAGGCCCTCAGATTTAGCAGCTATAAAACCAGGATAGGACTCCTGGGTCTCTAAAATCACTTCCAGCTCTGAAAGTCCATTAGGTATTCCTGTATTTGCTCCAGCACACACTCTGAGGTGGCCAACACTAAAACTGCGAAATTTATCGATTCTTTTTGGTGATTACTGATTTTTTTTTTTTTTGCTGGTTTATTTTTGTTTTTAATGATTGAGAGAGTTGACAGAATATCCGCGTTCCACTCTGTTGCTCAATTATACCTAAATATACAAATCAATTATAAAATGCAGCTCTGGATGTAGGTAAATTCCACCTGTGACCCCTTAGCCTGGCCAGGATGGCCCAGGGCAGAGAAAGCCAGCTCAGATCTGTGATTCCCACACCACAGGGCTTCTCACGTAGGATCTGCAGACCATCAGCTCTGTATCATCTAAAGCCCTTGTTTAAAATACAGATTCCTGGATCCTCCCATGCACCATTCCGAGCCATTCATTTAGAATCTCTCATGAGTGGGGCCTAAAATCTACACTGTAAACAGTGTCAATGCCTGGGTAATTCTTTCTTAACCCTCAAGGAGAGGCCCACCACCTCTTAGCTTTACTTTGTTCTGCGGCAAAAACAAAACAAAACAATAACCAAAACACCAACAAGAATGGCTAGCATTTGAGTGCTTATAATGTACCACGATCTGCTGCAGGCTTCGCTAATCAACTTCCTTTCTTGTCCCAACAGTGTTAAATAACTTGCCCAAGTTCACAGAGCAGTCAGTTGGGGGAATCAAGATGCATGTTCCTTGGACTCTATCATCCATGTTTTCAACTGCTGCCTAGATCACAGCAGTATATAGTATCGAAGAGCTTCAGCTCTAGCATCAGACTCAATGAGTTCAAATCCCAGATGCACCATTGACTAGCTATGTGGCCTTGGGAAGGCAAGTTCTTTTGCCTCCTGGGGCCTCTGTTTCACTTATAAGGGGGGATAATAAGCATTCCTACATCATAGGGTGGTTGGTTGTGCAGAATAATTGAAGTGATGCAGGTAATGTTTGAGAATGGAACCTGGCACATGGCAAGCACTCAACAAGCCTTAGCCATGACAATCCAGCCTCCATTTCTCCAGGCTTCAGGTCCCAAAGGCAGTCTCTGGCAAGCATGAAAAGACAGATCTGAAGAAACATCCCCTCTGCTGGAAAACAACCCACAGCACATGCTGTACTGAGAGTGGGTCAGTAGTGTTGTCTTTGGAGATAAAGGACAGCACATTATTTGAACTTAAATGTTCAAAGGGCATCAACTCCTTTCTAGTGCAGAACAATTTCAGGCTTGCTGCCTCTTTTTCATTCATGCCTCCTAATGGTTCTGTCTGTCATTACGAACCTTTCAGTTCTGCACAAAGGAATTCCATCCTTTAATCCTCAAAATAGTTTGTCTTTATAGTTTGGCAGGTAAGAGTTGGTTGCAGCAGTAACTCCTGAAACCTGCCTCTCATTATGCCAAGAACTGCAATATGTTTGCCACATCAAAGCATGAGTGATAACAAATGCTTTCCAATGGTGAGAACTTCTCTTTATAGCCTGCTTTCCAAGTGCCCTCTTGACATAGAAGAACTTTTCTGACTAACATCAATCATCATTAGTAGTGAATGGTGATATCCGTCCAGGTGACATCTCAGCCAAGGAAGGCAGCTACCTCCTGAGAATGTCAGCTGTTATCTTAAGACTGAAATATAGAAATATAGTGAAGAACTTTTATCTTCCATAACAAAAATGATTCCATAAGTCTTTTGTTTTACCAAATCTCCTGAAGAAGTACTTACAATTATTAGTTTTTTCTTTCTAAATAAAACTATTTTTAGAGTTGTACATAAAGTTTTAAGTAAGTTTCTATTTATTGTGAGACTCCAGAAAAAGGCAAGTCAGTCAGCAAAAAAAAATAAAAAGCAGCATTGCCACCCTAGCCTACTACAATCCAGTAATGCACCTGTGAACCTCTGTACCCATTCCAAAGCTCCACTCCGGGACAAGGCATTTGAGAGACACAAGCCCCACAGATCGGTGACCACACAGCAAACTGACTCTTCCTATTAAAAGGTCTACTTTTAACTACGTAACTACATAACACCTGAACTCAGCAGTACCCAGCAGGACCCAGAAAACAAGAAGCTGACTCTTTGGCAAAACTGCTGCACCAAGCTGGAATCTTCCTAATTCTCCAATGCACTGAATCTATACCAGTATTTCAGCAAGAGTATCTGAGCAAAACATCAACTGCTTGTGTTAGATAACAATGAAATAATCCCACCAGAAACCTCTATCCTAGAGAAGAAAACTGTCTCCACTACCCTCAGATCTCCAGGAGTGACAAGGCTAAAGTCTCCCCAACTTCACCTGCTCCCACTTCTCCCTAGAACCATAGTTTCTACACATGGGCACATACGAAAATATGGAAATATCTGCCTCTTCTCCTGACCAGAGCACAAGCTGCAGGAATGAGGCAAAGAATTATTGCAAAGTATTATTAACAATGCAATCAAAGTGTAGAAAGACTCTTATTAGATCAGTGGTTCTAAAACTGTGGGTCGCAACCCCTTTGTAACAATGAAAATACATCCTGCATATCAGATATTTACATTATGATTCATAACAGTAGCGAAATTATAGTTATGAAGCAACAAAAATAATTTTATGGTTGGGGGTCACCACAACATTAGAAACTGTATTAAAGAGTTGTGGCATTAGGAAGGTTGAGAACCACTGTATTAGATGGATGGAATAAGAATTTAGAAAAAAAAAGTGGACAAAACACAAGAAACTGAAATTCAGATGCTGAATACATTTAATCAAACTTCTAACCATAGCAGATGCCACTGTAACCACTTAGACAAGGAGCAAGGAGCCTTGGTTCCTTCCAGACTCTGCTTTCTAGACTGAGTCTTTGATGTGAAATTCCTTCTTGTCCCCTTGGTCACCAAGCCATGAAGCCATTCTGCCCCTGGCTCCTGGCACATACAGGTCTAATTCTGGTCCCCATCCCTGAGATAAGGAAGGCTTTTCAGTTCCAGGTCACCAAAGATGGCTTCCAGGGCTGCTGGCCACAAGGCAATAACCTCTCATTTGCCTCCTTTGCTTTTCTTGAAGGTCTCCACAGCCCACAGGCCGGTGTTCTTGATCAATTCACCTGAGTCAAACAGGCCTTAAGAGTCCGTCTATGCCAATCTTTTTCTTATATGTAAGGCAAAGAAAGAGGTTGAATGACTTGCTCAAGATCATATAGTAAATTAGAAAGTAGAACCCAAGCCTCCTGTTGCCCAGGCCAATGGTTTTCACCTGGTACCACTGATGAAGATGGACTATAGACCCATTGCCCTTGGATGAGAGCACCACCTCGCCCAAGGGTTTCTAGGAACCATCACTAATGTAGGATAATAGCCAGGACTTATGGATGCAAGGATACAAAATTCCCACTCCTTGCCTCAAGGCAAAACATAATCTGATATAATTGATTCTCCATAGCATCCCACAGGATCAGGATGAGAATAGATTTCACCTGAAACCACATCCTCTCTCCTGAGAATGCTCTTTAATGAATCACATACCTAAGATTCCTTTGTCTTCAGCTCTGCTTCTAGGGAACATGGCCTGATACAGGCCTTCTCCATGAGTATTCCAGACTGATACCCTGACTTAGACTCCACAGTGGACAAACAGTCTCTGTGATCATCTTTATCCAGAGCCCATCAATATTAAATCCAGTCCCTTAGTCAGAAATAAGAAGCCCACTATTCCTACTGGTAAAAGCAGTAAGTCCCTTCTCCCTGCGCTCTCAGCTCTCACTTGACTGGTAGTTAGGCGCTAAAAGAGAGTAAACAGTCAAGCTGAGGTTATCAACAGCAGAGTAAAATACTTACTTTTCTGGTTTTCCTTAGGAAACCAAGAACCCTCCAATGTCCCTTACTTTGCTTCTTACATAGTGAAATCTTTTAAATAGAGAATTGAGCCTTCATCACAGCATTAACATCACCAACAAGCACTCATTGCTTCTGAAAACGCCTTCTCAGAGAAATCACTGAATCATTCTTGCTCCATGTTGTACCTGAGATTCATATCTTGATGCAGAATTTTGGAGATGACAAACCTGTAATTTCTGGTGATTATTATGTAACTGCTATTAACTATGGTTATTATTCAACTATTAATTAACTATTGTTTATAAAATTTGTTTGGACTGGTTTCTTTTCCGGCATAGGTCAGACTACTGACAAAATATCTGGAGAATTTATAACAATTTTTTGTAACAATATTAGCTATTCTTTTATAACACCTGATATGTGCCAGGTACCAGAAATATGTCACTTTTAATCCTCACGACAGGTAGGGACAATGTAGTCAGTGAAGTTAAATAACTTGATCAAGGTTCAGTAACAAATACATGGCAGGAACGGGATTTGAACCCAGGTTTCTCTAACCATGAAGCATGTGTTCAGGCCACTTCACCAACTATTCTTTCTATTGCTCCAGTGCTTGAGACTGGTTCTGCCTGGCAGTGATTCCTTTCCAAGCTAAGCTTCCTATATCCTACAAAAATTATTGTATGTTCTAGAAAGCACAGCACATTCTCCAACCTTGACAGAGTGAAGCAATGTGAAGGGCACCTGGCATGCATAAAGATAATGATCCAAAGGGGCTTTGACAAGAGGACAGAGTAAATGTCTTCTTTCCTATCTCCCCATAAATATGTCTAAAAACCACAAGCATTATCTCTAAACTAAGCATAAGAAGACTAAAAGATACAGAGAAGTATCAAGCAGGCTAAGGGCCTCAGGACCCAAGGAACAACATGGTGGAGAGTTCGTGGATTTCCTTTTCCCTCCCTTATCTATAGTGGAGAAGCTAGCAACCTGAAAACACCAAAAGGCATAGAGCAAAACAAAACGAAACTTCTTCTCTTTACCCAAAGAACCAAGAAAGGGGCAGCCTAGCTCCTTTAGATTGAAAACTTTTAGATAATAACCCCTCTACCCCAGCCAAATAACACAAAAAGAAAAAAAGAAAAAACTATGGTTATACCCCCACCCACACTAGCAAGGGCTGGAGAGGAGCTACACAGTAGCGAGGTGCCCCAACCCCCACCAGGATGGTTCCAGAGAGGGCTGAGTGCAGAGGCTGGACTTTCCTCTGTCCTGGGGACAGTCCTCAGTGAGGAGGCGGGGGAGAGTCAGGACATTACCACCACCACTCTGCAGTTCTGAAGCCCGAACCCAATAGCATCAGTGGAGGTCACACGGAGAGCAGTAACAAGGTCCCCCTCCTCCTTGTAGCCAGCATAGTATCATCTTCAAGGAACAACTGCAAACATTCTTGAAACAAAAAACAACAAAGAGTTAGCAAAGAAATGGGAAGTCTCAGCAAAGAAGATAGGAAGAAGAAACAAGTAGAAATTTTGGAACTAAAATAAATCATAACTGAAAAAAAATTCCCAATGGATAAATTCAACAGCAAATGGAGAGGATAAAGGAAAGAATCAGTGAATTTAGGGAAAGAACAATAGAATCACCCATAAATAATAGAGATAAATTAGACTGGGAACGAAAAGAACATAGCCTCTGAAACCTATAGGACTATTAAGAAAAGGTCTAAAATTTAGGTCATCTGACTCCCAGGAGAGGAAAAAGAAGGTGGGGCTAAAAATAAGTATTTGAAGAAATAACAACTAAAAATTTTCCAAAGTTGGGAAAAAAGAAGAAGAATCAAGAATCTGAGCGGGGCGGCCCCTGTGGCTCAGTGAGTAGGGTAGTGGCCCCATATACCAAGGGTGGCAGGTTCAAACCCAGCCCCGGCCAAACTGCAACAAAAAACAGCCGGATATTATAGCGGGCGCCTCTAGTCCCAGCAACTTGGGAGGCTGAGGCAAGAGAATCGCCTAAGACCAAGAGCTGGAGGTTGCTGTGAGCTGTGATGCCATAGCACTCTACTGAAGGCAACAAAGTGAGACTCTATCTCTAAAAAATAAAAAATAAAAGAATCTGAGTAAACACCAAATAGGCCAAATAGGGTAAATCCAAAAGAATCTAACCAAGATGCATCATAACCACACAAAAAAGACAAAGTAAAAACCCTTGAAAATGGACAGAGAAAAAAAAAAATGCATTAGCCCCCAGGGGAACAATTTAAATGACAGAGGATTTAGCATAAGAAACCAAAGAGGCCAGTAGAAAGTAGTACAGCATTTTTCAAATGATGAAAGAAAAGAACTGTCAATCCAGAATTCTGCATCCTGAGAAAATATTCTTCAGGGATGACATTCTTATGAAAACTAAGAGAATTTGTCAGGAGCAAACCCACCCGAAAAGAATGGCTAAAGGACATTCCCTAAACAGAAAGGTAAAGGTAAAAGAAGGAAATCGGGAACACCAGGAAAGAAGAAAAAACAACAGAACAAAAATGTTGGTAAAAACAAGACTTTGCTTCTCCTCTTGAGTTTTTCTAGATCCAGTTGATTAAAGCAAAAAGCATAACACAGTCTAATGGTGTTCTCAAAGTATGCAAAGGAAATTTCTAAGAAAATCACAAGGGGACGTTTAATGGGAAATAATTCCCTATACTTCATTGGAACTAACAAAATGACACCACCAGTAAACTGTGACAATCATGTATGTATGTATGTTAAAAACCATGTAGCAAGAGCAAGACCCTATCTCTACTAAAAGTAGAAAAATCACCCGGGTGTAGTGAGGCACACCTGTGGGGAGGCTGAGGCAAGAGGATTGCTCAAGTCCAAGATTTTGAGGTTGCTGTGAGCTATGATGCCACTGCACTCTACCTAGGGTTACAAAGTGAGATTCTGTCTCAAAAAAAAAAAAGCCATGTAAGGAGATATACTCTAAAACATTATAAATAAATGAAAATGGAATTGTATAAAATGTTTAATAACTCATAAGAAATCAGGAAAAGGTCCAAGGAGAGACTGAATAGGGAGAATGAGGGCATCCCTACCTCTTACACTAGGGTCACTCGAGAGTTAATTAGACCCTTTCACAGCAGAGCACAGCCCATTTGCTGCTCTGAGGGTACACATGGTATGAGATGGGGGAGAAATCCACCAGGTGCTTCCACAGAGCTCTGCCTTCAGGGGAAGGTTAGGGATTGTTTGTAGTGGGGCTTCCAGAAGCTCTTCTCAAAGGCAGCAGGCTGACCTGCCAGCACAGCCAAAGGGGCTCCTTGTCAAGGATTGGGTTTTGGCTGACCTTCAGCATGGTAAGAGCTCCCTCCTGGGGACGGATGATACATTGACATTCTGATTACAAAAGCCAAGAGCCCTGCTTTCGGTGCAACTGCCACTGCCAGAAAAATGGAACTACAATGGCTTTAATAAAGGACTGATGCCACTTGGGCAAGGAGAGGCAGCAAGTGCAACAATTTGCACTTGTCTCAAAGGCTGAGACAAGCTGGGTTCCAGATCAGTCAGCCTTACTCCACCTGCCAGATGTAACAACCTATTTTTTTTTTTTTTTATTGTTGGGGATTCATTGAGGGTACAATAAGCCAGGTTACACTGATTGCAATTGTTAGGTAAAGTCCCTCTTGCAATCATGTCTTGCCCCCATAAAGTGTGACACACACCAAGGCCCCACCCCCCTCCCTCCTTCCCTCTTTCTGTTTCCCCCCCCATAACCATAATTGTCATTAAATGTCCTCATATCATTTTTAACAGGCATCTTCAGTCTTAGAAATATTAAGAGAATGCAAATCAAAACTACTTTGAGATATCATCTAACTCCAGTAAGATTAGCCCATATCACAAAATCCCAAGACCTGAGATGTTGGCATAGATGCGGAGAAAAGGGAACACTTCTACACTGCTGGTAGGAATGCAAATTAATACATTCCTTTTGGAAAGATGTTTGGAGAACATTTAGAGATCTAAAAATAGATCTGCCATTCAATCCTATAATTCCTCTACTAGGTATATACCCAGAAGATCAAAAATCACATTATAACAAAGATATTTGTACCAGAATGTTTATTGCAGCCCAATTCATAATTGCTAAGTCATGGAAAAAGCCCAAGTGCCCATCGATCCACGAATGGATTAATAAATTGTGGTATATGTACACCATGGAATATTATGCAGCCTTAAAGGAAGATGGAGATTTTACTCTTTCATGTTTACATGGATGGAGCTGGAGCATATTCTTCTCAGTAAAGTATCTCAAGAATGGAAGAAAAAAGTATCCAATGTACTCAGCCCTACTATGAAACTAATTTACGGTCTTCACATGAAAGCTATAACCCAATAATAACCTAAGAATATGGAGAAGAGAGAGAGGGAGGAGAGGGGAGAGGGGAGGATGGGCGGAAGGGAGGGTGATTGGTGGGATTACACCTATGGTACATCTTACAAGGGTACATGTGAAACTTACTAAACGTAGAATATAAATGTCTTAACACAATAACTAAGAAAATGCTAGGAAGGCTACGTTAACCAGTGTGATGAAAATATGTCAAATGGTATATAAAACCAGTGTATGGTGCCCCCTGGGAAAAAAAAAATACAGAAATCTCAGGCCCAGGTGGCACCTGTGGCTCAGTATGTAGGGCACCAGCCCCATATACCGAGGGTGGCAGGTTCGAACCCGACCCTGGCCAAACTGCAACAAAAAAATAGCCAGGCGTTGTGGCGGGTGCCTGTAGTCTCAGCTACTCGGGAGGGTGATGCAAGAGAATTGCCTAAGCCCAAGAGCTGGAGGTTGCTGTGAGCTGTGATGTCATGGCACTCTACCAAGGGTGACAAAGTGAGACTCCATATCAAAAAAAAAAAGAAAGAAAGAAAGAAATCTCAGGCCCCTTAGCTATCACTCTTCAATTTCCACTCCCTTCTAGCCCTGGACAATTTGTAATCTTTCTGTGTCTATAGATTTGTTTATTCTGGGAATTTCATAAAAATGCAATCATACAAAGAAAAAGAAATATTAAGAGAAAATAAATACTGAGTACCAGATTAATTGACTTTCCAATAAAATTGGAATCCTAAATCCTTCCAGGCAGGAAGAGAGCCCTCAAGTCTTGTAGTAAACAACATCATAGAATGTGTTGGTCCTGGGTTTCTGGACTTTCAACATTGTGTCTCCTAGAAAAATACTTTGAAATTTTTCTATTACAGTTGTTTATAATTTTTATGCTTTAGAAAAAGGGGGTAAGGGGACATCTGGGGAGAGAATTTGTACATTACACGTCATTCATTATTCCAAAAGTAATTTTATCAACATAAAAGCATCCTAATATACTCAATAATGGCACTGGTAACTTTAAATATGAAAATCCACATTAGGAAAAAAGGAACTTTGACTGTCTCCCTCCAAATAAATAAACACAATCAACTTGGCACACACCTTGATCTTCTTTCCAACCTCCCATCCTTTCCTTCTTTCTGCCTTTTTTTCTAGACTCTTATTCCCACCAGCCATGACATAGCAAAGAGTAGGGTGGTAGGGGATAGAGTCAGGATTGAAAAAATAAAAAATTCTGATCACCCCTTCTTCTTCCACATATTCAGAAACCTGAAGCTTTTTATAAAAGTAGTTCTTTTTTCCCAGAATCTCTTCTTTTTATGCTTGCCCTGTCTTTAGCCAAATTTCTGTAATACGTTTATCTGTTGAATTCTGACCTGTGCCCCAAATTCTTAAAAGACATATTTACAGATAATACCAGGTAGATTTCCCTAAATCTTTTGGAAACAATCTTCCTTCATCAAAAGGAAAATCTCTCTCCTTCCACTTGTGACTTCCCAAGAGCAGAACTGACACTTATAAAAATCTCAGGAAGGCTGCGGAAAATTCAGAAATGGGATTCTATGGTGTCTTATCTACTGTTAAATTTGAAAATTAATGCCTCAAGTAATTAGGCTGTTTCTGCCTTGAGCTGATTAGTGAACACTAAAATTCCTGCTAATGTTCCCAAGCTTTTTTTCTGCAATGCAGGACTTACTTTCCAAATTCCACTGATTGCAGTAAAAAAAAAAATGCTCACATCCCTCCATGACCATGATTCTGAAGTGTTTCTGCCAGCCTGTACTCCTTTTACAGGTGGGCTGGTGTTTATTGTGTTAGTCTATAATGCTACAACTTTCCACTGGCACACAAAGCCAGTGGTTTTCTAAAGTAGACCTGGAATTCATTACCATGGAAACAAAAGGTATGAAAAGCTGTTTTTATCTAATAGGAAAACCTAGAGGAACTCTAAAAAGATCAAAAGTGTTTTCAAAGTAAAGGCCTAACTGAATGCATTATAACTTCAGGAGTCTTGGAAGGAGATATCAAGGAAGGTTAACAAAGGAGGGGGACTGTGTGGCCATTGTGAGAAACACAGGCCCACTATGGGGAGGCCCTGAGGCTGGGTGAGGGATGCACAGATGGGGATACTCTTCAGTCTACCCAAAATGTGGCTGAAAGTACCCAATTCTCTTCATCAGCCAACGTACAAAAAATAAGGTTATAACTCTGGTTTCTCCCCACATATGTGAAAGTGAATAGTCTGCTTTTCTGACATTGATAATATCACACAAACCCTGAACCCAATATATCCACCCATTCTAAAGTAGACTTTGATAGAAACAAGAAGAAAAGAAACTTAATATGAATATGCTCATTTTATCATCTATTTGATCCAGAATTTTATCCTGTGTGATGAGGAAATCCTGTCACAGGTCATGTGTTTGTTTGGGAAAGGAGTAGGCGCAAACCACATGTACTTATTTTGATGTTTTTAGTGTTTCCCTGAAGTCCAGGCAATTTCACCACATCCTGCCATCAACTTCAAAAAGGAACTTTGGATATATTTATCCTTCCATGGAAAACTTCCTGTTACATAAATGGGACTAAACATCTGTAGTAATACAATCTCTTCCCATTCTGTATCCACCTCAGAAAACATCTGGAACAATAGGAAGTTCCCATCAATACTGCTAAAAGAACATTAAATTTCCCAATGTTTTCTGGGAGCTGTGTGGCTGTTCCAGCAGCAGGGAAGGTCCATGGGGTCATGGAAGTCAGATTCCATCCTTGTATTGAGGCCACTGCCCACCATGGATGTGCCAGCCAGCCCACCTGCCATTCTGGCCACCTATACACTGACAGCATGAGGCTTTCAGAGCTGAAGCCCTCTGTGTTAAGGGCATAATTTTCCGGCTTGAAGGCAGTCTTTTAGAACAACAAGGAAAAATGATTTTACCTTAGAATAGGGTTAAACTAATAGCAGGACAGTGTTTACAGAAAAGGAACTATACAGAAAGAATTTGAAAACGTAACTAAAAGGCAGTGCAGAGCAGCAATTGAAAGCATGGACATTGGGGTCCATCAGACCTCAGTTCGAATCCCACTTGGCCACTTACTTTCTGGGTAAGGCCCCCCACTTCCTTATCTGAAAACCATACCTATCTGACAACATTGTGGTAAGGATCAGTTTAGCAGAGTGGCATGGAGGAAGGTGTCAATAAACATTAGCTCTTACACTGTTTCTATCAGGAGCAGATGATGTGTAGCCTGGATAACTCAAGGCCCAGAAATAAGAGGAGTCTTCAAACATCTGAAAGATTGTCCCAGGGAGGAAAAAATAAAAAATAACACATCAGAAGACAGGAGGATTGGGTGGAGAGATCCTCAAGATCCCACGATTCTAAGTATTTGGAGAACTAGGAAAAATTATCAGTTAAAAAAAAAAAAACCTACTGGGTGGCACCTGTGGCTCAAAGGAGTAGGGTGCCAGCCCCATATGCCGGAGGTGGCAGGTTCAAACCCAGCCCCAGCCAAAAACTGCAAAAAAAACTACTGTGTGCCAAGCTTCCTAA
Source organism: Nycticebus coucang (assembly GCF_027406575.1). Lineage (NCBI taxonomy): Eukaryota > Metazoa > Chordata > Mammalia > Primates > Lorisidae > Nycticebus > Nycticebus coucang. Next base: position 98,560,607 of record NC_069790.1, read on the forward strand.
AACATCTTTAAGATGTCCAGTGCCTATGGATCACAGTGGGTATTATCCATTCTGCTTAAAAATCATGCAATTTCACTTAATTCTGAGTTGTTTTAAACAAAGTACAATCCAAAACTGTGTTTTTCGTTCCTAAGAACTATTTTCTAAATAAGCATAGATTGGGGTTGTGGGAGCTAATTCTCATCATGTGGATATTTTACTTCAAAAACCCTAAACCACAGGAGTCCAGATTCTTGGGTGATTTTTCAAGGGGTGTGGACAGTACTTAAACTGCAGCTGGTCAGTGTTGACTCTGGGGCATGGGAGTGAGGAGAGGATGGTCGGCTGAGAGGGAATCACACAGCAGCAGTAGTGCCCTGAGGCACAGAGCAGCAAACGTCTTTTACAACAATAGGGCTCACTCCCAGATATTCTGAAGCAACACCCCCTGTTTCCCTGGGCAACCAGAGGAGGCTGGGCATCCACTCAGGTGGCAACCACCACAGAACAGATATGGGACAGAAATGCAGGCCCCATGAGTAAAGGGTTTGCCTGAGGCAGTACTGACCTGGGTGAAGCGCAGGGACCAGAAACACACTCGCAGACCCCAGAAGTTCCCAGGGTGGGGCTGACACAGAGGACTGCTTTACTGAGCCTAAGACGCACCTGGCCCTCAGGGGACTGTTAGCCTATAGACAAAGGAAGACAGGAGGCTAGAACTGCCAGGTAACCTAATACAAACCTGCAGGAGCGAAAACAGGGCCTGAGGCACAGGCTCTGGGAACTCAAAACAGCTTCTCTTCTGCAGGGGAATTTAGCAGGGACAGAAACAAATTCCCGCAAAGTTGTTCTGTTCTGTTCTGTCAGTAACATCAATCAGGGGCGGGGCTGGACCTGAGTGAACACCCCCCAGCCTCCATCAAGCACCCGAGGTTGTCAGGCCTCACCTCCCCCTGCTAGATAGAGGCAGAGCGCAGTGGCCTGGCTGAGCAGAAATAGATTTCCTTGTGATTCAGGCCGGTGCAAACCCCTGGAGTACCTGTTCACTACAGGCAACTGGGTCAGCCAACTGTGGGGCTATCAGTGACTGGGTGTGACAGAGGTGCAAGGTAAGGAAAGAGGCATCAACCTTCCCAGACTGATCAATTTGCTGGGTGGCTCCTCCTAACTCCACGCAGCACTGCAGAAAGCCATACCAGAGTAATCACCAGACCACTGTGATCCAGTTGCCAGAGACCTTTCAAACTCTCCCACCTGAGACAGGTGCTGACCGAGACAATTGATTTGGATCTTTTGAACTGAGCCAATCACACGAGGACTATTCAGGTGGTGCCCTGGGTGTGTGGTTGTAGGAAGGTTTGATTCTCCTTTTCCAATTGTTGCCTGTGGGGAGAGGGGTGACTTAATTGCTGGTATTTTTCAAAAGCTGAGACTTCAACCTAGAGTAACTGTTTCACTAGGGTCAAACAGAAACCAGCTGAAAACAAGACAGAACCACTTAGCCCCACCACACCAAACAGGGCCCCAGTTTCTCAGGCCATAGCACTGTACGGATCCTCGACAAAGCTCCAGGGAAAAAATCAAACGGTATAAAACAATCATGGGGCAGAATCAGCGGAACAACTCTGGTAATATGAATAACCAGAATAGATCAAAAACCCCCCTCCCAAGGAAAGATATGGCAGATGTAACTGAAGATCCCATTCATAAACAGCTGGCCGAGATGTCAGAAATCAAATTCAGAATTTGGACTGCAAACAAGATTAATAAAATGGAGGAAAATTTGGAATTAGAAATTCAAGCAGCAATTCAAAAGCCGGAATTAGAAATTCGAGGAGAAATTCAAAAGTTGTCTCAAGAATTTAACGAATTTAAAGACAAAACCACCAAAGATTTTGATGCACTGAAGCAAGAATTTGCAGCCCTCAAAGATCTGAAAAATAGAGTAGAATCCCTCAGTAACAGAGTGGAGCAAGCAGAAGAAAGGATTTCTGACATTGAAGACAAAGCCTTTAAACGCTCCCAAACTCTCAAAGAGGAAGAGAAATGGAGAGCAAAAACGGACCATTCTCTCTGAGAGCTCTGGGATAATTCGAAGAAGACGAATATCTGAATCATTGGAGTTCCAGAAACAGATGAAATAGCCTCGCTGGGCACAGAGGCCCTTCTGCATTAAATTATGAAAGAGAATTTTCCAGACATGCCTAGAGATTCTGAAATTCAGATAGCGGACAGCTTCAGAACCCCAGCATGACTCAACCCCAATAAGACATCCCCCCGGCATACCATAATTAACTTCACTAAAGTAAATATGAAGGAGAAAATCCTCAAAGCTGCCAGGAGAAAGAAAACCATTACCTTCAAAGGGAAGAATATTAGAATAACTGCAGATCTCTCTGCTGAAACTTTTCAAGCCAGAAGAGGGTGGTCACCAACTTTTAATCTCCTAAAGCAAAACAACTTTCAACCCCGGATCTTGTATCCAGCTAAATTGAGTTTCATTTATGATGGAGAAATTAAATACTTTAATGACATTCATATGTTGAAGAAATTTGCCATAACCAAACCAGCTCTTCAGGTTATTCTCAGACCTATCCTCCATAATGATCAGCCCAATCCTCTACCACAAAAGTAAACTCACTCAGAAACTTTTGATCAAACTCCAACTTCCACAGTGGCGAAAGGATTAAAAATGTCCACTGGACTTTCAAAAAACTTGATACCCAAAATTTTACCAGACTTATCAATATTCTCCATTAATGTGAACAGCTTAAACTGTCCTCTAAAGAAGCACAGGTTAGCTGACTGGATACAAAAACTCAGGCCAGATATTTGCTGCATACAAGAGTCACATCTTACCATAAAAGACAAATACAGACTCAGGGTGAAAGGATGGTCATCCATATTTCAGGCAAATGGTAATCAGAAAAAAGCAGGTGTTGCAATTTTATTTGCAGATACAATAGGCTTTAAACCAACAAAAGTAAGGAAGGATAAGAATGGTCACTTCATATTTGTTAAGGGTAATACTCAATATGACGAGATCTCAATTATTAATATCTATGCAACAACCAGAATGCACCTCAATTTATAAGAGAAACTCTAACAGACATGAGCAACTTGATTTCCTCCAGTTCCATAATAGTTGAAGATTTCAATGCTCCTTTGGCAATGTTGGATCAATCCTCCAGTAAGAAGCTGAGCAAAGAAATTTTAGATTTAAACCTAACCATCCAACATTTGGATTTAGCAGATATCTACAGAACATTTCATCCCAACAAAACTGAATACACATACTTCTCATCAGCCCACGGAACATACTCCAAAATTGATCACATCTTAGGTCACAAGTCTAACCTCAGTAAATTTAAAGGAATAGAAATTATCCCTTGCATCTTCTCGGACCACCAAGGAATGAAAGTTGAGCTCAGTAACAGGAATCTGAATACTCATACAAAAACATGGAAGTTACATAACCTTATGCTGAGTGATACCTGGGTCAGAAATGAGATTAAGAAGGAAATCGCCAAATTTTTGGAACAAAACGACAATGAAGACACTAATTATCAGAACCTCTGGGATACCACAAAGGCAGTCCTAAGAGGGCAATTTATAGCACTGAAAGCCTTCCTCAAGAGAATGGAAAGAGAGGAAGTTAATAACTTAATGGGACATCTCAAGCAACTGGAAAAGGAAGAACATTCCAACCCCAAACCTGGTAGAAGAAAAGAAATAACCAAAATTAGTGCAGAATTAAATGAAATTGAAAACAAAAGAATTACACAACAGATCAATAAATCAAAAAGTTGGTTTTTTGAAAAGGTCAATAAAATAGATAAACCTTTGGCTAACCTAACCAGAAACAAAAGAGTAAAATCTCTAATCTCATCAATCAGAAATGACAAGGACAAAATAACAACAGACTCCTCAGAAATTCAAAACATCCTTAATGAATATTACAAGAAACTTTATTCTCAGAAATATGAAAATCTGAAGGAAATTGACCAATACTTGGAACCACGTCATCTTCTAAGACTTAGCCAGAATCAAGTGGAAATGTTGAATAGGCCCATATCAAGTTCAGAAATAGCATCAACCATACAAAACCTCCCTAAAAAGAAAAGCCCAGGACCAGATGGCTTCACGTCAGAATACCAAACCTTTAAAGAGGAATTAGTACCTAGTACCTATGTTACTCAACCTGTTCCAAATTGTAGAAAAAGAAGGAAGACTACCCAACACGTTCTATGAAGCAAACATCACCTTGATCCCCAAACCAGGAAAAGACCCAACAAGAAAACTATAGACCAATATCACTAATGAATATACATCCAAAAATATTCAATAAGATCCTAACAAACAGAATCCAGCAACACATCAAACAAATTATATGCCATGACCAAGTCGGTTTTATACCAGGGTCTCAAGGCTGGTTCAATATCTGTAAATCTATAAGTATAATTCAACACATAAACAAATTAAAAAACAAAGACCATATGATTCTCTCAATTGATGCAGAAAAAGCTTTTAATAATATACAGCATCCCTTCATAATCAGAACACTTAAGAAAATTGGTATAGAAAGGACATTTCTTAAACTGATAGAGGCCACCTATAGCAAACCCACAGCCAATATCATATTGAATGGAATTCAATTGAAATCATTTCCACTCAGACCAGGAACCAGACAAGGCTGCCCATTGTCTCCACTACTCTTTAACACTGTAATGAAAGTTTTAGCCACTGCAATTAGGGAAGAAAAGGTGATCAAGAGTATCCATATAGGGTCAGAAAAGATGAAACTTTCGCTCTTTGCAGATGATATGATTGTATATCTGGAAAACACCAGGGATTCTACTACAAAACTCTTAGAAGTGATAAAGGAATACAGCAGTGTCTCAGGTTACAAAACAAACATTCATAAATCAGTTGCCTTTATATATACCAATAATAGTCAAGCTGAAAAAACAGTTAAGGACTCTATTCCATTCATAGTAGTGCCAAAGAAGATGAAATACTTGGGAGTTTATCAAACAAAGGACATGAAAGATCTCTACAAAGAGAACTATGAAACTCTAGGAAAAGAAATAGCTGAAAATATTAAAAAATGGAAAAACATACCACACTCATGGCTGGGAAGAATCAACATTGTTCAAATGTCCATACTACCCAAAGCAATATATAATTTTAATGCGATCCGTATTAAAACTCCACTGTCATACTTTAAAGATCTTGAAAAAACAATACTTTGTTTTATATGGAATCAGGAAAAAACCTCGAATAGCCAAGACATTGCTCAGAAATAAAAACAAAGCAGGAGGAATCACGCTACCAGACCTCAGACTATACTACAAATCGATAGTGATCAAAACAGCATGGTACTGGCACAAAAACAGAGAAGTAGATGTCTGGAACAGAACAGAGAACCAAAGATGAATCCAGCTACTTACCATTATTTGATCTTTCACAAGCCAGTTAAAAACATTCAGCGGGGAAAAGATTCCCTATTTAACAAATGGTACTGGGTGAACTGGCTGGCAACCTGTAAAAGACTGAAACTGGACCCACACCTTTCATCATTAACTAAGATAGACTCTCACTGGATTAAAGATTTAAACTTAAGACATGAAACTATAAAAATACTAGAAGAGAGTGCAGGGAAAACCCTTGAAGAAATCAGTCTGCACGAGTATTTTATGAGGAGGACCCCCCGGGCAATTGAAGCAGCTTCAAAAATACACTACTGGGACCTGATCAAACTAAAAAGCTTCTGCACAGCCAAGAACACAGTAAGCAAACAGCCCTCAGAATGGGAGAAGATATTTGCAGGTTATGTCTCCAACAAAGGTTTAATAACCAGAATCCACAGAGAACTCAAACGTATAAGCAAGAAAAGAACAAGTGATCCCATCACAGGCTGGGCAAGGGACTTGAAGAGAAACTTCTCTGAAGAAGACAGGCGCACAGCCTACAGACATATGAACAAATGCTCATCATCTTTAATCATCAGAGAAATACAAATCAAAAAGACTTTGAGATATCATCTAACTCCTGTAAGATTAGCCCATATCACAAAATCCCAAGACCTGAGATGTTGGCGTGGATGTGGAGAAAACGGAACACTTCTACACTGCTGGTGGGAATGCAAATTACTACATTCCTTTTGGAAAGATGTTTGGAGAACACTTAGAGATCGAAAAATAGACCTGCCATTCAATCCTATAATTCCTCTACTAGGCATATACCCAGAAGACCAAAAATCACATCATAACAAAGATATTTGTACCAGAATGTTTATTGCAGACCAATTCATAATTGCTAAGTCATGGAAAAAGCCCAAGTGCCCATTGATCCACAAATGGATTAATAAATTGTGGTATATGTACACCATGGAATATTATGCAGCCTTAAAGAAAGATGGAGACTTTATCTCTTTCATGTTTATATGGATGGAGGTGGAACATATTCTTCTTAGTAAAGTATCTCAAGAATGGAAGAAAAAGTATCCAATGTACTCAGCCCTACTATGAAACTAATTTATGGCTTTCATATGAAAGCTATAACCCAATTATAACTCAAGAATAGGGGGAAGGGGGAAAGGGAGGGCGGGGGGGGTGGTTGGAGGGAAGGTGATTGGTGGGATTACACCTGTGATGCATCTTACAAAGGTATATGTGAAACTTAGTAAATGTAGAATGTAAATGTCTTACCACAATAACTAAGAAAATGCCAGGAAGGCTGTTAACCTGTGTGATGAAAATGTGTCAAACGGTCTATAAAACCAGTGTATGGTGCCCCATGATCACATTAATGTACACAGCTATGACTTAATAAAAAAAAAAAAAAAAAAACCTAAACCTATACCACCTTACCCACATGAAAAATTAATGCTACTAATTTAAACATCATGAAATTTCTAAAAATAAAGTGTTAAAATAATATTTATTCATCAATCCTGAGCTATAATACTTTAGATCACTGATTTAACATCTGAGAAAATGTATCATGTGCTATGCATCATACAGATCAGGACAAGCAGAAATTTAATTGTAATTACAACGCCAAAAATACATGTTTTAGTTCCTCATGATCCAGAGAAATGTTTAAGGAAAAACGTTAAGTCTCAATTTAAAAATCCCTATGCTCCCAGCATGTGCTAAGCCCACCCTGCCGCTGAGGCAGACCCTTGCTCCCTAATACTCCCAAGAGGACGTTGGCTCAGATCAGCCTGGAGCTGACAGATGGGGCATTCAGTAAAGGAGTGGCGCTGAATTATTTCATTTTCTTTACAGAAGGAAGCTGTGGGAAAAATATTCTCCACTTAATCTATTTTATTTTCAGCAAGGTTTTACTGTAAATATTAATTTATGCACCAGCAAAATCACTAGATACTTCAGCTGCATGAATATATAAATGAAATAAAAGAATCCAAAGTAAAAAATGAAATTTTCAGTATCTTCTTTTCTCAGGCAGAGGAAAACATATCCAGGAATTTAAAATTCCATCCCAGTGGTTTCAGAGACAATGGAGTATCTCACATTGAGCTCCCATTTAAATAGGAGGGGTTGAAGAGTAGAAATTACAAGTTAAAACACTGCAGCACAAGGAGAAAAACAATCATTTATGCCATTTTCAATACACAACCTATTTCCAAGTCACTCGAAACCCTTTACATTTAAATTATTTTACCTTACTGAGATCTATAACCACCTTGTGAAACAGAGACAGTGCAGATATAATTACTCCCAGCTTACTCAAGGGTCAAGAAAACATAGAGAAGAAACTCTGAGCCCTTCAAGGATGGTGTCTTTCCTTACTGGAATGAGGCAAATAAAATCAATTCACCAGTAAAGCATTTAATTTCTTTCTCTCCAATTATGTATCTATGTTTAATAAACAGTCCAGATACGCATGTGGCAAATGAACAACAGAGAAAAATTTTTGATTTTAAGTTACATGGATTTCCAGAGTGCAAAGGATGGGGAGCAGAGGGGGAAGAGGACTTCTCTTGGGTTTGATAGCCCCTTCCTTAAATCCCTTAGCAATTTACCCACTTTACCTCTTCCTACAACTCTGACTCAGAGGGCACAGCATGACACCCCCGGGAAGCTCTGTGCTCACTGATTGGGATTTTTAACTTAAGCCCAGAGTTTTGTGCTCAGTGGGACATAGCACTTCACCCTTCCCTGGTTTGAATCCTCCTAGAAGACTCTTAAAGGAATCCTTTGAAGTTTTATCATAGCAGAGAGATGCTATGAAGAGGGACACAGCTGAACACCAGACACAGCTGAATATGATCTGGTATTAGGTCAAAGGTTCATGGGATTTCCAGGCTTGGAAGGTCCTTTCTCCTCTTCTGGCCTCTCAGTTTGTACACTCCTCCCATCCTTCTAAGCCCAGCCCAATCTCACATAATTATAGAGCCTTGAGCTATGGAATAATGTTTGTATCCCCCAAAATTCATATATTGACCTCATAATCCCCAATTTCATGGCATTAGGAGAGGAGGTCTTTGAAAGTTGACTAGCTCATGAGGGTGGAGCCCTCTTGAATGGATCAGTGCCCTTATGAGACAGGAGAAAGCTGTTTTGGTCTCTCCACCATGTGAAGAACATGGAGGGACCCATCTGTAAACCAGGAGGAGGCCTTCCCCAAGAAGCCAACCACACCTATCCTGTTTCCCCAACCTTATATTTTCAGGCTCCAGAACTGTGAGAAATAAATACTTAGTGCTTAAACAACCTAGTCTAAGAAATTCTGTTATATCAGCCCAAGCTGAGTATGACAACTTGGCTAAAAACTCTGATAGCTGCAGCTTCCTCACATGCAATCAGCCTTCCTCTGAACCCTGGAACCATGCAATAGCCCCCGCTACATCATTTTGTGCTGCTCAGTGCTATTTTATAGGTGTTAGTGATTTACTCTCAACTAGATTATAAGCAACATGACGGTTTAGGATCTTCTACTTGTTTCATATTATTGGCTACATGCTAAATAAATAACCATTGGTGGGTCCATTGAATATTTTTACCTGTTGACCAGTTTCATCCACTAAGTTAAAGAAGGAGAATAAGTGGATAAACTGCTAGAATCTCTCCATCCTATTCTACTTTCTTTGTGGGGAAAAAAAATTAGAGAGATTTAGCATGTACTGAGTTTAGAGAGCTATACCAGGAACTAGTCAGCATTATCTCACAAGGCTACGATAGGACACTGTCTTAGGTCCTTTCTAACTAGACCACATAACTCTGTGTTGTGTTCATATAATTTATCTTTCCCTGTGACATCCTTCTATATTTGAGTAAATTATCCATATTTGAGTAAAGTGAAAATTTACTGGGGCATAATAGACATGTTTGTCTGAATATATACATTTTATACAGGTGGATAGGTCAAAGTGCCAGTCAAAATTTAATACATTTAGTTCCACTGTTTTTCTGATTATCCTAAAATGAATGTGACTTCTAGAAAAAGTAATTCCAAATTATTTTCATGCTTTTATTTCTGACATTTATAATGGAAATGACAGGAATTAGTGTCATGTGGACCACCCCTGGAAGAAAAAATATAATTCTTCCTTCAACAAAGAGAAATGTACTTCACCCAGAGTGGGCCTGTGTTTCAGTCATTGAGTCATTATACTAAACATGGAAAAGAAAGGGAATTCCAACTCAAAGGATAGACTTAGGCTCCCACCCACCCCTTAGCTCCTCACCTTCAAACACAACTCTACCATCAGACATGGAGTCTGGACCAGCCAGAATTAGTTTGGTGTTTTGTTGCATTTTTTTTTTTCTTTTTCAAAACTGAATCTTAAAAGCACTTTTGCTTGGGTGCTAAAACAATATTAAAATTTAGCACAACTTATCTTTGGGTCACACAATCTTTTCCATGGTTTTCTATTTTTAAATAAAACTCTCTTACCACTTACCACATGTACTTGGAAAGGATAGCAATACATTACTTTCTGAGCTCAGATAGCTAGAACAAGGGGCCAGTGAGGTCCCAGGTCTCAAGTTTGGCCTTCAAGAAAACTAGATACCTTTGCCCTTGGCCATAGCCTATTTTGACCTATCATATGAGTACACCTTTAACACTAATCTGCCATTGTTCACAAAACAGAGTAAGTCACTATGAATGGTTGAGAAATTAGAGGACAGTTGCATAGCAAAAGGAATATCCTACAGATGGTAGACATAAATATCTTCCTCCCTCTATCATCATTGTAATTAACATTTATAGTGTTTACTATGCACCAATGAGTGTGCTTGAGACTCTATGAACTTTATCTTATTGGTATTCATTGAAAACCTTAATAAAGAGGTATTGTTATTATCTATCTAGTTTTTACAGATAAGAAAACTAGAATTTAGAGAGATTCTCCTGATTAAGGTAACAGAGTTAATAAACATTATAACAGAATTTGAACTCAGGCAGTCTGACTACAGAGCCTGACCTATTTCATATAATTCCTATTCCATTTTGCTCCAAAGAAGAGTATCAGCACCCTGGGTAAGTACATTAAAATAATTTACAATTTGAATAGACTTCTCTTCATGATAAGAAATATGATATCTATATGTCAAAAACATCTACCAAATTCACATGAGTATGATATGGCATTTTCTCTATAAATAATATAAATGCAAACTTTCCCAGAGCTAACATGATAAATTACTTGGAGAATTCTAATAAATAGAATTCCACAATATATAATACTTACGTTTACCATGTACAAGACATAGTACAAGCACTAATCAAAGTTAAGACTTTGCTTCCAATCCGTGTGAGGAGAAGCAAGGGTAAGCTAAGGTGCTACAGCACAAATATATTACCAAACATCCCAAGAGAACCTATGTGGCTCCGTGGAGGATATACAAGGACAGGCCCTGACTTCCCTGCAACTGAGACTAACAGTTGGGGGCTGTACGATATCAGGAAACCAGCCTCCCTATGCTCAGAGGGAGCCTGGAAGAGGCTCCAAGGGAGACTAATGGCCAACATTGAGAACACCTATCTGTTAGCATGCTGGGGCTAATGCAGTAGTGCACAGAGATTGGCCTCATTCTGGAAACAGATAAAGATGGCTGCAGACAGTGCTAAGCCTAGACCACTATATCACACCTGACATTCCTTATATATTTAAAATACATAAGATTACATGTACAGTTTTATTCTTTGAAGAGTGCATCAGAATAGGAAAAGTCCCCAATTACAGCTAAAAGAGATATCTTGTCTCTTGCCAGAAAAATATGTTATATCAATTAAATGGGTAAATAGGCCCTCTCCCTACTGAGGGGGAAGAAGGACCTCTTGTGACCCTCTATTGATTAAGACTGCTGTGGAATGTTACTTGCAATCTCATTGCATAATGGAAATCAGGAGGTAGTTGTCATGGTTTCTGATGACAAATTGCTGGTAGCTGAGACAAATCACAGCCTCCTTCATCTCTTACTGTTCTCAATTCTCAGTTAATGTGTATCTTACAGTCTAAGTTTCTTAAATCAGTCTGCTCTACTGTCTGGGTAAAAACAAGTAAAAGTGGGAATCTGGGTGACCTTACCTTAGGAATCATGTTCAAGTGACCATTACATTAATCATCACTCCTAAGCTCTGCATTATTGAATCAGAAACACAACTTTCAAAAGGGCACAGAATTAAAATAAATCCACACAACATCTGCCATGATTATGACCAATATGAACGGAAATCCAACCAGGTATGTATCAAAACATAAAAGATGTACCCAGACAGAACACTGTAAAATCTCATTTTGTGTGATGCATTTGGACTTGCTTGGTCAGCCAGCAAGCAGTTTACACAGGGCAGTGGTTCTCAAAGTATGGTCTGTGAGAAAAGCAATCTCAGCATTCCCTGTGAACCATACGAAATGCCAATTCTCGGACCCCACCCAAGACCTACTGAATTAGAAACTCTAGAAGTGGGCTCAGCAACCTGTGTTTCAACAAGCCCTCTGGGTGATTTTCGGTGCAAGCTGAAGTTTGAGAGCCACTGGACTGGAGACACGGGGCAGCATTCAGTCTTCCTGGAAAGGGACAACCCTTGGTTGCAATAAGCCATCTTCAGAAGAGTCTGGGAAGAAACTTGTGCTAAAACCAAATAAAACCACTGCAATTTTCAATTGTACTGTAAACATAAAACTGCTCTAAAAAAAATAAAGTCTGTAAAATGAGATTTAAAAAACTATAATCTCTAGGGCAAATGAGTGGAAAGAACACTTTCCTCTTCCTTATGCAGATGTACTTATTTATTTACATATATCGTGACTTGTTCTGGAAAGGTTTTCTGATAACTGCTTAAAGAAAAATACATAGCATCCAGTCAAAAATCATTCTCTTAGAAAGACTTCTCACTAATTTTAAAACAACCTCATTACTTAAAATACCCCATAAATTGGCATGAATCATTAAGTAAGCTCTTATGATGTCTTCAGTATTCACTATAAGATTTTTGACCACTTAAAGCTAGAAAAAAAGGAAAGTAAAAAGATTTAATTTAAATTCACCAAGTTGAAAATCTGCTCCACCAAACAACAGTCATAAAGTTCCTCTAAGAGTCTGAGTACATGACCATGACACTGATTCTAACTTAACACCTGTCATGAAGATCTATGGCCTGTGGTGTATGCCCGTGTCTTAGAAGCCTGCCTACCACAAGACGCTTTTGGTAATTCATTAATTCAGCCCCTTTCTTGGTCTGAGAAAAGGCTTTATGATACCCAAGTTTCCTCTAGAGTTAACAGTATCTGGATGAGGCTCTGTTTGAACTGTTTTTCAAATCAGAAATGATTTTAAGAAATCAAAGGATGATAGGTCTACTTTTAGTTCTTTGAATTATCTCCTTACTGCTTTCCATAGAGGTTGTACTAATTTACAGTACCACCAACAGTGTATAAACCCTGACTTAAGCATTATAAAAGCTTTCCATGAAACAAAAACAATTCTATCCACTTAATATTTTGAAATTTAAAAAAAAAAGAAATCAAAGAGAAGTGACATGTCTATCAGGGACAGGTAAAATAAATTATGGCCTATCCATATAAATAAAAACCAAGCAGCCCTTAAAAAACCAGTTTTGCAATTCTCAATCCTGGACAAATATCACGATAACCTGATGATCTTTTAAAACATACCAGTTTGGGCTCCACCCCAATCTCACTGGTCTTGGATAGAGTTTGGATACCTATATTTTTTAAAAGCTATCCAGGTAATGCTAACATGCAGCCAAGGCTGAGAATTACTGAGGTAGAACTACTGCAACCAACATGGAAATCTCTCTCATATATACTACATATATAAATTATATATCTATGTGTGTATATATATATATATATATATTTTTTTTTTTTTTTTTTGCAGGGACTGGGTTTGAACCCACCACCTCCGGCATATAGGGCTAGAGCCCTACTCCTTTGAGCCATAGGTGCCACCCTATTTTTTTTTGTTAGCATTTTACATTTATTACAATTGATGAGTCAATATTGATACGTTTTTATTCAGTAAAGTTCATGGTTTACATTGGAGTTCATTCTTTATGTCGTACATTGTGTGGGTTTTGGCAAATATATGTAGTATAATACCGTGTATCAGAATAGATCTGCTATTCTAAAAATTCCCTGTCCTCTGCCTATACAGCCAGTCTTTCTTCTCTCCTCCCAAAGGAGTAGCTTGATAATTCATTTTTTTATTTTTCTTTTTTTTTTTTTTTTAATTTTTTTATTAAATCATAAGTGTATACAATGATATGATTATGGGGCATCATACACTCACTTCATAAACCATTTGACACATTTTTATCCCAGTGGTTAACATAGCCTTTCCGGCGTTATCTCAGTTACTGTGCCAAAACATTTATATTCTACATTTACCAAGTTTCGCAAATACCCCTGTAATATGCACCACAGGTGTGATCCCACCGATTCCCCTCCCTCTACCCACCCCCCCCCTTTCCCACTTCCCCCTATTGTTAAGTTGTAGTTGGGTTATAGCTTTCATGTGAGAGTCCCAAATTAGTTTCATAGTAGGGCTGTGTACATTGGATATTTGGGAATTTACCTAACAAAAGACGTGAAAGATCTCTATAAAGAGAACTATGAAACTCTAAGAAAAGAAATAGCTGAAAATGTTAACAAATGGAAAAACATACCATGCTCATGGCTAGGAAGAATCAACATTATCAAAATGTCCATACTACCCAAAGCAATATATACTTTCAACGCACTCCCTATTAAAGCTCCACTGTCATATTTTAAAGATCTTGAAAAAACATTACTTCGTTTTATATGGAATCAGAAAAAACCTCGAATAGCCAAGACATTACTCAGAAATAAAAACAAAACAGGAGGAATCACACTACCAGACCTCAGACTTTACTACAAATCGATAGTGATCAAAACAGCATGGTATTGGCACAAAAACAGAGAAGTAGATATCTGGAATAGAATAGAGAACCAAGAGATGAATCCAGCTACTTACCGCTATTTGATTTTTGACAAGCCAATTAAAAACATTCAGTGGGGAAAAGATTCCCTATTTAACAAATGGTGCTGGGTGAACTGGCTGGCAACCTGCAGAAGACTGAAATTAGACCCACACCTTTCACCATTAACTAAGATAGACTCTCATTGGATTAAAGATTTAAACTTAAGACATGAAACTATAAAAATACTAGAGGAGAATGCAGGGAAAACCCTTGAAGAAATTGGTCTGGGTGAGTATTTCATGAGGAGAACCCCCCGGGCAATTGAAGCAGCTTCAAAAATACACTACTGGGACTTGATCAAATTCATTTTTTTAAATTGAATAAAATTCAATTTTTTTAATCGCATAAAATTCAGTTTTCTAAATGCACAACAGCTTGTTTATGGAGCCTCCAATTTAAGGACATGAAACTGGGGGTATTGTTCTAATCTAGATTGAGAATGTAGATCGTTTTGGAATTATAAAACCAATTTATTTTCTTTTTTCCTTTGTTTTGAATGACATGGAATTGAGACTGTGCCTTGAAATTTGGAGGAATTCCTTTCAGACTCAGAAGGTAATATTTTTTTTTTTAAATTGGCCACACAGTCTGTTGCCAAGGATAGAGTACCATAGCCTCAGCCTAGCTCATAGCAACCTCAAACTCCTGGGTTCAAGCAAACCTCCTGTCTCAGCCTTCTGAATAGCTGGGATAGCATGTACCTGGCTAATTTTTCTATTTTTAGTAGAGATGTTGGGGGGGGGGGGTCTCACCCTTCCTGAGGCTGGTCTCAAACTCCTGACCTCAAGCATACTCTAGCCTCAGACTCCCAGAGTGGTAGTATTACAGGCATGAGTTACCACACCCACCCCAGATATTTTGTCTATTTATTTTGTTAATTAAAACAGAAAGATGTAAACACATATTTATTAATAAATTGTATGTGTGAATTTATTAAAGATATATGTGTTTGGAAATGGGCTCTTTATTTTACTTATTTATTGCTTTCAAAATGAGAATTTTACTTATTTATTGCTTTCAAAATGAGAATTTTGACTTATTTAAGGCTTTCAAAATGAGAATTCCCTCATGTATTTTGCTTATTAATTTGGTGAATTTTATTTTTAATTGACAAATGATAATTGCATATGTGTACAGGGTACAGTGTGATGTCTTGATTTATGTTTACGATGTTAGATGATTAAATAAGACTAACAAATCTATCACCTCCCATACTTCTTGTAGTGGAAAAAATTTAAATCTACCCTTTTTAACAATTTTGAAATATACAATGCAAATTTTTAATGTTAAAAAATCTGTTTAGCAAAAATGTGAATTTGTAGGAAAATGAGAAATCGCACAAAAATAGGAATTCCTCAAATATATCATATTTCCTTCTTTCTCCCCTCTCCTTCCTTCTGTTCCTCTTTCTAAAAACAAACAAAATTCTATTTCTTTCCTATCTGCCCAACATACATTATTTCCAATATTGAGACTGGGATGAGAGGAGTAGAGAGATATGGTTTATTCATTTATTTATTATATAACATTTATTGGGCTCCCAGAAAGATCCATGCTGGTGCTAGGAATACAGCAGCAAACTAGATATATGTGGAGCCTGCCTTCAAGGTGCTTATGGTCTAGTGGGGGATACAGACCAGTAAGTAACTACAACAGGGATAAATGCTAAGAAACACAGGCTGCTTCTTTTTTACATGTAACAAAGAAACTTAATCTAGTCAAGGAAAGTGAGAAAAGACTTCCCAAAGTAGAGGCTGACCTTCATCCTGGGAGTAACAGTAGCCATGAGAGTTTTAAGAAGGAGAGAGATATTACCAAGTCTGCATTTTTTTTTTATTTCAGGTTAACGTGAGGGTACAAACAACTAGGTTACAATATTTTCATGTGTTAGGCAGAGTCCCTCTTGTAGTTGTGCCTGCACCCCTCCTCTCCTCCCTTCTCTCATTCCCCTTTCCCCCAATTTGAGATGAATTGAGTGTTTCTCCTATGTAGGCATGTATTAGATCATCTACTAGATTCATATTAGTATTGAGTACATTGGATATTTGCTTTTCCATTCTTGTGATACTTTACTAAGAAGAATGTGTTTCACCTCCATCCAGAATAATACAAAAGACGTAAAATTTGCATTTTTGATATTTCTCTGTGAGTTTAAGTGTCACTCACCACAGGCAGTGCCCATTCTCCCCCAATACCACCACTTTGGGTCACTGTAAGAAAAAATACCCATCATTTCTCATCGAAGGAGAGTGGGCTCTTTCCAAAGTTAGAGTCTGCTACAGTACTAAAGGATTAACTGAAGAAGTCTGTCTCAATTTTCATTATCTATTTACCCCTATCTACAACAGGGATAAATGCTAAGAAACACAGGCTGCTTCTTTTTTACATGTAACAAAGAAACTTAATCTAGTCAAGGAAAGTGAGAAAAGACTTCCCAAAGTAGAGGCTGACCTTCATCCTGGGAGTAACAGTAGCCATGAGAGTTTTAAGAAGGAGAGAGATATTACCAAGTCTGCATTTTTAAGATTTAACATGAAATGTTACTTCCTGCCGAGTTTATCAGTTACACTCATTTCTCTGTCCATCCAACTAGACAAGCCTGGATATGGCAGATTCGCCTTTTCATAGTTTTACCATTAATAAAGCCAATTGTATGTAATAAATAACTCACAAAGTGAGCAGCCTTAGGAAGTGGTTAGTACAATTGTGGACCTCTTGGAAGAAAATTTATCTTGATAAATACAGCAGGGTAGGCAAAGTCTTCCAGGGAATGGGATGCTTCTCTTCTTTGACTTCATATAAAGATCAATTTTAGCCATTTACAACCAGCATACTTCCATGTGGGAAGAAATTATCTAGCCCACCCACAAATGTATTTCTATTTAAAAGTCTTGTTTGATTGCTTTGGGAAGGATACACTACAGACCATCTAAGCCCTATCCTTCAAGAGTGGAAAATTAACAATCCAGGCAAAGTTTAGCTAGAAAAACAAAAGAGAGGAATTATATCTGACACTGTCCTCTTATAACCCAGTTCATCTTTGTGGACATTCATGTCAGTTACCTCCAGCATCAATGTACTATTTTTAACATAGAATGTTCAATCTTTTCTCAAAGCAAGACATGTGATTAGTACTTGAAGAAATACATCTTTTCAAATTTGAAGGAGAAGAGTGGAAATATTCTAGAAAGGGGGAAAAATTGAGCTCTCTATAAAACACAAAGTTACTTTATGTGCTTCCCAGTCAACATTTCTAAAAGGCCCCGTCCCTCCTTTATAATTCTTTTCAAACTATACAATGGCTACCTGAGAGCTGGGCCTCTCTTTTCACTGGGCTCTCTGCAATACAGGAGGCCCCTGCGGTGTCCTTCATACCTTTGTATAGGATGGACCTTCCTGGGATTGCTATTCTGTGGTTACCTCACCTTATCCTAATTGTTACTACTATTATTTGAAGCCATTAACACACTATAGGCGTTAAATAAGTATCCAGGTGATCGCTCTGTCCCATGTTAGCAGATACATGACAGGTATATGAGAGTGTGTGTACATTAAGACACGGTAGTGCTTCTAGAAAGTTCACATTATTAAAACCTTGTTCTGTGACTCTCAAACTTGGTTCTACTTCTAACACACCTGAGGGATATGAAACATTCCTCTCAGTAAAAACAATTTCCAGAGAGGGTTTTGGGAGGCACACACTCAGTCACTGGGTCCTGCCATTTGAAAAGACTCTGGGTTGTTTTGATAATCCAGCACACACTCCTTTGGAGGTGAGGCGAGAACAGCACACACCCCACCCCGTATCAGGACTAAGTACCACTGGTCTAGCAATCCATTCAGGACCCTAGGCCGAGGCCACACAGCATCTTCTGCTCCCCGGCTGTGTCCAGCTCCAGCCCCTTGTCCAACTCTTCCCTGAAGTTAAAGGGGCCAATGTTTTCCTTTGATTCTGAGCTTTGATAAGAAGAAAACAAAGATAGGACATCACTTTGCAGTAGTTGGGATGAGCAGAGCCCCTTGCACTCCAGGCAGTCAAGGAGGCCATCCAGGAGGTGCAGTGTCTGCATTTCAGAGACTGAAAAAACCTCCCCCACTGATGCTGTGATCTCCTTTACAAAGACAAATCATTACACTCACCATCAGTGACCCTATGGGAAGTAAAATTCTCCTCTGACTTAAACACAGACATACTCAGATACAGACAACAGATAATACATAGACCCTTTATGTTAGGTTTTAACTGTGAGAACATTGAGGAATACAAGGACAGGAGAGGCTGCCCTGCCTCAGGAGGCATGAGCTTGGACACAGCAGTAGATGAGGATGCCTTGAGGACTTTGTGTTCTTCACAGTTTAGTTCAGGCACACACAGCCCGCAGGCAAAGACTTTCCCGTAGTTTTCTAAAAGAGGAGAACTGATAGATTTGGAGATTACTTCCAATTTTGACCCAAATATTTTCTATAAAGTTTTAAACAAGTCCCAGACCCATTCTTAAAACCCCAATTCATGTTTATTGCTGAGCAAAGAAATAAGTAAATTCATGAATTAAGACCTGGTTTGTATCCCTTATGAACAAGGTTAATTGTTTGCATGTTTTCATACAACTCCATTAATCTAGGAAAAAGTAGCAGTACATCGATTTCTGTGTATCTTTTTAGATTCTGTAGGCCCCCTGCAGGGGCCTAAGCTCTATAAAACTGTCCTAAAATTTACTTTTACTCCAGTCATAGCATTTGACTTAAGAAAATTATTATTACTCAGAATGGAACTATAAGCCAGTTCCCAGCACACTAACTGCTTATCATTCCTTTGATAGCTGCTCCAATATTTCACATCAGTTCCAGCATATGTGGAAAAACAGAAGTCATACATAAAGTGGACAATTTTCTATCACAAGAGTGACCATTATTTCATAATTAATATCACCATGGAGTGCTAGATGAAGGTCGCATATAAATCAGCAAAGGAAATTAAAGTAGCACAACAATGATGAGTTGTCATTCTCTAATTCACACTCAAACAGTCTCAGATCAGCCAGAATGGTGTGGGCTGAGCACCTACACCTCCTTCCTGACTGACTTTTAAACAGTCGTTCAAGTCCAGTAATTTGAATAATAAATGAATTTGCTCCTGCGTGTTAAATGCTCACTCTGGGCCAGCGCACCGATCCCATTAGTTATGGTATCAACTATGACTATCGTCCCCACCTGGCTAAAAGTGACCCACTCCCAGCACTTCAGTCAAGGATAGCCCCTGCATGTGTTGCCCTGGGGCACTGGACTCTGCCCAAAGTGTCCATAACAATTCTATCATCCAGTCAGATACAGTCTCTCCAGAATTACCCAAGAAAGTAGAGAATTGGACAGCCAATAAGGGAAGAGCAGAGCAGAGCAAAGACAGGTCCAGCCAGCTTAAAACAAAACCCATATTAACCAATGTGATGTAAATGCTACTAATTCTATATGAAATCAGCACATTGTACCCCATAAACGCGGCAATGTATACATGATCTATGTGTTTATTATTTAATTTAAAAAAACCCTCCTCTTGCAGTCAGGTGATCTGGGGTTTCCTTCAGCAGCCCAGGGAACCAAAGGACATGGCCATATCCAGATGGAAGACTTCACCTACATTTCCCTTATTAAATATACCCAACAACTTAAAATGGTCTTATCATCACCCTCATTTTATAAATAAGCTGATTCTGTGTCAAAAATTAGTGTAAACAAGCTTCAAAAAACTTCAAATAATTACCTTACCTCCTCTGCCCACCCCCCTCCTCAAATCCTTGCCCACTTTCAGGTAGGCACCAGACTCTGGGAAAAGGACAGGATTCACAGGAGTTAACGGGATGAATAACACCAGAACTGTTCAAGGGAAGGGAAACAACAGGGAAGAGATGCTCACAGAGGTTTTCCTCTCCTCCAAAAGTGGGTGCATTTGAGCCACAGTCACTGAGTCAAGAACAGAAGAGATGCCTTAGAGCAGGCAAGGAGATCAAATCTGAGAGGGGAGCTGGGAAAGTTTCTGTGCTGGACACCACTCTTGGGCAGAAAATGCCAGGTGGCTCAGAGCTGGGACTGCGGGAGGAATCCTAGATCCCAGGCTGTAGGAGGAAACCTGAAGAATCCTGGCTCTGCATCTTGCTGCTAGGCAAGGAGTCAGCTAACCCAAGAGAAATTATTAACAACTACCTAATTTCTCTTGAAGGTTTCCAGAGATGGAGAATTAGAGCAACTTTGGCTGCCTATTTTAATTCTGTGTCCTTCATATTGCCAAGAGGCTCTTCCTAATGTCCTGCTCAAATGTCTCCAGCACTCCCTGAAGGCTGTTTGTGCCTCTTCAGTACTCCTTAGATACAGAGAGCTTCTGCTCAGCATCCTCTTCATTTGAGAAAATTTCATCAATCTGAAAATAGCCATTAAGCTGCCTCATAGCATTTTCTCTTCTAAACTAAGGCAATTCATACAGAGGCTGCACAGCCGTTCCAGGGGAGGTTAGAGAACAGATTACACCACAACAAGTAGGCCAGATAAGGTATCTTCCAAACCAAAAATCCTTGGATTCAATTCCTTTCATCTTTTGTGTGACGTTTTCCATCACTTTGGTTCATTTTTTCACAATATCCAACATCTATCAGACTGCTCCATAGTCTTTAATATTTTTAAATCTAATATGCATAGGAATCATTTTTCACAATATAAAACAAAGGTTCATAACTCAGTTTAATTTGGAAAAGTTATGTCCCACTGAGTAAGAAATCAGAATGAAAAGTATTTCCAATCA
The DNA here is from genome assembly GCF_027406575.1 of Nycticebus coucang. Lineage (NCBI taxonomy): Eukaryota > Metazoa > Chordata > Mammalia > Primates > Lorisidae > Nycticebus > Nycticebus coucang. The sequence goes on from NC_069790.1 coordinate 98,581,878, forward strand.
AATAAATTACATCTATTACAAAGGACTACATAATTGTTATTAATAAATAAAATGAGAAAGTTAATGAAAAATAGTGAGTTAAGGTACTTTATTTTCACAGAAATTTATACTTTTCAAAGTGTTTTTACCTATATGATTTCATATTACCAATTTTATCTAATCTATAAGTGCAATGTATAGGCAACAGATCATTAAACCTAAACCAAAAAGTCATCATTTGTCCTGCTAAAGTTGAACTTTTCACTTGATAAGAATTACACATAATTATTCCAACGCTGTATCAGAGCAGTCTGAATTAATGAGGTTCTGCTCTATTATAGTGATAATAAGCCTGACAACTTTATGGCCATCTTATTGCCCAGAGTGTCACTCCCAGCTACACATTAGTAATAAATACTGTTACTTCACGAAGAAACTTTTGTCATAACACAGCATCCCACCTTAAAGAAGTTTTATCAAGTAAAGTATCTTATAGTTCAAATACCATAGAAATGTTTTGCATGATAAATGTGCTAAGACTTCATTATTCTCTTTTAAAATTCTTGCTTTGATTTAAAATAAGCCTAATAAGGAGGTTATCCCAAGATGACAAAGACTCAGTATGTCACAGAAATTATCACCTTCCTCTTTGGGGGAAAAAAAAAAAGTGGTCAAAATTAATCCAATTGATTGTACATAGTGGAACTACACCAACTCACATAGAAACCCAGACACAGAATGCCCTATTTGAGGAACCTCATGACACTGAGAGGGTCTATGAGCACCTTCCCCATCTTCATTTTCTTCTTAAACCTACAGCTGGAGTCACAACAATTCACTACCCTTTCATAGTGGTCAGAAAGACAATGCCTTCACCTACCTTAAAAAGTCTTAAAATGTTAGCAACCATGATGGACACGGAGCTTGCTGCAGCACCTATGACGCCAGAAATCTTGTCAGGCTTGGTGAAAATGGGTGGATCTCCATTAGCACACTTCACATCAGAAGCATCTTTCTCTATTAATGCCTGCACAAATGTGAGAGACTGCTCCAAAGCATAGGTGTCCCTGGAGCATGTGTCAAGGATCCGGACACCCAAGGTGATGTTGGAAAGGAGATCAGGGTCCTTGTTAATCTGGTCAATTGCATAAAGCATGGCCTCAAGTCTGTGGATCCCCTTTTCCTTCTTCAACTCCCCACAAGGCACCCCTCTCTCGCCCTTTGCATGGACAGGGAAGAGACCTCCCAAAATGATGTCCCCATCCACCCGTATGGAATGGGCATACTCCTGGCTGTGAGTTCTTTGCATCATTGTGAGGATCCAGTAGAACTTGGCAGTCAAGAGGAAGAAACAAGGGCAAGAGGCTGATCTCTTTCCCTCGCATACCATTTTTTCCACAAGTGGTGTTGCAACCCAAGACCAGAAGTTTATTCTTGCCACAGAAGAAGGGGGACCACCTGAGGCTGCACCTTCTGGAGGCTACCATCAGGGCCCATGGGGAAAAGGCTCTGTGGGAATCAGCAAGTTTTCTTGATTTGAACGTCACAGTGAATCTCCATCAGACCCCTAAGGTTCAATTTTATTTCCTTATAAAGTCCACTTGCCTGGAATGGTGCAAAAGTTAGAATGACATCTGAGGTTCCAATGTTGAGATGAGGTCAACAATTCATGTCCTTGTAGTCAGCCTTGTAGCACAATTATTCCTGAGGGACGGGAGGAGGGGAAAAAAGGGAGTTCAGTTCAGCAGGTCTACATTTTCAAGCCCTGTTTACAGCAATCTCTTTTAAAATTTTTTTTCTCCTATTCAGTAAGAAAGTAATTCCTTTTGTCCCCCAGTGATTCTGAACACCTGGCTGCACTGCATCTAAACAGGGAGATTGATGACACTTTTGGAGCAAGGGAAACAGGAAAGTATCAAAAACTAGGTTGATTCTCCCAAGCCAGAAACTATTTTTATTTATCATTTTATTTCAATAAATCCTATTGCCATGAAGGTAAAAATCCTGTGATTGATGGCATTATGACTTTTCAAATCTGTTTTTATTTTGTACAGCTATCTGAATTATAGCGTTTAAATTTCATCAACAAAATCATAATGAAAGGTTATTTTTTGTGATGTAGTCAACAAGCCAGTCATCTGCTAATGATATTTTTTGTTGCCTCAGATTTCCCAAGGGGGAAAATGTGATTATTCAATTACAGTAAGAAGAAAGAAAGAAAGAAATCCATCCAAAGAGCTAAAAAATGTGTAAGTTTTATAGCTTATAAAAAATTAACATAAAATGTCAACTATTTCATATATTCTTATTCTCCAGTAACAAAATAAAGACTTGAAATTAAACATGTCGAGAGGGTTATGTGTGACGATATTCCTATCACCATAGTCAGGGTTTCCAATTAATTTGTTGGGGTGGAAGCAATAGGTATGCTTACAGTTCTGAAGTAAGCACGCCTTGATCCCAGAATCACTAGAAGCAAATCAGAGCTGGCAATCAATTGAAGAGCTTCTTAATTTGTCTGACTCAGTGGGGAAAACAGCTATTTCATAAAGACTAGAAATAACCTGGAGTGAAAATGTCTACAGGCAAATCTACAGAAAGGGTTTTTTCTGGGGCCTTCATCCTCAAAGAATTCCATAATATTTTTTCAAAGGACTTTCGAAGACATTTAATTGAAAATGAAAACTAACTTAACATAGGGTATCAGATATTTGAAAAGCATATATAATTATCAGAATTGATTAATGCAACAATTTACTTTGGAAGGATGGTTAATCTAATGCTCATTTCTAAGCTCTTTATATATGGGTTTGAAACTTGAAATTTGAACAATTCTCCTCTCCCCTAGCTACCTAATATCTGGTTGTATTTTCCATTCGCTTGTTAAAGTTGCTATTCATGTAAGTTTCTTTCTGTCCTCTATTTCCCAAAAGAAAGGATAGGGCCTCCTCAGGGGACAACTGAGCATATGCCCTCTCACCATTAGAAAAAGCTGCCCTTTTTTTCAATTTCAGATTAGAAAAAGAAGCTAATAGTAGCCAATACCCTGTATTTCTGAGTGTTCAGCTGGAGGGCTGGCCAGCCAACAGCCTGCAGAGACTTCTTTGCTGCTATGACAAGTCTTCTCTCTTCCTGGCACATATTAAGCCTTGGATTTCCTCTGTGCTGCTCCCAAATACTTAGTCCTTTTCTGATTTTTCTCACTTCTTAACTGATGGTAACTCACACTCAATTCTCCTGGCAGTTGCTTCTCCCTCAGAAAATCTGTGATTGAATAACAGCCTGACCTCAGACATTCCACTAAAGGAAATACTTAGAAAGTCAACTGGACTTTGTGGATGAGACCATTTAAGTGATAGACCGTAAACTGCACTGATGGCCCATTAAGAATAGGACTGTATTTTACAATTTCACAAGGAAAACCTGTGGTAAAACTTCATTAACTCCAATCACTATTTGAAAACTTGAGACCAAGTCTACATGGTTGGGTTGACCCTTACTCTGACACAGCACAGAATGAATGGATAATATAGGGTGAAGGAGAAATACTGGGGAGGGGGAACAACAAATACTGTTGTTCTTCAGAGACTAGCTTTTCTTTAGTACTCCAAGCCACCTCCTAAGTACTTAAAATATGTAAGAGAATAAATGGTCTTCAATTATATAGAAATATACAAACAGTCCCTCTGATAATCACAAAGCATCCTTACTTATTCATGTGGCATTAACCTAGTTTCACTTGCTATAGAGTCCTGGAAGTAATAAAATCGAGTTGCCTTTAAAATTACTCATGTTTGCAATAATGTTGAGTGTCCTGGCTATCTCATAGGTCTGTCTGGAGCTTTAATTCAAGGAAAGATTGGGTGATGAATAGCAGTGAGGCAGGAATCAGTTTTGCTTAATGGATGAGTGCAGTGAAATGGAAAATGAGAGGCTCGGTTTTTTGTTTTATTTCCGTTTCATTTATTGAACACTGAACAGTTCACTTGAATTTTTGCTTGAGTTTCCTCCTCTGCAACATAGAATTAATTGCATGTAACCTCTCTGAAGCTTGATTTTCTTGTCTGTAAAGGGTTGACAGAAGCTGTCACACAGCATATGTGGAAAGCACAGTACCTGGTATAGGGTGAATGCTCAGTAGACAGGAGCTGTTGTTGCTGACCTAGTCTGTAATTCATTAGCTACTAAAGCAGAGCAACTTTGTCTATACTTACCCAGTTGGTGAGATTTTTACTGAATTTTGTTTGTCACTTTGAAAATAAAATCAGAGCTACTTATAAAATATTTAAATATTGCAGCTATTCACAATCTGATACACTGTCATAAAAATCAAAGACTCTTGATGACTAGAAAGTTTAGTTTCCCTTTTAAATTCTAAGGAAAATATATTGGAAAGTCTGTGAAAAACTACATCACAATTAGGTCGCATTGTATAATCTTAAATTGCCTAATCTTTTCCTTATATAATTCTTGTGCACTCTAATCCAAATTTATCCTAGTTTGAGTCAATGGGTTTTAAAGAAATTGTAATCTTTCTGTGCTATAGATCCAAATACCTCTGCTTTGAGTTCTGTTTTTAATTTAAAATATAGCAGCTTTTCTCTCAAACTGCCCTTCCTCCAGGGTTTGGTAGAAACCTTGCCTGTGCAAGGTGTGAGGTCCCTAATTCTGAAACTGACCTCCCAGGAAGGCAGATATCCTGGACTATGTCTGGGACCACAGGGAAGGGCCAAGCAACCCTGCAGGGAAGTTTAACCATGACTGGAAGAGCCCCTCCTACACTGCCTCCCAACCCACGCTGAGCACACCATTCATCATCCATCTGTAGCCCTTCCATGGTAGTCCCACAGACCTGGGGCTCCTCGGGAGCAGGCCCTCTGGCTGGAACTTGAGTCTGAGGTTCCCTAATAGTGCACTAGCTGTTTTCTGAAAGGCCAATAGTAAGGACATCTTCTCATGGGCCAGATCCCAGAATTTTGCCTCTTTTTATTTTCTACCTATGTTCTCAGTACCAAGGACTCGAGTCCCTAACATAGTACCTCCATGAATTTTCATGCAGTGACCATTAGCTCCTGTATAAATGAGGAAAGAAGATTCAGAGGGGTCAACCAAGCCCTCAGCTAGTGAATGGCAACACTGCCAGGTCCCCAAAGTGTGTCCTGTGCTTGGAGAAAGCTCCAGTGGTGCAGGGAGTTGCTCTGGCCACATGTGGTGGGGGCCCTGCCCCTCCACTAATTTCGTTCTTCAATGGTTAGCTCTCAAAGAACAATAATGTACTAATTAGGAAAGGACAATCCCGGGGCATTTTCAGGAGGGTGATTCCTGAGTCTCTCAAGGGGTTGAGAATACCTAATATAGTTTTTCCAAACACATTTGCTTCAAATCAGTTTCCTGGCCTGCCTGATGCCGTGGGAACACACCCACCCAAACTCGCAGGGTCTATTAAGGGCCTACTGTCATGTCTTCCTCTGGTGCTTAGCAAGTACAATTAAGATATGATATGGTTAAATCCTTGCTGAGGAATATCATTAGCCAAGAATTGTAATTTTTTTCTCATAAAAAGACCAAAGCAGCACTCAGATGCTGCATTCTATTCAGCTCCTTAAAGGAAAGGTTAAGCTGAAAATTGTCATCGATTCATAAAAATGCCCACACATGCAACTCTTTATGTTTGTTTTTGAAAATGCATCCTATTTCTGTATCAGCTCCCATGCTGCCACGTGTGTGTGTGCCTGTGGATTCTTGGTGAGGCAGAGTGGGAATGGGGCACAGTTCTCCCCTTGCTATAGAGGCCTGTAATGGGATCCTTGTCTAACAGTCACTGGCTGGTGACACTGAACATGTCCCTTCACCTCTGTGTGCTTTAATTTCCTCATCTGTGAAACAAGTGAAATAGACCATAAGATCTCAAGGTATTTTCTAGTTTTTTATTCTGAGATTCTATTATTTAATAATAAGTGAATATGAAATATGCACAAACATCAGAGCAAGGTTTTACCAGCTGAACAGAGTAACTGATTTTGCTTGCAAGCTGAATAACTTTTTCCCATCACTGAGAGGTTGTGAGAGCTCTTCTACCCAAACAAGCCCCATATTAAGAAAATCTGATACAAGAGAAGCTGAACTTACTGAATAGACAAATATGAAAGTGATTATTTGCATTACAAAAGAATTCACCACAGGCTTCCTTTACATAGCTAAACCCCATGCATTTAAAAAACAATCCGATTTAGTAGAATTCAATTTGTGCCCTTATTTTCCCAATAACACAGCTACTACAAAAAAAGACCATATTTAAAGTAATGAGAAGCCACTTTTATGGCATATATCATAAAATGAGGGAAAGGAGGTGACCCTAGCACTTCTTGAAAGCCTACAGTAATGTACCTGGAGCCTCACACACATTATCTCATCTCCTTCTTAAAATACACCTAGGAGGTTGGAACACAGCCCCCATTTGAGATATGAGGAACCTAAAAACAGAAAGAATGTGTATGTATAACATTGTGTCTAAAGTCTCAGGCCGGATTGAAATGCAGGACTCCTGTTAGCTTCTCTTTCTGGATGCAGGAGACCATGCTGGATATGCAGCTAACCCTAATATGACCATGTGGACTGTAGGTGGGATGTTCTAGAGTCCTCGGGGACCCTGACTGTACTCTCAATCCCCCATTCATGGCACTGGGCAAGTCACTTCATCTGGTCTCAGTTTTGTTGTTTCTAAAATGGGAAATGATTTCTACCTTCCTCCTAGATTGTGAAATCAAATTATTATAATGTATGTAAAAGTACTTTGTAAACTCCAAGTGCTGTAAGGACATACAGGGATACTATTTAACAATCAGTCCTAAAACTGAAATATTTCACTGGAGTATTATACTGGGAAAAACTGAGAAAACCATTTCCTGTCACCCTTAGGGCTGGTGAGATCTTAATAACAGTCGTATGTCCAAAGAATCAACCCCAAAAAGCCCCTATTGAGAGCACAGAGTTTGAAGAAAAGCTGGAAAGATGACTGCAAGAGGAAAAGTCAAGGTCTGACCTGGGAACCAAAGGTCATGGACACTTGGAGCCCCCAAAGGGCTATTCTGAAGGAAGTCACGACAAGATATTCTCCTGAAATGAAGAAAGGACAACAGGAAAGCTTCCTAAATTACAGGCAGAAGATAAAGCTTCTGCCTCTGGTCATTACCACCGGGGAAGTCAGCCAATGTTTCTAGATTTGGGCACAATCCTACTGGGGAAAAGTAAGAAACTGGCAACACGTGTGCTCAACAGACTCCATGCACTCCACTTGGACCTTCCCTAGATCTTCCCACTTCTGCTCAACTGCTTCCCTGCTCTCCTCTCCTCACAGCTGTGTCTCTTCCCTCCCTCAGAGCTGAGATGGATGTGTCCGACCATGTCTCACCCCCAAGACCTTATTCTCTCACTACTTTGGCCCTCCCCAGGGAGTAAGTGGGTTCATTATAGCAGGCATCAAAACTTGAAGACACTTTACTGTCATTCCCCAACTGGAACATCTGCATTTCCAAGATGATTCCTAGGACAGCCATAAATTCTTTACCAAGGAAATGTTACCATTATACTAATATCACCATTAACTAATAGTTAAAACTGGTGATGCAACAAGCCAGAGAGGCTATGAGTCAGAAGCCCCTCAACAGCGACCCTCAGCTCACTCCAACAGCAATGCCCACCACTTATAAAGCATGTCCTGGGATGAGACAGCATTATGCTCCAGGTCCCTCCCAGTGAGTGAGTGAGTTCATCACAAATAATCAAAGCACAAAATAGAAATGAAAATCAAAGAAAATCTATCCTCGCTGAGAGAGGGGGAAAAAGGAAGAGGAGGAGGAACAAAGGAAGGAAGGACGAGAAGGAGGGAAGGGAGAAAAAAATGGAAGGAAAGAAAAAAGAAAGCCCAAAGCTAAATTCCAACTCCTACCAGAGAGTAAACCCCCTTTTGGAACGAAAGCAATGTAATCCTAAACTGTGGCTCCCTGCTCACAGTTTCTTTTGGAACAACCTGAACTGACTGTCCTTGCTAAGCCACATGTGTGAATCTGGTGACACCCAAACAGGGCCTAACAAGAAACTAGCAAGTTCCTGGAACCTTTGCAAACCAGCCTACTCTGAAGGAGATGTAGCCAGGTCTCTACTGTGGGTCTGATAAGAGATAAATTAGTGCAGCATTCTCTTTTAAGATGCTGGGACAGAGCAACTCTCCTCCCTGGACTAAATAAAGCAAAGCCCTCTTAATGTTGGGCATTCTAACTACCTGAGGAAGATGATAGGAAAGAAATTTGGAAGAAAAAACATTGTCATCATGAGCATGTGTGTAGTGTCCTGCTCTGAAGACCATGGAACATTCTTACACAAAGAGTGGCACGCAATTGCCAATGTTAATATCAGCTGGGTTATTTGCTGCATAAATACCAATTAAGCAAGCCCCACAGCAGCTCCAACCTGCCCACCCAACTTTGAAAAGAGCACATCTCCCCAGACCTGTTTCTCCAGCACTCATTGGAGCTCAGCCCTTTCTTTTCGATTTCTTTTGGATTTAGATGTTTTTAGAATTATCCAAGCAGCCATACATAACTTGAGGAGCGACCATAATAGGGCGAAACTAGCTAGCACAAACCAAGTAGAACAAATTGAACCTAAATCACAGTATAGAGCTGTTAGCATTTTTTCTTTATTCTGGGTAAATCATCTCCTACAGAGCCTCCCCTCATCTATTTCTTCCCACATCCCTTATTTAAAAGCAAAAATTATCTGTCTTTATCTTAGACATGGTACAACCTGTAGTTGACTCTAAAATGGGAAAACTACATTTTAAAATGTTTTGGTTCATTTTCCCTGATGGTAAGGCTTTTCTTTTCAAAATTATCAAACCACATATTTTCAAGAACCAGAGAATGAATTTCACACCGCTGATTCTGTCCCCCATAGAGATCTTTCACGATATTACTCACAAGCAAGTGACCAACGTAAACTAAAGTGGTTTCTGTAGCCCTTTGCAATTATTGACAAACAATTTCATAAAGAAAAATGGAAATTACAGGCAAGTGCAGTAAGCTGTTTATCCAAGATCTACCTGCTGGTGGCTCTTATTCTATTTTTCTTTCAAGCAAAATACAAGCTATCCTTGGAACGCGTATCTCCCGTTCACAATTTTTCTTGTAAGTATTCCCAGCACTGACCCGGTTTTCTAGTTCAGTTAGCTGGCAGGATTTGTATTCAACAGCGGTAGTGATCGAGACCCTTAGTGTATTCTTGGGTGTTTGCAAGACTCCCACACAGGTCTGTGGGAAAGGATCACCCCCACATGGCAAATAGGCATTCCCTCCCGGGGCGGGACTTTCTTGGAGAACTGAGGGGTTTGCGGCTTCTGCAACCGACTAATGGGTATGTTTTCACCCCTGCCACCTGGAGTGCGCAGTCACCCTCTGACCCTAGGCTTCACAATTTAAACCAAGAGGAAAGCACTCCTTCAGGGAAGCGTGGGGGTGCCGTTTTGCGCATTTGGGTGATTCGCATGCCTCTCTGCATTTCCTTTGCATGAAAGGAGCCTGTCAGACAAACGGGATTTTTTTTGTTGTAAATTTCTTTGGAGGTGGGGGTTGGTTATATTATCACCAATTGTAAGAACCTCAAGGGGTCTTCCAGCTCTTTGGCTGAGAAGATGGGCTTGCGCTCGGTGTGGCTGAGAGGTCTCTAACTCTGTCTCTATCTCGTCTCTACCTCTCTCTCTACCTCAGACAGCAGCCACTCACCCCGCCCTGGGTTCCCTCTTCCCCACCGCATCTTCTTTTTGGCTCAGTTCCTTGCGCACAGCCCAGGGCCCTGGGGGCAGTACCTGGTTCTTCAAGCCTTTCCCGCGCGGCCGGGGCATTCCGGCGCCGCCCAGGATCCAACCCCTGCGCGCAGCCAGGCCAGGAGCGCCTCCGCCCCCGCCGCACCTGCCGGCCCGAGAGCCCACGCCCGAAACCGGGGCCCCGCCGGCCGCGGGGCTGCCGAGGGGCTGTTGGGGAGCATCTGCCTTTGCTTTTTAAACAAAATCACCAAGACCTTTCCTCCTTCCCTCAATCCCAACGAGACTGGGAACTCCAGCGTTTTGCCCAAGAGCCACAAAAGGTGGGGGAAGCACGAAAATCCCAACCTCAGGGGGCTAACTCGGAGCAACACCAACTCAGGGCAGTAGGCGCACGGTGCTGAGATACGGGTATCCCCCGCGACCCCCATCTTCCCTAGATCCGGGTTAGACATCCATCCAGCCCACGCTTGGGCGGGCGGCGGTTAACCCAACTCATCCTGGAAGCCGCTAACTTCAGAAATCTCTCCCGTTAGATTTGCACAAGCAAGGTACCTCGACATCTTGGCGGGGCAAGTCCGGATTCCGCCAGGGCAGGTCCAGGAGGTCACCCGGGGCAGGCGAGCCGCGGCAGAGCTCTTTAAAATCCTGCGCCGCCCGCCCCATCGGAGCACCCTAGGCGCGCCTGCATCCTTCCCGGCACCCTTCGGTCTCCCATCCATTCGCCGGCTAAACTTTTGGGGGATCACATCTGCAAGCACTGGGAGTTCCGAGAGAAGCTTCCCTCTTTTCTGACCCTCTTCACTGGAATGTAATCATGGGCAGACAAGAGGGGTGGCTGCCTTGTTCTTTGCCACGTAAAATCAACAGACACCCAATCAAGCCCCGATGCCGGCCGGCCCCTCGCCCCCTGGCGCCCACTCTCCCTCCCCCCGTGCTCGTCACCTCCGCCTGCCAGTCCTCTCGCAGACTCCGGGTGTGCTAGTCCATCTACTTATGCCCAGGAAAAGCAGATCTCTAAAGTGATCTGGGAACGAACGGTGCACCTGGCTGTCCACTGAACGGTTTGGGGGAAGAAAGCGGAAAGAGGAATAAAATTAGGGCGAATTCTCCTTTTTCAGCAAGTACGGCGTTTGGAGGGAGTTTGGGGGCTCGGGGCTTTTTGTCTTGTGGTTCCACACTTGCTTTCCTCGTCTCTTTCTGCTGCGCGGCACCGAGTCTTACCCTGCTTCCCGCAGAGGGCGCGGCGAGAAAGCCCGCGGGGACCCCGCAGCTCCATGTCAGCGCCGCCGCCGCCGCCGCCGCCGTCGCGCGAGGCGAGCACCGCGGCCGCACTTGTGGCTGGTCTGGAAGCTGAGGGGGCTGAGCTGGCCGATCCGGCGCCAAGTCTCTTCCATGTGAATAACAAATACTCCCACCGGCGGCCGGGATTGGTCTGCGCCCGGCGCCTCCCGTTCCTCCGCCCGCGGCCGTTCACCTCGCGCGGCGCGGGGAGCCGCGGCTGGGATCGCGCCCGGGATCGCCAATCGCTTCGCGCCAACCAGCCACCTCGGGAAGCGGGAGGAGGAACCCCGAGGGGCGGGAGGCCCGGGATTTCGGTGTCACCGAGCTGCCCTGGCGCGGGCAGACAGAGGGACACTCGGCTGACGGATCCCCCTCGGCGCTTCAGCCCGAAGCGGTGAGGAGACCAGAAATACCAATAGTTCTGATTTTTAAAAATCGTCCCCACCCTTCCCGCCCCAACAGAAAAGGGAGGACCCAAGGACTGAGGGGAGAAGGGTGGGAAGGGTGGAAGAGCGAGAGCGGGCGGAAGGGGGCGTGTGGCTGTGTAGGAGCCCAGTGGCTCCAGCTGCGCGGCGAGCCCCGGAACCGCGCGGGAAGGCGCCGCACCACGCGCCCTGGGCACGGCAGCAGCCCGGGGGAGCCTGGGCCCCTCCTCATGAACACAGCTCCGAATAGAGTCGCCGAGAAGAAAACATGGTAGGGACAAGTGTCCCGCCACTCTCTGTCTCTTCGGGGATGCTCAAAGCAGAGCCCACAGGCCGTGCGGGTCCCCTGCAAAGTTTGCCTCACGCCGCGCGGCGGTTCCGCCATTTGTCCTGCTCCGGGGCACAGGCCCCTGTCTCCCCGGCTCCGCGCCGCCGAGGGTACGGGGAGCCATTCTCTCCGGAGCCCGCGGAGCTGCGGGCACTGCGCAGCAGGGGGCGCGAGTGGTGGTAACTGTCACTGTCGTTTTATTGAGATGATTCAAGGAGCCGCAGACGCGGGGCGGGACTCTCCGCGGAGCACCTTGGTTTCTGTGGGGGAACCTCGGGATTCCCTTCGCACTCAGCTCATGGAAACGCGCACAGTCCAGCGCCCTGTCCGCTCATTACCTCCCGGGCGCCCAGACACCCGCACCCGCCGGGGCGAGAGAAACAGGGAGCCCCCTCAAAGCCCAGCACCCCTGCGCTGCGGCCGGCCCGGCCTTGTGTCGGTGAGAAAGTTCCATCTAGAGGCGGCCGCACGCAACAGCAGGCGGATCCCCGGCCGGGAGACCCGGGGAGGGAGCCGCGCTGCGAGAAAGGGGCGGCCAGGAAGATGAGGATGGAGGAGGAGAGGATAGACCCCCACAAAGGCAGGCCCTCTCCCCTCCATTTGGCATCTCTACAAGAAATTTCAAGCATCGTGAACTTCCTAAGCATCATGATAGGTATCTTGCAATCATTCCCATATAAAGGGTATCCCAAAAGTCGCCCCTAAAGTTTCCATAGCTGGAGAAAATGGGAAATTGCAGCTAAATGTATTCTTCATCTATAAAATATTCACACAAAATTTTACAAAGAGGTGGACAACACGTAGAGAATATTTTGTGAACATTCTGTAAAATTTTGTAATGAATTTTTAAATGAAGATGCATTTAGCTACAATATCCCATTTTCCCCATGTATGGCGACTTTAGGGGCGACTTTTGGGACGCCCTGTATATCACTTATTCTGTTCAGGTTTCTTTAATTTTCATATCAATTCTGATATGATCAAATTGTTAAACCTACGTCTATAGATGAAGGAGGAAACCGAGGCTGGAAAATAGGGGAGCCAGAAATTAGAGCTAACTGGCTTCAAAACAGGGATTTTGCCAAGGCTAGCATTAGGTGTGAAATGTCAATTGAGAAGACAGCTGTCTCATAAAGCTGGTTTCATAAAGCTACCCTCAACCTTTGTCACTTAGAAAAATCTACAGGTTTCTAGCCCAGGGGACCTCTTCCCCTTTCGTTCCCTTTCTTTCCCATTTCCTTCCATTCCCCCTCCCATCACCACACAAGAGACTCTGATTGTAAAATCATTCTTCTATGGCCACAACCACCTGAAGGGAGAAAGGGGAACTTGGAGAAATAAATGGGCTGGGTCTTCTGTCCTTAAACTTTCCTGCATAGGGAACCTCAATTCAGTGTAAAGACCCCATGCCGCCCTGAGGGGAGTGGCCAGTGCAGCCTGAGACAGGGGAAGGTAGAAAGAGGAAGAACCTCTAATCCATGCAGAGATGGAACTTAGTGGACTCATTGTTTCATGATTGGGTGTGCAGTGGGAGATTCTCTTAGGGACTGGAAGATCTCCCTCCTCGCCCAGAAGTGTAAAGGTCAGAACAGCGGCCTGCTTCGGACAGCAGGCAGCCCACCCCAAACTCCAGACTGGTGACCTCTGTCTGAGCAGAGTCATCAGAGATAACACAGAGTTGTGAATAAATCCCTCTCTAGACCTTTCACTCTGAGTGCATTGATACATTTGGGGATAAAAAGAGACGTGAAAGAAGGGACAGGCAGAGTTAAGCCTGCAAATATCCTGAGCACACAGAGCTGCTGACCATACATGGTCTTCATCATCTGCTACAGCCCCTCTGTGGGCCCAGTAGGATTGTGCCTAACATGAGCCAAGACGGCAATACACTGGGGGGCCCTTTTCAAAATGAGGACAACACAGCTGGCTGTGACTTTAGAGGCTGCTGGGAGAATGGTGACCGAAGACCCCATTCTTGGCAAGGGAAAGCACCCCCAGAAAAAGGAAAATTAAAAAGTAAGCTGAATGAGTAGGAACAAAGAAAAGTCAGCTTGTTCCCTCCCTTATCTTACCCTCTGGGCAAATAGACTTCAACAAAAGCAGAGTGGAGCAAACACTCAGGGCCATTGCCAGAAGCCCACAAACAGGCAATGGACACCTTTCATTCTACTTCATGTCTCATGTTTCTTTCTTTACCGTTGTTTCTAACTCATTTCTTCGGTCGGTCACCACCAGTTTCCACAGGTCTTAGTGGACCCTGCTCCACGGGCAGGACCCCGACATTTTGCACTCAATGACAGGAGGCCTGCCAAGGCTGAGAGAGCTGCTCAGAAGAGAAATGTCCTTTCCCTGCGTATCGTTACCTACAGAGAACTGGTGTCTTCCAGGCACATTGCTGCCCTTTTGGGTGCAGTCTTCTGAGAGATAAGTAGACTTATACTCAGGCAAAGTATAATTCTGATGCTTGGTTTTGCATTACATTTAACTCTTAATACACAGAATGGGGCCATTACTCAAATCCTACATAAAATCTGCTCCATAGGGAATAGAGCTCTCATGCAGTCTTCACTGTTTCCAATGACTTTATCTAGTAGCCCCTGAGCAAGTGCCATAGGCTCATGTACAGATTATAATCCACCCAGACTGATAGCAACACTGGGGTACAGAAAGAGAGATTGTCTCCAAGAGTGATCGGTCCCTGTCACTTTCATATGAAAAAGGCATCGGCTATGCAGCCCTATTCATCAATTCCAAATACAACAACTGCTTGCTGTGTGGTGCAGTCTGAGTCAGAGGAGAGTGTCTGAAGTGCAGGCAGTCCAGTCAAGCAGATGACTCCAGAGTCATCTACCTCACCTTCCCTTGGGCTCCCACCATCTACAAACTTCCAAGTATCTTTAGAAAGTGTCTGACCTCATCGTTCTTCCCACCCCAAATATTTATGCAAGCCAAATATGTTTCCTGGTAGTTAATCCTCCAAGAAGATTTGCCTATAATCTTCTCATTTTCAGTTGATTTAAAATGTGAGAAACTGCCCATGTGTTAGAATATGCAAACAACAATGCCATATGCTTGGGGTCCATTTAACTCAAACTGTAATATATATTCCACACATGGAGATTTATACCACAATTCCTGCTTTGGGGTAATTATTAAGTCTGGGAAACTTTTTCAGGCTACTCACCCAGGAGAAATATCAACAGCATGAAGCTCCCACCTGGAGCAAAGCTGGAAGGGGAAAGTAAAAATAGGATTTGTTTCTTTTGGAAGCTAAGATAATATTTTTCTTGCTAGACCATCTGCATGTGGCAGGGAGTAGACCATGTGGGCTTTGTTCAATTTACTGAGCAACTGGCTGGTAGGAGCAAGATCAGACATGTTTGATGGATAGATAGGACCACTGAGGTTCAGGAGAGCAATGTGCTCCACACTCCCACAGGCAACCCACACCTGCATACAGGAGTCATGGGAAAGATTCCCAGACAATCTGTCACGTTCAGTGTATGTGCATCTCTACTGGCTTCATTTGGGTTCCCCAGAAGCACAACCTGAGATAAGGATTCAAGGGCAGGTGAAGGAAACCCCAGGAGTCAGGTGGGAAGGTGAATAAAGGGCACATTGTCAAGCTATGTACCACTGTGGGCAACTAGAAATTAACCCCAATGGGGTACTCTAGAAGCCAGTGTAGAACACATACCAAGAGTTGTCCCAGCCTAGGGGGAGCTGGAGGGTCTACACACCAACACCTATCAATGGTTCAGTTGTTGGTGAAGAACTGCTCCCAGATGATGTTAATTCTCAGTAATTCCAGCCTATCTCTAGAAGCCATGTAAAGACCTACTACAGTAAGTAGGCAGGTGGTGTGTAATCAAGTGGCAAGGGTGAGAAAATATGGGTAGGTCATACTTAACATCTGCAACACCTGCTCTTAGGCAAACATCATAAAACATATACTGATCAAGGCAATGCTTCTTCATGCTCGATCCAAGGACTTCCTGCCTCAGACTCACTGGGGTATTGGCTGTAAGCACAGATTCCTGGATCCTACTCCAGAACTGTTTGAATCAGACTCACTGGGATGGAGCCGGGAAATCTGCATGTTTTGCAAACATTCCAGGAGATTCTGATGATGTTAACTAAATTGACTGGAATTGACTTCATTCAGGAAATCTTTCACTCACAGGCAGTCCATTTAAATACATAAAAACTTGCTTACAAACCTAAGGAGGCAGAACTCAGAAATCAGGAACCCAGAGAGGGGATGCCAATGCTCCTAAGATCTGTTTGTGGCCACAAAAGCTCCTTTTTCTCTCTTTAATACCACTCTGCCTTTAGATAGGGCTGAAAACTGAGGCAGTTCCATCCAGTCAGTATATTCTAGGGTGTGGGGAGGAGCAGCTGAGTTCCAGCCCTAACGTTGCCTTTAACAAGTCAGTCATATCATTTTGAACTTTTAACCTTTCTGCCCTGTAATTCCTTATCCATAAAGTGCAGGTGGCAAAGACAGACACCTGTGAAACCACAGTTCATATTCCTCTTCCCATAGAGTCGGGGCTGCCCCCTCATACACAGACTTAGAGATCCTCACCTCCTTTGCATCCAGATGGAGTAAAGTATCTAGTTCTAACTTGTGAAGTGAACAGGAGTGATGCATGTTACATCTAGGCCAAGGAAGATAGGAAGCCTTCTCATCTTTTCTTTATCATCTGCCAATGGAAACAGAGAACTTTGTAGTCCTAGAATTGGCACTCCAAGGTGGAAGAGCCTTGGGTCCCCAAATTTTCAAGCTGAGGATTACTGTCTGCCTATCAGAAACATCCACATTGAATTGTTAGGTGAGTAGAAATTTTTCATTGTGTTGAGTCACTGAAATTTGGAAGTGACTAAATTCAGTTATAGCACCTAAAGTTACTTCTACTAATAAAGTAGACATGGTAACATCTGTACCCACTAA
Source organism: Nycticebus coucang (assembly GCF_027406575.1). Classification (NCBI taxonomy): domain Eukaryota; kingdom Metazoa; phylum Chordata; class Mammalia; order Primates; family Lorisidae; genus Nycticebus; species Nycticebus coucang. Next base: position 98,598,665 of record NC_069790.1, read on the forward strand.
TCTAGGAGTCACAAGGGGGAAAATGCTCAAAGAATCACAGGAGATCAAGTTGATCAAGGTCACCTGCCCTTCCTTGGCAACATTTAGGCACCCAGAAGCATAGGGCCACATCCGTGTCCTTCCCAAGCCCAGTCCTACTTACACCAGGCATGGCACGGCCTAGGAGAAGGAAAAGATAGTATAGCTGTTCCACTTCACTCATTCACTGGGACCAGGGACATCTTCAGGCCAAGGAGAAGAATTGCCTTTCACCTCTTCTAATATGACCTCCTTCAAAAAAAAAAAAAAAAAAAAAAATATATATATATATATATATATGATTTTCCTAAACTACCTGAAGGAAGCTGTGTTTTCCACAAGCCCTGGAACATACTCATTATTCTATGTCCATCAATCTCAGACCAGTTCAGTCCTATCTTTTCCTGAAAAACCTTCCTGAACTTCTAGAGCACACAATATAGGTGCTGGTTGCTCCTTTGTCTACATTTTCTCTATATTACTGCACATCTGTCAGGCTGAACTAGACTATCTTATGGTGCAGTGGCTGTGACCTCATTTGGGCCTCAAGCAGATAGTAGGTAATCATGAGTTACCTGACTACTAACCCTAGAAAGAACCGAATAGCCACACTACCACCACCACTGTTGTTGTAACCACTACCATCACCACTAGCACCCCTCACACACACAGCTTAGCTCCCTTCAAGCTAGAAAGTGACCCTAGAAAAAGCTTAATATCTACCGTATTTTAAAATCAGTTTGTTAAAATTGCTGGATGTAACTGAACCCCAAATGTGACTTTGATTCATATATTTCATCTCTTGAGGTTTGAAAATTATTTAAATCTTATATTATTTTTAAATTATTTATTAGATTTTTCATCTGAATCTCAGAAACCTGAGTTAAGGAAAGCACTTAGGACAATGACTAATAGAAAGAGTGTAAATGTTAGCTGCTAGCTGATAATTGTCCAGAAAACCATCTATATAATATTTCATATGGGTTTAAGTTCATAACAAAAACTTCTTGTGATAATCTTAATGTCAAAAAGGGGCATTAGTTTCATGAGACCTCCAGCAGCATAATATTTTGGCTCATTTTGCTATGTGTCTTTTAACTGACCAGGTAGTAATAGCCAAACAAAAGTATGGCTTACTAATCAAAAGTAACTCATGATTACTTTGGCTCAGGGGCCCAAATTAAGTCGCAGCCGCTACACCATATGGACAGTCCAGTCTAGCCTGACGGATATGCAATAATATAGGGGAAATTTAGGAAAATAGAAAGCAAAAGATAAATCATGTAGGTCAGATTAGGGTGCTCTAGGAGTTGGAGAAAGTTTTGAAAAGATAGGAAACTGCTCTAGGAAGGAAAAAATGATAAACATCTTCCAGTGCTTGTAAGAAATAGCTTCCCTTTCCAAGGTAGTTAATCTACTAAAATATTATTTTTCTAGGTACAAAATGTGAGTTAAGGTAAGCAAATCATGAACCCCACCTAAAGGTACTGAGATATAAAAAGGACTCTTTTAAAGGAAGAGTTTACTAAAAAGATGGCATATTAATTATCTACTACTGGATTGCAAATTGCCTCAAAATTAATAGCTTTGCACAACACACATTTGATGTCTTACGGTTTCCTTCGGTCAGAAATCCATTTATGGCTTTTCTTTCTTTTTTTTTTTTTTTGTAGAGACAGAGTCTCACTTTATAGCCCTCGGTAGAGTGCCGTGGCCTCACACAGCTCACAGCAACCTCCAACTCCTGGGCTTAAGCAATTCTCTTGCCTCAGCCTCCCGAGTAGCTGGGACTACAGGCGCCCGCCACAACGCCCGGCTATTTTTTGGTTGCAGTTTGGCCGGGGGCTGGGTTTGAACCCACCACCCTCGGTATATGGGGCCGACGCCTTACTGACTAAGCCACAGGCGCCACCCCGTTTATGGCTTTTCTATTTCTCCAGCTCTCCAGTTCTATTTCTCCAGTTCTCCCAGAGGGTTGCAATCAAGGTGTTCGTTGAGGCTTTAATCATTTCAAAAGGAGTTGAAAGTTGGCAGAGGCGGATCTGCTTCCTGCCCTCCTCAGTGGTGATTGGTAGGATTTCGTTCCTTGTGGTCTATTGGACTGACAGCCTCAGTTCCTTGCTGGCTGTTGTCTGGAGGTCACCCCTAGTTCTTTGCCACATGGGCCTTTGTATGAGGCAACTCACAAATGGTAACTGGCTTCATCATTGAGCAGATGAGAAAGAGCAAAAGAATGTTATAAAAGTTATAGCCTTTTGTAATCTAACGTTGGAAGATTTTCCATATTCTATTCAGTAGAAGTGACTCTCTGTGTCCAGCCCACACTCAAGGAAAAGGAGAAGTCTGCCTACCACAGATGAGTCTTCAGTTGCTACTTGGAAGATACTGTTACAGGGGGAATTGCAAAGCTTTAAACATGCCTGTCTACCACTAGATCAGGCGCTCAAAGCAGCTGTTAAGCAAGGAATAGCAAATTCCTATTTATAACACATCCCACATAACAAAGGGTTCATTCCTTATTGCATTTTAAGGGGAAAAAGAAGTGTGTGAGGTAGAGAAATAACAGTGGACAGGGATTCCACTGCACTTTAACAGATTTAATTTTATTCTTTTACTTCTGCATGGTTTCAAAGCACTCTAAAGGATTTCTCCTGCCCACACTGACATCAGTCTTATTTCATCCTTTCTTCTCCTTTTCCTCTTTCCTTCTCACCTTCTCCATTATACTTAGTGGTGACTTCATCAGCGTGAAATACGTAATCATCGTTTGGAAGAGTCATTGCACTTCTAATTCCCCCCTCCCCCCTAGTTCAAGCTGAGACAAGAGAAGGAGAGAAGAAGGAAAGGAATCAAAGGGAGGGGGGAGGAAGGATAGACAAGAGAGAAAATGAAGGCTCCGAAAAACACTCTTGCCATCTGTGTTTTTATTGCCTTAAGTTAGAAGCAAGGGAGGAATCCCCAGCTCCCTTCTCTAAACTAGAGAAGCAGAATCCAGGAGGATTGCCAGGTGCAAGTTCTGGGAGCAGTTTTTGGAGTGGGAAAGTGGTGGTAGAGAGGAGGCGGTGTCAGGCTGGTGGGAACATGAGCGACTGTAGGCAGCACGCTGTGCAGTGAGACCTGAGGGCAGTGGGCCTGTGCCTAGAACAGCAGCTGGAAGGCAGGTCCAGGTCCAGATAAGGGGTCATTAGAAATAAAACTTTGAACATGAGACAGAAGAGTCATCTTTCCCAGAGACATGTGATTACATGTTCAAAACAGGAAAGCGTTTGTAGACTGGCCCATGAACAGTCCTCATCCCCATACCCTGCACCTGCTCACTTCCCTCATCTTTCCTTCCCCAGCCTTTTCTACCTTTGTCTCCTAACTCTGCCCTTCCTCTATCCATTTTCTTTTCTTCTGTCATCTACTTCTTTCAGCTTCTTTCACTCCTTAAGTGAGCTATAATAATTACAGAATGGAATATTTATTATATGTTTCACTTCCAGAACAGTATTTCCTATCTCTGTTCTAAACTTAAAATCTTGACAGATGTTATTTGTTATAAATCCATGTTTTAAATACATTAAGTTATTTTTAATTTTTATTTCCCTCAAAAGATGTTTTCCTCTTATGACCCTTGATAGAAAATAAGTTTTCATATTCCTGCTGAAACTGTAATGGTTGGGTTGAGTCTCTATATCATGCTAGATTATCAAGATAAAACAGTAAGTACCCTTTTAGTAAATTCCTCCCCGATAAAAGGGTCATTTTCCAAAAACCATTCAAGATTTCCAATCAGAAACTAGAATGACCTGTCAAAACTGAACTTCATTTAAAATCTCTGCTAATGACATATAAATTGAAGATTTCTTACAATGGAAAATTAGTACAAAGAGAGACTTTTAGTGTTCAACTGGTTTAAGTCATTTATATTGTAAATGTGTTGCTGCATGCTGGGGAATGACAGTCAAGAGCTTTACTGTCAGCAAGGGAAAAAAAAGATAATAAGCAACAATTTGATCTCAGACTTTAGTGGGGGCAGGGAAACCCAAGATCTTAAAAGTCTAAAATTAAACCTTTCACCTCAATTCTGATGATGTTTTAGCAACGTGTGTAGAGTTTCCAGCTGCTGAACTCGGAGGTATGATCCTGTCACTGTGACAGCTTAGTGAGGACTGTGTCACAGCACTGCTTTGATGTGGAAAACTCCCAGAGACACCTGCACATCACTGGACAGTGCTCCAGCTGCCACAAGGAAGAAGGGGCTGTGCTCCTCCCCACCACCAGGCAAGGGCAAAACTTCCCTTCAGGTTAGTGAATATTTCAGGCACCCAGTGTCCTACCACAAAGACATTAGATAATTCACTATGTTTAAGTCTAAATCAGGTGAAGATTTTGCAAACTCCCTAGTAAACAAACAGACAGAGAATCCTAACATGTTTTCAGGTCCTCCTCTCTTACCATGTAATCTCTGCACTCACCGGCTCCCCTTCACCTTCCACCATGACTGGAAGCAGCTTGAGGCACTCACTAGTTGCCCAATATTCCACCAACAGAATTGCAGTCAAGTAAAACTCTTATTTAAAATAAATCACTAAGTCTCAGATATTCCTTTATAGCAACACTAAACAGACTAACAAACATACATGCATCTCTGAAGCTAAACAGATAAAGTTTGAAATTTTCTTTCATACAAGTTCAAAAGTGTAGGGGAAGGCAATCTGAATTTTCCCTTCACCAAGGACAGCCACAATTCCCACCTTATCTCCTTTCTATTCCTTTTTCCTCTCTCCTCAACCAACCAACCAACAAATAACCAACCAATCCTCTTCTCTCCAAGAAACAAACAAAATACAAAACCAAACAATTCCAAAACTCACTTTCATATATCCCTAAAATGACTGAAATTCCATCATCTTTTTTTCATTCTATTGTTTCAAGGGGATTCCCCTTTTTACCACTTGTGTGTTCAAATGCCTCCACATTCTCTACCCTTATCAAAATCTACTCTGAAGACAAGATTGAAAATCCTACACTAAAACTTAAATGATTACCAGTGTTTAAAAAGATAGTATCTACAAACCAATGTAACCTTTTTGGAAGGAAGTATGGAGAATTTTCAAAGAACTCAAATTAGACCTCCCATTTGATGCTGCAATCCCATTACTGGGCATCTACCCAGAAGAAAAATAATCCTTTTATCATAAGGACATTTGCACTAGACTGTTTATCCCAGCTCAATTTACAATCAACAAATTGTGGAAACAACCTAAATGCCCACCAATCCACGAATGGATTAACAAGCTGTGGTATATGTACACCATGGAATACTATTCAGCCACTAAAAAAAGATGGAGACTACATCTATACTATTAACTTGGATGGGGATGGAACACATTCTTCTTGGTAAAGCATCACAAGAATGGAGAAGCAAGAATCCAATGTACTCAATTCTAGTGTGAATACAATAGTTGACCTAATACATGGTGGGGGGTAGAGGAATGAGGGAGCAGGGTTAAGAGAGGAGGGAGGGGGCTGAAGGTCACAGTGTATGACACACCTCTTGGGGGTGGGACACAATTATAAGAGGGAATTTACCCAACAAATGCAATCAGTGTAACCTAATTATTTGTACCCTCATAATATATTGAATACCTATATTAAATAGTTCTATACCAGGAAATATGGAAAAATATACCTTTTAAAAAATTAAAAATTCAAAGTACTTTTTGAAAAATAGGAACATGAAAAGTCATTGCACAGTCTTTTTGCCAGTTGAACAAAAAACAAATATAATGATTCCCTTTCAGTTTGAAAGCAACTTAACTTTGAAATTCCATAGCTACAGTGAAAGTATGGCTTTTCTAAGACTGAAGCGGGAAATAATTTCAAAACCCAATCACTAATATTCATAAATTTCAAGAAAAATAGAGGTAGTAAAAACTTTTTGTACTTCTTAGACAAATTCCTTTAGTTATAGTTAGTAATTTTTTTTCAGAATTTATTTAGGCATAAATAAGAAAAATTGGATATATATTATTTCTTTCCATCTCTTATACAAAAGATAGTATGTTTTTCACTTTGCTATTTTTAACTGAGCAATGTATCTTGAGAACTTTCCATATGAGAATATATATTTTTTATCTTCTATCTTCAATTTTACCATATGCATCTTTGTTTTTTGTTTGCTTATTTATGTATAGATGAATTGTTTTTACAGTGAGAAAAAAATAAAAGTATTTATATATTGGGATGATAATGATAGTAACAGAACTCAGGTGTCTCAAGGTGGTGTGGCTATTATTCTTTTTGAAATAGGTAAATGCAAATAAAAAAAGCTGACCCCGCAAGGGTCCATGTAGACTAATAACCATGAGAAAATGGTGAAGTTAGGAAATAATAAGATGCCTTTCTCTCAGCAGCTAGCCGAGAGCAAGAGATGTTGGAGGAGGAGACACCCCAAACATGTCTGGTGCACCTTCTGAAGTTTATAGTTAGTAATTAGATTGAAGTCTATGCACAGTAGCACCGCTTCCTCATCCTCCAGTAATGGTAATGAACAGGACTGGTAATCAGGGATAACCTGCACAGTCTACATAGCTCAGTTCAGACACTTTGTTAAAGAGATGATGATGATAGGTTCTCTTCCCAAGTGAGCTAGTTAGTTATCAGTCCTACAGAAGGACACTGTTCCCATATCTGCACTTGTTAGCTACAAGAAGGGAGACAGCATCCGTAGCTAGTGTTAGGCCGAGGCTATAATGGAAAAATACCAGTTAACTCCTGGCAAGTTTCTGGGCTGCAAGCCCTCAACAAAATGGAATAAGTCTGGTTCACTCCCAAGATAGATGGGAAAGTACTCACTAACTTCTTGCTTGACTAACTTCCCTGAGAAACAAACCAGGAAGCACCAACTACCCCCAGACTGACCTTTAAGAAATACCAGATGGGGAAAATGTTAAAACAAAGATGTACGATGTATAGCTAACTAACAGCAAAATTCTGCTTCTGTACAATGCTTACTTGCTACCCCACACAAATGCACCTGAACAGCCTGCGTGCCAACCAGGATGCAGACTAGGCCTTAAAAACCCAACCCCTTAAGCACTCGGGGCTGCTCTCAGAAACCCCATGTTAGGACACTGAGGCAGTCGCCAGCTGGCTCTTCAATAAGAGGACTGTGCTGTAATTTGGCTTGTTTGGCAGTGTGGTCTTTGTGGAACTCCTGGGCACAACACTAGGAGTCTGAAGGACTGAGTTTTAGTCTATATTCTACCACTGATAGGCTAGCTGACCGTAGATAAGTCACAAACCACTGCGATCCTCAGAATCATCCTTAAGATGACGTCTGCAATGAAAGCATGTGTTGTCATTATTACTATAGTCGATTTACACAGAATCTGCTGATGAAATTAGAAACAGAAAGTAACTTCATAAAACATAACATGGAATAGACTATGAAATGTTATTAGGAAGTAAGATATAATAAAATTTGAGGGTAAATGATAGAAGAGTCAAAATGAACAGGATAGTCAAAATAAATACAGTCCACACATAAGTGCAGAGATACCTTCTAAGTTGAAATGTTATGACTTTATTTGTATGACCATCATAAAGTGTTCTTACACAAACCTAGTTGGTACAGCCTACTACACACCTAGGCTATAAGCCTTACAGTTGGAAGATGCTCTGGATGAGTCCGTGAGTGAGGGGTGAATGAATGTGAAGACCTAAGACATCAATGTACACTGCTGTAGACTTTATAATTACTGTGCAGTTAGGCTACACTAAATTTATAAAATAAATTTTCTTTCTCCAATAATAAATTAATCTTAGCTTCCTATAACTTTTTTGAAAGTTTTGAAGTTAGCTTAAAACATAAATACATTAAACAGCTGTACAAAATATTTTCTTTCTTTATATCCTTATTCTATAAGCTCTTTTATTAAAATTCTTTGTCTTTTAAAATTTTTTGTTAAAAACAAAAATACAAACACACACATTAGCCTAGGCTTACACAGAGTGAGATCATCACTATCACTATCTTCCACTGCTATACCTCATCCCCCTAGAAGGTCTTCAGGGACAGTAACAGGAATGCAGCTGTCATCTCCTATTTTAATAACTTGTGGAATACCTCCTGAAAGACCTGCTTGAGGCCATTTTTATAGTTAACTGGGTTTTTGGTAAGTAGAAGTATATTCTAAAATAATGATAAAAGTATAGTAGAATACATAAGCCAGTAACACAGTCATTTATCATTATCAAGTGTCATGTAGTATACATAAATGTATGTGCTATACTTCTATATGAGCGGCAGTGCAGTAAATTTGGTTATGTAGCATCACTACAAACACATGAGTAATGCATTACACTGCCAACATTAAGATATATCTACAGGATAGGAATTTCTCAGCTCTGTTACAATCTAACATGATCACCATTGCATATGTTGTTCATTGGTGACCAAAACATCACTAGGAGGCTATGACTGTACCTGTAACTTCGGTTTAGAAGAGACAATAGAGTGCCCTAAAGATAGATAATCGAGACTTACGTAGGCAAAAGTATGCCCGAGCTGGAGAAAGCTAACACAGCAATTAATATCAGTCTTAACCAAATTTAGTGTTAGCAATACCCTATTTCCTCATTCTAATTCTGTGCTCACCAAGCAGCATCCTCAGCAACAGCAGCCATACCACTCAAATCGGGCTAATCATTCAACCATCTGCAGAAATGGTCCTTCCATTGCAATGGTTGACTGTGATTCCTATTTGTTCATAAAGCAACCTATGAATGTAGTTTGATTTAATTAACCCTGAGACAAGTTAAGCTTCATGAAGTAGCAAGTTTAATTTCATGACCTTAAAAAATGAGGCTCTCACACTGGGCATGTAGCATTCCAAAACTACAACCCATGAGGTGCTACCTAGAACAGCCAGCCAGGCATACCTTTACCTGCAATTAAAATGCATGTATAGGGCTTTAATCAGAATTTAGTTGTAAACAAGGAAAATGCCATTAGCAGACTCATTGATTAGGCTTCCCATTAATCATGTCTTTTTTTGAGGCATATCTCCCAGATACATGGTAACAAAAAAGAGATTTCAAGGAAAAGGAGGAATTTTCTATACAGCAAAAGGTATAGATTCAAAGCTTTCACCTTTCTTAAATTGTGGAGCTTGGGAGAGCAGCTTAGGGAAATAGACACTTATGTTGTTAACATTTAAACTTAACTACAATCATGAGAATAATTGCTGTATTTCATTTATAGAGAGCTCCTCAAGAGAATTTGCGGAGCACTTAATTGTAAGTCAATGAATATTCTCTGAAGGCTTGTCCCACCCATTGGCTGAGCATTTCAATGGCGAACCCATCTGTGGGTTCCATTCACTAAGCCGTTAAATGGCAAAGTTTCCTTACAGGGAGCAGTTAAGCCTATTTGAATGTCTTAATATGATGCAATCTTCCTTTTTCTAGGGAAAACAAAAAGATAAAAACTGCAATATTGAAACTTTTAGGGACTTGACAAATCCCCAAAGTTACCTTTTTCATTTATATATATTTTTTCCCACTTAAAAACCTGAGGGCCAGGTTTCTGGCTGTGCTCTCTGGGCTGCCTGCTTCAAAACTGTTGAAGAGCTTTGTTGAGAAAGCAGATTTCTGGGTCTACAGACTTACTAAACCAGCACTTCTGGAATGGCACCTAGGAATATGTATTTTTAATATCTTAATGTTCTGCCCAGAAACTTTCCAAACACACTAGAGTTTGGTGAATATAGATCTAAAAATAAAACCAAAAAGAATGCTATATATTGCTTTCTACAGACTCTTTTGGATCACAACATCTCCCTTCCTCTCTAGATTATTTTATTTTACTTGCAAATTCAAGTGTGTGTAATTCAGCTCTCCAGAATCATCATCTCTCTCAATCCCTTTAGGACGCCATAGCAAAATACATAAACTGAGTATAAACTGCTTATAAACAATAGGAATTTATTTCTTACCATTCTGGAGGCTGGGAAGTCCAGACTAAGGAGTCACAGATTCAATACAGTATTTGGTGAGGGCTTTCTTGTTCACAGATGGCAACTTCTAGCTGTGTCTTCATATATCTAAAGGACAAATGAGTTTGGTGGGCGTCTTTAATAAGGGCACTAATCGCATTCTTGAGATTACCTAATCATATCCTAAAGACTCCACCTCCAAATACCATCACTTTGGGAGTTAGAATTTCAACATATGAATTTTTCCCTAATCCACAAGACCCCACCCTAAAGCCTCAAAACCACTTATAGGAACATGTCCAAGTTCACAATTACACACACACACACACACACACACAAGCTTCTCTTAGTTTGTATGGGGTTGCCTTTATCATATTTTTTTATTTTTTTTTTTATTTAATATTGCCTTTATCATATTAAGACAAAACATAACTCAGTCTATTTTTACCAACTATAACACTATTTCAAAGGCTATGAAACTGGAACTGAAGAAAACACACTGGCTTTGGTGACAAACAGACCTGGATACGAATCTTGTCACTGGCTCCTGGTATTGATAACTGCTCTGGATTTAGACAAGATATTTAATCTCGCTCATCTCCAGTTTTCTAAATAAAATGTGAATCATAGTTCTCAGGATTATTAAAAGGATTTAAGATAATTTTTGTAATGTGATTATTCAATTAACGCAATCATTTATTCAACAAATATTTACTGAGCACCACTGCACACTCAGGGCTTCTTCTGGGCCCTCTCCATGAGGGAGTGAAGCAAAGATTCCTTTTCCCCCACAGAGTTTGTAGTTTTAGAAAGAGGAGCTAAATGGTAAATAATGAATAAAATAAATAAGTAAATTATACCATAGGTTGGAAGTGATAAATACAATGAATAAAAAAGAAAAAGAAAGGGCAGGGTAAATAGGATCAGAATAGCAGGGTAGGGAAATGAATCTCGGTGGGCTTCTTGGAGAAAATGAGATTGGAGCTGTCGTGAGCAGAGAGAGAATGAGCCAGAGAATGAACATTCCAGGCAGGGGGATAGCTGGACCAAAGGCCCCAAAGAGGGAGGATGCCATTAAGTACAGTAAGGACTTCAGGTTCTATTATGGGTGGAATGTGGAATATAACTGACCCTTGAACAATACAGGTTTCAACTGCATGGGACCAGTTATATGTGGATTTTTTTCAATAATAACATTAGAAACGTGTTTGGAAATGTGTGACAAATTTTAAAAACTCAACAGATGGACTATACAGCCTAAAAATATTGGGAAAAATTAAATTAGGTATGTCATGAATACATGGATGTATAGATACACACATACTAGTATATATTATCAGTTACTACCATAAAATATACACAAATCTATTATAAAAAGTACAAATTTATTAAAACTTATGCATACAAACACACCATTCACAGAGAAATGTAAACAAAGGTAAAGATGCAGTATTCAGTCATAACTGCATAAATTAACTGTAGCACATATTATACCACTGTAATAATTTTGTGCCCACCACCTGTTGCTATTGCAATGAGCTCAAGTGTTATGAGTATCCACTTGAAATGCCACGATGCTAATTATCTCCACATGAGCAATCTCGCAGTAAATTGCGAATGGCAATAGAAAATGATCTTGCAGTTCTTCCATAATTTTCATTGTGTTTACTGAAATACCATAAACCTTGAATAAGATCATGGGACCCAAAAGAAGTGCCACTAGTAATGCTGGAAGTGTTCCCCAGAAGCAGAGAAAGTCAAGACATTACAAGAAAAAGTTGAATTGCTTGATCTGTACCATAGATTAAGATCTGCAGCTGTGGTTGCCCACCATTTCAATATAAATGTATCCAGCATGAGAACAAATGTTAAGAAAGAAAAGGAAATGCATGAAGCCGTCACTGCAGCTGTATCAGCAGGCGTGGAAACCTGGCACTTTTTGTGAAATACCTTTTTATCTCATATTGAAAATGCAGCTTTGATGTGGGTGCAGCATTACCATAAGAAAGGCATATCTATAGACTCTAATATGATTTGAGGAAAAGTGAAGTCATTACATGACAACTTAAAGCAAAAGGAAGGTGACGGATCCGAAGCTGGACAATTCGATGCCAGCAAAAGATGGCTTGATAATTTTAGAAAGACGTTTGACTTCAAAAAATGTCAAGATAACAGGAGAAGTAGCTTCCTCTGATCAAAAGGGAGCAGATGAGTTCACAGACACTGTTAAGACAATCACTGAGGCAAAAGGACACGTGCCTGAAGAGGTATTTACTGAAGATGAAAATGCTCTGTTCTGAGGGGGGAAATGCCATTAAGGGCATTTATTATAATAGTAAGAAAGAGATGCAAGCATCAGGATTGAAGGCAGGAAGGGACAGGCTATCTCTACAGTTTTGTACAAATGCAATGAGGTTAAGATCAGGACTGCCCTCATCTATAAAGCCGGAAACCTCCAAGTCTTAAAGGGAAAAAATAACTACGAGCTGCCAGTCTTTCTTCAATACAAGAAAGCTTGGACAAGGAGAATGCTTTTTTCTGGATTGGTTCTATCAATGCTTTCAAATTTTGAAGTAAGGAATTACCCTACCTGTAAGAGACTGCTTTTAAAGTTCTTCTGGTGTTGGACAAGGCCCCGAGCCACCCAGAACCCCGTGGGTTCCATACCAAAGGCATAGGAGTGGTCTACTTGCCCCAAATACAATCTCTGTAATTCAGCCTCCAGATCAGAGGTCATAAGGCTCAGTATACGTGGTTCTCTAGGGAAAGGATTATCAACACTATGGAAGAGAGAACATAATGAAAGTCTGGAAGGACTGCACAATTGAAGTGCCGTCCTTACTATAGAAAGCCATCCAGCCTCAAACAATAAATTCCTGCTGGAAAAAAAACTATGCTCAGATGTTGTGGCTGACCTTGCAGGATTTACAACAGAGCCAATCAAGAAAATCATGAAAGATTGGAGCTACAGCAAAAAAGGTGAATGGGGAGAGTGAAGAGTTCCAAGATCTGGATCTTGGAGCAATTCAAGAGCTAATAGACACCACACCAGAGGCATTAACAGAAGATGACTTTTGATGGGATGAGAGCTTCTGAACCAGTGCCAGATAATGAGGAAGAAGACTTAGAAGAAGCAGTGCCAGAAGACAAACGGCCTTTAGACATTGGCAGAGGGGTTCTGATGATTCAAGACTTCTTTTGACTTCTGTTACGATATGGACCTTCTATGATGCAAGCACTGGAACTAAAGCAAACAGTGGGAGGATTGGTAATTTTTAGAAAATGTTTAGAGAAATGAAAAGGCAAAAATGCAGACAGATATTAACAATGTGTTTCTGTGAAGTTACACCCAGTGTGCCTGGGTTCCTGCCTCCCCTTCCATCTCCTCCATCATTTCTGCCTCTGTCACCCTGAGACACTTTCTCTTCCTCCTCCTCCTCAGTGTCCTTGACATGAATACAAAGATGAAGATCTTTATGATGCTCTACTTCAACTTAATGAATAGTGAACATATGTTCTCTTCATTATGATTTTCTTAATAACATTTTCTTTTCTCTAGCTTACTATAATGTAATACACATAATACATATAACATACAAAATAGGTATTATTTATATCATTGCTACAGGTTCTGGTCAACAGTAGGCTATTGATAGTTAAGTTTTTAGGGACTCAAATATCATATGTTAATTTTTTAGTGCATGGGGGGTCAGTGCCCCAAACCCTGCATTGTTTGAGGGTCAACTGTAATTGTAGGGTTCTGAACAGAGGAGTGACGTGGGCATTATAATTACTTAAATATAATTAGAGATGACCCATTTCAATTAAACATTCTGAAACATTATCATAAATTCAAAAACATTTAATGTATGAGTGCTTTTCTACTTTGGCTTGTGGTGATTATACTTTTTTTTTTTTCAACAAGACTTCAAAACAGGACTAAATTTTTCAAGGGGCTTTCCCACTATAATTGTCTTTAAACATGACATCTCTGGAGAGCTGTGTGCATGTGTGTCTGTGTATGTGTGTGTGTGTGTCACTGTGTCTAAGTGTGTATGTGAATGTGTGGGTGTGGGGTGTGTGTGTACATATATGTGAACACACACTTGCTCAGACACTTGCAAGCTGCTGACCTCACCTGGATCTCATGTCAAGTCTCATTCCACTCTAATATTTAGGTGCAAACTTGTGTTCCTGAGTGTGGAGCAGAGTCTGAGGAAAAAGCAGTAGCCCTAGACCTTTAGCTGTGCAGGAAATGGAAATTCAGCTCTAAATACACACAGCTCAGGCCATTTGACATTCTAGTGAAAGATTGTACAAATTAGGCATTTTCTCCATTCTGTGTCACTATGTGAGAGCTGATAGATTCACCGTGAGATCCCGTGCAGGCATTTAGGAGGAACCACATAATCTTCAACTATTTGGGAAACAGCTAGCAAGGACAAAAGGGTATCCTTTCACATTTTATTTTTCCACAAAAGCCCTGTCCTAAGCACCTTGTCTTTTGAAGAAATTTTACCACCATAGTTTGTAGTACATTTTAGGAAACCCAGCAGCAAGAGCATTAACGCTTATTGCAGCCCTATTCATAATTGCTAAATCATGGAAAAAGCCCAAGTGCCCATCGATCCACGAATGGATTAATAAATTGTGGTATATGTACACCATGGAATATTATGCAGCCTTAAAGAAAGATGGAGACTTTACCTCTTTCATGTTTACATGGATGGAGCTGGAACATATTCTTCTTAGTAAAGTGTCTCAAGAATGGAAGAAAAAGTACCCAATGTACTCACCATTATTATGAAACTAATGTAGGACCTTCACATGAAAGCTATAACCCAGTTACAACCTAAGAATAGGGAGAAAGGGGAAAGGGAGGGGAGGGAGGAGGGAGGGAGTGGGAAGGAGGGGGATTAATGGGATTACACCTGCGGTGCATCTTACAAGGGTATATGTGAATCCTAGTAAATGTGGAATGTAAAGGTCTTAGCAAAATAACTAAGAAAATGCTACAAAAGCTATGTTAACTAATGTGATGAAAATGTGTCAAACGATCTATGAACCAAGTGTATGGTGCCCCATGATCATACTAATGTACACAGCTATGGTTTAATAAAAATAAATAAATAAATAAATAAAAAGAAATAGAAGGTAGAGAATGGGGGGAGAGAGAAAGGCCTATAAAGTGAATATAAATAAATAAATAAACAAACAAAAAAAAGAGCATTAAAGCCTTTTTACTTCATAACCGATATCTTTATTGAAAGTTAATTTTTCTTTACAGGCTGTTGTACTTGCTAATATTGCCTGAATAAAATGTGATAGGGCAATAAGGTAAAATTTGTCCCATGGAACAGATAAATGTGAGGCTATTGAATAGGGACCTTGAGCTCACCACCCTTTGTTCCCTGGCATTTATCTGTGTGATGAGTGTAATGGGTCCTTTAACTATTTAAACGTTCATATCCAAAAAAGTGAAAAATGGTCCTCCGACAACATGTTTATCTAATAGGAAAATATTACCTTGTATTAATTCATTTTTTAAAATTCATCTAGAAAATTGAATTAAGCCAGATCAAATATTCTAATTGAACATATAAGGTAATAAACTTCCTTCTCTATCTCCCTTCTGTCATTTAATCTAAATGCTGGCACTTGCTGTTGTTAAATTATTATTTGTCCAAGGGTGTTTGCATCAAATTGAATGGAAATCTTTTGATATGGAAAATATAAAGGAAGTTTAATTGTATTCCTTCAACGATAAAATCAATAAGAGCATGGACTCTTGAATAAGCCTGCCTGGACCTGAGGGGTCAGCCCTGTGCCCACGGGCTTTGTGAACAAGGGCAAGTTATCTAAGCTCTCTGGGACTGTTTCCTTATCAGTGGCATGAAAACAGCAATAAGGATGTTAAGAGAATAAAGTGAATTAATCTATGAAAGCACTTAGAGCAGTCCCTGATATGGGATAAATGGAAAAATATTTACAATCAAATAACTTCATTTACGACCTACTCTAAAGAAGAAAAATTGATGTGGGGGGCAAATGAATCACTATCTCTACACCTATTTTGCCAGTTATTTTCATAGCCCACCTGGTCTCATTAAATCTCTCCAAAATTGTCCAAGTGATGGGGCCCATGGGACAAAGTAGATTCGTAAAGGTGATTCTGAGCAAGAGGCCAAAACTCTAATTTCTTCTCATCCTTTTCAAACATTCTCTCTGATAACTGGGGAGGAATGCCTTTGTCTTGTCTTTGTGATGGAAGCCCTAACTTGCTCCTTTCCAGGGTTATCTATGGTGTTTATATAGAGTGGCAAACACTGAGGGTGTAAAAATAGAGTCCAGAAATGGTTTTATAGATCCATAGCTCTCAGATGCCCTGAAGAAATGCTGATCCTGCCATCCCCCAGGAACATGGATTAATGTTAAAGTGGACCAGAGATAGGGGGTGTGCATAGGTACCCCATAGCGCCCTGCGTAAGCACACACACACACAGAGGTATCATTTACTCAAAACTGGTTTGTCCTTCCACCCAACTCCCTCTTGACAATTCTCCATTTGTTACTGTGCTAGAACAGGCTAGTCCCATTTACCTCCTCAGAAAGGTCTTCTGTGATCAATTTAGTGCTTGGAACAGGGACAAGCACATTATAGACACCCCATAAACAGTTATAAGTAGATGAAGGAGTGATCAGTTTTCCACAAAGTCAATCTGTACCTAGCCCAAAAGCTATAAAGCTGAGAAGACAGGCTTTATCACTCTCTTTTGAGGGAAGAGAATAGTTAACATATTACACATGGTTCAAAATTCAAGTAATACAAAAGAATATACAGTGAAAACCTTCTTTATTCCTGTCCCCCATCCATCTTGTTCTCCTCCTAGAAGCCACTAATTTTATGAAATTATCATGTGTCCTCTATAGATACTTTCCACTGGCCAACCAGTTTGTCTGTATGTGTGTATGTGTATAATCATATATGTATGTGTGTGTATGCTTATAAATATAATCTTCCCTCCCTTCCCCCATTTATGGCCATTCAAAACAAAATTTCTAATGTCCCACTATTTCTCCTCAGAGCTCTTATATCTTTGCTTTGTGTTTTGCCTATTTTTTAAAGCATAGTATAGTTGAACTTACAGAATTATCAAATTAAAGAATCATTATTTGAGTTCTTTTAAATTGAGAGCTTCCCTAAAATTTTAAACAATATTTTGCCTATAAAAAATCTTTTGCTAAAATTAAAATATTTTGCTACCCATTTTTCAGATAATTATTTATGGCAGAGAGCTGATAAATATAAAATCTACAGATAACTTCATAAGCAGTTAACCTTTCTGTGGCCTGGGATATATTAAGGGAAGGCTCAAGAACATATCCTATGTTGAGCTGTGTGGTATTTTTATATTTAACATAAGTGTGAAAGTGATTTTTAGACAGAAAAGCCTCCTTGTATTCAATTACCACTTTTATTCTTTGATAGTTTTTTAGAACTATTTACATGAGTTAAAAATCTCAATGTCCTATGGGGACATATCTAATTATGCTGTTTGGGCCTCTCGTGCTAACATTCCTTTATTTCCTACTCACTTACCTGCATGAAGCCATAACTTCTCCCTTTTCTTCTTTCTAGAATACTTTCTCTTACTTGTCCTATCTCTCCTCCCAGGGGTGAAATACAAATTTTTGCCCAATTTAACTATCTACCTGTTTGTTTTATTTCCATTTTCAAATTTTCATTTCTCATAAAATCTCTTTGCCTAAAGGTGATGCACCATAGAACAAGTTAGAAACAGTGTTGTAGCTGAGAAATAAGAATCATTTCTACATTAATTGGCTTAAAGTTAATTTCTCACCATGAAGCCTATTACGGAAATGAATACAACTGCAGAGTAATGAATTAAAGAAACTTTGCTTTGCATATCATTTGCCATATTTAACTCACAAATTTCATGTTTAAATTCTTTTTTTTTTTTTTTTTTGGTTTTTGGCCAGGGCTAGGTTTGAACCTGCCACCTCTGGCATATGGGACCAGCACCCTACTCCTTGAGCCACAGGCACCGCCCACAAATTTCATGTTTAAATAAAAGAAGTTGGAGTTGAAATAGAAAGCTATTACAAAGGATAAAAGAAAAATACTTAATGGAAATCAAATTAAGAATCAATATTTCTCTTAAAAGGAAAATAGATTACTTTTGATAAAAGGGTTCAACCAAGCGACTTATGAAAATAGTAGTTATGAAATAGTAGTATGCATACATATACTTTAAATATGTATACATATACATATTTAATATACATATTTAAATATGTATATTATACACACACACATATATTGTTTTTAGCATAAACAACAATAAATTGCCTTGGAAAACTTGGGCTTTGGCCAACTGAATTGAATAGTATCCTTTGTACTTTATATTCTACTGAATATAGGCTATGTTTCAGACAGATAAACTGGATTGAGGAAAGATAAAATTTAGCTGTAAAGATTTTAGAATTTATTCAATATTATATTTTTATATTATGGAAACTTTGTATGTACACATGCTAAAATATAAATACTTATGTGCATTTTTTTGTAATAAAAACTACAGAAAGCAAATCAATGTTTGACAACATTTTCTTGGCTGGAAGAATTATTTGGAATATATAGTGATCCTCATATAGAGGTTTACCCCCAGGAAGGTAATGGAATCCCAAAAAAGTTGTAAATTTTTTTATCAACTGTAAACAAGAAATTCAAAACATTAGCATATGGGAGACAGAAAGACAGTAAATGAATATCAAGGATGTTTGGGCTAAAGATGAGACCAATCTCTGTTTTGGCTCTGCCCTTGAGTTCTCAATCATGATTCCAACAACCGACATTTTTGACCATTACTCTGTGCCAGGCATTTTATCCTTCCCTGACCTTCGGACGTACACATCAGTAATACATTTTATGTATGAAGGAATGGATGCTTTGAGGGCTCCAATAACTAACCCAAGATCACACAGATAGTAAACACAGAGCCAAGATTAGAACAAGACATCAATGCTCTTAACTATCTTACTCTACGATACTGTATTCTGCTCTATGATACGATACTCTGCTGGAAAGAACTGATTTTGCCTCTCACTAAAATATTCCCATTAATATCTTTGCTATAGTTGACTACAATACACTATATAGTGTCTTAAACAATATCATTCCTTAAAAGCTATATTCCAAAGTAGCATAAACTAATTGTTATGAATTATATTAAGACTTAAATTGCTTAATTACTGGCTCCCTACACATTTATTCTATGTAATAAAAGCTCTTTTGTCTGATAGGAATAATAATAATGTAGATAATTATTATTGCATACCATATGCTGGGTACTATTCACTTGAGAGCTTTCAGTTTCTTAATTAAAATGGATTTAATCTTCATAAAAACCATTTTATTCTTGCCTAACTTTCAGAAAACTGAAAATATGATTTTTGAAGACCAGTGAAAATATGTGATTGCTAATATGTATGGAAAGGTATGCAAAGCAAACTGCAAATTCTAAAACAAATTCTTAATAAAATGTTTGCCATAGTAGGATTGATTATATAGGCTCTGTTAGTGATTGAATCTAATATATCTAATACTTTTATTATCTATGAAAACAACTTGTAGTATAGATTCTCCTCACTTGCAAACATTCCTAAGTATTCACTGTACTTGCTAAGACATCATAGCCAACCTTTAAATAAAATGAGTTCTCGATCATAGCCAAATAACTCAAAAATAAAATCATAAGAAACTCTTAAACTTTTCACAGGAAAAAAATATATGTGTGTGCGTATGTATAAATATTATATGTGTGTGTGTAGAGAGAGACAGATAGACCAATGTCATGGAGATTCCCAAAGAAATGCAAAGATCTATGAAGAGGGTGAAGAGGCAAAAACAGCTACAGTTTGTGTGTGTTGTGGCTTAAGGAGCCTTGGAAATGCCAATGACTTTACCTTCACCTTGTTCAAGTTCAGTCTAAGTTTAAGATGCACTAAAGAATCATGAAAAAGAAGATGTGAAAGCTGATGATCCTGCTCTGCTCCCCACTGGCTGTATAACCCTGGGCAAAGAAGCCTTCGTGGCCCTCTTCCCCCTCATCAGACAGTGCCGTTGCGAAGATTAAACAAGGCTGTATGTTGGCAACTGCTGTGCCAACTATACATATCCACAGAAGTGGAGGTACAGCCATTAATTCCAGCCATGCAATTTTTCTCTTATTGAGGGAAGGGCAATTAAAACACTAAGGTATTTTTAAATGAGATTTTGTTTTGTTATCATTAAGTAAATGTAATAATCCAACAAAATGTTGTCAAGTAACTATCTGTCATTGGGAGACTTTTTTTCTATAAATAGCTAAAAATAGCCTATTGACTTTCCGTAAATGATCATTGCTTAGATGCCAGGGAAGTTGGTTTATTTAGGCATTTACTTTCTGAAATATTATTTATATTTGCCGGATCTCATCAAGGTGCCTTAAACATTGTTGCAGCCACCACCCTCTGGGTAAGGTGCTGCCAGAGACCCACAAGACAAATGTCCACTTTGTTTTCCCTAAAGCCCTAGTCCCCACAGCTGCCTATGGGCTGCCCTGGACTGTGTGAGAGCCTCAGAGCCCTCCTCTCACTCATAGGCTTGGCCTGAAAAAAAGAAATTCAGAATTTTGTAGTTTTGGCGAGGAGATGTCTCACTCAGCCAGCCAGACCTTTCCCTGGTTTCCCTCAACTTCAGAAATATAAGGAAACCCAAGCAAGGAGAGCCTGCAGGCTCATCTTGACACAGAGGTCATCAGAGATATAATAAAGAAATGGGGGGAGAGTGGGAGAGAGAGAGAGAGGAGAAAGATGGAATCCAGCAATTTCCTCCAACTATGTGCCCATTAATTTTGACAATATTTCACGTGGCTGAGTGGAGCCTTAAATACTGAATTCACTCAAACTTCTGCCCCCCAATTCTCATTAATCGGTCTCCCCACCCCCCCACCTTGTGTCCTTCCACTCATGGGCACTATGCCTTAACATTGTGTCTTCTCCTTGGAGGGACTGAGGTGGGAAGAGGAGTGAAAGGGGAGAGGGATTAAGAAGAGAAAAGAAAAACGGGCAAGGTGTCTGCTCCATCTCTCCCCCGACTCCTCCCTCCATGCTCTGAGAGAAAAAAGGCCAGAAACTGGTTGAGGAATTCAAGAGAGATTTGGGGCATTGCCAGCCTAGGCTGCTTCATGGCCTGGGAGATTAAATGCAGAGCCGTGGGGGCCATTCTCCCAGCCCCTTAAAGAAGGGCGGGAACATCTGCACTCTGGAAGCTTCAGAAACATGTGGATGTAGTGCTGAACTTCTTGCACTGCCACATGGGAGAATAGAGAAGGTCCAAACAGAGGGTGCAGTGAACCTCCCTGCCCCTGGCATGCAGGAGCCCAGAGAGCAACACCCAGGAACAGCACAGTGGCCTTGAGAGGCTGCTAGAGTCAGACAGAAGGGTCTCAAGCTACCACAGCATATTCCCTAATGACGAATGCGGCCTGGGACATCTTGGTTACATTGCCTGCATTGCTCCTCTCACTAATCTATATCTGCATCTTGCTGAGCTGACCCTCATTTAGCTGACCTTCATTTAGCTGACCCTCCATGAAGGGCGGAGGAAGGGAGCCTTTGGAGATGGAGGAAGGGAGACTTCAGCTCCCACTGGGCATTCACTTTTGTGCTCTGCAAAAACCCATCCTCATACGTGATATGCAAGTCAATTCAACTAGGTGGGGGTTTCTTTGTTGTTTTGTTTTGTTTTGTTTTTTGGCTCTTTCTCAGAAATTCAAACAGGGTAACAAGTTGATAAAGTGTGCCACCCCTGTTTAATGGGACAAAGATGATAGAAATTAGGCACAAAAATGAACTCATCTTACCCAACTCTTGCACCCAAAAAGGGCTTTGTAACAAGTCTGAGGCTGCCTGTGATGCCTTCCTTCTTTCTCTGAAGAAAGGCAGTGTTGGCAATAAACTTAACCATGAACTTAGCTACTCTGGTGGTCTTCTCAAAATTGAAGCGTCAATTTCCATCTTCCCAGGATGGAAATTGTTATGAATCACCGTTTCCATGTTTAAACGTTTGATTTCTTAAGCTTTTCAAACATAAATGTTGCCACTTTTAGCTTCTCACAGATTTAAAAAAACACGGATATATACCTAAAATTTGTGGCTTTATGACACACAACATCCTTTCATAAAATTAGGCATATCACACTAGAGGCAGTCCCTGGGTTACAAAGGAGAGGGATTCTGTAGGTTGTTCTTAAGTTGAATCTGTAAGTTGAAACCGGTACATTTGCCGATTACTTGTAATAGCCTGTGTCCATAACTGTGAGTCAGACATAAGTCAGATGTTTGTAACTCGGGGACTGCCTGTGCTTGCAAAAGGATACCTTTTCCAGTTGTATAGCAAGGAGTAGGAGGAAATACCACTTGGTATTAAACTGTCAACTTTTAATGGAACAAAATTTAAAAGAGATCATCACATAAGAGAAGATAATATTGTCCATGTCACTTGAGTAGATTTTACTGTTTGCTTAAAAAAAATAAGAAATGGAAAGAAATTTAAAAAACAAGCCAACTTAGGGAGCAAATAGCCCTGATCTTATTCTGACTTCCAGACTTTCATCCACTTCCGCTTGTGACACAAATTATTCTAGGGAGAATGTCAGGAAGAGGTACAAGGAAAAGAAGCTAAAGAATGAATAAAATTGCCCTCCAAGAATCTTGGGAGAACCCCCAAATTAAGGAAAAGGATTCAGACCCTCAAATGAAATGGCAGAATGGAATCCCATGTTTCTGCTCCAAGGCAAGCCTTATTTTTATGCCCACGTGTTATCTTTTTTTTTTTTCTTTTCAAAAGATAATTTAATTTTGCAACATAATTTTACATTGTTTTTTTTTTAATTTTTTTTATTAAATCATAACTGTATACAATGATATGATTATGGGGCATCATACACTCACTTCATAAACCATTTGACACATTTTTATCACAGTGGTTAACATAGCCTTTCCGGCGTTATCTCAGTTACTGTGCCAAAACATTTATATTCTACATTTACCAAGTTTCACAAATACCCCTGTAATATGCACCACAGGTGTGATCCCACCGATTCCCCTCCCTCTACCCACCCCCCCATTTCCCACTTCCCCCTATTGTTAAGTTGTAGCTGGGTTATAGCTTTCATGTGAGAGTCCCAAATTAGTTTCATAGTAGGGCTGTGTACATTGGGTATTTTTTCTTCCATTCTTGGGATACTTTACTAAGAAGAATATGTTCCAGCTCCATCCATGTAAACATGAAAGAGGTAAAGTCTCCATCTTTCTTTAAGGCTGCATAGTATTCCATGGTATACATATACCACAATTTATTAATCCATTTATGGATCGATGGGCACTTGGGCTTTTTCCATGACTTAGCTATTATGAATTGGGCTGCAATAAACATTCTGGTACAAATATCTTTGTTATGTTGTGATTTTTGGTCTTCTGGGTATATGCCCAGCAGAGGAATTACAGGATTGAATGGCAGATCTATTTTTAGATCTCTGAGTATTCTCCATATATCTTTCCAAAAGGAATGTATTAATTTGCATTCCCACCAGCAGTGCAGAAGTGTTCCCTTTTCTCCGCATCCACGCCAACATCTCTGGTCTTGAGATTTTGTGATATAGGCTAGTCTCATTGGAGTTAGATGATATCTCAAAGTAGTTTTGATTTGCATTTCTCTGATGATTAAAGATGATGAGCATTTTTTCATATGTCTGAAGGCCGTGCACCTGTCTGCTTCAGAGAAGTTTCTCTTCAAATCCCTTGCCCAGCCTGCGATGGGATCCCTTGCTTTTTTCTTGCTGATGCGTTTGAGTTCTCTGTGGATTCTGGTTATTAAACCTTTGTCAGAGATATACCCTGCAAATATCTTCTCCCATTCTGAGGGCTGTCTGCTTGCTCTGCTTACTGTGTTCTTAGCTGTGCAGAAGCTTTTTAGTTTGATCAAGTCCCAGTAGTGTATTTTTGAAGCTGCTTCAATTGCCCGGGGGGTTCTCATCATGAAATACTCACCCAGACCAATTTCTTCACGGGTTTTCCCTGCATTCTCCTCTAGTATTTTTATAGTTTCATGTCTTAACTTTAAATCTTTAATCCAATGAGAGTCTATCTTAGTTAATGGTGAAAGGTGTGGGTCCAATTTCAGTCTTCTGCAGGTTGCCAGCCAGTTCACCCAGCACCATTTGTTAAATAGGGAATCTTTTCCCCACTGAATGTTTTTAATTGGCTTGTCAAAAATCAAATAGCGGTAAGTAGCTGGATTCATCTCTTGGTTCTCTATTCTATTCCAGATATCTACTTCTCTTTTTTTGTGCCAATACCATGCTGTTTTGATCACTATCGATTTGTAGTAAAGTCTGAGGTCTGGTAGTGTGATTCCTCCTGTTTTGTTTTTATTTCTGAGTAATGTCTTGGCTATTCGAGGTTTTTTCTGATTCCATATAAAACGAAGTAATGTTTTTTCAAGATCTTTAAAATATGACAGTGGGGCTTTAATAGGGAGTGCATTGAAATTATATATTGCTTTGGGTAGTATGGACATTTTGATAATGTTGATTCTTCCTAGCCATGAGCATGGTATGTTTTTCCATTTGTTAACATTTTCAGCTATTTCTTTTCTTAGAGTTTCATAGTTCTCTTTATAGAGATCTTTCACGTCTTTTGTTAGGTAAATTCCCAAATATTTCATCTTCTTTGGCACTACTGTGAATGGGATAGAGTCCTTAACTGCTTTTTCAATTTGACTGTTGTTGGTGTATATAAAGGCTACCGATTTATGAATGTTGATTTTGTAACCTGAGACGCTGCTGTATTCCTTGATCACTTCTAGGAGTTTTGTAGTAGAGTCCCTAGTGTTTTCCAGATACACAATCGTATCATCTGCGAAGAGCGAGAGTTTGATCTCTTCTGACCCTATATGGATACCCTTGATCGCCTTTTCTTCCCTAATTGCGGTGGCTAAAACTTCCATTACAATCTTGAAAAGCAATGGAGACAATGGGCAGCCTTGTCTGGTTCCTGATCTGAGTGGAAATGATTCCAATTTAACTCCATTCAATATGATATTGGCTGTGGGTTTGCTGTAGATAGCCTCTATCAGTTTAAGAAAAGTCCCTTCTAGACCAATTTTCTTGAGTGTTCTGATCATGAAGGGATGCTGGATATTATCAAAAGCTTTTTCTGCATCAATTGAGAGAATCATATGGTCTTTGTTTTTTAATTTGTTTATGTGCTGAATTACATTTATAGATTTACGTATATTGAACCAGCCTTGAGAACCTGGGATAAAACCAACTTGGTCATGATGTATAATTTGTTTGATGTGTTGTTGGATTCTGTTTGTTAGGATCTTGTTGAATATTTTTGCATCTATATTCATTAGTGATATCGGTCTATAATTTTCTTTTCTTGTTGGGTCTTTTCCTGGTTTGGGGATCAGGGTGATATTTGCTTCATAGAACGTGTTGGGTAGTCTTCCTTCTTTTTCTACATTTTGGAACAGGTTGAGTAATATAGGTACTAATTCCTCTTTAAAGGTTTGGTAGAATTCTGACGTGAAACCATCTGGTCCCGGGCTTTTCTTTTTAGGGAGGTTTTGTATAGTTGATGCTATTTCTGAACTTGATATGGGTCTGTTCAACATTTCCACTTGATTCTGGTTAAGTCTTGGAAGGTGGCGTGCTTCCAAGTATCGGTCTATTTCCTTCAGATTTTCATATTTCTGAGAATAAAGTTTCTTGTAATATTCATTAAGGATTTTTTGGATTTCTGATGAGTCTGTGGTTATTTCGTCTTTGTTGTTTCTGATTGATGAGATTAGAGATTTTACTCTTTTTTTCCTGATTAGGTTGGCCAGAGGTTTATCTATTTTATTGACCTTTTCAAAAAACCAGCTTTTTGATTTATTGATCTGTTGTATTATTCTTTTGTTTTCAATTTCATTTAATTCTGCTCTCATTTTGGTTATTTCTTTTGTTCTACTGGGTTTGGGGTTGGAATGTTCTTCCTTTTCCAGTTGCGTGAGATGTCCCATTAAGTTGTTAACTTCCTCTCTTTCCGTTCTCTTGAGGAAGGCTTGCAGTGCTATAAATTTCCCTCTTAGAACTGCCTTTGCAGTGTCCCAGAGGTTCTGATAGCTTGTGTCTTCATTGTCATTTTGTTCCAAAAAATTGGTGATTTCTTTCTTAATCTCATCTCTGACCCAGCTATCATTCAGCATAAGGTTATTTAACTTCCATGTTTTTGTATGGGTATGCAGATTTCTGTTGTTACTCAATTCAAGTTTTATTCCATGATGGTCCGAGAAGATGCATGGAATAATTTCTATTCCTTTAAATTTACTGAGGTTAGACTTGTGACCTAAAATGTGATCAATTTTGGAGTAAGTTCCGTGGGCTGATGAGAAGTGTGTGTATTCAGTTTTGTTGGGATGAAATGTTCTGTAGATGTCTGCTAAATCTAAATATTGGATGGTTAGGTTTAAATCTAAGATTTCTTTGCTCAGCTTCTTTCTGGAGGATCGATCCAACACTGCCAAGGGAGTGTTGAAATCTCCAACGATTATGGAGCTGGAGGAAATCAAGTTACTCATGTCTGTTAGAGTTTCTCTTATAAATTGAGGTGCATTCTGGTTGGGTGCATAGATATTAATAATTGAGATCTCGTCATATTGAGTATTACCCTTAACAAATATGAAGTGACCGTTCTTGTCCTTCCTTACTTTTGATGGTTTAAAGCCTATTGTATCTGCAAATAAAATTGCAACACCTGCTTTTTTCTGATTACCATTTGCCTGAAATATGGATGACCATCCTTTCACCCTGAGTCTGTATTTGTCTTTTAAGTTGAGATGTGACTCTTGTATGCAACAAATATCTGGCTTGAGTTTTTGTATCCAGTCAGCTAACCTATGCCTCTTTAGAGGACAGTTTAAGCCATTCACATTGATGGAGAGTATTGATAAGTCTGGTGGAATTTTGGGTATCGAGTTTTTCAAAGGTCCAGTGGACATTTTTAATCCTTTCGCCAGTGTGGAAGTTGGAGTTTGATCCGAAGTTTCTGAGTGAGTTTACTTTTGTGGTATAGGATTGGGTTGGTCATTGTGGAGGATAGGTCTGAGAACATCCTGAAGAGCTGGTTTACTTATGGCAAATTTTTTCAACATATGAATGTCATTGAAGTATTTAATTTCTCCATCATAGATGAAACTCAGTTTAGCTGGATACAAGATCCTGGGTTGAAAGTTTTTTTGCTTTAGGAGATTAAAAGTTGATGACCAGCCTCTTCTGGCTTGAAAAGTTTCAGCAGAGAGATCTGCAGTTATTCTAATATTCTTACCTTTGTACGTTATAGTTTTCTTTCGCCGGGCTGCTTTGAGAATCTTCTCTTTCATGTTAACTTTAGTGAAGCTAATTATGATATGTCTGGGAGATGGCTTATTGGGGTTGAATCGTGCTGGGGTTCTGAAGCTGTCTGCTATCTGAATTTCAGATTCTCTAGGCATGTCTGGAAAATTTTCTTTCATAATTTCATGTAGAAGGGCCTCTGTGTCCTTGGCAGCCACTTCATCATTCTCCAAAATTCCTATAACCCTTATGTTGTTTTTTTTCGAATTATCTGAGAGCTCTCTGAGTGAGTGATCCGTTTTTGCTCTCCATTTCTCTTCCTCTTTGAGAGATTGGGAGCGTTCGAAGACTTTATCTTCAATGTCAGAAATCCTTTCTTCTGCTTGCTCCATTCTGTTACTGAGGGATTCTACTGTATTTTTCATATCTTTGAGGGCTGTAAGTTCTTGTTTCAGTGTGTCTAAGTCTTTGGTGGTTTTGTCTTTAAATTCGTTAAATTCTTGAGACAATTTTTGAATTTCTCCTCGAATTCCTAATTCCATTTTATTAATCTTGTCTGCAAACCAAATTCTGAATTCAACTTCTGACATCTCAGCCAGTTGTTTATGAATGGGATCTTCAATCACATCTGCCGTATCTTTTCTTGGGGGGGTTGATCTATTCTGGTTATTCATGTTACCAGAGTTTTTCCGCTGATTCCGCCCCATGGTTTACTCCCTTTGGTTTTTCCCCTGGGGTTTTATCGAGGACCCGTACAGTGTTGTGGCCTGAGAAACTGGGGCCCTGTCTGGTGTGGTGGAGCAAAGTGGTTCTGTCTTGTTTTCAGCTGGTTTCTGTTCGATCCTATTGCAACTTCTACTCTGGCTTGAAGTCTCAGCTGTGTGGAAAAATCAGCAATTAAGTCACCCCGCTGCCCACCTCTGGCCCCAGTTGGAAAAGGAGAATCAAACCTTCCTACAATCGCACACCCAGGGCACCGCCTGAAGAGTCCTCAGTCTATTAGCTCAGTTCAAAAGGTCCGAATCAACTGTCTCAATCGGCACTTGTCTCGGGTGGAAGGGTTCAAGAGGTCTCTGGGAACTGGATCACAGGGGCCTGGTGACTCCTCTGACACAGCTCACCCCAGTGCAGCGTGGAGTCAGGAGGAGCCACCCAGCAAACAGAGCAGTCTGGGAAGGTTGACGTCTCCTTCCCCACTTTGCCCCTCCGTCGGACCCAGTCACTGGTATCTCTGCAGATGGCTAACCCAGTTGCCTGCAGTGAACAGACACTCCAGGGGTTTGCACCTGCCTGAATCGCAAGGAAGTCTGCCAGGCCCCCGCAGACTGCCGCTATCTAGCAGGAGGAGATGGGGCCTGACATCTTTGAGTGTTTGATGCAGGTGATGGGAAGGAGGTGTTCACTCAGGCTTAGCCCCGTCCCTGATGCATGCTGCTAACAGAACAGAACAGAACAGAACAGACAACTTTGTGAGGTTCTGTCTCTGTTCCTGTTGTTGCCTACAGGAGACGGGCTGTTTTGAGTTCAAACGTCTTTGCTGCTGGAGAATTGCGTCTGAACACCTCTCTGGGTCGGCCCCGCCCTGGAGGCTTCCGGGTTTGTGAGCCGTGTCACCGGTGGCCTCCTCTGGTTGCCCAGGGAGACAGGGGGTGTGGCCTCAGAATATCCAGAAGTGAGCGTTCTGCCGTTAAAGAAAAAACGGCTGTTGATCTACCTCCAGGGAACTGCTGCTCTGGTGTGGGCACTCAGGCGACCCTTTTCTCCTCTGTCCCGCGCCCCAGAGTCAGCACTGAGCGGCCGCAGTTTGTGCTGGGTCCACACCCCTGAAGAGATCCCCTAAGAATCAGAACTCTTGGGGGATGGGCCCCCAGACTCCGATTGGGAGTGGGGCGGGGGGAAGCTAGAGTTTCATTCAGTTTCACGCAATACTACGGTCCGGGGAGGGCTCCTGCACTGCACCGCAGGGAAGTGCCGCCAAGGCTTGGTTTCCCCTCAGCGGAGTGCCCTCTCCTCGCTCACGTGTCCCGGAGTCAGCGCTGACCTGACGCAGCTCAGGCACTGTGCACTCCCCTCGAGAAATCACCCAAGGAGCCGAACTCCTGGGGGATAGGCCCTCAGACCCCGAGTGAGAGTAGGGGTTCTCAGCTCTCAGTGGGGAGGCCAGAGTCTTATTCAGTCTTGGGCCCGTATGCCCGGGGAGAGTTGCTGCACTGCACCGCAGGGAAGTGCCACGAGGCGTGACTCCCCCTCAGCCCGGTGCCCTCTCCTCACTCGGCGCACCTCAGAGTCAATGCTGACCAGTCGCAACTCGGGGACTGTCCACTCCCCTTGAGAAATCACCCAAGGATCCGAAGTCCTGGGGGACAGGCCTCCAGACCTCAGTGGGCGGGAGGGGAGCGCCGGGGATTCAGGGTTGCCGGCAAAGGATTCCCAAAGTTTTATTCAGCCCTATGTCCGGCAGGAGAACTCCACGGCACCCCAGTAGGGGAGGTAGGTCCAGTTTTTAGAAGGTCTCTCCCGTGGAGTGTAGTGGGAGGGCCTTTAATTTCTGCCCGCTTGTTTAATTGTGGGGCTCTAGAGCCGGTCTCATGGGGGAGGGGGACTCCCGTCCGCTTGGTGGTGGATTTTGTACCTTTTGTTTGCGTCCTTGTGATCACAACTTGCCTCAGCGGTGTTGATGTGCGTTCTTCAGCCTTCTCTCTTGGTGAGGCTCAAGTCCACCAGGATACTTACTAAATTCCTGTCCCTTAACTCTCCTTCTGGACGGGAGCCTTTGTTGAAAGCTGGCTTCAGTCCGCCATCTTGTCTCCACGTGTTATCTTAATATACAATGTTATTTAATGGCCTTTGCCTCCCATCTGAAATCCTTTTAACCAAGTTGCTTATCTGGTTTATTTATTTTAATTAATGTTTACACCTGTACTCCCAAATCTGAGTGAGGCAGCTTCAAAGAGGGCATTGCTTACAACCTCAAAGTAATAGAAATGTTACCGAGAATAGTCAGTCTAAATTCAGGGGTCCTCAAACTTTTTAAACAGGGGGCCAGTTCACTGTCCCTCAGACAGCTGGAGGGCTGGACTATAGTTAAAACAAACTATGAACAAATTCCCATGCACACTGCACATATCTTATTTTGAAGTTAAAAAAACAAAACGGGAACAAATACAATTCACACCGCCGCATGTGGCCTGCGGGCCATAGTTTGAGGACCCCTGCACACTTGGTCCCTTTGGTTTGGCCACAGAGCAGCATCCAGGAGGCCAAGTCCTGATGTTCTGGTGGGTAGCACATGAGACCCAGTCCAAGCGAGGGTGGGTCCTCCTCCCATGCACTGTGACAGTCTAGAATGGTGAAGTCTGCTCACGGGGAACACTCCTAGTTGCATAGACAGCATGCAGGAGCCAGAATCCGGCATTCTCAAGGCTGCTTTTTCCCTCCTTCTTTGTTGAACCACAGGAGCACAAGATGGAGCTAATCGGACTCTAAATAGTTGATGTAACATTGTTTGTCTTGGTCCCAGGACTGTCTCTGTTTTTAATTTTGTCCCTACCTCCATTCTCTTTCTGTCTCCCACTCCCAACACTGGCCACGTGTCTTATGTGTTTGGTGTATTTTTCTCTTATTGGACCACCCTTACCCTATACTCAAGCCCCCTCTCATGCTCAGCACCCACTCTTCTGAGTCTTTCCCCTCTCTTCACGCCCTGATGTCAGCTTTGGCACCCTGAGTTACCTGCCCCTCTGCCTCTTCACACTCCATTCCCTGCTGGCTCGATGTTGCCATGCTAACTGATCAGGGATATGCTCCTAGGGTCATGCAGCTCTGAAACAAGGACAATCCCACAGGAATGGTCTGGGTCTCCCAGGAAGACCTTTGGCTCCCCAGAATCTGCTGTCAGAGAACCTCCAACTAACACATAACAGAAAATATTAATAATCACTCTCCCAAAACCCTGATGATGTGTCAGATACTCCTAATTCATAACTGGGGAGGAAAGTAGCTTCATAATTGCATTGAGCTCTACACGAGGGGAATTTGGAAAATGCAGGAGACAAGACACCTATTTGTGTCTGCTCGTCGTCGGTGGTGGTGACCCGCTCTTTGGGATTTACTAGGCCTCTATAACATTCTGGCACTGACTAGCAATCCAGAGTGCAGACACTGTGGGACACTTAAAAAACATGGGGAAAGTATCATGTTTGTAACACCATAAAGGGATTGAAAATGAGCCATGATCGGCCAACTAACAATGTTCAGATTGGTGCTACTTTGGGGGGCTTGTTACTGATCTTGGACTACAACAGTCCCTGCTGTAGACTAAAGAAGTTCTTCTCCAAGGAAACCCTGTCACCTACTGCACACATTCCTTTTGGTAGCATTTTCTATGGGAGGCACATCATAGAAGGGGCCTAATATAATAGACTGTTAATAATTGTGTCCTTTATGAAAAAGCTTCCAAAATCTGTAATACCACGGAAATTCTTTGAAATTCATTTTATATCTTCAATCTGGC
Organism: Nycticebus coucang; assembly: GCF_027406575.1. Lineage (NCBI taxonomy): Eukaryota > Metazoa > Chordata > Mammalia > Primates > Lorisidae > Nycticebus > Nycticebus coucang. Next base: position 98,630,629 of record NC_069790.1, read on the forward strand.
AGTGTCATGCCGAGAAAATGTGGAGGAGCATATGTTTTTAAGTATCTCACAGCTGTCGTCTTAAAAGCTGTAGACAGCTTTAGTTCAGGCAGCATACTCATTTCCTGCAAATAAAGGGTTGAACAGACAAATACCCCTGTCTCTGCACTCAAAATGCATGTGCTTAAGTATTATTCTTCATTTATATGTAGGATTTTTTTTTTTTATGTGCAAAGGACTTTCCAATTGCTTCAGTGACTTACTCCAGATGGCAATCCTATGAATGGCATTATGTGAATTGACAGACAAGAGAACTAAAATGCTGGGATTATGTCACAGGCTGAGGACCAGGACTGCTTGCATCCTGCAGCTCCATGTGTCAGCACAAGGAGGTGTTGGAAAATGTGAGGTGCATTCAGAGACCTGTGAATCACTACTTCCTGCCCTAAGTAAGTATCCTTGAGGAGACCAGTTATGTGGTGAGAGCTCCCCTTGGCAATGTGAAAGTAATGCTGATCTACAAATAACTTTACTATTCTTTTCTCCTAAGCTACTTAGAGTACTTTTCAGGTAATAACTCACAAATTACCCTATCATCTCTGTGATATGTGTCTGCAGCAGATATTATCTCCATTTTAGCAATAAGGAAGAAATTGTAGCGTAGAGTCATAGAACAACTTAAAGCTTCCCCTGGCTCCCAGCCAGCAGGTTGATTTAGCAAAGAAGCATGCACATAAGTTCAACGAAGAACATTTTGATGGAAAAGACTCCAAACATACTTGTTTACTAGGCACAAAACTAAGAAGTAATTCTGTGGTAAGTCCCAAATAGAGCTCGTTGCATTGATAATTCCCAACAAATATTAAATCACTGCAGCAACAGCAAGAATTTGCTTGTTTTTTGTTCAGGAGTCCATACCAAGCCCACGTTGGCCATTTAAACTTCTTTTCAAGGCCAATAAATTCTTACTGAGATTTCCCCCCCCCTCTTTTCAGAAAAATAGGGGCCCCTTTTGCATCAGAAAATATTTCTCTGGCAAAAAAAGTTTTTAAACCACTTTATGGGGGCAAGACATGATTGCAAGAGGGACTTTACCTAACAATTGCAATCAGTGTAACCTGGCTTATTGTACCCTCAATGAACCCCCAACAATAAAAAAAAAAAGAGTCCTTGGCAAAAAAAAAAAAAAGTTTTTAAACTTTATGTAAGAAACAAGAAAAAAGAAATGAAGCATGCATGGGTCCTGCAGTGCGTAACTAAACAAGTACTTCTTTGCATGTGTGTGTTTATTCATTTTGATTTTCCACCTCACTCAGGGATCCAAATGTAAAATAGAGCACTTAGGAACAACTCGCCAATCGACAAGGCACTCTGGGGAATGCAAGGTCTGTAAACCAACACAGTAGCCTCATCCATAGCCAGGGGATGAAGTACTTTTACTGTCACAATATGACCACAGCATTCCTAATCCAGAAAACGTTGATGTCCATAACCAACAAAACACTGGCACCAAAATGTCTTTCATTTCCCTCAACTATGTCCCACCCCTGGAAAAGTAGTTGCAAGAGAGCAGAAGATACTTGTCGAGGAGTCGTGTCTGCACCAGAAATGCAAAGCGGGGGCTGAGAGGCCAACAAGCAAGCCCTTTTCTACTTGAAAACCTGGCAGAAAGTTCATGTGCTGGCTTCTTGTGCTGAATTCATATGACTTCAGTAGAATTATGTACTGAAGACAGTTTTTAGAAGCGGGGATGCAAAAATACAACCTTTACTTTTTCTATAATTGAATTTAATGTCTAGCTCACGTGCTCTGTCTTCTCTGTAGCAGGAAAGCTAATCTGCCTAATTTAATTTGAATTACTGGTTCTTTGGTCATTTTAGGAATGAAAATTAGATAAATTCAAGGTTTCATGCTTTCCTTTTTCTTCTCTAGGGATGGCAGCAAAGTTCTGTGGGTTTGCCGGTATCGCGGGAGCGAGGCAGCTTCTGCAGTGGCATCTGATGAGGACACCTCCACCTGCTGGTCTTTGGTCACGGGCCTCTATCTCCGCAGCATTTCCTGCGTCTGACTTTTCCATGCTGCTCCTGCTGACAGTCAGCCCTCATCAGAGCCTCTCTCAATCACATCCACAACCATTCAGTGACACCGAAAATTCCTGTGAGCTCTTCTCTGAGCTACAGGACACTCAAAATAGCCAGAGCCCTTCTTACCTAACCTTGCTTCATTGATCTCTCTGCTTTGCTAACTGCTTCATGTGCCCATGAGGTTTACTGTGCCCGCAGGCCACACCCACAGAACAAGGCGCAGGTCTTTCCTGCTTTTGGAACCAACCAGTCTTTGCTTTCTCACATCTTCATTCAGGGCTTGGTCACTGCTAAATAAGGACTCTGGTGTCAAACTGAGTTCAAACAGTGGGTCTGCCAGTTACTAGCTGTGGGACTTTGGGCCAAGGGCTTGACTCTTCTGCACCTCAGTTTTCTCACCTGCAAAATGGGATCTATCTCATAAGGTTGTGGGAAAGAGTAAGTGGATTAAAATACATAAGGCACTAGAATGCTACTAGGCACATAGCGAGTATGACGTGGGCTGGGTATTATTATCGCTGCTAGTTCATGGTGGGGGCTGGGGCACTTTTTCTCCTAGAACCATATCAGTATCTACCTCCAGCCTTTTGGGGGGAAGAATCAGCTGTCATCTCACGCTGTCTTTCCAAATCTGATATCTATTATATAAACATTGTGTCCTGAATCCCTTAGTCTTTTAATCTTTTGAAACTCAAATTAACTTTTCTCTTTTAAAACCATGAACTTTTCCAATTTAAGTCCTTGATTCTGCCATAGGCATCAACAAGCATATTCAAATTTGAAAGTCAAGAATTTGGCATCTTCACTTGTCTCCTCACTAAGGCAGTAACTGTGGGCCCCACAATCTTTCTTTTGAATTTACAAAAGAAAGAATCTGAAGTTAAAAGTTCGTATTTCCTCTGTCTTTTTCCTTAATGAGAAAATTAAACTTCTGTCCTATTAATTTTTTATTTTGCTTCTTTTCACCACCATCAGAAACCTTCAGAAGAAAGAGAGATAGACATTGGGACAAAAGGGAAGGTGTGAACCCCTGAAAAGCCTTCTGCTTGAGGTCAGGAAAGGAGTGCTTGAGTTCAAGGTTAGGGGCTGTCGCCTGCTCTGTGTGTTCTCAGCATCTTCTCTCAGCTCTTGCCCTCTTCTCCTTCCTACTTTCTTCCTATGGTGAAAAGTGGAGAGTATCTAATAGCAGGCAGGTGAATTCAAATAGAACACCACAAGGGCTGCTCTTGTTTTCCACACAACAGTGCCCCATTCCCCAAGCAGGTGGTAGTTTCTCAAGAAGGCTTACTTACCTCTTAATTGAACTGCTGCTCTGATCATGTGTGGGGAGAATAACACGGCGCCAAAGCTGCCACACCTGTCCCATGCTTCAAATATTTCCAGAAATCCTAAGAGCAGTTAAATACTAGCCAGGGCAATATCCTACTAAACTAATGACTTAAGGCAACTCATGGAAAAATGCAAAAATACACTAAAACAGGCGTGGCATCGTCATCTACAACACCAAAACAATTCAGACTGCCAGGATTCCGCAGCTGTCACTCCGATAAAGATGCTAATAGTTACACTAAAAAGCAAAATCAGTAATAATTCTATCCCCACACGAACTTTGTTCTGTTCTAAGCATACATAGCATCAACAGCTTGGGAGCTGAGGGTAGCTGATTTGAGGCAGACCATCTAGAAATGTATTTAAATCACAGATTTCCCATTGGGATTTTCATTTTAAACTCTAAATATGTTTTTGGCTACTGAACTGGATCCTCTGGCATTACAGTATATCCCTTGGGCATACTCTGAGATATATTGCCTCTTCCAGGCCACTAGAATAATATTTGATGAGTTATGACCCAGGCTCTAGAAGGACGTTACCCACAGAAAGCCCCCGAAAGCACCTGGCTTCACAGGCTCAAATGTTACAGCTTAAAGTCAAGTCTTCAAAAGCCTTTTTAAGGACCAGCTAAGCAATACCACCAGGCATTTTCAATCAACCCACATTCATTTGAACTTCAAGCACAGTCAAATTCTGTGTGAAAAAAGGTAACACCTTTTCCTCAGCAGTTCTGCTCTACCTCAATGTAACCTTCTTCCACCCTCAGACCGTCTCCACACAGTTTTTAAATGTCAGCTTTTCAGGCACTAATGAATCCACAGCTTCAGCTCAGTGGTTACACCAGAGTTAATTATGATATATGAGAAGCAGGATCCTTTAGAATGCCCCAGGCAGGAAGCTTTTAAAATCTCAGATTTATTTATGTATGTAAATGAGCCTGCTCCATGTTTCTGTAAAACCACAAAACTATTGATCATTTTCATTGGCATCACTTTCATTCTAATAGTCTTAGACTGATATTAAATGTATAATTAAGTGACTGCCCAATTGTTTGGTCTCAGATAATGGCAATAGCTCACACTCAGCAGAGGGGTTTTTACAGTCTACTCACTGTGCTAAGCTCTTTATTAGTATTATGCAATTTGGTGTCCCAAACCCTGCCATGTTACATAAAACTCAGGAAGGTTCAGGAACTTTTCTAAAGTCACACAACTCATGAGTGGTGGCACTTGGACTAAACCCAGGTCTACCTGATTTCTAGAGCAACTCCTCCTCGCCTACCAGTCCACACCAAAACAAATACCATGTAATTTCATCAAATATTGAGACTGCATTCTCTACTTTTCAGCCCCAAATTCAGAACCAAATATGATTTTAGCTCTGAATGGGTGTTAAATTTTCCTCCTGGAAATGTGTTTTCTTCTTTTCCTCCTCTCCCTTTTAACATATTGCTTTGCTTCCTTTTACCTTACAAAAATCTCTGGCCCCTTTACAATGCCGCGTCTCAAGGTTCTCCGTAACAGAATGCCCCTACAATAATACAACATTTCATTAGGGTCTATAAGTTACTTGACACATTTAAAGGGAGACCTTAAAAAATATACTCCTTCTTGGCTCAGCGCCTGTGGCCCAAGCAGCTAAGGTGCCAACCCCATACACCTGAGCTGGTGGGTTTGAATCCAGCCCGGGCCTGCCAAACAACAATGACAACTACAACCAAAAAATAGCCGAGTGTTGAGGAGGGCACCTGTAGTCCCAGTTACTTGGGAGGCAGAGCCAGGAGAATCGCTTGAGCCCAGGAATTGGAGGTTGCTGTGAGCTGTGATGCCACAGCACTCTACCCAGGGCGACAGCTTGAGGCTCTGTCTCAAAAATAAATAAATAAATATATATATATATACATATATATACATTCATTCTCAATATTTGAAAAATCTCGTTTAAAAATTCCTATTATCTAAAAAATAAAAAATGAAAAGCAATTAAATTGAACAAAATGTTTAGTCATAAAAAGTGGCAAATGCATACTAATGTCTGCTTCTGAGCAGCCCGTCTTGAAACACAGTCATCCACCACATATTTTGCTCCATACCAGACTGCGCTACCTGTCTTTAAAAGTATGTAGTGCATACAAGAATGTACAGTACATAATCCTTGATGAGGATTTTAAAATGACTATGTTACTGGTTTATGTATTTTTTATACTCTATAATTACTTTAGAATGTACTCCTTCTACTTATTAAACAAAAGTTAACTATAAAACAGCCTCGGGCAGGTCCTCCAGGGGGTATTCCCGAAGATGGCATTGTTATCATAGAAGATGACAGTTCCACGCATGTGACTGCCGCTGAAGATCTTCCAGTGGAACAAGCTGAGGAGGTGGAACAGCGATATTGATGAGCCTGACTGGCATAGGCCGAGGCTAATGTGTGTATTTATGTTTTACTTCTTAACAAAATGTGTCAAAAATTCATAAAAAATAAAAAATAAATAGAATAAAGCTCAAAAATAAAGATATAAAGAAAATATTTTTATATAGCTGTATGTTTGAATTTTAAGCTGAGTTATTACAGAATAAGTCAAAGCCTTTTTTTTTTTTTTGTAGAGACAGAGTCTCACTTTATGGCCCTCGGTAGAGTGCCGTGGCCTCACACAGCTCACAGCAACCTCCAACTCCTGGGCTTAAGCGATTCTCTTGCCTCAGCCTCCCGAGTAGCAGGGACTACAGGCGCCTGCCACAACGCCCGGCTATTTTTTGGTTGCAGTTTGGCCGGGGCCGGGTTTGAACCCGCCACCCTTGGCATATGGGGCCGGTGCCTTACAGACTGAGCCACAGGCGCCACCCAAGTCAAAGCCTTTAAAAAACTTAAATCTATAAATTAAAAAAGTTATAGTAGGCTAAGATTAATTGAAGAAAGAAAAATGGTTTCTATAAATTGAGTGTAGCTTAGGCATCCAGTATTTATGAAGTCCACAGCAGTGGACAGTAACGCCCCAGGCCTTCACGCTTACTCACCACGCCCTCTCCCACATGCCTTGTTGCTCCGTTCCTGCTAAGTGTCCTACACAGATACACTGTTGTTGTTGTTGTTGTTTTTAAAGAGAGGTTCTGATTAAATACAGAGGAAGGAACATAGCTTCTCAAACTTTATTTTATTTTTTTGGTTGCAGTTGTCATTGTTGCTTGGCAGGCAGGGCTGGATTTGAACCTGCCAGCTCAGGTGTATGTGGCTGGCACCTTAGCCACTTGAGCCACAGGCGCCGAGCCAGATACACTGTTTTGTTTTGTTTTGTTTTTAATCTTTTATACTATATCTGTACTGTACCTTTTCTATGTTTTGATATATTTAGATACACAAATACCTACCATTGTGACACAGTCGTGTACAGTATTCAGTATAGCAACTTGCTGAACAGGTTTGTAGCTCAGGAGCAATAGCCTGTCCCATATAGCCCAGCTGTGCGGTAGGCACTACCCTGCAGGTGTAAGATGTTTCCACAATGACGAAATCACTAACCATGCATTTCTCCAAATACATTCATGTTGTTAAGTGAGGAATGACTGTAATCTAATGTAAAATGCCTCCTGAATTAATTTGTACTTGGTAATTTTTATTGTACATTTTACTTGAACTTACTGTCACTTTTAATCATTTTTCATTCCTTCTTAATATTATGTTGAGTAGTTCTTTTTTATGCCATAAAAACATACAAATACTATACATCAGCATAGAATATCACATATAATATCATTAAAACTTACACAGCTTAAATGTGTATATGAGTCTAGTAAGGAACTTACAATATTCAATTTCACCATGGGGAAAATTCTAATATTCTTTAAAATTATTACATGAATATACTCTCAATGACAGAGTTGCATTAGGTGATTTGTTATAAAAACCAGGCAGAGATACACTATATGATATAAGTCTAAGATATGGTTTTTTAGGAAAAATTCATAGGTAAGGAAGCATCAGAGGTTATAAGCTCCATCCTCTTGCTCCTACAGTGAGGCAATCACAGGTCCTGAGTAGATATACACGCCACGGAGAGCACACGGGACAGAGGACCTCAGGCCTGTGCCATCTCACATACTTCTAGAGACATTAAAGGAGTGAGGAGAGATGTAGACACCTATGAAACAGTGGCACATCAAGGTAGATGAGATGGCCTTGTTAGAAAGGTCAGTCCATTCCCAAGCTCAGTCTTTGGGATAGCTTACTCTTCTGTAGAGTTAGCTTCTTTACAAGCTTTTAAAAAGAGAAGGAAAAAAATCCAGAAGGTTCTGGATTTGTATCTTCTGTCTTTCTCAGCATCTAAACCAGTATATTTAGCAGATCCTTGTTTCAACTAGGAACAAAATCAAAATGATATAGTAACCAACTTGGAGAGGATCCCAATGGCGAGATCTAAGATAACAAGCAACAATAAGAAAAAAGTGAGAGTAAGGATGATGACCTATATGCCAAAATGCCATAGTGATATAAATAAATAAATAAATAAATAAGGTTCCTTATAACGTCTACGGAAAACGGTATTGAGGTTTCTCAAAGAACAAAAATTAGACCTACCATTTGATCCAGCAATCCCACTATTAAATGTCTACACCCCCAAAAAAAATAATTTATTTGATCAAAAAGACACCTGCCCTTGAATGTTTATGTAAAGATGTGGAGTCAACCTAAGTGCCCATCAGTTCATAAGTAGATTAACAAACTATGGTATATACATACCATGGAGTACTACTCAGCCATAAAAAGAATGAATGAATGTCTTTCACAGTAATTGGATGGAACTAGAGACCATTATCAGTGAAATATCTCAAGAATGGAAAACAAACACCACAAGTACTCTCTAATAATTTGGAACTAATTGATGGGCACAAAGGAGCATAGAAGGAAATAAAAATTGCTGGAAATCAATAATAAGGGGGAAAGGAGAGAAGGAGGGCGTATTTATAGCCCTGACTAAACTATTATAAAAGCTATCCATGTAACAAAGACATTTATATCCCCTTAACACACATATTTTCAAAATAAAAAAATTCCGTATAGTAGATTCCCAACTAATAAATGTTAGATGAAGGAATGATGAAAATAAAAAATCGATACCACAGCAATCATTTTTTGGACAAAAATCATTGATAAATGCTTAAATCTGTGAATGAAAATCTGTGAATGCTTAAATCTCTCTCTCTGTGATGAGATATAGGATAGTTACAGAGTCCCAAAGTGTCTCTCCATAAATGCATATTAATTACAATGGAGAAAAGATTCACTTTTTGGAGAAAGCCTGGCAGATAACCCCTTAAACAAGTGATTAAAGTTAACATCAGCAGTAATGGAATAAATTGATACCATGTGCTTCTCAATATAATGCACTGAATAACACTTTTGTAATATTCTTGCCAAAAGGGTGTATAACCTAAATTGAATTACGAGGAAACATCAGAAAAATGTAAATTGAGTAACATTCTTCAAAATAACTGGTAAATTCTCTTCAAAACTGTCAAAGTCAATGAAAGACAAAAAGATAATATAAAAAATTCCAAGGTACTGTTATAGATTAAAAGACCCAAGGATACAGGATAATTAACTCCAACATGTAATCCTGGGTTAGAATTTGTACCAGAAAAGATGTTAGTTAAACAGTTGGTGAAATTTGATGTATGTTAATAACACTGTAACAATGTTAATTTCCTGATTTTAATAATTATTACTACCACTGTATAAGATGTAAACTTTTGGGAATCTGAGTGAAAGGCTTGCAGATATTCTTTACATTGTTTTTGCAAATTGTTGTAAATATAAAATTATTTTAAAATGGAAAGTAAAGAAATATATGAGAAATGATTGTCAAAATCCTAGGAAACTCAGAACCACTTTACATATTTAAATATGACTTCATTTTCCTCATTGTATATTCACCTCTATAATAATGCATTATTTAATCTACTATCAAAACCCTTCTTAACTTGAATTTATTTTGCACACATTTGTGAAATAAAGAAAAATTGCACGCTACTCTCTTCCAGTGTTGGTCAGCTATATGTCCTTTCATCTTTAAATTCTCACGAGCATTCTATATTCTCTTTTGTGTTAGACGCAGAGGAAGCACCTCAGAAAAACGCTACTGGCCTTTCTTTCCACCCGTTACTTCTCTGCTGTTCCGTGAGGTGGGCAGGCCCCATTGCAGGTGGGAGGGGAGAAAGTGGTGGCGTGGTGCTCAGTGCTATTTATGACTAGTGGTCCACTGCCTAATTTGTAGTAAGACCTGGCTGCCTTCTCTGACTGCCGTATCAATTACAAAGCTGACATTTTGCTCTCTATCAGTCTTATTCCTGGACTATTTCTCAGTAGGCCTGAACCTGGACAGAAGGGAGATAGAATAATATTATTCTATAATATTATTAGAATAATATTATTAGAGTGACTATACACTTTATTGCCCAAATGGAGACACTTCTGGAAAGGAGGAGCACTATTAATTACTCCCAGACTACAGGCAAATCAGGGACATGTCCCTAGCAAATCAGAATGTGTGGTCACCCAGTGTATTAGCCCCAGCTTGTTCATGAACTGAGATCATGAAAATTAAAGAGTGATGAGAAAAGTAACACTTTGAGGCTCCCGGTGAAGTTGGATAGGGTGGCTTTGAGTTTAGAAAGCACGACCCATATAGAATTTCTTTTAGATTTTTATAAGAAAAAAAAAACAGATATAGAAAACCACACATACCAAACACATGACCTAGTGAATATCATTAGGCAAACACCTTAATAGCCATCCATTACCCAGGTCAAGAAATTACCCTTTGCCAACCATTCCAGAAGCCCATCACATGCCCATCTCAATCACAGCTTCCTCCCTCCAACAATAACATTTATATTCCCTGTTATAGTAATCACTGCCTTATGTTATTTTTGCATTTTGTTGACCATGTGTGCATCTTTAGATTCAATACTTTAATCTTGCCCATTTTTTAAATTTACAATGCCTTTTAAATGTGCTTTGATCTACTTATTTTTCCTCCCATCTTTTTCTTTTTCTTGCATTTTATCTGTTGAATAACTCATACCTATTGACTTGGTTTCCTATAGTCTGGATGATGTTGTTGTACATTCACGGTGCAGTTCAATGCACTCTTCTATCCTCTGTATTTCCTGAAAATTAGCAGCTGGATTCAGAGGCTTGATTAGACTCAGGGTAAGTGCCTTTGGTAAGTTCTGTAAGCAATTAAGTTGTCTCTCTTGTGATATTAGCAGCCACTGAGGCTTGTTGGTCAGATCCATTATTTAATTCATTGACAATAGAAAAATTCTACTTCCAAAATTTTTTTACACTTATTAGCTGGATTATGTTTATAAATATATGTTTCATTTATGTACTATTTGATTACCTAGGGTACCCACTTATATAGTCAGCTCATATAGGAAATTCTTTATCCTTTCCTTTTAAAAGGAGAGAGGGAGGTTCAAAATAATGAATTAATTCCCTGACATCCTCTAAATAATATCAGTAATTTTATATCATTATGAACTCATTAATTTAAACATATTCTATGGGCTTCAATCCATTGAGCTTTCCATCCTTGATAAAGCTCAGATTGTTCCATCTTTGGCCAGTTTGAGACTCTTCCAGTTGACGTTAGTGCCCTTTTGACACTACCATAGCAGTCTCTTTGATAGTCATCTTACTAGCTGGTATAACAACATTTTCTAGACTCATCTTGTACATTTCCTATCCCGGACCTCTAATCAGTTTTTTCCTCAATAATTCCTAGTTATTTCCTCAATAATTCTGTTAGTGGGAAAAGGTATTTCAAGATCACAATCCAGGCATAGAAATGTTCAGAAGTACACCAGTACTTCTAATTCAAAATTAATCCTATGGGGATTTACTTAACCACTCCTATATTAAATCTAAAATTGCTTTATTCCACATTGGTTTTCAAGGACAGACATAGGGAATGATAGAATTAGTACATCCAATGACTACTCATTTGCCTTTGCCCACCTTACAAACACAACAATCCTCTGAATAACAATAGTAATACTGCCTTCACCAATTATAATTACCACTCTTACTCATATCAGTATTTATATAAACACTTTGGTTGGCTGAAACTTGCTCTCTATTAAATAGATTCCTTAGGATATGTTCAGGGGGAAAATATTTTCTGTGTTCTTGTATATGTTTGTCTGTATCTTTTATAGTTAACAGTCAGTTTTTCTGGATACAAAATCTTTTCTCTATTTTTTCTTTCCATGAGTAGTTTAAATATAATACTCCATTTTCTTCTCACATAAGTGGTGCTGTCAAAAGTCTAACAATAGTCTAATATTCTGTCTCTTACACATGTCGTGTGTTTTGGCTTGGTTAGTTGATTGGCTGGATTTTGTCTATATGCATAAATGATATTTTTTCCTTTAAATTCTGCTAAGGTTACTAGAATATATCTAAATGTTGGTCCTTTGGGTCAAATTTTAAGATACACTGTGGTGTTCTAATACACAGGGTTTTTTCCCCAGGAATGTTTCACTGAATGTTTCTCAGTTTTTTTTCATTAAACTATAGTTTCTAACATTTATTCTGTTTGCTTCCTTGGAATCTTTTCTTCAAATACCTCTATTATCTACATGCTGAGTCTTCTTGGCACATAGTCACTATTTGTCATTTTCTTAAATCTTTTCATCCTTTTTTAAATTTTAAACTTTTCTTTTTTTTTTTTTTTTTTTTTGTGGTTTTTGGCCGAGGCTAGGTTTGAACCCACCACCTCCAGCATATGGGACTGGCGCCCTATCCCTTTGAGCCACAGGCGCTGCCCTAAACTTTTCTACTTTTTCTTTTGCCATTATATGTTGTAAGAATAGCTACAATGATTTTTATTTATAATTTTTTCTTAAGTTCTCTGTCAGCTTATTTGAGTCTAATTCTGTATTATACCATTTTAAATGTCTTTTAACATTTTAAAAATGGTAGTTTGTAGTTTTAATCAGTTGATGGAAATGTATTTGCAGGGTGATTTTCTACCATGTAATGATGTTATTCTATTTCTTATTCTTTTCTTAATATGATAACTTTGTATAGAATTTGACTTCAATACTTTTTTTGCTCATTTTTAATGTAAAATTTAAGGTTTGAATGTGTCCCACAAAGTTCACGTGTTGGAAACATAATTTCCAATGCAACAGTGTTGGGAGGTGAGGCCTAATAAGAGAGCTCTGCCCTCAAGAGCTAATAAGTGGACTAAACTCATCATGGGAGTGAGCTACTTATTGTGAGAGTATGTTGATTATAAAAGTGAATTCAGCACCCTCTTTCTCTCCCACTCTTGCCCTCTCCCCTCCTTCCATGGGATAACACTGCACTAAGGCCCTTGCCAAATGCCAGTGCCATGCTCTTGGGCTTCCCAGCCTCTAGAACCATAAGCCAAATAAATTTCTATTCATTATAAATTATTTGGTCTGTGGTATTATAACAGCATAAAATTAACTAAAACAATTCCAAAAGAATGCTTATAGATATTTGAACAAATTTTAAAGTATAAAAATTTGTAGTAATACTGGCAATCTTTTTTTAATAGGCAGTTGCCTCAGAGAAAATGTTTGATAAATTTATAAATTATAACTCTGAGAAAACTACATGCAAAGGTGATACAAACAAAAGTGGAGCTGGGCAGGCAATAATACAAAAGCCAGAAAATTATATTTTTGGGAGAAGTGTTCCTAAGAGGAATCATCAATTCAGGAAGATGAAGGTAGATAAGATTTTCACAGTAACAAATAATTTTAGCAGACTCAGAACTCACTATCGGACATCTCCAAAGGACAAGATCCAAAGGAGCATGTTTTTAAATATCTTTGGTAGATCAAAAATGGAAAACAAAAAGAAAGAAGACCCAGAAGAACTGGGCCTACACGTAGGAAAGATGACAACTTGAAGGGTAGATTAAACAAAAAACTTTACTGAATCCTATTGAGAGGAATAGGGGAATAGCAAAGGAAAATAAATTGTTTTTTCCCTCAATTCATTTTAATTTAGAGATGGAAGCAAGAATATTGTTATTGGACTTCTAAAACACCTGAACTGACCACAAATCTCAGCTGGACCATCAACTCTGCCAGATAATCCCACTATGTAAAAAAATGTTCCAGGATTCCTTCCTTTGTACTCCCCCCAAAACGTCCTTCCTACTATTTTCCTCTTTCTCGCCAGCATCATCATTTTCACTCTCTCTCCTGGGTTTTTCCTAACACCATACAAATATGACCTGATATGGATCCATCTAAAAAAAAAAAAAAAAACAAAACTATCTTCACAATTGCCACTTTGATTTCTCTGCTCCTCTTCAGAGCAAAACTCCAAAACAAGTTTTCTGCTTGTTTTCTTTGCCTCCCGATCTCTGCTCACTCTACTCACAACTTTTTCCTCATGGAGCCACTGAAAATGGCTCTCATTGAGGTCATAAAAGACCTACATGTTAAGAGCAGGATATTTGGACATGGTGGACATTCCATCATGCTAGAAAATCTTTCTTTTTAGCTTCTGTGACCCCACACTCACCTGGTTTTTCTCCTGCCTCAATAATCATTTCTTCTCATTCTACCTTGCTGGTTCCTTCTCTTCTTATAAACTCCTAAATAGTAAAATGACTCAGAACTTCATCAAATCTTCCATAACCCTATTTTCTTCTTTTCCCTAAGTACTCTCTAAATAATTTCATCCATCCCATGGTTTCAGTACCCCCATATGATGATGATTTCTGAATTTCTCTCTCCAACGTAGACCATCCAGCCCAGCACTATCTTCTTGCTCACAGTGTCATTAGATGTCTAATAGGCATCCCAAATTTCACATGGCCGGAACAGAACTATTGATTGTACCTTTTCCTCACCTAATCCAAATGTTCTCCCCTCCACACAAATCTTTGCCCACATTAGTAAAACGCATCACCACCTCCCCTAAATCTTTGAGCTATAAAATTACGAGTCAACCTTTTCTTTCCTTTACACCCAATATCTGAGATTTGTGGCCAGTTGGGGTGTTTTAGCCATGCAGTTATAAGAGCCCAACCTACAAAAAAACTCTGTTAAATCCTCTATCAAGACGCTTCTCCCATCTGACCACTTCTCAACCTCTTTATTGCTACGCTTGAGTCTATATGCCAGTATTATCTCTTCCCTTCTCTGTCTTTTGAACCCTAAAATCTTTCTCTCATACATCAAGTGATCTTTCCCAAAGTAAGGTTTTCATTATACTTAAACAAACAAACAAAATTCTTCAGCATCTCATACAAGCTTCTATCCAATCTATCCCCTTTAGACATTGCTGTTACCACTCTCTCTTATCCATTCCACCCTGGCCACCCAGGCCTTCTTCCCATTTCTTTTTTTTTTTTTTGTAGAGACAGAGTCTCACTTTATGGCCCTCGGTAGAGTGCCATGGCATCACACAGCTCACAGCAACCTCCAACTCCTGGGCTTAAGCGATTCTCTTGCCTCAGCCTCCCGAGTAGCTGGGACTACAGGTGCCCGCCACAACGCCCGGCTATTTTTTTGTTGCAGTTCGGCCGGGGCCGGGTTTGAACCCGCCACCCTCGGTATATGGGGCCAGCGCCTTACCGACTGAGCCACAGGAGCCACCCATTTTTTTTTTCTTTTTTCTTTTTTAAGACAAGCTCTCTCTCTGTCACCCAGGCAAGGTCTCTCTCTGTCACCCAGGCTAGAGTGCAGTGGCATGATCACAGCTGACTGAAACCTCAAATTCCTGACTTTAAGCAATCCTCCTGCCTCAGCCTCTCAAATAGCACTACAAGTGTGCACCACCATACCCAGCTAATTTTTTTTTTTTAAATTTTCGTAGAGATGAGGTCTCACTATATTTCCTAGGCTGGTACTGAATTCCTGGGCTTAAATGATTCTCCTGTCTTGGCCTTCCAAAGTGCTAAAATTTCAGGTGTCAGCTACCACCTGACTACCACTTCTGTTCCTTGATCATGCAAGGCACACTCCCATCCACAGTGCTTTTGGGAAAACTTCTCCTTTATATCTTCATGTGGCTGCAGCCCCCTCATTACTCAAATATCAAACGTCATGCAGCAGTTGCACTAGCTGAAACCTCTCCAACTCCAAACCCACTCTCTTTCTACCATACTATCTGGTTCAATCTTCTCCATAGCCTGTACCATAACTAAGGTTATCTTATTTACACGCTTTCTTTTATTCTTTTTTTTTTTTTTTTGAGATAGAATCTCATGATGTCACTCTAGGTAGAGTGTCATGACATGACATCACAGCTCACAGCAACCTCAAACTCGTCAGCTTAAGTGATTCTCTTCCCTCAGCCTCACAAATTGCTGGGACTACAGGCACCTAGCCACAATGCCCAGCTATTTTTTTGTTGCATTTGTCTTTGTTGTTTAGCTGGCCTGGGCCGGGTTTGAAACCGCCAACCCCATTGTATGTGGCCAGCACCTTAATCACTGAGCTGCAGGGCCAAGCCTTATTTACATGTTTATTGTCTGCCTTCCTCTACTAGAATTTAAGCCTCTTTGGAGAAGGATTTCTGCCTGTTTTGTTCACCCTTGGATTCCCAGCATCTAAGAAAGTGCCTGGGATATCAAAGGTGCTCAGCAAATGTGTTTTAAGTGATTTACTTATCTTTCCACAAAGAGCCCAGCACATTATCAATGCTCCAAGAAGTTAACCTTATGATGTTAACAGGGAAATAAATTTTTCAGATTCCACTGAATCATCACTTCTCAGCCTTTTGGCTAAGATCAAGTGCAGATTCCACTGAATCATATAAGGATATAAAGAGAAACACATCTGGAAAGAAGCAAATCCCAATGCCCAGGAAATAGACAAGACATTCTCTCACTCTCTGCTTTCTACACACACACACAGTGCCAGAGTCTCTCTCTTTCTTAGTGACTATCTCCTCTGAGTGAGGATAAATATATTTGAGGAATTATGTAGCAACATTTATCTTAATTACAATTTCTGCTAGATAAAATCTTTTTTCTAGATTAATAAAAAGTTAAGGGTGGTGTGTAGCTTCTGGGTTAAATCATCATCCTCATCAAGAAGCACTTCTTTTGTGTCTCATTGCACTAAGAAACTGACTCCAAAAACACCTTGGTGTCATGAGAAGAATGGGACTGTGGAAGTAGATCTGAGACTAGCAGCTCATGACACGTGTCCTGGAGCAAATCACGAGGCCTCTATAGGTGTCAGGTTCCACATTGGTCAAATGAGGGATTTGAACTAGATGACTTCCAAATAGCCTGCTAGCTTTACAATTTTGAGATTATAACATCTTGGATTAATCAGAAACATTTGGAAACATTTTGTTTTCATAATAGATCATATATTCCTGTATAATAATTTTTATAGAATTTACCAAAACTTTCCTTATATTAGAATTACTTTAATATATACTCTAAATATATACTTTAATATATTAATATATAATAAAGTATTTAATATACTTTAATACTCTTTTCTACCAGACTATAAACCCCCGAAGGTAAGGGTATACCTTGTTCATCTTTTATCCGCCTTAGCCTGGATAGAGGCTTGCTGCATTAAACTGAACTATAAGACTTGAGGCATTTACAATCATAAAAGACTAAATTAATTGGATGAACTTTCTGTAGCATAGTAATGTGATTTGGAACATAATCACTGATAAACTAATATAGAAGACAATTTACTTGTTAATATATAGAGAGAAAGGACAAAGAATTTTGAATATACCGTTTCAAATTAAGCATTAAAAAAAAAAAATTAACAGGTTCCTTACAAGTTCTGAGCTCTCTCCTGATTCTGGGAGGTTTTCAGAAAAATTTAACCATACTCCTTTTTATTTTTGCAGGTTGCAAATTTAAAATCTATTGATTCTATAATTCTATTGCCATGCAGATGGACAGGAAGGCCATAGATGATGGATTCTTTTTAAATTATTATTTCCTGTTGTGAGGGAGGCTAAAGCCCCTCCTTGTGAAGGGGCTTTGACAAAGTAGGACCCTGGCCTTCTGGTAGAGTCAGAGTGTGAAGTATGAGAGAGGAGGAGGCAAACAAGCAGAATGGGGACTGTGGGGCTCTAGGTCTTCACAGTCACAAAACCAGAAGAACAGAAGCTCTGTCCTTCTGTTACGAGAAAGTAATAATAATAATAATGTTAAAATTAGTTACCATCAGTGTGTTCAAGAGAGAATATAGCCATATGTCGACTATTTAAATAAAGCAAGAGACAAAGTGAGTATTAGCATTTTTTAATGAAATGACCTGTTATGGATATCCTACTACTTCAAGAAAAGCTGTATAATTATTGGCCTTCTTGTCAGAAAACAGGACTTTTCATTCCGTAGCATATGGTTTAAAGTGTGCTAGTCACTCAGTGTATTAAACATACAATGTTATAATTTTCCATTGTAAAGATAGTTTTTAGAAGACATCTGCCTTCTGGAAATAAGAAGTAGATATATTTTCCCCATTTCCTCCAGTAACTACTATGAAAAACCTAGACATTATATGTAAAACAATCACAAGAAGACTCTGAAAGGTGAAGAGAGAAAATATGCTTTTTTAGGTTAGAATAAACTAACATTTCGTTCAAGATTCACCTTGCAGTACCTTGTTCTGGGCATATTGGTTTAATCTTGCTTCACTTTGATTTGGGAAAACTCTCCTTGTCAGTTCCCCGGAGGATGTTTCACCACAGGCCAACCTCACCACATTTTCCCTTTGTCCCTGATAGTCCTGAATTAAGGCAAAACAAACTTTAGAAGCACCCAGGATAGTAGAGTCATGACCCTGAACAAGTATGGGCCTCACCATGTGGCTGGATCTCTGGTCTATTCAGGGCTGACAAGTCCCAGAATAGAAGTTCAAAGAAGCTTCAAAGAAGTCCCAGAGCAATGACATCTCTTTGCAGTTCTTACCAGTAACTAACATTCATTGAGCACCAACTATGTGCCAAGCATTCCCCTAAGTGCTTTAAGTGGATTAACACATGAATTAGATTCATTCCTTTTTATTTGAGAAACTGAGGCACAGAATAGTTGTTTAACTTGCTCAAATCATGGGGAAAGTGGAAGGACCAGGATCTAGACCTCAGTAAGCCAACGTCCAAACTTTCCAACTTTGGAGACTAAATGCTTAAAACAGTGTTTTTCAAGCTTGTTTCAAAGTATTTGCTTCAGAATCAGGAGGCAAAGGCAATGCTGGTTATGAAGCTGACTCCTAGGTCCCACCACAGTATTCAGCAGCAGCATTCTATTCCCTTCAGATGAACCACCATTCCAAATTCAACACACTTGCTTTTAAAAGTCCTAATATTTCACCTGCTTGATCAAATAAAAAGTATATGTGGTATTATACTTCTGGCCATTATTCCAGACAATGATTATCTTTGGAAAACAAAACAACCAGCTAATTGAATGAGTAAAAGAATGAATGAACAAATAAAGTTTACAGATCACGCATCAAAATAGCTCACAATTTATCATTCATTTTAACAGGTGTCTCCGGAGATGCTGTCTACAAATGGCATTAGCCATGTTTTAACAAAATGAATTTATCAAAATTCATTTACCTGGGTAGCATTTGTCTCCTGAGCAATATAATCACATGTCCCCTTTATGATAATGTTTGAAAGCTGACCATTTCTTCATGATAAAAATTAATAGGATTGAGATGTGAGTATGGGTGGGGGGAGACGTTATAACATTGGACTAAGAAAACTAAATCTGTCTCTACTGTGTAGCAAGTACTACTGAAGTAATTCTAGCCATTAATATAGAAACACAGTGACCTCATTAAAAGACAAACCTACAAAGAAGTGTTAAAAGCTTTCTTTTGGTGCTATTTATAGATAACCACATGAACCTGTTTGATGGGAACACTGAAAACAGAGGCTTAGACCCATATTTAAAAACTAAGAATTGGTGGGAAGGTCTGAGAGGACAGGATGGGTGACACCATCTGATAGAACAGGGAAAATATAAATTTTGTGAACCAATGAGAACTGGGGAGTTGTGTTTTTCTAATTAATGCTACAGTACTTCTATGCATTGGAACCCGGTACGCGCTGGACCATTTAGACCACTCAAGGTGACATATATAACAGACATACTGTCTGTTTGGAGACAGTCCTGAATTCTAATTCTACTTGCTAGCTATGTTAACTTGAACTAGTTATAGAATTTTTCAAAATCTCCTTTTCCTTACCTCTAAAATGGCGTCCTAACATATAGTCCTCCTAACTTTGGGGGATAACTCCAAATGTGAAGCATCCAACACAGCTCACACATGTTAGACACTCAATACATATGAGTTCTTTTCTCTTCTCTTCTGCAAGCAGCTATATTTACCAGAATAAAAAAATAAATCCAAAATGGGGGCATTTCCCAAATAAAGGACTCCATTGGCATGAACTCAGAGGACAGCAATAAAGGGAAGTTGTCCTTGCAGAGATTCGTTACACACTCGGCCTTCCTAAATGAAGGGGAAGAGAAGGTTAACAATGACTTCCTACCCACTCTCTTTAAAAACTATACCTTTAAAGCTGCATTACTAGTTGCTTGTTTCCATAGATTAGTAGAAATTTTCTTTAGATTGCAGAAACAATAGGTAAAATATTATAGGATTTCTGCCGTTTCTTCTTCTTCTTTTTTCTAATCTTTATCTTCTTAAAAAGACTGTTATGTACACACAGCAAACCTTAGTCACAACACAGCAGGATTTTGTAGTTCTCTGGAATTACAGGTAATAATGAAGCTCTGAAACCTCACTTCCCTGCCAGGCTGGTGTGGAGGTGGTATGGCGGGGGGATGCAGCTTAGCTGTGTAAATCGGTGGTGAGGTAGGAGGTGATGAACAAAGCAGAGAAAACAAAGCTGAGAGAGGCGGGGCTGTGTTTTTCACAAAACCAAGGCTGCCAGCCGAGCAGCGCTGGAGCTTGGATGCTTTCACAGAGGTATTGTAGAAAAGTGATTATTATTTCACATCTTCCTCTCCTCTAAGGAAGAAACATCTGGCAATGTGATTTCCAATAGGTAAGAAGGAGATGAAGGGTCACAGGTAGCCTGCTGCCTGCTCTATCCTGTTTGCACACTTAACGTATCCCTTAGTGAGGCTGGGGAGCTAAGCCCCATCTGTTTGGCAGCTTGATGCCAGTGGTCACGTCTCAAAGTGTGACATGCTTAAACAGAACCTGAACTGAGACAGGATTGTTGTGATGACTCTTGATTCTGGGTCCAAATCTGTCCTACTTTGAACCAGCTCTTAGGAGACATCCACAAGGGAGTCTCTGCCTGCATTCCACCAATGGCACCTTGTTGTTGTCACTGGACAGCGTCTCTCTCAAAGCCTTTCTCTCTGCTCTGCTAGTTGAACAAGTGTGGAGAACAACAGGGGATCTTTATCAACCGCCATTGAGCCGAGAGCTGTGGTTTCTCATGTTTTCATCACCAGGCTCTCTTTTGTCCATGCTAAGACATCATGTCCAGCACAAATAAAGAGCCAAATTTCCAGCTTTGATTTCCAAATTAGAACCTTGATACTGCTGAGTTTTCACTTTAAAAATCAGGTATTGTAAAACAAAATGCTTAGAGTGAAGGAGCTGAAGGGAGTGGATTTTAAGCAAGAGCATGGCATTTAAACAATAAGCTAGAGAGTGGGGAAGAAGTGTGCTGATGTAACAGACAATTTCCCACCACACAGAGGAGATTCTGGGCTGAGTAGAGGGAACTAGAGAGAGGAGGAAAAAGGTTTCCATACTGGCCAGGGCATGTGGGCTACTCTGTGTCCATGAGGTGTCTTTGTATTACAAAAATCACTTCTTCCTCAAGACGTATGACTTCTGTTTTCCAGAAAATCATCACAATAGATGTCCACATCAATGATGTCTATGATATGAGTAGGGTTCCCTCAGGCGTGCCACTGTTGTGCCTGCTCCCTGGGGTAAGCAGCCAGCTGTAGCAGGAGGGAGCTAAAATTCTTCAGTAGGCCGGGGCCTGAGAGCAGAGGGGAGCTGCGCCTTGGTTGCTGTCATAGATCTCTGGAAATCAACAGTCTCTGTGTGCCCCCCACCAGCACACAGCTGCAGTAGAGAGGGAGCTGGCAGCTGGCCCTCTCAGCAGAGCGAGTTCTGAGAGGAACATCACTCCACCACCTACATTCTTGGGATCTCCAAGAAATCCAGATCGGCACTAAAGGCTGCTGAGGATTGAAAGCCACCAAAGCTCCCAAGGACTAGCTTGGTTTCAGGAATGCTGACTCCTCTTAGGCAAGCACTCTGAATAGCAAGTCCCAACAAGAGCCATAGTTGGTACCAAATCTGGAGAGTTAAATGCAGAGTTTCTGGGGAACATGTGCCACATGTGGTCTGAGCCTAAAAGAACCAATGCCCCCAGAGGTGTAAGACAGCTCGGATGCCCTCCCTGGATGCCAGGGTGTCGGATAAACCCTTCTGGGGCTTAGATCTCAGTCAGAGAGAAGAGGGGTGGACAGGAAGGAGGACTGTATTTGACAGTGACTGAGTGACCTTGAAATGCCCAAATAACATTTCCCCTATTTATTTAGTTCTAGATTAAAGATTTTTTTTTTTTGACCATTTGACTTTTGTAACTATGTGAGTATCATGCCTGCTACGAACAATACACTCATTCTGTATTTCTCAGGTAGCTCCTTGTTTCCACTTTTCACCTCTCCTGCTGCTGCAGGCTAGGAATTCAAATTTCATGGTCAGCCCCAAGGGGAACATTTAACTTTGTCAAACTTCAGACTTTTGCTTTTTTAACCGTGGACTTTTCCCATTTCTTTTATCCTGCCTATTCTCACAGATGTAACTAGTGGTACAATTTTTAGAAGCAATATAGTTTTTAAGAAATTGGAATAAAGGAAGTAGAAACCAAACTATGTTCCCGACCTGTAGTGGAGAAGAGAAGATCTTTTCCCAGGCGCACATCCAATGTGACCGTGAGGAAGTGGCAGGCACAGGAAGGAGGGCGTCTTTATCACAACAGTTCTGGGGCCTGAACTCCTGGATATCTTAATGTTGGAAAGATGAAAGTGTTCTCCATTGAATGTACTTCTGCAAAAAAAGAGAGTGATTCAGATAAAGCATGGAGTTTCTAGTCTGTACAATACACATTATAAATGAGACTTATACAGACTATTCACTTGAGTAATAAAATATGACATGTTTCATTTTGCAAGCTTATATTTAATCTTAACAACTTCAAATTTTGTATTCTTCCTGAAAACAAGTAGTTTAACTCCTTGCTCTACTTAAGCAGTGGCTTTGACATATTCAGAGCATTTAATATCACCTTTTTTTCTTTCACATAATCTAGCACTGACACTATGCTCTGTGGGACTGTTTCATAATATTAACAATAATTGCTAACATTTATTGAGCATTTATTTATGTCAGGAACAAATGTAATGACTCTATGTAAGTTATTTTATTTAATTCTTAACGCCTGTGGCTCAGTCGGTGGGGCGCCGGCCCCATATACCGAGGGTGGCGGGTTCAAACCCGGCCCCGGCTGAACTGCAACCAAAAAATAGCCGGGCGTTGTGGCGGGCGCCTGTAGTCCCAGCTACTCGGGAGGCTGAGGCAAGAGAATCGCTTAAGCCCAGGAGTTGGAGGTTGCTGTGAGCTGTGTGATGCCACGGCACCCTACCAAGGGCGATAAAGTGAAACTCTGCCTCTACAAAAAAAAAAAAAAAAAAACCCTAGGAGACAGATACCATTATTATTCTCATTATACAGATGCAGCTATTGAGGTATAAATAAACTAAGCAAGGTCACAACACCAGTGAGTTTGGAGCCCATCTCTAAACCATACTTGTTTTGTGTTTAAGTTTGGTCTTTAACAAGCTGTAAAACTCTTTGAAGCCAGGGACTGTCTTCTATGCTGACCACCTAGCATAATGGGCAGAGGGTAGGCAACAAATACATCTTTATTGACTTAATTTGGCTGATAGAAATAATATGGAAATAACACGTAAATTCTGCCACCACGTGTCCTCTTTGTGGTTCTAACACAAACCGTCTCAATTTATAACTGATTTGACAAAGAATCTTACTATTCATCATCTCCTGATTTCTGGTGGACTATGACTCTAGAAAAATTGGCCTAGATATTATAGAAAATATAATTATAAATATATAAGTACATATAAGTATTATATAAGTGAGACATATATACTTTGGTTAGACTGAAGCTTTGATTTGACCTCTCTGAAGGTAGTATTGACATCAATACTACCTTTTGATTTATTGGAAGGTTTTGTTGTTTTTGTTGTTGTTGCTGTTTTACCAAGGCCTGAAGTTTACTTTCAAAAAATTAGTGTCTTATAGGAATGATTCATGTCAGAGGCGATATACATTTATTCCTGAAAAGCTGGGTAGTAGACTGGCTTAACTTCTCCAATTTAAACTGCACTTTGGATGTTTGTTTCCTAAAAGTACTCTGTATTGAAACTTTTATAAAAAAAGAAAAAAGAAAAACCTTCATCGTTGTGACTTTGTAAATCTATATAAGTTACACCTGTGTGGGTCTCCTCTGGAAAGATGGTGGAATTCCCAATCAGACTCCCTAGCAATAATGGCAACCTGACCAGGTGGCCTTGCTCAGCCTTCTAAATTCAGCTAGACCTTTGGCTAACTGAAGAACGCCACCTCAGACTGATTGTGGAGAAGTTCTGCATTTCCAGAAGGCTCTTCCCAGGATCCCTTTCAGAACACAGCCATCCTTACTTTCAAATTCCTAGGTGAGCCAACAAAACAGAAAAGCAAAGATGAGCCTGGAACCCCCCTACTTCCCTTTGTCTGCTGTCCCATCCCCAGCTGACTTGCTCAGAGCCTTCACCTGTAAACTTGGGGACTGCATGGAAGTGTGTTAATCACAGCATTAGCGGCAACGGGTCTCCATCCACTGAGGCGTAGAATTCAGTCTATTCAGGACCTGGTTCCTTCTGTGCTCCACCCCAGCCCCATGCTTCCTTTATACTCACCTGGATCTGATGTGCTGAGGGAACCTTAGGATCTGGATATCTTCCAAGTTGAAACACAAGTTCCAGCCAATGAACTTCTGGGCCCACGGTCTGGCTTGCTTTAAATTGGCCTTTCCCTGTCATTAGCAATCAGACATGAGACTTAGAAATGAGCTTAAAAGAAAAGTGGTCTTTCAGCCTGCCTTGGTACAAGCTCCACGGCTGCTTCTTGGGGCAGGGGCAGGGGTAGGAATCCTCCATGCTGAGGTTTTACATGAGCGTTTGGAGCCACAGCAGTAACAAGTATATATTTGCAGCCTCTGTCCTCTAGGCCCATATTTCCCACAAGTCCCTTGAAGAGATGGCAGATTGCTTCAAGACAAAGGTCATGTGTATCAGGGACTTCTGATTAAATATTACTATCTTATGTTCACTCATATTTCTAGATCCCAAGCATTCTGGAAATATTTATTATTATATATAAATACAATTCATCTTTTGGGGTTAAAAATTGTACTCTCTGGCTTCTAACAGTTCTAGTTGAATGCTTCTATTTAGTATACAATATTTGGATGGCTAAAAGTACTCCATGTCTTATGGTAAAATTGTTTTCCTAATACCGTGTTTATCTGAATGGATTTATGCTCTGAGTTGTGGACTTTTAGTTTAGAGTTTTTTTATTTGTAGAGTGAAAAGCAAAAAGCAGAGATCCTGAGAGCTGAGGCTGACAGGTATTTCCCTACATGTCCACGAATTGATTCCATCTGGGAATCATCAACAGCCTAAGGTGATGGTTTGGTTTTTAGTAAGGAACTAACAACATCTCCGATAGTTCCACTGATCTGCTCACACCATCCTCAGACTGTTCTTTACTTCTTAATAACAGTTCTTTTCTCCTTTCTTAAGAAGAATTGATTTTTCAGTTTAGTCCTTATAATTTGCAGAACAAAGAATATGAAGTTTTTTTGCCTTTAGAAGGTGAAAGATCATGAAGAGAATGTGGAATTAAAATGGATCCTCATTTTTAATATAATATCCTTTCTGAAAAAAATCAATATTTTTTTAAAAAGCACACCCACTAAAGTTACTACAAATACATCTAAGCATTTCTAAATCCAGAGGAAATATATAAGTTAACTTTATTTAAATTGAAAAAGAATAACAATAAAAGTCTGTTCAAGACAGAGAAAGAAACATGAAGCCCTTGGAGGAACTCTGCAGCTAAGTATATTCATGGTAGCCTTCTAGTTTATTCTAGTTGTGGTGTCAGTAGCAGCAGCTAACCATGAGGTGCTTACCATATTCCAGGACCCATGCTAAGATCTTTACATGTTTTATTTCATTTAATCTATAAGAAAACCCTAAGACACACATGCTATCATTACCATTACCATTTTTTAGATTAAAATAAAACTAAGTCTTCAAAAAATGTAAGTAACTTGCCTAAGGCCACATAATTAAAAAGTGATAAAGCAGGATTGGAACCCTGCACTGGTCTAAACACCTGACATCAGAATTTTAGGACTGAAACAAACCTTATACAGTCTCTAATCCCATCCCTCATTTTATAGATTAAGGGGATCAGAGTTCGGGTGTTCACTCTACAACTCTACCAACTTTTCTATATGTTTGAAAATTCCATAATAAAAAGAGGGGACATCAGGCACATTCACACTTGTCCAGTGTCAGGTTCTTTTTCCTGACATTGAGAGATTGGGGCAGGCATCTTCTAGGCAGCAAATCCAGTGTTGTATGCCTAGCGTTAGTGGAAGCCCAGGGCAAGGCAGGTTTCCTGACTTCTAGTTCAGTGTCCTTGACACTAAACCAGGACAATATAATAGTCTTTATCCATTCTGGGGTAAATCTCATATTCCAATTCTATAAAAGAGATGCTGCCATGTATAACACCATCAAGCCCACATACCCATCTAGAAGCAGCATTGGATAGGACAGGCGAGTGCCTGGTTCTTCCCTCCATCTGCTTTCTTAGGTGATGTCCTTGGGCTGTGGAAGCTGAACCATTCCGTGCAGCACAGCCCTGCAAGGTTCAGGAGACTTGAGCAAAAGGGGTGAGATGGGCTGAGGAGAGGAATTTGAGTGGCCCAAGGAACTACCATCAGTAATAGCTGAGAAGCAGAGATGCCAAGGCATCCAGAACATTCAAGTAACAGCAGAGTGTGTAGAAGGTACTCAGAAATCAAACACCACATGTGAACAACTGCAAGTAGAACCATATGGGAAGAAGGAAAACTGAGGACAGGAGGCGTAGGAAGGAGACACCCGCTCTCACCTCTCAACTGCAAGAAAAGGAACATGACACCAAACCTAATGTGGCGTATTTTCCTTTCTTTTTTTATAAAACTTTTCAAATATATAGAAAATTTGGAAGAATTGTACAGTGTACACCTGAATTCTCCCACCTAAATTTGATAGTTAACATTTTACTACATATTTATCTATCTATCCACCTTTTTTTGATCTTTTACATTTTACTATATTTATACCTTACATTTTACGACATTTGCTTTAAAAATACTTATCCATTTACCCATCCCTCTATTCATCTCATTTTCTATGCATTTCAAACTGAGTTACAGACATTTGTACATGTCATTCCTAAACACATCAGCATGCATATCACCAACCAGAGTTCAATATTTGACTATATCTCTTTTCTCTTTTTTGAGATTAAACTTACACACATTTTAAGTCATCCATTATGTTTTGACAGATGCACACACCTATCTAACCCAAACCCCTATCAAGGTTTAGGACATTATTATCATTCCAGAAAGTTCCCTCAAGTCTCTCCCCACCCCGTCAATCCCCATTCATACATCAGAGGCAGCAACTGTCATGATTTTTCCCCCATAGATCAATTTTGCCTGTTCTAAACTTCGTTCAAATGGAATCACACCTTATGTACTCTTTTTGTGTAAAGCTTCTTTTACCAAGCATGGTGTTTTTGAGATTGATCCATGTTTTTGTGAGAACCAGAGGTTGATTCCTTTTCATTGCTGAATCACATTTCATACTATGTATACATCACAGTTTGTCCATTCTCCTCTCGAAGAATACCTTAGATATTTACAGGACCTAGCTATTATAAATAAAACTGATACAAATATATCTTTAGTCTTTGGGTGGACATATGTGTTGATTTCTCTTAGGCAAATACTTCTACCTAATCATCAGGTAGACACATGTTTAATTTTGTAAGAAATTGCCAGAATCTTTTCCAAACTAATGGTACAACTTTACACTCCCAGCAACAATGAGTATAAGAGATTTTTGGCTGGTCCATTTGCTCACCAACATTTGGTGTTGCCAAATTTATAATTTGAGACATTATGATAGCTAAAATTCATCCACATAATTTTTCATTTGTTTTTCTGTCCCATCATTTAGAAAAGGAAAGGGTGTGCTAAACACACCCCCCATTGTATTGAAAATCCTTTATTATTACCATTTTAGAGATGGAGCTCCTGAGATGTAGTAACTTCATCAGGCTATCCATTGAGTCAGTGGCACCACCTATCTTTGCGTGCCTCCTCCAAAGCCCATGGTCTTAATCTCTCTGCTATCTGATGTTACAAGGCTGGCATTAGGACAGAAAAGGATTTCACATTTGGAACTTCTGCTTCTTCTTTCTTCTGCCTAACTAAGTCTCCTCCAGTGACATACTCATCCTCTTTAGTTCATATGTAGACTAAGTACAGCAAATTTGGAAATTAATGGGAATTCACAAAGTCACAGATAATGTACCTAAATACCTATGGAAAATGGGGCCACTATGCCAATCATCCTGCCAGTCATCCAATATCTCTTCCTGGCCCCCCCACTGGAAGATGGGGCCAGTCTCAATATCCCAGAGCAAGTCATAGATTTCATGGCATCTAAGGTGCCACTCATTTATGCACTATTAATAAACAAATAATCTGCTTTCTTATTTTGAATTTTTAGACTTATTAAGACAATCATGTTGACTGTATACTTCTGCATGGAACTTATTGCTTTCTGAATCATAACCAGAGAATTATCTGGTACCTTTGAGGGATGGTCCTCTACTTCCTTTGGGGCCAAATCTTTTGTTACCAAAAGGGTCTGGCAAGGCAGAATCAGGACAGCAGGTGAAGGCAGCAGGGTTCCCACCTGTGCTTTTCATTTCCCGCTCTTCCTGCTGCTCCCACTTCACCAACTTGGCCTTCACAGAACCCTTCCTCACCAGTGCATTCTGCTGCAACATGGATTTAAAGCCAACTTTACAGCATGTCTGGGGGGCTGTAAGCAGGACCTGCACAGAATACCATATCTAATTTCATTCTGGCCTAAGCCAACAGGAAGATAAAGAGGATGTTGGAAACACAGACTTTCTCCTGCAGTTGCCTGAGGTATACTCATCCTCTTCCTGGATTACCAAGTGCTTTAAGCCAAAGAAATATACGTTTTTTACCCTCCTTCTAAATTTTACATTATATCTCTTTGTTCTCTTAACAGTTTTAGGTTTAAAGAAAAATATGAGGAGGAAAATAATTAAGATGAAGATAGAGGGTGTGGAGCAAGATGGAGGCCGAGTAATATCTTCCCTGCAACTGGCCATGGTGAGTCTAGGGAGATAAGACTCCAGACGTCTCTGGCTGGTGGGATCTGCCTATAATTATCCCTTTGAGGATACAGGGAGTCAGCAAGGGACTTCTGGACCCCAAGAGGAGGACAAAAACAGTGGAAAACTGGCAAGTGGTTGCGTGTGTTCCATTGACCTAATCCCACTGGCAGCCATAAGTACAAGCAGCAGTGAGACTGCAAACCAGAAAAACCTTACCTGTGAACTGTTTTGGTGTTTTTGGACTTGGCATTCAGTTGAACTGCCTTGGGGAGAGCTTGAGCAGGAGTGTGGAGAATTTTGGGCATTCTCTGGGGCCCCAGCCTGAGCCACTGAGTGGGACAGAGCTAATAGTGCTTGGCTGTGGGTCACAGGGAGCCATTGTGAGAGAACTTCCCTGGAAAGCTCTGCCCTCGGGGTCTCAGAACAAGGATCGGATGGGAGCTAGTCACCTAGGGACTGAGCAGCCTAAGGGCGGGGACTGAGCTGACTTACAGCCTTAACCCTCAGGGGCAGAGTGAGACCGGTTTTGGCACACTGGAGCCTTGGGCTATTGCCCTGGGTAGAGTGCGGTGGCATCACAGCTCATAGCAACCTCAAACTCCTGGGCTTGGCACTGCCCAGACCTCCATAAAAGCTGTGCCAAGAATCCCAACCCGTGAACCGCGCCCGCCGGGCCTCTGCATGCCCTGGCCAGGAACTGCAGGAGGCATAGAACCCTGCATCCTCCCTCCTGTACCCTCCCTGCCTCCACACCGGCCTGCTCATTGGAACAGGAACTCTGGTAGCCACGTGCCCTTCGGAGCCTCCCTGCCTCTGTGCAGAGCACTTCTGATGGCCAGAAACTGCTGGAGCCTTGGGGTCTCTGTGCCAAAGTCACTGGGCACCAGGCACTCCCAGAACCGTGAGCACCACCTCCTGCCCTGTTGTTGGATCCAGGTGTGTCACACTCTGGAGCTGCTTCCACAACCAGAACACCCTGGCTGGGGCAGCCCCAGAAAAACTACAAAGGGTCACTCCCTACAAAGATCCAGCAAAAATAGTGTGATCCCACTGGGGTCTAATCTTGGAGAGACACCTCCCCAACTCTGAGGACGACCAGAGGCAACAGTGAAAAACAATCATTAGGTGAAATCAACAGAAAAACTCTGGCAATATGAATAATCAGAGTAGATCAACTCCCCCAGAGATCAATGGGGAACACACAGCACAAGATCTCATCCACAAACAAATAGCTGAGATGTCATAAATTGAATTCAGAATCTGGATAGCAAACAAAATCGAATTAGAATTCCAAGCAGTAACCCAAAAGATATCTCAAGAATTCAACAAACTCAAAGACCAAATGCCCAAAGATTTTGACATGTTGAGACAAGAAGTTGCAGCCCTCAAAGAGCTGAGAAACACAGTAGAATGCCTCAGTAACAGAATGAAGCCAGCAGAAGAAAGAATTTCTGACATTAAAGACAAAGCTTTCAAATGCTCCCAAACTCTCAAAGAGGAAGGGGAATGGAGGGCAAACACAGATCACTCTCTCAGAGAGCTCTGGGATAATTTGAAGAAAACAAATATTCATCTTATACGGATCCCCAAAAGCGATGAAGTGGCTTCACAAGGCACAGGGTCTCTTCTCCATGAGATTATGAAGGAGAACTTTCCAGAGATGCCAAAAGATTCTGAAATTCAGATAGCAGACACTTTCAGAACTCCAGCACGACTCAACCCAAATAAGACATCCCCCAGACACATCATAATCAATTTCACTAAAGTTAATATGAAAGAGAAAATTCTGAAAGCAGCCAGACGAAAGAAAACCATCACCTACAAGGGCAACAATATTAGAATAACTGAAGATCTCTCTGCTGAAAACTTTCAAGCTAGAAGAGGATGGTCATCGACTTTTAATCTCCTAAAACAAAATAACTTTCAACCCAGGATCCTGTACCCAGCTAAACTGAGCTTCATTTATGCTGGAGAAATTAAATACTTCAATGACATTCACATGTTGAAGAAATTTCCATAACTAAACCAGCTCTCCAGAATATTCTCAGACCTAGCCTCCATAAAGACCAGCACAATCCTCCACCACAAAAGTAAACCCACCCAGAAAATTTTTATCAAATTCCAACTTCCATGGTCACAAAAGGATTAAAAATGTCCACCAGACTCTCGAAAGGCTTATCAATATTCTAATTCATGTGAATGGTTTAAATTTTTCTCTAAAGAGGCACAGGTTGGCTGACTGGATACAAAAACTCAAGCCAGTATCTGCTGCATACAAGAATCACATCTTACATTAAAAGACAAATATAGACTCAAGGTGAAGGGATAGCCATCTATACTCCAAGCAAATGGAAAGCAGAAAAAAGCAGGCATTGCAATCCTATTGGCAGACACAATAGGCTTTAAACCAACCGAAATAAGGAAGGATAAGGATGGACACTTCATATTTGTTAAAGGTAATACTCGATATGATGAGATTTCAATTATTAATATTTATGCACCCAACCAGAACACACCTCAATTTATAAGAGAAACTCTAACACACATGAGCAACTTGATTTCCTCCAGTTCCATAGTAGTTAGAGATTTTAACACCCCTTTAGCAGTGCTGGATAGATCCTCCAAAAAGAAGCTAAGCAAAGAAATTTTAGATTTAAACTTAATCATCTGGACATAACAGACATCTACAGAACATTTCATACCAAGAAAACTGAATACACATTCTTCTCATCAGCCCACAGAACATACTCCAAAATCAACCACATCCTAGGCCACAAATCTAACCTCAGCAAATTTAAAAAAATAGAAATTATTCCTTGCATCTTCTTAGACCATCACGGAATAAATGTTGAACTCAATAACAACAGGAGCCTGCATACCCATACAAAAACATGGAAGCTAAACAACCTTATGCTGAAGGATAGATGGATTATAGATGAGATTAAGAGGGAAATGACCAAATTTTTGGAACAAAACAACAATCAAGACATGAATTACCAGAACCTCTGGGATACTGCAAAGGCAGTCCTAAGAGAAAATTTATAGTACTTCAAGCCTTCCTCAAGAAAAAAAAAAGAGAGGAAGTTAATAATTTAATGGGACATCTCAAGCAACTCGAGAAGGAAGAACACTCCAACCCCAAACCCAGCAAAAGAAAAGAAATAACCAAAATCAGAGCAGAATTAAATGAAATTGAAAACAAAAGAATTATGCAACAGATCAATAAATCCAAAAGTTGCTTTTTTGAAAAGATCAATAAAATAGATAAACCTTCGGCCAACCTATCCAGGAAAAAAAGAGTAAAATCTCGAATTTCATCAAACAGAAATGGTAACAATGAAATAACAACAGAACCCTCAGAAATTCAAAAAATCCTTAATAAATGCTACAAGAAACTCAACTCTCAGAAATATGAAAATCTGAAAAAAATCGACCAATACCTGGAAGTACACCACCTACCAAGACTGAGCCAGAATGAAGTGGAAATGTTCAACAGGCCTATATCAAGTTCTGAAATAGCATCAACTATACAAAATCTCCCTAAAAAGAAAAGCCAAGGACCAGATGGCTTTACGTCAGAATTCTACCAAATCTTTAAAGAAGAACTAGTACCTATATTACTAAACCTCTTCCAAAATATAGAAAAAGAAGGAATATTACCCAACACATTCCACGAAGCAAACATCACCTTGATCCCCAAACCAGGGAAAGACCCAACAAGAAAAGAAAATTATAGACCAATATCACTAATGAATATTGATACTAAAATACTCAATAAGATCCTAACAAACAGAATCCAACAACACATCAAAAAAATTATACACCACGACCAAGTGGGATTTATCCCAGGGTCTCAAGGCTGGTTCATATACGTAAATCTATAAATGTAATTCAGCACATAAAGAAACAAAAAATAAGGATGCAGAAAAAAACTTTTGATCCAGCATCCCTTCATGATCAGAGCACTTAAGAAAATTGGCATGGAAGGGACATTTCTTAAACTAATAGAGGCCATCTACAGCAACCCATAGCCAATGTCGTATTGAATGGAGTTAGATTGAAATCATTTCCAGGTTTTTCTGCTAACTTTGCAGCTGGCTTTATCTGTTCGTCCTCCCAGCCTGATTAATAGCAGGCCTGCTTTGTCTTAGTCCAAGCTGATTTTCACTCTTCAGTCCTTGGTTTCCCCCGAGAAAGAGCAGCTGAGTCCTTGCATATTGTGGCAGCTGGTGTACCTAGCACTGAGTCCATCGGAGCTGAAGCCAGCTTGGCCCCTTCTCATGGGCAGTGCAACCCTGTGCTGAGGTCCTGCAGCGGTGGCAGTGTGAGGACCAGGTAAAACTGCAGCTCAGCGGCAGGTGTTTCTGGGATGCCTTCTCCTGAAAGGGAAGCTCCAAGTTTCAGTTGTGGAATCGAAGAGGCTCCTGTCCAGAAGGAGAGTTAAAGGATAAAAATTCAGCAAGTAACCTGCTGGATTTGAGCTGCACTAAGAGAGAAGGTTGTAGAACGCACGTCAACCCCGCTGAGGCAAGCTGCGAGCACAAGGATACAAACAAAAGGTACAAAATCCATCACCAAGCGGACAGGAGTCCCCTCCCCCATGGGAATGGCTCAGAGTGCCCCACAAACAACTGGGCAGAGTTCAAAGTTCCTCCCACTACACCCCACGGGAGAGACCCCCTAAAAACTGGACCTACCTCCCCTACTGGGGTGCCACAGCGTCCTCCTGCCAGGCATAAAACTGTATAAACTGTATATAGTCTCTACCTGGAATTCTGAGCTCCCAGCACTCACCTTCGCTCATGCTGGGGTCTGGAGGCCTGTCCCGGTTGGTCGGCGGAGACGGGACTGCACCGGAGTGGCAGTTCCCTGAGGTACAGTGCGACAGCCGTCTTTTGGTGACAATACAGCCAGGCATAAAACTGTGTAGAGCTCTGTGTGTTCTCTGCCCACAACCCTGGGCTCCAGGCACTCCCCACACTCCCCTCTGCTGTCGCTCCAAGGTCTAGAGGCCTGTCCCCCAGGCGTCCAGGACTCTTGGGCGATTGTTCGAGGGGTGTGGACAGTGCTGGGCTGCGGCCTGTCAGTGCAGACTCTGGGGTACGGGAGCAGAGAGAGGACAGTTGGCCGGAGGGGAGCTACACCAAAGCGGCCGTTGCCTGAGCCATGGAGCAGCAACCCTCTTTTGCTAGCAATACGGCTCACTACCGAATATTCTGAAGCCACACCCCCTGTCTCCCTGGGCAACCAGAGACTCTGAGTTAGCCTGAGGCAACTCCAGCTTGCAAACCAGGGAAACTCCCAGGGTGGGGCTGACCCAGAGGTCCGCTTTACTAAACCTAAGATGCACCTGGCCCTCAGGGGATTGTCAGCCTATAGACAAATACAGGAGCAAAGACAAGCTGATTTGGAGCTCAATTCAGCTTCTCTTCTGTAGGGGAACTGCAGAGTTGTTCTGTTCTGTTCTGTCAGTAACATTAATCAGGGGCGAGACTGGACCTGAGCGAAAACCCCTCAACCTTCATCAAGTGCCCGAGGTTGTCAGGCCTCACCTCCTCCTGCTGGAGAGAGGCAGAGCGCAGCAGCCTGGCAGTCTTCCTTGTGATTCAGGCAGGTACTCTTGGAGTACCGATTCACTACAGGCAACTGGGTCAGCCCACTGCAGGGCTATTAGTGACTGGATGTGAAGTGGTGCAAGGTGGGGAAGGAGGCAGCAACCTTCCCAGACTGATTTATTGGCAGGGTGGCTTCTCCTGACTCCACGCAGCACTGGAGCAAGCCACACTAGAGTACTCACCAGACCCCTGTGATCCAGTTCCCAGAGACCTCTTAAACTCTCTCACCTGAGACAGGTGCAGACTGAGACAATTGATTTGGACCTTTTTGAACTGAACCAATTGCCTGAGGACAAATCAGGTGGTGCCCTGGGTGCACGGTGAAGGTTTGATTTTTCTTTTCCAATTGTTTGCCGGTGGGGGGCGGGGTGACTTAATTGCTGATATTTCTCCACAGCTGAGACTTCAATCCAAAGTATCTGTTTCACTAGGGTGGAACAGAAACCAGCTGAAAACATGACAGAACCACTTCGCCCAACCACACCAGCCAGGGCCCCAGTTTCTCAGGCCACAACACTGTACAGGCCCTCGACAAAGCTCCAGGGGAAAAAATCAGAGGGAGTAAAACAACCATGGGGTGGAATCAGCGGAAAAACTCTGGTAACATGAATAACCAGAATAGATCAACACCCCCACCCCAGGAAAGATATGGCAGATGTAATTGAAGATCCCATTCATAAACAACTGGCTGAGATGTCAGAAATCGAATTCAGAATTTGGATTGCAGACAAGATTAACAAAGTGGAATTAGGAATTCAAGGAGAAATTCAAAAGCTGTCTTAAGAATTTAACGAATTTAAAGACAAAACCACCAAAGACTTAGACACACTGAAGCAAGAATTTGCAGCCCTCAAAGATATGAAAAATACAGTAGAATCCCTCAGCAACAGAATGGAGCAAGCAGAAGAAAGGATTTCTGACATCGAAGATAAAACCTTTGAATGCTCCCAAACTCTCAAAGAGGAAGAGAAATGGAGAGCAAAAACGGATCACTCTCTCCGAGAGCTCTGGGATAATTCGAAGAAGGCGAATATCCGAATCATAGGGGTTCCAGAAACAGATGAAGTGGCCTCGCTGGGCACAGAGGCCCTTCTGCATGAAATTATGAAAGAGAATTTTCCAGATGTGCCTAGAGATTCTGAAATTCAGATAGCAGACAGCTTCAGAACCCCAGCACGACTCAACTCCAATAAGACATCCCCCACGCATATCATAATTAACTTCACTAAAGTTAACATGAAGGACAAAATCCTCAAAGCTGCCAGGAGAAAGAAAACCATTACCCTCAAAGGGAAGAATATTAGAATGACTGCAGATCTCTCTGCTGAAACTCTTCAAGCCAGAAGAGGGTGGTCACCGACTTTTAATCTCCTAAAGCAAAATAACTTTCAACCCCGGATCTTGATCCAGCGAAACTGAGTTTCATTTATGATGGAGAAATTAAATACTTTAATGACATTCATATGTTGAAGAAATTTGCCATAACAAAACCAGCTCTTCAGGATATTCTCAGACCTGTCCTCCATAATGACCAACCCAATCCTATACCACAAAAGTAAACTCACTCAGAAACTTCGGATCAAACTCCAAATTCCACACTGGCGAAAGGATTAAAAATGCCCACTGGACTTTTGAAAAGCTCGATACCCAAAACTTCACCAGACTTATCAATATTCTCCATTAATGTGAACGGCTTAAACTGTCCTCTAAAGAGGCATAGGTTAGCTGATTGGATACAAAAACTCAGGCCAGATATTTGTTGCATACAAGAGTCACATCTTAACTTAAAAGACAAATACAGACTCAGGGTGAAAGGATGGTCGTCCATATTTCAGGCAAATGGTAATCAGAAAAAAGCAGGTGTTGCAATTTTATTTGCAGATACAATAGGCTTTAAACCAACAAAAGTAAGGAAGGACAAGAATGGTCACTTCATATTTGTTAAGGGTAATACTCAATATAATGACATCTCAATTATTAATATCTATGCACCCAACCAGAATGCACCTCAATTTATAAGAGAAACTCTAACAGACATGAGCAACTTGATTTCCTCCAGCTCCATAATCGTCGGAGATTTCAACACGCCTCTGGCAGTGTTGGATCAGTCCTCCAACAAGAAGCTGAGCAGAGAAATCTTAGATTTAAACTTAACCATCCAACATTTGGATTTAGCAGACATCTACTGAACATTTCACCCCCAAACAAAACTGAATACACATACTTCTCATCAGCCCATGGAACTTACTCCAAAATTGATCACATCTTAGGTCACAAGTCTAACCTTAGTAAATTTAAAGGAATAGAAATTATTCCATGCATCTTCTCGGACCACCATGGAATAAAACTTGAGCTGAGTAACAACAGGAATCTGCATACTCATACAAAAACATGGAAATTAAATAACCTTATGCTGAATGATAGCTGGGTCAGAGATGAGATTAAGAAAGAAATCGCCAATTTTTTGGAACAAAACAACAATGAAGACATGAACTATCAGAACCTATGGGACACCGCAAAAGCAGTTCTAAGAGGGAAATTTATTGCACTACAAGCCTTCCTCAAGAGAACGGAAAGAGAGGACGTTAACAACTTAATGGGACATCTCAAGCAACTGGAAAAGGAAGAACATTCCAACCCCAAACCCAGTAGAAGAAAAGAAATAACCAAAATTAGAGCAGAACTAAATGAAATTGAAAACAAAAGAATAATACAACAGATCAATAAATCAAAAAGCTGGTTTTTGAAAAGGTCAATAAAATAGATAAACCTTTGGCCAACCTAATCAGGAAAAAAAGAGTAAAATCTCTAATCTCATCAATCAGAAACAACAAAGATGAAATAACAACAGACTCCTCAGAAATCAAAACAATCCTTAATGAATATTACAAGAAACTTTATTCTCAGAAATATGAAAATCTGAAGGAAATTGACCAATACTTGGAAGCACGTCACCTTCCAAGACTTAGCCAGAATCAAGTGGAAATGTTGAACAAGCCCATATCAAGTTCGGAAATGGAATCAACCATACAAAACCTCCCTAAAAAAAAAAAAAGCCCAGGACCAGATGGTTTCACGTCTGAATTCTACCAAACCTTTAAAGAGGAATTAGTACCTATATTACTCAACCTGTTCCAAAAGGTAGAAAAAGAAGGAAGACTACCCAACACGTTCTATGAAGCAAACATCACCCTGATCCTCAAACCAGGAAAAGACCCAACATGAAAAGAAAATTATAGACCGATATCACTAATGAATATAGATGCAAAAATATTCAACAAGATCTTAACAAACAGAATCCAGCAACACATCAAACAAATTATACATCATGACCAAGTCAGTTTTATCCCAGGATCTCAAGGCTGGTTCAATATACGTAAATCTATAAATGTAATCCAGCACATAAACAAATTAAAAAACAAAGACCATATGATTCTCTCAATCGATGCAGAAAAAGCTTTTGATAATATCCAGCATCCCTTCATGATCAGAACACTCAAGAAAATCGGTATAGAAGGGACATTTCTTAAACTGATAGAGGCCATGTACAGCAAACCCACAGCCAATATCATATTGAATGGAGTGAAATTGGAATCATTTCCACTCAGATCAGGAATAAGACAAGGCTGCCCATTGTCTCCATTGCTTTTCAACATTGTAATGGAAGTTTTAGCCACTGCAAATAGGGAAGAAAAGGCGATCAAGGGTATCCATATAGGGTCAGAAGAGATCAAACTTTCGCTCTTCGCAGATGATATCATAGTATATCTGGAAAACACTAGGGACTCTACTACAAAACTTTTAGAAGTGATCAAGGAATACAGCAGTGTCTCAGGTTACAAAATCAACATTCATAAATCGGTAGAATTTATATATACCAACAACAGTCAAGTTGAAAAAACAGTTAAGGACTCTATCCCATTCACAGTAGTGCCAAAGAAGATGAAATATTTGGGAATTTCTCTAACAAAGGACGTGAAAGATGTCTATAAAGAGAACTATGAAACTCTAAGAAAAGAAATAGCTGAAAATATTAACAAATGGAAAAACATACCATGCTCATGGCTGGGAAGAATCAATATTGTTAAAATGTCTATACTACCCAAAGCAATATATAATTTCAATGCAATACCTATTAAAGCTCCACTGTCATACTTTAAAGATCTTGAAAAAATAATACTTCGTTCTATATGGAATCAGAAAAAACCTCGAATAGCCAAGACATTACTCAGAAATAAAAACAAAGCAGGAGGAATTACGCTACCAGACCTCAGACTATACTACAAATCAATAGTGATCAAAACAGCATGGTATTGGCACAAAAACAGAGAAGTAGATGTCTGGAACAGAATAGAGAACCAAGAGATGAATCCAGCTACTTACCATTATTTAATCTTTGACAAGCCAATTAAAAACATTCAGTGGGGAAAAGATTCCCTATTTAACAATTGGTGCTGGGTGAACTGGCTGGCAACCTGTAGAAGACTGAAACTGGACCCACACCTTTCACCATTAACTAAGATAGACTCTCACTGGATCAAAGATTTAAACTTAAGACATGAAACTATAAAAATACTAGAAGAGAGTGCAGGGAAAACCCTTGAAGAAATCGGGCTGGGCGAGTATTTTATGAGGAGGACCCCCCCAGCCAATTGAAGCAGCTTCAAAAATACACTACTGGGACCTGATCAAACTAAAAAGCTTCCGCACAGCCAAGAACACAGTAAGTAAAGCAAGCAAACAGCCCTCAGAATGGGAGAAGATATTTGCAGGTTATGTCTCTGACAAAGGTTTAATAACCAGAATCAACAGAGAACTCAAACGCATTAGCAAGAATAGAACAAGGGATCCCATCGCAGGCTGGGCAAGGGATTTGAAGAGAAACTTCTCTGAAGAAGACAGGCGCGCGGTCTTCAGACATATGAAAAAATGCTCATCATCTTTAATCATCAGAGAAATGCAAATCAAAACTACTTTGAGATACCATCTAACTCCAGTGAGACTAGCCTATATCACAAAATCCCAAGACCAGAGATGTTGGCGCGGATGTGGAGAAAAGGGAACACTTTTGCACTGCTGGTGGGAATGGAAATTAATACATTCATTTTGGAAAGAGATATGGAGAACACTTAGAGATCTAAAAATAGATCTGCCATTCAATCCTGTAATCCCTCTACTGGGCTTATACCCAGAAGACCAAAAAGCACATCATAACAAAGATATTTGTACCAGAATGTTTATTGCAGCTCAATTCATAATTGCTAAGTCATGGAAGAAGCCCAAGTGCCCATTGATCCATGAATGGATTAATAAATTGTGGTACATGTACACCATGGAATATTATGCAGCCTTAAAGAAAGATGGAGACTTTACCTCTTTCATGTTTACAGGGATGTAGCTGGAACATATTCTTCTTAGTAAAGTATCTCAAGAATGGAAGAAAAAGTACCCAATGTACTCAGACCTACTATGAAACTAATTTAGGGTTTTCACATGAAAGCTATAACCCAGTTACAACCTAAGAATAGGGGGAAGGGGGAAAGGGAGGGGAGGGAGGGGGGTGGTGGGTAGAGGGAAGGGGATTGGTGGGATTACACCAGCGGTGCATCTTACAAGGGTATATGTGAAACTTGGTAAACGGTCTGTAAACCTAGTGAATGATGCCCCATGATCATATCAATGTACACAGCTATGATTTAATAAAAAAAAAAAAAAAGAAATCATTTCCACTTAGATCAGGAACCAGGCAAGGTTGCCCATTGTCTCCATTGCTTTTCAACATTGTAATGGAAGTTTTAGCCATTGCAATTAGGGAAGAAAAGGCGATCAAGGGTATCCACATATGGTCAGAAGAGATCAAACATTCACTCTTCACAGATGATATGATCGTATATCTGGAAAACACTAGGGATTCTACTACAAAACTTTTAGAAGTGACCAAGGAACACAGCAATGTCTCAGGCTACAAAATCAACACCCATAAATCTGTAGCCTTTATATATACCAACAGTAACCAATCCGAAAAAACAGTCAAGGACTCTATTCCTCTCACAGTAGTGCCAAAGAAGATGAAATATTTGAGAGTATACCTAACAAAGGACGTGAAAGATCTCTACAAAGAGAACTATGAAACTTTAAGAAAAGAAATAGCTGAAGATGTTAACAAATGGAAAAACATACCATCCTCATGGCTGGGAAGAATCAACATTGTTAAAATGACTACACTACCCAAAGCAATATATAATTTTAATGCAATTCCTATTAAAGCTCCATTGTCATATTTTAAAGATCTTGAAAAAATAATACTCCGTTTTATATGGAATCAGAAAAAACCTCGAATAGCCAAAACATTACTGAGCAATAAAAACAAAGCAGGAGGAATCATGCTACCAGACCTGAGACTGTACTAAAAATCGATAGTGATCAAAACAGTATGGTATTGGCACAATAACACAGAAGTAGATGTCTGGAACAGAATAGAGAACCAAGAGATGAATCCAGCTACT